>NC_045597.1:29452500-30906875 GCF_009762305.2 Zalophus californianus | reverse complement strand
TGGAGCTTCAGCCTAGTGTTGTGTTACTTTGGAGAAAGAATACAATTACTGTGGCACACCTTGAGCTAAGAAAGGTGTCAACACCAAAAATCACAAGATCCCTATGGCATGTGAAACCAGGCCATACACTAGACAAGAAGTTACTGGTACAGTGTCCCCAAAAGAGAGATTTCCAGAAAGATCAGCAAATAGCGATATAAACACATGGAATCTTATGACACGTCTTGATAAGGGGGAAGAGATACGCCTCAATGAGCAGGAGCACAAGGGAGGGAAATTGGGAGGATTTTGATTGTGCTAGAAGACACGTTTCTCCAGGGATTCAACTATCAAAGAAGCCATCTCCACTCTCCTATCTGCCAGGATTGGAGAAGAGGGGTAGTCTACAGATGGGCACGCAACATCCTTAGGATCTGTCAAAGACACTGATACACTGCTGTGTTCACGGTCACAGAGAGCACATAATTAGAACTTAGAGGTCTGAAAGCAGAATTTCTAATGGTTTGAAAGATCCTTCCTTTAACAGGATAGTTAAAAGCACTGCCTCTCACAGCCAAACTGAGTACTTCTGTGGTCGCATTTTACAAATAAATGAAATTTCACTGCCATCCCATGGCGTCAGCTCTCACCCAGGCCATCACATTCTGCCTGGCACACTGGGAAATGGGGGGCAAAATGACACATTCAGCTTTCACCAATGAGCGCTGGCCCTTGGGCTCATCAGTCAGTCCCGGTGTGACTGCGAAGCATTCCTAGAGGGGCTTCCAGGACCAATGTGTTTTCTGAAGGCACAATTCTATACAGATGGTGGAGAAAGTATCTTGATTTTATTTATGTGTCAGATGGCTTAAGATCATCAGAATTGCCTGTGTTGCTAACAAGCCCTGTCTCCTGTCAAGGCCATCTCCCCGGGCATATCCTCAGCAGTCCTCAGAGTCTACAAACTCTAAGGTAAATTAACCTCAACCAAAAAAATAAATAAATAAAAACAAAAATTATCTATCTATCATCTATCTATATCATCCATCTTATCTACCCTAACTATCCATTATCTATCATCTATATATCATCAATCTCTGAAGGGAGAGAGAGAGAAAAGAAAAAGCAGCATTATATAGAAATGAAAGTAGGATACAGAGGAAATCATTAAACTTTGGGGCCATTGTTGTGAGTTTAATACCATCTTCAAAGAAGGCACTTCTAGAAATATGCTCCAGATACATGTAAGTATATGTATGGGTGGCTGAAAAACAGATCTGAGCTACACAGGTCTTACCGCTGCACAAACAGGATGTCATGGTTTATCCATAGGATGAATATTGTCCAGACATTAAATACCATGTTTTGAAAAACTTAATAGTAAAATAAGCTTCTTGTATAAAGTTAAGTTTAAAAAGCACTCATTTAAAAAAGCGTGTTAATTTTGAAAGTATACACACTCATACACACCCATATACACATGTGTATATACATTTTTCTATGTTTTCTATATTTAACAATGTGTAAATATTGGTTTTGAAGATTTATGCACCAAAATATTAATTCTGGGGGTTTTTTTCTTGGCAGATTTAGCAGTAATTGATTCTTCATTTCTTCTTAACAATCTTCTACATATTTAAAATTCCATGTAATGAACACATGTTATTTCATAATCAGAAAAATATTACCTGCTTTTACCATCCCTTGGCTTTCACTTGACAAGGAGTTTGAATTCATAATTAATTGGAGAAAGGGAAATGAAACTTCATAAAGCTTTCTGGTTCATGCAACTTTCAACGTGAATGAAAAATGAATACTTTCCAAAACATTTCTGAAATGCTGATCTCTCTACTTTAGATCCTCAGTTTGTTAAGATGAAGGTGAATACAGAGAAAAGTGAGGACAGACAATGAAGGGCTGGTTTGGCCACATCAGATATTTGGGGTTTTATTTTATTGAAGTGTTTTATGGACCCTGTGACTTGAGGTCTCTTTTTGGAGGGGAAGAAAAGTCACTATAGAGTCTAGAAACTGGAAGAGTACAACTGACAGTAAGGAAAGTCTGTTAGGAAACTTACATAATCTAGGTGAGAGCTAGATTAGCATAAGCAAGGGCACAGGCAGTAGAGACAAACAAAACGGGCAGGTTTGAAAAAGCACTGGGAGGAAAAAAAACAAAACAACACTCTTCCTAGTGGTAGATCAGATACTGAGGATAAAAGGAAGGGAAATATCAAGATTCACTCTTGGGGTTCTAGAACCACTGAGACAGGGACCACTGGAGGAAAAGAGTAGATTTGGCAGATTGAGCACGACTTTGAACCCAAATAAATTGAGTTAGAGATGACTTTCAATCCTTCAAGCAAAAATGTTAAGTAGGTAAGTTAGTTATATCTGGTTCTCAAGGAGATTGCAAGGCTGGAATAAATTATCAAATGCTATTGAGAAATCAACAAAGATTGACTACAAAATGTCCAGATTTAGCAACATGGAGGTCATTCCTGACCTTAGAAAGATTTTTTTCATTACATGTTGGCGATTGATTAAAACTAAATTGGAAAATGTTCATTATGGGGTGGGACAATGTAAAGGGATAAAAACATTATAGATGGAAATTTTGGGGAAAGGAAGGCTTTCTGGCTTTGTTTTAATGGAGAGGTTCAAAAATTGTTAAGAAAGAACTATTTGAGAGGAAGATGTTAAATATACAAAACAAAGTATAATCAATATCATAAGATTTCTAAGTAGTCAAATAAATGAATTAATCTTTTTTTTCAAAAAGTTCTACTTTTTTTTATTTTATTATGTTATGTTAATCACCATACATTACATCATTAGTTTTTGGTGTAGTGTTCCAGGATTCATTGTTTGCATATAACACCCAGTGCTCCACACAGAATGTGCCCTCTTTAATAACCGTCACTAGGCTGACCCATCCCCCCACCCCCCTCCCCTCTGGAACCCTCAGTTTGTTTCTCAGAGTCCATAGTCTCTCATGGTTCGTCTCCCCCTCCGATTTCCCCCTCTTCATTTTTCCCTTCCTGCTATCTTCTTTTTTTTTTTTTTTTTAACATATAATGTATTATTTGTTTCAGAGGTACAGGTCTGTGATTCAACAGTCTTACACAGTTCACAGTGCTCACCATAGCACATACCCTCCCCAGTTAATCTTAAAGAAAAGAGGAGAAGACCTTTATTGAAATCAAGAGAACAGGAGGATAAGATGGATCCAGATGTAGGCCCCTAGCATATTAGCCACTTCATGCTCATCCTACCCAGTCAGCTTATTAATGTGATGTTCTGTGGGCTACCCAAACCATCCAGATTTCTTCATATCCTATTATGAGAAGAGGATGAATTAACATAGCCATAGGTAGGGCAAACCAATTAAGTGTCCAATCCATGAGAATATGAACTACTGCTGATCCTCTTTTCTTCTTCTTCTTTTTTAAGATATATTTATTTATTTCAGAGAGAGAGTGCGAGCACACGGCAAGGAGGGGCAGAGGGAGAGTCTTAAGGAAACTCCATGCTGAGTGTGGAACCCCAACACAGGGCTGGATCTCACAACCCTAGGATCGTGACCTGAGCTGAAACCAACAGTCAGACCCTTAACCGACTGTGCCACCCAGGCACCCCCCCGCTTCTGGTCCTCTTTTCTTACCAGAATACTTTAAAATGCATTCACAAAATTAATGGCCCAGTGTCATGTAGCTGAGGCTTTACGTATCTCCTGTAACAACAATGAAACATCTGACACAGCATCTGCGAGAAGGGCTACCAGTGTTGGATCCTGCAATGACTGACAGTTATTCCAAAGGATCCACCAGTATCTGTAAAGGCCAGACTAGCAGACTAAGAGGAAATAAGGAAATGATAGGGACCACTGCCCCACAAATCTCTGCCACATTCTCACTACACCCTTTCCCCACAGTGCATTAGCTAGCATGGGTGCTTCCAGCATGGGGGCAATTTCAGAGATTTCTGTTTGGCCTCCCTCACTATATGACCTCTTTACCTAACAGGCAAGGACCCAGTGAAAGAATTATTCAACTATCAAGTATGTCTATCTCAGTTATGCAATCGGGAAATGACCCTGGACACAAGGGACCCATTGAAAACTGGATTTTAGTCAGAACTCCATTCATTTTCCGAACTTCATAAACCACCAATCTAGCAGGGAAGCCATGATGATGCTTTGGAGTGGGACCAAACAGATAAGGTCTCTGTCTTCAAGGGGTTTATATTCTTGTTTGGGGAGATATGTAGATTTATTTCTTTTAAATGTAAGAAAATTCATGGCAATTGAAAGATTGTGCCTTCAAGAGAGTATTTCTCTCAATAGAATGCTAGACATCAAATTATGTGTTTATGGAATCAGCAAGTTATTTAAAAATGGAGCTAGTGGACATAGAATGTTATTGCGAAGAAGTCACACAGAAAACAGAACTTTAAAGGGAAGATACAAGTGTGTTAATTGGAAGAAATAAATGGAAACAGTGCTTGAAGATGTAAAATAAAGGGAATAATTAATGGAGTGAGTCCTGCAAAAGGGATGGTATTGTGAGTGTAGAATAAACCACTAGCCTTGAGAAGAAAAATGGACCTTCTTTTTTCTTTATAAGAACTGAGAATTTATAAGAATTAAGAACAAGGTGAGAGGGGTTGCCTGGGTGGCTCAGTTGGTTCAGTGTCTGACTCTTGATGTCAGCTTGGGTCATGATTTCAGGGTCCTGGGATCAAGCCCTGCATCCGACTCTGCACTCAATGGGGAGTCTACTTGAGATTCTCTCTCTCTCCCTCTGCCTCTCCCCCACTGACACGCTCTCTCTCTCCTTCGCTCTTTCTCTCTCTCCCTCTCTCTAAAATAAATAAATGAATCTTTAAAAAAAAAAAAAAAGAATGAGGTGACAGGTGAAAATACAAAGAAAATGTAAGGTGGGAAATACCTGAGAGTTGAGCTTTCCTCAGATGGTGCTATTTATCTTGGTGAAGATGAAAGGGGCTATGGATGGGTATTTAGGTGTGAAGAGAGGGACAAAAATAATATTGGAATTGTACCTCTGAGGACCATGACTCCAAATCATAACAGCTGGCTCACGGGCTTTGCTGAGGGCTCATCAAAGGTTACGTGCCATGAATTTTTAGAGCACCTAATCAGCATGAGTTTCTCCAGCAACCCAAGAGCAGAGAACATAGAAAATTCAGGTTGTAAAGCAAACTGAAATAAAAGTAAGTAAATAAACACATAAAAAATAGATGGCAAATACGATGGAAAGTCAGGGCATTTGATATACAAAAGTGTTACTGAAATGGATGATGACAAGGTCCAATATAGACAGAGAATTCAGAATCTAGGAGAGAAGTCATGGTCAGTTCATGGGAACATGACAAGCCGATGCAGAATAAGGCAGTTGGAAAGGTAGGAAGTAAAAAGATTGTAGACAGAAAGGAATTGCAGACTCTGGATATGGGGTTACAGAAGTTCCTAGAAATAATATAGTCAGGATGAGGCATTGAGCCTTAATTAAAAGTATTGTGTACAGTGAGGGTTTCAAAATATACTTTTCGAATCTCAATCCACCATTTATTACAGATCTGTATGTGAAATCCTAAGGTGCTAATTAAAGCCTTTGTAAACATTTGCACATAGTAATTTCACAATTCTTTGAGGAGATATGAAGAAGCACTTCATCCTTTGAGCACAGTTTATTTTTGCAAGTGGTTGTTATCAATGTGAAGTTATAAAAAGGAAACTTCAGATGCCTTCTCTGTGCTGTTGGCAACAGTCTCTTTTTGGCCAGGAAAGGAGGAGGATGTGATTGGATTATAGACTAGAAAATTCCTAAATGTGCCTCATGCTATATTTATGATGATTGAATTAAATTTCGTTACCCCCAGGGTTTGGCGATCAACTTGGAGAACAAACAAAAAACTAAAGAAACTGAAAAGAACATTTTCTCCTAATGTTCTGCTTCTTAGTAGAGAAAATGAATCTTAGGAGCTGTATTATTTTGACTGGAAGAAACAACTTGGGCAAGGCAGCAGGTGGTTATCGTTTTGAAACAAAAAAATAAACGCAAATTCCCATACCTTAAAGTTCAAAATGTTCTTTTGAACTTAATCCAACTGAGTATTAATGTCTCCTGAGTATTGATGTCTGTGGGTGAGCTCTGAAATGCGAATACAATGAGTGACTTCATCACGCTGGATCACATATTCAAAGTCCTAAATACAGAAAAACCAGGGTAACTTAATCCCCCTCTTAGCCTATGAGAGTCACATTTCTGGAAGCAACATCCCCCGTCCCCACCCCCGCAGCCCCACTCGGAAATACTGAAGTGATCAAAGAACCAAAGCATTTGGTTATATCGATTCCCTGAGAGCAATGTTACCTCACCTGAGCAGCTCACACAGTACACTGAGTTCTCCCCAGAATCATCTGCCTGTTTTAAACGAATTGCAGAATATCAAACTGACTACATCCTCAGTCCAATTTGGTCACATCTCTACAGATAGAATACTTGTTTAATTTGTTTTCTTCTACAGTGGAACTTTTTTCCTCCCCTCTCCTTTTCCGGAATACAGAGAGGAAATTCACGGTCTTAATATGGTTTGGAAGTTCTGCAGAATACTTGATGGACTGCTTTGATAGGTATAAAATGTAAGCAGACGGATTAAGTCCTCCAAATTACACAGCACCAGGACACAGCATTCTCGCAGAACGCCAGACTGTGTCCCAGGTGGTGTCATTCACATTACATTCTCTGTTGTGCAACATGGTGGCCCTGTGGAGAGCAGATGACAAGTGAGTTTGTCAGGTATGTGTGCCTGAGCAAATATTTGTGGGCAGAACAGGTTGTCTCTTCATCACACAGATAATAGTAGGCTAACACATAGCACTGACTTGTGCCTGGCACTCTTCTAACCCCGTGGGAAAGATAATTTTATTATCTCATTTTACACATGAGGAAGCTGAGTTAAAAAGAGATTAGGTGCCTTGCCCTTGGTCATAATGCTCATAAGTGGCAGAACCAAGATTTGAAAGCAGGTAGTCTGCCTCCAGAATCTGGGCTTGTCTGCTTTTCAGATTGAGGAAATAATAACCAGGACAACAACATAGTTCGTGAGATCTGCAATGATAGAAATATTTGGGAGAGCACTTGATTTATTATCCAGGCTGGGTCTTTCAAAAGCAAGCACTGGATATATTTTCTAGGAACTTGTAAAAAATATAAAACAAAAGGAATTGTCAGTGGCATCTGAGAGAGCAAATTTAATCATGGAGCAATTACTCCTTTCCTCTCAATATCATATCAAACCTGCACACACACAAAAAAAAATAAAGAAACCAGCTTTCTTTAGAGAGGGTTATCACACTCTACTCTCCATTTTTCCTTTTTTTAATGGAATGCAATGAAAGAAGGGTATGAGCTTTCTTTTGCCATATGTTTCTTTACCTTTACTATAACAAAGTGAAAGTCAATAAATGATGGAAATGAAATGCACAAAAATCTATATTTATAAAAAACTAAGAAAATATCTTAAAAGGAAGGGTATCACTCTTGGAGTCATTTTTCTATTGCTTTTATTCAGGTGCTTCCTGATGGTGCTATTTTTTATTTTATTTTTTTACTTATATGATAATGTCCAATTAAAGTAAATTTCTCAGGAATATGAGAGAACGTTTCAAAGTGTGTTATACAGAATTTTTAAAACATCATTCAGTTTTATCAAACACAGAAACTATTATCCTGGAGTTAAAACAAGGCATTACTTATTTAAACATGCCAGGCAACCACATAATATAGCTTTTTTTTCTACAAGATTTATCTTCTACTTGACAGTGTTCATACATCATTCTCAGATCCTGACAGATAACCTGATTGTAAAGATTTTACAACCGAGCTACTAAAGTATGCCAAGGTTCACATAAAAGAAACTCCGGCAATTGGTAAAAGGCTTCTCAATAAAATGGAACACGCTTACACCTCAAATAGCTCTGTGAAAGATTGAAAGATAAAGACATTTGGATAGAAATTGCTTGGCAAAGTCAAAAGTAGCATGCAGCTTGGTTCTGCACCTGAAAATGAAAGTCACAAACATGAGTAAAGACATTATCTTTGGAGAGCAAAGATGAAAGTTCCCATCCTAAAAGCTTTTAAGAACCAAAAAAAAAGTGGTTCCCACCTCGGTTTGAAAGTGCCCAAAGCAAATCCATTAAAGAAAACTAAAACTGTTTCTAGAAAATTTCCTTATATTTTCTGGAGTTTGAACAGAGCCACCTTCTTGGAGAGCTGAAAATGCACATGACTGTTTCTATTGATCAGCAAGAAAAGCTGAGGCTGCTTGCAATTTAGTTTGCCATCTTCAGGAGGGCACAAGAATATTGCACTCGAGGGTATTGAAAATAATATGCAGATTCTTTAGGAGGGAGCGACAGCAGTCTCGCAGTCTCCAGTTGTGAGGAAGAGTCTACCCTGCACCTGCAGCTGGGCTCTCTACCCCAAATAGCTAGGAGAATTTTTAGTTAAGACTGGAGAGTCAATTTAAGAAGGAAAAAAAAAAAAAAAAAAAGAGGAGTGTGTGTGTGTGTGTGTGTGTGTGTGTGTGTGTGTGTGTGTGTGCTTACTCTGCTTATCTTTTTATTTGTCTAGCTGAGCCCAGGAGAATGAGAGAGATACATGACTTAATAAAGAGATGTAATATCAATAAGAGCTTGTCCTTCAAATCCAGGTAAATGTGATTTGAAGGTCAGTGTGAACAAATGCTGCCTGTGAGAATCCATGGCAGAAAACAAAGATTAGCAACAAGGCACAAACAAAATGGGAAATGAAGGAGTGAGCAGCTCTCACTCCTTCTCCCTTGGCCCCCTTCCCACCTCCTAACCTTGAGCCTCCCTGCCTGAATCTTGTGGACAGACGGCCCACAGATGTTAGGGCTTTGTTCTTTTGTTTTCAAATAACAAAAAGCCAGCTGGGTTATCTCATCTAGGGAAGAGGGGCCTGGACTATAAGGTAGCTCATTTGAAAAACTGAAGCTGCGGTGCAGACTCTTCTTTCTCTTTCCTTCCGGCTCTCGTCATCCCTGGTCCACTAAGCAACGTCAGTTCTCTTTGACGCCCTCCACCTATTTTAATCTTTTCTGCTCCTTTATAATTTCAGTTTGTTCATGCTTTGGCTAGTTACAGGTCCTCATCCATGACATCCTCTCAAAAGAGAAAACTCTTATTTTACTTTGATCTCAGATTTCCAAGATAGAGATTGTGGTTGGCTCACTCATTCTTTTGTGTCTGGTCATGGTTCATAAATATTTGGTCACTGTTATGGCTTGAATTGTGTCCCCTCAAAAGATATATTGATGCCCTTACCCTCCTAGTACATGTGAATGTGACATTATTTGGAGATAAGGTCTCTGCAGATGTGATCAAATTAAGATGCAGTCATTGGGGTGGACCCCTAATCCATGATGACCGGTATCCTCAGAAGAAGAGGGGAATTTGGACACAGACACAGAGGGCAGATGGCCCATAAAGGTGGAGGCAAAGATTGGGGTAATCCTTCCATCAAAGAAGGAATGCTAGGACTACCAGAAGCAGGAAGAGACAAGGAAGGATTCCCCCTTACAAGCTCCCTGCTGACACCTTAATTTTGGACTTCCAGTCTCCAGAACTGTGAGAGAATATATTTCTGTTATTTGAATGTATTTCATTACAGCAGCCCTAGAAAATTAATGCAGTCTCCTTAGTCAGTTGTCCAACCCTGATCCAAATATTGGGAGGGTGTCATATGCCCAAAGTATGAAACTTTTGCACTTTAGCTGAGCTTGCGGGAAGTAAATAGCTGATGTCCATATCTCTTGTCAAGAACAAACCTGGTGACTATTACTAATAAAAATCTTCTCAAAAAGTGAGGGGAGGGTCTGTTCCTTTTCGTGAGAAGTGCATGGTTTATTTTCCAATTTCTGGGAAAGGAAAAATTTCAAAAGGAAGAAAATCAGTGCTTTCTTCTAAAACTGAAACTAATGAAGTTCCTTGAAAATGTATTGTTTTCTCCCCTCTAGCCAAGTTCTCGTATTTTTCAAGAGAGACTCTAAATATAGGAAAGATTCCATACTTAACATTGACCATCATTTTTTATTTTTTTTAAATTCTTCTGTTCTCATTAGCATCATGGAAGTTACTATAACCTGAAATAAAGCCCAAGAAAGAAACAGCCGCAATGTGCTATCCAATATATTTCAGTTAGTCCCTATTATTTTCTTGTATTGAAATGAAACTGATATATAACATTGTGTAAGTTTAAGGTATACAATGTGTCAATTTGATATATTTATACATTGCAATATGATTACCAGGGAAGCTTTAGCTAACACCTCCATCACACCACGTGGTTGCCCACATGGCAGTAGAGAAATCTGGAAAGTGAAGATGTGGGGCAATGGAGAAGAGAAACAGGGGGGACCCTGAAATAGCTCTGTGAAGGGCCCAATAGTAAAGGTTGTTGACTTTGCAGGCTGTGCAGTCTCTGTGACAAATTTTAGCACAAAAGCTATGCTAGGTAACAAGCAAATGAATGGGCATAGCCCCATTACAGTAAAACTTTACAAAAGTAGGGACGAGGAGGGGATCTGACCTGCAGGCCATGGTTTGCCAACTCTATTCTAGAGGATCAGTGCAAACACCTGTGGTTTCTGATGAGGTTCTTCATTGGTCAGCATCCAGCATGGAAGCGTGTGACATCATATCCGGGAGGACAATGCCTCCAATGACCTCTTCCCTGTTTCTCCATAGATGGGTCTCAACTACAGTCAGTTACAAGGTATAGGAACACATGCAGCCAATGATAGCACTTGCAAGGCATTACCCAGAGCAGCCTGGTGCTCCTTGAAGATGTGTTAGGACCTTCCTCTGCCACTTGGGACAATTGAGAAGCCCTCAGAATCTCAGTGTCTGTCAAAGGTCACACTTTACCATTTGTTGACATATTGCCATACAAATATTCTTTCTCAGAAACAATAGTAGCATGTTAAGCAAAAGAAATCCTTACCACAAGTGTACCTAGATGCAGAAACCAGTCAGGTCTACAGCCCCACAGCAGCTAATAAATGCAGTCTGATGTTACCACTGAACAAATGCTTAATGACAGCAGAGTGCATATGAGTGCCCCCTCATGTCTTTAGAGGCAAAAAGAAATTGGCACCCCATTCTATAAGGACAGGACACAATATATACTGTCGCTGGCCACGGAGAGACGTAACATGATGTCATCCTGGCCAATTCTCAGAACCATTCACACAATCCATAAGTATCACAATAGCCTTGAACCTACCAATACATGCTTAGAATGTTACTAATTGCCATAATTCCTGTATAAGGTCAAAACAGACCAGAAATGCCACAGTGTCCTGACCTCCCAATGTCCAAATGTCTCCAGGACCCTGTGCCATCAGGTTGCAGCTCAGACCTCAACCACTTCCATTTACAGTGGAGGAGTCCATCATAAAACAACAACAATAACAACAACAACAAACCCAGAAAACAAAAAACCTATTTTAGCCCCTATCCTGCGAATGATGTGATCTGCTAGATCTGGCTTATACCAGCTTGTCAGCGCTAAATGTCAGATTTTCAGAAATTTGTGAGCCAATTGACATCACATTGTAGTTTAAAATCAGCCTTACTGGGAATATTTATTTCACAAACATCAGCAAATACTACAAATCAGGATGTTTCTTCTTCCACGGACTGATGTCAAACAGTTACCAGAACACCACTGACCCTGTTCCTGCCTTACTGCACCAGCAAAATGTCCTTATGTTTTAATCAGATGGTCCATCTTGGACTGTCCTGCCTCTTGAACACCAGCTTTCAGCATCTCAATGCCTTCCATTTCAGAATCTACCTGTTTAATCGTCCTCCCCTTTGCCACAGAACAAGAGAGAAAGGAAATCAGCTGTTACTCCTCCCGGCTACAACACATCTGGCCCACACATCAGAGAATCCATCTCGTAATCACTCACGATACTCCTACAGCAGTAACAGCTGTTATCACCGCGATCATTCTGTGATCCGACCCCACCACCCATAAGTCCTCCAAAAGGATGGATAAAATACTTTTAAAAGATAAAATTTAAACGTGAGCAATTGATGAAACTAAGGTAGCATTGTGTGTCAACAATACTTCAATCAAAGAAATAAATAGAAGTGGGCATTTGAAAATATTGAGTGATAAATATTTTAATTTCAGACTAAGCCAAAAGGAGCACATCCCCCACAAGAAATACAGAGTAAGACTAATTCCTCAGACAAGCTGCTTCTGCAAAGTTGAGAAGAAAGAGCAGCTGTGCATTTTGGCTTCAGTCCAGCTTGATAAGTTAGAGATGGTCTGCGGCTGTTCATGGAAATTTTAATGTTCACAACTCCACTCTTTAAGATCTATAACAGGGATTGTTTATCCCTTGTGGTTTGCAATTGATTTCTCTCCCATAGAAGGGGAAATAAGCCTTGTTCTAACAGTAAACCCTTCTAGACTGCAATAATAACATAAGATGATAAATCCTATTCTTTCATTATTTTTATAACTGCGCTCTCCTACCCTCTCCCTTATGCTTTTTGTACCTGATGAGACAGAAAAAAATATTGATAAGAAAGGGCAAATTTATCAATAGATCATTCCTGAAATTTACACGTAAAATGCTATTCTGACTAAAAGAATCACCCTCAATAATCAGCCACATGTATACATTTCCACCATTAGAGAATCATTCCTTTGGTTTAAAAAATTACTGTATTAAACCATCCACATTTTAAAATGAGCCCAATTATTCCAAACTGGAAAAACTTACATTCTTCACACTATAGTCTTTGGGTGCCCTGAGTTAATGAGGCTCTGGATTGCATTAAAGGAATACATAAATGAGCTTAGACTTGCCCAAGAGAGATCTTGATGAAACAGTTCCCTTGAAGTGTGTCTTTTTTTAAAGAATTTAGTTATTTGTTTGTTTGTTTGTTTGTTTGTTTGAGGGGGGAAGAGAGAGAGCATGAGCAGAGGGAGGAACAGAGGGAGAGGGAGATAATCTCCAGCAGGCTCCGGGCTTTGAGCACCAACCCCAATGTGGGGCTCACTCTCATAACCCTGAGATCATGACTTGAGCTGAAACCAAGAGTCAGATGCTTGCTTAACTGGCTGTGCCACCCAGGCACCCCGACGTGTGTCTGAAGATAGTACCAGCACACGTTTATCTCCACGTCCCAAGGTAAGATATTAGGTAATATGCCCAAGATCACACCACTAGTAAATGGTAGAGCTAAGAGTTGAGCCAAGATCTAATTTCAAGACTCTAGTCTTTGTCATATAATGTGTTGCTCAGGGGGTAGAAAGGAGGGATCAGCCTCTGGTAATATGCAACAATCTCAGCATTATGGCATGTTTTTGTCCTGAATGACAGCTACCATAGTCTATGAAAGTGTTAACTAGTCTTTGGCAAAAATCTTTGGCCAAAGCATGATCTAAGGATTTCATTTTCTATTTCTTAAAATCCATGTATTAGGTATTAACAGAAAGGTGACATTGATGGTTTTCATTTACTAGGACTTGTATTAGTTTTCTGTGGCTGCTATAACAGCTTATCACAAACTGTGTGGCTTAAAACAACAGAAATTTATTTTCTCACAGCTCTGGGGACAGAAATTCAAAATCAAGGTGGCAGCAGGGCCATGCTCCCTCTAGAGGCTCTAACAAGGAGTCCTTTCTTTGGCTCTTCCAGCTTCTGGCACCTGTGGGCATTCCTTGACTTATAGCCATATCTCCATCTCTGTGTAGCCTTCTCCTCTGTTTGTCTGTATTATTTTTCTTTGCCTCTCTATTATAAGGATATTTGTGATGACATTGAGGGACCACCAGATAATCCACAGGATTGGCTTCTCTCAAAATCCTTAACTTAAATGCATTTGCAAATACCCTTTTTTCCAATTAAGACCAATTATAAGTTCCAAGGATTGGATCTGTTTCTAGAATACAGGTGAGCCATAGGCTATAAGTAACACTGTCCTTAAACCTTGGCTACTAGGGTCCTGTACATTGGAGGCCCTCACTCTGGCCTCACTATGACTGTATCCCCCCCCCCCCCGGGGAAAGAGTCCATGGTTCAAGGAGAAGTGCCAACCTAGAGCTCATGCCCTCCCTCTCCCATTGTAGATCACATTCTGGGAACCTGCAATATCAAAATTCCCTGCGCAAAGAGCCCCTAAGTCTTTCCTCCCAAAGATGGACTGCACTGCCAGTATGGATACCCGCAGTCCAGAGAGATGCCCAAGATGAAGCTATTTCAGGTGTGGATTCGCTTGGATGAAGAGACGGGGACATCTACACACATGCACTCCAGGCCAGAGCCAGGTGTGGGAAGTGAAGGTGGGAGGCCTATGGACTGAGAGCATCTATTCATTCTCTGACCCAAAGCCCTGAAAATGTCCAAGGTGGGCCTTGTGGTGAGGATGGGGATTGAGGCAAAACCAGGCATGGCTGAGAACTGCTCTTGGCTTCATCATGATGTGTTAGGAGACCAGAGAATCCCAGATCACTGGGAATAGCCAAGCAACTACTCTGCTGATTTAATATCCACCAAATGCTAAAAATATATAATGCTTGCTTTAATATGTTAATGGTCTTAATAATGTTCATACTTTTTGACTCAATAATTTTACTTCCTAAAATTTCGTCCTTGAAAATATTTCAAAATACAGAAAAGGTGTTATATACAGATGTTCATGCCCCCATGTTTTAAGATAATAAAAAGGAAGCATCCCAAATGCCCAGTGACAGACAGGTGGCTAAATAAACTGTGGTATATTGAAATCAATGTACCAGAGCTTATAAAAACAATGTTTACAAGTTGTTTTATGGCATGGAAAATCTTTACGACTTGGAATAAAAAATAAAAGATATATGATACAAAAATTATAACTATAAAATGGTCCACCTGTGTAAAAACTAATTCCAGGAAAAAAAAATGACTTCAAGGAAATAACCAAAATATTAATTACACACAGAAAGTGTTCTGGATTCTTTTAATTACACTTCATAATTTAATTAACAAATTGTTAATTTGTTGCAACAACACACATTACTTTTACAACCAGATTTTAAGAAGCAACACTAAAAATAAAACACTGAGACCACTTACACATGGTGTTAATCAGTTTCTTCCCACAACCACATGAGATGACAGTTGAGAGGTGTTTTTTTTTTTTTTAAGGATATAAAAAGAATAAGAAAGGGGACAACAGCAACACAATTTTGGAAAGTAGGAAGCTGGTGGATAAGAAGTCACTGACGATGTAAAGCTGAGAAAAATGACCTTACTACCAGCAGCATGGAGAAGTCAGGCTGATCCATAGAAAAGCTCAGGAATTGGAAGAACCCGATTATGTAAAAGCAGGAATACAAATTTGGGCTGTAAAAACTAGAGGATCAATTGAAAATCTGCACATAATTTATTTAGAACCCGGGAAGTCTCTCCCACTCCAATAGAAGACAAGTTTACTCTCTACAGAAGAGTGAACCAGAGGGATTCAGAGCTGGAGGCATAGGCAGTACTGAGGGTCAGTCTGTTGTATTGAGAACGGGGGCATTAAGTCGATGGTGAGATCCTCGCTTGCTTCCTCCAAAATGCTGGTGGATAGGCTTACGCTTTTCAGATAGGAAACTGACCAAACCAAGAGAAAAGACACATGTACTGCAGGTGTGGGGGGGAGGGGGGTCCCTCAGTAAAAAAGCCATCCAGTGACAAGCCTTTCCCATATCCATAGTTACATGCCACCCTTTTATTTCCTTATTCTAAAAAACGAGTGGAAACCAAGGATTATAAGGCTTTTGAGGAAAAGTTTCCAACATGAAAGAGAGAAGTTAAGACATCTAAAAAGTAAAAAATAATTCAAGGGAAACAAAAATATTGCAGTAAACAGAAACTTTGAAAAAACCGTAATTGAAACCTTCAGAGGTAAGATAGTATCCTTAATCCACAAAATCAAAACACAAGGCTAGATTTCATTTTTCTGATGGCTGAGTAATATTCCATTGCATATCTACCACATCTTCTTCATCCATTCATCTGTCAATGGACATCTGGGCTCTTTCCGTAGTTTGGCTATTGTGGACATGGCTTCTATAAACACTGGAGTGCAGGGGCCCCTTTGGATCACTACATTTGTATCTTTGGGGTAAACACCTACAGTGCAACTCAACCATCAAAAAAAAAAAAAATGAAATCTTGCCATTTACAACGACATGGATGGAACTAGAGGGTATTTTGCTAAGCGAAATAACTCAATCAGAGAAAGACAATTATCATATGATCTCACTCATATGTGAAATTTAAGAGACAACACAGAAGATCATAGGAGAAGGGAGGGAAAAATAAAACAAGACAAAATCAGAGAGGGAGACAAACCATAAGAGACTCTTAACTATAGGAAACAAACTGAGGGTTGCTGGAGTGGTGGGGGGGTAGAAGGGATGGGGGGCTGGGTGATGGACATCGGGGAGGGTACGTGATGTAATGAGCACTGGGTGTTATATGCAACTGATGAATCACTGAACTCTACCTCTGAAACTAATAATATGTTTATATGTTAATGAGTTGAATTTAAAATTTAAAAAAGAAAGGAAATAAAGTAAAATAAGTAAGTTTCACCCTTAAAAAAACAAAAACAAAACACAAGGCTATAAATCTAAGAATATTAAGGGGAAAAAAGATCTTTGCACTTTACAAATAGTATGATAGCAAAATGAAAATCTCAAACAAAAAGATTTGGAATCAAAGTTAACTGTTGGAGATTGAGTGGTAGAGCTGATCCTCAAACCTAACTTCCCACTATTCCTCTCCCTTCCTTCCATCAATGCCTGCCCCCTATGCATTCTCATGGATGGCGGCTGTGGTTTAAAGAATTCATCCGTAGCATTCTAAGCCTCCCTTAGAACTGTTACATAAAGCACTCTCACTTCACGAGCAATAAAACTTTATTGTCAGATTCTGCCATTTATCTGGAAGTAGAAGAATAGATTTCCCCTGCCCCCTGTTTCTCTCTTCATTCTTAAATGCATTCTATGCAATAATTTTATAATACCAATTGCCCACTGGGTGTTTTACTTTTCCAGGCAGCCCACACAAAATGGACTCTCCGTTATAGCCTTTGGAAATAGTAACTTGAATTAGAAAGAGGTACTGACATGCTCCCAGAGGCAATCCACAGCTCCAGCAGTAACTTCCACTAACACCAGCCAGCTCCATCTGAGGAAACTGCAGCCCCACCCTGCACCATCCTTCACTCAGCCCTCCAATCTCTGAGATCATTAATTACCCACTCCTTCAGCACATTTGTGCTGTACTTGTAGGTGCTGACAACACAAGCCTGTCTCCTTTCATGTGGTTGTTTGAAACTTTCACAGCAGCCAAGGCTCTGATTTAATCATTTGATTCTGATGCACTTTCTTTAACAAATTGTAGCAGCATTTAAGTACAGTATTACAGGTCTGGGACTGTGACAACCCTGTTGATCAGAGTTATTCCCATCATAAATTCCTGGCTTTACAAAGCTTTTAGACTTTTAATTTGGTGGTGCTGAAGGCTTTTGCTTGTTTTTGTTGTCATCTGGTATGTCCTAGAGTTCTAGAAAGACCAAATGAACAATGATCAAACTTGTTTCTAGTTGCACTGAATCAGAAGCATTACAGAAGACAAAAGCCCAGTCAAATAGATGTGCTTTAAAAACTGCTATGAGAAAGTTCAATACCTAGACTCATAAAACAAATGTATTTGAGGAAGTCATTCATACCAGTAAGATGTCTAATCAATTAGAATTTGCCAAAAATGAAATCTTTTGGTCCATCCAAACCACACACACATACTTTGCAATTTATGACCTATGTACTTTGGAGCACATAAGTTTATCTTTACAAGAGCTATAATATTTATCAGACATAATTCCCAAAATAATTTTGCATATCATTATCTCATTTGATCCCATGTGTGACCCTGATGAATATGCCCAGCAGCTCTTATCGCCAACTTACAGAGGATGAAATCACTTGTCATAATGAATGAAAACAGGCTTGCTTCAAATAAATGTTCCTCCTTTGCATATACCAATGCTTCTAGCAGTAGCTAAAAGCTCGTAGGAGCTCAATAAATGTTCTGGGGGAAAAGAAACATAAAACTCAAGAAAATATTGATTTTCAAAGTTATATCTTAAGGGATTTCAGGGAGAAACGTTTGCAAGACTAGCACACATGGTGAGGTAGTGCCGCAGCAAAGGTGTTGAGTGCCCAGCTTCCTGAAAGAGATAAAAAGTCTCTTGACTCAACCTCTTTAACCTAAGTCTCCGTGGGATGACATGTCAGCCTGGCTTGCTGTATCTTTTACAATATCCCTGGCCCAGAAATCAACAAGGCAAATAAGGTAAAACCTAACTAACGTGGGCCTCTTGGCAAATGGCTATAAAGAAATAAAGTCAGTTCTGTTTTTGAATAACACAAAGGAACTCAAAGAATGCCAACACTATGGCTTTAGCGGAAAAATAAGTAAAATTTATTATTAGCAAATAAAATGGTCCTTATAAGGGTTGTAGTGTGTCTATGGCCCTGTGACAGAGGTGGCCCATTGTTTGGTGATCATATGTTTCCATGTCTAATCACCTCCGCCTCCCACCCCCCAGGGTAAGGTCTGGGTCCTATTCATCTTGGTACTGCCAGAACCTATCTGATCCAAGTATTACAGGGACTCAATGAATGTTCGATGAGTAAATTAATGAATGAATAAATAAACTGCTGTTGAATGGTTGTTGGATGCATCTTGGCAGAGAAAACAGCATAGACTGTAGACTCAAAAAAAACTTAGGTTCACATTCCAGCTCATCCAAAAAGAAGCTGCATGATCTTAATTTTCTCAACCACTCTCCTCTTGTCTCAACTATAAAAGGAACATAACAGTGGGAAACAATGCCTACCATATAGGGCTGCTCTGACAAGGAAATGAGGGAATGAGGTAAGCATTTTACCTGTTTTCTCTGACACCTTGGATGCTCTATAAATTCACTTTAACTATGAATTTTTTTTTTATCAAGCAAGCTAAACTTCAGATCTCAAAATACCATAACCCTAAATAATTAAGTTCTGAAACAGAGTTCAACTAAATTCACTGTCCTCTCTCAATACACAAGACAGGGAGTGATTAATTAAAAGTGTATGCCAGTGACCACCAATTAAAATAACAAAATGAATAGTGCATATGTTACCAGCCACCAAAACATCTCTGTGAATACGGCTTTGATGTTAGATTATTAATTTTATTGAGAGCAAATATTCACTTGACTGCTTTAAGATTAATAAATTTATCTCAGTAATTTGTTGGAATTTGGACTCCAAGGTGATTTAGCGACAGCAATTTCTACATAGAAAAGGTTTGGCTCATGAAATAGCTGGGAAACCAAGATTAAGGCTAAACGTGATTGAAAGAAACAACAAAAACAAAAAATATTTCCAAAACCTCTGTGGGAATTCCCTACTCCTACTGCTGCAGAGGATCAAAACCTGGCCTGGTGTGTTTTCTAATTCCCTGTAAGGCTTTCCACAATGCAAATGTCACGGTGAAAAATTTGGCAATCGCTTTCAGGAAGGTAAGTTGCCCAGATCACTAGAAAATGTTTTGACATTTAAGTGACCCTTCCATTCTGTTTTATAAAAGAAGTTCCAATTAAGCTCAAAGCTCTCCTCTTATTTACTATCCTGGCCCTAAAAATGAAGGCCATAAAAAGTTGAATGCTAGTTTTGCTGTGGGAGCAAGGCTGAACGCTCTGTGAGATGGAACAAGAACTCTCAGCCACCTCCCAAGAAGACAAGAACTGATGAAAATTGCATTTTGTCTCGAAATTTATCACCATTTCCCCACAGCATTGTTTCTTTTCCCTTGGCTGTGGCCCAGTACAGATGCCCAGTGCAGCTGCTAGTGCTTGGGGAACAGTCTAATGTTGGAAAGCTCTGGTCTTGGTTTTGCTACAGATTTATCATATAATGTCAAATAAGCCTCTTCATCCCTCAGGACCTCTGTGTTAACACTGAGTGTTATATGAAAACAATGAATCGTGGATCACTACATCAAAAACTAATGATGTATTGTATGGTGACTAACATAATAAAATTTAATTAAATTTTAAAAAAAGAACCTCTGTTTTCTTATCTATTAAATGAGGGGGTTGCACCAGATCATTTCTGAGGCTCCTTCCAGCTCCTTCCAGTGTGTGCATTCCTGGTCAGGAGTGATGGAAGAAGGCAGAGCTTGTGTAATGAGGGGACTGCCCCAGGGTGGTCCGCCATCCCCAGCTTCCAGCAGAAACCCAAATGCTAAAGCGGAACCCCCAGAGTGAGCTGAGGCTGAAGGGGGAACTCCACAGTTACTCAACTGAAGAGGCCAGAAATGAGACACAGACCTCAGCAGGTGCAGGCGGGCTCTGGCAATCTAGGGAGTTTGGGTTCCAGACTTATTTGAAATAATACTGGACAAAAGACACTCATGTTTTCTCTCTAGTGCTAATTAGTATTCTCTCCTTGCAGGCTGTCATACCAAAGTAGCTTGAGGAAAAAGGTGGAAATGGTTATATGAATAAAATCTGGACCTAGGAAAAAACTGGAAAGGTGAATCCTTCAGGAACCTAGGAAGTAGTCTCTTGCTTACTGTCTCTTGTCACTGCTTCCTCCTCCGTATCTGGTCCTCCCCCATCCCCCCACAGCTCTCCTCTCCATCTTCCTTCCCCTCCCCCTTCTTCTTTTTCTCCTCCCCTTATCCCTCCCAGCAGGCTTTCTCTACTCTCCATCCACATAGAGAAATAGGATCCAGCGCTCCTGACTTTAGATGTTAAAGCTCTACTCATATCGAGAAAAAAAAAAAACTAGATTTCCAATTTCCCTGGACAGAGGTGCAGAATGGACCAGGCATCTATGCCTTGTCCAACTGTGGCCAAAAACTGTTGGCAGGGATCAGTGTTGGGGGGTACACAGGGGGCCATGTGAATAGACAACAGTTCTAAAACTTCAACTGTAAAGTCTAATCTTGTTAAGCCCTCCTCAGATATAAAGCAAACTTCCATCACTGGATTCCTTTTGTTCATTTGAAATGGGTTATATGAATGTTCAACCTCACTCACCTTCATGATGTAGCTAATGACCAAAATAGTTTTTCAACTGTTGAGATTGATATTATTTTTTAAGTAGTGCTATGCAATTAACCATAATCATATTTAAAATGAGAGCTCTTTAAATGCCTTTCAAAAATCTCACTTAATTTAATTGCTGTTACTTTGTTCACATAATTCAGAATGTTTGACTCCAAAGATGATTTCCTCTGGAATTTCTTTTTGAAGTAATTTCCTTAGTCAATAAAAAACACTATGCTTGAGTTCCCTAATAGGTGATGTTTATAGCTTGCATTGTATGGAAATTCCAAATTGATGTGAGGACACTGAGGATAGCTTCAGGAATTGCAAGAAGGAAGAAAGAAATGGCCAGATATATTTGAACACTCCTCAAGGAGGATCAAAGAAATGATTGTTAGTTCCTATGAGAGATTTATAGAGCCTTTCCTTTCTTAGCTAACAAAACATATCAATTTATTTCTACTTACTCATTTATTCCCCCAGCAAGTAGTTATTTGCTGTCTACTCTGCAAAAATAACAATTTGCTAGATTCTTTTTCCCACATGTAACCAGATTGGTCATTTGTTACCAAGAGAAAAATGTGTTCCACTATGCCCAATTATGAGTTGCTTAAGAGTTATTAAACATCTACCAGAAACACATTTTCACAGTTTTGTAAGTTTTTTATTCCTGGGTAAAGAAGCACATGTAAAAAAAAAAAAAGAATTCAAATGATAGAGAAATAAATAAAGCAGAAGCTAAAATTCTCCTGTAATCACATCCCTTCCTCTGTTAAACAGTTTGCTTGTAAATTCTGGTAGATTTTTTCCTATGCGTGCACTGATACAAATTATATATGCATGTAATTAACAAACATATAAATGCACATAAGACACATACACATTTTTATAATAAAATGTACATACTATTCTGCAATTAGCTTTGGTCACTTGCCAGTGTATTATAAATATTTGCTTTTAGCTACCTCAACCCTTTAAAAGGCAACAAAGTAATCCATTATTTGAATACAGCAAGTATCTTTCAAACTATCTCCTAATTATACTCATTGTAGGTCATTTCCAAGGTTATTTCCACTTTTTTTCTGTATGAACGTTGCTAAGACATTCTTATCTGCATATCTTTGTTTACTTGAGTCAGCATTTCCAAAGAATGAAATCCTAGAAATGGAATCACTACATCAAAGTATATACAGTTACCATTTAAGTAATAGCTGCCAAAGTGCTTTCCAGAAAGCTTTTACCAAATTATAACCTCACCTAGAATTCATGGCAATACCTGTTCTCTACACCCTGGCCAGTGTTAATTGTCTAATAAATCACTGCTACTTGTCCAGATGAAGAAAGGTTATTTCAATGTTTTAATTTGCGTTTCTTAGCAACAAATATTTACCTATGTTTTTTGGATTTCTTCTGACACTACCGATTTATTTTTCCTTGCTCACTTTCTATTGGATTAGTCTTTTTATACTGATTTGAGTGTGCTTTTGACAGAGTTGCTGTGAACCCTGTGTTGTCTGCCCATTCATTGCCTCTTGTGTAACCTTTCTCCAGTTTCAATGGCCTTTCAGCGGGCCTATGATCTGAAACTAATACAAAAACTGAAATACCTGATGTAATCAAGAACATCCTTTTTTTCCCCCTTTGTTTCCTGGTTTCTACCTCGTATCTTCTTGTATTAGCTTTCTCTGCTGCTGTAACGAATCACCACAAACTTGTGGTTTAAGACAACACACAATTATTAGCGTGCAGTTCTAGAGCTCAGAAGTCTGACACTCAAGGTGTTGGCGGGGCTGCATTCCTTCCACAGGTCCTCGGGGAGAATCCATTTCCTCTCCTTTTCCAGCTTCTAGAGAATGCCTGCAATTTTTGGCTCATCCCCCGATGCTCCTTCATCTTTGAAATCTAGTGGTGGAGCATTTTCAAATCTCTCTCTCCCTCATCTACTTCTTCCAGCATACCTCCCATCTCTGTCTCTGATGCTGACCCCCTGCCTCCCTCTGATTAAGACCCTTGTGATTACATTGCACCCACCCAGATAACCCAGAATAATCTATGCATCTCAATTAATTAAACATCTACTTTAATCAATCTGCAAAATCCTCTAGTTAGTAAGGTAACATGTTAACAGGCTTCAAAAAGTGGGACATGGACAACTTTTACTGTGGGCTTTTATTCTGTCTACCATACATCTCCATCAAAGGATTACAAACATTACTCCCTGTATTATCTTCTACTGTGTTGTGATTTTGATTTTTACAATTAGAAAAATCTAGGCTTTATTTCAGTATAGTATGGTCATTTATTTAAACCTCATAAAAGGGACGTCTGTCTGGCTTAGTCAGGAGAGCATGTGACTTGATCTCAGGGTGGTGAGTTTGAGCCCCACACTGGGCATACAGCCTACCTTTAAAAAATAAATAAACTTCATAAAAAATATACAAATAAACCCGCCTCTCTTTTATTTCTAGTGCTTTCCTTCTTTCTTCTATCTAACCTATAACCTTGCTGAAGTCCCACACATTGGACAAACAAACGAAAAGTGCTCTTGACCCTGCACCTTTCTAGTTACTGCCCCCCACCTTTGCTTCCCAACTGAGCTGCTCTGGGCTCTAGCCTCTGCTCCAGATAACACAACCTTAGTTTGCACTCCTTGGCCCATGGGAACGAGGCTTCTGTCATCTCACATCTTCTCTCCCTGGAGTTCCTAAGTGTTCTCCTGCCCCTCCCCCCCGCCCCATCTCATTCTCCATCCTCCTTGAGGCTGCCAGAATGTTCTTCCCCAAATTCAAACCAACCATGTCACTTCCTCGCTGAAAACCTATCAGAATGTCCCCATTGCCTGCAGGATGCAATGCAAACTCTGTGGGGAGGTGTACGTGGCCCTACAGGTTTGGACCAGTGAGGACCTGTCCAGGTATCCCTCTGCCAACCCCTTGTGCTTCATCACACTGAGTGATGTGCGGTTCTGAAGATTCCTGACGTCTTCTTTTATTTCAGCCTTCTGAGCCTTGTGCTCCTCTACCTGAAATACCCCACCCTTCCCCATATGTGCCAGCAAAGGGCCACCATCTCCCAAGACCCAATTCCAGAGTTGCATCCAGAGTCTTCCCTGATGAGCCTCCCTACCTCCCAATCCACATCTCATAGACCAGATTTATTATTACCTTATCAGTTTCTTTATTATTCTCTGTAGCTTACAGAGACTCGGGAGATAGCACAGGGATTGTTCGGGGTGGCTTTTATAGTCTCTCAAAGTTGATGTGCTTCTCTGCCTTAAGCCAATCGAAATAGACACACAATTACTGAATTACAAGGTGCTTGCCATGCAAATGACTTCTCCAGGTAAGTTCAGAGGAATGTGTTCAAAGGAAACAGCTCTTCTCCCTAAACCTCTTTATATCTGTCAGGCATGAGGGCAGGAAATAGATCCTTTTCTATGTGTATAAATGAGAAAGGGATTGATTACAAGAATTAAGTGCTCATAAAATTGTTGGGAGGGCTGTAGGAGGAGCCAGGGGGTGTCCTTGGAACTACTGGGTTCGAGAACACTCTACCATAGGAATCAGGCAGACACTGCCTTCAACCCCACTGCTGCAGGCATTACAACTGTCTTATGAACCCCACAAAGCAAGTGACAGATAGATTGATTTCAGCTGCTGTACCTGCCTCTCAACATTCACTACTCTGAGCTTTGCTGAGGGGTACGTGGCTTCTGCCTCTCCTTTCCAAGTCTCAATCGGCCGAACCTATTTAACATGGAGAATGTTAGCTGCAAGAGAGTCTGGGGAAATTAGACTTAAGCTTTCTAGCCTTTTGTAACATAAGACAGGACACAGAAAGAGGTGGAATGTTTCGAGGTGGGGATATTTAGAACCAACTGACCATCCCAAATTGCCCCTCTTCTATAAATATTTCACAGCCACCATGCTTCTGTTCACATCTATCTGAGTACATGGAATATTCTCCTGAGGTTGTTTAGTATCTGCCTCTCTTCACAAGACCTCGAGGATGGGGACAGTGTCAGCTTCATCTCTATCTCACAGCACCTCAAGACTGATCCCCAAGCAATGCACACAATGGCGAATAAATACATGTGCACAGAGGGCCAAACAATCTTGTGTACATATCCCTTCCTGCCTCACTACACACCCCTTGTCTTACTTACCTTTAAGATACATGCTCACAGCAACAGAAGGAATCAACCTATCTCAAGAGCACAGATTTTAGAGTTAGAAAGGTCTGTGTTGCAAGTCTAGATTGTGCGGGATTTTGAGAAATGTTTCCTCACTGAGTTCAGTTTCCTTACCTTTCCTTCTTTGAGGGGCTTATTAGAAATGTTGAAGAAGGTGGTGCAGGAAAAGCCCATGACAGATGCTGAGCAAGGGCGAGGTTTTTGCCCCCTGCTACTGAGTCCTACCCTATCTATGTCTCTTTGCCCATCTCACGTATCTGCAATCAGGAGGATAAGAACTAAAAATAACGTAATATGAAAGACACTACACAGAACATCAACTTCAACTTTTTTCTGCTGTAACTAATCATCTTAATTATCTTGTCCCCTTAGAATCTTTTATCTGAATATTTCAAAGGATGTTACAGCATGAATTATGATATATAATTGATAACTAGAGTAGCTGAGGCTTAGGGACTGAGAGATTTGTCAGTTGTCTTGTGATCCTCATAAAACCAGCAGCCTACTGGGTTTTTGCTATGCTTTTTTTTTTTCCTCTTCTTCCTTCTTTTCTTCCTCTTCTTCTTTCCTCCCCCTTCCCCTACCCCTCCCCCTTCTTCTTCTTCTTCATAGTAGTAGTAGCAGAGTGTTCTGACCAAATTTACATGTTTAAGGGCAGAGAAGTGTAAGAACTGGGGAGACAGGAACCCAACTATAGGATCACTTTTCTGCTTCTAACCTGGTAAAATTTAGGGAACATTTTCATTTTATCATATAGTTTATTTTTTCCTCAGATTTCTGAAGCTTCTATCTTTAGCACATTAACATGGTGTTGGGGGGCCATAAAGTCAGTTTTATCCCCAACCCTTCCTCTAGTTCACTCTGGGACTGGATTGAGTAAGTAAGATTGACAGCCTCTGGCTTTTGAAGCCTCCTGTCTGAATTGATTGAGCTGAGCGATGTCCAGTCCAGCTCAGTGGCTCTGTGAGCCTTTGTGCATAACTCTGAGGCAGTGACAATGAGGAACAACAGCACTTTTCATCAGTGGTGTATAAGAAGCCAAAAATACAGTCTCTGTGCCTTCCTTTCAGAATAGAAGCAGCAGCAGGTAGCAAAGAAGAGTGAATCACGACTTGTCCTTGCCAGGGCCAGGGCAAAGAGTTGGGAGCTGAGAGTGCCATGCAGAGGCTGAGCGAAGCCGAGGAGGAAGCTGAGAAGGCAGCTGACAGCAGAGATGCTGAGGTGCTCACTCCCAGCCTGGCAGGCACCAAAACCACTGAGCTACTGGGGATTCTGTTTGGTGAGGCAATCTGCAGTTCTTCACTCTAATAAGATGCCAAATACTTGAAATGGGATTTTTATGCAGGAGTCTTCCATATAATGACTTGGGCCCTTCTATGAGTACATCTAAACTGTGTAGGCATGCAAACTAAAGAAAAAATGTAAAAAAAAGAAAGAAAGAAAGAAAGAAAGAAAGAAAGAAAGAAAGAAAGAAAGAAAGAAAGAAAGAAAGAAAGAAAGAAAGAAAGAAAGAAGAAGAAAGAAAGAAAGAAAGAAAGAAAGAAAGAAAGAAAGAAAGAAAGAAAGAAAGAAAGAAAGAAAGAAAGAAAGAAAGAAAGAAAGAAATCAGAACGTGATTACACTAAAAAAGAGACCTTTGAAAATGGGTAATCCAAACTCTTACCCACCCTTATCCCCCTTCCTTTTTAGGGATAATAAAAATGAGAATGAGAAGAGAAATTAATGATTTGCTCAAGGTCATCCAGCTTATCAGAATTTGAGTTAATTTAAGCCATCTGATTCCTAGATCAAATCCCACTAAAGTATAGGTTATATTTGTATATGCCTTTGTGAATTATACTTGGCTACTTCTGGACTCGACTGGAATCAGAAAAAAAAGGCAGGAAAAAAACAAAAATCAGTGTGCCACTCCAAAGTATATATATTCAGACTGGACTTAACCCAGTCTATCTGGTCTAAACTTGCCTCAGGAGGTCCGGGCTGAAAGCACCAGGGGTCTCAGGGACTCCTGTTGTGAAATCTTCATTGGTCCCTTTGTCTTCTTTGGTCTTTCGGTCAGCTGTTTTCTACAAGTGCCTCTTTCATTTCAAGCTCTGCCCATGGAGTTTCTGACCTCGTAGAGCAGTCCAGCTGGGGGAAAACAGACATTTCTAGCCAGATTTGGCTAAGTAATAATATATTTTTTAAGAAAGCCTGAAAATCCCAGTGGCTTACTCAAAAACAAGTATTTATTTTTCACTTATGAGTCTACAGGTCAGCTGGGACTCTGTTCTGTGTGTGTTCTCATTCTGAGACATGACACAGGCTGAGAGGATAGCCCCTATCAAGGTCCTGTTCTCATGGCAGCCTGCAAGGCTGAACCAAACCACACAGCATACATACATACATTGCTGTTTGCAAGGGCATAAATCATGTCTACCCACATTCCATCAGCCAAAGAGAGTCACATCGCTCATCCTGAGTATGGGACATAAAAGCACCATCTACTTGGAGTCATGGCAAGGGTGGAGATGTATGATATTCTTACAGACGGAGGAACAGGTAGTTGGAAACAACAGTGAAACATACCGCAGCATAAAAAGGCTGGTAGGTGAATGATGTTTTCTTGAAGCAAGAGGCAACCAGCTGTACCTGGGGCAGATCAGTTGAAGAAAGTGAAAAACATAAAAACTTGCTCCAGGGCCTTTGCAGGGTGAATAGGAGTTTTCCAGTCTTAAAAGATTTAAAAAGCATTCTACATAAGAAAAACACCATGAGCATTAACATGAATGCGTTAAATAATGTATCGTATTCAGAAAACTGTGAGTAATCTTGTAAGAATGAATCACATTTGTTTTCCTTTCATCCTAGATAGATAACAAGATTCTTCAGAGTATAAAACACACACACACTTGAGATTCAAGAAGGATCACAAGAGAAAGGTAAGGTTTAGGAGATAGCGTTGCTCACCTAGATTCCCTAAAGCTTTCTGAAACTTCTGAGACATGACATAGTGGCTAAGGATTCCAAACACCACAGAGTAATGGAAGGGTGGGTACAGCTTAGCCCAAACTTGGCACTAAAGGTTCTGAAAGAGAAACTGTTACTTACATGGGTCACTATGTTCAGAATATAAAAACAAACCACAAGAGGGTTCAGTTTTAGGTAAAATCAAGTAACTCTCACCACCCTGTCTCTCCCACTGAATGCAGCTATGAAATCTGGATGCAGCTATTTAAAGACTTTGAAAAGTAGAAGGTATATTAGGAAAGAAGACCAAAATCCAAAGTATTGCTAAAGTGGTAGTGAGTTTACCATTGTTTTTCTCCAGTAGCTCCAGCCAGGACTTGAAGGAAACACTGCAAGAGGCAGGTATCAATGAGGACAGAGACAGCCCCCAGAAGAGGCCACTAGTTCAGCTCAGTGAGCAGGAAGGAAGTTTACTGGTACCGACAGCAGCAGTATCCAGAAGAGCACACATCTAAAGCTCTGCAGAAGGAAATTTCTTCCCTGGTTGGAGGAGCTGGGGTCCCAAAAGAATGGAGTAAACCTCTCTTGCTTTTTTTTCGCTTCCTTTCCTTCCACCTCTTGGCCCCAGACACAAACACAGTCATGGGAGTGCGTGGCAGTGTGTGGTAAATAAAGTCCTAAGTTCCTGACTGAAAGATTGAAAAGAATATCTCTAGAGAAGTGGAAAGCACCAGGGAGGTCACTGAGACGGAAGAACTCAGGAAACTGATTCCATAAGGAAATTCATGATCACTGAGGCTCACCTTGAGCTGGACATGGGTGGGTCTAATCCTACACAGCATAGTAAAGACTTTAAGAACTGAATCAAGATATAGACCACCCCCCAGGACCCAGAATTAGCCACTGGGTGATACACATGTGAGACAGATATGAATAGCACTGAATAGGCTCTGAAAATGGAAGAATATTTAACCACGTCCAACAGAGGATTGGTGAAAATGGGCAGCCTAAAGCCAACTGGGCTGATTCCAGGCTAAAACAAAAATGCCAACACATTCCCTTAGATTTAAGCAATAGGTACAGTTTCACAATATTCAAAATGTCCAGAATACAATCCAAATCTACTCAGTAGATGAAGAACCAAGAAAATCTCAACTCACATGGGAACAAGAAATAAACAGATGTCACCACCAAGGTGGCGTACGTGCTGAAATTATCTGACAAAGACTTGAAAGCAGCTACTATAAAAACGCACCAGTAAGAAACTGCAAACACAGTTGAAACAGAGAGTTAGAAAATTTTGGCAAAGAAATGGAAGATTGAAAGAAGAACCAGATAGAAATTTTAGGACTGAAAAAATATAGCACCCAAAAGAAAAAAGTTACTGTATGGGCTTAAGAGCAAAATGGAGATGACAGAGGGAATATTCAATGAACTTGAAAATAGATCAGTAGAAATTATCCAGTTTGAACAACACAGAGGAAACCTGTTCTTTAAAAAATGAATAGAACCTAAAGGACCTATGGGACAATACCAAAAGGTCTAATATTTATGTCATAAGAAGTCCAGAATAAAAGGAAAGAACATAATGTAAAACAAAATATTTAAAATAGAACAATGGATGAAAACTTTCTAAATTTTATGAAATATATAAAGTACAGTGAACCCCATATAGGATAAATATAAATAAATTCATGCCCAGACACATTATAATCAAACTGCTGAACACTAAGCACAAAGAAGATATCTTGAAAGCATCCAGAGAAAAACGATGCATTGCTGAGAACAATGATTTTAATTACTATGTATTTCTCATTAGAAACCATGGAGGCCAAAAGATGGGAACACATTTATAGAATACTCCTCCTGGTAACAGCAGAATACACATTATTTTTAAATGCCCACAGATATAGTAAGATAGAACATATCCTGGATCATTATAAAATCTTCAACAAATTTAAAAGAATTTAGTTCATTCTAGAGTCCTCCAGAAAAATATCTCCAAGTTCATACAGTTGCGCGGGTGAATTCTATCAAACATTTAAAAAAGAAATAACATCAATTCTAAAGAATCTTTTCCAGATAACAGAAGAGAAAGAAACACTTACAAATCATTTCATAAAGCCAGCATTACTCTCATACCAGAAGCAAAAGACTGAACAAGAGAGACAACCACAGATGCAAAACTCCTCAACAAAATATCAGCAAATCAAATATAGCAATATATAAAAAGTATGACACATCACAACAAATGCAAAGCTGATTTAACATTTGAGAATCAGTCAATGTATTTACAATATTTTAACTCCCTATGGAAGAAAAAGCACACATTCACATCAATTAATGCAGAGAAGACATTTGACAAAATTCAGCGCCCATGGTGATAAAAACTCTAAGCAACCTAGGAACAGAAGAGAACTACCTCAGACCGATAAAGGACATCAACAAGAAACCCACAGCTAACAACATACCAAACAGTGAAAGTCTAAATACTTCCCTCCTAAGATAAGGAACAACACAGAAAGTCCATCTTATCACTTCAATTCAAAATTGCACTGGCATTCTTAGGACAATGAGACAAGAAAAAAAACTAAAATGCATATACCCTGGAAAGAGAGAGAGAATATTCTCTCTATTGATAGATGGCATGACTATCTGCATAGAAAATCCCAATGAATCTACAATAAATCTCCTAAGACAAATATATGAGTTTAGCAAGGATCTAGGATACAAAGTCAACACACTAAAATCAATCATATTTATATTAGTAATAAACAATTAGAAAATGAAATCTCTTAACAATACCATTTGTAATAGCTCCACAAATATGAAGTAGTTAGGCATAAATCTAACCAAACACATACAGAATTTGTATACCAAAAATTACAAAATGCTGATGAAATATAGCAAAGAAGACCTTGATAATTAGTCATATCATGTTTATGGACTTGAGAACACCACATCTTTAAGATGCCAATCCTCTCCAAACTAGATTTAACATAATTTTAATAAAAATTTTTGCAGGATTTTTGGTAGATACAGACAAGCTAATTCTAAAATTTATATGAAAAGCAAAGGAATTAAAATAGTTGATTCAATATTGAAAACTAAGAATAAAGTTGGAGTAATCCCACCACTCTATTTTAAGCCTTACTATAAAGTTATAGTACCAAGACAGTGTACTGGGGAAAGGATGACATAGAGATCAATGGAACAGAATAGAGAGTTCATAAATAAAATCACACAAATATGGCCAGTTCATTTTTGACATATGCAAATGTTACTCAGTGGAGGAATGATAGTCTTTTCAACAAATGGTACAGAGCAACTGGTCATTCATAGAAAAAAAAAAGAATCTCAATCAAAACTTTAACCCTTATGCAAAAATTAACTCAAAACAGATTTCAGACTCAAATATAGAGTCAAAACTGTAAAACTTTTAGACAAAAATGAGAAAATTTATGATTTTTATGGCAAAAGCAAAAAGGGGCAAAAATTCTTAGATATAATAGAAAAAAAATAGTAAACTGGACCAAATCAGAAATAAGAGTGTTTGCTCTGTGAAAGATGCTATTAACACAAGGAAAGACAACCCACAGACTGGGAGAAAATATTTGCAAATCACATTTTCAACAAAGAACTTTTATCCAAAATACGTCAAGAACTTTCAGAACTCAACAGTAGGAAAATACACAATCCTAGGGTTTTTAAAATGAGCAGAAGATTTGAGCACCTCATAAAGGAGGATATACAGAAGGCAATCAGCACCTGAGAAGACCCCGGACATCGTTAGCCATTAAGAGCCACCAATGAGGATGGTGATGAGATTTAGAACACATCTATTAGAATGTCCAGAACAAAACTTCCTGACAGTGTGAAGGCCTGGCAAACATGCAGAGCAATGGGAACTCTCAGACATTGTTTGTGAGAATGCAAAACAGCGCAACCGTTCTAGAAAACACTTGGTCTGTTTATCAGGAAGGTAAACATACCCTTCCTATATGGTGCCCACATTCTCACTCCAAGCAATTTCCTCCAAGAAACAAAAACATGTCCAAATGCTACATCAATGGTCACAGCAGCTTTATTTCTCATAGCTAAAAACTGAAAACAACCCAGATGTCCTTCAGTGGGTGAGGAGATAAACAATGTTGCATCCATGTCATGGAATACTACTCAGCCAGAAGAAAGAAAGAAATTAGTGATGCACGCAACAACCTGGATGATCCCAAAGGCATGATGCTGATTGAAAGAAGCCAGTCTCAGAAAGTTCCATATTGTATGATTCTATTTATATGACATTGTCCAAAAGACAAAACTGTAATGACTGAGAACAGATCAGTGGTTGGGGATTAGGGAGATGGGAGAGAGGTATGACTATAAAATGAAAGCCTAAAGGAGTTGTGGGGGGTGATGGAAGTGTTCTGTATCCTATTGTGGTGATGCTTACCTTACTATGTATTAATTTTTTTAAAAATGTAAAAAAATACTGGTAAAATACCTCTACTTTTAGTACTGAGCCCTGTGTGGAATTTCCCTCATCATCTTAATAAATGTAGTGTAACGAACAGTAATGAATACCAAATATCCTGAGGATGAACCTATATAGTTACTCATTCACTAGTTTATTCATTCATTTATTCATTCCCTCGACAAATTCTTACTGAGCACCTACTACTTTTCTAAACACTATGAGTCACAGGATTTAGCAATGTGTATTATAAGACCTTAGTTTGACACATCTGCCAGTGCAGGCGGAGGGCACAAGGACAAAATACAATTGTAAAAGCAATCCTACATGAGCTGAAATAATACAGTCCAGGAACTCAGCTACCCTGTGCTCTGACTTGAATTGAGGATGGATTTTAGAAAATGTAGAGGAATAAATGGTTCGTAATATGTAAGCATTAGTTCTCTAAACTGAGCATTTAATAAACAGTAAGTGGCAGGGAGTTTGAGATAATATCCCTGCTAAGTACCTGGAGTGCATTATTCTCTATTTTCAGTTAAATCCAGAGCCACTTGATTTTTGAGTCAGCCCAGCTGGGGGTGGAACCCCTTACAAAAGCTGAGAAGTCTGATAAGTGCTCCAGCCCTGATAGAAAGCCGCTCTGCCTCAACCCAGAGAGGCTGAGGGAAGTAGAGATGGGAAAGGTCGTGAAAAATCTCCATTAGGGACTCAGAAAGTATAACCTTGAACCATATAAATTTTAGGTATACCCCACAGAACTTACTGTATCAAACATTGAACCATATTCCAGCTCAGTATTAGGAACTGACCACCAAAAATTATTATTTGGGTTTTGGGTTTTAAAATAGTTAATCTGTAATTCTTAAAAGGTAATGCTACTAGTATGAACTGAATTTTGTGCACCCCACACACAAAAAATTCATATGTTGAAGTCCTAACCCCCAGTGTGATGGTATTTAGAGATGAGCCTTTGGGAAGTAATTAGGCTTAGAGGAGGCTCTGAGGACAGGTCTGCCATGATGGGATTAGTGCCCTTATGAGAGAAGACACCAAAGTTTCCTCTCTCTCTCTGTCTTTCTCTCTTTCTGTCATTTGAGGACACAGTGAGAAAGAAGCCAGGAAGTGGGCTCTCACCAGAACCCAACTATGTTGGCATCTTGAGCTCAGACTTCTAGTCCCCAGAACTGTGAGATATAAATCTATTTAAACCACTCAATCTGTGGTATTTTGTTGAGGCAACCTGAGCTAACACACCACTCCTAGGTCATGACAAGAGTAAAAATCATTATAATTGATAAAATATACCGAGTGCTTAAGACATGAAAGATCATTTCACTCAATCCTCACAACGTCCTTATAAATTAAGTGACTATCATCATCTCCATTTCATAAACAGTGGAATATCTTTCCAAAGTCACCCAGCTAGTAATAGCAGGTGTGGGGTGTAGACTAGACACTAAAAAGAGCTCCAAGGTGTAGCTCTCATTTACTCACTGCAAACTGACATAAGAACCATCCGAGATCTTTCCTATTGACCCTGAATTAAGGTGCAAGTTCTAAATAAATGTCAATACCTGAGTGGGAGTGGTCTCTATGAAGATCATAGAGTTAATCCATAAACTATTCCTATCAACGACAGCAACAAATAACCTTCTATGATTCCTGGAAGATTTCTCCCAAATAAAGTGCATAACTAAAAGAGGTTAATGGTGGAATACAGTGTACTTAAATCTTTCCTCTAGTCGAATAACTAAACCTTGTCAGTGCCCTCCAGCCAAAATCAATGAGGAACACATCTATATTTAAACACGTTAGACTTCTTGCTCACTGCAGTAAGGGAGACCACACACCACGAGGAACTAGTACATTTCAGTAAGAGGATGTCAAAAAGAACTTGTAACAGGTATGAGGCTTGGGTTAGGTGACTTTGGGGGAAGTTTCAGGGAGTAAAGCTTTGCTCAGGATTGGATACTTTTCGGAAGCAGGAGGAACTCTGTAATTCTAGAATCACGTCTTAGATAGGAGAGGAGTACAAAGTCAGGCTAGAGCTGTGACTGGTAAAAAAGCAGAGGTCGCTCATAGCAGGCGGGATAAGGGAGTGTTCGGTATCTTGTGGTTTGCAGTGACCTTGTTTTGTTTGTGGGCGGACAAGATTGCAGAGCGGTCTTGTTTTGTGTCTCCCTTCTGCATGGTCACAAAGCGCCCTGGTCTGATGGTACTCTGGGAGGTTCTTGTTCAATAGGACGGTCAGATTCAGGCCAGCTCCTGGCAACAGCAGCGCCCACCTGACAGCGCCAGGCCAGTTCTGAGCTAGCCGGGGCTGCTTTGCTCTTTCTCAACTTAAACCTTTTTTTCTGCACTCAAAAAATGTAGGCCTGGGAGAATGAAGTTTGCAATAGATCAGTTAGGAAATTGGCATTGAGTTGCCACTCAGATGGAGCGTCTAAGAAACTAATTAGCATATAGTTGTAAGGGAAGAGTGTTGTCCTTTAACAAAAATGAGATAGATCACTCCCTGAATCAACGAGCTATATATTATGTAGCAGTGGGTGCCCTTTCAAAAAGAACAAAATCCCTTTTAGCCTTCTTCCTTGGCACAGAGATTACAAAATCATTTTTCATGTTATCCAAATGCATCTAAATGTTTCCTTAGCATCCACTGAGTCTTTCCAAGGCAAAAAAGGAAAGAGATCATGGAGGCCAAGGGAACATTTAGATTTTGGCTGTGGGGCTTTCCCAGTGGCAAATACAGTGGAAAGAGGATGGGTTTTGGAATTAGATTATCCTTGTCTAAGCAGTGGCTAGACCACATTGCTTGCATGACCTTGAGCTTGTTGCTTAAACCTGTAAAACAGACGTAATAATTATACCTGCCATCACAGGTTAAAGATAATTGAGATAAATAAGAAAACACTCTATAATCTCTAAAAGCATTCTAAATAACTGGTCATCTTGTTACTACATATATAAAATACTGTGCTATTGATTTTAAATGCATCACTGATGTCTTAGAAATAAGGATAATGAGCGGCGCCCGAGTGGCTCATTCAGTTAAGTGTCCGACTCTTGATTTCAGCTCGGTCATAATCTCAGGTTTGTAAGATGGAGCCCCATGTGGGGCTCTGTGGCTGGCAGGGAGTCTGCTGGAGATCCTCTCTCTCCTCCGTCTGCCCTCTCCCTCCCACTTGTGCGCGCGCTCTCTCTAAAGTAAATAAATAAATCTTAAAAAAAAAAAAAGAAAGAAAGAAGGATAATGATGTAAAAAATAAACTGATCATACTAGGGCATCCCTTTAAATTAGGCATAGAATGTTTTCAATTTCTAAAAATCTTCTAAAATTCATAGCAAGTTTATATAAGATGTTTATCTCAGGAAAGTTAAAAAGAGTCTCTGAGAGTCATCTCATCTACTATCTAACTGGCTCAAAGCCATTAATGTAAAATAAATGACCCACGGTATCATATTGATTTATTATTTCATCTTGTAAAAAAGATTCTAGTCCTTAGGGCATGTAATTTTCAAAGAAGAATAAATAGTGAGACTAACTCGAAATTAAAGGTACAGAAAATGGCTACACTCCATGAAAGCGGGTTAAATAAGTAGTTCAATCGATATGCACATATAAATGGAGAATTAGAAGTAGGAGTCTCTCCTTGGCTCTCAAGGTGCAAAATCTTTAGGAACAAAAGAAACAGCTCAATGAATAGACGATAGATTTGAAAGAACATGTGATGAGCAAGGATCTAAATGAAATTCACTGGGCTGTCTTAAGGAAGCAAAAATAGAACACATGGAGACAACACCCGGTGGAGCTTGGGACTAGAGGTCCCACTGTGAAGGGACCGTGCAGACGGAAGCCAAGTCAGGATGCAGAGATGGTCCAGCCTCCACCCAGCAATCCAGGCCATGGCTAACACCCAGAAGCACCATGGGTACAATTAGAGCCCATAAACCAGCCGGTCTCCTCATGCCTACTCCAAAGAGCTATACCAGCTATCCTCCCCGTTGGAGTTCAACAAGGACTTTCCTTTGACAGCAGCGTGCTTTGATCAATGGCCGTTAACCAGCCAGTGTAAGTGACATCCATCAGAGCCCCAAGACTCTGCTTGGTCTCTATCAACCTGACATCTGTGGAAAATCCCCTTGTCTCAAGGAATTCACAAGCCCCAGGTCTGTATGGGGATGTGAAGCATGACATCTGGTGAAGTGGTCAGAGTGCTAGAGAAACTCCTCCACATTAGCTGACACTGAACAGACCTGGGTGGCTCAGGTGGTTAAGCATCTGCCTTTGGCTCAGGTCATGATCCCAGGGCCCTGGGATCCAGCCCCTCGTTGGGCTCCCTGCTCAGTGGGGCTTCTCCCTCTGTCTGCCACTTCCCCTGCTTGTGCTCTTTCTCTCTCTTTGACAAATAAATAAATCAAATCTTAAAAAAAAAAAAAAGAATTAATGAGGGAGGAAAAAAAAGATTTCCCATTCTCCTCCAAATATCCTTGAGGATCCCAAACTTCCAAGATGACCATTAGACCAAAGAGATTACCACACCATTTTAGTCACTTATAATCCTTACTGAGCCCCTTGATTAAAAAGGTCAAGTGTTATTTGGAAAAAGTAGAGCATAATGGAGTAGCTTTCAACTGGCATTTGTAGATAATTAGTTTTTGTGGATGGATACACATTTAATGGACTGCCCCATGCTTACTCTACCATTCCTCACTGTGGATCATCAACACAGTTGAGAGACTTGCCCCTGCTCCAGAGTGAGCACTAAGTAGTCTAGACCAAGAATGGAAATCTCTTCACCCATACAAGCATTAGGAAGCCCTCCCAAGCCAACAGCTCATTTCCCAGGAAACAGCCATCAGCTCAGGAATAGGCATGTTACTCAAACCAGGACAAAGAGCCATCAGGGGCAAGTTTTCAGAGAGAGTCACAGGTAGAAATGCTTTCTCTCTCTTCTGCCAAAATTGTTGAGAAAACAGAGAGCTTCATTTGCTACTGGCAGGACTTTTATGACTGTCAGAGATCCAGCTTTAGTGTGGAGCCTACGCTGTGAATGGCAGACAAAATGAAAAAATCTGGATCTTTAATTGCACCCTAGGCTGCTGGATCAACCTCTCCCGATGCCAGCTAAATTCCCCTATACATTTCGTCAACATTTAAGCCAGTTAAGTTTCTGTTACTTGTGACCAAAAACAACTGAACTGATACATATGGCTATGATGCTAGTTTAAGGAAATACTATATCTGTGGCTCTAGAGGCCAAGATATTTCCTAAACATAGAGTCAATTTTTACCTGAAAATGTACCTTTTCTGGCATTCTCCTAGGTGATGGCTTGTCCCTCAGATTAGAAACCAAAAAGAATTAGAAGGCTTTGGGAGAGGATCAGAGTTAAAACACACTTTTTTGACCTTGTAGCAAAGAGACCACATGAATAAAGGCATTTTCTGGAAACAGAAGTGAAATGTAATCGGGAAGCTGGGAAATGAGGAATCTGGCTAAGGTGTTCTTTCTGGAGCAATGATCAGGTCAGCCATAGCAAAATTAGGAAAACTAGGAAAATAAGGAAAAAATTAGGAAAACCTTAGGAAAAATTAGGAAAACTAGGAAAATTAGGAAAAAATTAGGAAAACCCTAATGCTGTATATACTGGCTGTAATTTTCTGCCTAAAACTTCTGTATTTTATACCTCTGTTTACTATTAGTACTTTAAAAAGTCCTTATTGAAAGCTCTTCTCTCTGCTGTTCTACGAGAAAACCAAAGTCCCTCTAAGGGATTGAGTGTATCCCTAATTGTAATAGGAATTAAAGTGAGAAGACTCTAAGAGAAAAGTTAGAGCTCTGAATGCTGACTACTCCCCTTTGGAGATTCTCTTGGGTTTGGGCTTACCAAGAGGTCCTAAGTTTTATTTTACTGATGAACATCACGTCCCTTTGTGGCATTGTGGTGACCTTGTGGCTATGTTGGATTATAAATGGACCAGACTCAGCATCTAGATGGTCTGAGCAGTCACATTGGTGACAGGTGCATAGTCCCTGTGTAGTGTTTTCTCACTTCAGGAATACCCAGGTTAACAAGAGTTGCTGTCCAGGGTGCTCTTAAATCCTCAAGCACCATGAACACCCAATCTGCAGGGTGAACTCGTTTCCTTCCATGAGGCACCCATGAGTCTCATACAGCTTGAAAACGGGAGATTCTCTGAATCGGTACAAGCACACCACTTTGTAGATGTTAAGACCCTGCCCATCCATTTTAGAGGACCTTGCAGATTCTCATTTCAACAGAAAATCAATATATGGAAAGTAATTCATGTATCAGCACAATCAGCAGTGCACAAAGCAGAGACTAGTAAAGTAAGCATTTTTTTTTTTTTTTTTTTTTTACTATTTGGACTAAAAAATAAGTTATGGCAATTTTTTTCTCCCAATTGCTCAGCAAAAGAAAATGCCATTTTAGGATGTCCACCTTTACTGGCTGGTTGTAGATCTCTTTGACTTTAATTGCCTTTTTTGGAGCGATTTTAATCTATTACATGCACATACCAGGCTTACTTACTAAAAAAGCTGTAGAACCTTTTCATCAGGAAAACAACAAAGTTCCTGAAAGAACACAAACCTAAGAAACAAAATACCATGGAAATTACAATGTAATTAATGTTTTTTTAATTTGGTTGGGTTTTTCTGCATGTCTCCAAGCAATTGCACAAATTATCAGTTGCTTCTTAATTTTAATTCAGACTGACAAAACTATTTTTAAATTCTAAATCGACTTTAAAAATTAGCTTACTGTCTCACTTTTGCAATTTATTTCAATTCCAAATATATGTTTTATTTGAGCTCTTTAAAAAATTATGCCATGCTTTGAAATATTCAATCATTGCCCTCAAGTTTTAGTCTGCGGTTATATTTTTGTTGTTTTGAAGTTAGAAATCACTCAAGAGAGACACAGCAGCACTCTCCCTTCGAATGGCTCAGCTATGTACTGTATTTGAATGTTATCAATATTATATAATGTTTTTGAGTTCTTTTGAAAATAAAAAGTCCAAAACATCAAAAGGAAATCTCTTAGATATGCACCACATGCCACTCCTTTGGTTAAAAATGGAAAGCTAATCTTTGGAGCAGGAGTTTGTAGTGACACCAGATCTCTGCTTTTGGTTATTATTATTTTCATTATTGCTCAGTAATTGGTTCATAGGGCAGTAAAATATAGGACACCATGAGACCCATTTTCAGCACAGCAAGCAGTGACAGGGTTTCACCATGCAACTTGTCATAGCCTTACTGTGCAATGAGAAATACATTTCCACCTCCATGCTGAAATTCCTGCCAGTAGGACTGCACTCAGAATACAGTAAAACTGAGACCAACAGGCTACACCATCTCTGGTTGGACAGGTAAAGCACAAAGGGAGTTGAAGATTTGACAGCGATCAGTTAATTTGGATAAGAGATACCACCTAAGTGAAATCATTTAAGTCCTAGTGTGGGTCTAGGAACGACTCTTCTCAATGGTCAAATTAATTATATAATTGCCAGATATTGTTTACAAGAGTAAGCAGTGCTGTTTGCATAAGATGCAAATGAATGTGATTCAGATACCTGGTATTTCTGATTTACTAACATTGCCAAGATGGTCTGTGAATAGTGGATGAGGTAGTTTACTCCCCTGATACTTCAAAGGCCATTATATGACAACTAACAAATACAGCCAACAGAGTCATTGGTTACATCTCATTCCTTGAGGAAGGTACAGACTTGAGGTATGCATTCACACATCCATTTATTTTTCCCATGAACATATAGTGGGATGGAATGAACAAGGCACTGTTTTAGGAACTGAGGATGATCACGAGAAGAGGCAGACACTGAGGCTGCTGTCCTGTGGCTGTCCACAGGAGGAATGACACGAGCCAGACACCTGTCCATTCTGTTTCTATAGTAATCACAACACGACCTTCAGAGCCAGACAGACTTGGTGCATAATCTGGGCTCAACTCACAAATACCTACCACTTGTGTGCCTTTGGACAAGTCATTTAATTTCTCTGAGACTTGGTTCTCTTATATGTAAAAAAGGTTCTCTTATATGTAAAAAATCTCTTCCTCACAGAGATTTTTAGGATTCAGATAATCTTGGAAAATACCAAGGCAAGTGCTCAGATAACAGTTCTTAATCAAATGATGACAATGACAACAAGGATAATGATGATGGCAGTGATGACAAGTCTTAGATGGGGAAGGAAGATAATTATTAGACCTTTAAACAGTTAGAGTTGACCACTATTTTCTATGTATAACTTGAAGGATATCAGAAAAATCCTAGCACGAATCACTAATGGAAATACGCTGCATCTTAAAAATCTGCCCATTAGGAATTCACGCCTGTGAATTAGGACCTTGTACCTGTTAAAATACAAAGGCAGGGAAGAAAAAACATGGAGAGATATTTTCAGTCATTAATATCTTAGGATGAATTATTTCATTATATCCCAAATGGAGGACCTACTTGACAGGGTTTTCATTTGTGGATAAGAGGAAGAGTAGGTCCAGAGTACAGGGCGTTGTTATCATACATAATGGGATCTGCACAGTCACGAGTATGAAGACATAGCACATGTGGTCAAGAAAGAGCAAGGGAAGGGGCACCTGGGTGGCTCAGTAGGTTAAGCATCTGCCTTCGGCTCAAGTCATGATCTCAGGGTCCACACTGGTCTCTCTGCTCAGCGGGGAGCCTGATTCTCCCTCTTCCTCTGCCTGCTGTTCCCCCTGCTTGTGCTCTCTCTCCCTGTGTCAAATAAATAAATAAAATCTTGAAAGAAGAGAAAGAAAGAAAGAAAGAAAGAAAGAAAGAAAGAAAGAAAGAAAGAAAGAAAGAAAGAAAGAAAGAAAGAGAAAGAAAGAAAGAAAGAAAAAGAAAGAAAGAAAGAAAGAAAGAAAGAAAGAAAGAAAGAAAGAAAGAAAGAAAGAAAGAAAGAAAGAAAGAAAGAGAAAGAGACAAGGAGAAATGGCAGCAGGTGGGAAGGTGGGAAATTTTTAAATAATGGCTAACATGTGACTATTCTAAGGACTATTCTAAAGACCTTGCATGCATGTCACATGTGGTGCTCACAATAATCTTATTAGGTACAACTATTCATACTCCCAGTTTACAGCTGAGAAATTTGAAGCAAATCAATGTTAAGTAACTTCCCCAAGATGTACAAGTAATGTGACTGGCAAAGCCAAGATCCATACTCCATCAGCCTGACTCCAGAGCGTTCGCTTAATGACTGTCCCCAAAAGGCTCTTTCAGCTCTTCAGTCACATGACTGGTGACATTCAGCTCTTCAGTCACATGACTTTGTGACATTTAGCCAGTGTATTAGTTAGAGTTCTCCCAAGAAACAGAACCAATAGTGTATATTTAGGTATATTTAAAAGGATTTATTATAAAGGATTGGCTCACATGATTATGGAGGCTGAGAAGCCCCATGATCTGCCATCTGCAAGCTGGAGGTCCAGGAAAGTCAGGGGTTTAGTTACAGTGCAAACCTGAAGGCCTCAGAACCAAGGAGTCAGTGGTGTAAAGTGTCAGTCCAAATCAAAAGGCCCAAGAACCTGGAGCACTGATGCCTAGGAACAGGAGAAGCTTAAGCAGAGAGCAAATCTGCCCTTCCACTCTGCCTTTTTGTCCTACTCAGGCACTCCCTAGATGGGTTAATGCCTGCCAGCATTGCCGAGGGCCATCTTCTTCACTTAGACAAATGCTAATCTACTACTGAAACACCCTCATGGACACTCATCCTCACTACGCCAATGCTAGCCTATTACTGAAACAGCCTCATAGACCCATCTAGAAATAATGTTTTACCAGTTATCTGGGCATCCCTGAGCCCAGTTAAGTTGACACATAAATTTAACCATCTCAGCCAAGATTCTCAAAGTTCTTGGGATGTTTAAGTCCACCCTCTGAATCAATGGGAAGGTCCATTTTGATATCAGGAACTTTCTGAGCATACAAAACAAGTGGGGAAAGTAGAAACAAGACCAAAGGATTCTTGTGTCCTAATGCTTTTATGGAGAATGTCTAAAGAGAGTACAATATGTGCTGACCTACAGGCAAGGCATTTTGGAAGCTCTTTTTAAGGAAGGGACAATTGCTTCCCTTTGAGCACAGTTGTTAGAGTGTAGTAAAGAGAGCTTTTTTTTTTTTTTTTTTTTTGAGACAAGGCCAGACATTGATACTTAACAAAACAGGGCTCCTAAATCAATCTCTTCGGTAATAGATGGAGTAGGGATACTACAACCCTTACTTTCTGGCATTAAGTGCAGCTGTGGTTGTATTTGGCATTGGCAGCCCAAACCTTGGCAGAAATTTCTGTGATGCAGGAGTTTGGGAACGTGGGCAGGGGGCTGAGGGACAGGGAGCATGTGAAATTTCTCTGCCGAAAACAGGGGCACTCGAGGAGCATCTTGTGGGGACTGAATCTTTTGCTCCCAACTTACGATAGTTCTCAGGGGGCTGGCCTGAATTAAAAGTAAAATGAATTCCACACCCGGGAGACCAAGATGTCCTTTATGGTTTCCAGCATTAGCTTGGGACAACGTCTAAGTCTTATTACCAATGTTCCTCTTTGCCTTCTAAGCTCAGCTGGCAGAGATAGCATGTTAGCTCCCATACTGAGGAAGGTTATGGAATGAAAGACAGGGATCAAAACGTGGGAGAGGCCTTTTTCCTCCCCGTAGACCAATGTTATCTTTTAATTTTCATCAGTGTTATGACTGTGGAGGAGGGTAAAAAATCAAGAAAAAGAATGGAGGAAGCTGGCACTTCTAAAATGACTTCCAGACCTATTAAAACATCAAAGCCAAAATATTCCCCCAGGAATGATGACAGTTTAAAGGAAGACATTTCAAGAAATGTTTTTCTTCATATTCACAAAACCTAAGCTCCCCATCTCCATAGCATTCTGTGTTTTTATGTGTTTTAGCAGCTTGTAATGACTTCAAAGAAAAAGTAAAATTATGAGCATATATTGTTTTTAAATTGTATTTTAGATTTTATATATTTATTATAAGATTCTATATATTTAGATTTTACATACAATATATATTATATATTATATTACATATGTATAACATATATAATCTAAAACATAATCCTTAATCATTCATTATCACTCTAGTCTTATCCAGTAGGGACAGAATAAAATTTGAAGTTGTCATGCATATTAAAATAGATAAAGAACACTTCTACAGGACTATTCTTTACGGGAATATTTTTTATTGTCACAAAAATGTTTCTAACCACTGGAACACAAAAAGGCGCACAGATACAAAAAAGCTATAAAAGATTCTGAGGACCTTTTCTGAGTAAAGAGGAAATCTACCTCTAGAGAAACACACACCTCTTTTTAAGTGTATAGCTCTGTGTGAATTCCTTTCAAACAAAAAGAGAACAGTGATACAGTAAAAATCAAACAGAAAGAGCACAGTGATACAGTAAAAATCAAATTTTAATCAACTTCTCAATGCATAGTAAGGTTAATAGGATAAGCAGTTTTGAGCTCCTGGTAGACTTATGAATAATTTCCCGACATTTTTACATTAGAAAATCCAGTCATCAAATATCTCAACTTTGTGGGGAGAGTTTGCTCTCCAAAGCATGCTGCAGTTTTCACAGGAATGGGGGAGTAAGTGTCTCTTCTCTGCCAGTACCCCCTAGCAAGAGTGGAAGGGTTTCATCCTCCCCAAGGATCCATTTGTGCCCTTGGCAGTGGGAGTACCTAAATAGATTCCTTCTTCTAAGGCCTGTGTGAGACTAGAAATCATGATGGAAGCCAAGTGGTCAGGAGTACAATATATTTGGCATTACTGTCCCCAGATAGACATATACAGGCCAGACCATGTGTACTGATAGGCCATGCAAGAAATATGGTCACCATATGTTCAGATTTCCATGTTTTCCTAATTCTATTTCCTCTCCACCTTTCTTTAGCAGTTTATGGTTGCTTTTCATTGACAAATTGCCAATTCTTAATTTATAAAACAAACTAAGTGTAAAGTCACCATAGTGAGGAAACCAAAACAAAGGAAAAAATAAAGCAAAAAGAAATACAAGATCAAAATATTTCCCATCACCGAGGCATGATCTGTTTTCAAGCTTTGAGCCACTAGGACACTCAAGGGGAGCAAACACTACTCAGAGGTGACCCGACTACGATATTCTATGTTCTCTATCCATGTGGCTGGGGTGGGGAATGTGGGAGGGATACTTGTTCAATTTACAAACAAGCCAGCTTTCTAAAACAAGTGCAAAGGAACTGATAGGTTACTGAGCATTTTTAGAGAGCACATTTTCTTACTCTGGCTTTATCAAAATAAAAAGAAAGCATCTTGTATTAGAAAACCCCAGGAAACTGCCCAGTCTGCTTTAGTATCTAAATGTCTAAATAGGATCTTATGAAAGTAGTAAGCAAGTACCTTTCATTTGAGGTTCTCTCAACTCCCCAGATACTTCGAGCTCTCTCCCAGACTGTCCTTTTAAATCTGCCATCAGCTAGAGGCCCCAGCCCCAAGGCCAAGTCACTGCCCTAATTGAGGATTATGAGATTCTCTGTTCAAGATTAAGTACTTGCCTATTCTGACTTGCTAAAACTTTATTTGTCCAAACCCCAACTCCCCTAATTGAAGATAGACTTGATTTTACAATAAAAGCAGTTAAAAGGCTTCCCGTATCATAAGGAATTTTCTCCTTTCCTGTAGCTTACCAATGATATTAATCTACCCAAGAATATTTGCTTAAAAGGAGATGACCAGAACAAGGATATGGAATAGAATTTGCAGAATTGATTGTCTTCCCAAGTGGCTTGGTGCTTGGGATAGTGTCCCCAGTAAGGGTCATAAGCACTGGAAAGGAATGCTTCCTTCTCCAGGCTTAATTTCTACCGCTAGTCCTCATGACTGGCTGATGGGGTGTTTTGATTGGTATCAGTCCATCCCTGAGAGTCTCTGGAAGTACTAGTAATGTCAAGGTCTTCGAGCTACAGAAATAAAGATCAGATCTGATTTCAATATCTTCACTAAGGCTGGGATACCGTGAATAAAAGAAGCCTACTGGTGAAGAGCCAGTTGGTCAATAACACACTTTGGCCTCACAGAACACTTTTGTTCAAAGGTCATTGAACTGTGTTCAATCAATATTTTATAATCTCTTCCCTCCTTGCTTCACCCTTTCTTCCTTTGCCCTCACCATTCCCCTAACATGCCAAGAATATTCATATCTCTATCTTTTCCTCAAATTGTTCTTTCTGTTTGAAAGAGTTCCTTATGACTAACTATATCTGAGAAGTAAGCAAAAGAGAGCTTTTCCCAATGGTGCCCAGTCCAGGTGTATAGAAGGAAAGCGGTGCCATTAACTGAATTGAGATGCAGGCACAGTGAGGAACAGATCTGGGAGGGAAGGAGATAGTGGAGATAATAAACTTGGGGACCTGTTGTGTCTTTTAAGTATCTATAAAACATTTCAAAAGAGAGCTATGTAGCAAATAATTCAGGCAGAGTTTGGGGACAGTGATAGATACACGAGAATCATTAAAGCAGTGACAGACGAAGAGATTTCCAAAGGAATGATAGTAGAGGGAGAAAATAAATAAGATGAATGAAGACAGCACCTTGGTAAATGTATGAAAATAGGGCACACACAAAAAATATAAACAGTATAATTAAATTCCCCCCAAATGAAGAGAGCAGGCAAGTAGGAGAACCAGAAGACTTCTTGGTCACAGAAACCAAGGAAGGATCAATAATGTCAAGTAATAACAAGATGCAAAGCAACAAAAGAACTGAAACAAAAATCATTAGATATGGTCATTAAAAGATTAAGTAAACCTTGAGTAGGAGGCAGCCCAGGTAACCCTGGAATGGGACTGCCTGGGTTTGCATCCTAGCTGAAACTCTGTGACCTTGGGCAGATTATTCTCGCCTCCATGTCCACATTTATAAAATGGAGATCACGATAGCACCTACTTTGGAGAGTTGACATGAAGATCACGTGAGCGACCATGTTTAAAGCGCTGAAACCACCGCCTGACACAAGCTCTACAAGGATGTTTGCCGCTATCATTGATTATTATAAGATTTCAAGGAGTCAGAAAGCAATACATAGATGGCCAAGCATATTAATCTTTGAAGAAGTGTGGCAATAAATCAAAAGGGAGAAATAGGGCACTATCTTCAGTAGGAAAAAGTACAGGCACTTTTCCTTTGACTTTCCCCTACAACAATACTAAAGGTAAAAGAAAAGAATATCAAATTCATGGATAGTTACATCAATACTAGTAACATGGAAACTGAAGTTCTTGTCAAATACTGGAAAACACCACCAAAGTTCTTATGGGTACTTCTAATCTGACATTTTTAAAACATGGAGGTCAACAACACCTACTGGTCTGATTTGCTTAAGGTATATTTTTATTTCCACCCACTCTGTGATTATTTACCTCGGTTAATCAAATAACTATCAAGTATAGTCCTTTCTCATTGTCTCTAATATGGTTTCAAGAAGTAATTGTTGCATTATAATAGATTTGTAAATAAAAAATTCACTCTTTCCAGAGAAACATTATAGAATAACTAATCTAAACAGCACATGTTATTACATTAAGTAAGAACAAATTATGCTTCCCCAAATAATTTTACCTTAACTCTGGCCATAATCATCTCATAATTAGTAAACAAAATAATTCTTCTCTTTAATTATATAAATCCTTATATCTGTGAGTGAGAAGTAGGAAATAAAAATTTATTATAAGGAATGTAAGGCACTTTTTTAAAATTAAAAATGACTTTAGTTTTTAGTTTTCCCAGCATTTGGTGTCTTTCTGCTAATACAGTATTCTGTTGTATTCTTATTCCTTACCCTTACAAAGCTTCCATTCACATCAAAAGTATGTTCAAGACCCTGACCTTGACCATGAAAGTTCTCTTTGTCTGTATGATTACATCTGGTAGAACTTAGCTGGCCACCTGCTATCAATTATTTTATTTAGTATCATAGAATATTTTGGCCTGTTCCACAGAGCCTTTCAAGTAAAGTTTGGTTGGGATTTTTTTGTTTTGTTTCTTTCTTTTTTTTTTTTTTCTTTTTTCATTTTGAAGAATGAGAAACTAAGATAACAGGGAAAGATTTTTAATTTTTAAGCCCATTAATGACTCACATTTGGGAAAGGAAAACAACCAGGATTTTCACAAGCAAGTTACCAATTGACTATATTGGGACCAGCAGAGGCCTGGTAGGCATGGTAGGTCTTGTAAGTCACGGTTTGCCAATGTATCTATATCATGTTCCGTCAATCATTCTATCAAAGAATCTTAGTCCAACAGTGAGCTCCCTTTTTAAAGGACATTTTTCAGTTTCCAAGAATGTGCAAGGACACAAGTTTAACTTGGGAAGCAAAACTAATAAACACGATTGATGAAATATCAGCCGAGTGTCCAACAGCACTGGGAAACTGTCCATAAGTGCAGTCAGAGTGGGGAAAAAGGACATCAACAGTAAGGAACAGAAGTGAACATCCACCTGACTGGAAAGGTATTAAGGGTGAGGAAACTCTCTTGGTAGCAAAATTCCATGCAAGAAAAATCCCAGCAGCCAGTTCTGCCCAGAGAGAGCAAAACCGGGTGCCTGGGAGGATCCCAGTCACTGGCTCAAGCACACACCTGCCTTTAGATAGGCCAATTTCAGTCCATACACTTCTCGTTTTATCTGGAACAGAAGACTTTTTTTTAATGACTTGACACCTTTTATAACTCTAGTAAATTTATAAGTTACAACAGAAATTTCTCATATGGCAACCTAATTACTGGACTCAAAAAAAAAAAAAAAAGAAAAAAGAAACATAAAAATGTGTGTCCTCCCTAGAAAGAAATTCCTGTTCTTCCATGGTTTATTATGTGTAGTTACAGACTATTTTCCAAAGATGTTTGTGCTTCCGGTCTTCTCTCCCCCAGAATTATGCTGCATGTAACACCGAGTCCTATGTGGCCCCAAAGAAAACTGCCCACAGTCTCCCTGGTGAGGGGTAACCGCAGCTGCTGCCTGCAGAGCCTGGCCTGGGGAACAGACCTGATTGGGGCCGTGTGTACTGGCTACACACCTGAAAGTGTCATCCACCTTCCTAGATACTGTTGTGGCTCACTGCAGGTGTTTAATTCTATTGATAAATTGACTTTAAAATGACATAGCTGATTAAGCCATTTCCAGGAAATTAAAAAAAAAAGAGGATGGGTTTAGATTAGATTGAACATCATAGAAAAAAACCCTCTGCCCTGCATCACTGCCAATCTTGCCAATTGACTTGCTTTGTTGTGTGTGGAGGGGTGGGGGCTGGCCAGCCTGACGGCCACTCACCAGTTCTCTGGATCATTGACGTGGCTATAAAGAGTCCCCCCACGCTCCTCAAGCCTGTGACCGCTCACTCCACACCTAGACCTGCAAGGACCTTGAAGGACACTTCATAAACTCTATTCTATCCCCCATCACGTACCTGGGTTGATCCGAGCTGCTCCTTTTTGGTTACTGCTTATTCCAATTTTCTATTCAGCCTTTCATTCTATGACCCAACTGATGAGTCAGTAGAAACCGCACAAATAAATCCTTTAACGCTCGAATGTATGTGGCCAAATTCAGTGAAGAATATTGAACAAGTGCTTAATGTGTTTCCTATAGTTAGCTGCCACACAATGGTTGTCATTTTTAAAAGGTAAAAGGGAGAGGGAACGGTGGATTGAAATTCTGTTCCTTGATGCAGAACAGACACTAATAACTTACCAGAAAAGTATTCGGTTCTCACACAGGTAACTCAAATTCCTATAAATAAACAAGCGTGTCAACCTTGTTACCTTTTTATCTTAATAGTGGTACCAGGAAATAACTTTTCTAATCAAGGAACACCAGTCATTTGAACTATGCCAATGAAATCTAGATTTCTTATTAAATTTATTAATATGCCTCATGACCAGACTACAGCAAATAACAAGTGTTTTATATTACTGACTCATTAAGAAAACATTTTACATGTCCATTATGGAGGCGTGCTATAGTCATCAGTAAATGTGGGGTCAAAATGCCTCACAGTCAATGTATATAATATGTATATAATTACAGCTTCATTATACAAGAAAAATAACAGAAGACAAAGAATGTTTTTTCGTATCATTCTAATCTTGGCTCTTCCTCAATTTAATGTTAGCCTAATAATCTCTCAAGGCCACTTTCATATTCTGAAAATGGGGAGATTAGACTAGATGCTTGCTTAGACCTCTCATAGCTCTAAAAATGTCAATGAGTTTAGATTAAAAAAGCATAAATATCTAAAGTCATGGGAATAAAAAGCAGAGCATAAAAAATAGTCAATAATATGGTAACAGTGATGTCATGGGAGAGATGGCAGAGAGAATGTTTCTTTTTTCACTCACTACCTGTGGTGAGCATAGCATAATGTATAAACTTGTCAAGTCACTACACTGTGCACCTGAAACTAATGTCACATTATGTGTCAACTATACTCAAATTAAAAAAAATTTTTTTTAAACATAAATTTCTAGACAAGGTAACTTAGGCTAAGCATTGAATAACTATAGATATTAAGGAGGTTCAGAGTAGAAGTCAATCACGGCAGCTTGGCCAGGGGAAGACACCCAGAAGGAATGCAAAGCAGACCAGGCTCAAAGGATTGAAGTTGGATGGGGTGACTGGAGACTTGAACCTGCCTACTGAGGTGAGGTGATACAGAGCTACATCAGGTGCTGGAACCAGACTGCTTGTGCTGAGGGGACCAATGAGCCCAGCTGAAGGGAGAGAATTATAGAAGCTGAGATGAAGCTGTTATGAAGAAGCTGTTTCTTTCACATCATGCTAACTGCTTAAGTTACTGGTACATAATTTTTAACTGAATATAAATAAAAAGCCAAATCTTATTTCACAATAGAGCATATAACCTTCACTTTCTATTGAAACAGTTACACTGGATTCTTCCTATTTTTTTAAAAAGTCATTTATTTTATTTTAGAGAGAGATAGAGCAGGGGGAGGGGCAGTGGGAAAGAATCCTCAAGCAAACTCCCTGCTGAGTGCAGAGCCTGTCACAGAGCCCTACTCGGGGCTCAACCCGGGGCTTGATACCAGGACCCTGAGATCATGACCTGAGCTGAAATGAAGAGTTGGACATTTAACCGACTGAGCCACCCAAGGAGCCCCGGATTCTTCCTATTAAGTAAAGGACAAAAATACATCATTCAGGGAAAATAGTAATTTTGAAATTAGATAAAGGATCTAAGAAAATAGGCATGCATGTATTCCTTTTCCAAGCCCAAATAATTCCCCAAGAAACTAAGAATATGAATATCAGATTCAACTCAAGAGTTCTGCACTGATAGGAGATTTCGTCCAGGATTTCTGGGTCTTTAACCACATAAGGTCAGCTCCCTGTGTCCAAGCTCCTCTCCAAAAGTGAAGATTGAAGATTTCTATGCTACTTGTTCAACCCTTGCTGACCTTTCAGTTAATAAGCAAGCCCTAACATCTGCGGGAGCTTTAGCCCCACCCTTAGTCTGGCTGCCCTGTGGATGTTATGCACTTTGTCCCAAGTGAACCGCTGGAGATCTGTTTGCCCTCGAGCTTCACGTTTATGTCTGAGCCCTACCGTGTGTGTGCACCATTCACATGATAGGGCTTCTTCTCTTATTCCTAGTCGCTACTCAAGTTTCCCTACTGATCCTTGAATTTTACGCTGAAATCCAATCTGCTTGTCTGGGGCTCTACTCACCTAACTTGTGGCAATCCCCTATTTCAAGAGCAATCATATAAAAGACTAGAAGTTTTCAATTGAAACAGTCTCCATTGCTTCCAGTGATAGCCCCATCAATGTTTATTCGGGCACTCCCAGGAAGCAACCCTCCGCCCGGCTCAACAATGGTTTCAGGTGCCCATTAACAGAACAAAAAGTTCTTTAATTGTCCCTTAGCTCCCAGCAGATTCCAGGATCTATTTCCACTGTTAGTCATAGTCTGTACCCCAAATTTGATTGTATCAATAGCTCTTTTAAGGTAGTGGGAACTTAATGTCATTTAAGAATGGCTCTGGATCTCAGTGTGACTCTCTTAGGAACTCTAAAACACTCTGTACCTTATGCATTTTTTTTACTGCTGTATAAAAATTACCATAAACTCAGCAACTGAAAACAGCATCCATGTATCTCACAGTTCTGTGGGTCATAAGTCCAGGTGGACTTAGTTCTTTCATAGAGCCAAAATCAAGAAGTTAACTGGACTGACTTTTATCAGAAGACTCAGAGGAAGAATTCACTTTCAAAACCATTCAGGTTGGTGGCAGACACTCCCTTCCCTGGAGCTTTCGGTCTGAGGTCCCTTTCCTTGCTGGCTGCCAACAAGAGTGCACCCTCAGATCCTAGAAGGAACCCACGTACCTTGATTCCTGGCCCTCTCCATCTTCAAGCCAGCAATGGCACATCAAATCCCACTCATGCTTCAAATCCCTCTGACTTCTGCCATCAAGCAAAGTTTCTGCTCTTAAAGCCTCATGTGATTACATTTAGGCCCACCTAGATAACCTTCCTTTGCTCAGGTCAACTATGTCTATGCTATGGGTTCAGTTGTGTTACCTCCCCCACACACACACCAAAAAAAGGTATGTTTAAGTGCTATCCCCCAGTACCATACAGTGTGACCTTATTTGGAAATAGTGTCTTTAAAGAGGTAATCAAGTGGGGCACCTGGGTGGCTCAGTCGGTTAAGCATCTGCCCTCGGCTTGGGTCATGGTCCCGGGGTCCTGGAATCAAGCCCCAAGTCGGGCCCCCTGCATGGAGGGGAGCTTGCTTCTTCCTCTCCCTCGGCCCCTCCCTCTGCTTGTTTGTGCTCTTGCTCCCTTTCTCTCTCAAATAGTTAAAATCTCTTTTAAAAAAATCTTTAAAGATCTAACTGGTGTTCTCATAAAAAGGGAAAAATTAGACATACAGACTGGCACAGAAGGAAGAGACGTAAGGATACATAGGGAGAATGTCCCATAAAGACCGAGGCAGAGATTAGACTGTAGTCCAAGGATCATCAAGGATTGCCGTCCTCCACCAGAAACTAGGAAGAGACAAAGAAGGATTCTACCCAAAGTCTCAGAGGGAGCATGGCCCTGCCCACACCTTGATTCAGACATCTAGATTCCAGAACTGTGAGTTTCTATTGTTTTAAGCCATCTAGTTTGTGGTGCTTTGTGACAGCAGTCTTAGCAAACTGATATATCATGTTAACATAACACAATCCAAAGAAGTGATAATATTCAGAGGTTCCAGGGATTAGGGTGTGTGTGATGTTGAAGAACTTCCCAAGAAGCTCCCTACCATACTTACTCTATAGCTCTTCCACAGACTCTGAAGATCCTGTGTTCTGAGTTCCCCTGGCATCCCCTTCTCAGACCACACTCCTTTTCGCTCCCAAGGCAGACCACAGATCCACTGATTTTCTTCAACTCTTTATTGAGATGTAATTGAAACACAAAAAACTATACATTTTTAATGTATATACTTGATGACTTGGGACATATGCAAACACCTGTGAAATCATCATTACAATCAAGGTACTAGATATATCCATCACCTCCAAAATTTCCTGTGTCCCTTTGTTTTCTTTTGTGTGTGTTGTAGAAACATTTAACATGAGATCTACCTTCCTAACAAATTTTTAAGGGCACAATGCACTATTGTTAACTCTAGACACTCTGCTATACGGCCGAACTCTGGAACATACTCATCTTGCATAACCGAAATTTTATACCCATTAAATTCTTCCTTGGCTCAGAGTATTTTTTTAACTTCCTTAAACAGACTTCCTTTTAGTAGACTGAACTGGAACTATTACTCCCTCCTAGCAAAACCCAAGAGAAGACACAGGAAAGGCCCCTAAATTCTTTTTCAGGGGTTCCATCACCAGAAGTTGGAAAGACAGTTATGTAATTCAAATACCAGGAGCACTTTAGGTAGTTCCAAAGTGCTCAAAGTAGCTTTGTGAACAAAACCCTAAGGACGACTCTGGATTACACCAGAGGAACACATGCACAGCTAGTGCATTAGGGAACTACTCCTCTGTACATAGTCTACCAGAGGTACAGCTGCTGCAAAAGCTCAACACGATGTCTTCATGAAAGCAATTTGTTCTTACTGACCTTACTTGTTTAGAACAAAACCCCGAGGTCTGAGCATCGTCTTCCCAATTCCTAGCCCTCTCAGTACATCTCCTCTCCCTCTCAAAGAAGGAGTGATTTCCCTGCAGCCACTCAACCCCCTGCAGTGGATAACACAGACTTTGAGAAAGCTAGGATTCCCGAGGTTTCTCTTGATCTCCAGATACTCTGTCCTGTCATCTCCTATCTAAACACAGATTGCTCCTCTTTCTACACCTTTTCTCTCACTTTGCAACACTGCTCTCTCTTCCTTCCCCAGGAGAGTTTCTGCCAAACATTTTCCCCATATATAGACAACTCATCATACTTTCTGAGAGCCACAATATCCATTCATAAGCATGAAATACTGTAGGCTCAGGGCCCAGAGATCAGCCTTGACCCAAAAGCCTTCCTCAGTAGGCGAGAGGGGAGAGAGCCAACAGCCTCTGTCGAGTATCAGGCCCGAAAAGCCTGCCAAACACAGCCCATTCTGAACTGGTATGCGAGCAGAGAAACTGAGCAGGTCTTTCCAGCGACTCAGACTGTAAAACATACTGCAGGCAGGAGCAGAAACCGAAGGAGTCACCCGGGGCAGAGGTGATAAGCCTCAGTCATGACACAGAGGAAGGCAGGACTGAGTAGAAGCCACGGGAAAAGAAAAATAAATAAATAAAGGTAGTGTGAGAGTGGAAGGGAGGGAAACGCAGAGACAAAAGCGGAAACTGCAGAACGGTAAGGTACCCGGAAGAGGAAGCGATGGGTTCCACCTCTGAGGGCAGAGACCACAGGGTCTTTGCCTCCCGGGTGATGACTGCAACAATCATGATGAGCAGTGCAACTGCCACGTAGGCATGCAGAACCAGTGTCCTTAGTTTCCTTAAGATCATTCCCCGCCATCTAAGGCTATGGAACATTTTACTTCATTTTTTAAATTGTATTTTCTTCCATGTCTTATACCCTCAAATGGACTTCGGCTCTATTACATAGTTTCAACTCAAGTTATTATGTGTCATATAAAGAACATATACATGCCACCATGACTTGTCCTCTTAAGAGAAACACTACTGATATTCTAAGGCAGACTTGGATTTTATGTGCAAAAGCCAAGTTACCTATGAGTAAGTTCAAAGCGTTTCACCAAAATGTTACAGTATATGAACGGAAAAAGTATCTTCCTACTGATCTCCAACTATTCTCTATGTTGTAGTTGGACTGAAATACTTTATCAGCCATACCAGAAGTGGAAATTCCAGGCAGATGAAACCTGCAGTGACTCTTTTTTAACCTCTTTCCACTCAGCCACAAAGAGCATGAGAATATATTCATGGCTTAGCATATAGACATAGAGTAGTGAACTTGACCCCAGTATTTTATCTTCTTTTATATTAGGCTACAGTCTTCTTCTAGACATAGTATATAACACTCTGACAGCATTTTAAATTTCAACTTACCTTCTAAACACTAACTGATTATTTAACTACTTAATTGAGGGATTCTAGTGCTTATCCATTCAACACTTGCCTAACCAAAATGCTGGTTTGTGCTCATTTATGCATTCATTCAAATATTTATTGATGGTTTCTATGTGCCAAACACTGTTCTAGGAACTAGAACAAGGCAGGCAAGAGCTCTGCTTAGGAGACATAGACAAAACAAATACTTGAATAAGTCAGAAAATTGACAAAGAATGGAATAAAAATGATTATGTATTAAGAAACATTATGTGAGGCAGAGCAAGATGGCAGAGGAGTAGGAGACCTGGATTTCGTCTGGTCTCAGGAATTCAGCTGAATAGGGATCAAACCATTCTGAACACCTACGAACTCAACAGGAGATCGAAGATAAGAGTAACAATTATCTGAACAGAAAAGCGACCACTTTCTGGAAGGTAGGACGTGCAGAGAAGTGAATTCGAGGCGATATTTGGGAGGATAGACGGTGGGGGATAGGAACTCCGGCGGCTGCTTCTAACAAGTGATAGAGTCGCGGAGCACAAAATCGGAACTTTTAGAAGCCGGCTCCGCGGAGGGACGTCGCTCCAGTGGCTAAGCGGGGGGTGGAACCCTCGCGGGACAGTGTGGTCTCAGGACCCTCGGGGTCACAGAAAGACCGCGGGTGCTGAGTGCGGCAGAGCTCCCAGGTATCGGAGCGGGGAAGCCAATGCAGAGACGGAGAGGAGGCGCAGGCTCTCACCTCGGGGTTGCCATAAACTGTGATCCGGGCCCAGTTGGGCCACTGCTCCTCCAGCAGGGACCCAACAAGCGGCAGAGCCGGGGAGACTCCCCTTCCTCCCCGGGGAGGAGCGGCGCGGAAGCGCACCGCAGGGATCTGCCAGGTTTGGAGACTCCGACGGGGTCGGGTGCCAGACATAGAAACGCTCGGTCACAAGCTGGGTGAGCACGGAGTGTGGCCGGAGACCGGGGACATGGGAACGACTGCTTTTCTCTGGGGGCGCACTGAGGAGCGGGGCCCCGAGTTCTCAGCTCCTTCGGGCGGAGATTGGGAGGCCACCATTTTCACCCTGGTCCTCCAAAGCTGTACCAAGAGCTTGCAAGGAACAAAAGCTCCCGAGAGCAAACCCAAGCAGATTACTTAGCCCGGACTGGCAAGGGCGGGGCAATTCCGCCTCCGGCAAAGACATTTGGGAACCACGGCAACAGGGCCCTCCCCCAGAAGATCAGCACGAACAGCCAGCAAGCCAAGACCAAGTTTACCCATCAAGGAGAACGGGAGAACTCCAGCGCTAGGGGAATACTGCATAGAGAATTCATGGCTTTTTTACCATAATTCATTAGTTTTTCAAAGTTAATTTTTTTAACTGTTTTTTTTTTTATTTTTTCTTTTTCCCTTTTTCAAACAACATCTTATCAATCCCTTTTTTTAAAAAAAAAAACTTTTGGGACGCCTGGGTGGCTCAGTTGGTTAAGCGACTACCTTCGGCTCAGGTCATGATCCTGGAGTCCCGGGATCGAGTCCCACATCGGGCTCCCTGCTCAGCGGGGAGTCTGCTTCTCCCTCTGACCCTCCCCCCTCTCATATACTCTCTCTCTCTCATATTCTCGTTCTCTCAAATAAATAAATAAATAAATCTTTAAAAAATTTAAAAAAATAAAAAATAAAAAATAAACTTTTTATTTTTCATTTTTAGAGTCATATTTTTATCCCTTCATAGTAGTTACCCTTATTTTTGGCATATATATATATATAAATGGTTCTCTCTTTAAAATTTTGAGATACAATTTCTTCTAACAGATCAAAATATACCCTAAATCACTAGTGTATGGCTTTGTTCTATTCTCCTGCCTGATCACCTTCTCTCCCTTTTTTTTCTTTTTTCTTTTTCTTTTTAAATCTTCTTTCTTTTTAAAAAACAACTTCTTATCAATTCCTTTTATAAAATTTTTTATAATTTTCATCTTTACAGTCATCTTCCATCCCTTCATTGTATCAACCCTTATTTTGTACATATATAAGCCTTTCTTCCTTTAAAATTTTAGCAGGCACTTTCTTCTAACAGACCAAAATATGCCCAAAAGCTAGTGTGTGGCACTGATCTATGCACTAGCCTGATCATATTTGATCATACTCTGGTTTTTTTTGTTTTGTTCTGTTTTTGTTTGTTTTTATCTTTTTCTTTTCCCTTTTTTTTTTCTCTTCTTTCTTTCCCTTTCTTGTCCCCTGGTTTCAGATCTTTTCTGATTTGTATAGAGTATATTTGCTGGAGACGTTGTTAACCTGTTAGCATTCTGTTGTCTCATTCATCTATTCTCCTCTGGACAAAATGACAAGACGAAAAAAATCACCTCAGCAAAAAGAACAAGAGGTAGTACCGTCTGCCAGGGACCTACTCAATACTGACATTAGTATGATGTTGGACCTAGAGTTCAGAATCATGACTTTAAAGATACTAGCTGGGCTTGAAAAAATCGTGGAAGTTATTAGAGAAACCCTTTCTGGAGAAATAAAAGAACTAAAATCTAACCAAGTAAAATCAAAAAGGCTATTAATGAGGTGCAATCAAAAATGGGGGCACTAACTGCTAGGATAAATGAGACAGAAGAAAGAATCAGCAATATAGAAGACCAAATGATGGAAAATAAAGAGGCTGAGAAAAAGAGAGAGAAACAACTACAGGATCACGAGGGCAGAATTCGAGAGATAAGCGATACGATAAGATGAAACATTAGAATAACTGGGATCCCAGAAGAAGAAGAAAGAGAGAGAGGGGCAGAAGGTATATTGTAGCAAATTATAGCAGAGAACTTCCCTAATGTGGGGAAGGAAACAGGCATCAAAATCCAGGAGGCACAGAGAACCCCTCTCAAAATCAATAAAAATAGGTCAACACCCCGACATCTAATAGTAAAACTTACGAGTCTCAGAGACAAAGAGAAAATCCTGAAAGCAGCTCGGTAGAAGAGATTTGTAACCTACAATGGTAGAAACATTAGATTGGCAACAGACCTATCCACAGAGACCTGGCAGGCCGGCCAGAAAGGACTGGCATGAGATCTTCAGAGCACTAAACGAGAAAAATATGCAGCCAAGAATACTATATCCAGCTAGGCTCTCATTGAAAATAGAAGGAGAGATAAAAAGCTTCCAGGACAAACAAAAACTAAAGGAATTTGCAAACACAAAACCAGCCCTACAAGAAATATTGAAAGAGGTCCTCTAAGCAAAAAGAGAGCCTAAAAGCAGCATAGATCAGAAAGGAACACAGGCAATATACAGTAACAGTCACCTTACAGGCAATACAATGGCACTAAATTCATACCTTTCAATAGTTACCCTGAATGTAAATGGGCTGAATGCCCCAATCAAAAGACATAGGCTATCAGATTGGATTAAAAAACAAGACCCATCGATATGCTGCCTGCAAGAGACTCATTTTAGACCCAAAGACACCCCCAGATTGAAAGTGAGGGGGTGGAAAACCATTTACCATGCTAATGGACACCAAAAGAAAGCTGGGGTGGCAATCCTTATATCACACAAATTAGATTTTAAAACAAAGACTGTAATAAGAGATGAGGAAGGACACTATATCTTACTTAAAGGGTCTATCCAACAAGAAGATCTAACAATTGTAAATATCTATGCCCCTAACATGCGAGCAGCCAATTATATAAGGCAATTAATAACAAAAGCAAAGAAACACATTGACAACAATATAATAATAGTGGGGGACTTTAACAACCCCCTAACTGAAATGGACAGATCATCTAAGCAAAAGATCAACAAGGAAATAAAGACTTTAAATGAAACACTGGACCAAATGGACTTTACAGACATATTCAGAACATGCCATCCCAAAGCAACGGAATACACATTCTTCTCTAGTGCCCATGGAACATTCTCCAGAATTGATCACATCCTAGGTCACAAATCAGGTCTCAACAGGTACCAAAAGATTGGGATTATTCCCTGCATATTTTCAGACCACAATGCTTTGAAACTAGAACTCAATCACAAGAGGAAATTCAGAAAGAACTCAAATACATGGAGGCTAAAGAGCATCCTACTAAAGAATGAATGGGTCAACCAGGAAATTAAAGAAGAATTAAAAAATTTCATGGAAACCAATGAAAATGAAAACACAACTGTTCAAAATCTTTGGGATAGAGCAAAGGCAGTCCTGAGAGGAAAGTATATAGCAATACAAGCCTTTCTCAAGAAACAAGAAAGGTCTCAAATACACAACCTAACCCTACACCTAAAGGAGCTAGAGAAAAAACAGCAAATAAAACCTAAACCCAGCAGGAGAAGAGAAATAATAAAGATCAGAGCAGAAATCAATGAACTAGAAACCAAAAGAACAGTAGAACAGATCAATGAAACTAGGAGCTGGTTCTTTGAAAGAATTAACAAGACTGATAAACCCCTGGCCAGATTTATCAAAAAGAAGAGAAATGACCCAGGTCAACAAAATCATGAATGAAAGAGGAGAGATCACAACCAACACCAAAGAAATACAAACAATTATAAGAACATATTATGAGCAACTCTATGCCAGCAAATTAGATAACCTGGAAGAAATGGGTGCATTCCTAGAGATGTATCAACTACCAAAACTGAACCAGGAAGAAATAGAAAACCTGAACAGACCTATAACCACTAAGGAAATTGAAGCAGTCATCAAAAATCTCCAAAACAAAAAAAGCCCAGGGCCAGAAGGCTTCCCAGGGGAATTCTATCGGACATTTAAAGAAGAATTAATACCTATTCTTCTGAAACTGTTCCAAAAAATAGAAATGGAAGGAAAACTTCCAAACTCATTTTATGAGGCCACCATTACCTTGATCCCAAAACCAGACAAAGACCCCATCAAAAAGGAGAATTGCAGACCAATATCCTTGATGAACATGGATGCAAAAATTCTCACCAAAATACTAGCCAATAGGATCCAACAGTACATTAAAAGGATTATTCACCACGACCAAGTGGGATTTATCCCTGGGCTGCAAGGCTGGTTCAACATCCGCAAATCAATCAACGTGATACAATACATTAACAAAAGAAAGAACAAGAATCATACGATCCTCTCAATAGATGCAGAAAAAGCATTTGACAAAGTACAGCATCCTTTCTTGATCAACTCTTCAGAGTATAGGGATAGAGGATACATACCTCAATATCATAAAAGCCATCTATGAAAAACCCACAGCGAATATCATTCTCAATGGGGAAAAGCTGAGAGCTTTTCCCCTAAGGTCAGGAATGAGGCAGGGATGTCCACTCTCACCACTGCTATTCAACATAGTATTAGAAGTCCTAGCCACAGCAATCAGACAACAAAAAGAAATCAAAGGCATCCAAATCGGCAAAGAGGAAGTCAAACTCTCACTCTTTGCAGATGGTATGATACTGTATGTGGAAAACCCAAAAGATGCCACCCCAAAACTGCTAGAACTCATACAGGAATTCAGTAAAGTAGCAGGATATAAAATCAATGCACAGAAATCAGTGGCATTCCTATACACCACCAACAAGACAGAAGAGAGACAAATCAAGGAGTCGATCCCATTTACAATTGCACCCAAAACCATAAGATACCTAGGAATAAATTTAACCAAAGAGGCAAAGGATCTTACTCAGAAAACTATAAAATACTCATGAAAGAAATTGAAGAAGACACAAAGAAATGGAAAAACATTCCATGCTCATGGATTGGAACAACAAACATTGTGAAGATGTCAATGCTACCTAGAGCAATCTACACATTCAATGCAATCCCCATCAAAATACCATCCACCTTTTTCAAAGAAATGGAACAAATAATCCTAAAATTTGTATGGAACCAGAAGAGACCCTGAATAGCCAGAGGAATATTGAAAAAGAAAAGCAAAGCTGGCGGCATCACAATTCCAGACTTCCAGCTCTATTACAAAGCTGTCATCATTAAGACAGTATGGTACTGGCACAAAAACAGACACATAGAACAATGGAACAGAATAGAGAGCCCAGAAATGGACCCTCAACTCTATGGTCAACTCATCTTTGACAAAGCAGGAAAGAATGTCCAATGGCAAAAAGACAGTCTCTTCAACAAATGGTGTTGGGAAAATTGGACAGCCACATGCAGAAGAATGAAACTGGACCATTTCCTTACACCACACACAAAAATAGACTCCAAATGGTTGAAAGACCTAAATGTGAGACAGGAGTCCATCAAAATCCTAAAGGAGAACACAGGCAGCAACCTCTTCGACCTCAGCCACAGCAACTTCTTCCTAGAAACATCACCAAAGGCAAGGGAAGCCAGGGCAAAAATGAACTATTGGGATTTCATCAAGATAAAAAGCTTTTGCACAGCAAAAGAAACAGTCCACAAAACCAAAAGACAACCTACAGAATGGGAGAAAATATTTGCAAATGACATATCAGATAAAGGGCTAGTATCCAAAATCTATAAAGAACTTATCAAACTCAACACCCAAAGAACAAATAATCCAATCAAGAAATGGGCAGAAGACATGAACAGACATTTTTCCAAAGAAGACATCCAAATGGCCAACAGACACATGAAAAAGTGCTCAACATCGCTGGGCATCAGGGAAATCCAAATCAAAACTTCAATGAGATACCACATCACACCAGTCAGAATGGCTAAAATTAACAAGTCAGGAAATGACAGATGTTGGTGGGGATGTGGAGAAAGGGGAACCCTTCTACACTGTTGGTGGGAATGCAAGCTGGTGCAACCACTCTGGAAAACAGTATGGAGGTTCCTCAAACAGTTGAAAATAGAGCTACCATACGATCCAGCAGTTGCACGACTGGGTATTTACCCCAAAGATACAAATGCAGGGATCCGAAGGGGTATGTGCACCCCGATGTTTATAGCAGCAATGTCCACAATAGCCAAACTGTGGAAAGAGCCAAGATGTCCATCGACAGATGAATGGATAAAGAAGAAGTGGTATATATACACAATGGAATATTATGCAACCATCAAAAGGAATGAGATCTTGCCATTTGCAACGACGTGGATGAAACTGGAGGGTGTTATGCTGAGTGAAATAAGTCAATCAGAGAAAGACATGTATCATATGGCCTCACTGATATGAGGAATTCTTAATCTCAGGAAACAAACTGAGGATTGCTGGAGTGGTGGGGGGTGGGAGGGATTGGGTGGCTGGGTGATCGACATTGGAGAGGGTATGTGCTATGGTGAGCACTGTGAATTGTACAAGACTGATGAATCACGGATCTGTACTTCTGGAACAAATAATGCAATATATGTTAAGAAAAAAAAAGAAGAAGAAGATAGCAGGAGGGGAAGAATGAAGGGGAGTAAGTCGGAGGGGGAGACGAACCATTAGAGATGATGGACTCTGAAAAACAAACTGAGGGTTCTAGAGGGGAGGGGGGTGGGGGGATGGGTTAGCCTGGTGATGGGTATTAAAGAGGGTACATTCTGCGTGGAGCACTGAGTGTTATGCACAAACAATGAATCACGGAACACATCAAAAACTAATGATGTAATGTATGGTGATTAACATAACAATAAAAAATTTTTTAAAAAACAAGAAAATATGAACAAAATGCAGACTTTAGTTAAAAATAATATCAGATTTAATCATAAATAAATAAATAGTGGCTTTTTAATTCAAAAAAGGCACATAAAAAAAGAAACATTCTGTGAATAATTAATATAGATTGATGTGAGAAAGTGGAGATGCGAATCATGAAAGGCTTTCCTAAGGAGTTGCTACTAAAGCTCAGATCTGAATGATAAGAAGGAGCCACAGTGTGAGGTCAGAGAGAAGAGCACTTTAGGTAAAGGGAAGTGTTTCTGCAAAAGCTCTGCAGTGAGAACAAGCCCGATTAATTTAAAGAACAGAACACCGGCCAGTATGGCTGAGTATAATGAGTGAAAGGGAAGGTAGTGTGAATGAGGTAAGAGTCACAAACTGGACCCAGATTAGGGTGGGCTTTGTCAGCCAGTATACGGAGTTGATATTTTATTCTCATTGTGATAAGTTTTGGGGAAGATTTTAAATGAGTTTAGGAAAGGAGAGGGAAGGTGGAGTTGACAGAATCTAAGTTACATTTTTAAAACAATTTCTCTGGCTGTCGTGTGGAGATTATGCTGTGTAGGTGTAAATTAACCAGTGTTAAATAAAGAAATGCTTTAAAAAATTACTTAGGCTCTTTTAAACAAAGGCTATTTAGTACTAGGAATTGGTTACAGGGGCGCCTGGGTGGCTCAGTCGGTCATGATCCCAGGGTCTGGGATGGAGCCCCTCAGCAAGGAGCCTGCTTCTCCCTCTGCCTGCCGCTTCCCCTGCTTGTGTTCTGTCTCTCTCTCTCTCTCTGTCAAATAAATAAATAAAATCTTAAAAAAAAAAAGGAATTGGTTACAAAGCTGATAGAAGACCTAAGATTTCAAACAGGATATGATGAAGCAACTTGAGATTCACCAAAGCCTCTACTACTTCCAGGAGTGAAGGAACCAAGAGAGGTAGTTTGACAATGACCCAGACCCTTGAGTCCTCCAACAACAGAACCATCGTCATCACCTCTTGTCCAGGTCAGATTGTCAAGCATGGAGGTATCAAGTGTGTGCTAAATGAAGGTATGCCAATTTATCATAGACCATATGAGAAAGGTCGCCTAATCATCGAATTTAAGGTAAACTTTCCTGAGAATGGCTTTCTCTCGCCCGATAAACTCTCTTTGCTGGAAAAACTCTACCTGAGAGGAAGGAAATAGAAGAGACTGATGAAATGGACCAAGTAGAACTGGTAGACTTTGATCCAAATCAGAAAAGACGGTGCCATTACACTGGGGAAGCATATGAAGATAGATGATGAACATTATCCTAGGGGTGGTGTGCAGTGTCAGACCTCTTAAAGCAGCCAGTGAATAACACTGCTGGCAATGTTATTATACATATAATATGTATATTATGTATAATATATATGCATACATAATGTATACATATAATATGTATAAATGTAATGTATACATTACATATGTATACAAAAATGTAATTACATTTGTATTACAATGTACATATAATTACATATGTATTACTAATGTATATATATAATATGTATATATGTATAAGATGTATATTATATGGGGTAGTGAATAAGTGATGGACTATAATCATAGCTCACTACTTGCCATTGTTTTTGTTTTAATATTCAACTATAGTCATGTTTTAAAAGTTAAATGAAGAATAAACTCAAATATAAAAGCTCAAAAAAAAAAAGTCCATATGTTACCATGGCAGGATCCTCCTTTAGGTCTACAGAAGATGGGACTATCTCAAGCAGCTAGAGCCACAGAGAAGATGTGGTACAGGAGCCATGGCAGCAAGCCATCTTCTACCAATTCTCTCTCTATTAGGCAAATCTACCCACAAGTCAGAGGGCAAGGGAGGCTAGGAAATTTAGGTTGCTGAGGCACAGAGCTGAACAAGAGATCAAAGAACAAAAAGACAACTGACCAGCCCACAAGACAAAAGCAGAAACAAGGAGACCAAGAGGAGGCCGATGCAGTAGGTCAAATGAAAATTACAGTTGATTGGAGCAGGAAGGTGGAAGTGGAAATGACCACAAATAAATGGAGTCAATATATTTGAAATATGATCAATAAAACTCATTTGGAGAGCAGATGTAGCAAGTGAGAGATAAAGTGTAAACTTAGGGATAACTCCTAGATTTTTTACTTGAACAACTGAAGAGATAATGATACCTCTACGAGGATGAGAAAGACTGAAAAAAAAAAATTAGTGGGCTTTAGATGTGATAGAATTAAAAATTCTGTTTTGGCCATGTTAAATTCAAAATGCCAATTAGACATCTATGTGGAGATTTCTGGTAGGCATTGGATATATGAATCTAGAATTCTGGGCAACTATCAAGACTCAAGATATAGACTTGGGAGTCATTGGTATATACATTGTTTTAAAAAAGAATGGGATGGATGAAATTACCAAAGGAACATCTATAGACCCAGAGAAGGATGCCCAGGAACATTCCAATGGTGAATGCTGTTGACAGGTCAGCAAAGGAAAAAACCAGAGAGAGGACAATTGTATTGGCAACCCAGTGATCATTTATGATTTTGACAGTAGCCACCCCAGTTTAGTTGAGGGTATAGAAGCCAAATTAGAATGGGTTGAGAAGAGGATATAAATATTACATGGAGGGGGTTCTACTTTGAAGAAATTTTGTTCCAAAGAGGAGCAGAAAAATAGAGCTATAGCCACAAAGGAATGAATTTTTCATCTTTTTACAGACAAGATATTTAAGATAGGAGGAAAATTTGATTAGATATTGATGGAAAATTATCCAGTGGAGGGATACAGAAGATGCAAGAGACAGAAGAAGAAAATTGATAGGGCCAAGACCTTAAAAAATTAAGGAAAATATGATCCAAAGCACACAAGTTGAGGGGTTTGACCCTTGATAGGCATAGAGACACTCCAACCACAATCAGAGAGGACAAGTCAGAATTGGCTACAGAAGCAGGTAGGTTGGTGGCTGGGGATCTTGGAGGGTTTTGTTTGATTACTTCTGTTTCATGTGAAACATGAGACAAGGTCATCAGCTAAGAGTGAGGGAGTAGAGTACATAAGAGTTTGGGAGTTTGAGAGAGGGCTTGAAATTGTTTTGAAAAATGAAAAATAAATATGCAAGGGATGTATATTAGGGCTGCCCTCTATAATAGTGCCATTGGAGCAGATGACTAACAGAGCCTAACTAGGCAAGTGCAACAGAGCAAATGAAGGACGTTAGGGCAGTTATGGGTTTATGATGGTGAACTATGGAAACAACATAGGGTCAGGTCAGAAATGAGTGGCTAACTCTCTCCTGAGTAGATATATAACACACCTAGCTAATCACCTACATGACAGCAGCAATGCAGCTTTCTTTCAGTACCACAAAATGTGTGTATGGCAGAGCCTCTGCTCAAAGCCAAGAATGACCAACCTGACCACACCAAGGAATCGAATCCAACCTGACCACACCAAGGAATCAAATCCAACCTGACCACACCAAGGAATCGAATCCAACCTGACCACACCAAGGAATCAAATCCAACCTGACCACACCAAGGAATCGAATCCAACCTGACCACACCAAGGAATCGAATCCAATCTGACCACACCAAGGAATCGAATCCAAGAGTTTTCAATAAAAAACTATGAGTGTCTTCTACTCTGGGAGTTCGTTCTTAATTCCTTACAAAATAAATATTTGCATCATTCAATTATTTCTTCATACAGGGTAACTAGAGCAGGGATTGTATTAGTATTTTTAATTACTGACAGTATGTGCGCTTTTTTAAATTTTGGTCTTGAGATCCCTAAGTGAAGCTCTGTAAACCCTACTAAGCTTGGTCAAATGAAACAGACTCTGTCTTAAACAAAGATGTCCTTATTGTACAGACTAGTTTATTTTCATCAAAATATGAAGCAGCCATACATTAGGAACATTTTTAGTAACTAGATCATACTATTTATTATTTTAGTAAATAGATCATAATAAGAAGCCCTAGGGGAAAAATCATTTTAAATCCATTTTATAGACTGTTACAGATAGACAGCATATCCAAGAAGTTGAAAGATTTAAGGACTAAATTAACTGGGTTATATAACATTATGTAGACCTAACCATCGTAATGGGAGTCTTCTTTTTTCTTTCGGCAATTTAAGCAACTGAAAAATTTTCCCAAGCTGCATAAATATGGGCAACATTCAACATTTTAGGGTCTTATTTTCCTCCTCTGTGAAATGAAGGGTTACTCTCATATAATCTCAAAAATTATCATATGGTTCCTATCCTTTCTTTTATTAACATGGTGTATCATGCTGACTGACTTGCAAATACTGAACCAAACTTGCAGCCCAGGAATAAATCCCACTTGATTGTGCTGAATGATTCTTTTAATGTACTGTTGGATTCGATTTGCTACTACCTTGTTGAGAATTTTTGCATCCATGTTCATCGGGGATATGGGCCCTTAATTCTCCTTTTTAATGAGGTCTTTGTCTGGTTTTGGAATCGAGGTAATGCTGGCCTCATAGAATGAGTTTGCACCCAAAAAACAAATAATCCAGTTAAGAAATGGGTAGAAGACATGAACAGACATTTTTCCAAAGAAGACATACAGATGGCTAACAGACACATGAAAAGAGGCTCAACATCAGTCATCATCAGGGAAATACAAATCAAAACTACAATGAGAGGCCACCTGACACTTGTCAGAATGGCTAAAATTAACAACACAGGAAACAACAGATGTTGGTGAGGATGCAGAGATAGAGGAACCCTCTTACACTATTGGTGGGAATGCAAACTGGTACAGCTACTCTGGAAAACAGTGTGTAATTTCCTCATAAAGTTAAAAATAGAACTACCCTACAATCCAGCAATTGTACTACTTGGTGAAATACTGATTGACAGGGGCACATGCACCCAGATGTTTATAGCAGCATTATCAACAATAGCCAAATTACAGAAAGAACCCATATGTCCATCAACTGATGAATGCATAAAGAAGATATGGTATACACACACATACACACACACACAATGGAATATTACTCGGCCATCAAAAAGAATGAAATCTTGCCATTTGGAATTACATGGATTGAGCTAGATAGTATTATGCTAAGTGAAATAAGTCAGTTAGATAAGGACAAATACCATATGATTTCACCCATACGTGGTATTTAAGAAACAAAACAAGCAAAGAGAGAAAAAGAGAGAGAGCAAGAGGCAAACCAGAAAACAGACTCTTAACTATAGAAAATAAACTGATGGTTACCAGAAGGGAGATGGGCGGGGGGATGGGTTAAATAAGTGACTGGGATTAAGGAGTACACTTGTGACGAGCACCGGGTGATGTATGGAAGTGCTGATTCACTATACTGTACACCTGAAACTAATATTACACTGTATGTTAACTATCTTGGATTTTAAATAAAACTTTTTAAAAAAGTAAGCCCACTTAAAGGCCTTACCCTGTATGTCTATGCCATTGTCAAGAGTGGCATTATTTGCAGGAGGTGGGCTTAACACTAGTGAAACCAAAATGCAAATAACTAACAGAATATAGTATCAGTGGGGAAAATAGATGCAAATGACTAGGAAAGGGGAAGCTTTTTTTTTTCATTTGATGGACAAAGCAGCAATCTCACTATTTCATCTATAACTAACCTAATATAATAAGCATAATGGACAACTTTCATATTCAGCGTTAACATATTTAAATAGTGCTGTGTTGTACACCATACCTAAGACCCAATGAAAGAGCAAAGGCTTTGTAGTCACAGAGCTGAGATCATCCTCTAGCTCCTCCTCTTACTGTGTAGCTTTGAACAAACTACATAAACTGCTGAATTTTAGCATCCATGTCCCTCAAAGGGCAATATTCTTCTAAATGTCATAAGAGTTTAATGATGTTGGATATTGTGAGTACATAGTACAGTGCCTGGAACTTATTAGAGTTGAATAGATGATAGCTATCATCAGACAATAATAAATAGGGCAGTGAACCCTGTCTGCTAAAGTGCTCCGAATTCTGTTAGTATAGAATATAGAAAGGGAGTCATGTAGGAAGAGAGTCAAGGAGTCATGTGAACAGATTGGAAACAGGTGCCACGCACATCAAAGACAAAGTTTAAACTATTCTTGGTTGTGGCATCCTACACCCAGGAATCCAAATTCCCAGGAAGCCTGTGGAAACATTTCATTTGAAGCCTTCTGATTCAAAAGGTGAGAGGCTATAAACACTTTTTCTCTAACATAGACAATTCTGCTTGGTAAACTGGCAGCATCAGTGATGACTCCGTAACTCAGCCTATATAAAACGTGCTCCAAAGAGTCCTAAAATACAAGATAGGATTTCTAGTGGATGTGAAGGTTATTGGCTCTAAGGGAATGATTTCTTGAACCAACGGAATACTATTGAAAGATTTGTCAGAAACCAGAAAAATAATTTCTTCTTCTGCAGTTTCCAAGATCACATTGCAAAACATTCCATCTAGGAATCAGTAATGTGACAAAATAGTTTTTGTTTTACTCTAGGTAGACAATAAATACAATGCAGTGATTTAACACAACTGCATGAATTTCTCTCTCCTTTACTGATATGACATATACATCTTATTTATCTACCATGCTGGCTGCTATTATAAATGTACTGATTTTGTAGTCCTTAAAATAACTCGTTTGACATCATTTGTGTGATATACACATGAAAAACAAATTGGACATAAAAACCAAATAACTACATATAAATTTCTATTGCAGGAGTCCATTTGGAGACTGAAATTTCTAATGAAGAACTTTAATCAATTTATAATTCTGAGACACTGGAACTATAAAGGATCTCAGAGACTATCAAGACCAATCTCCTCATCTAAAAAATAAGGAAACTGAATCCCAAGAAGGACAAATGTTTCATACAGGATCACACAACTAGTTAGAAACAGAACAGGGACAGAAACCCAGAGCTTCTGACTCCACAGATGGTGCTCAAGACACTGGGCTCGTTATCAACTTAAAATAGATATTCACTCCAAGAAATAATAGATCCACTGAAAAACATCTTTATGTAAAGTATGAGGCAGCTCTGTAAGCAAACAGTCAGAATCTTAATGAAGTCAGGATGAGATTAATGAAAATTAAGAAGCAAGACTAATGAAGAAAGGCAAAAATTATTCAATAGTTAATATATTTAATTCCCCACACTTACTTTGTGTTGGCTTACTGGAGACTTAAACACTGTATGAGAGCTATATACAGATGTCTTATATCTTTTATTCTAGTCTTAAAAGATCTGGAGAGAAGCCACAAATGCCAAGAAGTAGGAGGAACAAAAGTAAATATAAATGGGCAACCATGTTAATTTGAGAAATTTCAGGCAAGAGTTCATGTACCAAAAATGAGTTTGAGGACTAGATGTTCTACAAACAGGAAGAATTTAGGCATCAAAATCCAATTTGATCAAACCACTTTGTACAAACGAAAGGAAACTGTATGCAAGACAGTTTGCAATGAGGTTGTCTGTCATTTCTGAGAAAAAGATTTTATATTCATACAAGATTCATAAGCAAAATCATGTCAAGTATGATGGTGTTGTTAAAGGATATAGCTGTAAAGTCAATGCATTCACCACAGTAAAAACTGTGTCTCATGTAAATATTGAGAAACATTTTAAAATGTGAATTTTAGTTACTAAATTTAAACATCCACTGGGAAAATGGCTATAATAAAAGAAATTGAGCCTATGACTATCTGTATTCAGGCACCAAATGCCACCAGGAAAGCACCCCAACCCAGTCTCCTGGCTCAGTTGATTGTGGGGTGAACAACATATATCACTGAGAGGACCAGTAAGACCTTCTTAACATTGTAATGATCTGTATACATTTTAATCTCATGGTCACAACCTACAAAACCAAGACCTATACAAATACCTGAAAATTTAAAACTCAATATATGCTTTATCTCAAGAAAGAGAACTCTAAGATTGTATCCGATTCACCAAAATCTTGAAAATCAACATTGTTGACTATGAATATCAGTTCCCATATCCAGAGATCAGTAATTCCTATGTTTATAAATAATTTTTACATAAGAAATAATGCATTATTATAGAAAAGTAGAAAATATATACATAAAGACAAAAAAAAATTACAAATGATAGGCAGTGAGAACGAGGCAAGGATGTCTGCTCCCTCTATCTCTGTGTAATATATTGGAAGTCCTAGTCTGTCTTGCTGTAAATCAAGAAAAGGAGAAGGCATTCCAATTGGAAATAAAAAGTAAAACTTGCCTTGTTCATAGATGATGTAATTTTATATACAATAAATCTTAATGACTCTACAAAATAAACTATCAGAACTAATAAATGAATACAACACAGTCACAGAATATAAGGTAAATGTGAAAAATCAACCATATTTCTATAAACCAACAATGTTTATGTTCCAATAAACAATTGGAAATTTAAAAAATTTTAAATGCCATTATAATAGTATTAACAAATGAAATACTGAGGATAAACTTAAAACACAAACGCAAGCTCTCTACACCGAAAACCATAAATATTGCTGAGAAAACTAATGGAGACCTAAGTAGGTGGAGAAACATACCATGTTCATGGAATGATTGATTCAAAGTTAAAATATCAATTCTCTCCATACTGACCTATAGATTCAATGCATTTTCAATAAAAATGCCATGAAGCTTTTTTGACTTGACAAACTGACTCTAAAAATCATCTGGAAATGGAAGAGACCTAAAATACCTGAAACAATTTTGAATATGAAGAACAAAGTTTGGAAATGTAAACTACCGGATTTGAAGAATTACTATATAAAGCTACAGTTGTCAAGACAGTGTGATAGTAGCACAAAAAGAGACATTTGAAAAAAATGGAACAAAATAGTGAATCCAAATATAGTTCCACAAATATCTGCTCAGTTTGGGGTCTTTAATTTTTTCTTGGTTTGGTTTGGCTTTTGGTTTTTGGCTTTTTAAAAATTTTATTAGAGTAATCTTTCCATCCAACATGGGGCTGGAACTCGTGACACTGAGATCAAGAGTAGATGAGTGTGGAGCCTACTTTAAAAAAAGAGATGTTTGGCTAAAAAAAAAAAAAAGTCCCCAAGGTTATCTGGGGAGAAGAAAAATGTTTTTTCAACAAATGGAACTGAAGAGTTGGAGTATCAGTGTGAAAAAAAAGATGAACTTTGATCCTTATTTCACATTGCAAACAAAAATCAACTCCAAATAGATCATTACCCTAAATATAAACTTTAAAACTATAAAACTTCTAAAAAATAATAAAACAAGAAATAGAAAAACCCTTTGAATTCTTGAGGGAGCCAAAGATTTAATAAATAGAATACACAAAAATGAGTCATTTTTAAGGAAATGATTATATGGATTTTAGAAAATTTTAAAACTTTTGCTTCTCAAAAACACCACTAAGAAAGTTGGAAAGCCAAGTCAAAGACCAGGAAAGATTTTTGCAATACATATACCTGACAAAGGACATATGTCTAGAATAATAAAGAACTCTTACAACTCAAATGGATGATAGCCCAATTAAAAACACACTGCTCACAGTGTGAGCACTGTGGTGCCTGGATGACTCAGTCAGTTAAGCATCTGCCTTCGGCTCAGGTCATGATCCCAGGGTCCTGGGATTGAGCCCCACATCGGGCTCTGCACTCAACGGGGAGTCTGTTGCTCCCTCGCCCTCTGCCCCTCCCGCCTTTTTCTCTCACTTTCTCTCTCTCTTTGTCTCAAATAAATAAACAAAATCTTTTAAAAAATAATGTGAGGAAAAGATTTGGACACCACAAAAAAGACTTATGCATGGCTAATCTGTGCATGGAAGGGTGTTCAGCATTCTTAGTCATCAGGGAAATGCTGATTAAAACAAGATACTGCCACAACCCCACTACAATTGTTAACATTAAAAACACTGATATTACCAACTATTGACATGAATGTGGAGCAACTCATACATTCGTTATTCATGGCAGTGTAAATGGTGCACTCGTATTGGAGAATATTTTGACCCAGCAATTGCACCCTTAGATATTTATCAGAGGGGCGCCTAGGTGGCTCAGTTAGTTAAGCATCATCTCTTGATTTTGGCTCAGGTCATGATCTCAGAGTTGTGAGATCAAGCCCCCACATAGGGCTCTGTGTTGGGCATGGAGCCTGCTTAAGATTCTCTCTCTCCCTTAGTCCATCTCCTCCCTAAAAAAAAAATAAATAAATAAACCAAAGAGCAATGGAAACACATATTTATAAAAAGTCTTGACATAAATATTCACAGAAGCTTTATTAATAATAGCCATTAAATGGAACAACCCAAATGTCCATCAAAAGATAAAAGGATAAACAAACTATGGTTTAAGCATGCAGTTGGGTACTGCTCAGCAATAAAAAGGAATGAACTACTGATACATACAACAACATAGCTAAAATCCCAAATCATCATGCTAAGCAAAAGAAACCAGAATCAAACAATATGTACTGCAGGAGTCTATTCATATAAAATTTTAGCGTATGCAAAACTAACCCATAGTGACAGAAAAAAACTAGTGGTTGCATGGGGCAAGGAGTTAAATTTTTGACTGTAAAGGAGCGTGAGCAAAATATGGGGGGATGATGAAAATGTTGGTATTTGTATTGTGGTAGCAGTTACATAGGTTTATACATCTGTCAAAACTTGAAAGTATAATAGAACTTCCAGACTGACAAGCAAATAAAAAAGAAAGAAGGAAATTTTAACAAGTCAACAAAAGTAGGGAAATGGAGAGGGAAAAATAAATAGCAAATATCAAACAAGAAGACATAAAATCAAGTATATCACATGACCTGACCTATTTTTAAAGGACATTCTGGCCTCTGTTTTAAGAAGAGGCTGAGAAGGTATAAACAAGTTTTCTTCTAAATATTGCCTCTACAAAGGCAATTTTCTTCTAAAAATTGCCCCTTCCCTGGCTTCCTTCTCTAAAGCAGTCACACACATCCCATTTATGATTTTAATACATAGAAAAATGCATAAATGATCAGAAAAATTACTAGAATTAATGTGATATTAGCAAGAGTCCTGGATACAAAAATCAATATATAAAAATCAATTTTGTTTCTATATAATAGACAAATAATTGTAAAAATATTTTAAAATATCACAATAGCATCAAAATATCAAAAACCTAGGAATCAATACATTATGAAATATTACTGAAAGAAATTAAATAAGACCTAAATAAATGAAGGCATATAATCATTCTCATGAATTGGAAAACTCAATGTTATAAAGATGTCAACTCTTCTACCTCCTACACTGTTGGTGGGAATGCAAGCTGGTGCATCCACTCTGGAAAACAGTATGGAGGTTCTTCAAAAAGTTGAAAATAGAGCTACCCTATGACCCAGCAATTGCACTACTGGGTATTTACCCCAAAGATACAAATGTAGTGATCCAAAGGGGCACATGCACCCACTGTTTATAGCAGCAATGTCCACAACAGCCAAATTATGGAAAGAGGCTATATATCCATCAACAGATGAATGGATAAAGAAGATGTGGTATATATCACAATGGAATATTATGCAGCCATCAAAGAAATGAAATCTTGCCATTTGCAATGACATGGATGGAACTAGAGGGTATTATGCTAAGCAAAATAAGTCAATCAGAGGAAGACAAGTATCATATGATCTCACTGATATGAGGAATTTGAGAAACAAGACAGAGGATCACAGGGGAAGGGAGGGAAAAATGAAACAAGACGAAACCAGAGAGGGAGACAAACCATAAGAGACTCTTAACTACAGGAAACAAACTGAGGGTTGCTGGAGTGGTGGGGGGTGGGAGGAATGGGGGGCTGGGTGATGGACATTGGGGAGGGTAGGTACTATGGTGAGCACTGCAAATTGTGTAAGACTGATGAATCACAGATCTGTACCCCTGAAACAAATAATACATTACATGTTAATAAAAAAAATTTTTTAAAGACGTCAACTCTTCTAAAATTTATCTATGGATTCAAAATTTGTTTATGGATGAGAATTTCTACAGCTTTTGGTAGAAGGTGGCAATCTAAACTCCATATTAAAATGCAAAAGACCAGGGCGCCTGGGTGGCCAAGTCCATTACGCATCTGCCTTCAGCTCAGGTCATGATCTCAGGGTCCTGGGATCAAGCCTGCTCAGTGGGGAGTCTTCTTCTCCCTCTCTCTCTTCCTCTGCCCTCAATTTGTGTTCTCTCTCTTTCTCTCAAATAAATAAATAAAATCTTTTTAAAAAAATAAAGTAAAATGCAAAAGACCAAGAATAGCCAAGATGAAGAACAAAATGAGAGTACTTACTTAACTAGACATACAACTGCAGTAACTAAAACAGCAGGGTACTGCCTCAAGGATAGACAAATAGACCAATACAACTATTAAAGAGTCCAGAAAGAAACTTACACATATTTGGTGACCTGATTTATGATAAAGATAACACTGCAGAGCACTAGGGGGAAAGAGACTATTTCAATAAATGATTCTGGGTCAATTGGATATTCAGTTCTACATAAATGAAATTATATCCCTACATTCTATTATATAGAAAAATGAATTTTGGTGGATTGAAGACTTAAATGTGAAATGCCGAACAAAGTCCCTAGATTAAAATGTTTGCATATATCTTTAGGATATTGAAGTCGTTTCAACTGAATATAAAAGTCCTAATGATAGGGAATAAGATTGATTAATTAGATTATAGTGAAATTAAGAACCTCCACTGAAAGATCAATACAAAAAGTAAATAGGCAAGTTATAGGATTGGAGATGATGTTTGCTACACTTATAACCAACAAAGGGCCCAAACACAGACTGCAGAGCTACTATAAGTCATCATTAAAGATACAAGTCTACTCACTTGAATAGGATAATCAAAAGGTCCAAAAAGGATAACCACATGGTCAACAAAGTTATGAAAACTGTCCAACCTCAGTAGTAACCAAGGAAACGCAACCTGAGATCATAAATCAGCATCACTATAAATGCACCAGAATGACAGAAATTTTTAAAATCCTGATAATATAGTGGTGCTAATTCACTAACCTATGTATTTATGATTTGCATGTATAGTGTACTCCACAATAAAAGTTACAACTAGTTAAAAAATAAATGATGGGGGATCAATATTAGAAAGTCAATTAGAAGAGCAAACAAAAATATTCTAATGAATGCACAAATGCCTAAACAATACTTACAAAAAGTAGAAGCTTTTGTCAAATATTAAATTCAGCCAATATTAATTTCATGCAATTTTAGTTAGAATCCTAATTTTGACGATTCTGTTGGGACTTTGGTGGGGAGAGAAGGTGCATAATTTTTTTTAGGATTTATAAGATAAAAAAGTGTCAGTGATAGAAAAAAAGATTGTGAACAAAGAAAAATGATAAGGGGAATATATGCATTACCAGATATTTAAATTTATTATAAAGTCGCTATTAACTCTGGGGCTGACACAGAAATAGATAAATATATTTGTGGAACAAAATAGAGTCCAGAAATAAATCCACAAAAGTGACATTTTAACTTGGGGGAAATAATTGGTTTATTAATAAATGATCCTGGCATAATTGGCTATCTGTCTACAAGAAAACAAGCTAGCTCTACCTCGCACCATATGCCAAAATGAATTCCAGATGGATAAAATTTTAATGCAAAAATATTTTTGAAGTTTTTAAAAATTAGAAAATTAAGAAATTTTCACAAACTTGAGGTAGAGAAAAACTTTTTATGCAAAACATAATTGTCTGAAGCCATAAATAAGAGACATATTTTGACTTCACAAAATTAAACATATATATCTATGTCAAATCCACTGTAAACAAAGTCAAAATAAAAAATGATAAACTAGGAAAACATTTGCAGTTCATGTAACAAAGGACTACTACATCTGACAAGCAAAAAGAATGCCTCTAATTTGAAAAATGATGAAGAAATGAAAGAAAAATGGACAGGGGTGCTGGGTGGCTCAGTCATTAAGGGTCTGCCTTTGGCTCAGGTCATGATCCCAGGACTCTGGGATCGAGCCCCATGTCGGGCTCCCTGCTCAGCTCTCCCACTCCCCCTGCTTGTGTTCCCTCTCTTGCTGTTGTCTCTCTCTGTCAAATAAATAAATAAATAAAAATCTTTTAAAAAAAAGAAAGAAAAATAGACAGAAACTATAAACAGGCAATTCATAGGAGAGGAAACCCAGTTGGCCAATAAATGTGGAAAGATGCTTAGCTTCATGAGTATCTAGAGAAGTGGAAACTAAAGCACAATTAAAGTAGCACTTTTCACCCATATCAGTAAAAATAAGATGTATGGCATTCGGTGCTGATGAAGACGTGGGGAAAGGAGTACTCTCGCATTTTCTTGCTGGGACTGAAGCTCCTCACAGTAAGCTAACGTTAAGAGGCCTGGCAATTGCTATAAACATTCAAATATACATACTTTTTGACCAAACAATTTTTCACTTTGGAAAACCTATTCTATAGAAACAAAAATACCAATGTGTGATGATAAATACAAGGATGATTGTTGCAACAATTTTTGTGGCAATAAAAAAGGAAAAATAGAAAACCCTGGAAACAAATGCATGTCATCAATATAGAAATAGTGAAATACATTGTGGAATATCCATTCTATAGATACAGCTTTTGAAACAAGAGAGAAGGGAAAGGGGAAATGGGGAGGTGCTAATCAATGGGTATAAAGTTGCGGTAAGATGAGTAAGTTTCTAGAGATCTGCTGTACATTATGCCTCTAGATAACATTGTATTGTCATCTAAAAATCTGTTAAGAGGGCAGATCTCATGTTCGGTGTGCTTACTACAATAAAATAAAATTTTAAATTAAGAAAAGAAAGGTAAACATTTAGATCAGTATCTATTCACTTACGGATATCCAGGATGCAATTCTAATTGGTATGCAAATAAGTATAGTATGATAACTTCTTTGTAAAAGAGCAAATGAGATCCTGTAGATGTGTATACATTTCTATGAGCCCTGAGAAAATCCTGGAACTTTAACATCCAACATGTATATCAGTTTGAAACACCTGGGGATAGAGGGAATGAGAAAAATTATCTCTTGATACATCTTTACATTGTTTCACTAATTTCAATGAGCACATATTTTGTAAATACAGATTTTTACCCAACACTTTTTATAGAATACTTGGTAACTAATTGAAAACGGACATTTGACCCTATTCTAGTATAAACTCACACATTCTAATTAAGACTAAATCTTTTCTCTTCACGTCTCTGTCACTCTTCTTTCTTGACTTGGCTTTTGCCCCCCTCTCTATCCCTTCCCTAGCTCCCCTTGTTAGCACCTTTTGGGTGGCTCAGTCGTTAAGCGTCTGCCTTCGGCTCAGGTCATGATCCCAGGTTCCTGGGATCGAGCCCCGCATCGGGCTCCCCGCTCCGCGGGAAGCCTGCTTCTCCCTCTCCCACTCCCCCTGCTTGTGTTCCCTCTCTCGCTGTGTCTCTCTCTGTCAAATAAATAAATAAAATCTTTAAAAAAAAAAGATTTTATTTATTTGAGAGATCGAGAATGAGAGAGAGAGAGAGAGAGCACATGAGAGGGGGGAGGGTCAGAGGGAGAAGCAGACTCCCTGCTGAGCGGGGAGCCCGATGTGGGACTCGATCCCGGGACTCCAGGATCACGACCTGAGCCGAAGGCAGTCGCTTAACCAACTGAGCCACCCAGGCACCCCTTTCTCACTCATTCTTGAAATAAATCATTTCTGATCATCCCTTCCCATAGCCATTCCTTGCCTGTGTGTTTATGGTCTTTATTTCATTCATTCATGTTCTCGAATCCCCACAGATTCAGAGAAATGTAAGAGACAGATAAGGAAATCGAAAAATTAAAATAGGCTGAGATAATCTCTTGATGTAACATACATTGAACTGCTAGAGGGAAGTACATGGAAGTCCGTTTTGAAACACCATAAAGGTACCAGCCACCTGGGGCTAAGCTTTTCGAGCAAAATCCTGGGGAAGGATAGGCCAACCTTCCTGACATCGCAAACGGTGGGTGTATGTTGCCATTCATTGATTCTCTTTTTCTCCAGCAACATTCAATGTTCAGATCAACCACATGAATTACAGAAGACTGCCTATTGGATGAAAATTGTGCTAAAAATACATTTCCTGTTCTGAAAAATGTAGAGAAATAAAGATGTTGCCAGGCTAGTAAAATAGGCCAACCAAAAGTATCAATTTGGAAATCAAATTCAGCAGGAGAAATAAGAAGCATGCAAATGCTACCCTACTCTCCTCTAAGTTTCCAGCATTTATATTTTTACTCCTACAAGACAAACGCAGTGCCTAGCTTCACAGAGCCATGCAGGTATGATGAGTGCAAACAGAAAAGGAGCACAGGATGCTGTGGTAGTTCATACACTTGTCATCCTTTGGTTTGATTAATTAATTATAAAATATTTTGTTATATATGTTGAGTCACATGATTTGTTGGGGGGTCATTTTTCTTTAAGGTGAAAGGACGATGTTTGAACTGAGGAGTGAAGTGAAAGGAGGCACTGGAACATGACTGCTACTTGCAAGGGCACTGTTGGAAAAAAAGAACCTGGAAGAATTCAGGTAGCTCTACTGCTGTCCCCCCTTCTCATCACACCACAGCGCATGACTGCTACCTGGATGGGAAGGACAGACATGGGAGGTTGTGTTCGAATTGGGCAAGCACACCTCTTCTGCTCTTTGGCTGGGTCATCTTCCAGAACACAGAAATATATTCCCTCATTAATATGGAAAAAAAGTTTACCATCTCGAGAAACTGCCTTGTATGGAGCAGAAGCATACACCTATGGAGAGGATAACTGGAAGCACTCTTAGAAATATCTGTCTCAGCTCTTTCTTTTTGTAGATTAAATCAGAGCAGAGCAGTTAAATAAGATGTTTAAGATCTCACAGCTACTAAGTAGTCTTTCCTCTCCATAATTCTACATCTCTATGGCAAGTCCTTTGAATGAGAAGCAAGCAAATATTTTTTGAATTTCCACAAGCATGAATTAAGATCTTTTTGAAAATTTCTACAGTAGGAATGCTACTTTAAATACACAAAGAAAAGGGACACCTGGGTGGCTCAGTCGGTTAAGCATCTGCCTTCGGCTCAGGTCATGATTCCAGGGCCCTGGGATCGAGCCCCACAGCGGGCTCCCTGCTCAGCGAAGGAGTCTGCTTCTCCCTCTCCCTCTGCCTCTCTCCCTGCTCATGCTCTCTCTCTCTTGCTCACTCTTAAATAAATAAATTAAATCTTTAAAAAAATACACAAAGGAAATTTCCTATTAAAAGAAGTTGAACGTAGAGGACCACAGTGGAAGGGAGGGAAAACTGAACAGGAAGAAATCAGAGAGGGAGACAAACCATGGGAGACTCTGGACTCCGGGAACCAAACTGAGGGTTACACAGGGGAGGGGGGGAGGGGGACAGGGTAACCAGGTGATGGGTATTAAGGAGGGCATGTATGGTGATGAGCACTGGGTGTTATATACAACTAATGAATCGTTGAACACTACATTAAAACTAATGATGTACTATATGTTGGCTAATTGAACATAATAATAAAAAAATAAAATAAAAATAATAATAAAAATCACAGACCTGTACCTCTAAAACAAATAATACATTATATGTTAAAAAAAAAAAAGAAGAAGATAGTAGGAAGGGAAGAATGAAGGGGGGGAAATCGGAGGGAGAGATGAACCATGAGAGACTATGGATTCTGAGAAACAAACTGAGGGTTCTAGAGGGGGAGGAGGGATGGGGGGATAGGTTAACCTGGTGATGGGTATTAAGGAGGGCACGTTCTGCATGGAGCACTGGGTGTTATACGCAACAATGAATCATGGAACACTACATCAAAAACTAATGATGTATGGTGATTAACACAACATAATAATAAAAAAAAGGAGAAAAAAGAAAAATAAATAAATAAAAGAAAGAAAAAATAAAAATAAGAAGAAGCTGAAATGTTTTCAGTGAAATAAATATCCTTTCATCAATATTAGGTTTCGGTTTTTAAATACTACTGTATTTTTCTGAGAGAGGAAGTAGTGCATTATTTTCTTAAACCATATCAATGAAAAATCAATGCTCTTGTCACAATAGCTAGAGAAAAATCATTGCAATGATCCTATCAACTCCACCATTAGATAGTCACTGAGAAATGTCTTATGTTTCTATTCCACTACATATGTGCCCAAGTGTGTTTTTTTTTTTTAAGATTTCACTTATTTATTTGAGAGAGAGAGAGACAGAGATAGCGAGAGAGAGCACGAGCGGGGAGGAAAGGAAGAAGCAGGCTCCCGGCTGAACAAGGAGCCCAGATGCAGACGCGGGGCTCGATCCCAGGACCCTGGGACCATGACCTGAGCTGAAGGCAGACGCTCAACCTACTGAGCTACCCAGGTGCCCCATATGCCCAAGTGTTTTAAAAAATAAAGGAAATCTCAAGATTGTTCTGTTAGAATAAGGTCAGCACATTTATTCACTCCCCACCCCAGGAAGTTCTGTTAATTCTGACTTGCCTTTTGTTTCTCTGCCTCCCTCCTGTAGACCTTTTTTTTCCTGGCATTTTAATTTTTTATTAAACGTTTTTTGTCAGCTGCAGGGCACCACCTGTTTCTAAGCACTTGGCATTCATGTCTAATAAATTGTTCTATAAATACTTTGGAGCCTTTCTTTATAGTCCTTGTCAACCTTTCCCTACTACATTTTTCAATCTTCAGTGATTATATTTGCAATCATACCCCAAATAAGAGAAGAATATTTAGTCACAGTCTAAGAGAGGGCAAAAAGTTGTAAAGGATGATAAGTGCAATCATGTCCATTTTGGAAAACGGATGTGATGTACCACAGCATATTCTCTTCTCCCTATCTTTATCCAAGTGTCGCTTTCCCTTTAGTGATTGTACCTCAACTATAACAACACCCTCACACCAATGCAACGTTTTAGTTCAACAAATATTTCAGTGCCCAGTGTGTGGCACGCACTGAACATCACAGACAAATGAAACGTGGCCGGTGCCCTGGGAGGGGAGGTTCCCACATGGAAGGAAGTCGGAGTTCAGTTACTATATTACAAGGAAGTTAGTGCTTCGTAATAGAGGTGTTATCATGCGATCGAAACTTTTAAGTTGTTCTTAAAATGCACATATAGAGTAAAGTATATGAATCATGTACACATGGGAATTAGAACCTAAGCAACTAATGAGGAAAATGTTGCTTAGAAGACTCTGGTTGTGGGTATCTTGGGCCACTGAAGATTAGGCCTATTCTGGAATTATGTCCTCCCTCTCTGAATATCCCAAAGTGTTTGGATCCTCTTTCGAATTCCAACTTATTTCTGCCCCTTCCACAGGCCTGGCTTAGTCCACCTCCCCCTGGGGGCTCTTTGAGATATTTATGCATCTACCTAATCTAGCCTCCAACCTCTTCACCTGTCCAAGACCTCTTTCCCCTGGCTGGAAGTTCCCCCCAGAGAGCTTCTCCAGTTCCTACAGACTGTAATGCCTCACTCTCATCTCTAAATATTCACTCGGCGGCTGGAATTAACTTTAGAATCAGCACCAGAATCAATCACTACTCAGAGAAGACGAGAGCAACCCCCACTCCTACCCCAAAGGGTAACGGACATGAGCCCAGAGAAGACATCGGCCTTAAGAGATGGCAAACTCGGGGATATGAAACCAGACAAAAAATAAAGATGAAAGAGACCGAAAAAGAACCCAAAACCTATCAACCCAGAGCAGAAACAAGATCTTAAATAGAATAGCAAAGTCTGGGAGTATTTTCAGGGGATTCTCCAAGGTCAACTTGGAGAACTGCTTCCCTTTCGCCTGATTTGCAGTTTGCGTTGGAGTTTTGTTTGGTTTTGTTTTGCATGCCTCCAATAGTTTCTTCCCACATCTTGATCGCGCAAAAGGAAAACTATAGTTTTCTCATCATCCAAATGCCACATTTAGCCACTTCAAACCCACACTGAAAGCACCAAGAATCTGTTTGGAAAATTGAGCGGGGAGAAAAAGGTAAGGGTTCTGGTTCATCTGGGTTCAATCAATCCAGGCTTCCAGGGGGCACTTGAAAGAAGGAGGCTTTTAAGTCTCAAAATACTTGAAGAAATTCTTGCAACTTCAAAGGAGTGTCAATGGGAGCCTTCTCAGAGCATCTTTTCTAGCTTCTCTGTGATGTCCCAGTCAAAGCTCTGAGGTAGAACCTGGTGTCTCCAGGCTTCCGATTTTAGCCCAACCCAGGAAACACACAATCTGAGTTCTTTCTGTGGATGAAGCTAATCTTTCCTGTTTGGTTTGGACTTTTGTCTGGCTACCTCAGTCTTTTTTGAAACTATAACATCTTGGGCAAAGAATTTCCACATGTTTTCTAAGCAAGGCTTAAGCTTAGGTCTTATCTGAGGGCAGATCTCTGGCTGCTTCTCACACAAGATGTGTTTTGTTTGAAACATCATCTGGTCTCTCCTTTATTCTTATTCATCATGATAATATTTCCTGTGTAAACTGTACCATGAAAATACTACCTCATGAATATTAAATAATGAAGGTGGAAAGAGAAAACTATTCAGCATTTCCTCAGAAAACCTTAACATCTTGAATATTTCAACATATTTAACTTGAGAATACTTATCTGAGTCCTATGCATTTCAAACAAAATATAGACTGGCGTGGGCCTAAAAGATTCTTGTGAAATTATTTAGAATGTAATGAATTCCTCATAGAGACTATGATATAAATGATGCTTAAATGAGGTACCAATCCTCATTAGCACATCTGATTCCATTTGACACTAATTGCACACCCCACTGTAGCAAACCTCCACGCACACCAGAGAATCCCAGAACATATCACATACTCCACCATACCTCCTCCTCACACCCAGCCTCCCTTGGCCTACCTCCAGGAATGCACAAAAAGGGAGAACAAAACTAATGTTTGTCTAGCAACTACTAAGTGCTGAGATGGGGCAACATATTAAATCTTACTTAATTTCCCATCAACAAGACATTCGAAAAGCCAGCCTGATAGGAGCTATAATTATATAATCATATGTTAATGTTGCACAATTTCAGTTGCAGACCTACAGCATCCCTTTCTGCACCAGGGGACTATGCTTGGTGATAGATGTAAAGAGGAATAAAATGCTGTTTCTATTCTCAGTGGAGTTTATAGAAGAATGGGCAAAGGAAACACCTAAACAGATAATGCCCTTACCACGATATTGTTTTCATCCTGCATCTTCATTAGTAGCGTGGGTCTAATAATACTGACCAAGAGGGAAAAAAAAAATACTGACCAAGAGGTTGGGAGTCAGAACTAGCTGTGCAAAACAGTTTTGTTAAGTATTATTAGCCCCAGCACTTTAACGCATCGCGAAACCTAACTTCCACCATGGCCATGAGGTTTCACGGGAGACCGCATGGAAACCATGACTTGCCATGTCCTGCGTGAAATAAGAACTGTAAACAATGCTGGCGCTCTTCCCTCCCTTCCTTGATATTTCATATTACACGTAGAATTTTAAAACTCTTTTTAAAAAGATGAAATTCCAGATTCTGAACCACAGAGGAAACTGTTCAAACTAGGAGCATAATTGCTACTGTGTGGGGCAGTCTACACAGTCAGTGGATCTTTCTGGTTTCTTACTTCTTCCACTGTAAACCGCTTTCCCTGTCCAAAGAGCAGGTGAGAATGTGGGTCATCTCTACAGGATGGGTCTCTCATGATCACTTAACGCTGACCCAGCTTGCTTCGCTATGGAATCCTGCATACACTTGCAAAGCCTGTGTTGCTACAAAAGGACATACTTCAAAGCTGGTGCAGTGTCGTTATTAGAAATAACACGTCTATTATCTCCCTTTATCTTCTTGTTCAGTAAGTGTCCCTTTGTTCAGAGTGACCTGGCAAAGTGTGACTAACGGGAACTTGCAGCCATTTTTTAAAAATCCATTCAGAAGTCTCCGTTGAAGGAGGGGAAAACTGAGAGCCTAAGACATTTGAGAAAATGCCAGGGGCTTGTTCAGAACTTGCCTTATTAAACCTCAGACCTAGTTAGCAATGAGTTCTTCTCTTTTAGGTGCATAAGGAATGATCTCTAAGGTGCCTGCCAGCTCTAAATTTCTATGATTTAAAGTGAGCAGGGTTTCCTTAAGAGAGCAATCTTTTTAATGATATGAGCAGTGGATCTGAACCCTTAAGCTCTTCTTCAGAAATTCATTTCAAGGGACTGATTTCTGCTTTCAGAATTCATCAAAGACCAAGCCTGTACTTACTCCATGGAGGCGAGTTTCTTTAGGGGAATGTGCCTTTATGTGATGTGCACCACCAAAGCAGCATGCATTTTTAACCTAGGTGCACAATATTGGGGGAAGTCCACAGAAATGTTTCCAGCTGATGAAACATCTCTCTCCTCTTCGCTCCAGCCTAGGAACAAGGAATGAAATACAGTGTTCTATGCATTTTAGGTCGCAATTAAAATTCTTATTTGTCCTCGGTCTAAATTCTTAATCCAGGCTCATCTTAAATTCTTTCCAACACAGACTCCTGAACTGCTGGGGACAACTGAATACACACAAAAATCTCCATTCGTGTCTGGACAGTCTTCTCCAACAGGCCCCTTTAAGAGGAAGAAACTAAGCTAAGAGGGACTAATAAGAGCTCACATGCCCCCCCATTCATCTAAAGTCTTACACAAATTCATTTAATCTTCATAATTAACCTATAAGGAAGAACAATTAATGTCACCATATTACAGCTGGAGAATAATAATAAGTTTCCCCAAGTTACACAGACACTGAGTGATAGAGACAGGTTACAAATCCAGGAACGAAGCATTGTGTTACAAGGGCTCCGTATGAGGGCTTTCCTTGGATTGATCCTCAGAGATTCTGAATCATTTGTGGTGGGGTGGGATGTGAGAGGAGAGGAGGCAGTGGAGGCTGGGGTAGCTTCTCAGGAACCAGCACCCCCCCCAACAACCCCACCCCCACCGCCACACACACACACACACACACACACACACAGCTGCTTGTTGAACACAGCAGCTCACCACTGGAGGGAGAGCAGGTACCAGTTTTTTAAAACTCTGATAATTCTAATACATGGGTGGGGTTGAAAACTACGCCCTGTAGACTGTTAACTCTAGTCTCTTCAAGGAGTGAAATCAGAGGAGAGAGAAGGTGGCCTCGTTTTCAAGGTGGCCTCTGTCTCTTACTTACAGATATAGAAATAGCCGTTGGTGTCATGCTTTAGACTTGGCAGTGGGGGTGGAGACAGCAGGTAATGAAGAAAGGTTCTTACCACTGCCTATCCAGGAAAGTCAAGAGCAGCAGAGTCAGTGGTGTGAACAGCCAAGGGCCGATTCTCAGCAGACAGAGCACAGGTCCAGGGAAGAAACTCGGGGAGTTATCAGGTAGGAAGTAAAGGTCAAGGAAATCAGGCAGAGAGGTCTGACACCAAAGAGCTGGAGTCCAGTTGCGATGCCTGGGCTTCAGGGACAAGAGAAGAGTTCATACCTGACAAGATTGGCACAAACCAGGGAAAATTTTGGTCATGGAGGAGCTGGGATCCTAGGCAGGACGCCCAGTTGTAAAGACATTGTGGAGAAGTGACCCTGAGGTGCAGTCCCTGAAAGACCAGTTCACTAGGCCAAGGTTCTGAGAAGAACAGAAACCAAGCTGGCCTGACTATGAGACTCTTCCTGAGCTTGCTAAATGTCTGGGGTCTTGGCCATGTCCTTGCCATGTTCTTAGAAACAAAGATGATCTGACTCCTGGAACTGAAATTCCGCAGGTGTGCCAACAGATGTGATACACACAGTGTCACTTTAGCAGGCATGACACTGTGAATTTTTATAGTATTTCTGGCTATGCAACTTCAGTTACATAGACTGAAAATAAATAAATAATCAAATCAGAATGCCATTGCAATTGAGCAACACAATGAGGCCACTCCATCCCCATTGCAAAATTTCTTACGTAACACGAATTCTCCATCTAGGTCTAACTTCCTGATTTTTAGCAAAAACCAAAGAGCATAGTAAAAGTGAAAAATAAGTAGAAAGAGTAAGTATCCACAGAGCAGCACAGATGTGAAACATAAGGGATATGTATCATATAAAACCCAAAATAGGAAACAGAGGACATGGCCCTATTATGTTCATATAATGATTCAGTTATCCTTAAATTTTTCAGTCAACACAAAAGAGGAAACTTTTGAGAATGAAAAATGGCTCCTCATGCTGCCACTAAGAAATATGTGGGTACCATACTGTATACCTTAAACTTATACAGTTCTATATGTTGATTATTTCTCAATAAAACTGGAAAAAAAGAAATATGTGCCTAGACAAGAAATCTATTGTATTGGCAAAACATTTTCAACAGCTTAATTCAAATGCAGTCTTTGAAAAAATATCATTCTTTCACTCTGACCCATTTGCTTAGAAGTGATGATGATAGACCACACACATACAGTTACTGTTCACAAAACCTCAGATTCATGGAGCTCCTTTGGGCAGAAACTCTAGTGGTGCCTAACACATAGTAGATATTCAATGGATATTTATTGAATTGAAAGGATGGTATACAATGATCTCAATATTGCCTATCACTGGGGTGGCAAGGGTAGAATTTTCAGAAGGAATTTAGATGATCCACCAGAATGCATTCCTGATGAAGGCTTTTTAGTCACTAGCTGGAGTAAAATAGGGGTCTTGTTGGTTACATTTACTAGGATGATATGTGCTACAGACATCTACAGTCTTTTAAATATTAGAATTACATCATACCACACATGGGAATATATGGACTCATTTCCTTTTTAATCTCTTTAATGGCACATTTACCTAAAATCCATTTTTATCGTAATTTATTATTTTATCTAAGCTAGATCAGCATAACTCCTCCTAAGATTTTTTTCCATCCCTTTAGTTTTCTATCTTGACAAACTAAACTTCAAAACCGTTTTTAACCAACCTGGAGACGTTCTGTTTTAATTTCTTATTTCGAAAAGAGTTCAATAGATTCACAGCACTTTGTGTATGCTAGCATGTTCTCAGCCTCTTTGACATTTCTGTCGTCCCTTCGAAGGTATTCTTATCTATTTTGCTCATGTTAAGGATTTGTTTTTGTCTAATTTATCTAAGACAACTTTCATTTTGTTTAAATTTTTCCTGAGCACTTAGTTATGTGGCTGTGCTAAGGTGCTCAACCTCGGAAACTTTGAAGCTACACAGCCAAAAAGACACGAATCACTCCTTTGTGCCTAATAATCTTGAATTAGTTGGCAGGCAAACTTGAAATGGATGCGTTGGCAAGGAGCTCAAGTTGTTCAACAGAGACAGAGAAGAAGAGCTCTCTGAGGTATTCTGCCCAAGGCTCTCCATTCGCCCATGCTCCACTCCAGAGAGGGTTTCCTCTCTATAGGAAGCCTAAGGACACTCAGACCTCTTTTAAGGATGTCACCATGTACATTAGTTTCCTATGACTGCTGTCACAAAGTACCACACATTTGGTGGCCTAAATAGTACCTACTTATTCTCACAATTCCAGAGACCAAAAGTCCAAAATGGTTTCATTAACCTGAAACCAAGGTATAGGCAGGACCACACGCTAGAGAAGAGTCCATTCCTTTGCCATCTCCCAGTTTCTACAGCTGTATTCCTTATATTGTGGCTTTGGCACCATCTTTCATCTTCAAAACCAGCATCATAGAATCTTGCTCCAGTGGTCATTGCCTTCTTTGTCTGGATCAAATATCCCTTTGCCTCCCTTCTGTAAGAACGCTCATAATTGCATTTAAAGGCCCCCTAGGTGATCCAGAATAGCTCTGTCTCAAGATCCTTAATTTAATCACATCTGAAAAGTCTTTTTTATCATATAAGCTAACGTTCACAGATTCCAGGGATTAGGATCTAGATATCTTCTGGAGCCATTATTCAATCTATCATGGTCTGTTATCCTCCTTTCCGTATTTTAACTTGTTTTACTAAAACAAGTTATTTGTATATGTTTTTAAGCCTTTGTACCTCAATAATAGAACTTTCTGTTATCCTTATTTATTCTATTTTTCATTCACTTACTCTTTCCACTTAAAGTTGAGTACCTCCTTTTTGCCAGACAAAGCAATAATCAGAGCAGACAGATATGGCACAGATGTTGAAGTGATTAGACAGGAAATTTAAGATAACTATGACTAATATACGAAAAGCTCTAGTGGAATGAGTAAGCAACATGTGAAAATAAATGGGTAAAGTGAGTGGAAAGACAGAAAATATATTAAATAATCAAAAGGAAATACTACAAATCAAAAACACTAGCAGAAATGAAGAATGTCTTTGTTGGCCTCATTAGTAAGCTGGAACACAGTAAAGAAAGAATCAGTGAGCTTTCATATAGGTCAACAGAAATTTCCTAAAGTGAAATCAAAGAAAAATAAGTATTTTAAAAAATAGAGCAGAACATCCAAGAACTGTGAAACAATATGAAAAATATAAGTACACTTAATTGGAATACCAGAAGGAAATGAGAAAAAGAACAAAGCAGAAGAAATATTTTAAGTACTATTTACCAGGTAATTTCCAAAATTAGTGACAGACACCAAACCACAGATTCAGGAAGCTCAGAGAACACCAAGCAGAATTAAAAGGAAAAGAAAAGAAAAGAAAGAAAGAAAAGAAAGAAAGAAAGAAAGAAAGAAAGAAAGAAAGAAAGAAAGAAAAAAGAAAGAAAGAAAGAAAGAAAGAAAGAAAGAAAGAAAAAAAGAAAGAAAGAAGAAAGAAAGAAAGAAAGAAAGAAAGAAAGAAAAGAAAGGAAAGAAAGAAAAAGAAAGAAAGAAGAAAGAAAGAAAGAAAGAAAGAAAGAAAGAAAGAAAGAAAGAAAGAAAGAAAGAAATCATCTTAAATGTACACATATCCTTCAAACTGCAGAACGCTAAACACAAGTAAAAAAATCTTGAAAGAAGTCAGAGGGAAGAAAACACCTGACCTCTAGAGGAGCAAACATAAGAGTTATAGTGCACGTGTTGCTAGAAACCATGCAAGCAAGAAGAGAATGGAGTGAAATCGGTGAAGTATGGAAAAAGAACCCCCAATCTAGAATTCTATACATAGCAAAATTATCTTTAAAAAGTGAAAGAGAAATAAAGGCATTCTAAGAGTTTTTGTCAGACAAATAAAAACATGGAACTTACCACCAGCAGAACTGTAGGCAGAAAGAAAAGGATATGGTCAGAAACTTGAGTCTACATTAAGAAAGGAAGACTGTCAGAGAAGGAATAAATGAAAGCATGAAGGTCGGTTCTGTGTGTCCACTTGGCAGCGCTCTGGTCTTCAGTTAGTCAATCAAGCACTAATCTAGGTGTTGCTATGATAGTATCTTGTAGATGTGATTAAAGTCCATAATCAGTTGACTTTAAGTAAGTGCGATTATCCTAGATCATCTGAATGGGCTGATTCGATCAGTTCAAAGTTTTGAAGAGCAGAGCCTGTTTTCCTAAAGAAGAAACCTCACATGTGGACAGTGGCTTCAGCTTTAGGTAGACCAGAAATTCCAGCCTGTCTTTCAAGGCAGCCTGCCCTGTGGATTTTGGTCTCGCCCAGCCAGTATAAAATACATGTCTGTAATATGTATGTATGTATCTGTGCATATATATCGTTGGAATTTTAATTTGAATGTGTTTGTGAGTGAAACTGATTATTTTTTCATGTGTTTAATTCTTGGTTTACAAGGGGAGCTTTTCTTTGAAAATTGGTTCTTGGTGAAAGGAAGGGGAAAAAAGGAAGGGAAAAAAGGAAAGAAGGGAAGGAAGGAGGGAGGGATGGAGAAAGACAGGGATAAGGAACACTGAACAGAGAGTGGACTTCTTATTTTAACAGGTTTAATTCATTGTATTTATATTATTCCTAAGTTTGCTTTAAAATTTTTAGTCTAGGGACACCTGAGTGGCTCAGTTGGTTAAGGGTCTGCCTTCAGCTCAGGTCATGACCCCGGGGTCCTGGGATCGAGCCCCAAGTCAGACTCCTTGCTCAGCGAGGAGCCTGCTTCTCCCTCTGCCTCCGTCCCTCCCCCAGCTCGTGCATGTGTGCACGCTCTCTCTCCCTCAAATAAATAAATAAAATCTTTTTAAAAAAAAATCTTTGTATCTAGTTTTTTAAACTTCTACTTTTAATCTTTGTAGTTTTAATTAATATTAACGTTTTAACTGTTTTCAATCACTTCATTTTTTAAATTACCATTCTTAACCTTTTATTCCCCCCAGGGAACTCCATTTCAATTTCCTCTTCTTTTATACAAACTTTATCTATTGACTGTGTTTCCAAGGAAGCACGTTCTGACTGCAGCGGGAAAAGCCAGCAAACATGAGCGGTGGGGAAATTACCCTGCTGCCTGTATTATCTGCTGCTGCATAATAATCACCCAAAATTGCAGTGGGTTAAACACCATAGTCATTGCTTATCTCTCATGATTTCTGAGGGTCAGGAATTCACACAAGGCACCCCAGGGCAGCTTGCCTCTACTGCAGTATGTCTGGGGCTTCACCTGGAAAATTTAAAGGCTGGCACCTGGAATCATCTGAAGGCTTGCTCATTCGCAAGTCTGACATTTGATTCCAGCTGAGACCTGAGCTATGGCAGTTGGCTGGGACAGGTACACATGGCCTCACCATGTGGCCTGGGCTTCTGCACAACAAGGTGGCTGAGTTCTAAAAATGAGCAAGCTGAGAGAGAAAGAAAGACAGCACGATAGAATCATACTCCCTAATTATAACCTAGACTTGAAAGTCATGCAGCATCACTTCTGCCACATTCTGTTGGTCAAGGCAGATGCAAACACACATCTAGTTTTAATGGAGAGAGAATACTGTCAATGTCATATTCTCTGAAGAGCATACCAAATGGGATATATATTGGTGAACCCATATTAGAAAATATAGTTTGCTAGAATGCCAGATGCATCGGAAACAATCCTTCAAGTTCTTCCTAAATGAAACTTCATGCCTTCCAAGTTTGGCTATAAAAATAAATAAATAAATGCAGGAATAAATGAATGAATGAATGAATGAATGAATGACTTCCCCTGGTTAACTTGGGAAGATTTGGGGTAATACAGTTCTCTGCCCTCCATTTGGTTCATTGATGATTATCAACCACTCACACATTCTACACATATTTGAGAGTGCCTGTCACATCTCAGTCACCATGCTAGGGTCTGGAGAAATAATGACAACATTACAGAATCTCTGTCCTTAATGAACTACAGTTTTGTAGGAATTACAAAGAGTAAACCAGAAATTATAACTCAAATATGTTTTGTATGAGAACAATGTGAAATAGTGTTCTATGGAAGTATCTGGGAGATACTCATTACCTAGCCCTAGGAATTGGGAACAACTTCCCAAGGGAAGTGACATCTAACCTAGAAAGAATGAATAAGTAGTAGGAGTTAGCCAGGAAATATGTATCCATGATGCAGGAAGGAGTGGGGGCAGAATTATTCAAAACAGAAGGAAGAACACATTCCACAGTTCCAGAGGCAAGAGAAAGTATGGCTTGATGGCAAACAAGCAAATAGTTAGTTTATTATGGCTGAAATGTTTGTTTTGAAAACAGTCATGGAAATAGTTGAGATTAAATTGTTAAGAGCTAGAGCGAGAAAGGTATTGTGGGGACACCTGGGTGGCTCAGTCGGTTAAGTGTCCGCCTTCGGCTCGGGTCGTGATCCCAGGGTCCTGGGATCAAGTCCCGTATTGGGCTCCTTGCTCAGGGGCTGCTTCTCCCTCTGCCTGTTGTTCCCCCGCTTGTGAGAGCACTCTCTCTCTCTTCCCTGACAAATAAATAAATCTTTAAAAAAAAAAAAAGGTATTATAAGTCTTGTTAAGGAATTTGGATGTACCCCATCAATCAGATCTTTTAATCCCAACCTGTTCTACCCAGGGCTTCAGATATTCTAGGCAAAGCAGCTGGGGCTATGTTCTCCAGTACAAATACTCCTTCAGGCTCTACTCCATCCTCTACTTTCCCCACAGAGGGCAGAAGAGACCAAAGAAGGAGGCAAACCATCCCAGATTGGTAGGCCGCAGTTTTAACAAGCAAAGGAACTTACTTACAAGGCCTATCTTCGGCAGCCATAAGACAGGTAGACCTCTCGATCAGCCAATCAGAATCTTAAAAGTATACGATGGCCTTAAAAGTATACTTATAAAAGTATATAAAGCCACATATGCCATCCAGATAGTCGAAACAACACATTGCTCTCTCAAGGCTGTGTCCTTGAAAATCCCACCCACTTTGGAAGAGGTGGACAGAGCCTACACTCTAAGGGTGGGGGAGGGGATGAGGAGATCTGATTGCTTGGATCCAGCTCAGGGTCAACCAACAGTCACATTTACTTGATGACCTCCCCCAACATTTATCAAAATACAGGAGATAACAACTGTTGGCAAGGATGTAGAGAAAAGGCAACCCTAGAATACAGTTGGTGGGAATGTAAATTGGTACAACCATTATGGAAAACAGTATGGAGGTTCCACAAAACATTAGAAATAGAACTACCATATCATCCAGCAACCCTACTTCTGGGTATATATCTGAAGGAAATGAAATCAGGATCTCAAAGAGATATCTGTACTGCCATGTTCATTGCAGCACTATTCACAATGACCAAGATATGGAAACAACCTAAGTGTCCATCAACAGACAGAGGAATGGATAAAGAAAATGTTTTGTATATATATATATATGTATATATATGTGTGTGTGTGTATATATATATGTATATATATATATATAGCCATAAAAAAGAAGGAAATCCTGCCATTTGCAAAAATATGGATGGACCTTGAGGGCATTATGCTAAGTGAAACAAGTCAGACACAGAAAGACAAAAAGACAGATACTCTATGGTCACACTTAACATGAGGAATCTAAAAAAAAAAAAAAGCCAACCTCATAGAAAGAGAGTAGAGTGGTAGTTGCCAGCGGATGGGGAATGGAAGAAATGGGGAATTGTTGGTCAAAAGGAACCAACTTCTAATTATAAGAAAAATGAGTTCTGGGAATCTAATATTCAGCATGGTGACTCTAGTTAACAATACTATATTATACACTAAAATGTTGCTGAAAGAGTAGGACTTAAACGTTTTTACCAGACACAAAACATATTGTAATTATATGAGGTGATAAATGATCTAACCATCACATTGTGCACCTTAAATGTACATAATGTTATGTGTCAATTATATTTCAATAAAGCTGAAAAAAATTCTACTTTAAAAAATCCCCTATATGGGGGCACCTGGGTGGCTTAGTCAGTTAAGCGACCAACTCTTGATTTTGGGCTCCAGTCATGATCTCAGGGTCATGAGATTGAGCCCTAAGTCGGGGAGTCTGCTGGGGATTCTCTCTTTCCCTCTGCCCCTCCCCCATCCCCGCTCATGCTCTCTCTCTTAAAAAAAAAATTCCCTGTGCAGTCTTGGTGTGCAGTCGGAACTCAATGAATGTGGGAGGATTTCTGGATGAGAAGCAGCAGGTCGTACCAGAAAGAGTACTGAGTTCTACCATTAACTTACATAAGTCACTTTTCTTCTGAGTCTTAGCTTCTTTTTTATCAAATGAGAAGATTGGTCCTTTAATCAGAAACCCTAGTGTTAAATAATTTGGTGCTAGCCCTGTACCTTTAAATCCAGCACACTTATATTGTTTTTTTCTCAGAAGGAACATATTGCTTTGGAAGAGCCCAACCAGAGAGCTATAGAAAGAGAGAAATATTCTACTTATTCAACATATCAGTTTATATAAAAATAGAACAGACTCAGAAAACACTAAAGCATGATAATATTTTAAATGCCTAAGTGAAAATAGTATGTGTATGTTAAAACCCTGAAAGCAAAGAATTAACTTCCTCTGATATCTGGCAGCCCCAGAAAAGGGTGCTAGATTATGTATTTGCTTGTTTGGAAAGCCATTTATATTCTATTCAGTGCTGGAAGATTTAGAACATCATGAAAATGTTGCAGCTCTTAAGGAAGAAGAAAAGGAAAGAAATAATAAAGTTAATCCTTGGATTAAATGAAAAAAATTAAAGGAAGAAGAAACAAATCTCAGAATATAATAAAAACAGGTATCTCCCAAGAGGAAAGGGGAGTATATCATGCAGGTAAATGCAAACTTAATAGGAAGAAAGATAAATTTATAGTAGATTTTCCACAATTCCAAAACACACAACCAAACAAACACCAGAGCTTCGCTCTATAGATTTGAATACATAATTGTTTCACGGTCCTGCTAAATGAATTCAAACCTATAATTGTTTAAGTTCCTATTGTATGCGAAGTTTTGCAAACTCTCAAATACATTTGGGGAAAAAAAATGCTACACTCAGCTGTGGCTTGAAAACAATCAAAAGACATTCAATAGCATTTCTCAAGTTATAAGAAAAATACTCAAGTATGGTTTATTCTAATTTAGACCAGCATCCACTTAAACCCAAATCTTGCACAGCTCTTCATTCGAACATTAAAACTTACTTTTATTAAAAACTTCAAAAAGCATTCTTTTTGCATTTTCAATATTCCCAGCGAGATGCGTTATCTGTACTGAATTTATCATTCAATGTAGCAGTAGCAGGTGGTCCCAGAGGCTTAATGAGGATTTGCTTATAAGCGCAGGGGGAAAACTGCAAGGAAAATGCCTTCATTCTGGACACTTACCTTTCTAATCTGTCTCAGTATGCTACCTTTTAGCTAAAGTTTCATCTTTATCCCTGACAGAGATCAGGCTGAAATAGCGGGGCTTATCAACAACGACTGGAGAGAACGGTGTTCGAATCTTACTTTGGCCCCGTTTTCCCAGACCATATCCTCTATAAATGGAGAAGTTAGGGAGCTTCCGTCCAGAGGCGACTCTACAGATAAACAGGCAGGCGACATCCAAATGGTTCCAGATGGGTTACTATACCATGGAGTCAAGTTTTTAAGATAATTTTAAAGGGCGAAAGGCTATAAAAAGGAAAGAGGAAGGGATTTTTTTTTTTTTTTGCAGCTGATGTTCCAGAAAGGAGAGCTAATGTCAAATATGACATACGTTTAATAAAGTCACCCTCTGGCCAAAGGTGACTAGTTACTTTAGAAGGTAATCCTCTCTGAATTTGACTAGAAAAACTTTTGACCGGCTAGTATCACTTAAATAAATTTTGGTTTTAAAAAATACAAGCAGAGAAACACTGGTAGCCTGGTGATCTCCCATTCTCCCCTAGCTTCTCTATTCTTGTGTATATTTCTCTTTTCTGCTACGATCCCCAACTGCTATATAAGGAAGTGAAGCCTCCTTTGTTCTGCTGAGTACTTTTATGAGTTTAGGTTATGCAAGTTTTTTTGGGGGGGATGGGGGTGAGGGATGAGAAATGCTTTGCAAAAAGCAGGAAAACGATTTTGAACTCTGTGGTCGATGTGGAATTAAAGAGAGGCAGAAAAATAGAGGACTATATGAGTAAAGGCTCCAAAAACTAACAGAAATCATGAGGCAACTTTTAGATGCTCAAATCCATGATTTTGGCAAGAGTCTTAGAAAACAATATTTGGATATCAGGAGCATGAGAAGCTTTATTTCATATCTGGGTTACACACCAAAATAAGCACTGGAGCATAGAGGGGTCTGAATGTAGAGACTGAAATCACTGGCACTGAACAAGGTCAGCTGGAATTCATTATGGGAAAAGGTCCTTGAGACTTTGGTCTCGAAGACGTCTCTAGAGTCATTTAGCCCATCCCTGCCATTGCACTGGGACCCATTCAAACCACCACAAGCAAACAGCATTCCTTAGGCACCCTTCCTCATGAGAGAAGAGTCCACCACCTTCCCCACAAACATCTCCCAATTCTCACCGTGCAGGGCAATATCTACCAAGAATCTACACAACTGAATGACTCCCTAGTGCTTACAGATTTACCTACCATTTAAAATCAGTAGAACTTGTCAGCTTTAATGAATTAATCCGTTTTCCTAAGAAACGTTTTAATAATTTAGCTATGAGATTAATAATAGAAGGTATTGCTAAAACTACAGCTAATCTGTTTCCCAGAAGGAATTAGCAATTATTTCAGGACTTCCAAATACCTTTTCTCTTGACTTAAGGTATGATTTCAAATTTGGTTTCTCCTAGAGTGAAGAAATATTTTATGAAAATGTGCTGGCAGAAAAGTCTCTTGTCAGCGTCGTTTGCAGTGTATTGGGATAGAATCGCTGCCGACTGAAATGGGTCTGCTGTGCCCCTCCAGACCAAAACAGCCAAGAGGCTAACACAAGGCATTCAAGCACATCATTAACATTTAGTGACACTCAGGGTTGGAGGTGGCCTTAAACGGAGACAAGGTCAGGGTGACTAAACTGTATTTTGAACATGATTTCATTTAGCCATCACAGTTAGTTCACTCTTTTTTAATCTTTAACTTGTGAAGTGACAAAAATGAAGGCAGGTTTTAAGAGAGAGAAAGGAACTAAAATAATTCATGAGCTCAGCACACATATATTGAATAATGCAACATTTACCATAATTAGAAATAGTCCCCTTTTTTGTTTTAAAAATGCTTGCTTCTTTTTAAATTGAAAATAGACACACGAGTGCTACAACAAAAACAGTACTTCTGTACACTTCTGAGGCCCCAAATTTTTCTTTCATTCACCAAAATGAAAGAGATAACAAAGTTTGGTTTTTGTGTACAAATAGCATTCATAAAAACATAATTATACTACATGTTAAATAATGGTCTATTTTAATTAATAGCTGAAAAGAAACATTTTAATTCTCATTTTTTTTATTCACACATGACTGGGAAGTGTCCTACTCTGATTAATTTTATGTCACTGTTTTTCTTCCTATAAATTCGCGCAGATCACGCACTACAGAATAAAGACGTTTACTACCTAAAAAGCCTTTGCAGCAACTGTCCATGGAGATGAACTTGTTCACTTTAACTATAATCAAAGCATTGATAAAAACCAAAACAATTTTGGAATGAGAAAGAGTTTAAGGTGAAAATAGAAAAAAAAAAAAAAAAGCTTACTTTTCCAAATGACTCCAAACAGGTAAATGTTGATACAAGGCCACATCTTCATCCATCCGGGTTTAGTTTCTAGATGTTACTTCCCCATCCTGGACCATTCGCTGAGGAATCCTCCCAACCAAGTCCACGGGTGGAGAAGGACCTACAGGTGTTTCCAATGGAGTCAGTGCAGTACCAGCCACAAATGGAGGCCGTAAGAAAACTCAGTACCGTTTGATTTAATTCATTTAGAACATTACTCTTAGACTACAATAACATAATTTAATAGAAATAGATGTATTTATGACAGAAAGTGTTTGGTCTCAGATGTTAAACGATTAATGGTCATAGATTTTGTTGATGCTGATGCCATTATCTTATCCTGACTGCGTATATTACATTGACCCATCTCCAATTGATCGTGCCCTTCTCTCCTGGAAAAGCCCTACTTGGAAGCTGGTAATTCTGTTTGCCTCCAAGGAATGGTTTCTGGTTTTTTTTTTGTTTGTTTTGGTTACAGTGGAGTTTGGCTTTGTTCGCGTCTGTCCTTGACTGACTTTATAATCTTCAGATTTTCTGGTATGTTAATGTCCTCGTGTCTTTAAAATACAGTCTCTTTTGTGAGAAATTCTATGGAGTAGCTACAAAAAGTCAAGAGGAAATTAACTTTTAATAAAAGTTAGCCTAAGGGGAATGTCACTTCCTTTGTTAGTGACTGCTTCATTAACAGGATTGTAACTCAGCTCAGACCAAAGCAAAGTATGAAGATGCCTTCTTGGGAGCTTCTGGGAACAGTGCGCCTGCCTAGGGGAGCTACTAGATGGAACAGCATCTCTTGCTCTGGACTTTGTCATGTCTGGAGACTGCTATGGCATATTACTATCTACACAGAGAGCCAACACTAAGAATTGCAGATCACAGATGGAAAGAATACGGATCTCTATAACCTCATTGAGGTGGGACACAACCATCCCTTAAGGGTGGTAACCAGTGTCCTACTGCTGGTGTTCCTGTTTTATAAGAAAGTGAACTTCATTAGTACTTAAGCCAGTTTGAGTCAGAGTTTCTATTACTTTCAGATGAAAGGACTCTAACTGATGTAACACACTTAACCACATTGATTTAGTTCTTATTATGAACAAGACCCCATGCTACTTCCCTCAGATTCTCATGAGCTTCCCCAAAAGATGTGAGAAATAATACAACTGACTTTGTGGAGAAACCAGTGGACTGTGTAATTTTTAATGAATAAGCTCTACTTAATGTTAAATCACAATTTTAGGGCGCCTGGGTGGCTCAGTTGGTTAAGCAACTGCCTTCGGCTCAGGTCATGATCCTGGAGTCCCGGGATCGAGTCCCACATCGGGCTCCCTGCTCAGCAGGGAGTCTGCTTCTCCCTCTGACCCTCCTCTCTCTCATGCTCTCTGTCTCTCATTCTCTCTCTCTCTCAAATAAATAAATAAAATCTTTTTCAAAATTTTTTAATAAATAAATAAATCACAATTTTAAAATGGAAATATAAACACTGCTATAATAGCATAGAATATCTGGAGCTCCTAACCAGAAAACAGGAGTCTTACTCCTCTTTTGCTTAAAGAACACAGAAATGGTCAAACAGTATAAGACTCTTTTTCCTCTTGAAGGGACTGCTGATCTATCAGTCATGTTGATGACCAAGTATTTGGGTGGGATCAGAATTGGATTCCCTGGGCTTGAATGGGAACAGGAGAGGCTGTGAATACTCACAGCCAGAGGGACAACCAGACCAAAGACCACTGGCGGGGCGGGGAGGGGGGCGGGGGGGGGGGCGTTTGAAGGTCCAAGAGACAGAAGCCAAGTGTCAAATCCAAGGGTAAAAGGCAAGAATCAATGCCAGGACCAAAAAGCTAAACAAACTTGAAAGTCAAAATTCAAACTAATTAGAATGAGCCCAACAAAACATGGTTTCCAGAACTGTCTCCACCACTTCTGGGTGTTCATACTTCCTTGATGGAGCCAGCAGGTGTAGGATGCTTGGAAAGATGAAAATGACTTCAAAGACTAAGGCTGGGCAGACGGCCAAGGGTCTCAAAATCAAAACCAAGTTTTAAGCACTTAAATGTGGATAACTATAACGGCATGAAGCAAAGTATCTGTTGCTGTGGAGAAAATCTGAAAGCAGAATTTCTCTCTTGGTGCAGCAGAGGATCTCTAGTGAGAAATAATGCAAGAAGACACATGTGTTACGGTAATTATAAAGGTAAATAACCCTCAAGTACGTTCAAGGATCCTAAAGTTCTAATAATGCTCGATCATTGAGAAAGAGCAGAGATCAAGTGTCTTTTGCATAATTCTTCCAACAAAAGACATCGAGATTAACTGAAATTCAGGTCTGGACTGGGGGACAGCCATCTGGAAAACACCACTGCAGATCTACTGCACGGCGCGTCAGTCAGCCTGCAGAGATGAAGGGAACTGTCGCTTGCCGGGGATGATGTTATGTATTGTGGGCCATATCTATCGGTGCATTCGAATGACTGTCAATATCCAAACTTGAAATAATTCCAGTGATAGGAATAAACATTAAATATTTACCAGCCAGTGCACCACTGGATCAATGGGCTCATCTTCCTCCCTTGAGTACACACAATAATAAATGAATAGGCTTGGACCAGCAAGAACGGTTTGCCATAAAATTGGAAATCAATGATACCACTATGGTTACATGACTAAAATAAGCAATAAATGGAGGTTGCTGTCATTTTTTTAGAAAATACTACAATAACAAGGAAAGGAAAACAAGGGAAAGGGAAATTTTCCTTGTATTTGCTTTATTTATTTTGAATTTTTTAAATGAATTCTTACAGAAGTCCCAGGCTATGTGTACTTTTCAAAACGACATATTGTCCCAAACTAACAATGTCTCCTAATCCTAAATCAAGTTCTTGTCAATCTGTCCCTAAAATATTTTAGGTTCAGATTCTCAGTTCTTGTCTCTGCCGAGAAAATGTCTGATGACTAAACATCTTGAGGAGGAATGGAAGACAGAGTTGCAATAAATAGTGTCATAGGAAGAAAAATATGTGTGTTTTCTTTTCATCTTTATTTTATTCTATCAAATCTCATGCCTTACAAGTTCTGCTGAACCAAAAAAAGTGCTCAAGTCATGACTTATACCGTGGAAAATTCTCGTGTCGATGCCTTCTCTCAGAAATAACGAGAGCGGGCTCTAGGAGCTGATCTAACTAGTCTTACAAGCTTACTTGAGCCAACGGTTAATAGTAAGACTGTGACTACAGTACTGCGTCCAGTCAGCAGACCGGGTGAGATCTTCCAGGTGCATGACAATAGCACCTTCAAGGCCCAAATCAAGTGGCTAAGTGATAAAACCAGATGGAAGACATACTGGAGAAAATGCCGCGGCGAATCAGCCAGAAGCTGCATCTGTGACCAGTGCGTTCTTCCTCCCCTGAACCAAAGAGTTGGCCCCAGCCAACTCCAAGGAGGAGACAGCAATGGCAGATGAAACTAAGGGGACACATTGGTACAATCAGAAAATACGTCTCCTCTTCCAGAAGAGAATTGGCGCTAACTCAAGGGAAAGATAAGTTCCAATTTATTACAAGCCGGGAGCCCTACAAAGTTGAAAGCCAGTTCAGGGGCCTAAAAATACTTTGTTTCTTCTGTTGCTAATTTTGAATGTTGCTTTTCCCTGTGCGATTATATTCAGCAGGATTCAAAATATTTGAAATGAACAAAGGGACTTGTTAGCTCTTTTCTTTATCATAAAGCCCATTCTTTACCATTTTATGTAGTCTGTTTCTCTATTTTCTATTTTCTTATGTACAAAATTTCAGAAAGCCCTCTAAATGTTAGATTATTTTCCTATAGAATTTATCTTCTTGTGAAAGTTCCAAAGCCTGTAGAACATACTTCTGAAAAGATGTGAAAGCATACATATGTCAACAGTAGGAGTTATTCAGTTCACAATGCCCCTATGATTACTCACTGAAGTTGTCAATAGGTAGGTCCATTCAGTGTCAGGGTTTTTTTGGTTTTGGTTTTTCTCTTTTCTTTCTTTGTTCCTCCAGTCTATACAGATTCTGCAAACCCTCTGAGGAGAAGGCCCAGTCAGTGAGTGCTTCTTGTAGCTTCTATGTCAAGCCAAATTAACAGTGTAGATACCAATATGCCACCCCTTACAAAACTACTAACTTCATTTAATAAATCATCCACGTTCATTTATTGAGCCTCTAGTTTGTGCTACTACTACTGAGCCAGGAGCTGTGGAGACAAGTCACTAGTCTGGCAGCAAGTCGTGCAGTCCCCAGGGTTTTCAAGTCAAGTAGGTTCAAATGTGAAAATGTGCGTGTCAAGAAATGGAGGTAGAGAATTTTTCAGCTACCAAGATTCTGCTTGGTATAAGCATTGTACACTTTTGCAGAACGAAATGCTGTGGAGAGCCACTGTAGTGGGATTTGAGACACGAAAGTAAAAGGCTTTCATTAAAGAGCAGAGGTCAGTGAAATGTGGTCAGAAGCTCCTAGATCCCGTGATGGATGAGAAGCCAGGCCGGGGTAGAAGGAGAGAGAGAGCCGCATGGCACTATGCAATAGAGGGCAAAGGAGCTTGAAGACCTCTGGGGAAATCCGAAAGAGCAAAGAGCATCCAGAGAAGGGGGAGTAAGGAAAAAGAAAGTAACAGCCACAGAGACTTGGTAGAGGCAAGGCCAAGAAAGAAGTCCAAAGAACATAAATTATCTCATGTGATACTTTTTTTAAATGCTTTGTTACATAATGTAGGATTCCCACTCCTACTCATTTCTGGCCACCCCCCTCCTACCCGCACCCTCCTGCCAGGTCTCCCCACTCAATGTCTTCAGTAAACACTACCAAAAAAAAAAAAAAAATACACATACAGAAATCCTTGATGTTTACTGGATCTCTCGACAAAACCATTGAATATACAATGTTGCAGATCTGGGTTGACATAGCCTGCAACAGAATCAGGATGTGGCTGAAGGGATAGCGGATGTTGGGCTGGTTTCATACACAGAATTCATTAGCAGGGCAGATCCAGGTTTTCTGGGGCCTAAAGTAATACTAGGAGGATTACATTTAAGAAAAAAAATTCCACAAAAATACAAATTTAGTCACAGGGGCTTGGAAGGAGTCCATACAAATGAGGGTTACCAAAACTAAAGCTTCATTTGCTTCAATGTCAACCTGCCTATGAGTCCGTCAAATTATGGGGACTTTTCCTAAAAGAAATACAAATATTGTGTGAGACTTTTCTTCATATAAGACAAGAAGCTCAGAACTCTGGATAGAGTGGAGAAAGGATGGGAATATAAAAATAAAACTTTATAAAGTCAATGTTTATCATTAATTATCTAAATCATTTCCTATATGCCCATCATTGACACATTCTTTTAATTAAATGCATGTCTGATATAGAAACCATCTCATTATGTTACTATAATCAGATAGGAGCAGTTTATGTCATTACATTTAAATACACGTTAATTCCCAGTGTCAAAGTAAGTATATATAGAATGTTGATTGCATTGGTTTCCAGTTACTCTTATTAAGACCTCTGAATAATCTGCATGAATTATAGAGCATATTATTATTATAATTATGGGTATAAGATAAACAGAAAGTATACTGTTCTTGTTTTATAAAATCCCCCTGACAATGAGGAATGCATGTCTAAGAAAGAAGAAAGGGGTGTTATCGCCGCCAGCATGCTTTAACCACACAGCTACCCTAATCTGTGCCCTTCCTTCAACTCAGTGCCTTCCCTACCAGAATTTCCCACCGAGAATCCATACAAAAACATCAGGAGAGGAACAATAAAAGCATGTCAAAGATGCAGATTTTTAATCAGAATATTATCTTTCTACCTGCATTCATGCTGACTTTGCCTTAGATGATAAGGCTCAAAGGACAGCAGGAAATAAAATGCCATTTGACGGTTCTACTTTGGCACAGAACAGGGAATGCTGGGCCTAGTCTCCCTTTCCCCTTCTTGGCAACAACCTCGGCTTTGCCTTTTAAGGACTCTACTCCGTCCAGTTCTTGTGGTCCGTTGAGGCTCTCTCAAGGGTATTGAAGGGACAGCATGTGACCCAGGCCAGACCAATTGGTCTTGCTTTCCTGGGAGGCTGCATCTATTTGTAACAACATGAAAGGCAGATGGAAGCCATTGGGGCTGAGTTTTTCCAAGGGCACTGTCCAGAGAAGACACGGCAGTGAATAGCGAACAGTTCCCTGGAGCCGGTCCAGGTCCTGTCCTTCCACAGGCTTGGTGACTCAGCAATTCCTTAGCATCTGCAAGCTATCCAGAATCATTCCTACAAAGTCCTTCTATACTTAGGTCAGAATGAGCTGGTCTCTGGATTGCTAGCAACCAATGGGCCCTAACATGGGGAGAGAGGTGGTGACCTCCATGAACAGAGCAGTCTATCACTAAGTTAAGAGCAGCTCATTTTCTGATTTTCCAGTCATGTTCATTTCTCTCTATAATCTTGGAGCTACACTGGAAGGAAATCTGAACGCAGTCTTAAAAGCAAAAAATCCCCTCCCCTCCTGGGGAAAAAAAAAAAAAAAACTTCCATGAAAAATTTAAAAACATTAGTTCCTTTCATACTTCACCAAATCTGCCATACCGGGTCTAAAACTACAGGCAAATGCAATATGAGAATTGTAGTGTCTTATATGGAAATTCCCAAAGGGAAATGTGGGGGGTTTTTTCCAAGAGCTTATAAGACTAAATGAATCTTGGGGGTTAAAAAATTATCTCTTGTGGTTTGAGGCCTCACTGAAACTTTTCTTTAAACTCTCTTCAAGGCCTATTTGCAAACTTACTTTCATTCTTCTCTCAAACTATTTAAAAATAGTTTAAAAATGTTTAATTTTTAAATGTGTCAAAAATATTTTCAACAGATTTGTATTTTGTGTTTGTTTGGATAATTCAAAAGAGATTAATTTTGACAAATTGAAATTAGAAAGCCAGTTACCTCTAAAGGCAGCCTAATTGATTTATCTACTTAAACAACAAAACAAGTAGATAAAGTGAATTTTCCAAGCACAGCATTCTCCTAATATGTTCACTACCAGCCGAAGAGGTTACCATAAGACACTCGAATATGCACAGAAGAAGTGAGCCCTCCGTGGAATCACTCAGAAGAGATCCCCAATTACGTTTCTGTATGGGATCCTGCTAGAGGTAGGCCTTTTCTCACAAGACAGGACTTAAATACAGCCAACTGCAGAGGTTTCTGCTCTAATGTCTTTGTGTAAATTTTCCAGAGGTGGACCAAATGTATTTCTAGACTTGTAAAACAGCACAGTAAATCTACTATGTCCAGCGTAGCAGTATGTTACATATTCACAAGTTGCTAATAATTACAAAATAACCTTTGGCTTTTTCTGCCTATATTCTGGATCATTCAAATTAGGACAAACTCAAGAAGCAGTCTATCTGATCTTACGGAGATTACTTACCAACCATACTTCAAGCCAGGGTGTGGCAGTGGATAGTTTACAGTTTTAGCAAGACCTATAAACCCCTAGATAACATTTGCTGATACTAAGATTATGGAGATAATGTGTACTGCGGTGTCAAAGAGAAATGCAAATGATAAAAATCTTGTTAACACCCATATTTTGGGTCCTTCTTAGAAATCAAAGTTGAAGTAGAACATTAATTGAGTTTCATTAAAAGAGCAACATGAATTATGGGGTAGGGAGTGGGCCACAGACAATGTGGTTTTGCGGCTCATATAACAGGGAGGGTACACATGGCCATGTTTCTACATGCCCCTTCTCTGGGAATGAATCTTAGGTTGTTTCTCCTCAGTTCTCCCCCAGTAAAGGTGTGAAGGTTTTGTTTTCTATGTCCCACATTGTCCTGGGTGTCAGAGACCTAAATTTTTGTTTTTGTATTCTGTAGATAGGGTTGGGAGTGACACTGGAATTTGTAGGCGCTCTGGGTCCCTATAAAGGGGGAGATCCATACCCAGGGGTTCAGACAGAGCTGAGCAAGCATCACTGTTGCCCAGCACATCAGCCCGTGATGGAAGTCCCCACTAGGTATCCACTAGAAAACCAGCTGCTGTGGCTCCGGGGTAGGGACTGCCCGGGCCACCATGACCTCAGTAGTGTTCATGTGGCAGAAGCCGCCAGAATCTCAGTGCTCCTCTGCTCTCCTTCCTGTGGTCCGTCCAAGCCTGTTCCTCTCATTGCGTGGCCCACTGACTGCCTCAAGTGTCACAGTCCATGTCTAATCCTCTGGCACGGCTCCCAACGCTGACTCCCTAATCTAGTCTGCCGAGGCTCTTTATCTGTTTTCTTCCCTGGTAATGTGGTATGAGTGTGGGTGTGTGGGTGTGTGTCACCCTGCTTCATTTCTCTCTTAGCAAAGTTTTGGTTTCCTCTAAATGATGTATGGTGGCATCTCAGTGCACCCCACACAACCTGCTTTTCCCAGAAGGTGGCAATGAAGTTAACATCCGGGATTCCAGATGTACTGGGCTATCCAAGAGCACATAGGTTAGACCTAAATCCTGGTCAAGTGCTCATGTGTTTCCACTAGAGAATCACTTTGTTTTCTCAGGATGCTCTCCTTTCTCCCGGCATCGCTGCCCTCACCCACCCCACCCAACCCAGATTGCTCAGCCTCAGATGTGGTCATGGCTTCCCTTGACAGCTAGGTAAGTTTCGAGGAGTCTTTGCTCAATAAGGGCAAGCAGTTGTCCTTATCTAAGCACAGAGAACAGGTTTGGGTAGAATATCAACCCAATCTCCTGCATTCCCTCCCCTCCCCAGAGTCACTGCATCTGTGAGGTGTGGTCATCTCATTTGAGAGGTAGTTTTGGCCCCACTTTCTGGATCTTCTCTCACTTCCACCAAGGAGATCTCCCAATTCCTAGCCTTAAAATCTCTTCCTTGCCTAATTATGGAGGCATTCTCTCCCTTCAATGTGAAGATCCTCCAATATCCCCTAGGCCTCCATACTTCTCATCAAAGATGGTACAGCATTCCCTCCCCAAGAAGAGATTTGATACTTTTGGCACCTTGGTGTCTGAAGTTGGGGTCCTTCCAGGCCCAGCCTTTTCTATGATACACTCTCAGTCATGGGCTTATGGCAGCCTCTGTTCCAAAATCAGCAGAGATTTCTGAGCATTTACCCCTTTGCCACACGCCATTTTTCTCCTAGGGACACAACTCTGATTTCAAGCTGACTTGTTCCAATTCTCATGCAGGATTATATTAGTTTGTGGAACAGTGTGCTTCAAGCAAGGACTCTTCAGAATTCCAGACAAGTGTCCCCGTGTAAGGGATATGAATTTTAATAATCACAAAAGATGAGTGTGCACAAGTAGAGATTTCTTTCTATCTTCATAACTAAACACAGCTCATACACTCCTTCTTTTCTGCTGATGATAAAAACATAATCATTCCACATGGATATTAAAGAATGTCAGAACAGAATGTTTCAGTCTGAGTTATGGCTGAGGCCCCAAAATCATAGACACCAACCATGCTCACATTTCACTTCCTATCGTGGGGGTAGTGGAGAAAAACCAGTAATGTGATCACTGGCCCCTAACCCACTGGTGATTATAAAGGGGGGAGTATGGAGCCTTTCTTGTCATCTCTAGTCAAGTGAGAACAACTTCAATGGGACCATTGACAAAGCTTTCCAGGCACAATGGGATCAAAGAATTCAATTAAGTCATGTTCTTCTCTCATAACTTTCTTGGCGTGACCATTCAGCATGGTGAGAGGCTTCGTCTTACTGCTTTAGGTGAGCCCTAGGGCAGGCCCCATAGGTTGCCTGACTGTTCTCAGATAACATCTAAAGTAGACTTGTTTTAGTAATTAATGTGTGTTTGAATGTAATCACCAAAAACCCAGATTTCATCCAGGGTTAAAGCATCCACCTTCCCTAGCTCGAGCCCGTGGTGAGTGGGAAGCCAGCAGTGGGAAAAGAAGGAAGAAGGCAGATTCCCCCTTTTTCATTCTGTCAACGTCTCCAGAAACAAGCCCCCCACATTGGCTACAGCTTCTGATCCCTCAGGGCTTGGAGCATGGAGAGCAAGAGGAATTAAAGGCAGGACAAAATATTGCTCAAGTGGCACTAATCTGGAATTGGTTTCCACAGAGATTGGCAGGTGTTTAAAATGGATTTTTTCTCCCGTGGGTGTTTCTTCACGGGCTCCTTGGCAGCAGGGCTGATGCCTGTCCCACGTCTGTTTGCTCTCAGATCCAGCCTTTACTCCACCTGCTCTGCATTTCCACAGAGCTGGTTTCTTGGGGTTTGGCTAGTTGGAGGCACTGAATGGGGAATAGAAAGTGGGAAGGAAAGGAGAAGCCAGAGAACTTCTTTCCATCTCACTTCACCTCTAGCGGCCCCTCCAGCTGTGGCCGTGCTGCCTCAGAAGCTCAGCTCCCACTGAAGAGCCCCACTCAGAGTCCAGATCCCTCCCAGTGGTCCCAGTGCAAGGGCTCCAGTAACACCACCTCTCGCTTTGTCCTCCAACCTAAGGACGTAGTTGCTTCCTGCTCTTGCCAGTCTCTAGATTACCTCTCCATTCCCTGTCTAGTTCCCAGTTCCTCTGTCACCCATATAAACAATTCGCTGCAGTAAATTCCCACCACTGTAGACACTGGAAGGTGTCTCTGTTTCCCTAGTTAGACTAATGATGTCCTCCTACACACATACACACGGCTGCCCCATGAATCAGGACCTCCCCTTCCGTCCCCTGACATGGGAGAGCAGTCGGGCTGGCCACTTGCAGTTTACCGCTCAATCCCTGGTCACTGGGAACACTGGAGCATTTTTCAGTGGAGGACTCCTCTCACTGCCAATGGCCGTCCAGGCTAGAACCTAAGATGAACTAACTGCATATGTCCTAGATGTGGTCCTCAGGGGAAAGACCCACCATAGAAATGGTCAATGGAAATCTAATTATTCCCTGTCTTAGCCAGGGTTCCCTCAAAAGCAGACTCTGAGACAGAGGCTTCTGCACGAGCACTTAATTTGAGATTGTGGTCCCAAGGAACAGGACTGAGGGATGAGGGGGTAAAACAGGATGCTGTACTAGTTCCCTATTACTGCTCTGTCTTATAACAGTACAAATGTATTATCTGATAGTCCTGAGGCCATAAGTTTGAACGGGGTCTTACAGGCTGAAATCAAGGTGTTGGCAGAGCTGGTTTCTTTTGAAGTCTCTGAAAATAAAATCCATTCCCTTGGTTTTTTTCAGATTCTAGAGAATGCCAGGATTCCTGGGCCCATGAGCCCTTTCTCACATCACTCCAAACTCTTGCTTCAAACATCATACTTGCACTATCTCCAAGTCTACTGCCTCTTTCTTGTAAGACCCTTGTGATTACATTTGGCCCGTCCAGATAACCCAGTATAATCTACCCATCTCAAAATCCTTAACATCTGAAAAGTCCCTTTTGCCATATAAGATAACGTACTTACAGATTCCAGGGTAAGAACGTGCCCATCTTTGGGGTGTCATTATTCAGCCCACCACAGACACGCTGGCCACTGCTGTGGGGAGTTCACTCCCGCAGAACCTTCTAAGTGGTCTTACAAAATCCATCTTAGAACTAGCCACCTAGAGGAAGAAAGGGAGACAAAGTCACCAGCAGCACCCATCCCCTGTTGATCAAGGTTGTCTCCGGGGCATTAACTCCCACAGTCACATCTCATGAGGGTGGGGGGGGGGGGGAGGAGAGAGAAAACCCTTCAAAAGCCTAAAAAGGAAAAAATCAGAATTTATCTCTAATGGCTACTACAAGGAAGTGATACAAAAAGAAGCTCCAAAGATTGGACCAAAGCACAAGAAAGGCAGTTAAAGAAATTATTCTCTGCCTAGCTAGAGTTAGTTCTTACTGAGAGTTCAAACTCTTCTCAGAACACACAGGGGATAGAGCATCTGAGCCCTGACTGGGAGATTTCTAAAATGTCACCAGAGTGAGAGAATCAGAAGGTAAGCAACATAAGCTATTCGGGTCATTCATGTTCTCAAGAACCACCACCCTTTAACGAGCAGGCACTTGGACTTAGAGAAAACATTAGGGCTGACTTCTCTCTTCCACCATTTATCAGAAATGGAAGAAAAGGATCTGTGTATGGAGACTGCCAGTAGCACAGAGAGTAACACCACCACACCGGGAATCACGAGTGTAAACTAAGACAATACTGTCTCACTTATCAGAGAGGCAAAAACTAAAGGAGGAAATAGATACAGTTTGGAGAGGGGATGAAAAAATGAGCATTCTGACAATTTCTCTGGAAGCGTGAATTGACAGTTTTTTGAAAGGCAGTCTAGCCTTATCTACCAAAATATAACAGGTGCAGCCCCTTTGACTCAGAATTCTGTTTCCGGGGAAAAAAAATATCTTACAGAAATACATAGACAAATAAGCAAAAAAATCATATGAAAGCATGACTGTTACAACATTGATTTGAATTAGAAATCGTCTGAGAAGTTGTTTTAGAAAAAAAAAGTAAGTTAATTCTTTATGTACTGATGTGGGAGGCTCATGATACATAAAGACAAATAAGCAAATTGCAAAATAGTGGGTGTGGTATGACCCAGTTTTATTTTACAAGATAGCATTTGCATGTGTGAAAGCTTAGTGTGATTTGACTAGCAGGTCGCAGCCCTGCCATGCTATGGAACAGCCTTCGCATAACATTGTCCCTCTCACCGCCAACATGGGCTTCACAGAACAGAAGCTGTAGCACCAGAGCTGCTTCCTTTGTGGACTTCCTCCTTTGTTTATGAGTAAAATGGGTGATTAAGATGACGAATGAACATGAAGTCTGTGTTAATGAGAATGCGGACAGCAGTAAGAAAAGAAAATCCATTCTCTCGAACAAAGCTGGATATAATCAATTATTAGATGTGCCCAGTGATGTTTAAGTTTTGTTGCTATTCTTAAAAGAGTTACTGAAACCCCTATAGGTAAAAAAATAATTTTGCTTTAAAATTCTAAACCCTGGGGTGCCTGGGTGGCTCAGTGGGTTAAGCGTCTGCCTTCGGCTCAGGTCATGATCTCAGGGTCCTGGGATCGAGCACCAGGTCGGGCTCCCCGCTCAGTGAGGGGAGTGCCCTCACCGCTGCTCATGTTCTGTCTCTCTCTCTCACATAAATAAATAAAATCTTAAAAAATAACAACAAAAAATAAAATAAAATTCTAAAATCTGTACTTCTAATCCCCTTTTCTATTAAAATAATTTAATACGTGATTATTTTTAAAGCAAGACAAAATGCCTGAAGAAGACAATTATTGAACTACAGCAGGACAAATTTATATATATTCCTAAAAACCTGGAACGTCTGACAACTTCAGGCTAAACATGGAGGATGGGATACAGATGCTGCTCTCTTGCAAAGCCCCACTGAAATAAGACTGGAGGAATAAAACCAAGATAGAAACCCACAAGGACCGAGAGAACATAAGAGGATACAGTAGTGAATGGAAAAGAGGTGTCGACACATTTTTGGAAGAGGGAAGAGTGTGAAGGAACTGAGAAAGCTGAACAACAAGGGTTGGTGGTGGCAGCAGGGGAGGAAGCTAACAGGAAGTAAGTCACTTCATTCAACAAAACCCAGAAAGTCTCAGGCAGGCACTGGAGGCACAGCTGCCTGAAAAAGTTAAGCAGGGAATTGCAAACAGGAGCATCTGCGAGCCTGTAGGAGGGAGTCAGATCTCTAGACCCTCATCCTCAACCAACACTATCAGGCCATTGCTGCTGAAGGGAGCTCAGAAACATATGGTAGCTTCCTTGATCACTTTCCTGATCACTTTCCTGTTCACTAGATATTGAGCTTCTCCTGTAAGGGAGTCAGGGGTAAGATATTCTCTGCAGGGAGCAGAGCAAAAAGCTTGGGACCGCCGAGGCTTCTTCGTGATCCTGGGAAAACTGCCACTATCTCAGTAGGAAGTAGGAGGAATCCAAGAGAATGGAAAGGGCAGAGGAAAGGCTTGAGATCTTCTACAGGGGAGGCCAAAACCTTCTCCAGGGGAGCAAGAATGTGGCTCCAAGACTGAGAAAGTAAAGCTGTTTAATGACATAATGTCCCTTTGCAAAGCACATACCACAATTTTGAGAGAGCTATAAAAAAAGAGAGAGAGAAAGAGAGAAGGGGAAAGAAAAAAAAAAAAGACCATTATCTACCCTGGCAGAGGGAAAAAAAGTATTTTGTATTAATCTAAGATGGCTGAACACATCAAATTTAAATTCCAGACTTATACCCACTGCAGTCAGCAGAAAGCCCTGCCAACACCGACAGCTCATTCGGGACATACCCAAAGCAGCAAAATGCTAGAGCAAGCATGCTAAGATTCCTCATCCTGGGAATTAGCAAGAAAGAAACTTAGAGACATCTGGTAGTGACCACAACTCCAGTCAATATTCACAAGCCACTGACAGCACAGGTTAGAAAAGCCCCCAGAATTGCTCAATGTCATAGGAGAAATGTTTTCCAGGTATGAATTTTCTATGCAAATCCACTCAGCTCAAGAGAGGTGGATCCTATAACAAGTACTCACTAAACCTAGATACAAAAGTCTAAGACGAGTCCCAAGAAGATCCACAATCTGAAAGAGTTAACAAATTTAACCGAGCTCATTAGTGACCATGAAACCTGAGTCACCAGATGGCCAACATCAGGATCTATCCTGATCCAGCTATATCAGTGACCTCTTGCCACCATATAGTTATATAAATACAACCACAAAACCTCAGTGGCTCACAATAATAAATATTTATTTTGCTCACAAATCTAGAGGCCATCTGGGTAGTCCTGTTGCTCTGGGACAGGCTTAGCCGATCTTGGCTGGACTCATCATGGATCTGCAGCTGGATGGGGCCTGATTGTCTAATGTGGCCTCGATATTCAGTTGGGATATCTCCCCTCTGATTCTTGCAGTTCCTCAACCCGGCAGGCTGGCTCAGCCTTGTTCTTATGAGGGAGCTTGGGCTCCAAGAGAGCAAGCAGCACCCTTTAAGGCCTCTTGTGGCCAAGGCTCAGAATGGGCTCATCTTCGTATCTGCGGCCTTTTATTGGCCAAAGCAATTCGCAGGCCAGCCCAATTTCAAGAGTGGAGAAGTAGACCACCTCTTTATAGGAGGTGCTAAAATTTTGCATTGCAGAGAGCATGGGAACAGAGAGGGGTGATAAATGAAGGCCATTAAGGTAATTAATCTACTCCACCCACATCTTGACATAAGAGAATTAGTTCCCTGAGTAAATCAAAAGAACTTGGTTAAAGGCAATGTGATATCCTAGAAGGAAATTAAAAAAAAAAAAAGATATCAGTGAGAAAACTGCTACAATCTGAATAAAGTCTGTATTTTAGTTAATTGTAATATTAATTTCCTAGGTCTGACAAATTCAGCATGGCTCTAAGGTATTAACAAGAGAAGACGCTAAGTGAAGGACATATGGAAACTGTACTGCCTTTGCAACTTTTCTATAGAACAAAAATTCATTCAAAATAAGTTTATTTTTAGAGTGCATTACAAAGAAGAACCTCGAGAGCAAGGCCATTTTGGCGTATGGCCCCCAAAACTGGGTGTACCACTGAGTCACGGAAAACGCTCCATCCTAGATTAGGAAACTCCTATGTGGCCTGGGAAAATTTGTCAGCATGCAGGGCACGAAAAGCCTGGGCAGGGGGCTTGGCCAAGGCCGTGTCTCTGCAGACCTCCCGGGCAACAGCGACGCTGAGCCTCCGGCTCCGCAGGGCAAGGGGCCGTGCCAGTGGCCTTTCTCAGGGTGTCCGAGGGGTGCTGACCCAGCTGGCTGTGGTGGCAGGAGCAAATGCCGCATGGCCACAAGCCTGCAATGCCTGGGGATTCTCTTTTTCTCCCTTTTCAAGTGAGTGAAATCTGGGCTCAGCCGTCTCCTTCTGACTTTGTTAGAGTGACAAGTTGCGATCTTCTTTGGCCTCCTTATCCCTGAGTCTAATGGGAGACCAAATGAGACATAGAAACACAGGATTACAGTACAATGGGATAAGGTCCATGGAGTACGCAGGTTCCCAGACCTGGTTACTCAGAGCAACCCTCCCTCTGGGCACTGCAACTGGTCAAGGGAGAGGCTTTGCCCAAGGTGTGCTATTCAGACCCTCTCTGCCATATTTGAGATAGGATCTCTGGGGGGAAAAGAGGGGTCTTTCTTTCTTTCTTCGATACTAGAAGCAGATTATAAAAATACAGACTGTCTAAAGCTAAAATTACCAGTGGGAAGAACCAGGCTATGGAAAGGGAAAATCATCACAATGTAGCTGGAACCCCTGGATACAGCCAAGCCTGAAGCCAGAGACACCTCTTGGACTTCCATACTTCTGGCCATAATCCACTTTGAGCTGGGTATTCTCTCACTTGTAGCCACAAAACCCTTACCTAATGCAGAGATCAGGACCTGCAAGTGGGGCTGGGAATTAACAGGCATCACAATGAGGATTTTGTTGAGAACAGGTGGGATGCCAGTCAGGGAAAGTGGCCTTTCAGGTTCTGGGAGGACAACAGAGCTTGGTAAGTGGAAACAAAGCAGCTGGGCAGATTTTTCCTATTTGTGTTTTGGGATTCAATGCAATTCATCTCTGTCTGGGGTGTCTGGGGAGTCAACTGTGACAAAGTTAAAGTCGGTTGACTCCCAGTTTCACAGACTTTGGGACAGTTCCTAAAAGTCTCAGACCAAGCTGGCTCTCTGACGGCGGCAGAAAGTGAAAGTTCCACAGAGCCTCACCAAAGAGATGACTTCTCCCCGCAATCCTTATGAAGATACAAAACCTGATTTTCCTATTTCCAAAGGAGGTCATATCAGGATGCAGGAAGAGCTAGAGCACAGGGGAAACCCAAGTTCCCAGGTCTTTATCAAACACCTCTACAAATACACTCCCTGCCTCCAAAAAAAGCTATCATTTCCCCCATTTTAAAAAGACATCCATGAGGATGAACCCCCATCATTATCCCAGCCCATGGTTCCAAGGAGAGGGACCAAGAGGCACGCAGGTAAAGACTTACTGCTAAGAGACAGGAACTGAGAAAGCAGGTAGGACTCCAGAACCGTGCCACAGTAGGACAGCTGGTCTTCATAGCCAGCCCACTGAATTTCCAGAAATTGAATAGGCTGTCCTCCCCCTGCGATTTCAAGGCACTGTTATTTCCACAGACTCCCCAAGCCCTGCAAACAGGCTTGTGATTGATTGTTCAACCCCTAAGGCAATCCCCAGGCCCCCAAACCTGCACTAAAAGAAAATGGGCTAGAGTTCCCCAGCTGTTCTTCCTGAACTTTATGGGTAAATTCGAGGAAAGGATTACAGGAAGTCACACTTGAGCCTGCCTCTGGCCCAAGCCCCAGTGCAGCATGACCGGCAACAAATCGGATACCACATTCTCATCCCCAGCTGGCTTGTGTCTAACCCACAACTGATTCAGAATTAGGAAGGAATAAGGGTAAGAAATTAAGCTCTGCCTCAAGCCCCAATACCAGGGGGTTGGTACTTTTATCCCTCAGGCTTTAGGGAACAGGAGGGACCTGTCACCAGTTTCAAGCAGGATTAAGGCAGGGGAAACTCATGGTGGGGTTTGTGAAGGTAACCGTGACCACACGGTGGATTGGTAGAAGAGTAAGACTGCAAAAATGAACCAAAACTGAGTAAGCGACAGCAATAGGAAAATGAATAATGGCTCGAACAACAGAGTTGCAACGAGTATGGAGAGGCACTGGGGGACACGGAGGTTGTGCAGAAGATGAAAATCTCACCAGTAGAGGAAATACAGCAAAAGGGCAGGCACATCCTGTACGCCAGCACCCAGATGAAACTCTGTGGACTGTAAATGGAGACAAGCCACTCATTTGGTTTTCGTTGGAGGGAAGGGAGCAGCAGATAGCTGGAATTCTATCTGGAGCAGAAGGAAAGACTTTAAAATCCCTGTTTGGTTTACACTTGAAAAGGATTTGTCCTGAAAATTGCCAAGCTGTACAGATGCTCTTAAGGGATCTTGGCAAGACATGCACAAAAGAACGTCTCGGTTGGCTCACCGAGGTGCAGCCCCCTGGGACCTGACACAGGCGCCTAGGTCCCACCAGCCCCACTAGGTTAGATAACGAGGTTAATTACATTCCTTCTGGGTTCCCTTTGACCTGGATGAGAGCACAGCGCTAAGCTAGCCTAAAGGATTCACCTGCCTGCAGAAATATGCAGACCAGAAAGATCTGAAACACACTTCCATGATTTATAAAAGCTGGCAGAGATTACCTGCCCAAAGGACTGCAGCATCCGTCCAGTTCCTTCAATATTCCTTCCCTGACGGGGATTCTATGAAACACTGCATTTCTTTCCATACTTAACCTTCCCTCCTCTGTCACAACTTGATGACAGTCCCTAAAGAGTTCTTTCTACCAAGGTGCTGACTAAACACCCACTGGTCTCTCAGGCAAATGCAGATTTGGTTTGGTAGTTATAGTTTGTCTGTCATACAGCATCAATGGGAGGATTAAATGAAATCTTGTGGGGTACGTGCTTAGCTTAACTCCTGGCATGTAATGAACAATCACATATGGTGGCTATCCCCAGTTACATATAACATTGAAAAGTCTGGCTTTAGCTACAAAAGGATTTAGCAAAAAGACACTTTGCTGTTCCAAGTATCCAGTAACCCACCCCTAATTTCACTCCAGTCTATACTTCTTCCTCTGTTGATGCTTCTCCAGAATTAATATATCAGAAGAATTCAGGCACATAGATCCTTAAATTTAATTTAAAAAAAAAACTTAATGGTAATCCAAACACCACCCAAGCATTCTTTGGCTAAGTGCAAGATTATTATTCACTAGCACACTTAAGCTTCTCACCCTTTACCAAGAGTAAAAATTATTTCTCATCATCAGCAGGAAGACTTAAAGTTCTTTCCCAGAAACAGCTTAGAGTTCTTTCCCTGACTTGGCCAGCTGCACTTGAATGCAGGGTTTCCGCCCTAGAAAGAATGTGGTTGTGTCCAAGTGGGATGAGTCACTGAATTCTAAGCAGAGAAGTTTTCATCTTTTTAAGAGGAGCAGTGGAGAGTTCCATGTTTGTGGTGAAACAGTGTTTGAAGGGAACCCGGATGAGAGCCATCCCATGTCACATCCTCTCTTCCAAGCCTTGCAGCTAGGAGAGGAAGGGACGAACTGACCGGAAAGAAGAATAGAACTCTGGCAACAGGCCACTTGGCCTTGTGGATTTACCAACTAATCTTGGCCAAGAGAAAAAGGTCCGATAGAGGGAGAGCTGAGAAGGGAGGCTGATGCAGTCTCGATCCCAGGACCCTAGGATCATGACCTAAGCCGAAGGCAGGTGCTTAACAGACTGAGCCGCGCAAGCGTCCCTCTAGTAGCTTTTAATCAAGAGGAAAGACAAAGCAAAGTGAGCTATGAAAAGCTTTGGGTTATTTCCCATAAACTCATGGAAAAGCATGGAAGGATGGTAGGCAAGAGCATGACAATCCTAATGGCATTTTAGAGAGCTCCCCCTGCCGGCAGGATGGAGAACAGATTTAAGGGGAGCAAACAAGTCCGAAAGCATCAAGAGGCTACTGCAATGGTCTAGGCAAGATACAAAGGAGCCTCAACCTAGTGCTCGGAATCCAAAGAGAATGCAGAGAACGCATTAAAGGATTTTAGTCAGGGAAAATTAGTAGGACTGGTGGCAAATGATCGATTGATGGGGGCTGCTGAGGGAATGTGAAAAGGAACATCACACCCAAGCCTTCAGCAGCTGGGTGGGAAACAGTGCTGTGGCAGAGATGGAGAAGGGCGTTTAGGCCGGGCCAGGACAAAGGAGCTTGGGAAGGCTTCAAGGAACAATGAGCACAGCGGACAAGGCTGAGAAAGCAGGCTAGTGCCGTCAATGCCAAGCATGGAGTTTGGACTTCAATTCAGTGAGCAATGGAGGCTTTTAAGCAGTAGAACCACAAGATTGAAGCAGTTCTCTTGGAAAACTACCCTGATCAACAAAGAGACTGAGGTTCCAAAAGGTTAACTGGTAAGACAACAAGTTAGTGTCAGAGGGGAATCTAATATGCAGGTCTTTGGACTCCTGGCCTGATCTGTCAGAGGAGGAAACTTGCTGGCTTCTCAGAATTCTAAATATGCACTCCTGTCCCCAAGAAGTCTTCTGCCCTTACTGAATCCTGCAGGCTTTATACTCAGCTTCGGCCTGACATTTAGCATACTAAGAGAATGGATGGCTACTTGTACCTAGTATCAACCGAAAAAGGTTGTTCTAATCACAAATGTGCAAAAATTAACTATAATTGTTAAATGTAGATAATAAGACTCCTTCAAAGGTAGGAATCTAGTGGGAATTAAAAGGGTATGGAATACTGTAAAAATAATAAAATGGCCTGCAAACACAAGTTATTATTATAAGACAACAAAAGTAAGAAATACATCTTACGGAAGTCTTATTCTGTGATAGCAATTACTTGAGCCATTATTTTGTCTTCACAAACAGCCATGTGGTAGGTGAGGAGGCTCAGGCAGGCTAAGTAATCTCCCGGCGGCCACACGGCGGAGTCATCATTTAAGCCCAGCCCTAACTCCACACATGCAGCTTTTAAATAGTCTGCTATTCTGCCCTTCCCGATCGTTTGCTAGGGAAAGTTCGAAAGAAGCTAGAAAGAGCAAGAGAGCTCATTTTTGTCCAGGGGCACTGAGCAGTGATTTTCTTGGGGCTGGGTAGGCCACCGTAGCAGACAGCTGTCTTTTACCTGGAGCCACAGTGTGGAGCCACAGTGAGAACCGACCCACTCCAGTCATGTCCGCATTGCAATCTCCCCTACTATTTAGGAAGAACAAGATCCTGTTACACTGGAAATAAAGACTGGGGAGGAGAGTAGAATGAGAGGGGAGTGGGCTGCCATTGACGTCACTTATTTTAAATAAACACTGTGATGAACAAAAACAACCCGGAAATGAAAATAAACGAAATTCTAATGAGTGCGTGTGTATGCATGTGCTTGTGTGCATGTATGTGCGTGCACAGAACTAGAGGGAAAGCACTGGAAAACCAAGCAGCCAGAGTCAGCAGCAAGCAGTGGGCTTTCCTGTTCACTTCTCAGAGCTGTTATTTTCATGACATAAAATGCTGTGTGTTGGTGCTTCCATTTGATTAAGGCCCATGCTTAGATTATTTTTTTATGAATGCCATTATTTGCCAAAGTAAATTTAATAAAGAGGTTCCCATGGGAGCAAAATGATGAGTTTCTTAAGTGAACATTTTGTAATATAACTTTACCTCAACATCTCCCTTTACCATGTTTAATCATGACCAGGCAGTGAATTTTAAATCTGTTCCTTTCATAATCCATCTCTTGAGAAGAATGAAGGCTGGGCTTAATAAGAAGGAAGGTCTGAAGGAGATGAGCTCCTATGCTGGGTTAAACATTCATGCTGGCTGGGAAGGAATTATGGAAAAAAGGAGCCATAAGAAAATACCCAATCAAAGCAGCATGATAACAGCATGCAAAAATTAACTTTTTCCTAGAAATGATTCTTTAATTTTTGCCAATTATTGAGCTAATATTCTCAGTTTCATAGCACTGTCTATATTATATCAAAGTATTGGTCCATTGTAATATCAAACTAGGGATAATATGGTCAATGGGAGTCATACGGTCAATCCAATCAGTTGCAAAACAATTCATTATAAATTCATTATAAATTCATTTGAGCAGTTCATTCATTTGACGACTCCAAAATGAACAAGTGTCAATTCAGGGGCGGAGAGACAGAAGGGAAGGATAAGAATGAAAGAGTAAGGGCAAGGGCAGGGGAGGAAGTCACCCCTAAGGCCTAGACATGAGTCCTTATGGAACAAGGTACATGTTTCATTTTTATATTTAAGCTGTTAAAAACAGATAAAGCAATAAAGTAGTTTAAGAAAAAAGAAATGAGTAGTCAATCTCAAAGATGTTGTTCCTATAGCCATTTAAAACTAGAGTTTAAATAGATAGAATACACAGTGAAATTAAATGCTTTAAAAAAAGAAATGGAAAAAAATCAAATAAAGCAACATGACAATCTCAATATGTGTTGATGTTTAAAATATTTTTTAAGAAGAGATGAAGACTTAAGGGTAGTTTATTCTAGGATACTCAAATCTAAAAGAAAAACTTTTTATTGACATAACAGACTTATCTAAGATCATATGAACATTGTTCATATTTTTTTAAGTGAAATATAGATCTTGAACAGAAAAATAAAAGAATTTTTATCATCAGTATGTCAAATGAGTTGTTAAAGAAAATAAAAACTCAGTCTAGGAATCACCAAAGAAATTACAAAAAAAATATTTACAATACCTCTTCCTTCCTGCCTTTTCTATAAATAGTAGTTTTACATTGGAAAGTTGGAAGGATTTACTATAGAATCACAGATCTGGAAGAACCTGTCTAAAACTACACATTCTTCTAAACAGGAATGATTTCAGACCAGGCAAAATTTTTTTCATTTAACTTTTTCTTAGGAGGCTCAGAAAAGGAGACACTACAGTCTTGAAAATGCCAATCAGTCTATTCCCAACAACCTTGAAAAGTATTTTTAACTCTAACATGAGACCAATAAAAACACAATAATCAGCTTTCAGAAAGGACATTTTTCCTAAATATTGTCTTTGGAAATTATATTTTTTCCTTCTTCTCCTGATTAAAAAAATACAAATCAAGGTATTTGTAACCTATTTTCCTAAAGCAAAAAAAAAACTTTTTAGATAAGTAAAGGGGCCAGATGGTCCACGGAGGAGCCTGAGAAAGGCCCAGACAAGCATCAGTCTGGCTCCAAGGAGACCCTGTGTCTGCAGTAAGCAAATTATGAAGGGACTAACTCACCTGGTGAATCACCACAGCTAATCTGCATCTGGAAATGTCAATGCAGGAAAAATTAACACTCCTGTGCCTGATCTATAGTCAGGACCTTCAGCCCTAGACTTGAAAAAGGCCCTCCACAGCCCAGCCTCTTTGTGTCAGAGAAGAAGAAAAGCTAAGAGAGCTCTCCCTCTCTTCTTAATCAATGCTCTGGTGTGAGGTGATGGACGTTCATGAAACTCATTGTGATGGTCATTTTGCAATATATACATATATCAAATCATTATGTTGTACACATAAAATTAATGCAATGGTACATGTCAATTATATCTCCATGAATAAACAAACAAATAAATAAATAGAACTAGGCTTGAGCAAACTATGGATTTCAAGAATCTTAACAATAGAAAGATTCTAACACAAGTAATAATAAAAACCAGAGGATGGAAAAGCTGGAGGACATGTGCTAATTTTATAACTTACAGAGCCAGGAATCCATCGATACTGTCTAAAATTTGAACCTGTAGTTTTAAAAAAAGGACTACCTTCTATTTTTTTAGCAAGGTGCCTTGAGAGCCAATTTCCCTCACAGTGAACATTTCTCTCCAGTTCCTGCAGCCTCTGCCTGTGCCAGCATCTCTGACTGGGGGACGGAGGGCGGGGAGCTTGGCAGGCCAGGTTGCCCCAGGAGGAAACCTCAACGAATGGTGGGCAGGAGCACGTGGGTAATGCTGGTCAGAAGGAAGATTCTGAGGTGTGTTCTGTAGTCCTTCAGAAGCTGCCTGATTCCTCACAGCCCTGGTCCCCTCACTGGTTTTCCTCCCTCTTTGTCTCACCTCCCCCCATCTCACAGTGCTCCTGGGATCAGACCTCAAAGTATCGGCGCACTCAAATCCTTGTCTCAGACTCAGCTCTGGGGAGAAGCCAGCTGTATTAGTCTGCTCAGGTGGCTATAGCCAAATACTACAGACTGAGCGGCTTAAACAACAGAAATTTATTTTCTCACAGTTCTGGAGGCTAGAAGCCCAAGATCAAGGTGCCACAAGGGTTGGTTGGTTTCAGGTAAGGCTTTGTTCCTGGCTTGAAGACATCTGCCTTCCTTCTGTGTCCTCACACGGACTCTGCTCTGTGCACAGGCAGAGAAAGAAATCTCTTGTGTCTCTTCTTTCTCTTAAAAGGACACTAGTCCTCTTGGTTTAAGGTTTCACCCTTATGACCTCGTTCAACCTCCTCACAGACCCTCTTTCCAAATACAGTCGTATTGAGGGTTAGGGCTTCAATATACGAATTGGGCTTTGGAGAGGACACGACTCAGCCCCTAACAGCATTCTAAGATAGGACCTCGCTGGGAGGAGACATCAGCTCCACGCAGCTCCCACAGGGACTCTCCATCCCAAGAAAAAGAGCTGCTGAGCCAGAGTCGGTAGAGGGTTAGGTGAGATGTCCCACTGTCTGGCTGAAACGCTTAACTGAGCTTCCTCTGGTACCACGGTCCAGAGCCACAGGTGAAGACTCGGGATGGCAGGAACACCATGGTTTACAGATCTCCAGCCCTTCTTAGGCCCTCAGTGAGAGGAGAAGCATCCACACAGTGGCAATGGCAGGAAGTCGAGGGTTTCCGTGTACGCTCACAGAAGAGAGGAGGTGGCAATTCCTCAAAAGACAGCCAAGAATAGACACCTTAGGTTTGAATCCAAGTCCCAATACCCAACAAATGGAGGCTAGAGTTCAAAAACTTATGGTACATACATATTCTTTTTTCCTAAGTGATAAAACCATGTTTTCCTCTTTTGCCTAACACTAATAACAACACCTCATTTCAAGGTCATGGTGAATAAATGAAATTGCAGATACCACGCATTCAGTCCAGTGCCCAAGCCAGTTGCCCGCACTTGACAAGCATGACTTCTCTTTCCCCTTCCACAAATGTGAGCATCCTTCTCCCCTGCACTGGAGACTGGGACGTAGACTGGTCTCTGGCTTAGCCTGAATATATCAGTCACAGCGGTTTTACTGTTGTTTACTGTTGTCAGTTTTTAAAAACTACCCCTAGGTTCTTATGTTTCAAATCAAATTTTGTTGAAATGAAAACAAAAAATTTCTCTTTTTCCATGGACCACTTAAGCTTTCAGATTTCTACTAAAATGAAATTTTGGGGACAAAGCTATCCTTTAACTGATTTGGGGGCAAAAAAATCAAGTCAACTTCAAGTATGTATCAGTGTGATTGATCTATCTGGTTCCTACACTGGAACAAGGGCCTACTTCCAGAGCTTGGCTCGGGGGTTGGTCAGATAACACCTTTCACCAAAGGAAGCTCTGTTTCATAGGGAAGATGAGGCACAACAGGAAGAGAGGCTGACTCCTAGTTTAAACGAGACAGAACTATCTCCATTGCTTTTCCTCTTAGTTAATAGGGATCTCTGTTTCTATAAGTCAATCCCATTTTCCAGTTCTTTGATCTGTTAGCATCCAAAGAACATCTACTTTTCCTTTCAAACTATTTCCATGTTTTAAATTCTCATCCTGCAATGATTTCTCTCCTCCTCTCAATACATCCATGTATTTCTCATACATTTCTCTCCCTCTCCAAAGCCCACACTTGCCTTTTCTTTTCTTCCTCTTAGCTTGCTACACCAAAGCCATTCCAGGACCAGGCTGTCTCTATGATGCCTTCGTGACAATTCAGTGAAAATCTCCGTGACAGCTGGCTCCCTGGATGACACACAGATTTTAACCGATGTTTGGTATTCCGCTCACACTGTTTTCGGGGCCTCGCTGAGAGGGTCTGTATCTTTGATAAGAGCATTCCTTGACAATCTCCACAAACACTTCTACCTTCTACCCTCCTGACTTCTCTAAAATTAGCAAGAGGAAAACTGTTGTGATTCTAGTGGAAGAATAAAATAGGCCTGATAACAATAAACAAATTCCCACATCGGTTGACCAAACAAAATATTCAACCCCGACTTGCTGGGAGCAGCCTGGTGCTCCTGGCAGGCTCCAGCAGCCCACTCTTCTGGTGCACAATGACCGGGGACCACAGCCTCACAGCGAACAGGAAGGAAGGGGAAACACCACATGAAATGGGATGAGCGCCCCAAGGCACCAGAAAAGCTCAACGCCAGACTTCCAACATCTGCCCCAATGACATCCTGTGCCTTTGTCAACTAAGCAATTTGAATTCTCTCCATTTCTTTTTTTTTTTTATCTCAAACAATTTCTTTTTTTTTTATTAGCATATAATTTCAGGGGTACAGGTCTGTGGATTCATCAGTCTTACACAATACACAGCTCTCACCACAACAAATACCCTCCCCAATGTCCATCACCCAGGTACCCCATCCCTCCCGCCCCCCTCCACTCCAGAATTCTCTCCATTTCTAATGGATGGACCACAGATACCACCTGCCCCATGCTGTCACCCAGTGAGAGAATTCTGTTTGTAACATTCCTGAAGCTTAGTCACCCAACTTCTGCTAGACTATTTCTAGAAGGCCTTGAGGGACAATGGACAGTCTGCTGCCTTTTTCACATCTCATTTTGAGCTCTTCTTCTGCAAGCTGAACAGTCGCGGGTCCTTTCCTCACTCCCAGTTAGACATGTTTTGTGGGCCCTTCACTCTCTTAGTTGCTCTATTCTTATTATATTTGGGTTTCAAAGCTGGTTTCAGACTCAAAGGGGTTCACAACTCCAGCTGGTATTACTGACCATATCACTAATACGATATTATAGATAACATTATTATTGTCAGCATCATGGTAGGCAAATGGCCAGCAGCTTTAGAAGTGATTATTTAATATTCCTCATTACATCCTGGGACACATGTTAGCCTCTAGTTAGCTCCCACTTCCTGATTTTTCTCAAATAGCTGGGCAGGCACTGAAAAAAATCACATTCATTCTCTTGCAAAATCAAAACATGTCTTATAAATGTCAGATTATGTCTCAGGAATGTCTTGTTATCTAATATTACACCACTCCTGAAAAGAATCATCAGCAAGAACTAAGGAGCAATGAAATTTAATACAACAAGGACTGGAGGAAAATGCATGTTAAAATGTGTGGAAAATCTATGTGACAAAATGAATCATATACTACAGAGAATAGCCTTGAATGACGTAAACATGGAAACCAAACTTTTTTAAAAATCTGGTTATGTGTCCGTAAGCTAAAGCACAGCTCTGGAAGTTGGTATTAACAAAAGCAGCAGACCCACACCCATGTCCTGCTTCCTCTGTTAAGTGGGCAAATACTGGACACTGCAAGGTCATTATGCTTTAGAATCTCTGCATAGCAGGCTGAGAAGAAGGGGCAAAAAATAGAAAGAAGGCAAAAAGGAAGGAAAAGTAGGAAGGATGAAATCAGTAACAGAACTAACCAAGCCTACTTGCCTCATACAAAAGGCATTTCTGCCAAGAGAATAGAAAATGATGATAGAGCGTTTCCTTTTCAATAACCCATCTATCAACAACCTCTGTTGTGTAGCCGCTGTAATGATTCACACTGTAATTAGTAAAACCTTCCCTATCTATATTCTCTAATGTGAATGTGCAAGGAAGAACATCATGTAAATACCCTAAAATAAGACAGCTCTCCAAGACGTAAGCACACACCCAAAGCTATCGCTGGACAACAGAGAAATAGAAAGAAGTACTGCTCTTTTCTGACTTCAGAGTGTGCTGGTTTGGTACAGAGAGGGGGAGTGATCTGTGGTTTTGTGCTTTTTTGTTTCGTTTTGTTTTGTTTTCCAGAAGATAGCATCTGCTGAGAGCCTTTTAAAAATGGAAAGAGAAGCTCCTGCAGGTTTCGTGGAGACAATGTGAAGAGCCATCTTTCCTGAATCACAAACATTAACAGATAAAAACGAGACAGTAACTAAAGGTCATCACACACTCACGGCCTTCTGAGTTTGGAGCTTTCCTTTTTCCTCTGGCCACCACACTGCAGTCCATTTACGTGTTGTTTTCTTTGTGGAATTGAGAAAAACAGGCAAGCCAAAAGCGATTATTTTCCAGAAGCTTTGCTTGTTTAGTGTCATGGGAATTTGACGTTGTTATCTGGTACATTTGGGAGTCAGAGCAAAGGTTCCACAATGTTTATGGATTTCTTTTCTAGTTTGATGTTTCTACCATCCTCACTCTTCCCGATGGATTTTGGTTGCACCTGCCCGCTTCCCCGTGGACCTGAAAGGACAGCTAATGTTCACTGTCCGAGGCTGCCCTGCCCTAATCCCAGAATCATATGAGCAGAAAAGTTTTAAAACATAAAGGAAGCAAGGCTTTTCTCAAAGCCTTATTAATCATATTTTGAAAGGGATAAAACACTTGACAAATGTTTCTTATTTTCTGGTCAAGTAAAAAAGAAGCATCAGATAAAATATATCCAATTTACATCCTACCATGTGCCCAGAACTATAACCAGGCACTGTAAGGGATGTGGCATTTTAAAAATACAAGACATGGCCCTTGCTCCTACATAGTTTAAAATTAAACTGAAAAAAAATTTAGAAGATAACGAAAAGGCCACAGGAAAAAGGAAAGTCTCAGGAGGGACAGAAAGTCCAGCAAGACCTTGAGCCAGCAGATTCGTGGTGAGCTAGAGAGAGAGGAGACTGCGGCCTGATAAGAGCATGATTAAAAGCAGGAGGGAGGGACCACTCTTGAGAATTTTCAGGCAGACCCAGCAAACCTTAGAGGAAGCAAGAGGAGAAACCAATTAACATGCTAAAAACAGGCTTCGATTATTTTAATTCTAGGAAGGGGTCATTTTTCTGCTCATTAGGGCATCAAATGCTTTGGAATAGATGTTTTATTTTCTTCTCATTTGTCTCAAGTTCTATTTCCTTTAATGTACAAATTCCTGGTTGGGGGGGGCGGGCGGTGGGGGAGTTGTTTGGCTGGTTGGTTGGTTTGGTTTTGGGTGGTAAATGGCTTGCAGGACCTGAAGTAGTGCTTCCTCATAAGCAAAGTACAACCTCTTTTTCTGCAGAAACCACATGTGAGCAGCCTGGGTTCCTCACACCACCTGCCCACCCATACTGCCCGGCCTAATAATAGCTGGGGGTTGGGGGGGGGGGAGGGGCTGTGGGTGGGGGAGGAGCACTAAGGGAGCAGGAGAGCATGATGGACTGGGTTTGAATTGTTCTGTTTTCGGGATTTGGTGGGGAATCGCTTGTTAGTATTTTATAAAGGATAATGTTCTATTAATAACTTCAACTCCACTGGAAATGGAAATAGCACCAAAACCCATACCTGGAGAGAAGGACAATATGTATTTCACTAAGGTTTGATAACATCCACAAAAATAGCCCCTTCTAAGATAGTAGGAAGGGAAAAATGAAGGGGGGGACATCGGAGGGGGAGACGAACCATGAGAGACTATGGACTCTGAGAAACAAACTGAGGGTTCTAGAGGGGAAGGGGGTGGGGGGATGGGTTAGCCCAGTGATGGGTATTAAGGAGGGCACGTACTGCATGGAGCACTGGGTGTTATACGCAACCAATGAATCATGGAACACTACATCAAAAACTAATGATGTAATGTATGGTGACTAACATAACATAGTAAAATTAAATTAAAAAAAACTAATGATGTAATGTATGGTGACTGACATAACAATAAAATAAAATTAATAAAAAAAATTAGCCCCTTCTCTCTTAAGGCAGTGTATCTCTGAGGAGGCACCTGTTTTACTGTGTTCAAGTAATATCCTGCAGGTTATTGCAAAACTGTTGGTTCTGTTGTTTAGCTTTGAAATTCCTTTTCAATTCTCTTCCTTCCATTGAGCCAATATTCAGGTAAAGCCGTGAAACAACCTGAAGACAAACAACAGGAAGGGATTTGTAAGTGACGGTAGATACCATTTACTATCCTTCATATGTCAGATCTCTGCCAAGAGTCTTACCTGCATTATCTCATTGAATCCTTCCCACCACCCTAATCAGGTAGGCGTTATAATCCCCATTTTATAAATGAGGAAACTGACACTCAGAGAGGATGGGTAAGTTTTCCAAAGTCACATTTTAGCAAGTGGTAGAGCTAGGATTCAAGGTCTGCCCTTGACCATTATGCATATTTCAGTATGGAGTGTGGGGTAAGTGAAAGGGAGGAGGGGCCACAGGAGGTGTGAAATTAACCCTTCAGGGAGGAACTGAAAAGACGGTCCTGGTGTCAAAGTGGCTGATCGCTCATTCTGAGGCAAGAGGGTAGCTGAAGAACCAGGATCAGAGTTTAGAACAGACGAGAGATCCAGAGGAGATGAGCAACACCCAGAAAACTAAAAGCGTGGTCTTAGCCAGAAATCATCTGAGCCCCCACATTCTCTACTTTTATCGTGAGTTATCTGAGTGGGCTCTGCTCTGCGTGGTTATGGACAAGCTGGGGAGAGAAACCTTCTCAGAGATACCAAAGACTAGAAACCAGGGGCGTTGCCCGAGAAGGAGAAATGGTCTCTATTTTTACACGGGGGTGGTGACAACCTCCTATGTGGAAGTAGTAAGATCAGTAGAAGAACCAAGTAGTAGACCAATACACTCTCACAACAATATCTGCTCATCTTCAAAGCACATTAAATATCTAGAATATGTTGTCATTTTTTAGACCACCAGTGTTGAGAAGACACTATTTAGAAAGACGATAATTTAAATGTGACAGGATGCTTTTTTGTAGGCTGGGTCTTCTCCAAAACCCTAAGAAAAGGTGTCTTCCACCATCATAGGATGTTTGGGGACAAGCAAAAAGGCTCTAGTCACATTTCCATAAGAACGGATCTGAACGGTGACAATGATATTCAGGTACATTAAAAATATGTCTGCTGGAAAAGTCCAGAGAAAGCCAGATGTCAGGGAGGAAGAGCCTCAGAGGAAATCCCAGTAAATGAAGAGAGAATCTGGTATGGTGGGTGAGAAGTAGCGCAAGACCTGAGTGTCCAAAGGAAAAGTGCTGGTTGGTACAATGCAAGGCAGTACACTGATACCCACCCTTTGAAACTCAGTCTCCTGATGGCACCTAAGGCCTTAAACCCAAGCAAAAGGAATTCACTAAGGAACACTTGGGTATCTCTGTCTCTTGGGATCCAAGACTCAGAATTTCACACAATCCGTAATCTTAAATATTCACCCTCATTACCAATGCCATTCAAACCCCAGGGAAACTCTTCACATTCTAGCCCTGTCTTTGAAGAAATGACAACTGGATCCAAATGCCATGAAGGTTTAGGACTATGCCACTGCCCATTTCAGTGACTGACAAGGCTTCAGAGTGCAGGGAGGATTCGAGCAGCCAAAAGGATTTAAGTAAGGGAAAAACAAATTAAATAATGTGTCATAAACCTGTCCAATATTATGAAATAATACATTCTTGCATAATGAAGAATATCATTTCCTATCGCTACTGAGCATCCATTGTCTTCCTTCTCTTCATGTTCCAAATTGAGTTTCTGGCGGCACTCACAAATTAGCACCCCATTCACAACAGTTGCATGTGGAAAATGAGGAACAATCTTCCATATTAAGTAGTTCGTGTTACTCTCAAATTATACATATAAGTTTATACTTTTAAACTATACATAGGATCTAGACATAACATGCATGAAGCAAATATATTTTCTTTACATTGGCAACTAGATGGACATTGAACACTAGAAGTAGTAATAGTTTTATTTTTACAGACAAATTTAAATGATTTAATTTATAGTCAGAGAATTAAAATACCAGCTCTATTTTAAAAATTGATTGCAATTTGGGCGCCTGGGTGGCTCAGTTGTTAAGCGTCTACCTTCGGCTCAGGTCATAATCCCAGGGTCCTGGGAATCGAGCTCCTCATCAGGCTTCTTGCTCAGGGAAGCCTGCTTCTCCCTCTCCCACTCCCCCTGCTTGTGTTCCCTCTCTCACTGTGTCTCTCTCTGTCAAATAAATTTTAAAAAATCTTTAAAAAAATTTGATTGCAATTTATGATATTCATTAATTATAATTTGAATTTTATCTCTTAATTTCAATATATCTTTTTAAATATTTTAGAAAAAAGTAGTCTTTGAAAATATAAAAAAAGATTTTATTTTTCAGGATTTGCATTTATTTTCATTTATTTTTTAAATGTGTTCAAATTTTGTACACTGTTAATAAAACTATATTTTATACTTTAGATCACTGAGATTGAAAACAAGCTAAAATCATGATAAAAAATATAAAATATGTTCAGAAAAATTAAAAGGCTGAAATTTTAAAAATAGAAAATTTGTTGTAATAAGAGATTTGTAAAAATCAAAGGATAAGCTATATTTTCTAGAACATCTTCGCTTAATTTATACTCTTAAGTCTTTAGACTTCAATATGTGGGCCTCCATTTTTACTCTTCTCCTGGGCCACAATAATGTTGGTTGCAGGACTGCTATGCTCCCTAAAGTGGAGAGAAATGTATAGAAAGACTTTTTTTAAATGTGCAAAGCTGTATTTCTAAGACCCTAAGCAAATTGTGCACTTTGCCCTTGGAGAGCTTGGTAATATAACCGAAACAGCCGTATGTCTTAGAGTCTCTCTTATGAGACAGCTCCCACACACCCACATGACCAGGAACGGGCTGGGCTCCAGAAGGAGAGTCATTTTACTTGTGGACAAAGGGTGAGATGAGCACCAGGGGTCAGGAGGCAGAATTCCAGGCCATGGCAACTCCAAGGATAAACACTCCAGGTCATCAGAGATCAAGGGCAAGTCATGCGTGCCAAGTAGTGACACAGCAGCCACTTTACTGGACCAGAGAGGCCAAGACAGATGGATTCCCTAAGGAGACCAGCAGCAGCCAGAGCACAAGGACAGCAGCCCCCTAGGCAGTGACTGTATTACAAGAGTCGCACTCCTCCTCTGTATTCTGGAGGATTCCCTGCATAACACAGTAATCATGACACATCAGGGACTGCCTCTTGAAAGAAGTGGCTGTTGATCCATAGGACCAGAGGATTACTACCAGGAAAGTCACCTGGCCCAGGTGACTCCAACAAGCTGATGAAATCTGGGAGATAATCAGGTCCTAGAGATACAGATGAAAATATTTAGTGTGAATATTATTAATAAGCAATAATATCCCAAGGCTGGTCCTCAAGGAATGTAAAACTTAGAAATAAAGACATTATTAAGCAAGATTAATCCATTAAAAATTTTTTCCTGAATAACATAAAATACTATTTTGAGATACACAGTTAAAAATCTGGGATTTTCAACTTTTTTGTCTCAAACCTGAAGTATGTAATATAATATATGAGGCACTTTAAGGAATCAAGACACTTCAAAAGACAATTTGGTTGGTTAGTTTTTTTAAGACATAACAGATATGTTTTACTCTTTCAGGCTGCAAATGTCATAGGCGCCACTTAACCAAAAGGAATAAACACACTTGAGATAGATGCTGCCTGTTCTAAATCAAACATAGCAAAGAAAATGCGTTGGGAAAGGATCCTTCCCAGAGAACCATAAAACGTATTATGCTTTTTCGGGGGGAATGAGTCCATTCTTTTGCAACAGTCAACATTCCCTTAAAAACAAATGGGAGTGTCCCTCTCAGCCTGGAATTTTTGCCCTTGAAGGACAATTCTAGTTGAGAACTTATGTATCCAGTCATGGGTGAAAGTGTGAGAACTTTCCAGAAGACTATGTTCTGTAATTTTCCTATCACGAGGAAACTTCAACTCCCACAGCCACATTCAGGGCTTCCCATTGACTCCAAAGGTCCATGCAGGAGGTGGCCTTTCCCAGATGGGTCCACCTCAGGCAGATGAGGGGAACCTAGGTAGACATCAGTGGAATTGTCTGAATGGTTACTATTTCTCCCCCCTGTTACAAAGAAAGATTTTCTTCAGGCCATTTAAATAGGCATAATATTTATCACCCATGTTAGCTCTTTTGGAACATTTTAAAAAGGATTCTTCCAACTGACCTCCTTTAAACAAATGATGCCTCTCTGTGTAATCCTTAAGAGACAGGAAGCAGAGATGCAGAGAAACTGTCATATACTCAGAGTAGGCTAATAAATCCCTCTCTGCAAAGATAAATAAGTCAGCTGTCACCCATGAGACTTGGAAGCCAAAGGGACACAAGCTACCACAATCCACTGAAGTCCAAACCACAGGGCAGCCTGGGTGAATTGGGGACTTGAGGTCACCCTGGAAGGGCAGCCACACTTGAAATCCCTGTGGCTGCCCTCAAGTCCAGGGAACATTTCTTCCAGCAGTCTGGAGAACACATGCTGAAGTCTCAAGCAAGGATCCAGTAGGCTCCTGTATGAATCAGAGCTCTCCAGAGAAATGGAACCAATAGGGTATAGACACATACAGGGAGAGAGCAATTGCTTTTAAGTAATTTGGCTCAAGTGACTGTAGGGACTGGGCAGGTCCAGGACAGACTGGCAGGCTGGAAATTCCAGCAGGAGTTGACTTTGCAGGCAGATTTCCTTCCTCTTTCAGGACCTCAATCTTTTCTCAAAAACCCTACAATTAACTGAAAGAGGCCCACCCATATCGTGGAGGTTAATCTGCTTGACTCAAAGGGTACTGATTTCAGTGTTAATCACATCTAAAAAATACCTTCACAGCCAGTATTTAGGCTTGTGTTTGGCTAAACAACTGGGCACCACGTAGCCAGGTTGACACATAAAATTAACCACCGCAGGTTCCAGAAAGCCTGGACTCCCCACCAAGGTGCTCCAAGCTCTAGAACCAGGTACTTAGCATGGGAGCTAATCCATCCTGCACAAGTACAAAGTCACCCACCATAGCCCCATCCCAAACACAGGTAAGGATCCCATAGCCCCAGATACTTCTCAGCCACCTCAAATCCTGAGGGCAGGTCTCTTGTCTTCAGAGCACCGCACCCTGTCTGAACATGCAAAATGGGCTCTCATTTTCTGTATCTGTGCACAGATCATAACAGAAGCCCCTCGTTTCATGATTGCCCCAACACAAGCGTTGAACTGAACCATCAGTGCAGTCACAAAATCTACCTGTCACATACTTTTAGGCTGGGTCTCTCAGACATTCCGACAGTCTGAAATATTTATAAATCACTCAGAGATCCCCAGATTGCTATCACTTTGTGTAAAAACTGGGTGACTTTTAGCAGCTCAACACTTATACATACTAGGAAACAGGTTCCTTTAATCTCTGAGCTTACTCTTAGTTTTAGAAATAAAGCCTTTCCCTACTGCTTTTGATAACAGAAATTATAGCAGAGAGAAAACACTGATGTAAGAAGATCCATCTCAGGCTCAGGAGCCAACACATGAAATGGGTCCCTGATGCCACAGGGCTCGTCAGGAGGCAGAGAACAAAAAAACAAAACAAAACAAAAAACAGAAAAAACAAGAGGCAAGGCATGGAGCACTCATTTCCTTACAGTTGGAGTCACTTTTACACACACAGACAGACTTTGTGGAGAGTTCTGGAGGCTAAGGGAGAGGAATGTCATACAGCAGAATGAAAACCAATGAATAACAGCATCACCACAAGGGATGAAATTTTCCAAATTCTTATTCATTCTCTAGTAAGACAATTGCAAGCAACTCTAGCATCATAAAATGAGTTACTGAAGATCCTGGTAGCTCTATAGAAATTAAATTAGTTCTTCCATCCTTAGTACAGTAGATGATTCACAAGGTAAGGGACGGCTGCATCGCCCAGGGAGCCTTGTTTTAAACAGGGAAGTGGCCTCCATTTCTGCTTCACGTGGGTCTGTCCCCTAAGAGGGAAGCTGAACAGCAGGACAGCTGATTTTGTGTACTTGTTATCATCACTGGTAATTAACATTTACCAAGCATTAAGGAGACACTAAGTGCCTAGCAGACACAAAGGCTGCCAAGTGGGCCCTCGGCCTAATTTCGGCCCCCAAACATCAACAAAGACCAACCACTAAAATCAATAGCAAGAGGATGCAGACTTGCCTCATCACACCGAGAATTGCCTGATTACACAACAGGAAAAAGAAGTAGCCAGAAAAGAACTTGAAAGAGGAAAGCTGATTTTTAGAAATGTGTCATTTCTTTCCTTTACCCATGGACCTCTTCTGTAGGACTTTGTAACAAAGGGATAATTATTTACAAAAATGGCTCACAGCACGCTAGAGAAGAGACCTGAAAATTATTAAAGATTCCTTATGGATTAGAGGAGGTTTTGGTTTCGGACGAAGGAACAAGTTCTTCATCATTCAAGTTGTAGTTATTAGAGTCACCGGTAAAACCAAAAGCTTACAACAGCCCTGTTGCCACGTCTTGAATTGGACATACAAAGGAAATTTCCTTATAACAAATAGGAAATCTGCATTCCTGTTTTATACTAGATCATTTTTGGCCTCGGTCAAATCCCTGGAGGAAAGTAGGGCACAGAGGTAAAGGGCTTGCCCGATGCGTTCACATGAGAGACAGGAACCCAAGCCTCCCGTTGTCTTTCTGACCCGGGGCTCTTCCGCGGCTCCCCAGGTCCCTGACAAGTTGTGCAAACTCTGATCCAGGTTTAGGCAGCAGGGAAAGGCAGGCTCAGTGCTGAGCCTGACTCACTCACCGGGGGCTATCACAGTTGGATCTACCAGTAAACTGATGTGCTTCCCTTCTCTCCTTGTTTCCTTCTAGGGCAGTTCCTCTTTCCCTCCGAAGTCCCAGCCAGCCTTGCAAGAAGATGCAGCTCAGACAGGGCTTTTGCAATAAAACCCAGGGCCCAAGGTCAAAAGCTACTCCCACCCACCTCCTCTTTTCCTTACTCACCCACGGTTCCTCTCTGTTCTGGCCCTTACATCAGGGCTTTTTGACCACAAGCCCTACAGACGGACTCCCAAGGAGGCTTTACTTCCCTGCTTCTCTCCCCTTCCACCCTGTCATCTTTACTCTCACCTTCTGCATGAATATCTTCTTCCCTCCCTCTCCCTATCCTGGTCACCTGACTACCCCTCCCTCCTCCTGTACATCTCAATTCCAGCATCCCGAGCTTGGCATCCTTCTGAATCACTCCCACCCACTGCGCAGATGGGATTCAAGTGCCTCCCTTGCTGGTTCCCAAATGTGGGTTTCTATCCTTGCTTCCTTGCACTTACCACACTTTTTAGATTTCTGCTTGCACGCTCTTCGAGGGCAGTGACCATCTGCTTTCACATCCCTGGGACATAGCACAGCGCCTGGATTCTCAATAAATATTTGTTTGAATGAATGTAACACAAGTAAAAATATCCCAACTATTTCATTTAGCTAAAACTGCCGTTGTTTGCATGTTAGTGACTTAAAACCCTTTCACAGGTTCCTTAACTGATGAAATAAGCAACTGTCCTGTTTTCTCTTCTCCTGACTATGATGTCCATACCTCCCCTCATGAGGCAGCACCTCTTCTACTTTGTTCTTTCCTCCAAAATCTACAATTTCAAAGTCAACCTCTCCACTCAAAGGGTTAAGAGAGACTTGAGGTCCCAAGGGTTGCGTGATGCGGAATCACCGACTACTCGGGAAGTACAGTCCCTGCAATGACAGATACACAGAAATCAGAGGAGAAGAATCTCACCGTGAACAGAACACACGCTGCCGCCGAGCAAAGGTGCGCTTGAAAACGCCACTGCCACACTCCTTGTCTCTCACCCCAACGGGCAATTTGTGCTGCCCAAGGAGCACACGAGGTTCCCCTGGTGCTTCCTTCTTCTAGCTTTCCTTCCCACTTTCTCCTTTTTCCCCAAATCTCCATCCCCACGCACTCATTCTCACCCTCAGCTTGCCGTGACCTTCCACTGGAAAGAGTTCAGCCCAACAGACCTCCCATGAACTGGCACCTCCACACCCTGCCCCTCCCATCTGCTCCGCACCTTCAGCCTCTCCTCTCCTGAGAAAGGCTGATGCTGCCCCCTGTGCACCAGATCCCAAGCTTTCCTGCCTCTTCTCGGACATTTCTCCAGCTCTTCTTTCCTCTCTCATGCAGCATCCACTTTTCCTTCTTACACTGGATACTCCCATCAGATACAACATACTCTTTTCCTCCCATCTTAAAAAAAGGAAAAAAGAAAGAGAGAGAGAGAGAGAAGGAGAGAAAGAAAGAAAGAAAGAAGAAGAAAGAGAGAAAGAAAGAAAGAAAAGAAAGAAAGAAAGAAAGAAGAAAGAAAGAAAGAAAGAAGAAAGAAAGAAAGAAGAGAGAGAGAAGAAAGAAAGAGAGAGAAAGAGAGAAAGAAAGAGAGAAAGAGAAAGAGAAGAAAGAAAGAAAGAAAGAAAGAAAGAAAAAAGAAAGAAGAAAGAAAGAAAAGAAAGAAAGAAAAGAAAGAAGAAAAGAAAGAAAGAAAAGAAAGAAAGAAAGAAAGAAAGAAAGAAAGAAAGAAAGAAAGAAAGAAAAGAAAGAAAGCCTCTACCCAGTTCCTTCCACATTTTCTCCTTCCCTTTCTAGCACATTTCCCAGGGAGCCGTCAGGAGCAGTGTTTGCAACTTAACCCTTTGTGTTGTGACTTGAATCTACACCAGTCACACTTTTACTCTCAGAAGTCCCCCATGCCCTCCACATTGCTAAAGCCATGGCCAAGTCTCTGGCTTCGTCCCATTGACATTTCAGCAGATTTTGCGAAGGCAGTAACTATCTTTTTCTAATTCCTCCTCACTGGCTTGGAGGACACCTCACACTCCTGGTTTGTCTCCTACTTGCCTGGACACTCCATCCTGATCTTCCTTCCTGGTTCCCCTTCATCTCCCAAATCTCTAAATGTTAGAGTACCCCAAACTCAGCCCTGAATTCTCTATACTCACTCCCTTGGTAATCTCATCTAGATTTCTCATTTGAAATACCATTTTATGCTAATGGTTTCCAAAGATATTGAATAGCATCTTAAATTTATCATATCTGGAACTAAACTCTCAATACAGACCCCCAAATTAGCTCCTTTATGGTTAATTGTAACTGAATTCTTCCAGTTGCTCAGGCCAAAACTCTTGGAGTCATCTTTAGATCCTTTTTCCATTTACCCTACATCAGCTCTGTCAGCCAATTCTGTTGACTCTGCTTACTTTTTGCCTTCATCAGCATCTTCTATTATTTATTAAAGGGCTCTAAGCCTCACACAACTACATAAATTGAAAGGAACCACAAATGCTATTAGGAATGCCAAAGAAGGGCAGAAGATCCCAAGAAAAAGCCACAACACTGCTTAACCCTCAGAGCCTGTTCATTCCCTGCTTCCCTGATGTGTCCTCCCCACATCTGCTAATTTTATCTCATTTTTGTACCTCTCACCCTGTTTCCATCAATGTTGTGTCTTACATAGTAACTGTAGCACAATGTCAAAACCAGGAAATCAACACTGGTGCGCATGGATAGTAGTACCATGTCATTTAACCATATATGGAGATTCCCATTAAGCAACCAACTGCAAAGATACAGAGCTATCTCTGACATGAAGATCTTCCTCGTGCCTCCCCTTTATAATCACGTTTACCTCCCCACATCCCCAACCCCTGCAAATCACTAATCTATTTTCCCATCTCTTTAATTTTGTCATTTTGATAAAGTCAGATAAATGGAGCCATATAACATGTGATCCTTTGAGACTGGCTGTTTTTCACTCAGCATAATAACCATGAAGTCCTTAGAAGTTTATTGTGTGTATCGATAATTTGTTCCTTTTTTTTTTTAGAAAGGACACACGTCTTTTTGTTGTTGTTGTTCCTTTTTCATTGCTGAGTAGTATTCTATGGTATGGCTGTTCCATGGTTGTTTAACCATTTACTTATCAAAGGACATTTTTGGTTGTTTCCAGTTTTTCACTTGTATATATAACAGTGCTGTGAATAATCCTGTACAGGTTTTTGTGTAGGGGCACCTGGGTGGCTCAGTCGGTTAAGCGTCCAATTTTTGATTTCGGCTCAGGTCATGATCTCAGGGCTGTGAGTTCAAGCCCCATGTCGGGCTCTGTACTGAGCGTGAAGCCTGCTTGAGCTTGTCTCTCTCTCCCTCCCTGCCCCTCCCTCCTTCTCAATCTCCTCTCTCTCCTCTCTAAAAAAAAAAAAAAAAAAAAAACAAGATAAAACACATAAGTATTCATTTCTCCGAGATAACTGCCCAGGAGTGCAATTGCTAGGCTATGTGGTAAGTATATGTTTAGGGTTTCATGTTTGTTGTTTTTGTTTTGTTTTAGAAACTGTCAAACTACTTTCCAGAGTGACTGTACCATTTTACATTCTGAGATATTTCCAGAATCCAATCACTTCTCACCACCATGGCCCGCACCCTGATCCAAGTCCACAGGTTCTATTACTCCTCTGTCTGAGAGCATACACTAGCTTCCCACGCCAACTGAGTAAAGCCAAATTCCTTACCATGATAGAATTTCGTTTTCCCTCTTTCTCTGACTCTATTCCCAGTTATTCTCCCCATCAGTCACTCCTCTGCAGCTCGGACAATGGCCTCCTTGCTCTGCTGACACGTGGCAGGCACTCTCTTGTCAACTTCACATCCGCTGTTCCCTTTCCTAAAAGGCTCTTCCACACAGTTCATTCCCAAACTCCTTCAAGTCTTTATTCAAACCCCCCTCCCAGTTAGGCTTTCCTGGCCATTCCACCTCCCCACCAACCTTCCCTGCTTTGTTTTTCTCCTTGGTGCATTATCACCACCACACACGGGACGTGCCTTGGGTGACGGTCTCTGACCTTTCACTACAATGCAAGCACTTGGAAGGCTGGATTTGAGTCTGTTTTGCTCCCTGCTGAATCTCCAGTGTCTGAAATAATTCTTGCCACACAATAGATGGCTCAATAAATATGTCTTAGGTGAATGGATGAATAGATTAGTGAACAATCGTAACTAGAAAGCGACTGCCAGCATTCCACATCTGTTCTCAATGTCCCTATAAAGAATGCCATTCTAAGCACATAGAAATGGAGGTCAAAACAAAACACCAAAAGCATTTACAAATGTTCCCAGGAAATTACAACAAGTGCATATTTGTAAATGTACCACATCAATAATGCACTGGGCCACTGGGCTAGAGTCCTTGCATGTCTGCATCTCTAGAACAAAACTCTGGAGCTGCCCCGTTTCTGAAATGTCGTATCAGAACACACAGCTCAGGAGGCCACAAGCCCATTCCCTGATAACCAGGAGAAGAAGGACACGTACAGTTTACAGCCACCCTCTGGTTGTCAATCCAAACACAAAGATAGACTCCTTCACTCCTGTAATGACTGATTCTCAAAAGCCTAAAAGAATATATCCTGCCTCATTACCCATTGCATTCCACCTTGAGCCACACTTAAGCTTGGTGAGGACAGAGAATTTAACCAAACACAACAGGCAAAGAGTTCACAGAGGGTGTAAGAAGGTTCAAAGCCAATAAGGAGAGCTTGCTAATAGGCTAGCTAGGTACCATTGCATGGCATGCACTTGGCTAGAAAAAAAATTTAAGTAGGCTATTTTATACTTCGCTTACTGATGTCAACTGCTTTTTTTTTTTTTTTTTTTTGAGGCCTTGCTGTGGAAATAGCCAGTAATTATATAGTACATATATGTACCAGGACTATCCTAAACACTTTACACATATTAACTCAACCAATCCCCCTCAATAGCAATGAGAAGGTAGACACTGTAATGGGCCCCAGGTTACAGACAGCTTTAGGCAACATATCCAAAGACACACAGCCAATGAGTGAGGCTCCGAGCCTCCTGAACCCCAGCAGCCTGGCTCTGGAGTTGTGTTCACACTTTGCCCCTTCACTTTGTGTTAACATCTGAGCTAAAATATGTTCCCCTCATTATCTTGTTAAATAGTTAAGACTACCCAAGAGGTAAAATAAGAGGGAACTGAAGAGCTGAAGTAAGTAGGCTGTTAAGTGGTAGGGAGGGTTTCCAACTCAGGGGACCTGACTCTTAAAGGCCATCCACATGGCCTCTTCTGGCCTCTCCCTCTACCTTTTCCTACACCATACCCCTGAAGGGAGGGGAGGGTGCTCTCCGTGGCTGCCCACCTTCACAGCCTTCATCCCAGCCTACAAGCTACACACACACCAACCTAGCCTCCCCTTCCTCCTTCCTTCAAAACACCTTTCCCTCAGTCATGTTGGAAAGGAAATGGATTCGGCTATGACTGAGACTCCCTTTAAGAGAGTCTACTACTTACCTCAAATGAAATTTTTATCTGTCAGGCTTCAGATGCCAAGATAAGAATCTCAGAGAGCCTTATGGAAATACTTTTGACTGGTATGGGGGCGGGGAGGGGGGTCTCTTTCTGGTAGACCACAGATCACATCCTCTGAGCGCTTGTCTTTATCTATAGTGGCAAAACAACAGTAGGCCATGCTGCCTGTGTGATCTCTGACAAGTCATGTCATCTCTCTGTACCTCAGTTTCCCCATCGCACGAAAGGAGATTAAAGACATAGCTACTCTGTGGGGGGGTGCGAGAGGCTTCTTGAGCTACATACAGAAAGCAGTGCTTGGAAAAGTTCTCAGCACAAAGTGAGTGCTATGTAAATATTTGCTATTATTACCCACTTTTATTAAATGCCCTGCGTACTGTCCCAACACGGTGGCCGGGAGGAAGGAGGAACGAGACTTTCTCCACTCCTCCATTCCCAAACTCCTCTCATCCAGAAACACTTCTGCCACTGGTTTTCAAGAAAGCTTGTTTTCTGCCTCGTGGAGTGGAGAATCGATTTGACTTAATATTACTTGCTATTCATATAGTGTTTTTCTTCCTTAAAAGACCTCTGTGCAACCAACATTACTTGCATGACACTAAACAAAGAAAGATTCTTTTAAAAGGAAGTTTTTGAAAGACATGTTTTGAGCCTCGTTTTTCAGGAGTGGCCAACCTGCTTAAAGTCTGCTTACTGGGAGAAATGTGACACAAACCCCCCAAAACAAGAATTTCCAGGGGACAAGGAAATGGACTTTGTTCAAATGAAAAAAAAAAAAAAGGCTATTTTACATTTATCAGCATTTGAGAGTAAATTTGCATTATTCTGAATGCTTTGCATGCTGCTCCTTCTGCTTCTTTTATAAGGAATTTAAAAGAAGGAAAAGAAAAGAGAACAGGGCAATAAAAGGAAGGCCTCCTTTGCTTATATAACTCCCGCCATGGAGATTTAGCGAAAACAGACGGCTAAGCAATGTTATCCAATCTCATTGCACAATCCACTGATAATCTTCACCTCACCTGATGGAAACTCCTATGCTTCCTCCTACTTTTGCATGGGATTGTTCATCTTCCTCATTCAGAATCTATTTCCCAAAGCACGAATTTTAAATTATTCTCATTTAACTCGTGCCTCACTGTGCTCTGAGAGAAGCTCTGAAACTTATAGACAGGAAACATGTCCTGTTCCCTATTCCCTAACTGAATATAGGCTTCTGTAATAATTCATTGCAGTGACTCCCAACACCACAATACGTGTTGCAACTTCAAATGAAAGGATTTGCTCGGGTAAGTATGAAAGAAACCAGATCAACGGTTAAATATCTGCATGGTCAGAGATGAAGAGATTTTCCTAAACAAGATATCCTAAGACACTCTGCTTCCCGTGGGCTTGAGGACAAGGGCTCTTGCTCCCGGTGCCGAGGGATCAGTATCTGGCCAACAGGGACTCCCCTCAACTTACCAGCTTGATTAAAAGATTGGCTTTTGGACCAATACACCTTTCCGTTCCATATGTCTGGACTATATTTGACATAGAAGACACTGAACTACCAACTGTTGGGGCCCTATGATTCTGCCTCACAAGTAAGACATGCTCAGCTGATGTCCCCATCTCAGATGACAAGTCAGCAGGGTCTGATTGGAGCCACGGCCTCCTCTGGCAATGGCTCTCACACATGCCTTTGATGGTTCCTTCTGTCTGCTCTGAGGAGACTGCCCTCCTTCGGCAAACAGTGCAGCAATTGCTTTGACATCTTGTTATCACACATCCTGTTCACAAGCACAGATAAGAAGACCTGTGTCCAAATAAGCAGAGTGCTGTCGCATTTTCTTCATTAGATTGAGTGATTCAGTTGCCTAATTATACGTGTATCCGTAAGCCCATGGTGGCCAGATCTACACACTTGGGCAGGATTTGTGCTGCTGGTTGAATCCAGAGAACACATACACTAATGTTGAGTTCTGCATTTTATCCCTATAGCTCTCCTTGGTTCCAAGAGCTCTCTTTGAAGTCAGCGCTCTTGGGTTTAGATCATTAGCATGCTATCATAACAACGCCAGAGCCATTAACCGGTTCATTTGTCAATTAATGTCACTCAGTTCTGTGGCACAGGCTGTACTCCTTCTACTCAATTTCTCAGAAATACTATAGGTTACCAAAAAGACCAACTTAAGAACAAGTGCTAGATCAGCATAAATCCACCACCCCAAGAGATAAAGCAAAGTCACCATCCTACAAAAAAAAGGCGGGGGGGGGGGGGCTCATTTTTCTTATGTAAGCAGCTGCATTGCATACAGAATTGTTCCTTAAGAGCGCCATTCACCTAGTATTTATGTAAAAGCATAAAACCAGCACCTGTACTAACACCTATTACATGTAATTAATATCTACAGTGTCAAAAGTTCAGAGTCTAATGTTCACACAAGTATGACATCACCATAACCAAAGCTTTTGTGGATTTACTCTATGGTCTTGAAGCATAAAAGGCAATGAAACTGGTTCTGCCCCCAGAGTCATTGTGACAACGTTTAGGCATTCCATCAGAATGTATTATATTAATAAACCAGGGATGAAGGCTGTTCACAAATTAGATCATTTTTAACATGAAAACATAGAGCCTGAAGTTGGTATTCCTCATATCAAAACAGCCAGAGGGGTGGATGTCCCTGCCCGAGTGCATGGCCCATCTTGTCCCAGAGGTGGCTATATCCATATCAGGAAAATGAATTAGTCCAGCTCCCTTTGGCAAACGCCATGGATTACTCAAATCATGCAACTAAATTCCCTGGTTCTAAGAATCTCTGTAGCTTGTCTATAGGGGTAAGATGCACTTGCTGCTGACACTAGCACTCATCTATTTATGGAATTCAACAAATAGGCATTCACTGTCTAATTCAGGCTTTTATCCTCCTGGAGCTTGAATTTTAGACAGACATTGATCAAAGAATTATATAAATACATATGAAATCCCACTAGTGACAAATGCTATGAATGCAAGGTGTCGACTCCTAAAAGAACAGAAAATAATCTGAACATATCAGTATTGTTATTATGGTGATCAGGTAGAAATCAATGTAATATTTAACTTTCAGAATTCTTGTGGAGATTAGTTTGATATACACAAAAGCATATTTTTAAACTCTACATACTTGCTGAACTCTACCTCTGAAACTAACAATGCACTATATGTTAATTAATTGAATTTAAATAAAATAAATTTTTTTAAAATTAAAAAAACTCTACATACTTAGATTAAAAAATAAGGATCGGTTTACTATAGTGGATAGGCTAAGCTATGTTGCAGAATAAGTAATAAATAAAATCTTGGAACTAAATACATCAAAGGCTTATTTCTCACTAAGGCAAAAGCACCAACAAATGTGGCAGCTCTCCAGGGCAGCTCCCTTCAAGCAGGGAATCATCTTAGAATTCCAGAGCATCTCAAGGTGTGGCTTCTAGATCACCATGGCAACAAAGACCCATAGGGCAAGGGACTGAAGGGTCATGCACTGGCTCTTGTATGTTCCATCTTACCACGAGGGCACTAGTAAATGTGGGGGAACATGGATGTTCGGTAAATATTTCTGCCATGAGTGGGAAAAGCATGGTTCTTGAATGAGTGATCTAACTCTTTTGAGACCATTTTCTCATGGATCAAATGGAAAGGGTCCTTCAAGCTATCTCGCCACGTTAAGAGGAGCTGTGAAGAAGACCTTATTTGCTGCAAAGAGCCAGAGAAAAGACTATTACTGCTATTTCTACCACAACCACCAATGACAGCAACACCAAAGGAAAGAAGAAATACTGAAGTGAAGCATGATGGGCCTGGACTAGTTTCTGCCAATGGAACAAGCCAGCCAGTCTGGCTGGGCACCCAGGGATCAGCAGCACCCTGCAACCATGTCACTTGGGGACAGACAGAGTAGGGTGGCTGGAAACAGCACTGGAGCAAACCGGTGCAGACCCTGGCCCATCCCCAACCTCTCGGAAAGCACAATTTGACTTCTGGGTCCCTGCACATTTACCTAGTGAGCTAGTCTAAAATTGCCTAATTGGGCTAACAGACCCAGTTACAAAAAAAGCTAAATATACCTAGTACTTTCTCATCCTGAATAATATTATCCTGGGTCAGAGATAAGGTATATTACTTGTTTAACTGCCATTATTGGTCTCTGTCTGACCATTATGGAGCCAACAGCCCTGATCTAAATTACAGACCCTTCTTTACCCAACTAAAAACCAAGAAACCCATAAAGAAGCAATTCCCGGTTCTCATTAGGGCTCCCAATTGTCTTTGGTAAGATGGAAACTCAGGTGGTGTTTATCTATTTGAGAAATATTGTATTTACTTAGACTCTCCTAAGCGTCCATCCTCAGCACCAATACATCTGCTTAATATGCTCCATTTATTGCTTTGGTGATGGATACCACCATTAGGCGCACAGCATGACAAATGTTTTTTGGACCTTGTGAAAATCATGAGTTTTAGTTGTCTGTCTCCCCGTGCAGCTATTCACAGCCAGAGCAAAGAAGCAACATGCAATAATATTAAAGGCAATACTAAAATAAGAAAAAGAACGTTTCTATAAAAACAAGTAGAAGTGAAAGAGAATGAACTGAAAGTGACTGATTGTAAGAAAAAGTCTCAGAGATTCCAAAGATCAAAGATTAAAAAAAATCCAAAGGCTTGGGAATTAATTTAACCACTACAGAAAGATGATTCTGGGGAAAAACAGCCTACAAGACCCGTTGAAAAATAAATGGCTGTCCCAGAAAATAGGATAAAATCGAGAATGTTGAGAAGATAGAAATGATACGGTAAACAAAACTGCATTTATGTACTTTTAAAAAGGTTTTATAGCCACAATGTGTATCATTATTAAAAGGTACTACGATGACCCAAAGCAAATTAAAACGTGAAAAAAATGAAAAACAGAGACACTACATTCCTGTTGTCTGCTAAGAGAAGTTAAAGAATTTTGGAGGCTTTCCTACAACAATAAAGCTTAAGAAATCACACAAAGAAAAAAAGAGATTCACTACGTGACCTTTTCATTATTACTGGTAGAGATTCGTTTTTAACTAATAGTAGATTGTCTGCTTTTAGCCTATTTTATGAAAACTGTCTATTAATATTTTGTCATATTATGGAACTAAATACGTTGAGATGTTTCCAAACGTGCCTGTGAGTGTGCTTCTATATGTATATGTGGTGGGAGGTGTGAGTAGTGTGTGTGACTACTGTGTGTGCACAGTGTGTTTATGCACAGCTGTGTAGTTCAAGTGTGTGCAGGTCTGTGGTTGTGCGAGAGGGTTATGTGTATGGGGTGGCATGTGGGTGAGCATGAATATGGGAGTCTGTGTGACTGCATGCGTTGAGCGTCTGTGGGGAGTGTGACTGTGAATATGTGCGAGCCTATTCAAGTCTGTGTGAGCGTATGTGCAAGTATGTCTGTAAGTGGGGATGTGATGATGCATAGGGTGTGATCGGATGTGTGCACCCGGGCACACGTGAGCATATGTGGGAGGCTGCTGCTCACGGCAGAACACTTCTAATAAACCCAAGGAGTGAGGCATTTCCATGGCCTAGAAGGACACAAAAGACAAGCGTTAAGGGGTAATTAGCATAGCAACTTGCTTCTTATTAGATCGCTCAGACCAGAACCACATTCACCACGAAAGTCATTTCCTGACTAGTCCCCTAGAAGCTGGGGCCTGTCTTCCTGTCTGTCCACTCACTGCTCTTTTTATCCTTAGCCCAAGAAGGGCAAAAAGAACTCCAGGAGTGAACCTCACGAGCTCCCAACCAGGTAGCACCTTGCCACCTCTGTGAGGAAGATGCGCCCTCCACCTGTTCCTCCAGGCCCGTGACGTCTTCCAAGCCCTGATTAAAAACAGTGTCATCGGGGGGCGCCTGGGTGGCTCAGTCGTTAAGCGTCTGCCTTCAGCTCAGGTCATGGTCCCAGGGTCCCAGGGTCCTGGGATCGAGCCCCGCATTGGGCTCCCTGCTTGGTGGGAAGCCTGCTTCTCCCTCTCCCACTCCCTGTGCTTGTGTTCCCTCTCTTGCTGTGTCTCTCTGTCAAATAAGTAAATAAACTCTTTAAAAAAAAAAATGTTCATTCAAGAAACCTTCCTTACCCAGCCTCCGCCAACACCAATCTCCCCCTCAGCCCTTAAGAATAACATTTACATTTTGAATGACGTATCGAATGGAATTAACTGTACAAAGAGATGAAATCACATGGCTACCTACACAGGATGATTTTAATAATTATAATAATTAACTTTTATTGAGAACCTACTATATTTGTGCCAGCCACTCTACTAAGCCTTTTATCTACATCTCAATTAATTGTCACCACATTCCTTTGATTTGACTGTAGTCACGACTTTCATTTTAAAGATAGGAGAGTGAAATTCAGACAGTTTAAGTAACTTGTCCGAGGTTTACTCTCTCTTTCTCTCTCTCTCTCTCTGTTCTGTTATTCATATTCAGTACATTCTACTGATATGTCCTCAAATTCACTGATTTTAGTCTGTCTTCTCTAGTCTACTACTGAGCCCACCCAATGAGTTTTTGCCTTGGTTATTGTATTTTTCAGTTCTATAATTTCCACTTGGTTCCTTTTTTATATAACTTCTGTTTTTTGGCTCAGATTTTCTAACTTTTCATTTGTTTCAAAAAATTCATTCCTTGTGAAGCATTTTTACAGGACTGCTGTAAGTTGTGAGATCATTTCAAAATGTGATTCATCTGAGCGTTGGCATCTGTTGATTGTCTTTTCTCATTCATGTTTTGATCTTTCCAATTCTTGGTATGAACACGTGACTTTCTATTGAATGCTGGGCATTTTGGATAGTTTATGATGAAACTCTGTATCCTATATTAACTTCTGTTTCTAGCAGGCTGGCCCTCCAGTGAGGTGCAGTGCAAGATGAGATGGGTGTGTATGTTCAAATGCCCTGTGGGCCCTGCCAATGCCACCAGAGCAAGAAAAAAGGACCGACTCACACCGCCTCCTCACAGACAGGGTATTCCTATTCAGCTCTCCTTCTACCTGATTGACACCTTCTTGGTGAAAGTGGGGCACTAACTCCTACACCCTGAGCTCAGCTGCCACCGGTGGTGGGGGGGAGGGGGGCTGACTGCAAGCCCTGCCTCCCAACATCTAATCCTGTCTTGTTGCTACTGGATGGAGTGGAGGCTCAGCTCCCCACTGGGGAAAGGAGAGTGCTGATTGGCCCCAGGGTGCACTGTCTCTGTCTCATTGTTAGTGAAGATGAAGACTGAGGTCAGCCCTGGGTCCTACTGACACGCCCCTAACCGATTTGCACTGCCTGGTTCCACTGGGCAGGACATGGGAGATCAGCGGCCCACTTGGTCCTGCCAACACAAGCCAGCGTGAGAATCGAGGCACTGCTTGCTTCCTCCAGGCACAGGACAGAAGGTTAGCTTCCTACTCGGCCCTGCTGAGGCCTCCCTGTGGGGTTACGGGAGCACGCTGCCTGCTTCCACACAGCAAGGGGGTAGAAGATAGAGGGGTCATTCCTCCATTGGTGTTTGACACTTGGCTAGAGTAGGGTAGATGTTTTCAAAATGCTTCCTGGTCCTTTGCCTCAGGGGAACAGAATCTTCTTGGAGCTTTTCATGCCTGTGCCTATAGGTGGTTCTGGTTTGGAGGCTTCTGAAGCACCTGTCCAAAGTATAGAGATAGCAGTCAGGTATCCCAGCAACTCACCATGTGTCATTCCTCAAGTCCTGTGGTCCCAGGCAGCCCTTTTTCATTTACCTTTCAGAGACTTCCTATGCTTGTTCGTTGTATTACATCCAGAGATGTTTAGTTGTAAGGGAGGGGAGGAGAAGGGGTAGAAACCTTATAGAAAGGAGGCTACCCCCTCTTGGTGGAATTGGAACATTCCAGGGTATTATAAACTCATAAATGGTGAGGCCAGAATTTGAATCAGGAAATCTAGTCATGAAATTATTATTTTAATTGTCATGGTAACACTAGTCATAATAGAAATTATACGGGTATTAGTTTGCTAGGGCTATCATACCAAAATACCAGAGACCGGGTGGCTTAAACAAGAGAAAATTTTATTTGCTCACAATTCCAAAGCCTAGAAGTCCAAGATCACGGTGTCAACAAGGTAGGTTTCTTCTGAGGCCTCTCTTCTTGCCTTACAGATGGCTGCTGACTTCTCCCCGCATCCTCACATGGTCTTCCCTGTGTGTGTGTGTGTCTGTGTCCAAATGTTCTCTTTTTTAAAACTTGTCATACTGGATTAAGGCCCACAGCAAGGACCTCACTTAAACTTAGTCACCTCTTTAAGACCCTATCTCCAAATACAGTAGCATGCTGAGGCACTGAGGATTAGGACTCAAACACATGAATTGGGGAGGGGGGGGACTGAATTTAGTCCACAACAATATGCAATTGTGTATAAAGCAATATATTACATAAAGGTAAGATATTATAAATGTATATTATACATGAGAAAAGTAGCCTAAATGTATAGTAGGTTCTTGGCATCAGGGTGAATTCACCAATCTGTACATTAACTGTAATTAACACCCACTTGTCTGGTCATTCTCCTTGGTATTATGGCAGGCATAGATTATAGCTGATTGAAGTTGTGCAAAGGAAGGAGCTAGTGCCCTCTCTGAGACACTCTGGTTGAGGAACAGGAAATCCATTGGCTCAACCTGCCCTTTTCCTGAAAATACACCCCAGGGCTTGGCTTCTCACCCCCTGCCCTAGGAAGGGAAGGTTGCTGGAGACTGTCAATGCTTCTTCACAGCTTGTGGGGGTAATTGGCAAGCTCAGCCCAGATCCCGGTGCCCCATTCCCACAATTACTCCAAAAACTCCATCACCTGAACTACAGTGACAACCCAACAACATGGAAGAATCTTAGCAATGTCATATTAAATTTAAAAAGTAAGTTCCATACCATACTGTCTTGATGATTACAGCTTTGTAATAGAGTTTGAAGTCCAGAATTGTGATGCCACCAGATTTGCTTTTCACATAGATCAGTGGAACAGAATAGAGAGCCCAGAAATGGACCCTCAACTCTATGGTCAACTAATCTTTGACAAAGCAGGAAAGAATGTCCAATGGAAAAAAGACAGTCTCTTCAACAAATGGTGTTGGGAAAATTGGACAGCCACATGCAGAAGAATGAAACTGGACCATTTCCTTACACCACACACAAAAATAGACTCAAAATGGATGAAAGACCTCAATGTGAGACAGGAATCATCAAAATCCTAGAGGAGAACACAGGCAGCAACCTCTTCGATCTCAGCCACAGCAACTTCTTCCTAGAAACATCGCCAAAGGCAAGGGAAGCAAGGGCAAAAATACACTATTGGGACTTCATCAAGATAAAAAGCTTTTGCACAGCGAAGGAAACAGTCAACAAAACCAAAAGACAACCGACAGAATGGGAGAAGATATTTGCAAATGACATATCAGATAAAGGGCTAGTATCCAAAATCTATAAAGAACTTATCAAACTCAACACCCAAAGAACAAATGATCCAATCAAGAAATGGGCAGAAGACATGAACAGACATTTTTCCAAGAAGACATCCAAATGGCCAACAGACACATGAAAGAGTGCTCAACATCGCTCGGCATCAGGGAAATCCAAATCAAAACCTCAAAGAGACACCACCTCACACCAGTCAGAATGGCTAAAATTAACAAGTCAGGAAATGACAGATGTTGGCGAGGATGCAGAGAAAGGGGAACCCTCCTACACTGTTGGTGGGAATGCAAGCTGGTGTAGCCCCTCTGGAAAACAGTATGGAGGTTCCTCAAAAAGTTGAAAATAGAGCTACCCTATGACCCAGCAATTGCCTTACTGGGTATTTGCCCCAAAGATACAAATGTAGTGATCCGAAGGGGTATGTGCACCCCAATGTTTGTAGCAGCAATGCCCACCAATAGCCAAACTATGGAAAGAGCCAGATGTCCATCAACAGATGAATGGATAAAGAAAATGTGGTATATATATACAATGGAATATTATGCATCCATCAAAAAAAAAAAAAAAACGCTGAAATCTTGCCATTTGCAACAACGTGGATGGAACTAGAGGGTATTATGCTAAGTGAAATAAGTCAATCAGAGAAAGACAAGTATCATATGATCTCACTGATATGAGGAATTCTTAATCTCAGGAAACAAACTGAGGGTTTGGGGGGTGGGAGGGATGGGGTGGCTGGGTAATAGACATTGGGGAGGGTATGTGCTATGGTGAGCGCTGTGAATTGTGTAAGACTGTTGAATCACAGACCTGTACCTCTGAAACAAATAATACATTATATGTTTAAAAGAAGAAGAAGATAGTAGGAAGGGAAAAATGAAGGGGGGGAAATCAGAGGGGGAGACGAACCATGAGAGACTATGGACTCTGAGAAACAAACTGAGGGTTTTAGAGGGGAAGGGGGTGGAGGGATGGGTTAGCCCGGTGATACGTATTAAGGAGGGCATGTATTGCACGGAGCACTGGGTGTTATATGCAAACAATGAATCATGGAACACTACATCAAAAACTAATGATGTAATGAATGGTGACTAACATAACATAATAAAATTAAATTAAATTTAAAAAGTTCCAAATATTGCTTACAGCATGCTGCCTTTTTTACAAAGTCAAGAAAATTACAAACTGCATATGCCTTTTAGGAACACAACAATAACACATACAATCAACAGTAACACATACGATAAATTATATAAAGAAAACAGTGAACATAAGACTCAGGATGATGGTTACCTCTGGGAGGAAACATCCAGACAATGATGGGGATGGAAGAACAGGTTATATTCGACAACAACCAGGGTCTCAGCTTCTCCTCTGGATGGTGGACACATAGGTGATCATTATGTTCTTTTAAAATAATTACCAAAAAAATTACAAAAAAATAAAAGAAAAAGAAAAGAATTACAGAAATAACTTATTAAATGAATAAAAGCAGTAAGAAACTGGATCATTAAGAGCTGACCTTAGTCGGGGCACCTGGATGCCACAGTTGGTTAAGCATCCAACTGGTGGTTTCAACTCAGGTCTTAATGTCAGGGTCCTGGGATGGAGCTCCGTGTAGGGCTCTGCGTTCAGTGCAGAGTCTGCTTGAGATTCTCTCTTCCTTTCCCTCTGCCCCTCCCACTCATGCTCTCTCTCTAAAATAAATAAATAAATCTAAAAAAAAAAAGAGTTGACCTTAGTCTTAAATTAGCTAAGATTCCAGATTATTGATCGTTTTCCTCTTCTTTCCCATTCCTCCCATTCGTGAAGAATGAACTGTACTTCTCAAAGGATGATGTCATTTCCTACTTCAAAAAGTTTAGTTTCTCACCACCCAAACTGAAAAATCGCAGCACGGTAATCATTAAGGTATATCCTCAGCATTTGCTACCTGAGGAATTTTCCAAACATAGGGACTCCCAGGCCTCACCATAGAGATTCTGATTCAGTAGCAGGAATGAGGTCTGAGACTCTGTATTTTATGGTCTGTGTCCTAAGAAGCCGTCCTGCCTTCAGCGTCTTGGTCATCATGTCTGAAACACTCCTATCACCAGCACCCTCTAAAACTTCTCTTTTATCATATTACTCTTTCTTCAAAAACCTTTACTGTTCCGTTCTTGCTTGCCAAATCTAAATTCTCTGCCCACCGGCCAGGGCCCTCTACAATATGGTGCCACCCTAATGATCCAAATGTATCTTGCACATTTGCCATAGGCAAATCTAAATACAATCAGGCCGGTGCTCCCTGCCACCAATGTGGAGCTTATTAGTGCCTCTGGCCTTTTTGTGTAGTCCTTGTCTGGAAAGCCTTCTCTCTCTTCTACCTCTCCAGATCCACATCCACATCCAGATCCTTCCAGGCCAGATTCAAATCTTTCCTTCCACATAAGCCATTTCTGATTTCATCTCACTTCTTCAACAGCACATGGTAGCCCTTAATGAATTCCTATGAAGTGACTAGTGTATTTCCTAATTTCTCTCTTTACAGATAGTAAACCTCCCTGTGACTAAAAGTTATTTTTTTCTTCTATATCACTTATAATTTGGATTATGTTGAAACTTGTGGACACTTAGGATACCATCAATCCAATGCTCCCGTCTACACACTATCTTTGTCCCAGGCTAATGCCTGAGCCTTCCTGTTGATAGCAAGACATCACACTACTGATCCTATTCAATGGAGCAAGACTGACTCTAATCTGAACTTGGCCAATGAGATCCTTCTGTGGGATTTTTAGACCCAGTGCCCAGAGATTTGAGGCCTTAAAAAGAAAAGTTTGGATGCTGACATCTCAATATCAGTCATGTTTCTTACTATGGGTAAAAGAGAGGCAGAAAAATCTAATGTTCAAATAGAGGAAGGCACAGCTGAACAGAAGCAGAATCAAGGACTGGAGGGAATGGGTGATTGTTAAGCCTCTGCTTCTAGTTAATTCCAGAGTTTTAACTAAATTCCTGCCCCCGGGTTTAGCAAGACCCCCTCAGTAATTAATAAATTCCCTGTCTTTCAGTTCAGCTACTTTAAATAAACTTTCTACCGATTTCATCCAAAGAATCAATCTTCTTTATGATCCATTCTCCATGAGGCTGACGCATCGTACCTGCCCCTCATTGTCCACCTTCCTGAGCCCTTTCGGCCTGTTAGCCAAGAAGGAATAATATGTGACTGCTATTAACTAGTTTAGGCAGGATTTACTGAGTGCCCTGTGATGCTGGGTACTAGAGATATTAGACTCTAGCCCCCAGGAGTGGGGGTTACTCCCAAGGAGAAGTTGGCAGTCAACCATTGGTTAAGCTCACTTCAGCTCTGACCTCCCCCAGAATCTCCCTTTGTTTCTGGAATGAACACCCCTAACATCCCTGGAACAACATTTCTTGGTCTCAGAATTAACATTTATTAATTAAAAAAAGAAAAATGCAAGGTTATATAGATTTTAACACATTCTCTCAGGTTTGGCAAAATGGAAAAAGGACTAAACCCTCTTTTTATCTCCTTGCAAGGAATTCATACTCTCAAACTTCACAGAACAGACTATTTCCTTAATATCTGACTTTCAGAGAACAAATCATGAAAACAAATATCAGGTCACTAACGCTTTGACTGTTTTAACAAGTCTGCACATTTATATACATCCTTAAACTATGGATTTCATGAAGCAATGTGAATTCTGAGCGCATTTCCAATATCTAAAATAAATGAGTTATTTATTTGCTCTGTGACCAACACAAGGATTTTGCACTGCTACGAACCTGCTTTTCACAGATAACATTGTAGCTGGTGTCCCAAGCCATGCAGTAGCCATAAAGAAACGTTCCCTCTTACTTTGCGCTGAATCTACAAAGCACATATATTTTTGCCTGCCAAGCATTCGAGCCTTCCCCTCGCCCCCATGTCAGAATTATGAATTCTGTGGTACGGATGGTATTCTACCACACAAAATAAACAGTTAGTGGTGGTAAATGATTAGCAAGGGAATACTGCAGGTCCCACAGAAAAACTAGAACAATAAAAAAGTCAAAAACTGGTCTCTTGGACACTCCCGGGGTCTCTCCCCATGGACCAATTAACCAACACTCAGATGTTGGCAGTCCTTTTTATTTTCAGAACCACGGGCCCAATTACGGGGCTCCAAACAGCTACATTTTATAGCTGAAATGATTTAGAGCCAATGTTTTCATTGCACAGTACGTGTTCCTCTTTGTTAAAATGAAAGTTCCCAGAGCAGGCCGCAACTGAGGCGGGGAAGGGAGGCAGGCATGCAAAAAGATCCGACAAGCAAAAAGCCAAATGCAAATTAGAAAAAAAAAAAAAAAAAAACCAGCAGTCTTTGGACTTCAGCCCTTATTCTTTGGGATTCAATGCCAAATGGGTATTTAAAGACACCCTGAAATATCACCAATTTAGAATTTATTTTTTGCCTTTGTTGAAAATGCTGCTCTGCCATAGAGTTTGTTGAACAATAAGCCTAATTCGATTACCAGAGGACAAGAAACTAGCCGTCCATCTATTTTTGCTTTGTTAATGACTAAGTCAGGTAGACGATCAGAGATTCTATTCATTGTTTAATGCTCAACCATTAAACATATTTGGAGTGAAGGGTTGGGAAATAGGCTTTGATTTTTTTTTTTTTTTTTAAAGTAGTCTCTAAGCCCAGTGTGGAGCCCACCCGGGGCTTGAACTCACAACCCTGAGATCAAGAGTCAGACGCTTAACTGACTGAGCCACCCAGTTGCCCTAGGCTTCAAATTTTAATACAGATGAGGACAAAGCCTCAAACCTGTGTCAAGCCATCTGCTGAGGAGAGTTGACCCAGTCTCACAGGTTTGGCCTATGTGGTTTAAATAAAGGAGACATCTCCTTTTTTTATTTGATTGCATAAAATCATTCTTCCCTGACCATCATCTTATAAATGAATCCTCTGTTCACAGTTCTACCTTGGGTAATTAAGAAATGACATATGATAAAAAGGGACTCTAACTCTGAGAGTGGTATGGATTTAACTGCTGTAAAACCTTTGTACTCAGTGGTTCTCCATGAGGTGAGAGAGGGATAACGCCCTCCAGGGATCGTTCGACAATGACCGGAGACATTGTTGGTTGTTACTGTGAGGGTGAAGGGTGCCCCTGGCATCTAGTGGGAAGAAGCCAGAGATTCGGTTAAACATCCTACAATGCACAGGACAGCCCCCCGCCAGTCAAGAATTTTCCAGTCCATAATGTCAATAGCGCGAAGGTTGAGAAATGCCATTTTATGCTTCCACACAAATTAACCATCAGATCTTTCAAAAGTTGAGCTAAGAGCAGGTTTCCATAAGATTTTATCTCATCTGAACAGGGTGTCTAGGGTGAGAAAGAATTAAGAAAAGGGTAGAAGGTAGCAGAGGGCAAGCAGAAAACTAAAAAGGGCCGTTACTGGAATTGAACACAAAACCTCCCTCCGTTTCACTTGGGCTTAAAAACTAACTACCTACTGGAGCCTTATTCATAATCAGCCTTGTTACCTCATCTCTGTTCTGAGAGATAACTCGGCTTCAATCCTCTTCCCACAAGTGTTCAAATTCTCCATTAACTTCTTTACGTGAGGAAACAAACTTCCCTTCTTCCTCACTCTCTTGGGGCTTCTCTCTGGATGTTTACATCCTAGAATTCAGCTTTTGATATTCAAGACAGAAAATGGGTCTTGTTTCTAACAACCTTTGAGTACTATATTTCAAAGTCAATTTCATATTAAGCACCCAAAATTCTATATATTTTCTCTAGGAAACAATACTGGGAGAGAAATATCAGCCAACTTGGAGAATTCTCATGACATCATGGGTACCGGCTCCCTCAGTTCTTTAAAAGTATTGATACAGGTCTCAATCTATCAGATCAGCATTCCCCATCTGGTTTCCTTAGAAGAGTAGTCTCTCGTGTGTTGCCCCCAGAGTCATGCATTCAAATAAGATAATGATATTATACTAGAAACAAGCAACTGAGTTTGGACTCTGATCCTGGCACTCCACCAAATGTTCTACATAACATTATATTATTTGCCATACACAATAAGCCCTATGAGCTGAAACTCATTATTCCCACTGCTACAATGGGGTTGGAAGATTCCCATCAGGGGCGCCTGAGTGGCTCAGTTGGTTGAGGGTCCAACTCATGATTTTGGTTCAGGTCATTATCTCTGGGTTATGAGATCAAGCCCCACATCAGGCTCCGTGCCCAGCAGGGAGTCTGCTTGAGATTCTCTCTCCCCCTCTCCCTCTGCCCCTCCCCCCACTCACACACACACACACACACACACACACACACACACACACTCTCTCTCAAAAATAAATAAAATCTTTAAAAAAGAAGAAGAAGAAGAAGATTCCCATCGTACAGGGAAGCAATTTGCCCAAGTTTCATGGCTAATAGTGAGCCTGGGATTTCAGTCCAAGTCTGTGCTCAAAGTCGGCACTCTTAATTACTACATCCTACTAGTGGGTTAAACAGAGTTTAAAGAAGAATTCTTTACTGCAGAATTTCTCAGACCCTTTAATATGCCATCTCTAATCATAAGCTCTAAATTTGTTTCCCAGCCTGATTTGTCCCATGCCACCTTTTTCACCATAAAGCATCCTGCATGACCAATTCTCCACAGAACCTGTTGAGAACTACACCGTGTTCTCCATCCGGAAGAGCCTGGTCAGAAAAAAATCTGAAGGGAAGCTCGCACCAGTTAGTTGTTCTCTAAGTGACCTGAGCCAGTGACCACAGGACCACCACAGTAAAGCTCTGTGAAGCAGTACAAGTGTTACGGGGCTGATGAGAGAAGATCATTTCCCAAAAGCAGAGGCCAAAGAGAGTCAGGTTTTTTGTAGAGTCTCCTTTAGAATTTAAACCAAGCATGGTTTTCTCCCTATGAGCCTCCTGTTGAGGTCTTTACCAACGAACAGCTGGAGAGCATTAAAAGCTGTGTGAATATTTTCTTACCTTCTAGAGCAAAAGATATAAACTGCCAAGGGAGGTTTGGTGACTTATGAAGTGTCCTGCATCATGAGCAGTTTGGTCGGCTGCAAGATTGGTTCAAAAAGGCCAAAAATGAAGTGTTACTATCGAATGAATTGCCACATTTTCATAATAACATTGTTAGTTTGTTATGCTTTTCAAAACTTTCCGCTGTGTTCCTCACTTTTATAGTCAATATTTAAGTGGGATCATAATTCTAGGAGGATTCAGACCCTGGGGAACAAGGCAAAGTCAAGTAAAGAGCATTATATTCCATAAGTCACATATACTTTAGGGAAGCCAAGAGGAGAGACAGTCAGCAAAATAAAACCAGATGTGAATTTGATATGATTATACCAGCCCTTCCAATGGGACGAGCACTTTCAAATTCACATTTTTTTTTTCTTGGAATCCGTTGCATCACGGGATTCTTTCAAATAAGTGAAACACTGAGCATCTCTTGCCCAAAAAGAATTACATGAAACCCACACAGGGCTTTTGAGAATTCATTTGCATTTGAATGATGCAAATTATAATTTAGTATAATAAAGTCTGGAACTGAGAGCGAGAAATTATATGAACAACTCCACTTCCAGTCAAGTCTACTCCTAGTCCTCATTCCAACCTTTGGTCAACATGTCCCATCAGAGATGTTTTTCTGTAAAATAAGTCATATCCTTGCTAAAGGGGCTGCACCTGTCTGTGGCTGACAGGATCAAATGTGGTGTACACGTGTGGCTATTTCCACCTAATAATGTATTCTCAAAGATTCCCCATGAACAATGGACGTTTTTGTCCGAGTCTTCCTTCGTACGATAGCTAAGGGATGATGATGCCATAATAAGAGTGAACCTCTCTACGATACGTTCAAGTTCTGATGTGGAATTAGCATAGAAACAAGTCTGTATTATAAAAGATCATATCTTTGCTGGAAAAAAACCATATTCATCAACTGTACACTATTAGACTACAAACAACTGTAAACATACCTCCTTATTTTCAAATTCAAATCAGATAATAATGCAAGAAAGATTGTCTAATCTATCCTCGGAATGGTTAACTCATGGAATTTCGAAGCCTGTAATATTACAACGTGGGGAAGGGAGACTAAAGCATCACTATTTGGGGAGAGCATGAAGGGGAAAGACCACTTTCCTTCACTGTGCATGCGTGCTCTGTCACCACAGCATAGTACTGTTCCCTTGAAGCTGAGCTTAAATTTGGCAAAAACACTTTCATAAAAAGTATGCATTTATAGTCTCTTTATCAACTCTCAGCCTTCAGAGAATCTTAGATGTCATCTAGCATACCCACCCAGCCCCCTCCAATCAGGACTGACATCTTAGCTGGTGCACCTTTAACAAAGAGGCAGCTGTGGATGCTTTGAGGTGATTACATCCCATGTTGTGTTTCTACTCTGAAAATACTTCCATAAACAAAGCAGAATTGACTTCCACAAAGTTCCTCGGAAACAGCACAAACTGAATCTAGTCCTTCTTTAAAAAGACTGAAAGGGGGACGCCTGAGTGGCTCAGTTGGTTATGCATCTGGTTTTAGCTCAGGTCATGATCCCAGGCTCGTGGAACTGAGCCCTGTGTCAGGCTCTCTGCTCAGCGGGGAGCCTGCTTCTCCTTCTGCCTCCCCCCAACCCCCTGCTCATGCTCTCTCTCTTTCTCTCTTAAATAAATAAATAAAATCTTTTAAAAAATAAAAAGACTGATGGGCGCCTGAGTGGCTCAGTTGGTTAAGCGACTGCCTTCGGCTCAGGTCATGATCCTGGAGTCCCGGGATCGAGTCCCGCATCAGACTCCCTGCTCAGCAGGGAGTCTGCTTCTCCCTCAGACCCTCTCCCCTCTCATGCTCTCTCTCTATCTCATTCTCTCTCTCAAATAAATAAATAAAATCTTAAAAAAAATTTTAAAAAAGAGGTTGAAATTAAAAAAAAAAAAAAGACTGAAAGGCACACTATTCCACCCTCGAAAGGATCTGCTCTCCCTAGAGCCAAAGTTGACCCAGTCACTCAACCATTCCTCATGCGATGGGTGTGGAGACTAAACACCCTTGCCTCCCTTCTCTGATACTTCCATCTCCCAACCTCCTCCTCCTCGACCCACCCTTTTGTTTTTGGGTTTTCTCATTTTCCTTCCTTCCCTTCCTTCTCTTCCCAAACCACACACTCGCTGCTGTCTCATAAATGAACACTACCCAGGCTGAATCTTCAGTGCAGATTTCCATTTCAAGCTCAAGTCCTAACTGAACCACAGGCATGGATCAGAGGCGTCTCAATCTCAACGTGCCAAAGTGACATCTTTCCTCTGCATCCCTGAGCTCACTGAATGCAATTGACCATCATCCAAGGAAGGCACTTTGAGCCATAAGAAAATCCTCTTTCCCCTCTCAATACCCCCTTCCAATAAATCCATTTCCTAGAACATCCTTGAGTTCTGTTCCCTCTTAGCCATTCTCCTCCTGTCACCTTCACTCAGGTCATTGCTCTTCCTCACCCATTTCCCTCACTCTGTCCCGAGTGATCTTCCCAAAACACAAGCATGTCACATCATTTTAATTACCACAAAAGAAGCTAAATCTAACTAAACCCCCTCTCATATCATGTAAAAGTGCACTTACTGGCCATATTTTGTAGACAAAAGATGTGCATATAAATGGTATTCTTTTTTTAATTGAAGTATGATTGACATACAATGTTATATTAGTTTTGGGTATACAACATAGTGATTTGACATTTATATACAATACAAACGACCAACTTGATAAGTCTAGTTACCATCTGTCACCATGCAAAATTATTATTTTATTGGCTATATTCCTTATACTGTACTTTATATCTCTGTGACTTATTTTATTAACTGGAAGTTTGTACCTCTTAATCCCCTTCATCTATTTATTTCATCCATCCCCCACTCCCCGCCCCCCGGCAATCACCAGTTTGTTCTCTGTATTTATGAGTCTGTTTCTGTTTTGTTTTTCAAATTCCAAATATAAACACCATACAGTGTTTGTTTTTCTCTGACTTATTTCACTTAGCATAATACCCTCTATGTCCATCAATGCTGTCACCAAATTGTATTCCTTTTAAGAAGAGGTTTGAGTTAAAAGAAACAGTTGTCAGAAAGGAAGAGCGGCAGCTTTACAAAACATTTCCACACAGCTCATCAGTTCTAAGCTGTTAGTTGACAATAAACATATGGGAGGAAACAACAATATAAGACAGATTTAGAAAATACCTGTAATTTCAATAAGACATTTTCTAGACCCTCATACCTGGGTAAAATCAAAGAACATGTTCTGTGGTGCCTTTCAGTTTTTAAGAAAGAAGTTAATCTTCCATTTCTCCCATCATTAATAACTCCGTCGTATTTTTATGCCTGTTTACCCACACAGATTACAGGGGGGCTCTGATAGCGCTCTCTAGTAGGAATAAATGCACTGGGCTGAAGAGTTTGAAAGGATTGTGATTCAGTAACAGAAACAGAAAACTGCATTACATTTTTTTCATGAGGCAGGTTAACTTCTATATCATATGAATTGTCTCTATCATGAACAGCATCACATGAGAGATGGAAAGTGGATTCTGTTAGTCCTCAGTCACTTTTATGAACAAAGCAGAGTGATTTAATTATATATTCTTGGGCTCCTAAAATTGGCACTCCCTTTCTTGGCTCTTACAGTTTTCAATAAATACACACTAAGAGTCACAACTTTGGAGTTTCTTGACAATTCCCCAACAAAATATTTTAGATTCATTCACTTGTCTAAATTTATTTAGAAAAAATAAAGAGTGATGATGGACTGGACCTAGCCACATTCCAGATGAGCAGGATGTCCTAGATTTTCAAATTTACTTATTTCTTTCTGAAAAAATCCACAGTACATTCTCAGTTAAGTAGTGCAAAATTAAAGGAAAAGTTCTTTTTTATTATTAGTCTTTGATCTCGAAGACTAATCAACTCTAAAAACAAACAAAAACAAAAACACTAAATCGTGAACAATAAATGATTTCAATTAGGTCCCAAGCCGAAAGTCTGACTTTTCTCATGTCAAAAGAACTGACATATACTCTAGAAACAGAACTGGTTTCCTTGCATGTTTGTAAGTGTTTATGTAAGTATAAAGCAATGAGTTCTCTTCTCCTCTTCCTTTAAAAACAGAAATATTTTGATTGAGATTTTTATTTTTCATTGTCCCTTTGGAATCTGACACAAATCTGCAGACCCAAGCAGTTAGGTGTTGCCAACAGCCCCTGAAGAAGTTAATCTTTATTTAGCATAATTTTAAAGAATTATTATTTAAATGGGTCCATTAACAGATATAATTTGAATTCAATTTTCATAGTCCTGTTGGTAACCAGAACACATGTTTTGGTGGCTGTATCTCAAGTTCGTCAACCTCCCCAGAGACTTGTCAGCGTGGATATGTTTATGGCCAAGTCACTGCCCTGTCTGGCTACACAAACAAGATGATTTGGGTCAAAATCATATAGAAAAAATGAGGTTTGGTTCTCTTTCAAACAAGGAAAAATAATTGCAATAGTTTTTGTTATGATTATGGCCATAAAATGATTTTTTTAACCCTCTCCAGGAAATATTTCAGATGCAACAGAAAACTTGAAAAAAAAATGGAATGGGAAAGCCACTCTTAAATATGACATTTGTACAACATCAATTCCCTACCTAAATGCAACCAAAAAGAGGAGGACAATATCTCTCTACGGTGGATAAAAATGAATAAATAAAACTTGGGAGTGAAAAAGGAAAGCACTCTGAGAAGATACATTAACAGAGGATTAACCTCTGAAACGCTAATAAGATAGGGAAGGAAATGATAAGGAATTTCGACCACATTTCTCCCTGCTGAGCCAGAGATAACAGTTCATCATTGCCAAGAGTTTGTTTATGTATTGTCATCTATGAAAATCTATATACATTTCACCCTATTTTTATGTATGTAGAATATAAGCATTTTTAAACACCTCAAAACAGCACTAATTGAGGATATTTTCTTTAACTTTCACCTTTTAACAGGATCCATAACTCATTATGGATTCATCTCTATATTTCAGCTCTTGGTTTAAGGCCCCCAGTACCGGATATGTCAATCTACGGCTATCTAGAGCATTAACTGAAAATGTCAAAAGTGTAATTCTTCATCACAGAGGAAATAGAATTATAAAAATTAGATCTTTCAATTACGACTGACATTTACCACTCTAATCAAGGTTAGCCTTACATGTGGTTGGGGTCAGAGGTCGAAGGAGAATGATTCTGTACTCCAAAATAACTCAAGCACAGGTCTGCCATTAAGGTTTTGTTTCCACCATCAGTAAATTCTTCCATTATCTTGGTTCTCACTCATAATAGCCACAATAATAGCCATACTTTGTTGCCGATTTCCTATGCACCAAATACCGTGGTCAGCCCTTAATAATTGACATAAAGGAGTCCTGAAGTATGGACACTAAAGTCAGACTCCATGTACTTGAACCCTGGCTCTTGGGAAAATTACCTAACCTTGTTAAACTCCTGTTTTCTCAAGTATAAAATGGACTTGATTGTATCTATGTCATAAGGTTGCTATAAAAACAATGAAAGATGATGACCAAGAAAATTAAGCATTTTTCCTAAGATCACACTCAGCTAAAGAGATGGAAAAATGAGATTCAAACCTAGTTCTTAAAATTCCAAATTTCCGAGTTCCCAAAACCGTTCACTGTATCACACCACCTCTGAGGGTGACCAGAATGACATGCAGACAAAAGGTGTCAAAGAGGAACCAGCCACCAACACAAACAGTATTTCCATTCCTGGGAGGTAATCCAGACCTTTGAGGTCCCAGGATAACGGAAGCACACAGAGCCTGTTTGACACTCAGAATTTGAGAAAATTATATTGGTGACATATTGTTCCAGCTGGACATCATAGGGGCAGATACAGAGTTTCTGACCAACAGTGCCTGACACACCATAAAACACACACACACACACACACACACACACACACACACACACAAAGGATTGAGGGTAAAGAATGAGTCAACTAAAGAATTCTAAGAAATTCTATATAAGGTAGAGAAAAACTCCTACTCCCAGTGAAACATTTTATACTCCTTTCCCAACTTCAGCACCCTTCAAACACCTTGATACCTACATTTTATGACAGAAGATGAGGGTACAATTCAGGAAATTTGGGATGAGTTATGGTGCCTCTTGATTGTAAGCTCCATGAAGTTAGGATGAACATCGGTTTTTGTGACCACTGTACTCGTACTAGCTAGCACATGCTGTGTTAACACTCAGTAAGTACTCTTGAATTTAATTGAATCAAATTGCTACTGTGATCTTCCTCCATAGCGCACAGATATTTGACCCTCCTGTTTTGTCTTGAACTCTCAATATCTAGCAATATTCAATTTGACATACATTTGGATCCCTTCCACATTAAGCATCTGCAAGGCAAAGACCCAAAGCCACACAGATCAGACATATCAACTCAAGGAAAATGGAAATATTCCACATCAAAAGGAATGAGCATTATTCTAAATGGTTCTGTTTAATATATAAGATAATGCAATTTGATAGAGGTCTGTAATATTACGTGATACTAATCTGGATTTAATATAGACTTTCCTCCTTCATGGTGGTTTTTCTTTGCAAGACATTAGAGTCATCTGAAGACCTAACTGGGACAAAAGAATCCATTTTCAAGGTGATTTACTCACAAGTTGGTTCTCATTGGAAGGCTCAGTTCCTCCCTAAAGAGGCCTCTCTGGAGGCTGCAGTGTTCCCTTAACATGACTCCTGGCTTCCCCTACAATATGTGGTCCAAAAGAGCAAGGTGGGAGCTGAGATTTGTATGACCTAGCCCCAAAACCACATGCCATCGCTTTGGATTTTTAATGCTGTCTTGCCGGCTGCCTACCACAGCTTTCCTCCACAAAGACAAGTTTAGGAAACCAAAATAACATTGTTCATAAGCCTATATAATTTCTGTAAAGCTTTTTGGAAATGTATGTCAAAGACCTTAAAAATGTTTATATCCTTTGACTGAATAATTCCGCTTCTCAGAATCTATCCCAAAGAAATAGTCACCAATGCAAAGAAACATTTGTATTATGAGAAAAAAAAGTTCGTTTTTTATAAATACATAACTTTTATAAATAAAAGACCCAGGATAACAAAATGATTAATTAAAATTCAGGTGCATCCACTGATGCTAAGATTCACCTTTATCCACATGTTAACCTCTCTGAACTTGAACTATGTCTTATAGTAGTCAGCCAGCATCTTACTATCCCCATCAGACACGCAGTAGGCAAAAAGTAGCTGTCAGTGCCAGGCAAGCATGAATATGGTCACAGATGTTCATCTTGTCATTACCTCAGCTGAATTATGTACATTGTTGGTACTACCCATGTTGATTTCACCACTACTTAAAATGTCTTCGAAGTAACACTGTGATTCAGCATTGTGATGAAAAGTTTTGTGTACACAGAAAGGCATGTAAACAGAACAGCAGTGGGTAAATTTTATATTGGTGAGGCAAATATTCGTCACAGGAGGAATGATCACTATTCCACATTTTGTTACAAAGCAACAAATCATGTGAGTACTTTATGGAACATAAGTAGACGAAGAGATGTTACATTTTGTTTTCTGAGGCACATGCAAATATATATATATATATATATATAGCATATGCAAATATATATTTCTTTTACATGCCACATAATGCAACTAAAGGCAAAAGAATTGCCAAATCCCTGAACTAGAAAGAAATGTCAAAGAATTGAAAGGCTGGTATGACCAACAAATTTTTCATGGAAGGCGATCATTAAGGCTTTGTGTCACAGCTTAATTAGAAACATTTTTGTCCTTTCATAGCAGTATATAAAATAATAATGTGTCCTAAAGTCAATGGCATCTTAAAATCACATTTTTTCTTAAGATTTTATTTATTTATTTGAGAGAGAGAGAATGAGAGATAGAGAGCATGAGAGGGAAGAGGGTCAGAGGGAGAAGCAGACTCCCCGCTGAGCAGGGAGCCCGATGTGGGACTCGATCCTGGGACTCCAGGATCATGACCTGAGCTGAAGGCAGTCACCTAACCAACTGAGCCACCCAGGCGCCCTTAAAATCACATTTAAAAGACAGACTTCCTGGAGACTTGAGAAAACGTTGGGCTTAAATAAAAATATAAAAGCAGCATACAAAATTGCAGTCACAGCCATGTTAAGATGATTTTAAAATAGTGTGGAAAAAGTGAAAGCAAATACATTAAAATGTTAAAAGTAAAATGAGATTATAGTTAATCTCTATTTTCTTCTTCCTTTTCATGTTCTCTAAATTTTTAAAAGAATGTGGGGTTTTTTTAATTAGTTACAAATAATATTTAGAATATTATAAACAGAGATAGGAATGTACCCTCCCAACACTTAAAACATCCTTTATAACCCATTATTGTTATCCACCTAAATCTTTTTTGAATCCATTTATATTTCATATCCTTCTTCTTCTGTGAGAAGTACATCCTATAGATTCAGAAGCTTCAAGTTTTACCTCCTGCCTGATGTTGCTGGCTTGGCCAGTGCTGGTCAACCCAATCTACATTCTTCACACTTCCATAATCTTCAGTAAAACTTTCACAGCTTTGCTATTCCAGCCACAAATGCTAGTTTATTAGTTTTTTTTCCCCCCTCCAAATATTGGAGCTCTTTCAGAAAACTTTAGGACCTTTCCAACTCATCTTTTTCAGTACTTAATAATTATTCTGAGCTCACCACCCGAGGCCATCCTGAGATCAGGTCTATAGCAGACCAAGTATATCCCCAATTTATCTATCCAATCGTGACATCTTTCCATTTCTTTCCTATGTGACAGAAACTAAGAGAACAAAAGAGGATACACATCTTTTCCTGGGCATACGAGTGATCAAAGGGCCTTTTAAATGGCATATTCTGCAACCATGGGCTTTTGGATAGCAACTTTAACATCAAACATGAGAATTTCTGAGATCATTGAGAAAATGAATGAGGAGAGCAGAAGGCAAAGATGGAACGGAAACAAGGAGATATGGAAGCTGAATTGAACCTCAGAACCAGGAGACTCTGAATGAGCTGGATTCACACTGGGGAATGTATCCCCAGGCCCATCTTCCTCTCTGCCCCGGATCTTTCTAAGTGTTATTGCATTTGCAAAATCTTTCTCTTTCTTCTTTTGTCTCTCTCACGCTTCTATAGCCGAAATAAATTGTGACCCATTGCCACAGGCAGTCCTGGGTTGCAAACAAGAAGCAGGATGAACCCAACCTCCCACGCTTGGGCTCTTCATCCTCAACACTAACAGAATACCTCCCCCAAAGCAGCATCTCAATTTGTCTCTGCAGTTCCCAAGCTTCCATCCTTGGGCCTCATACACTCTTCTGTCACTTACCAAAGCTGATGTGGACCTGCTGCCGAGGTGGCAAGAATATCAGAGGACCACCCATCAATTCCACCAGCAAAGGCCACCATGCCCCAAACGACACTCTCCCACTGGCACCACCAATCAGCCAAGTCCCTAAATCCAAAGTTGATTACCAGAAGTCATTTCCCTTTAGTCCCTCCTAAAAGCGTGTTCATTTCATGGTATAATGATCAACTCATTGAAGCATTTAACCTGCAGCCCATAAGCATGTTCAACTCCCTATTTTTGCCCTATCGCATCCCCGACTGGTTAAAATAATAAATAAATAAAATCAGGCTTTAATGCTAGTCATTTACAACTAATAATAAATGTCTGAACTGGTCTGCGATTGAAGTTCAAGACTTACTTGGCTGGAGCTAGACTTTTCCCAGACTTGGACACAGAGGCACGGTGGAGGAAGATGGGATGTCGGGGCACCACAGCAATATAGAGCTCATTTCAAATCAGAGACTCAGCACATCTGCTCGTTGCAGGGAGAGGAGCAGCCAGCGCACAGATTTGGGGGAGGAGGAAGAAGGGTCTACTATAAGTGTCTTGTCACCATTACATTAAGACCTAAACTTTGTAAAGTCAGAATCTGCCAAAAATAGCAAAGGAAGGATATATCTCATTGCTCTGTCATGTGTGAGACGTTCATTAGCATTTCATGCAGGCAGAAAATTGCTCGAGAAAGGAAGAAATCACATTCCTAGCTCATTCCCCACCAAGCCCTGCAAATTTGGCATTCCTGCGCAGGAGGAAACCATACCCTGCTGGCAACAGACTCATCATCAACCCAACTCACAATGAAAACACAAAGAAAGCAAAACACCCCTGCATCTTTATTGCTCTCAGTAACTTGTGAGTATTTATCAGACTCAGAAACATTTCCTGGAATCATACATAAACTCTCTGTTCTCCCAAAGTACCATGCTCCCTACCTGAATTCCGTTTAATTCATTGGAACAGAGGTATAATTAGTTTCTTTAATGAGCAACATACTCTGAGCCATCTGAGGAAGTGGGGAAAGAGAGGAGGGACGGCATGATTGCGCCCCAAGCACCGGAGGAAGGCTGGGTGTCACCTGCGTCTCAGCCCCATCCGCTCCGCCCTCTTGAGAAGTGGGGTCCCCTCTGACCTACCAGGCTAAGCTGCTACCCAGCCCCAAGTGATCAATTGGCCGCGATGCTGAATTTGACTTGCATCTTTGAGGTTACGTTGGTGCTTCTAACTCTGCAAGTTTCTCAATTATCTATGGCAACGCAGAACTCACAGAACTCAGAAGCAGATGAAGGCAAGCGCTTCGATTACTTGACCCCATTTTTCATCGCACCTCTTAAGCAGAACTGATTGGTGAGGAACAAAGTGGACAGTTTTCAATTTTACCTCTTCCTCCTTTAATGGCCCTGCTTCTGGCGTAAGAGTAATAAACAGGGACGATCTAAACGCCGTGTGCCGAAGCGGGACAGGCGGGATAATGAGCGTCTGAATGCTCAAGCGTCGCTTCTGCCTCTGCGTCCACCCGGAAGTTGAGGGCTCTGTCTCGCGGCGGCCCGGGGGGACCAGTCTGTGGTCGGAACGGTGCTTTGCACTGTCAATTTATGCTGATAGAGAGGACAAAAAAAAAAAAAAAAACCTATTACGCTGTCTTTAGTGTGTGTCTTTGAATTGACTTTCTGTCACCTGCCTCTCGACGACCTCTGCTGCTGCGGGCGGGAGACTGACAGAGCTCCGCTGCAGTTGTCAGCGAACGTTCCATGCTGACGTCGCAGATCACAGAACCAAACCTTGGCACCCTTTCTTTTCATTCCGTAGCAGGATTTATTCCACCTCATCCAGTCCTCGGGGCTCATCATTCAAAACGATAAAAACCAAAAAGAACGACCTGAGAATATTAGCTAGTTAGCGATTTAAAAATCGACTTCTTTGCAGAACATTGAGTGACATGGGGAAAGGCTCATCATATAATACTAAGTGAAAAAAACCAGGATACAAAATTATAGATGCAACATGATCTGACTGGATTATGCGCATATGTATGTGTGTGTACTTCCAAAATATTAATCTTGATCATTTCTTGACAATGCAGTTAAGAGTAATTTTAATTTTCTTCTTTATGCTTCCAAAAATTTACTAAATTGAGCATGTATTACTTTTATAAGCAGAAGGAAAATAATCTTTTCAAACTGCTACACAGATGTAAATTATTCCTCTCTTTAGACCTGCATTTTATTGTTTATTTATACTACATGCTACTACACTAAATCCACACCCTGTCATCTGGATTCCCCAAGTCCCACCCACATGGTTCAACTCTGGTTCTAGCATCCAGAATGCAAATGAAGTGAGCAAGCTGACTTCTGGGTGACTCCTCAGTACATCATGTGTCAGGAAGCAGAACGAGCCAGGGGAACTAACTTCGGGTCCCCATCCTGCTCCTAATAGTTATGCAAGAAACTTGGAAATCCCTCTGAGCATCCTGGGCTAACTTCTCCCCATATATGAACTGAAAGGTTAGGCTGGATGACCCAAGGGCCCATCTTGCCTGAAACTTCTACTTTTCCTGAGCTGCTGGATCTAACTGCACCAGAAAGTTCCAATCACCATGAGTGTGAGGTTACTGCAAAGTTCCATTCACAAGGCAAATGATTTTCATTCAACAGGAAATGGTGAAAGCCAAGAGTCATAAATACCCATAAATATGTGCTGTTTTATCTCGGAACAAATCTCTCAGGCAAAATAGTCATTGCGGATGTAAATACAGCCTAAACCTCTACAGTATTAAAAGGGGGGTGGTGTGAGGGGGTTCAAAGAAGAGATCAGTAAGGTGGTCTTTCAGAAACATTAAATTATATACTATCCCAAACATAAATAAGGAGTTTGCTGTGTACCCAACATTTAAGTTTAAGAGAGTCTGAATTCACCCGAATCATTAGGTGACTCAAGCATAAACACCTGGTATGATTAAAATAATCTGAATCTGAACAATTAGTCATAGAAAAATATAACCTTCAACTTGGATAAGATTATTGACATGTCAGTTAATTTCTTAAAATTATGCAAGTAATACATAAATTTGCCATCAAATAAAATTCAATCCATACAGATGTACTCTACATATACAGTAAAAACATGGAAGTTTCCTTTCAAGTCTCCCCCCTGCCCACAGCTCTGCCCACAGGTGACCTATGTTGTAGACCCTTTTTGTTTTATTTTTTTAAGACTTTATTTATTTGAGAGAGAGAGACAGCACTAGAGAGAGTGAGCATGAGTGGTGAGGGTGGAGGCAGAGGGAGAGGGAGAAGCACGCTCCCCACTGACCAGGGAGCCTGACGTGGGGCTCGATCCAAGGCCCTGAGCTGAGATCATGACCTGAGCTGAAGGCAGAAGCCCAACCAACTGAGTCACCCAGGCACTCCGACCTTTTTTTTAAATGTGCTTATCTTCACATGGATCCTATCTCTCCCAAAGCACTACAGGAATATCTACAAATGTCAGATGTCTTTGTTCTGTCAAATATAACCAAAAACTTGACAAATTTCTTACTAAAATGGAATAGTTCCTTTCCAAAGAAAAATCCATTACTTAACCTCTTCTAGAATGGATTCCAACCATTATTCTCTATCTCTGCTAATCTTCTTTTTAAAATAATAAACAGATCAACATGGATCTTAAAGGAAGAAATGCTACTGGGACAGCACGAACAGCAGAGAAGCCTGTGTGTGTGTGTGTGTGTGTGTGTGTGTGTGTGTGTGTGTGTGTGTGTGTGTGTGTGTGTGTGTGTGTGTGTGTGCGCGCGCGCGCGCGTATCTTCTGACTTCCCAGACACGGGCACATGCAGACCTTTATTAGCTCAGACTCTCGGAGCTCAGCAGATGCCCCCAGTTAGTTAGCATGTGAAAACACGTCCAGTCTGTGGGAACTGCTGGCAAATAGGATCATAGCTCTTCCTTCTCCATCTTCTTTCCTCTCACTCTCAACTCTTCCTTCTCTGCAAAACTATTCCCAGACAGAGCTACAGTTCAAGAACAATCTGGTATTTTGGAGGTATGAGAAGTCCAGAGATGGCTCTTAGATTAGAGATCAGTCCCAAAGCTTTCATAATTTAAATGCTGACATGGACAATGTATTACTGGAAAACCCAATTTTCTGGAAAGTCTTAAATACAATGAAGGTTTTGCAGAGATCACTTAAGTGTGGAGTAGAAAAGAAAATAATTTTGGGCACCTGGGTGGCTCAGTCATTACGTGTCTGCCTTCAGCTCAGGTCATGATCTCAGCGTCCTGGGATCGAGCCCCGCATTGGGCTCCCTGCTTCTCCCTCTCCCACTCTCCCGGCTTGTGTTCCCTCTCTCACTGTGTCTCTCTCCATCAAATAAATAAATAAAATCTTAAAAAAGAAAGAATTTATGAAATTAAATACAATTAACCAAACAGCTCAGGTCTAAAACATTATTGAGCTCAGGGAAGGGAAATGATGTTTTTTTTTTCCTTAAAATAGAGGAAATATACTATATCTACTAATAAGTATCATTTATTGGTGCTTACTATCCTAAACATCTTATATAAGTTAAACAATTTAATTTCGACAACAAACCTACAGGAAAGTACTATTATCATCTTCATTTTAAAGATGAGCAAACTAAAGAACAGAGAGCTAGAAGTTTCATCTCACAGGATCTGGGCTCTCCCTCCTTGTAGCAAAATGGCTGCAGCAGTGTCAGCCCTCACATCTCTTCCCCACACCAGCCAGAAGAGAAGTTCTCTTCTGGAATTCACACTCTCATTGGCCAGATTGTGTCACATGCTCTTCCCATGGGGACAGGAAGACTGGGATGTGCCAATTAGACTAAACCAATCAGAGCCACCTAATCATATACCCGGAGGGAGGGTCAATGTCACCTAAACTTCCTGGCTGAGAATGGAGGTAGTAGGAGAAGGGAGATAATGTATCTTGGAGAGGTAGCCTTCTCTGAAATGTTTACCATAGTATCCATCAACCAGAAAAAGAAGAACAGAAAGTTTCTCCAGTGGTACAACGATAACCATCTTCCAGCTTGAAACTATTAAGTCTTATTGGCATTATTTGTTCTGAAACAATATGTCCTCCATGCAGTTACTTTTTCAAGAAAAGTCAAAGTTTTATTCTATCTTCTCTTTCCCAGAATCAATTTCTCCTGGGGACAATAGTAGGTTTGTAATACATGTTGGGCACTCTCAGGAACATATGTGATCATTTTTTATGAGGAAATTTGATAGTGCGGAACTAGGACTATTATATACTTTTTGATTAGATAAAAATAATGATTTCAAATAAGGGGTTTCTTTCTACCTACTCATCTTTTATGCATGTGTTATTTCACCCCTGAGTTATGGAGTTAATGCTTTGCTTACACACAAGCAAAGCACACAAATGAAATCAAGAACTGTATGAGTCCTTATGAAGTACTCAGAACTATTTCTCTGCTTTTATTCTAAACAGATAATTAGCTATCCAATTTAAAAGATGTTCTCAAATGAAGATGCCACAGTGTTCCTTGAGAACACATTTTAAAGTTTAATGACCTTTACTATCAGCAGGATGCCTGTATTGAAACTAACATTGAATTCAGTTTAATCCAATGAATATAAATGGAGTTAAATATGGAGTACCCACTATGTGATCATCCTGAAGCTCATACCCGGGTCTCAATAGAAAACATCGTCCCCATTAGCCTTCGTAAACTAGAAGACCACAGTTGTACACAAGCCCTACACAAGTTAATCAACATGTATGTATTTGAGTAGCTGTGCGAGGGAAAGTGACATGCAAACAAGCGTAAACATTATCCTCAACCTCACCTCCCCAGGATACATGTTGCATTTCATTTTCCTGGTCCTCATCATTTCCATGGCTTTCCTCTGAACCTCCTGCTAATTTTCCACAGCTACGGTAAATTGATGTCTCACAATGGAACTCCACAAATAGAAACAACCAAATGGATCCTAGAAACAAATAGTCACTGATTTGGGGAAACAGATTCCCAACTACAACCCTTTTACACTGAGTTGTGCTTAAATGGAAAAGAAAAATAAGTATAAAACTAAAAGAGTAAACATAACAGATCTCGACTAATAATCCAGGGGGAAACGCTTCATATCGTTGTTACTAGGGATGACTAATCTGATAAAGCCCTTAGCTAACACCAGCTGTCCATAATCAAAATAGACTCGCAACCATTCCCAGGCCCATGATGTGCACACATGCGGCCGAGAAGGACTGATTCTATCAAAGCCTAAGCAGCTCCAAAGTTCATTTAGTTCTGTTCCTCAACAAGCTTCAAAACCATTATAGACCTCCCCAAGGGGGTGCAAAGCTCCAGAGCGGGCATATTAGGGAGTGATTGAAGTCATCTCATTTAATGCAAGAATCCCTCTACAACCACGGTTATCCATTGATGCAGCCCCAGGGGAGCTGGGCAGGGCTGCTCCAGCGACCTTTGTCAGGTTCCAAATATTGGGAAGCCATTCCTTACAGTAAGTCACACCCCTCCTCTGTCATTCCCACCACAAGGTGTCTAACCCTCCTTCTGAGGATAGGGCTTTAAAGAGAGGAAGACAGCTATCACGGTCCCTTAGTCATGTTTCCCACTGCCAACATCTGACGGCATGGGTATCGTTGGCATCTTTCTTTCTCCCTGTCACTTTGGTTCAGCAAGCTACGTGATCTAAAATCTAGACTTTTTGCAAAAATTTACCTGCTTCCTTTTCTACTATATTTTTTTTTTGTTAGAGATGTTTATGTTTATTTTGTCCTCACTCAGAATTGAACGAGTAAGTGCACCAATGCATGTCATAATAAGCCTTTATCCTGAGGATGTCCTTTTCATCATGAGTCAACATTTATGCTGCTTTGTGCCCGTTTAAACTCTACTCTGTTGCTTTCCTCTGCCTTGCAGTCTCTCCGTATTCAGTCTTCTCCATGCAGTTAGTCTTGCCCTGTGGATTAAGGTCAGGTAGCAAATGCCTCTCTTCTACATCATCTAATTGATCATGCTGCTGTGACATTTCAATCTCTGCTGCATCGGGAGAAGTAGCCTCACGTTAGAGGGTAATGCTGTGGAGGGAAACACAGAGACAGAAAAAGCCTATTAACCTTCAGAAAATGATAGTATATTTTGTGCTTCTCTTAACACCTGATTATTTTCTATGCAGTAAAACTTTCAATTCATTAAGCCCTAGGTGGGTAGGGGATGCTTTATCAAACGGAGAACATGAGATACCACTTTTACATGATTTTGTGGCAATCACACAAACTGGGAGAGATTGGAGTAATGACCAATCTACGAAAGCCACAGACCTGAGTTCCGAACACTGAGGTGCTCTGTCTACACATTTCTACACTGAAATTTGTGCAGATAACACTAACGTGGAACTCCAAAAGGCAGAATTCAGACCTTGTCTGAAAGATCTGGGATTACGACCCAAAGTACCCAATACAGACCCAGCTTGTACTGTGTATAGCAGCTTTACCCATCTTAACTCACTTATCCTTCAAAACATCCTGTCAACAACTGGAAGATGGGCTCACTTTTATGGACGAGTTCACTGAGGTTTGGACACTTGTGACTTGGTGAAGCTCACGTGTCAAGTGGAGTTAAAATAGAAAACAAAATCAATCACTGAGTTAGTGTAGTACACGTGTCTCTCATAATTCCTCCTCTTTGAGAGCTAATATTACAAAATTAACCTCTACTTTTACTTGCTGTAGCGTTTGACTAGTAGTACAGACAAAAGAGATAATCAGAGGGGAATAAGGATCCCAAGAAGGCTGCCGACATATGTCCCGAAGCCTATGTCACCAGGACGCTGTCTGGCAGCCAACCCTGATCTCGGCCTCAGTGACTTGAGGGCGAGAGAGAAGCCATCCTACGCTGCTAATCATGCAGGAACACCACAAAGCTGTCTTGGCATCTGCTGCTGGCCATCCCCCCTTCTGCTGCTTGCTGCAGAAATCTGACCCCAAAGACCCAGCTCCACTGCGAATACAGGACCTTCCAAAATATGGAAACCCTGAGACAGTACCCAATTTTCCCGTCTCTGGGGTGAGGTATGAAAACCCATTTTTTAAAAATGCTCCGAGGACAGGGAGAGACAATTTTTCTTTCTCGTTTTCTGAGAGAATTGAGAAGTTTCCCTCTGAAATGTTTGTAGGGGGAAAAAAAAGAGAAAAAAAAAATCCTTGGGGTGGGGATGCAATTTTCCTTCTGAAATTTTCCAGGTATTTCTGAACCTTCACACTACTTACTCCAGTACTAAGCATGTGAACATCGTGAACTTTTTTAGGTAACTAAGCAGAGAACAATCTCTGCTTTGCCATTTTCTTTATAATTGTAGGCTAGTGACATATGTTCCTTCATCTGTAAAATGATGATAACATTAGCCTACTCCAGGGAGATCTTGTAAGAATAATAGAGAAAAGCCTTTAAACCCAGTTATAGCAACCACCCCCAGACACAAAGGTTTTGAAGGGATTTGGGAGGAGTGGGAGGGAGCACAGAGGGGGTAGGATGATAGGAGGAAACTCAGAGAAAGAAGCACAGCCCACCTCTCCCCACGCGGTAGCATTCTAGCTTCTATTCCCCTAATACAAGCCCTCTTCTATGATCTAGTTCTTCTGACCCAGTAGGTTCTCCATCAGACTTCCTCCAGGTCCCAGAGAACTATTATTTCCACATTAAGGGCCCTTGCTTAAGATTTCGTTTGAGATTCTCCCATTTTTATATATGCCTTGCTGCTTTCCAGACTACACAAAATATGCTAATGCCATGGCTAAAGATTCTTGCATTAAAAAAATTATAGCAACGTGGAATCTGTTGATTTTTCGCCTTAGAGACCAATTACATTACCATCCACTTCCCGCTCTATTTTAACAACAGTTGACAAGCTCATGGAGCCTTGTATCAGTAGAGGCAAAGCGGGTTTACAGGGCCGACCATCCTGTGATGCTTACATACCCAGTCAGCCTCAGAGGTAATAAAATGTTACCCATTACTGGAGAGCTAAGGAAAATAAAAGAAACAACCTTCAACTGAACACCACCATGGCAGAATTATGAAAAAAATGAAGCCATTGCTTGATTGGATTTAAAAGAAACTTACATAAAGAAAAAAGAACATTTCTTTTGGTCCACCCAAATTCATAACATTTAACTCTACTGGAAGCACTCAATTGGCAGAGAATGTGTATCTGCGATTATAGGTCAAGCCACTAACAAAAACTCAGGATTCAAAATGTAATAACTTATAATTGGCCTTTTTTAAGTCACAAATGTCAGTATTTTCAAATTACTAGAATATGTTTCAATAGAAATCACTCTTTAAGCCCAGATGTCCATCGACAGATGAATGGATAAAGAAGATGTGATATATATATACAAAGGAATGTTACGCAGCCATCAGAAAAAATGAAATTTTGCCATTTGCAACGACGTGGATGGAACTAGAGGGTATTATGCTAAGCAGAATAGGTCAATCAGACAAAGATAAGTATCATATGATCTCACTGATAATGAAGAATTTGAAAAACAAGACAGAGGATCATAGGGGAAGAGGGAAAAATGAAACAAGACGAAACCAGAGAGGGAGACAAACCATTAAGAGACTCTTAATCTCAGGAAACAAACTGAGGGTTGCTGGAGAGGAGGGGGTGGGAGGGATGGGTGGCTGGGTGATGGACATTGTGGAGGGTCTGTGCTATGGTGAGCGCTGTGAATTGTGTAAGACTGATGAATCACAGACCTGTACCCCTGAAACAAATAATACATTATATGTTAATTTAAAAAATAAAGTAATTCTGGGGCAGCTGGCTGGCTCAGTCAGTATAGCATTTGCCTCTTGATCTTGGGGCCATGAGTTCAAGCCCCACACTGGATGTAAAAATTACTAAAAAATAAATTAAACATTAAAAAAAATCACTCTTTAAAAAGTTAGGCTTCTTGGGGCACCTGGGTGGCTCAGTCGTTAAGCATCTGCCTTCAGCTCAGGTCATAATCCCAGGGTCCTGGGATCGAGCCCCGCATCGGGCTCCCTGCTCAGTGGGAAGCCTGCTTCTCCCTCTCCCACTCCCCCTGCTTGTGCTCTCTCTCTCTCTCACTGTGTCTCTCTCTGTCAAATAAATAAATAAAATCTTAAAAAAAAAAGTTAGGCTTCTTAATTGTATTTGGAGATGAATTGATTGTGATTTCCCCACTTTTTAATCAAATAAAATTTTAGTATCTATACTGAGTTTGGTCAAGATGTTTATCCACAAATATAGCTAAATAACAACAACTAACTCTTTTTAGAAACAAAGACAAGACAAAAGACATACTCATCAAGTATAAAATCTGATAATTTTTTAGTTTAGCTTCACAAGCCTCAAAATTACCTAGACTGGATGATTACATGTTCATTCCCTTCTTCCTTTCCAACTACCTGTTTTGCATCATAAGCCAGACTCTTCTATACTTGTGATCCTTTTCCTGAAAATGTCAAAAGGCCAGTGGTCCTGCTGTAATTTCAGTGCCTCTCTCTCTCTATGCATTTCCATCCACCTTTTCACTAAGTATCAGATTAATGATCTGTTCATCTTCAAGTCACTACTTAGGCACCCCATAAATCAAGAGATGTGCTTTGATTCAATACATTACCCTCATTCCTTCTCTGCTAGACCCTAAAAAAGAAATCATTCAGATTAGGAAAAATTATTTCCTAGAAAAGAATCATCAAAAAAGTATTTCAAAGGGGCACCTCGGTGGCTCAGTCGGTTAAGCGTCCGACTCTTGATTTCAGCTCAGGTCATGATTTCACTGTCATGAGATCCAGCCTCACATCGGGCTTTGCACTCAGCGTGGAGTCCGCTTGAGTTTCTCTCTCCTTCTCCCTCTGTCCACCCCACCCCCCGCCACCGTCCTCTCTCTCTCTCTCAAATAAATAAATAAACCTTTTTTCTAAGTGTTTCATGGCCTTCAAAAATCTACATCAGACCTGCACTATCATTGCAAGGTACTATTTAAAAATAGCATAGGTCTATGTAATATAATATGCATTTGTGTATGCATGCACAATAATTTAAATCAAATGTAAAGACATACATATAAACTATTACAGTAGAGCTCTATGTGCATGTGTGTTTAATATTTTTGACAGCTCAATATTCACTTCTCCTTCCTATACGACACAAATTTTCTTTTGGTGAATTACTTCTTTCCCATTGTATTGCTTTGGTGGGACAGTAAATCCAGTCCCTGCATCCTACTAAGAATGTCGAATTAACCAGCCTTCTCCACACTTCTTCAGAAAAGCCAGAAGCCTGGGGAATCAGCTGCTGTCTTCCAGGATTTGCATCTTATGTGAGAGATACTGGGATGGAAGAAGCTGCTGGAATCCACACTTCCCACCTGTGGTGCCCAAACATGATCGTTCCTGGTCTGACAACATTCCCAGCCCCCAGAGCAGCCTTAAATAATGATTATTACTAAGTCTGATTCTCAGTTTTCCAAGGATTTGCTGAGTTCCTGGTAAATTTCCAGGAGATTCCCTTCTTCAATTGCCCAAAGTCATCTGTTGCCTGCAGTCCAAGGACCCTGATCATGACAGTTACTTATAAAATAAACACTGAGTAAGAATACACATTAAATATACTATTTACACTCCGGGTGACTAGTATATATGTGTAGATGCATTTTGTTGATCAGTGAGTAGAGAGGAGAAAGGAAGTTGCCCTTTCAGGCAGGAAGGTTGCCATGAGCTCTCTCCAAGAAAATAAGAGCTGAGAAGACATCTTTTTCAGACTGTGTGTGTGTGTGTGTGTGTGTGTGTGTGTGTGTTGCAGATACTACACATATATATTAGTGGTATGTTCTAAAATTTTATTAATACCTTCAATGGAATATCAATTAAAATTGGCAGCAGGGATGTTCAGTGAGAACTCCCAACAGCAAAAAAAAAGTAAGCTGCCTTTCTGTGTTGGAAAATTTTGTATTTTATGCAACCAGTTAAAAGAACATCTCATCCAACTATTCAACATAAGAGTTTATTATGCTCAAATAGCTATGGATATTTTACTGTTCACTCTTTGCGATCTTTTTTAATAGCTACTAACTATCCCAATGTGCCGGTATCACCCCGCCAGGAGGGGATTTCTTCCCTTTGTTGATGCAGAGCATTAACTTAATGTTGCAGAACTTAAGGTCTTCTCTTTTATAAACTTACCATATCCTTTCTCTCCCTGTGCAGTCTGATTTAATTATCTCCCAGAAATCAGTAAAGGTACTATTTTTGTCTTTGCTTGCCCTTAATCCTTATTTGATTAATTGGGTTGCGTTTACCTCCACCTCCTCCCTTCCACATATCATCGAATGTGGCCGTGGGACAGCTGGTTTTTTCACAGGCCCCTTGGCCTCCGCCGCAGGGGGCTCCGAGCTAACCAGCAGATGCGAGTAAGGCCCGTTCCTCTTCTCAGGGGGCGCTGCCCTGCACTCCCACGCCCCCTGCACCTCTTCCTTTTCCCAGTTCCTGCCGGCAAGGAAAGAGGAGATATTTATAAGAATGAGGCGGGTGTGTGACACCAATTACTCTCTGTTCAACAGGCTGGGATCTTTTCAATCTCGCAGGTCTTTGAAAAGACTTCTAGTGCTATTTGATGGAAACCCTGCAGTATTGACCAGAAAGGGCTCACTAAAAACCTCAGCATCTGAAAACGAAATAGAAAAACATAAGCCCCTGTCAATACATATTTTTTAAGAAAGTATGAGTATTATGGGGGCGCTTTTACCAATGAGTGAACTTGGAAGGTGCCAGGAGGGGGGTGGGGGAGGGGAGAGAAAGAGGGAATGGGGGCAGGGAGAGAGAGACAATTTCTCTTGGCTCTAAGTGGAAGCAATTTTTCATCAAAGTCATTTTCCCACCAGTAGGCATCTCCGGGGTCGCCATGACACAAGGCACAACTGTAACAGAACAACGTTGGTGGAGGAAATGACTGGTAATGTTTCGACATTACCCTCAGGGCCGGTTTCCTGTGTGGCTGCCATAACAAAGCACCACAAACTGGGGTGCTTAAAACAACAGACATTTTTTCTCTCACAGCTCCAGAGGCTGGGAGTCTGAAATCAAGGTGTTGGCAGGGTTGGTTCCTTCTGTAGGCTCTGAGGGAGAATCCCTTCCATGCCTTTCTTCTGGCTGGTGGTGCTTGCCAACAGTCCTTGGCTTTGCTTGGCTTGCAGCTGATTCACTCCAATCTGTGCCTCTGTCATCACGTGGCCTTCTCCCTGTGTGTCTCTGGGCACAAATTTGCCTCTTCTTATAAGGACACCAGTGAATTAGGACCCACCATCATCCAGGATGACCTCAACTTAATTTGATTACATAAACAAAAAGCCTTATTTCCAAATAAAGTCATATTCATGGTATGGGGAGTTAGGACCTCAACATACCTTTTTGGGAAACACAATTCAACCCATAATACCCTCCATAAATAAATTAGCCTTGTGCTATTTCCAAGCTCTTCAGTGTTCATCTTTGTATGTTCAACCCTTTCTAGAACTCACAATGGTCCACAGTCAGTGGCAACTACTCATGGTGTACCCTTGCATGAGTGTGTTGCCATAATTTCATTTAAATGTTATAAAGTAGAGGACAATGTGCTGCGAATAAGAGGTAAGGAACATAATTCATCTGGATACAAATAAAGGCTGTTTGTTCACTATAACCCACAAGAATTTTGCCTTATTGGTATATCAGAGAAGGAGTTCAGGGCAATCAATAGGTCTACCAAGATGGGCACCACTGAAACTGGTGAGCGGTGTGGGAGCAAGGAAGAATGTTCTACACACTGGGAGTCATGACCATACCGCGATGGCAGCCGCACTGTAATCATCGCTTACCTGTTACACTCTTCTGAGACTCTCAGTCTCTCCCAGTGTGCCATCAAATCTATTTATGCCGCATACATATTAAGAACCTCTGTTTTCAATTTTAAGTGTAGATCAAATGTTCCAACTCCAGTACCTCTCCCACTAAATAATACCTTCATAATTTACTGACTGCCTAACTCAGTGCATTGTCTAAAGATGAAAACCTCTGACCTATAAAGGAAATGATTTGTGGTGGCTGAGTGCTTTTTCTAATTTATCCAGTGATTCGATCCATGGATATAGGAAAATGGACTCCATTCAGGGCTTGAATAAAATCACCTAACTTCACCAGAAAAAACTTGGCCTCAAGAAGATGAATTTCAAGAATTCATCTATAGCTTCTGCGAGCACCTAGGAGGATTTGCCCAGGCTACGACGCCCAGAAATTATTGGGGAGCCAGAAATCCCATCAGCAAAGATTTATTCTGAAGATGACGGAAGAGCAGCCTGATACAGTGGAAATACCCAGCCCCGCACAAAAAGTGAAGATTTTATAGAGAACCCTTTATCAGGTATGTTTCCAACCAACAGAGCTAGAAGTAAACCCAGGAAAGGCCCTGCTGGAAAGACACAAAATAAAAAGCAAAGGTGCCTGATAATGTCACTGCCTTCGTAGCTGTCTTGGGGGCCAGTCCTGTGACTCTTCTCCCCATGGAGCTACTGGGTAGCATGTCCCCCGAAGACACTTTACATAACATGGATGATGGAGGGGTCCCATGAGGCAGGCGATCTGCCCAAATATGCTCTCAGAGAGGAAAGTCACATTCAATGAAGGGAAATGAGGGAAAGAATACAGATCTAGAGAAAAGAAAAAAAACGTGTTCTGCTTTTGCTCCAGTGGTCAGCTTCCTCACCCCTCAGCCACCCTCTTCTTCTCCAACCCGCTGACTGCTGAGTCCTCTATGTTTATCCCGAAGGCCAAGTGAACACTAGGTGGAAAAATGAGAGCCCAAGGCCCAGCGGCCTTCCACCACTCTCCACGGTCCAGGGCAGAGCTAAGGAGGAGATGCTCGCCTGCGCCCTGTGCGTCAGATGCAGAGACTGCACCAACTAAAAGCCAATGTAAGAGCCTCACAAGTTTACAGATGGGAGGAGGCCTCTGGAAATGTGAACAGTGCTGAAGCTCTCTCTCCTGACCACACCTTGACTTCTCTGTCCTTCAGAAACCTGCTCCTACTCTTCTCCACAAAATACTCTAGCCAGAACTTTCAGGCCACTTTGCTAGGGCTATAACTAAAAAAACACCTTCCCATTCACGGGACACCCTAGTGCTGCCAGGTTAGTTGTTTCAGTATGGAGGTGCAGCAAAACCACCACGGGGCCGAGACTGGGGGCCACATTCCTCGTCCTTCCTGGACACAGAGCTGGGCCTCACGCCCAGTTCCCTCGGAGTTAGGTATAGCCACAACACTGAACCCTAACAAGGGGACTGTAAGGGACATGCACCACTTGTCTGTCTGGTGCATGGAACTTCCATGCACAGCAGTCTGTATTCTTTCTCCACCCACTGGCCTGATGCAACAAACACAACCACTTTGGAAGCCACATGGGGAGGACGACAGAGCCACACGGCAGAGCCACAGGGTAGGTGCAGGTTGGGTCCCTGAATCACCACCAGGAAGCTCCAATTAAAGAACACCCTTCAGGGTATTATATAAGCAAGAAATAAACTATTATGTTTGAGCCATTGCACATTCTTGACTCCAATTTGTTTCTTACTGCAATGAATCTACCTTAATTAATATGCACGTTCTTTCAGAGGGGCCCATCCTGGAGGCTCTGTGCTTTCCCACACTGGTTTTCACTAGAGCATTTCATTGGCAGTTATGCTTCTGAAAACACTGTAGATGATGTAAGAGAGCCTTCCCTATTGATGATAAAACTTTGCTAAGCAACAGGCCTCTGTTCTTGTGTGGAGGAAATAGGGCAAGCTAGAGAGTCAGGCTGGCTTTGATCTCTTTTCCACAATATTCTGCCCAGGTGATTAATATCAGCTCACTTTATCTTTCTGATCCTAAACCCTTCTCTGTAATTGGGACAACTAATTATCCCAATTAATTATTAAGATACATTTGCAAAGAGTAAGGTTTAAGGAGTAGAATCAGGGCACTTAATACAGTGCCTGGTACACAGAAGCTATTATTGTCATTATTATTTATATTTACTAATATTTACTCGATTGTACCCTTTAAGTACAGGAACAGTATCTGATTCATCCTTTTAACTTCAGCATTAAACATGAGTTCCCAGAAGACATGGATTATGTCTGATTTATCTTTATATCCCTACATCTAGAACAGTGATGATTACTTCATGAAGGGAAACTATCCTTAGTATTAATATTATTACTAACTGTTGCCTCCAAAGCAAGGATTGTGTCTATAAATCTTTCTTTGGAATCTAGAAGGATGACCTGCATGTAATAGGCCCTCAACAATAGTAATTAGTAAACTAATTTCTCCAAAAAAATATAAATCGATTAAATCAATAAACCAATTTCTCTCTAGTAGGTAGTTGATGAGATTCTGGTCATGGGGATTGGTGGGAGGCAGTGGTCACCAGAGAGTAGGTGGGTCTGTGAGGGAATCTGGATTCCAAATCAATAGCAGCCTGGAGTTCCCAGACCCCCATACCACATAGGTGGCATTGCTCCCCACAACCACCAGAACATTCTTTCGAGGTGGAGCGTCCTCCAGTTCCCACTGTGTCATTAAAGGTAAACAATATAGCCTAACCAGCCTACCTCAAAAAGTTGTCATGAAATTCATCCAGTGCAAAAACAATTTACAGAATGCAAGTTTTTCTGGAAAATTGACTGGTACTGCTATATCACCAACGTACCTTGTATAACAACTGTCAAATAGTCATTTTTCCCCTAATTTCCAGAATCGTAAATAGAAATAGTGCCTCTATTTCTGATGCTGTAATTAAAAAATATTACACTATAAAACTTTAAATTTTTATTAAAAAGTGAAAATAGGGAGCGCCTGGGTGGCTCTGTTGGTTAAGCGACTGCCTTCGGCTCAGGTCATGATCCTGGAGTCCCGGGATCAAGTTCCGCATCGGGCTCCATGCTCAGCAAGGAGCCTGCTTCTCCCTCTAACCATTCCCCCTCTCATGTACTCTCTCTCTCTCTCTCTCTCTCTCTCATTCTCACTCTCTCAAAATAAATAAATAAATCTTTAAAAAAAAAGTGAAAAAAGTACTAAAAAAAAAGTTGACGTGAAGCGATACACACATACGGAGGGATGCTCTCACTGTTACGGGTGTTCTCACAAAAGTCACCTCCAGTCTTCTTTGTTGTCAGTACTCTTGTGTTCATCCTTTCCCTTCATCTGGCGGGAGATCCTGTGTCCCGTTCTTTCCCTGTGTAAGGTACAACGACGTCTTACTTTAAAACATTATTATTAAGACAAATACTCTTCTACTATATATTACATAAAGACAAATATCTTACATAAAGACAAATATTTTTTATTATTAAATTGTCCGTTTCTTGGAAACACACCCAGAAATGACTCATTTCTTCAAAAATAAGGTAATAAAGTACTCCGCTTTGTCCAAGACAAGACTGTATCACACGTACGTCAGGCTAGCCGGTGATAAGTCACATTTCACTTTCTCAAGAGTGTTTCAACAATGAAAGTTTATGAGTGTTTCAACTCATAAACTGCTTTTGAAATGAAAAACAGGAATTGGGAGGAGAAGGCGGGGCAAGAGCTTAAATGAGAAAAATAGGTTGAGATTAAACTTGGTCATAGCTGGAGGAAATGTAGTTCGAGTACACTGTATATAAATAATTGCCCTGGTTACGTACGTTAAGTCTGAAAGAAGGTGCAGGTCACGTTATTAGTGTCACCAGGAGGTCCTGCCAGGCTTACAGCCAAATGACCCTCAAAGTGACATTTAGCTTGGGGCTCTCTCCCTCAGGCAAGGCCAGTCCTCCCCTCTATAGGCTTTGATATTCCATGTTGTCAGCACACACAGTGAATTCACCTCTGGAGGATGTAAGCTCATGGGAGATTGAGGGAGAAACGAGAAAGCCAACACGTCCACTTACACTGAGCCTTGCAGCTTTCAGGACCCTCATGTGTGTGCCTCGCCTGGCCAGCCCGGAAATACAACCTGAAAGCAGTTCACTTGGTGCGCCTGGCCTCAGGGCGGGTTATAGTATTCCAATTACAGGACTTTCAGTCCATTCTTCACCACCACAGAACACACCTGCCTCTAGGAGTCAGTACATCAAGTTGGGGAAAATGGGCTCCTTCTGCCTTCCTAGCGTGCCCACCTTGGCCTCTCTGTCCCTTGGTCTCCTGCCTCCCACATGTACTTGTCCTCACCCCCCACCCCACCTGGATGGCACAGTCTTTCTCATTCTTCATCATATTGATCAGGTCAAACAAGGGTCTCAAGCTTCCTGTTAAGAGCATGCGAAATGCTTTCTTTCTATGGTGACTCTTGCCACTATTTAATCTCAAGGACCACGTGATACTTTCATTCAAGTTGTCAACTCTCCTTATAAGAGGTCCCGTTACTTTTGCCCAGGGCAGAATATATTAGGCCTGCTTTTTGAGGCAGATGCTACTCATTTGATGGTGTCATCTGCAAATGCTTCGGTTTCAACTTCCATCGTAGGGACAGATATACTTATTATTAAATAAATTGACTTCAGACGTACAAATTTCTTGTCAAAAGAAGTCTGAAAGAGCAAATATCGTAACTAAAAGAACAACTGGTACCTGAGGCACAAGAACGTTGTTGAAATAACAACAGGCTAGAATTTGGAGCGCCTGGGGTTCTCAAGCCGATTCAACCTTACAAGCTCTGTCCCTGGCTCTCCCTCTCCTTCCCCCACTCCCTCTGAGGGCCAGAAGGCAGCCAGCATCCGCAAGCCAGGCATCAAGCCCTCACCAGGAACCCGATCAGCCAGCATCATGATCTCGGATTCCCAGCCTCCAGAACTATGAGAGAGAAACGTTTGTTGTTTAAGCCACGTAGTCTATGATATTTTGTTTTAGCTCCCTAAGACACCCAAAGCCCTACAGTTACTACCAGGTTAGAACCCTGTGCTAAAAGAAATGACAAAAACATCTGAAGAAGTTGCCCCCAGGGCAGCCTACTAAATGCCAACAGTCCCAGATCTTGGGTGCTGCTATTCTGAGGGCAGAATTGGAAATTAATTTGTGTCAGTGCCAGCCCTACTCCCAAAAACGTGGCAAATGACCTAGATGGTCTAATTCAGAGGACGGGCACTCCAAAGGCCACCTTGTGCAACAGTATCTCCCTGGCCCGGAAGCCAGCAAACTGGGCACTTGCCAAGCCACCATTCCAAGTCCATTCTTCTGGAATCAGTGCTACTCTCCTCTGGAGGCTCTCTTTCAAACTGCAAGTTTCACTGAGCTGGGAGGCAGAAGCTCATTGCTCCAAGCTGGTCCACCAGATGCAGCTGCCAAGCAAGAGAGAGCCCCAGAGGCCTGGAAAAAGAAAGGGTGGGGACCGGCAGGAGGGAACTGGGGGGGAGGGAGGGAGGCAGATGAGGGGCCACCACTGCCTTTTCAGGGCACTGGCACGATTCCCCCATAGAGAATTCTGCCCCTGGCTTGAGCCGGGGTGCTAAAGCCATTATTTATAGCTTACAGCCTCTCAAATCAAGTGGCACTACATGCATGGGAAGGTAACCAAAAGAAGCAGGGAGCACATCACGGTGGGGACATTGCTACAGCAGATGGTGGCCATGGCTTGTTCAGAGGAGACTCTGTTCTGCTTTAATAGCATCTGATTCCAAGCGAGGCTGAGCCTCCAGATCTGCTGACACTGCCGCTCCTGGATCCAAGTCGGTCACCGGCTCGGCATCTGGACCCCTCAGCCTTCGGGCAGGCTGCTCTGAGCTCAGGCAGAAAATGGAATTTCCCCTTCCTGCCTCATTAAAGGAACCATCCGAGTTCACTTCTCCAACAGGAGCAATCTGGGCTGAATTGAGTCTTGAGCAGTGATGAGCTGGGGCATCAAATTCCCTGAGCCTTCCTGTGTCTCAGTATGCAATACACTGGAGTCAGAAAGAAATTGCTGCACCCGTCCTCCCTCCCATGGGGCGTATGCAACTCCATCTGCTGCTTCACGTTCTAAGAGCCACGGATGGCAGTCATTTCTAAGAAACCACAAAAATAAATTTCTTTCCAGGCCGTACTTTGCATTTTTACCTCCACTGAGCATATCACTGGGCACCAGGCAGAGAATACTATGGGTCACAAAATCTCATTGGCTTTCGATGTATGTACATTTGGGAAGCGGGACATTCTGGAGGTTTCCTCTGGAATATCCAGAGGATGGAGGTGCCACATTGATGAGACGTTTCCTATCTCTCTTAATCCCCTCCTTCGTTTCTCCTGTGTGGACCCCGCTTTCCTTTCAGCTTCTTCAGCTCCATTCTCGGGCATGAGATTTGTTGTTCCAGCGTGGACTGTGAGGAGAAAAATGTAAGAATGAGATCCTAGGTCTCACTAAACCCCACTGCCCCAAAACACAATGAGCCACTTCTGGCAGCCTGGCCAGTTGGACAGGAAGGCCAGCGGCTGAGGAACGGCACCAAGCTTTAGCTAAGTGCTTGCTGTTGGAAGGTTTCATGAAAAAGTCCTGAAGCAGAGAAGTGAAATGTTCAGGGAGTAGAGCCCCCCAACTCCTGTCCTGGAAATAGTGTTTATTGGATGGTCTCTGGCTCCCAGCAACCCGGTCTCAATTTCCACAAAGCAAATAGAAATGAACACAAACTCTCAGCTGCCCCACCCTCCCCACCCTCCCCAAGCAACCCAGGCTCGCAGCAGGCTCTGACTTCTCTCACTTCCTTTCTAAGCGCAAGCCCTCAGCACCCTCTGCTTCACCCAGAAGGTAGGTGGCAAACAGCCAAGCTCTGGGGGCAGTCAGAGAAGCAGAGACCCAAAAAACAGAGCCCTGGGCACATGGGCCATTGTGGGGGGGGGGGGGGGCGGGGAGAGGCGCGGGAAAGGTTCTGCCCGCCCTTGGAGTTTAAGGCCCAGGCATTGCAACTTGGAAGGACCTCTGTCCACTTTGGTCATTTACTGATAGAAAACCTAGCCCGGAGTGAGTAGTGGGAACCCAAGATTACACAGAACTTGAATTCAGGTCTCCTGGGCACTCTCTGCCCACTAGTCCTCATTGTCTTCTTGTGCTCGGGGTAAGAGAAAGGAAGGGGCTCATGGAGCATGAACGTTTGAGAAGCTCTAGCCCCAGGGTTTTCTGAATCAGAAACTGTGCACTTCTCATCTGTTCTGCCCACACTCCTCATGAGGCGTCTGGTGGGCTGCTCTGAAGAGAGGTCCTCATCTCCTCGTGCCAACTCGGACTGCAGTGGGGCCGAGACAGAGCTCAGCCCACGTCTGGACCCCACGGCCTCTCTCCTGCAGCCTGGGCAGGCTTGCATCTCCACGGCTTAGATGCCTGTCCCACCGACCATCTCCAAAGCCACTGTCCAGAAACGCAAATGTGAAATAAGGTGGATTTCTCTGCCTCTCCCCACAGGGTTTTGAGAGCTTCAAAAAAAAAAAAAAAAAGTTTCATCTTCTTTAGACTGTGGATCTACTTATAGCACAAAAACCTAGATTTTAACCCAGGGCCATGCCGCCTTTAGGAAACACAGATTCATGGTGATATCCAACCCTCCAGAATTTTTCGTGTGGGCCCTGTGGACATTGTTATTTGCCTTGACCCTTCTGTGTACCAAGATAGCAGTGATTGCTCTTTGTGATACAAGCCAGGGATCTCAGATACATCAGACAAAGCAGATGTTATTCCCATTTTACAGACAAATAAAATGAGGCTGAGAATTCCAGTTGCATGATTTGCCCCAGATCTTACAGCTGGTCACAGGGCTGTGATTCACACCCAGGTCTGAGTCTGAACCTGGTTTCTTTCTTAGGCACTGCTCCTTCAACCCACCTCCAGTACCAGCAGTCAGAACTTAAGTCAATTCATGACTCCTCTCCATAAAACTGAGCACCGAGAACCCCGGAATACCCACCACCCCCATACTCTATTTGACCACTGAGACTCAGCGAAGGGGAGCTCTGCTGTCCCTGTTCCCCTGAAATACTAACCAGAGAAAGGCAAACTACTTCCTGTTCCTCAAGAGTCCCCGTTACCTGCATATCTCCTTCTGATATGCCAATCATGGTTCCACCCATGCTGGCTGCTACCAAGTTGGTTTCATCCCTCGGTCATATTTGCAAATTTGTGCCCATCCCTTCAGCGATGGTGTTTACCCTAAGTTATAATTCTACACAGAGGAAATCTAGGCTGTTTAATTTTTGATTCAGTATCAAACAGAAAATCACCCAGAATTGGGCACTTAATGAAGATGATGATGATGATGATGATGATGATGATGATGATGATGAGGGCCTGGGACGCTCTGTCCCAGTAAAGCATCACCAAAATTATCCATAAATATTTCCCAGCAAGCTGCTGCAGACGACTCAGTAGACAAGGGCATCAGAGTCTCTGTGAACGGGTTTTCCCCAGTAGTACCGGATAAGGGTTTGGCATTCCCCACCCCCCCACCCAGGGCACTGAACTGGGTCGCGGGGGGAGGCTCAGAGGCAGCAGGAGGCTCAGAGCCAAGCTGACAGGCGGGAGGAAGAAGTCAACACACCTTCACATGGGGTGCAAGGACTACTGGTTTCCCTCATAACATGCTGAGCGTGGCTCTAAGTAGGAGAAGCTGGAGCAGAGAGCCCAGTCCCCCTGGTGAGCTGGCCGCATTTCCCCGCCCTCCCGGAGAAGGCTCTGCGTCCCACCACCGGGCCCGCTGAGTGGGCTCAATGCCATAGCACAGGGCCTCACCCCCTGGAAAGCAACAGTGATAGTTGTGGTCCTGTATGGAACACAGTAGCGATAATAAGGTAAAAACTGTGGAGACACTTTCATACAGGATGCAACTTCTTCCAGAAGGCACCCAGAGCCTAGCTGTGAATATCTTTTAAAATGCTCTGGGGGGCCTGGGGTCTCAGTCAGTCAAACGTCCAACCCTTGATTTCGGCTCAGGTCGTGATCTCAGGGTCCTGAGATCGAGCCCCACACTGGCTCCACATTAGGTGTGGAGCCTGCTTAAGATTCTCTCTCTCTCTCCCCCTGCCACCCCCCCCCAAAAAAAAAAGATTAAAGTGCTCAGAAACTTTCCCCCCAGGTTTTCTGCATAAATCAAAAATTACCTTTTATCTTCTAAAGCAATTAGACTTAAGTGATTGTAAATAAAGAAAATAAATAGCTTACCTAATACACCGAGTCAATATATCACCTATCTCAGACGAATAGCTGTTGCCCTGATTCCATCTTGCATTTAGGACGTTTGTTCTTTTTTTTTTTTTTAATTTTTTTTTAAGATTTTATTTATTTATTCGACAGAGAGAGCGAGAAGAGTACAAGCAGGGCGAGCAGCAGAGGGAGAGGACGAAGCAGGCCTCCCACCGAGCAGAGAGCCCGACATGGGGGCTCAATCCCAGGACCCCGAGACCATTACCCAAGCTGAGGGCAGATGCCCAACCGTCTGAGCCACCCAGTTCCATTTGTTCTTTGTTGCATTCGTGGTTTGCTGAGTGCTTTCAGGGAGAATAAATAAGACTTTGAAGGAATAGCCGAGGAAACTTATAAATTGGAAGTCTTCTTTACTTTTAAAATAATTGTATACCTCTAAGCAATTGTACGTCAATGGCTTATAGTCTTTTAAGAAGCTGTACATTTTTGGAAAGGAAATCTACTTTAATATGAACACGTTCTTGCTTGCTTTAGAAATAGGACACAGAAATCAATCCACAGACATATTTCAACTTTCTCTTGTCATTTTTGTTATTTTATTCCACAGCTCATAGAGATGAGAACCGGAAAAGAATAAAAATGTACCATTTGACTCATATATCCTTATTCTGTTTTAATTGCAAGTAAAGATGACACATTATAGTGAAGACGTTTTATTACAATTCAGAAAGAAAAAGCTTGAGTTATGAGCGGTATGGGATGGGAGCACAGAAAGATTCATGAAGGTTCAGTTCAGGAATACCCATCATTTCTCTGTATGTGGTATTGCAACAGATAGATAACCCACATGTCAGTGATTGCATCTGCTTAAATAAATGGCATCGGCTTGCTATAAATATTAAATATTGTCTTTTCTATTAGAGTAAGCATTAGTAATGATACTACTATCTCTGCATTTGAGGTCAAATGAAAAAATTAGTGTACCACATTCTAGAATGCTGAACTCTGACCATCCTTCTCTCTAGCACCCACAGCCAGTTCCCAGGCCTGCCTCATGGTGTTAGGAGTCGGGGAGAGAGGGGACGAACACACGGTCAGGAGCCAGCCTGAGTCCATATCCTGACTCTACCCCTCTCTGGTGCTAAGACCTTGACAAGCCACCCAGTTTCTCACTCTGTGCCTCATTCTCCTCCTCTGGAAAGTGGGGCAAGAAACATCGCCTGTTGTGTGGATTCATGGAGTTGCATGGAAAGCGCTTAGACCAGTGTACCTAATAAATGTGAAATAAGCATCAGGTCTTTTGATGACAGTGATCTTTTTTTCATATTGAGGCCTTTTTGAGTAGCGCTACTTCCACTCCTCTCCACACCTACTTCCCACCCCCTACCCCACCTCACCCCACCCCCTCTGGGCAACTGCAGCAAGTATGATCCTACCTGGGCTTTCTGCTTTCTGCACACCCACCACCACCACCACCCCGGCCCCAGTTCAAGTCTAACATCCCCTCCTTCGTGGCTCACACTACCCAGTAGACAGATCAATCCCAACACCCACTACACTTCACTTTTCATTTTCTTCATCCATCTATATTCATGTGTAGTGGGGCTGAAAAACACATATTTTAAAGGCTGATGTCAGAAGCCCACTTAGATAGGAAATTATCTTCATTTGGGATATACCTTAATAAGCAAACTTTGGCAAGAAAGATGAGTCCCAAAGATTCTGACTCTAAGGAGGGACTAACTCCTCCACACCAGAGGGACACATACACTTGGGTAAATGGTGGAAAATAAGTTCAGTGAATGGAGAAAGGCCAAAATGATTTCAACTTGCAGAAAAAGACGGCCAGTGAGAGATACCTGGTGGCAGGGGCCGAAGGATATTTAAGAAGGAATAAGTCCTCTTGAAGTTCAAATTGTTTGCATTTCTGGGATGTGAAAAAGACCCAAAACTTAAGTAAAGCCTTAAATAGGTTGGCTCAGGTCCTTCAAGAAACAGACAGGATTGGATGTGTAAGAGATTTACCATGGGAAACACCTGTGGAGAAGTAAGGGCAGAGAACTGGGAGAGATGCTGAGCTGACCAGTGCAAAAGAGGAGAGGGGAAGGGAGGAAAATTGAATAGAGCCTCAGATCACAGAACACTCTGAGAAAGGTCTGATCAGGCTGATGGAAAGGCCTTGAGTCAAAGTCACCATTGGAAGAATCCTGCATCTCACAGTGGGTGACAGTCCCCCCACCGTGCTACTAGCAGCCCACTCACTGAGGGTGTAGGACGCACAAACATGATGGTAGATCCAGAGCAGCGACTGGGGCTCTCAGCCAGCCATGCTCCCAGAGGAGGGGACTGGAGCTGCGCACCTGCCCTCGCCACCACCCAGGGTTACCTCAGCTGACAGGAATCATGTCTGATTCATCATTTGATACTCAACTGCTCAATAAGTTAATAAGTTGATCCACATTACACACCACATAATCATCCTAAACAACTATTGAAACCAAATGTGGTACACACGAGAATTCATTATACTCTTCTTTCTATTTTATTGCATTTCAATTTCCCTTAATAAGAAGGTTTATTACAAGTACTATTTAGAGGGGTGCCTGGGTGGCTCAGTCAGTTAAGCATCTGTCTTCAGCTCAGATCATGATCCCAGGGTCCTGGGATCGAGCCCCACCTCGGGCTCCCTGCTCAGTGGGGAGTCTGCTTCTCGCTCCCCCCCCATTCTCTCTCTCTCTCTCTCAAAGAAATAAATAAAAATCTTTAAAAATATATATTATTTAGAAACCCTCTGGTGGTTCCTCAACAAATTAAGTGTAAAAAAAATTAAATATAGAATTCCCACATGATCCAGCAATTCTACTTCTGGGTATATATCCCAAAAGAACTGAAAGCAGGGACCCAAACAGATATCTACATTCCCATGTTCGCAGCAGCACTATTTGTAATCACCAAAAAGTGGGAACAATCAAAATGTCCCATCGACAGAAGAATGGATAAACAAAACATGCTACACACATACAATAGAATATTATTCAGCCTTAAAAGAGAAGGACAATCTGCCACAGACTACAACATAGATGAATCTTGAGGATCGTTATGCTAAATAAAATCAGCCAGTTCCAAAAAGACAAATACTGCATGATTCCAGTTATGTGAGGTAACCACAGTGGTTTCAAACTCCTAGAGACAATGTTTATTCTTCCGATCCATGAGCATGGAATGTTTTTCCATCTTTTTGTGCCTTCTTCAATTTCTTTCATTAGTGTTCTGTAGTTCCTAAAGTATAGATCCTTTACCCCTTTGGGTAGGGTTATTCTGAGATATCTTATGGTTTTTGGTGCTCTCTTTCTACACTTGCATTGTTAGTGTATAAGAAAGCAACTGATTTCTGTGCATTGATTTTGTATCCCGCCACATTACTGAATTGCTGTATGAGTTCTAGTAATTTGGGGGTGGAGTCTTTCGGATTTTCCACAAAAAGTATCATGTCACCGGCGAAGAGAGAGAGTTTGACTTCTTCTTTGACAATCTGAATACCTTTTATTTCTTTTTGTTGTCTGATTGCTGTTGCTAGGACTTCTAGTACTATGTTGACCAATTGTGGCGAGAGTGGGCATCCTTGTCGTGTTCCTGATCTTAAGGGAAAGGCTCTCAGCTTTTCCCCATTGAGGACGATATTCTCTGTGGGTTTTTCATAGATGGATTTTATGAACTTGAGGAATGTTCCCTCTATCCGTATACTCTTAAGAGTTTTAATCAGGAAAGGGTGCTGTATTTTGTCAAATGCTTTTTCTGCATCAATTGAGAGGACCATACGGTTCTTCTCTCTCCTCTTATTAATGTGTTCTATCACACTGATTGATTTGTGAATGTTGAACCACCCTTGCATCCCAGGGATAAAGCAGAATGGTGGTTACCATACTGGGAGGAGGGGAGAATAGGGAGACAGGCTATCATGGGTAGAGTTTCGGTTTGGGGAGAAGAAAACATTCTGGCGATGAATGGTGGGGATGGTTGCACAGCTTAATGTCACTAACACGTACACCTAGAAATGGTAAAAATGGTAAACTATGTCTTATGCATATTTTACCACAATAAAAGTATATATTACTTAGAGATTATATCTGATAAGGAACAAAACTACAACTGGGATACTTTCTGCTACCACGTGCTCTTACGCTTCAGGCTCCGAGTCTCTGCCTCCAGATCCTCAGTGAAATCAGTACAGCTATGACTTCTCCCAGCCCAGCCATTTGGCTGTGGGCTGGTTCCAGGGCTTTCTTTAACTGTCTTCCTCCCAAAGTCTGCTTAGGGCAATTTCTCCCAGGAGCCTCCTCTTAGAGCAGCCATTCGCACAAAAGGTCACAGAGCCCAGGTCTTGGTAGCTCGTTAAACCCCCGATGCTGGCCCTGTCCTCTGGCCCCCTTAACTGAGATTTCTCTGTTTAAAAATAAAAGTAGACTTGTTTTGGTAAAAGTAGCCAGATGATATTTCTTCCCCTGAAAGACTTCTGCTAGGATGATGGCATGAGAAAGAAAACCCTAGTGAGACACTAAATGAATCTTTGGCAAAAGAGCGCCATAGCAGTCAGCCCCCATCGCCCCCTACTGGGCCACGCCCTCTGGGTTAACAAAGAGGCTCAAAGGAGGACCACTGCAAGAGGCAGACCCTGGCCTGTCTTCACGGTGCCTGCTTCCTTTCTTTCTGCTTTTCTCGTGCTCCTGACCCTTCTCACTTTCCACCCTGCTTCAGGCGCTAAACAACTCCAGATACCCTGTCATTCTCTCCATCTTCCTTCCTGAATATCTGTCTCCTCTATTAGTTCTATCATATAAGATGTTGCAATCATCAGGGACCCCAAATTCAAAGTTTGGGCTCACATACTGTTGTTCAAGTCAGTGTGTCAAACAAGATAACATGAAATCAGTAGGAGCTGCGGGAGCACTGACCACCCAAGCTTATAAAGGTGACCAACACAGCTGACCCAAGCCACCGTAGGGCTTAGATCTATACACAGTTCAGAAGGTCAGGGGAAGGGGGACCAAGAGAGCATTGGATGTTTAAATAAAGGATGCAAAAAGTAGGGCTATTCCCTCACAGTAATGGCAAAATACTCCAAAAGCTACTCTTTCCCTGAGTAGCTTGCCATGTCAGTTTACTTTCAGGTGACCCAAAACCAATTCTAAATAGTTTAAGTGAATAAATAAATAAATAAATAAATAAGAGGAGTTCTCTCGTGGGACCCTTAGAACAGCCCATCAATAGGCTTGGGGACGAAGCAGCCAATAAAATGCCCAAATTGCATTGATCCAGCCCTGTGGTTCCAGACATCTTGGCCCACACAATCAGCACTGCCACGACGGTCTCCAGACACGGGATGCTCTTACCCCTGCACTAGCCAAGATGGCCCCACACCAGCCCCAGCTTCACTGGCTTCCAATGTGAAGTCTGATTGGTGGGACCGAGGTCACATGCCTGCACCCTAACTGGAGGGCTGCTGGGTAAGAATCTGGGGAACTGGTAGGTGTCTCAGTTGGGGGAGTCTCCGATCATGAGCACCAGCCCAGGACTGACCCCAGGCAAGCTGGCTCCAGAGACAGTGCTCTTCACCACCAGCTAGTGATGGAGATACTCTATGTATATGGAAAACTTAATCATGGTCTCGACAGAAAGAGCATATTCTAAGAACTTTAAAGTAAATTTTCACAAATCATTTAATTTTAACATGGAGAATGGCTTAACAGAAGAAAGCTTACCAATATTTCTCTGTCCCTAACTTTATTTGAGGGGATTTCAGATCACACACATTGTACTTTCTCTCGCCTCCCAAGTCAAGTCAGATAAGGCAGGTTAGAGAAACATCTGCCTCTTTGTGGCACAGAAATACACACAGAAACATCTCAGAAATGCAAAAGCTTCTGTGAAGAAACCAAACTTTCCCTCACCTCTTCAATTTAATGGTATGCTAATCATACTATCTGAGGCATGTCTGAGAATAAACTCTGAAAGCCGCAGTTCTCAAGAAGATACCAAGAGTCTAATATAGATGGGTACCTACATCCTAGAAATCAAATTCTCTTATTTAAATATTTATGACAAGAAGTTATATGCCAGGGTTAAAATTTTCCAGTGGCTCCAGTCAAAAAGCTCTTTTGCTTTCATGTTATTATGCTGTGTTCAACCCAGGGGAGGTATTTTTAGTACTCTATTGCTAGGTGCTCAACTTTCCTCTCTCATCAGAAATATAATTGACTTTATTTTTATCTACCTCAACATTTCCTTAATATGGGAAGCTTCTAAATATCGGCATCTGATAAATAGTCAGATTTCAGTATATATGTAATGTTTTCAGCTCTCAATGAGGAAACTATAAAACTATAGGAAATTCATCTTGGATGGATGTTCCTCTGGGCATTTTGTGCCCTCCATCTTCCAGTGCCTTTCCAGAAGCAGGTATCACCTGAGAAATTGCTTCTAAATTTATGTTCTAGAAAATGTTTGGTCTCTCCTGAAGCGTAGCAATTATTTGTCTTACCAAAAATGAAAACTAGTCTTGTTGCTCATCTTACTTTGGCCAGCAGGAAACTCGGTGCCAATTGGCAGGCCAATTATATTTGGATCCATTAGCTGCAACTGGAATTGAAGCTACTTAGAATTTTACGGCTCAGTAGTACGCTTACCCACTTATTGCCTCTCAGCTCCTAAGTCGTTCTTTTTGTCTGCTCTGGAAAAATGGATATGGTCCCTTTAAATGTTTTTACTCTGCTAGCTGGCGCTATGTTAACCTTTGGAGAGACATTGCAGGAGGAAAAGATTTTTGTTTCCTGGTTCTGGTGTTTAATCTCCAGGCTCCTGCCAGACTCCCAATGTCTTGAGGGTCCTCTCCCAGCACACGTGGCTTCCCCAAGGCCCAGCACCTGCAGCAGAACCAGCTTCTCCCTTGCTGGGCTCCGGCAGGGCGCAGTGGTCTGCATCCCGGAGCAGCCCACAGCTCTCCCAACATCCCTTTGGGCAGATCTGTAGCTGAGTTTCTGAGACACCTCCCTGTGAACAACTTCGTCCAGCACCCTAGAAGGCAGGTTTCCGGCAAATTCCTAAGGTCAACTTTCTAGATAATTCCAACAGCACAGCATCACACTGACTTCTCTGCTATTGTCAGCCACAGCTGCACACTCTCCAAGGTGTGGATCTCTGGGCCCCTGGGGGCGCTCTCCCCTGACCCTAGCTTAGCCGTAGGGATAATGGCTGTCCCAACTCTGAAGTTCTGATATTCTAGAGTTCTCTTTACTTCTTCCCAGGTAGCCCCTTATTGCTCCCCTTCCCTGTTAGTCAGTAATTCTTTGTATTAAACTTTCCGTGTTCAAATGACTGTGGTTTTTCTCTTCCAATCAGACCCAGACTGATATACTTAGCATACGTGCATTTTATATTTTCTTCCCATCCTGACATCTACTCAAACATATTTTACCCCTTGGTTCTATTATTTTTAAAATTCAGAGTTCACTAATATCTAATTGTGTATATACTTTCTTTACTCTAAAACTATCTGTGGAATGTCAAGGCCAAGAATTAATTGAAATGTCTATGCAAATGAGGGTCATGCCTATTTAACTTGCTGTGCACCTTTCCAGAAAAGAACCAATCTCCATGCAGTAAACCAATTATTTTTGACGAAGATAATGAGACTAATGATCCTAGATACTTCCATCCCACTTTAGACTTTCCTAACAGCTGAAATAGAACCCCTAGAAGTTTAGAAGTTCACACCAAAATAACAAACCAGTAGACCCACGATAATAATTGTTCGTCATTGGGCTTCTCAAATCAAAATTTTCTTTTCCTACACGGTTCCTGAAATTCATGTGACCTGTCCCAGGCTAGCAGCTGATTCAAGAGATCCTAAACACAGAGAGATGGATGGAGATGGATGTGGAAAATTGTATGAGATAGAAAAGAGATTTTCAAACTAGCGTGACAGAACAGAGGACAGCAATTTCACATGAACGTAAGAGAGACCAGTGAGCACTGTGACGTATAAAAAGTAAAATTTCAGACCAAATTCCCATGGTGGCCCCAAACTGCAAACCTCCCAGGTTAACCATCAATCCCCTCACCACGGCCCCAGGGACCGAGGGCTGTGGCAGAGCTGGCTTCTGTGAAACCCCAGGCTCCGCTGAGTACTCATTATATGCCCTCGAGCAATTCCTTAACCTCTAGAGTAACAATGCCTACCTTCCAGGGTTGCCAGGTGGATAAAAAGAAGCACTAATTATGAATACCCTCATCACGGTGCCTGGCGCATCCCAAGTCTTAACAAATGTGATTGCCTGCTCCCCTTCGATTAATCAGTTTCCTAGGGCTGCTGCAGCAAAGAACCACAAACTGGGTGACTTAGTGCAACAGAAATGTATTGTCTCCCAGTTCTGTAGGCAGGGAGTCCCAAAATCAAGGTGGCAGCTTGACCCTGCTTCCTCTGAAATCTATAGGGGAAGGATTCTTCCTTGCCCCTTCCAGCCTCCCATAACCCCAGACATTCCCTGGCCTGTGGCAACGCAATTCTGAGCTCTGTCTCCATCCTCACATGCCTTCTCCCTGTGTTTGTCCATCTAGTCTTCTCTGTGTGTGTCTATCTCTGTGGCCAAACTTCCCATCATACTGGATTAGGGCCCACCCTTAGGTGAGGGTCATTAGACCTCATTTTAACCTGATTAAGTCTCTGAAGACTCTATTTCTAAATAAGGTCTATTTCTAAATAAGGTCACATTCAGAGGTACTGGGGGTTCGGGCTTTAACGTGTCTTTTTTTTGGGGGGGACAATTCACCCCTCCTTAGTTTTCTGCCTAGAGGTGACAGCCTAGTACCGTTCCTCCATGATGAACTATCGGCTGTTTAGAACACAAATTCTGCTTTATCACAGTTTCCTGACCGTGGGCTGTCTATAATACACCAGAGAGGTAAAGCATGGGTTCATTACTTAGAAACCTCCTCCTCTTCTCTGCCTCCCCCATTCTGGGAAGTGGCCATGATGGCCTCTCCAGCCTCCCCTGGGCTCTACCCCCTCTGGCCTCCAGTCCCCTGCCTCACTTTGCCAGCCCTGCACTCACCAGATACTGTCCCCTTTCCCTCCCTCTTAGTCTGACTCCTCACCTCAAATACCCATAACCACATCAGTTGCATTCAAATCTCTATACTCCGCCAAACAGACACAATCTATAAGAAACAGCAGAGATGGTAAGAAGCACATTTTAGTTGATCTGAAGGAAAACCCTTCACGTGCCTATGTTGAAACCCAAGTCCTAATCTGAAACGTAAGAACTTGTAGGAAGGGTACACATGTTGTCACTAACTCTTCCATCTGAGTTGCAGGGGGAGGGGTCCTACTAAGGCACCAGGCTCATCTGTGGAACAAGAAGACCATAAGGGCAGGAGCACAGACAGTGGGCACGTGTGAGTGGAGGCACCTCGAGGTACATTCAAACCGACCCACGCTAAGAAAACCCGGGGCACTGAGAGGAGTTCCTCAGCTTTGTTACAGGCCCAAAGCATCAGCAACAATGGATTCATAAGCACTGACTCTCTCTCCGTCCCCACAGTAAGCATGCCTGTATCTCCCACTCCAGAAATCCCAAATAGAAAAGAAGAGATGGCTCCTGAGAGGCAGTCCCGTGCATAGTCTGCTTTAAGGGAAATTCCCTAGTCTAAGGTCACCTCCCCAACTACCCCCCCCCACCAGGGTCTAAAAGTCCCATCATTAGGATCACTCTTAAGTTAAAGATATCTTATCCTCCCACGACATTTGATAAAAGCAGAACACTTCTGGGGAGGAACACACTGTCCTTAGTGCCCATGAATATTTCATGGACACCGGGAGACTGTATTCCCTGGTGGTCACCTCAGTCAGCTGTCCCCACGGGGGAATAAATCCAACTACGGGCATGCATTGGTTTTGTTCTCTGCTATATCCTCAGAGCTGTACAAATCCCTAGGTGTAAAATGTAATATAAATCTGCCTCTATAAAGTGGGACCAAATATTACCTAGCACATCACGCTGCTGTGAAGAGTTAATGATTAATACAGCTAAAATGCTGAGAACAATTCCTGGCATAGAGATCCCGGTAAATATTGACTATCATCATCATCATCATCATCATCATCATCATCGTTAATGACTGAGAAAACATACAAGTAAAGGAGAAACGTCTAGAGAATGGACACCGGAAAGCCCCCTTGAGGAGATGCGGGAGGGAGGGGTCTGAGAGGAAGTGGGTGGGGGGCCAGAAGGGACCGAGGGCAGAACCAGCTGCTTCCACCACACAAGCGTGCAGACAACAGGCCTGTGGACACGGCCTACGTCCCGGGCACGTGGCACTCACTGAGGCCCGCTGGGAGCCTGGCGCTGAACTGTGACCATCCCTTCCCTCCTGCACTGAGCCAGAAGCATTTGTCTAACTGCTTTGCCATAGCCAAGGAGGTGTGATAAAACGCAGCTGAGTGCAGCAGGGAGACACCTCCATAAATTACAAAGGGACTGTGTCCCGGAATCTCTGACACCGAACCAGAGAAATAGGGAGCCCAGGGCACTAGAAATGAGGTGTCCTCGATACCCAGCCAGCACCCACGGGATCCCACAGAGCCTAAAGGGAAGGCAAAGTGCCCCAACACAGTTTCCCAAACTGTGTTCCAGGTGGCTCAGGAAAAGAAAAAGTATTCAAATAGGTTTCTGGGTTAAATGGAGTTTAACGTATTTCTTCAGAATAAGGTTTTCAGAGCTTCTGATAGGCCTAAATGCATTGTGAGCCTCCAGAGGTGGATCCCGTGCACAGTGCTCCCCTCATATGCTGGAGAAGTGAAGGCTGTTCTTAACAGTATCCGGAGACCGGGGTCCTGCCAGAAAACCCTGGGGCCGTCAATAAATGCCGGACAAAATGTCTCGGAGGGCAGGTCACCTAGAGTTTCTGAGCCCTCTGTTTCCTCATCTGAGAAATGAAGGGCCTCAATCGGCAGTTCTTGGCCGAGCAGCTGGTAAAAGCTGTGCATTTCCTCCCTGTGACTAGGTGCATATTATACACACGTCAGATTTCTTCCCATACAGTTTCAGGGAATCGTAAGTCTCTCAACTCTCTGATGTTCTAAGACCCCTCCCATCTCTAAAATGGTGAACACACTTGAATTAGAAGGCTATCATGATAGGGGTGCCTGGGTCGCTCAGTCGGTTAAGCGTTTGCCTTTGGCTCAGGTGGTGATCCCGGGGTGCTGGGATCAAGCCCCGCATCGGTCTCCCTGCTCAGTGGGGAGTCTGCTTCTCCCTCTGCTTCTCCCCCGCGCCCCCCAGCTTGTGCTCTCTCTCACTCACTCTCTCTCAAATAAATAAAATCTTAAAAAAAAAAAAAGGACATCATGATAGATATCCATTGCTTTTGCCTTGCATCCCTTCCCTTTCATTTTGGGAACAGCAGGAGTCTCCCCTTGTGAAACCACCTCTTTCCCATTCTCCGTCCATATATTTCAACAAAAGTGGACTAACATCCCCCCCTCCAACTCCAGAAGCTGGTATGTCACTCAAGCCCGCTGACCAGTCAGCATACCTCGTTCCCATGGCCACAAAGAACCACATGGGTGGCGCAATGTTGAGAGAGTTCTTGAGGACACAAGCAGTAGCTATCAGATAAGGAAGGGCGGGAGGGAGGAAAGTGTCCACACTATGGGTACTAAATGAGCAGAATGAAAGCCTTCAGTCTCGGTAACCATCCTTATCTTTGAGAGGGAAAGCCATTCCTGATTATATTAGGTGAATCATCTCTGAAATCCACTTCATCCCCCCCCCACAATATCACATTTATGTGAGTCAATAAATATTTCTTCTGTTTAAACTAACTTGCAACTGAAAGAGCGCTGAATAATTCAGACATCAACCCTGGGAGTCCCAGGACTGCTGTGAGGCTCAATTAAGAGGCTCACAGTGTTACCGCTGAATCCACACTCAGCAGAGAACAACTGTGGAAGGACAGTGATGGATGACTGCATTGGTTGGTCCTGTGTCCCATGGGAGCTGTGTACAAGAAGACCCCAGAGACCTCAAATAATTTCTCCGCCCTGCTACTTGCAATGCCATCATGGAGCATCTGTGATGTTGGGGAGGGGGTGTAGGGAGAGGTGTGAAGGATGTCACAGAGACTTTTGAGAATCTAATGAATTTAATCAATCCTCTTCTTTAAAAAAATATGCAAAAATATTTGCCTGCAATTGCAGGGGTTTTTACACTCCCTGAAACCCCAAAGAGTCTTCCTTCCTCAAGGGTCTCAACTTTAGGTATGGAGAAATTGCTGAAAAATGGCAGCCTCTCAAAGGACTAGGGCTGGGAAGGAAGTAAAAAGGGAGCTCTCCGAGGACACAAGAAGGGAAAGGAGAGTGCCGAGATAATCCAATAATCAGCAAAGACTCTGGCATAGGGACAAACAGCATGAATTGGTCCCACAGCCTCCCCCCTGCCTTTTGAGGAGTTTCCATCTTATAGCAAAGGGGAGTCACCAGGGCGAGAGCCCCCAGAGTCAGATTTGGAATTGACCTGAGGTCAAGGTTGGACTCCTGTGAAAAGAGATCTCTGGAGAGAGGACCCTTAAAACTCCTATCAGTCAATCATACCTCATGCCGATAACATATTTCCATAAGGAGAACGGGTGAGTCAATGAACGTAGAGGGCAGAGTCCTGACAATGGATGTCTTCCGCAGTCTGCCTTTGTCTGCACTTGCTCAGCAGAAGCACTGCTGTCTTAAACAGCAACTGATTCCAACCTCTGGAACGTTTCACTAAATAACTGTTAAATGGCTACGTTCTTCCCAATTGTGGGAGGGTTTCTTTAAAAAAAAAAAAAAAACAAGGCCTCATAAGCAAAGAACTACTGAGTTTATAGTCGGCCTGACATTTAGTAGTAAAGTCAGAAGCTGATGGTGTGACAAATCCTCCCCGTTTTTCTTCCCATCCTTAAATTTTTGATCAGAAGTGGCCTCCCTCACTGCAGCCTAACTGGTCCACTCCCAGCCGCCCACCCCGCCCCGAGCAAGCCCGTGCAGAAGGCAGCCAAGGCATGTGCACGGCCGCAGCTCCGCTCCTGGCCATGACCCTTCCACCAAACCAAAGTCTCGGGAAAAAAAATCCCTGTATGGGATTTTTCTCCTGCCCTACAAGATGTCAGCTTGAGGGTCCCACGTCAGGAGGGCTCAGACGACTGTCTGTGAAAAACACATTTTAGGAGCAGGAGCCTTTTGCCAAGAATAAGAATGGTCTCCCTGTGCTTATTTCAGTCTCAAACAGAGAGCAGATAATAATTTATGTTTGCCGCACTCCCCCATAGCCCAGAAAGTGCTTTTCTTTATCATTCTGCCTGTGTGTGATACTTGAGGGGAAGCACCGTGTCAAATCCACTCCCTAGCAATACTGTCCCTCTCATTTCAGCCGGGCCCTGGTCCTCTCTGCAGATGCAGTCTGAGACTGGTGCCGGGTCCTCGACCTCACTTCAGGGGTATTGGTGCCAGCAAACATGAATATTTTTCAGTGTTTGCCGCCATAAATCCTTGAAAAATAAGAAAAACTTATTCTTATATGAAATAAGATGTTTACGTCTAAAAAGCAAATTTCACTAAGGCATCTAGCATTTTGAAAGGCCTGATGTCTTCCAACAGGAAGCTCATTAAAACCTGAGAAATAATCGTGAGCCAAGGCCTGACACCATCAGCTCATATAGCAAGAATCTGGGCAGTAGGATCTGTGTTTTTATGAATGACCACATACAGGCATGGCCTGGGGCATCGAGTGTGGATTTCACCTCAGTGCCACCAAGGAAAGTCAGAAAGTATAAGAAGTTTGTATCGGGTTCTACTCCTCTCTGTTTTAGCACCCTCCTACACTGTGTAGAACCCCCTTGGAAACTTCTCTTTGTTCTCTGTCCTCAGACTTCACCTTCATGCTGCTTCTCCATGTCAAAGGGCTCTAGGCTTTAACGTACCAACATGGCGGGTGGGGGGGGACACCTGGGTGGCTCAGTCGGTTAAGCATCTGACTCTTGATTTCAGCTCAGGTCACGGTCTCAGAGTCGTGAGATCGAGCCCCGCATCAGCTCCACACTGAGTGCACAGACTGCTTAAGATTCTCTCCCCTCTCCTCTACTCTCCCCTCTGCCCCCTCCTGCTCACGCTCTCTCTCTCTCTCTCAATTAAAAAAAAAAAAAAAAAAAAGGAACCTCCCCGCGATGGCAGTTGTAAGACTGTTGCAAGAGCAAGTTTGGCCTGTTAAAAAACAGTTTCATAGAGATGTCAGGCACCATCTGGCAGGATGCTTTTGCCTCTCCCTAGCAACTGCTCCCACTCCCACATCCATGTCTTTGGTTACCTTGCCTGCTTCCCTAGTTACCAGTGCTCCCAATCTCCTGCACACTCCTGACACCACCCACCTCCGTTTGCAGCTTCCCTAGTGAACCCCCCTGGAGGTGGATCCCAGAGATTCTGCCTCCTGAGCCCAGACTGACTCTCAGAACCAACTCTGGTTTTCAGCCTGCCAAACCCACAGTATGTTAGTCAAAACCCCCCATTCCAGCATTTTAATTCAGTGTTAGATAGTCTGATCAATTATCCCAGTGGATCTCAATCCTGAAGCTCATTTGAATCCCCCTCGGAAACCCTTAAAATTTACTAAGGCCCAGGGTTAATACACAGCCCCAGAGATTCTGATTTCACTGGTCTGGGGTAAAGCTGTGTTTTTTTAAGCTCTGCAATAGTTCAAAGGGGAGCCATGGTTATGATTGATCTAAGCCAAGAAAATTACAAAGCAAGCTCCCTTTCACATGCAAAGAATAATTGATTAATAATGACTATGTGGGGCACCAGGTGGCTCAGTTGGTTAAGCGTCGAACTCTTGATTTCAGCTCAGGTCATGATCTCAGGGTGGTGAAATCAAGCCCCATGTTGTGCTCTGCGCTCAGCAGGAAGTCTGCTTGAGATTCTCTCTCTCCCTCTCCCCCTGCCACTCCCCCTGCTCTCTCAAATAAATACATAAATAAAATCTTTAAAAAAAGCAAATGACTGGGGGCGCCTGGGTGGCTCAGTTGGTTGAGCATCTGCCTTTAGCTCAGGTCATGATCTCAGGGTCCCAGGATCGAGCCCCGCATCGGGCTCTCTGTTCAGCAGGGAGTCTGCTTCTCCCTCTCCCTCTGCTCCTCCCCCTGCTCGTGCTCTCTCTCTCACTTGCTCTCTCTCTCTCAAATAAATAAATAAGATCTGTAAAAAAAAAAAAAGAAAGAAAGAAAATAAAAATAAAAAACAAATGATTGTTTGGACAAATACTAAAGAAGTTATCGCAGTGTAAATTAAACAAGTAATTCCTCCAGATATTTTAATATGCCTAACATTCAGTAAAATACATATTTTATAATGATATTTTATAAAGACCAACCCAGTTTTTTAGCCTTGATGGAACTGCATCACTACCTGCTGACCGTAGACTCTGTCATGGGACTCCCCGGCTGACTATCACGCATCTTTGGCAACTGTAAGTCCTTCTTCACATCACTGAAGTCTATGAGACCCTGAAACAGTCAGTTACATACTAAGAATGTCATTAAAACCATTTTCCCGATGAAATCTTTGCAGTGTTCCACCTCGTGCTCCAATCCCTTGCTACTCCCCGTGAGGTCCACAGATTAGCAACAGGGAGAAAAGCAGATTCCATGGCCCCAGCCCAGACCAACTGAATCAGAGTCCGCATTTTAACCCAAGCCCTGGGAGAACGTGCAGGCACGTTCCAGTGTGAGAAGCACTACACAGTAAACTGCTTTTATCAGTCTTGGTGTTAAAGTACTTCTTTCAAGACCCTCCCTCTGTGGCCTTAGCCCTCCATAAATCCTCTGTTCCCCCCACACACACCGGAACACCTCCAGCTTCCAGAACTTTGCTCTCCCAATCCCCTTCTCCACCATCTGCTAAGCCCTCCTCTCTCCTTTTTGCCTAAAAGCAGCATTCCCATTTCTCCAAGTCCTCACTGAGACTCTCCTCTCCAAAGTGTTCACAGATCTCCCCAGCCCTAGCCTTCTTGCCTTCCTCTAATTTCATAACATTTGTCTAGCTACACATTCATCCAACATCCTGGCTGTTCTTGCTTTACCATTCAACCTTTATTTTGCCCTTGACTTTCCAAGTACTTCTGCCTTGTCTGCCCCACTAGTCCATCACTTATTTGCCTTTGCACCTGCCGTGGGGCTTTGCACAACAGATTCAACAAATATTTGGTGTTTGGCTTTGACTTAGATCTCTGATGGCAAACTATATGATACATAAAACCTATCTGAGTCTAGAAACTAGTAAAAAATTTACAACATCCAAGCTTTCCTGGCATTAAAACTTCCAATATGCTCAACATAGGAGCTGCAGAATAACATGGTGTATAAATAGATACTGGACTATTTCAAATAACTAGAGAAGACAAATATCAAAAATGAAAGCAAGACAATATAAGATCAGGTATCCGCTAACAATGCAAGTAGAAATATTTCATATCATTACTGTTAAGGACATCTAATCAAATAAAATCCCTTAGCTACCAACAGCTACCATTGACCAAAATGCCAATCCCAGCCCCATGATGTGAAAATAAAAGCATATCAGGCTCCTGCATATAGGATTTCTATCAGAGTTCAGATAGTCCCGAAACTCATTTCATTCCACTCCTCCATAGAACAACCCCATACCTGGCAGCAGGAAAATTCAGGGGTGGGCTTCTTTCTATTTTTTCATAAAGTCCATAAATTGTATCGAGAATTAACAATGTATCCTCCCACAGAAACACAAAGATGACTAAGACATGTCCTTCCATTCAAGTTGGTCACAGTCTTAGTGGGAGCAGACACTGACAGATCATTTCAACCCAATGTGGAGCCTACAGTACCAGAGTATACATACAGAGGGTATTGCTGGAACACAGGGAAGGGTTGCCTAACTCAACCTGAAGCAATCAAGGAGAATCAAGGATGGTTCTTTGAAGGCGGTGATGCCTGAGCTGAGCCTCAGTTGGAAAAGACATTAATCAAATGAAAGAATAAGACAGATATTCCAGTTAAGGGAAAGCACACAAGGAGAGGAAAGAGGTAACTGATACCATGGTGTGTGGAAGGAGCTCAGATTGTTCTGCATGATAAGAGGAAGGAAGTGAGGAAGTTCCCTTTACAGAGGCAGTGACAACTTGCTAGCCGATAAGCTCGGGTTCAGAAGACCTTCAACTTTGTCCTCAAGGCAAATGGAGACTCCCTGCAGCTTCCAAGAGCTAATTTGACAACTAAGAACAGCTTAGATTCTGCATGAACCGCCTACATTAAGTGCCATAGAGTCCTTGTCAACATGGCTACTGAGACACTGATTCAAAAATTTCTTGGATCATCTCTACAGGTGGATATTGGGGAACATGATCTCAGATAAATCCCTTCCAGCCCAGGTTCTACTTTCTGATCCCCAGTGGCCCACAAAACTATGGACCCATGATGTAGGCCTGCTCTCTGGAAGGCACTGAAGCATACCACAGGACAGTACCACAGTGTTACCAAGGTATGGTAATAAAATAAAAAGAGCCATAGAATTAAAGGACAACTGAGGACAAGAGCCTGTTTCTTCTCACCCCTAGCTAACGGCTCTCTTCAGCAATCCACGCCTTTTCTCCAATTACAGCTCATCATGTCAGGCATATGGTGTGTGTTTCGTATTTCTTTACCTCTAGTGTTTTAATTGAAAATGAAAATTAGTAGGGTTTTTTTTTCATTTGCAAACAACCAGTTCAGTTATTTGCTTTATACTTACACACACACATACACATTCACACTCACATACACACACTCACACACTCAGAGTTTTATCCAATTTTGATAGGTGAGAAGCTGGTTGATTTGAATGTTGGCATTTTGTGAAATTTTGCCTCTGTATAAAAAGTAAATTGTTTAGTCTAGATGTTCAAAACCATTAACACAGAAGAAAAACACCAGCAGGAAGTAATTGTTTAGTTCAGGCAGGTGACAAAATGAATTTTACCCAAAGTTACCCATAAGCTGGAATCATTCAACTGCCTGCCTTTAAAATATGTCATGTCTCCAACCTGAAACTTACATTCTGATTTCCCTAATGGCTCCTAATCTGGTCCAGACTTTTCAAAATCGGTGAAACTGGATTAACACAGCTCTCTCCTGCCAACCTCACAGTATCCGGATGCAACAGCCCATCCTTCCATCTTCTCACCTGTGCAGCTTTTGTTCTTCTGGCAGCGATTCTACTTTTTGGAGATGGGTGCATATTTACATTGTTTTTAATCTTTTCAGGACCAAGGAATTAAGTAATCTTTAGGAAAAATAATGATGATGATAAAACTTAGAATAATATTAAAGAGGTAGGTGTGATCCTTAAAAACATAAAAATTTACGGGCATCTGGGTGGCTCATTCAGTTAAGTGGCTGCCTTCGGCTCGGGTCGTGACCCCAGGGTCCTGGGATCGAGCCCCGCACTGGGATCCCCGCTTGGCTGGGAGCCTGCTTCTCCCTCTGTCCTGCCCCCTGCTCATCATGCTCTCTCTGTCTCTTCCTCTAATAAATAAACACAATTTTTTAATTAAAAACCTAAAAATTTAAAAAGCACATGGTAAAGAGCATGAGCCCTGGGGCCAGACCGCAGGGTGTGACTGTTGGCTTCCCCACTTGCCAGCTAGGTGACTGAGAGTAGGCCCTTTAGTCACTCAAAGGCCCCAGTTACCCAATGTGTAAAATGGGAACAATACTACTAGTTTCCATCTCATAGTGTTGTAGACAAATTTTTTTAAAAAGCTTATTTACATACAACATTTGAATCAGAGCTTAGCACATAGGAAGCTGTATGCAGTAGCTATTATTAGTGCCACCACCACCACCACCACCATCATCATCATCATTATAAGGCACCATAATCTATTAATCTCGCTAATTCTCAGAAAATAGTGCCATGGAATATCACAGGATATTTAATATTCACACACCCTCTACTTTTCCAGAAAAAAAAAAAAAAAAAACTCATCTCAAGAGATTGTATTATAAAGTTTAGTTAGCAGGAAAGTCTGATGAAGCAGACATTGTTGGTTAAATGATCAACCCCACTTCTTCCAGCCACTTCCCTGGGTCCTCTCCCAGCTTGGAATGTCCACATGACACAGTTCAGCAGGAAAAGCCTTCTCCCTTCTTCCTACTGATATGATGGCTGGGCTGCAGGAACCTTCCTTGGCCAGTGAGGGAAATCCCAAAAGAATCACAGACGTCAGGACTAACACTGCTGAGCCTAGGAACCAGAGCCAGCAAAAAACCCCCCTACAGATTTTTCTCCAGGGCACAAAGAACAAACTCCTTCACAAGTAAGACATCGTATTCAGGTTTTCCAATACACGCAGCCAAAAGTATCCCTGATGAAAACCTGTACAAACCCTGCATTGCTCTGGAGACTAACGGAGAGGTACCAATCTGCCCCAGTCAGATTCAGCCATTGCCACGGGTGGGTGGCAAATTCTTTTCCTAGAGTAAACCTAGGTCCTTGGCGCTGGTGCTCCCACAGGTTCAGCCTTCCACCTTAGCCAGCATATGTCGAATCCTGGAAATGCCCAGGAAGCCCTTCCTTCCAGGTCTTCTCCATTCCATCCTCTGGCTCTTGGGTATGGGTCCCACTTCCGGCTGCACCCACTGTAGGCTGTCCACTTCCTGCCTCCCAGGAAGCCACATTCTGGATAACCAGTGCACCTGTTACTGGGGCACTCATTACCCTTGACACAAGCATCACAAGGTTTCTCTTCAGTGTTACCCAGGAGGGAGCACACCTCTCCCCATCACTTGTCTCTCTCCGCCCTATCAGTTTTATTCTGGTGGCCGGTTTTTCCAGGCTCCGGCGGTTTTCAAAAAGGCACTCCTGCCCAGTCAATCCTCAGCCCCGGCCTGCTCTCTGCAGCAGTCCGTTACAGTTGTAGACACAATCAAATTGGTAAAAGCTACGCAGCTTGTGAACAGTGTTGCGGAGGAATGTTTCCAGTCATCCTTTGTGTTATTGTTATTTAGACAATCAAACGGCTCACTGAAATTAATACATTATTACATGATCCTGGAGTCTGGGATCGAGTCCCACATCGGGCTCCCCGCTCAGCAGGGAGTCTGCTTCTCCCTCTGAACCTCCCCCCCTCATGCTCTGTCTCTCTATCTCATTCTCTCGCTCAAATAAATAAATAAAATCTTTAAAAAAAAAACTAGTTTTAAATTGTCTATGGACTTGTTTAAGGTGGTACTTCTTCAGCTCTAAAATTATTCCACCAGTTCAATAAAAAAAAAAAAGAATGAAAAAACTGGAACCCAGACTAAGTAATTGATAAATTATTCTTCATAAAATTAGTTCATATTCTGGAAACAAAGGTTTGTCTGCTTAATATCATAGGAAAAATTATAGTCATCTTGGCTAAACAACAGTGTCAGTAAATAGCATCTAGATAAGACTGGGGGAAAAAAGGGACTATATTCTTGCTGCCAGCAGAAAGATAAATTTTGTTGGCCTTTGAAAGCCAGGGGATTAACTAGCGTTTGTGGGGAGATGCTTTGAAAGATACAGAACCTGTCATATTTTCTGCTTCATGAACTAAACATAAACACTGGGAAGGCTGTTATGAGTATGTTACAGCTGTCTGCCAACAGATGAGGCTTTTGAGGTTGTGAGCCCAAGGAATAGCAAACACCATTCTGTGTTTAGTAAGCCATGTACCCTCCAGTACTGAGATTACCCCTGATAGGGAGTTAAAATTTCGAAATAACTAGTTCTTCTAAGTCCTGGAGGTATAACATAAGATCCTGTGATTGTAAAGAAATTACATGGATTGTGAAAGGAGCAATTAGAAGAAATGTCATTTTTCTTTAAAATTCACTAGAACTTACAAATGGCAGGGGCGGGGGAGGCGCTGAGCTGATGAAGTATTCGAATTATCCAAACTACTATTTGAAAATGCTTTAGGCCACAGGGGACACAAAACAATATATTTGTTTTCTAGCAAAACATGTTTATGTGAATCGAGGTGAATCAGAAACTCTTCCCAGATAAGAAAACCTTTAAATCATCAAAATAATAAAGCTAAAAGTCACTTTCAGGCAATAACTCAATATTATACCAACAATAGAGCCATCACATATATAATTCAAGCATACTATAATCCTCAAGACACATATTCCTAAAATAAAGAGGCAGACAGCCTGTATGGGGATCTGGCTCTTGCTGTGTTACTCTATGCAAGTAACTTAACATCTCTGGGCCTCAGTATCCAGATCTATAAAGTGTGGGTAATAACTAAATTGTGGGGATGTTAAAATAAGTGAAACAGTTGATATTTGTACAGCGTTTTTAGAACAGTTCCAGATGCATCATAAGTGATATGTAAGTATAAATAACAAATAAGAACTGAATAGCTGGGACGCCTGGGTGGCTCAGTCGGTTAAGCGTCTGCCTTCGGCTCAGGTCATGATCCCAGGGTCTTGGGATCGAGTCCCACATCAGGCTCCCTGCTCAGCAGGAGGCCTGCTTCTCCCTCTGCCTGCCGCTCCCCCTGCTTGTGCTCTCACTCTCTCTCTCTCTCTCTCTCTGGCAAATAAATAAATAAAATCTTAAAAAAAAAAAAACAACTGAGTAGCTTACCTGATGGGATAAATTTAAACAAAGAGGTCACTGAAAAGAGCCATGGAAGCCTCCAGACCAACTTCTTATCTCATTACCAAAATTGCCTAAAACACACCAACCAAGCTTTGACACACAGCGAGGAAGAGAAGACTGCCTCTCCGTAATGCCCACCTGGAATTCTAAATCTACAACAGCAGATAAAGCCAAGCTGCCTTCCATATGGCAACACATCACAAATCTTTAAGGAGCCGTCACCACCCTTCCCTCCTTCTTTTCTTCAAGCTGAGCGTCCTTTATGTCTTCATCCTTTATGACTTGAATGCAGCTCCAGTTTCTCCACTGTCCCCAAGACCTGCCTTTACAGGCACTGAGCCTGTCAGGTTCCTCAGAAAAATGGGGCAGGAGGTCCCCAGCTGTGGTCTGTGTGGCATCTTTGACACTCTCTTCTGGATCTTGATTTCTAGTAACCTGAGGCTCAGATTGCATGAACAGTTTTTGACAACCATGTCACCCCATGGCTTTATACCTAGCTTCCAGTTAAGAAAACTAGCCTCTTGACCTGCTGAAAAGCCAGAGCACTGAGTTCTATCCTTACATTACCATTTTAAGCCTAAACTCAAAAATGCCTATTTATCCTTATTAATAAATCCTACTTTATTATTAATCAGGATAAATGGGTGTGCAAATGGAATCTTAGTACACCAAATCAGATTTTAAATGCCTAGAGGAAATTACGGGTTTTTTTTTACAGAAACTTAATAATGAAAATTTTGTAAAGCAGATAACTATCCTCTGATTGATTTTTTATGTAAATAGCTACTAACATATTATAGTTGCCTAAAGCACGATACAAATATATTAAGCTTTGTATAATACCATATTACATTATTACAGCAAATCTGCCCTCCTCTACTTTGATTAAGCTAATACTCAAATCAGTTTATTTTCCCTGAATATACTGAAACTGGAAGATTAGCGTGCAGAAGACAGAGTCAGGAAGCCACAGACCAGAAAGCTATGTCCAGGTCTAAAATGTCCATAAGGTGAAAAAAATCATTATAAATAAAGAAATAAAATATAAGGTATACTACCCTCACATGGCAAACCAAGAGTTGATTCTTTGGCTTAAATGTCTCCTCCCATCCCTTTTATATGAATGAAATAATATTATGAATAAAGAAACATTATAGTTGACTCTTTCCTATTTGTTCAGTTTCCATCTCATTCATGTCTAATGACACTCCATCTGTCACCCCTAGAGTTTCACCAGCCCCACCCACCTGTACACTCAGCTCAACCCATTTCTCCAAACCACTCTTGACAAAGGAGGCAGTAAGATCTCAAATCAATCCCATGGTAAGACAGCCGGTTTCTGGTGTGCCTGGGTGGCTTCCTGGCTCTGTCTTCTGTACGCTAATCTTCCGGTTTCAGCATATTCAGGGAAAATAAACTGATTTGAGTATTAGTCTAATCAAAGTACAGGAGGGCAGACCTGCTGTAATAACATAATATGGTATAATCTGGGAACCACAGCTGGGATGTGCCCTTCTCTGATACTTACTCTCCCCCACCACGGAGCACACTGTGCATGGCCTTCTAACTCAGTTTCTGACTGGGCCTTCCTATCCCACTACTAAGGCTGAAGGTCTTGCCTGAGCCCAGACACTTAACTGAGGTCTCAGCCCACTTCCAGATGAGTTACCACCTGAGATCCTGTCATAAACCAGAAAGAACTCCAAGCACCATCACGCCACCTCCCACTAGACTTTCAGTATCAGTTCCTGCCCAAGGACCTCCCACCACATTGGAAAATTGGCCCAAATTTACCATGGGTCTTTCTATATCACCATTAGGGCTGCCAATGCTAAAGGGAAGCTTGAAGAAGAAATAGGCAAACTCATGGATAAAGAAAGCCTCAATTTCTTTTTCAAGGCATAAAAGGAGTCTCATATAAATGAAGATTCAGGCCATGTTCTTGGGGGTAACAAAGAGTCAAGGCCAAGAAGTACTGAGAACCCAGTTGAACCCATTCAACCTTCAGCAGGACCAATCTGCTCATGGGGAGATTTTCCAATCAGAAGACTACTCAGGTGTAGAAGACTGATGGTTGGATTCATCCAGGCTTGATATTTTGCCGAGCAGATGTGAGAGAAGACATGGGAACAGAAGAGTTGATCATGTCAAGAGAGAGTCTGAAGTGATGGAACAGAACATCTAAATGGGCTGGGGAATGAATTAACTATAGAATATAAGTGATGGAGAAAGAAAATATAGAGGAATCAAGAGCCTGGAAGGCCTAATGAAACAAAGAGTTCAAAGCTCTTTGTTGGAGGCTATGTCCAGAAAGAGGACATCTGGATATGAGATTTCAGTGATGACATATGGAGGATGACAGTGCAAATTATGGCTTTTGAAGGATTTGATGAACAGAGAGATGGGGGAAACTGTCAGAATAAGTAAGTCAAATCTCTGAGAAGCTGTTGTCATTCAAGTCAATCTGGAGTCACCCAGGATGTGGCACAAGGGTCCACAGAAGGACCAAAGTCACAGGGCAAAGTAGAACCTATTTTAGAATGGGTAGGGGATTAGCTCATTTAGGACAATCACTTAGAGGGGTGCCCGGGTGGCTCAGTCGGTTAAGCATCTGCCTTCAGCTCAGGTCCTGATCTCAGGGTCCTGGGATCGGGATTGAGCCCGCATGGGGCTTCCTGCTCTGCAGGGAGTCTGCTTCTCCCTCTCCCTCTGCTTGCCCTCTCTCTCTCTCTCAAATAAATAAAATCTTAAAAAAAAAAAAAAAGGACAATCACTTAGATACAGAACAGGAAAAAGAAACTTGAATTGTCTGTAATCATTCCATGTCTAAGATTGAGTATGGGGAGATAAAAGGAATTCTCAGTTTACATGTTCTGGTTAATTCTACAAATACAAATTTGACTTCACCAAGAAAAGTTATGAAGCATGTTCCCTGGTAGGAACAGTGCAGCTCAGGTGCTAGAGCACAGCATGAGTTTCCAGAGGTCTCTACTTCAACATCAATGAAATAGAACCCATCCTAAAGTTACCTTTAAGCATGGCAAGAAAATGAACTCAGGGGATAACTATTAAAACTTAAAATAGAAAAAAAATACACTTGACAAATATTTATTTCATTAGTTTAGAAAGTTATTTAGAAATAATTAAAAGCCGTGACACCTCTAATAAAAAAGATTGGCAGAAGAAAAAAATGAAACTGGTTCTGAGCTGGGATAGTAGCTAGGACAACAGCAAAATTATAAAATGTTAAGTTCATGCCATAGAAAAATGCCAGTTACTGTAGCCTCCCCAGTACCACCCACTGATTTCCTTGGAACAGCATTCCATTTCCATATATCATTTCAAAGAAGTTGTACTTAGCCTGGAAGTTCTAATATCAAACCGAAAATAAAAACTCACGCATGTAAAAACAAAAGGTAAAGTTCTGTTGCTCCCACCTCCTTTGATAAATAAATAATAATAAATAAATAATAGTGATACTGGAAGGCCAATTTCATTTTAAAAGTTCCAACTTGCTCCCATGAAAGTCCATGACCTAAAAATGACAAACTAAATGGCATTGCTTTGAGGCCCCATCACATTCATCCGAAGAATGACCCTTCACAGTTTGGGTTTAAGTAAAAGTTTCTCTACAAATAGCCCACAAGCATTTTTCTGATTAGTATTCATACACTAAGTTTATAAAACCCAGAGATGGACTCTTGGGTTGGGGGAAAAGAGATTGAGCAAACGATGCTTGACTTTCTGGCATTTAATTTCTTCCACAAAGTAAAATTCTACTCGTCTTGCTCATTCATATGTCAAACTTTCTAACATCCTAAAGTTCTGTACCATATATAACATCCAACTGAGAACACAGAAGAGTAACTGGTAATCCACCTCCTCTGCTAAAGCAGAGGAGTCCGTGTCTGCATCCACTAATTTACCACCACAAATATCAGTATCACCATCCACTAATTTACCACGGAGAGCACAAATCTTTATCAACAATCCGGCGAGAACCAGGATTCTTGGCAGGAGGTTAATTTTTAACTAAACCATTTTTTAATATTTGCCTTCTTATGCAGGTCCCTCTTTTAAACTTGTGGCTGGGTTTATTACTCTTTTGATAATCAATTTTTAATCATCCTTGCACATAGGAATTGAGAGCTTTAATTGAAACTACAAAAATCTCTTAAAAAAAATAAAAATAATGTAATCGTTGAGGGCTCATACACCTTAACAAGTAAGTCAACTTTTGATATTGATGTTTGAAATGAGTTTCAGTTTTAAAATTATAAGTAAAAATCGTGCAAAATAATGAGAAAAAAGAAAGAAAACACACACATACACACACAAAACTTTTTGTTTCATTCTTCTAAATCCCAAAGTGACTCAGATGCAAGCGATCAATTTATTTCTGGGTAGCATAAAAGTATGCCAATACTTTTCTCACACTGAAATTTGGGCTGGGTGGAGAATGGGTATCTTTTCTATTAGCTTCAAAACTGGAGGAAAAAAAAAAGATTAAGTGAAAATACATCTTTTTCACAGAACAAAATACACTAAAGAAAAAGTTAACATGTGTGAGCTATAGGGAAAAAAATACCTCTTTACTTCCATGTTTCAGAGATTAATTCAATGTTTTTAAATTTTTCTATAAAAGATTATTCTCTCACCTTAAAATGAGAAAGCTGAGCATAAGCAAAACTGTAGTTTTCCCATGTTTCATTCTCTGAAATAAATACATTAACATAAAGCCACTTTTCAGCTTGACACAAGAACACTGAAACCATCTCAGACAAGTATTCCATAACCTCTCTGTCTTAATTTGACAACTTAATCTCCAAGACAGGCTCTGGAACACTTGCTGACCAAAATATTTTATGAACTATTCCTCATATTATTCAAAAATAATAATAAAACGTATCACACTGAGTCATTTTTCTTTTTAGAACACCGGGGTAAAGTCTTGCAAAGATTCAGTTGAACATCAGTGTCCCTCTGGCGATTAATTTAGCAAAGATGTTATGACTGGGAAAATCTTTTTCTGGTGAGATATGTAAGAAAAGATACAAAGCCATAAGTATTCATTTGTCCTTTTCTTCCCTGTGGTGACAATATAAAAAGGGTTTATCTACCTTTATTCTTGATTGCAGCATAAATTTAAGATAACCTGCTCCCTTGTAGACAATCCACTTGTAGATGCTTCGGTCTTGGCACCTGAGTTCCTGCAAGTTTGGGTTCTAAGAAGAAATTCTGCATGCCCAGAGAAAATGTGTCATAAAATAACGTATGCATGGAAAGTGTGAATTTGAGTCAGCATTTTTTCCTTTAAAACTGGTCATTCCAGAGGAAGACAAACCATTAAAAACTGCCCTAAATATCAAAGGTTTTCTTTCAGCAACATATTTTGAGACTCATGACTGAATCAAAGTAGATAATGATTAGAGTTTAAATCAAGAGGACTATAGAGCCTTAACCAAAATGCTGACGGCCGAGGAAGAGCGAGGAGAAAAATGTCAGCAAAACTGTTCACAAACACGTTCTTTACTTGTAGGAAAGCTTTGAATACAATGTCATGCTAATTAATTTTATTTTTTAAAATAACAGTTTCTCTACATGTCAGAGTAGAAATAATTAAATAGTTTTGCCTTTACACATTTTCCTTGTTGCCGAGAGGGTATCAATTTATCCTTTTAGCCTTGGAACAAGATTAGATTTTCAACCAAAATGTGACTAGCAGAGTCATAAAATTTGAAAAGCAAGGTATCATACTCACTTTGAAAATATGCTGTTCGACATTCACCAGTTCCTAGCTTATTTTTGTTCTTGCCTCAACAAAGCCTTTAATCTTGCCTAACTTCCTTCAACAAAACCAGTGAAGCCATTATCTCAAACAGCAAGACTTTTTCTTTCTAAATGTGAAGCTTTGGTGTCAAATTTTAGCCAGAATGTGTGCTCCTGGGCCCTGCTGCAAATCTATGGTCAATAGGGTAGAATCATTCTATTGTAGCATCTCTTGCCCTTTTCCCAAGTTCCGAGCAAAAAGATCTCTGTGAGCCAAGTTGCCAAAATACAGGCTCAGGATAAAGTGCAAATGCAGACTACTTTTTGTACAACTGACTCTTTCTTTAAACTAGAAATAAACTTTGAATACAAAAATTAGAGAGGTTTTGTTTTTTTCTTTAATATACTTTTTACCCAAATTTTGAAGGAAATAGTGCTGGAATAAGACCTGTGAACTTAATATATTTAACAAGATAAAATCTGAAAAACATATTTTTTTTAAGATTTGTTTATTCATTGGGGGGGCAGAGGGAGAGAGAGAGAGAGAGAGAGAGAGAGAATCTCAAGCAGACTTCCTACTGAGTGGAGCTCGACGGGGGGCCTCAACGGGGGGGGGGGGGGGGGGGGGGGGGGCCTTGATCCCATGAGCCCAAGATCATGACCTGAGCTGAAATCAGGCGTGGGTAGCTAAACGGACGCAGCCACCCAGGTGCCCCTGAAAAGTATTTTTAATACAACTAGTTTATATTTCCCAGGTATTACTTCCTCTCATTTTTCCACCCTCCTCTTTGTCAGTTTTCTACTTTTCTCCTTTTTCCCCCCTTTATCCCTATCCTTCGTTTGGGGCATTTTCCACGGTTCAAACTTCTTGCAATTTCTTTTCTCTCTCCACTTGATATTTCATAGTAGAACCACTTTTGTATGTCACTTTATATATTTTTCAACAGTTAGCACATTTGATTCTCATAAGCCTCCTATTAGATAGTCCTAAAAGGCACCATTACCTTTCATTCTACACCTACCTGAAATCACGCACCTCGTGAGTGGTAACACAGACACTCGCTAGAATCTCCTGATCGTCTTCACCCCCTCCAAGGGACCACGCGAGCAGGAACATCTCTTTTTCATCAGTGTGACCGCAGCAATTAGCACAGCATATGTTACACACACATAATTATATACAAACGATCACTGTAATATGCTCAAGGTTTTATTTATTTATTTATTTGAGAGAGAAAGAGAGTGGGCGAGAGAGAATAGGAGCGGGCATGGGAGGAGGGTAGGGACAGAGGGAGAAGCAGACTCCCAGCTGAGCAGAAAGCCTGAAGAGGGGCTGGATCCCAGGACCCTGAGATCATGTCCTGAGTTGAAAGCAGACGCTTAACCGACTGAGCCACCCAGCCACCCCTGTAATATGCTCCATATATTGAGTAAATAAATGAGTGAAAGCTAGCTCTATTTCTTATACATGTATGGGATCACAGACTTTTCAAAGTACTTTTTTAAATATGGACTCCCCGATGAACACATTTTATGAATTGGAAAGATCAACTTTGGTCCCTAACTCTACTGATGAAGAAATTGTGGTTCAGGGGTGCCTGGGTGGCTCAGTCGTTGGGCATCTGCCTTTGGCTCAGGTCATGATCCCAGGGTCCTGGGATCGAGCCCCACATCGGGCTCCCTGCTCGGTAAGGAAGCCTGCTTCTCCCTCTCCCACTCCCCCGGCTTGTGTTCCCTCTCTCACTGTATCTCTCGCTGTCAAATAAATAAATAAAATCTTAAAAAAAAAAAAAAAGAAAGAAATTGTGGCTCAGAAAAACTGAAGAATTTATTCAGAAATAATAGTCAATAGCAGTTCCAAGCTTAGAGACTAAAAAATATCAAGTTGAGAAGAATTTGGAATCCCATATGAACCTGTGAGCTATTCTTTACTATAAGGCTGCAGTTAGGTGAAATGAGTTATGGCTAATTATTTTCATCCTTCTGCATAGTCCTAATACCGTATATGTATCTGTGTATGTACCAGGGCAAAGCTTTTGGGATATGAGGGAAAAAATCTTATATATTTTTACTAGCCGATTGCCTCTACACAGTGCATTGAATTAAGCCCAATTAATCAGTTCCTTTTAAATTTTAAAACACATAATTAGTAAGATCAAAGCTTTCTGATATTATTTAAGCCACGACAGCAGTCCCTATACCACTGTTCTGTATTAACACTCCTTTAAATAAAAAACATCCATGACCTGAAACATTCCTCACACATTACATGTATGTTTACACATGTGTGGTGCATACACACTGTTTCTTGCAATTTTCATCACAATCCACCACCCTGCCCTTTGGCCCTCCAGATGGCCAACTGGTTCTATTCAAACTGAACCCCAAGATTCCTCTTTCCTAATTGCTGGTGCCAGAGGGAGCTGTCTGCAGCAGCTGTGCCCCATGGTCAACGGCAGCAATGCACTGCTTGGGCCTAGTCTCAATAGAGTCTTCAGGCGCTTCCTCTGCCTACCTACTTCATGGCCATAACCAGTCCTCAATTGTCTATGCAGAAAGGGGATTATCTATGCAAAAATTTAAATAGGTTATTTGAAATTCAAAAGGTTATTTGAAAGGACAAGAAGTATTATACCAGGTGAGACCCGTTGATCTCAGTTTTCTGGTCTCTGAAGGCAGCGAAGAGGCTTGTGGAAGAATTTGGTTACCAAGATAAAGTATATTCTTTACTAGTTATTTGTTCATTTATTCAATAATTTTAATAAAGAGCGTAGGATATATAAGACCTCAATTAAGTAGCTGGGGGCTAAAGAGAATGGAGGGAGAAATTAAGAAATGCAAGCCACTATTCCAAGGAGCTGAAATCAAGATTTCCAGCTACCATTTCCATGATGCACTCTGTTTTCTCCGGGCCAGGTGCTTCTGTAGCTGCTAGTCCCCAGCCTGCAGTAGCCCTCTGCCCCAGGTCCACCTTCCTTATAGCACCCTTCACCCTCTGCTCCAAACTAGTTAATGCCAACGCATCCCTCACATCTGACATCCAGGGTCGCCTAGTGGGAACCTTCCCTAAACCCACCTCCCAACCACAGCACCTGTCCCTCCTCATTGTGCCTTCCACTCTCTTCTACCATCACATTAGCTCTAACTTTACATTTAAAATATTTTATTTTGGGGCGCCTGGGTGGCTCAGTCTGTTAAGCATCTGCCTTCAGCTCAGGTCATGATCCCGAAGTCTGAGATGGAGCCCCACATCGGGCTTCCTGCTCAGTGGGGAGTCTGCTTCTTCCTCTCCTTCTGCTCCTTCCCCTGCTCGTGCTCTCTCTCTCTCTCTAATGAATAAATAAAATCTCTAAAAGATAAATAAAGAATAAAACATTTTATTTTATTTAAAATATATTTAATGTATTGTGTTATGTAAGAAATTGTTTTTATCATATTTAATTATTTCATTTAATATATAGTATTACATATTTTAATTATTTACTCTCTGTCTCTCCAGAACCTAATACCATGCCAACCATTTAGGAGGTCCCCAACTAATGTGCCTGAATAAAGAAATGAATTAGTAAATGATAGATGTAAGACAAAATGATGTAAGCTCTTGGTTAGAAATACAAGTTTTGAGTCAGATTGCTGGGCTCAGATCCTTCTTCAACATTTACGAGCTGAAAGAAACTCGAGGAAAATACAGAGATTAAAGTTGTCTCAAGCAAGAGGAGATTTTTAGTAAGGATTCTGTGATGGTTAATTTTATGCATCAGCCTTGCTAAGCTATGGTACCCAATTAGTAGGTCAAACACCAATCGAGATGTTGCTGTAAAGGTATTTTTAAGATTATCAGTAGACTCTGAGTAAAGCTCATTACCCTCCATGTGGGTGGGCCTCATCTAATCAGTTGAAGGCTTTACAAGAAAAAACCTGAGGTTTCCAAAAGAGGAAGAAATTCTCCTCAAAACTGCAACATAAAAACCATGCCCAAGTTTCCAACCTGCTGCCATATATGGAATTCAGACTCAAGACAGCAACCTCAATTTCAAGCCCTACAAATTTCAGATTTTCTGGTCCCCACAATCATGTGAACCAGTTCCTAAAAAATCTATCAGTATCTCCCCCATGATATAGCTACATACCTCTCTATACAATATATATAAGCATATATACACAGGTGTGTGTGTGTAATATTGGTTCTGTTTCTCTGGAAAACCCTTCCTAATGCAGATCCATACTAGGGAACCCAGGGGAAGCCAACAGTCCTTCTTCACATGGAAAAGAAAAGATAGAATCAGACTCATGGAGACCAGGACCATTCAGATGCCCAGTTACTGAGGGCCTCAGCAGCAGGCACTGGTACTTCTCGTCCTAGGACTTAGCCATCAGTGTGGCTCTGCTGCCACCCCCTTGTCTCTGTTTGTCTCCAACAGCCGGAGACGGACTCCTCGTGTGCTGATCTGCTCATCTGTTCCCTGGCTCATATCTTCTGCTGACTCACAGTTTCTGCCTTTCCATCTTCCTCATCATTTCTGCCTCCTTCTGACCTTGGTCTGTCGTGGCCTCATAGCACCAGTATGACTCCCCGGCTTTCTCCTAAGCAACCTGTGTTTCAGCTCCCACGGCTGGCCTCTTCCCTACCATTACGATTCACAGATCCCGTTCCTGACAGGGAGTCTTGAGTTGGCACAACTCATCATTTGGGGCCAGATCATAGTATAGGCCTCTGGACAGCCTCTGAATTGGCTGCTTTTGTTTTTGTTTTTGTTTTTTAAAGATTTTATTTATTTATTGACACAGAGAGAGAGAGAGAGAGAGAGCACAAGTAGGCAGAGTGGCAGGCAGAGGGGGAGGGAGAAGCAGGCTTCCCGCCGAGCAGGGAGCCCGATGCGGGGCTTGACCCCAGGACCCTGGGACCATGATCTGAGCCGAAGGCAGAACCCAACCGACTGAGCCACCCAGGCGCCCCTGAATTGGCTGCTTTTGGAACAATGAACTACAACTGGGGACGAGTCAGGTGATGCCATGCATGGCCATCTGAGACCGTCTCTTCATGGAGAACTCTGACAAAGTTTCCCCTGGAAGGAGCTGTGAGTATACGATGACACGTCTCCAAAAGGGGACTGGGCACTGGCAGAGAAGGGGCAGCCACAGGCCGATAAGAGCAGGGTCTCTCTCCCACCCTCGTGGAGGGGGCGACCGGCACCATCAATGTCTACAGTACAGACCACTTCTGACCCGTGCTCTGTCACTATCAGGGACAGAGAAGCCTTGCTAGTTCCACTGGTTGTAATAATGGGGGGACTGTCAGGTAATGACAGTATTCAGTGTTGTTATGAATAATAGTTAACATAGTATTCGCAGTGTTCACAGCCCTGTCATGAGCTCTATGCTTTTATTCTGACATTAGATTGGAGAACCTTCAGGGACGCCTGGGTGGCTCAGCCAGTTAAGCACCTGCCTTCAGCTCAGGTCATGATCCCAGGGTCCTGGGATCGAGCCCTGCATCGGGCTCCCCGCTCGGCGGGAAGCCTGCTTCCCCCTCTCCCACTCCCCCTGCTTGAGTTCCCTCTCTCGCTGTGTCTCTCTCTGTCAAATAAATAAATAAAATCTCTTTAAAAAAAAAAAAGATTGGAGAACCTTCAGAAATTCTTATTATCTTTGGGGGAGAAGGCGGTTGACCAGGAGCAGTCCAAATTCTGGCATAACGTTTACCTGCACCATAGACTAGCTGCCCCCTCTTGAATTCAGCTTTTTTTTTTTTTTTTTAAGATTTATTTATTTATCTTAGAGAGAGAGAAAGAGCACAAGCGGCAGGAGGGACACAGGGAGAGGGAGAGAGAGAATCTCAAGCAGATTCCCTGCTGAGTGCAGATCCAATGCGGGGCTCAATCCCACGACCCCGAGATCATGACCTGAGCTGAAACCAAGAGTCAGACGCTCACAGACTGAGCCACCCAGGCGCCCCTTGAATTCAGCTTCAAGATGTTGCAGAGAATTGCAGCAAGACTTTTAAATGACCTCAGTGGGATTACTGTGGACCCTTACAGATCACTCCTAGCTTGGGAAACATTGCTGAACTGTGGCCAGGGCATCACTGAGGAGCCACCAGGTGGGTGTGGAGCTGGACCATCCAACCCGGTGGCCTCTGATTATACATGGCTACGCACATTTAAGTAAATTTAAGTTGAATTAAATTCACAATGTACTTCTCAGTCATAGTAGCGAGTTTTCAAGTGCTCAGTAGACACATATGGCAAACAGCTATGATAGCAGACAGCACAGAAATAGGACATCTCTGTCATCACTGAAAGGCCTATTAAACAGTGCCTGAATGGCATGCTTGCTGTGATATTCAAAGTGAAAGGAACGGGAACACAGTCCACTAGACCTTTCCTTACAGAAGGATGATCTTAAAATTTCTAGGAAGGCACTTCTGACGAGACTTCCAGGAAAAAGAATTGTTGGTACCTTGCCTTAGATACTTGAATTTTTAAAGAAGCTGACCCATTTCCTAGAAAGTAAAATGAATACACTGTAAAATGTGGCCGAACACCAGAGCACGAAACCACCCTTGCAGTCCCAAGCCCCATGATATCGTAAGAAACGTATGCCCAGATACTGGAGTACAAGTGAGGTGCCTAATTCAGCAAGGCCCTTATAGCAGCAATAAAAATCAGAAAATTAGTGTTTCTCCAGAGAAATCCTGCATGAGTCTTTGAGAAAGACTTTTTTTTTTTCTCTTTGTGGTAAAATTTTTATTGTTGATACACTTTCTTTAAAAGATGCAGCACTATTGACATTTTCTATTTTTCATGTGTGTCAGTTTCTTTAAATTGGATCTTTTTTAAAAAAGTATCCATTTTATCTAAATTATCAAACTTAATGGCATAAAGTTCTTATTCCCCTTAATATTCTTTGGATTTCTGAAAGATGTGTCCTCATTTTCATTCTTAATACTGGTGATTTATATTTCTTTTTAATGTATGTCTTAAAAGGGATTTATCAATTTGATTACTCTTTTTCCCCCTTTAATTTTTTATTGTTATGTTAATCACCATGCATTCTGAAAGCTGGCTAAAACTGTGTTTAGCTAAGATGAAGGATGGCAAATCTGAGGGAGGAAAACCCTGGAATTCAGTAGAGAGCTTGCAAGCCCTTCTCTTGAAGGCAACCATGTTCTCACGTGGTACTAAGGATTTCTACCCAGGGGTTGGGAGCTGTGAAAAATTTAACTGCTGAAGCAGAATAAAGAAAAAAGGCCAAAAGTAATACAGGAAACAGTATAAAGTAAAGGACTTGATAATTAACCAGAAGTTGGACAGCTTCTGAGCCTACAATTCTCAGCGTTGACAGTTACAGGGCAGGTAACGTAGATCCCACCAAGGTGAAGCAAGCCAAGACGACTGCTCTGTGACGACACGGTCCTCACGTATTTCTTGTTGTTTATTCAACAGTGTGATGAATCACCTCCCTTTACTCTTTTAACCTTCTCATAATGGGCAAACACCTACTTACATATAATTATAGCCTCTAGGAATATATATTTTAATCTTTTTCATCGTAAAATGTATCCGCCAAGTTCTTTTAACCTGTTGGATTGGAAAGCGGGTGGCCAGAGTGTAGCCTCGAATTCCTGTGTACACATAACCCGGTTTGCCTCAACGGCTATGGTTTATGTTGCTATTCAGGTGTAATTATTAATAGAGCCCCCCTTCACTCACAGAAGTCTTAATTTGGACAATAAATATATGGCTACCTACCCATAATGCTCTTCTCTAAATGTGTTCCAAAATGCCAAGGGCAAATATGTTGTTTTCAAAGTCTGGTGGTTTTGGGGCCACTTTCCATCTCAGCAAATGTCACCTTGGATGGAAGACATTACTTCACCAAGTTGGCATTGTTGACCATTTTCAAAACTATTTCATTCTGATGCCTTTTTTTTAACCTCTCTGTACTTTTCAAATTCAATTTTAGTGTCAATTTTGCTTGGCACAGTCTTCTTCCTGTCCTTCACTCTTCAAGATTTTTTTCCCTTTGGCTATTTTCTTTACCTCTGTTGTCTATTTTTCTACATTTACTGTAATATGTGTCTCCTATTTATGGTTCCCTTTCTTCCCACATTCAATTTGTCTGTCATGTTCTAAATGACTGGTTTTGAGTAAACGATAGCATTTCACAAACAACCACTGGTAGAATGTGCACTACCGGATAACTAACCTTTTTATTCCACCTCAAATATATTATATTGAACTTAGTCTGATAGGTTAAAAATTTTAGTGCCTTTAAAAATATCTGAGGAGCTGCAGGCTGCTGGGAAATATTTACTAACTGGCTTTGGGGACAGGGAACCCTGATTTGTAGTGTTTGCTTATTTCTGTGGTGTAATACTCCCACCATGGATGATTTCAACGTACCAACATGACCCCAACCGATTTGTGAAAATTTAACAACTAGCCCTGATGAGCCAATATGAGCTAGCTTCAGCAGAGCACCAAAACCCTTTGCCGAGACACAGAAGTAAAAGCTCTGAAAAACAAATCACATAATAATTATTCTAATTATTTAAATTTTCTATTTTATCATAAAAGGAAAATAAGCTTATATTGTAAAAAAATATATGGAAAATAGCTTATATGTGAAGCTTATTAAATAATAAAATAAGCAGATGTTGAAAATAAGCTTCTGTATGAAAAAAATAACATCAAAGATTCTATCTGGTAACTAGAAATTTCAGTAGAGGCTATTTCTGGTACTAACTTTGCTCTATTCCCCCAAAGATTATTCTCAAATCCTGAGAACATTATTATGCAAGGTTAGGACTCCAGGCTCCATGACTGCCACAGTAAAACAAATCCATGGGCCAGGAAACTTCCAAGCTCTGGATCTGAGCCTCAGGCAGAAAGTGAAAAAGTCAGACACTATCAGAGCTATAGATCACTCTACTAGCTATCAAAAAATCCTTTGGTATTCAGCAAATTTAAAAGACTGCCTTCTTTCTGTTCTGAGAGATTCCAGAAGACCTAAAGGTTACATTTGGGATCAGTGGTTTTTCACAGATCTAAGCATTATTTTTATTTAAAGCCAGTTTATAGCTTTGATTAGTCCTATGGCTTAATATATAATAGAAACTAAAGTAGCTTAGAGGTGGGGAGAGCCCTTTGAGAAATAAACAGTTTACCACTCACATCCATTCTAATGATTTAATCAAACATAAGAGATTCTAACAGAATGCACTAACCAGAGACACCCAGTGAAGGGCCAAAATGAATATTTTCTAGAAAACATTCTGTGGCCAACACAACACTACCTCTGAACCTGAAATATTTGGCCTGAGGGGAAAAAAAACTAAAGGCTTAAGATTTACTGACCCCAAATTTATTAAGATACATGTCTTTGAACACATCAGCCATAGATATTATTGTACATTTTTTTAAAACCCATAAGCCAAACTTCATAGATAATAGATTAAAAATAAAATAGACTCTACTTATAGTCATAAACTGATGCATCATTTCTAGAAATAGCTCACATTTGTTGTTAGACGCTGAGATAAAATCTCTGCGCAAATTATTTTATTTAACATATTAAGAACCCTAAGAGATAAATAGTATGATCTACATTTTACACATTAGGAAACTTGAGACTTGGGTGAGTGACTTACCCAAAGTTACACAGCTAGAAAATGGCAGGATCTGACTTGGAACTCAGGCCATGACCCAGAGCACCTAAATTTAACCAAAGGCTGCCTTGCCAAAAACCTTAAAATCAGTTTATACTCACTCTCTGACCACTCATCACTGCTACAAACTTATCCCAAAAACTATGTCACAGGCAGACACAAATATAGCAAAAGACTTGGAAACGATGTAGATGTTCAGCAAAGTTAAATGATCTATTCATACAATAGAGTATTTTTGTCAAAAATTTGTATTCATCAAAGACATCTGAGATGAGAAACTCACCATATAACATCCAAAAAAAAAAAGCAGACTGTAAAACCAAAAATACAGTATTTCACTGTGTAAAATAAATATATATGTGGATGGGGGCTCCAGGGTGGCTCAGTTGTTTGGGCGGCTGACTCTTGATTTTGCCTGGGATCATAATCTCGTGAGTTGGAGCCCTGCATCTGGCTCTGTGCTCCGTGGGGAGTCTGCTTGAGATTCTCTCTCTCTTCTCCCTCTGCCCCTCCTCCTGCTCGCACTTTCTCTCTCAAATAAATAAATAAATCTTAAGTGTATATATATTTGGATGGGGAACAGCTAAAAGAAAAACACAGTAATATCTCTGATTATCTCTTGGATTAGGATTATATTTTTTTTTTTTTACTTTCCTTCTGGATCTTTCTATTTTTTGTGTTTTTTGTGATGAAAATATTTTTATAATGAGAAAAGAGTCATTTTTAAATTCAACAAAAGTCTATTTAGAGGGCTCATCCCCACATCTCATGAAAGAAATGTTGGAAGGAAAAGGGTCAAAGAAAAGTAACTAGAAGGGTCAGAGGAATGGGCAATAAACTAATATTATCAGCTCTGGGAATTATTCAAAAAGTTCTGCAATACACAGGCAGGTAATGTCCCAGCTGATTCGGTCCTGGCTGGGGGACATAATGGGTAGAATGTGCAGTCAGAACAGGACAGAGGCCCAGGCCAGCCCCACGATCTCTCATCTCCCTGACGGCCAAGACCCTTGAACGAGTTGCCTTCCCTCCCTACCTCCACTCCCTCAACCCCATTTACTCTTTAACTCACCATAACCTGGTCTGCCCCCCCCAACTTCCTCCCCTGCCCCACAGAAATTGCTGTTACCACTGCCACCAACGTTCTCTTTATTGTCAAATCCAACAGTCACATTCCATCCTTGTCTTCTGTGAATGACCTCAGCTGCCACTGAGCCAACGGACTCCTTCCTGGAGCATCTCTTTCTTTGAATCCCATAGCAGATCCACTGTTGCTTGGCTCCCCAGCTGTCATCCTCCTATGCCCAGGTGCCCACACGCCTACTTTCTGTCTACACAATACCCAGCTACGATCAGGTATAGAACAGCAGGAAGCTCTAAGGGAGTAGGCTTCTCCCCCAGCCCCAGGAGATGAACTGTGTTGGCCTAAACCAATCAAGGAAATCGCACTCTCCTTTGCTGTAATTGGTTTAGGAGTCAGTACTGGCCAAAGAGACCTGAGGATGAGCTCCTACTACGCACAATTCCTGTCTTTGAACGCAGTTTTTAACATTTGATACTGTGACAGCCTTTTTGTGATCATGAGAGGAAAGCCAGGAGAATTAGCAGAAGCTAATATAGAGCTTGGGACATGGAAGAAATGCTGTACCAATTCACCCTGAAACTACCCACCCCTGGACTATTATGGGAGATTATAAAAGCCTATTATTTAAGCCACTCTTAGTTACGTGTTCAGTTTCTTGCAGCCAAAGATATCCTAGTCAACGCTGATATACGCTCCTTTCTGGCGCCACTTCTCTATCCCATCTACTCTTCAGGCCCTGTCCTGAACTCTACTGCACCTTGCATGACAGTGTTCCGGAGAGTTTCACCTTTGGTCTCCTTATTATTCCATTCACTTTCTCTTTGCGCTTTCTCTCTTGCACTTGGATGATTTCAACTATGCATATTTATTTATAGTTCACATAAATATTTCCTGGAAGTCTTCTAGGAGCAAGATCCTGTTCGGTTTTCTAATGCTCTGGGAATATGCTGATGAATAAGACCACTGAGGGATAAGAGAGAGGGGGAAGACAGGGGGAGGGGGGAGGATTGAGGATCTTTTTATGAGTCTTTTTATGAGATTTATGGTACAACATGGTGTCTATGGTTAACAAATCAGTATTGTACATTTAAAAATTTGTGAAGAGGATAGGTCTCATGCCAAGTGTTCTTACACACACACACACACACACACACACACACACACACACAAATGAAGGGAGGGCTGAGCAGAAGGAAGAAACTTTTGGAGGTAGTAGATATTTTATTACTTTGACTGTGGTGATGGTTTCACAGGTTTCTGCATATCTCCAAATTCGCCAAATTGTATACATTAACTATGTTCAGGGATTTGTTTTTTTGTTTTGATACATCAACTATACATCAATAAAGCTATTTTTTAAAACATAAAAATACAAAAGAAAGTTCTCTTTTATAAAAATGAAAATGTTCAAAATGTTTTTGCCTCTTTTTCTATGGGATTATCTTTTTCATATTTCTTCTAAGAAGTGTTTTATTCTAGATACTACTCTTTCTATTCTCTAAGTCTGCATAGTATGGATAGTTGTTTCTTAAAGATTTTGTAAAACTTCTGGTAAATTTATCTGGACCTGAAATGTTCTCTGTAAAAGGACTTTTTATTTCTTCTTGAGTCAGTTTTGGGGAGTCATATTTTTCCAGGAATTCATCTATATCTTCAAATGCATTCGCTTAAATTCTCTAAAATATAAACTAAAAATTGCCCTGTTTTCAGCTTTGGTTGCTCCCAATAAGTTTTTACATACAGGAGAGGGCGCGGAGCCAGGAGAAAGATGGCGGCGCCCGCAGAGGCAGCTGAGTCGCAGGCTTCGGGGGGTCCTCGCCCCTCAGTTTGTCTAGGCTTACTGGACATCTACATAGCCAAGGCTCTCCACCTTATGTGATTAATCTGGACCCAGCTGTACATGAAGTACCCTTTCCTGCCAATATTGGTGATGAAATTTATTGAGAAGGCCCAGAACATGTCTAAATATGTCTTGATTGACACACCTGGACAGATTGAAGTGTTCACGTGGTCAGCTTCTGGGACAATCATCACTGAGGCCCTGGCATCCTCATTTCCAACAGTTGTCATTTATGTAATGGACACATCAAGAAGTACCAACCCAGTGACCTTCATGTCCAATATGCTCTATGCCTGCAGCATCTTGTACAAAACCAAGCTGCCTTTCATTGTGGTTATGAATAAAACTGACATCATTGATCACAGCTTTGCAGTGGAATGGATGCAAGATTTTGAGGCTTTCCAAGATGCCTTGAATCAAGAGACTACATACATCAGTAACCTGACTCGTTCAATGAGCCTGGTGTTAGATGAATTTTACAGCGCACTTAGGGTGGTGGGTGTGTCTGCTGTTCTGGGTACAGGCTTAGATGAATTCTTCATGCAAGTCACCAGTGCTGCAGAAGAATATGAAAGGGAGTATCGTCCTGAATATGAACGTCTGAAGAAGTCACTGGCCAGTGCACAGAGCCAGCAGCAGAAGGAACAACTGGAACGCCTTCGGAAAGATCTGGGCTCTGTAGCCTTGGACACAGGGACTGCCACAGACAGCTTATCTCCTGCACTTGACCCTTCTGACTTGATCCTGACTCGGGGAACTTTGGATGAAGAGGCTGAGGAAGCAGACAGTGATACTGATGATATTGACCACAGAGTTACAGAGGAAAGCTGTGAAGAGCCAGCATTCCAGAATTTTATGCAAGAATCAATGGCACAGTATTGGAAGAGAAACAAGTAGTTCCTAGAAGTCCAGAATTTTGGAACTCTGTGAAGGAACTATCCTAACCTCTGATTGGCGGCTACTATAAAGGACAATTTTGTTCAGAGTTAGCAGAGTTTCTCTTATAGGGAAATTTGACTTAGATGCAGCCAGGGATAGAAAAACCACTGGACGTGGCAGGTAGATGCCAATTCCCCTTGGCCTATCCCTTGGATTTATGCAAGGAAGGATATTCTGACTATTCTTGGATGCTGATATCCCTTCAAGCCTAAAGCTTCAAGTTTTATCATTTGAACTGAAGTATTTTTGCTGCTGATGGATGGAACAGTGAGAACTTTTCACTTCAAATCTCTGTCAGGTTGGGTCTGTATTCTACTTTCCCAGCATCTTGCCCTTGACCCTGTACCATGAGTTCCCCTCTTTTTAGCCGAAAGGGAGAGGAAACATGAGCTTGCCCAGGGTGGCAGTGGAGTCTCCTTGGCAACCAGTCAATGTTGGGTACAAAGTGTGCCTCACATGGGGGTAACTCATTATGGACAACAGGTACATTGCAGAAAGTGAGCAAAACATATGACTAATGAATAAGAATCCTGCTTTGGATGATGACTTGGATAATTTTAACTTTGTTATAAGCCTGCCTGTCATAATTTCAAATAAGAAAATTATGTAATTGCAAGTAGGTTCGCTTCTATTCAACACAGAGGTTTAAAGCCACATGTCCAAACCTGTCTCAGTAAAGCAGGGATGTTTACTAAAAAAAAAAAAAAAAAAAAAAGTTTTTAAATACAGTATCTTTATTTAGGGGTGATTCTAATTGCCTTCTAATTTATATTACAACTTTTTCTTTGACCCATGGGTTACTTAGAACTTTTTTAGTTTTCACATATATTGATTTTTTTTTTCTAGACATCTTTTTGTTAGTGATTTCTAACTGAATTGCATTTGTGGTTAGAAGACATGCTCTGTATGATTTTACCATCTTAAATTTGTTTAGACTTCCATTATGATATGGAATATATCAATTTTTATAAACAACCCATCTGTTCCTAAAAAGAAATGCATTTTTTAGTTCTTAGATGTCCTATGTGACCATTAGATCAAATCTGTTAATATATTGCTCAAAATTTTCTCTCTCCTTATTGATGTCTTTTTTTTTTTTTAAGTAAGCTCTGCACCCGATGTGGGGCTTAAACTCGGGACCCCTCAAGATCATGAGTCATATGCTCAACCGACTCAGCCAGCCAGGCGCCCTACCTTGTTGATTTTCTTGTTAACTAATTCCATTACTTACGGAGAAAGATGGGTTAAAATCTCCCACTATGATTATAGAATTGTTTATCTCCCTTCACAGTTCTGTAGATTTTGCTTTATGTATTTTGAAACTGTGTTATTTTGAGCATCCAAATTTGTTGCAACATTCAAGGGAATTAGACATGTTACCTTTATCTCTAGTAATGCTTTTTGGCCTTAAAACCTATTTTTTTTAATTAATATAAGTGCATAAGCTTTCTTCTGGTGAGAATTTGCCTGATTTATCTTTTTCAATCCTTTAATCCAATCTTTCTTTATCACATCCATTGTCTTTTAAATGATTCCATAAAACTATCACTGTAGTGTTCTAATTATAGTTTTGGCTTCCAAAATAAGATATTTACTTCTCAAAAGAAACAAGAAACAGAACTGGTATTTCTGGAATTATGGTTTGTGGTTTTGAATATCATTGGTTTGCCATGGTAAACCCTGTTCTTTCTCTGAAGACCAGTTCTTGTTTTTACTGAGCTCATGGGCTCTACTGGAAAAACATATGTGTGGGTGGATGCCAGGGCAGGAAGAGGGAAGATGTGGCCAGGAGAGGTGGTAGTGGGTATGCAATGCTAAGTGTAGGGTGGATGTGGCAAATCCAAATGCCTACGAGGGCCAAACAGCCAATTTAGGCAATTATACAAGGCAGGAGGGCACTGTCCAGACTGGGGATCACTTGCCCCTCTAAAGGCAGCTCTTTATTGTCTGTCAATCCTTACTCTGTTGGAATGTTGTCAGATCATTTTCAGAAGCACGGGAATTCTACACCAGTCAAACAAATCACATCTGTTACTTATATTTGCAAATCCTTGGCTCCACCTGCAAATCCTGGAAGAGACTGCACTTAGGAGAAAGAGAACAACTGGAGAAGGCTTTTTCCCATCCCTGCTCATCCTCCTAATTGGGCTAGCCACTCCTCTTTATGAAGAGAAATTCCTCTTAAGGAATGTAAACCTAATTCATGTCCTAGCTCTTGACAAATGGATTTTGAGGTTTTTGGCCTGGTCGGCTACCACAAGCAGCATGATATGCTGGTCATCCCTAGAGATACAAATGGGAGATGGTAAGAAGCAAGAGTGGGGCTCATGCATGAAGATGTACCAAAAAGTTGCTACCAAAACAAAATTTGAAACTTCTGGGGCCCATGCTGGCAGCCCTATGCCAACATCCAAATCTGAACTAATCTCACTAACCTCAGCCCAGGTTAGTCCAGTCTGAGAAAAAATATGGAAAAAAGAGGGAAGGAAAAGTTAAGATGTACTCCCCAAAAAAGATATATATATGCAGGCATGTATATATACAAAATCCTTATACTTCTGCTTATTTGTTATTATTCCCAAGTAATAAAATATTAGTGAAGTATCTCCAGAAAACCTTTAGAATCTATCCTGCCACCCTGAGGAGGTGCTCTGATAACTGGACAAACAGGGTGTTCTTTACCAAAAAGAAGAAGGAGGAGAACAAGATTGAGCCCCTACTACTTACAAATCACTTTTAGCTATTTTTACGTACACTATGTTACGGAGCATCAAAACAAAACTGTGAGGTACTCCCATTTTATAGTGAGAAAACTGAAGCACAAAGAAGATAAATGACTTACGAAGGTCACAGATTTAATAAGTGTTAGTTGCCAGGACTGAAAACTAGGTTTCTTGTACGGAAATCCTGGGTTTTTCACTCTATCACACCTTCTCTGGCTGACAGTCAGATGAGAATCTCAGCTCCAGCAGCATGGTTCTTAGATAGCCTTGACTTCTGACAAAGTGTGGGAGCTGGGAGGTGCCAATGTCAAGAATTCAAAGCTGGGTGAAATCAGAAATGAACAGCAGGACTCAGCATGTAGCAAAGACAGGGCTACTGGACAGTTGCAAGGAAACAACACTTAAGTCTGATTTTTAAAACCCTGTGATTTCTCCCCTTCCCCATAACCAAATCCCCTTTTCCTCTCCTCCACACACAGACCTCACACCCACATTACTTCTCTGAACATAAAAGCCATTTTACCTCAAATTCAAAGAAACTACTTTTCTATTTCCCTTTTTAAAGTCTCCTTCCACAACCGAATCAACTATTTAATTACTTTAGCTTAGCAAACTTCAATTTTACATGAAATTATTTCACTATCCACCTTATATTTTTAGTATATTAAGATAGGTAAGTCAGTATGTATTGCCTCGGGTAAAGAGAACACACTCTCGATATAGATTAGAACATTTTGAGTAACAAAAAATTCCTTCTGCTTTAATCTAGTGTCCGTGAACAGAATCATATTTACACCTGTTTAGAAATACTGATCATATAAAGTACATATCTAGCACGGTATTCTGACACAATTTTTGACTCATCATATGGTAATTGTATTGAATTCATCATACAAGAAAACAGGGTGTTTTCTTTTAGACAGAAAATAAACAAACAACAGAGTGGATAATTAAATTAGTTCTCATTCTCTTCAACATGCACAATATAAATTTTCTCAGGGAATTGTGATAAAAGACATTTCACTAGAAAAGAAAATCCATAATTCATATGCCATCTCTGGTTAATTCTGCCCGACCCTTCAGAGCAAAGCCTATAATTGTTCTCCAGCATTTTCATTATCAAAGGTTTATTTTACAAATAAAAATTATACATGTATAACCCATCTCCCAACATTGTGAAATTTAACTTATTCTTGGGATTTGTTAGAGATTTTAGGGATTCATTCTGAAGTGAACAGCTTCTCCCCATTCAAACTGATCTCAGGCCCACCTTCTTCACAATTGCTTTGTATCTCCGAAAATTCATAAAGGCTCTAATAAAACATTTAGTAGTAAAGACAGTGTCTTATTTACCTCAATCAGTATCTACCACAGTTCCTTGGAATAAATTGTGGAAGGAACAGAGAGAGCATATGAAATTGTAAGCAAGTAGGGTAGAAAAGAATTTAACTCTACCCTTCAACATTCTCCTAGGTGGTCTAAGAATCAAATTGACAGGAGACAGAAAAACAGGGAAAAAATCAAACAAAGTCTAATAATAATGTATACCTCCTGTACACATGAGAGAGACCAAGGAAAACTGAGTACCTCACTGAAATGGCTGAAGCCATCATCTTTTTTTTTTGTTTTTTAAAGATTTTATTTATGTGACAGAGAGAGACACAGCGAGAGAGGGAACACAAGCAGGGGGAGTGGGAGAGGGAGAAGCAGGCTTCCCGCGGAGCAGGGAGCCCGATGCGGGGCTCGATCCCAGGACCCTGGGATCATGACCTGAGCCGAAAGCAGACACTTAACGACTGAGCCACCCAGGCGCCCCTGAAGCCATCATCTTAAATATCACCTCCAGCTAAAGGCAAAAGGAGGTATTGGAGTTGGGGAGTGAGTTACAGAAGCTTACCAGGAAAAGCACAGTAAAGAAGGGTAGGGTTGTTATGCAGATTTAAGCCCCCTGTCCTCTCTGTTGACAAATTTCTAATGACTTAAGAACGTCCCCTTCTTCCTGATACTAAGGAAGGAACTTACAAATGGAGATTTTTCTTACACATGTAAATGTCTCTTACTACGAGCTAACTTCTACTCAGTTTTCAGAGTTTCTCTTGCCTCTGCAGTTTCTTAAAAATAACCAGCTCAGAACAGTCAATATGCCAAAGAGGCATATCTTGGGGTGGCAAAATTTGCTCCTTTACACCCACAAACAAAATTAAGCTTTAAAAATAGATTTCCTGTACAAATGACTCACACCTATTTTGAAGAGTTCTCCCATTTCCATAGGGAAGGTACTTGGGAAAACATAATCATTTACATTTAACTGAAAATTTACTTTATAATTTTGCTATAAAATTATAAGTTTTCTAAAAACTCCTTGCTTATTGATACATTTTCACAAACACAAACACACAGCATGTATTGAAATTCTCTGCAAAAAGAAACCATTCAGTTTTCCAACTTGATTATGTCCTATCCCCTTTAAGAAGCAGTTATTGTCATATGAGAGGGTCAATGATTATAAAAAGAATTCTGTTTCTCTGGTTTTTAATAGAAAAATTCGTGAAGAGCTTTTATGAAGAGCATTTTAAAAATCTCTAGCAGTTTGTTTTATCCATTTCTAGGACCTTTAGCTAAAACCAAAAATCCATTACGTTTTCTTGAAACATTTCACTGGGCTTCACAACTTGTATAGAAATAGGTCCCCCAAGGGCCCACATTATCCTCAGTGACACCCATACTACAGTGTCCCATTAACTCCTGAGCCAGCCCAGTGAATCATAGTCAAATAACTGCAGAGGAAGTAAAGGTGAAGTCTGAGAATAGTCGAGTATAATTCCAATTCTATGGTATCTTATACAACACTATTCTATACTGATAAAATACAGTGGTTCTATCTATCTCATAGAAACTGGAATAGGAAGTAAAACAGTGAGATGATCAATGTTCAATATATAGCAGAGAATTGTTCTCTTTTCTGGAACACTGAGTCTTCTAGGTTACTTGTTCACAAATGCTTTGTCCCATGTTTGGGGATCTCTTCAGGAAGATCATTTGCCTAAACAGAAAGGACTCAGTAGAATAAATGGGTCATAGATGAGATACCAAATGAAAAATATCAAGAATGTTAATAATTTATTTCCAGAAATGAAACTCACTGACTTTGATATACCAGAATAAATAAGCAACCTGTCCAAGATCCATGGGATAGACTCTTACAGACCCTATTAGTTTCCTAAAACTGCTGTAACCAATCACCACATATGTGGTGGCTTAAAACAACAGCAATTTATTCTCTCATAGTCCAACAGCCAAATGTCCAAAATTGATTTCACTGGGCTGAAATTAAGGTGTTGGCAGGACCACATTCCTTCCAGAAGCTCTAGGAGAAAATCCTGTCCTTGCCTCTTCCAGCTTCCGGTGGCTGCACCATCCCCTGACTTGCGGCCACATCACTCCAACTTCAGCCTCACTGGTTGTTGCATGGTTTACTCCTCTTCTGTCTGTGTTCAAATCTCCCTCTAACTCTCTCTTACAGGGACATTCGCAACGGCATTTAGGGGGACTCTGGCATAATCCAAGATAATGTAATCTCAAAATGCTTAACTCAACATCTGCAAAGACATCTTTTTCACAAACACTGGTTCCAGAAATTAGGATGGAGATATCTCTGAGGGAAGGTGGGGAGACAATTTCAGTTTACCGTACAGACCAAGACCACAGTTCAAGAATTTAATTGTGAGTAAAGAAAATGATGGATCCTGAAACAAATAATACATTATATGTTAATAGAAATAATTTAAAAAGAAAATGATGGGGGGAAAAAACGTGAGCTTTGCAAGCCTCACATGACATCTTTCCCAAGTCCTGACTGGGTCATGTCAGCCATTTGGAGAATCGTTCAGGGGTCTCAGTCACAATGATGTTTATGAATTAATAGATTATCTGCCGTCAGACAATCATCAACCAATTGAGAAGCCAATTTCTCTGCCATTTATCGAATAATAAACATACATGTAATGGGGGGGGAGCGATATTCTCCCCTGACCCTGAAGTAGGACAGAACATGTTCTCTGATTATCCCTCAATGCCTTCCAACAAAGCGTTTTAGTTTAAAAGCTGCCTGGAGACCAACAGTTTTTTGTCCACAGAATATTGTCACTGACACAGTTACAAATAAGGGAGGCAGAGTTTACTTCCAGAAAAGTCAGGTGAGGTGCTGGGAAAATGTCAGGCCAGCTTTGGTCGCTGGTGCTTACCTTTCAGCTGCTAATGTATGTAAATGATCCCATCCAGAGGCCCAGCTGTTGGATGTGGAAATGTGCTGATGAAACTAAATGGGGATTCTAGAGAATGCAAATCAAATTGTAGGCAAAATTACTGAAACACGCCAGCCCTCTTTTGAAGCATTATAGACCAACCCAAGAAAAATGACTAATGGGTAATAACACACAGTCCTGACAGGAATCATAAGCTAGGAAGGAAGTTGCATGTAAAATAATAATAAAGAATATTAAATTGCCACCAGGCCCCGCCAGAGACAGATGAAAACAGAGCAGATTCTAACCACCAGTCACTTACTCAATCCCTTTGAAAATGTCCCAGGAATCTGCAAAGAATGCTTTCACCCATATTCCCTTTCTGCTAGAAAGGCATGTTTTTTCAAGAATGTTTCCACACTGGAAAGGGCAGATAGGGGATGCCCCTCTGACAATTAGGCATCCTTCTGGCCAGTTCATCATCCTTCCTTGGGCACCGAGGTGAGATTAACAGGCTGCTTTTATCAGCTACCTGTAGAGAAAATTGTGCACTTTCCCCAAGATATCCACAGTTTGATGGATTTTCATTTCTTCTCTTATCATGTCATACCTCTCTGTCTTATATACATATAATATGAACTAATTGTTAATTGCCCATAAAACTTAAGATTATTTTTACTCCTAAGTGATTCCTTTTTATCAGAAGGCAATTTGAGGTCTTTCTGGAAGTTCAAATGCAAAGCTCTGTCACTGGTCACTAGTAAAAAGTGAGCCCCTGCCTGCCCGGCTCAACCTCCTACCAGCAAATTGCAAGTGAAACCCAGGCTCGAGGCCAGCAGCAACCCGCACAGGTTCCTGCAAAGGACAGGTAGCAAAACTCCAGGGCAGAGGACAGGCAGCCCCCAATCTCACACGGCAGCTTATTTCAGCCTTGTTCTAATCACCCTGTTTATTCCTCCTTGACTTTACTGACCTATGGGGACAGCAGTTCTTAACCCTAGCTGCACGTGAGACACATTCGGGAAATGTCTATAAACATAATTAAAGTCTCAAACCTTGCCCCAAACACGGATTGAATTGGTCTGAGGTGGGGCCCCGGCGTCAGTATTTTTTTAATTCCCTAAGTGACTCTAATGGAGCAAACAAGTTTGAGAACGCTTGTTCTACTTGCTGGCTTCCATTACTTTTGACCAGTCCTGTCTTCCCAGACTCTCTTCCACATTCACCTACCCAGGCCCACCATATTTATCCACTTCTTTTTCTAGGGCCATTTAAACTTCATTTTGCCGCCTGAAGCTGGGGTACCATCTTGCCCTTCTCCAGACTTGATACATTGCCTGGCAAGACTTCCCGTTCAATTCTATTCCATATCCTGGCTTCTCCCGGCTTGCTCCAATGGGACACCCACCAAGATCACAAAAATACCACCAGCCATCTCCCTTCTTCACTTTAGCCCATCCCAAATCTGACAAGTCACATAACCCTTTCCTCTTGGGACTCCCTAACATTCAATGCCTTGGTCCACATTTGAACCAAATGCCTTACCGTGGTATACCCTTGCCTACCTATGCATTCAGAATTATCACCATGTAGGGCCAAATAACTCTTTGTTGTGGGAGCCTATCCTGTATGTTAATAAGATGTTTAATAGTGTCCCTGGTCTCAAGACATGGCCCAATGATCCTGGGGAGGATGAAGAATTACCCCATCCCCACCCCATTGAGAACCACTCCTTGATCTGTATGTCTCATCTCCCAAACTACTTCAATCAAGTTGGTTCCTCTGCCATCTGGTATATATATTCTTCCCAGTATTAATTTTCACCCACGTTTATAATCCATTATTCTGAAGCACAGTCTTCCCCCTGAGTTGACAACCTTTAGCTCTGATTCATTTCCCAAATGATGCCAACCCCAAAGCAGCTAAGACAGATTCTCACATCCTCTGGTCATCCTTCACCCTCCTGTTGCAGATGAGCATTGGGAAAATTCTGTGGAACATATCCCAGTATAGAGTTCCAATCCATGCGATTATTCTGAAATCTTAAAACCACTACTGTGATTTTCCATTACATAGCTTTGTTGCATAAAGACCGGCCTTATGGGAGGCACCTCGGTAGCTCAGTAGGTTTAAGCATCTGACTTCAGCTCAGGTCATGATCTCAGGGTCCTGGGGTCCATCTGCATCAGAGTCCCCAGCTCAGCAGGGAATCTGCTTGTCTCTCTGCCCCTCCCCCTGCTCATTCTCTTTCTCTCTCTCTCAAATAAATAAATAATCTATTAAAAAAAAGATTGGCCTTATGTTTATAAGCCGTGCAAACACTAAATGAATTTATGTAACAATGAGAATGTTAACAGGATATAGACCAGGACCTTTCTTTTCTTTTTTTTTTTTTTAGATCTTATTTTTAAGTAATCTCTACATCCAACATGGGGGTCAAACTTACAACCCTGAGATCAAGAGTTGCATGCTCTACCTACTGAACCAGCTAGGCATCCCAGACCAGGACCTTTCTTAACATTAGAAATGCTAAGTTAATTCCTGACTCTAAACACTCTTACCGTCCTGAACAATTATTTATTCCTGCCTCTGACTTGTGGAATGGGAATTGTAATGTTCTCGCAAAGCCCTTTGAAATTCCAAATGGGGTGGAATTTCATTTCGAGTACCAACTCTTAATTATTTGAGCTAATGGAGAGGGACAAAGCACCAAAAATAGAATATTCATATAATACAAATTTAAGCTCATACTGACACAAACATATATTCTCAAATTTTCAGAAATTAAAAGGTTACCTAAAGTTATTGGGCAGATTTTATTGCATGATTCAGAACTCTTCCAACTGAAGAACTGCAAATATGTATGAGCATTATGTTACTGGCATAAGACAACCGGAAGAGCAACTTTCCATGGTTCTTCACTGTAATTAGAGGTGATTTCAATGTCAATGTTGGTTTGGTAGCTTTACAATAAGAATTTTTATTCTCTTCATAATTTTCTATTTTTTTATATTATTTTCCTTAAACGCATATTATTTTTATTGTGATAAAATACGCATACAGAAAATGTACCACTTAACCGTATTTTTTAAAGATTTATTCATTTATTCGGGGGGGTGTGCACAGGTGCAATGGAGGGAGGGGCAGAGGGAGAGAACCCCCAAGCTGACTCCCTGCTCGGTGCAGGGCCCCGGGGGGCCCAGTGCCACAACCCATGAGATCATGACCTGAGCAGAAACCAAGAGTCAAAGGCTCAACCAACCCAGCCACCCAGGTGCGCACCCCTCCCCCATTTCACCATTTCTAAATATCCAGTTCTGTGGCATTAACTGCATTCACATTGATGTGCAGCCATCACCACCACCCATCTCCGGAACTTTTTTATCTTCTCCAACACCACAAATTCTTTAACAGATAGCCCCTCCCTTCTGTCTACTAATAAACTGCTAAATATCATTTCAAGTTAATTTCCAGTAGCTCTTATTGCAATAAAGGTAAGTCTACCTACAGGGTTTATACGGGTTTATTAATTTGACGTTCCTACATAAAAATAAAAAAAGAATTCTTGTCTTTTTGTAGTTATGCTTCGTACGTTCCTGCTACCCAATGCCTGACTAACCCTGTCCTCTCACCATTTCCCCTCCAGGGGAAATTAACATGCGCAAGAGCTTCCGGCTGCTTTCAACAGTACATACAGTACAGGGTGGTTGACTAGACAACTATGGTTTTGTATCTGCAAAATTAGAAAGTTATTTTTAACAAATATACTTCATTTTGCTTAAAAAATATTATGGACATTGCTTATAGGATACTAAAACAAAAGCATGCTCATTTGAGGTTCTTTGTTTTTCTTTTTAGGGTGTGTGTGTGTGTGTGTTTTAAGCCTTTGGCTTTTAGACTAAACCATTTTTGGTTTAACAGGCGCAAAGTGTTAATTACTAGGGAAGACAGAAGTTCCATAAAGCTTTACTAATAAAGTTTATTTTAGCTTCCCACAGCCCTAGCTTTATTAATAAAGTTTACTTTAGCTATACATCTCTTAAAAAGGCTATGGCAACTTCTTTGGAACATAACATACTACCCAACTATCACAAAACTCCAAACTTTGGATTGAGGAAAACATTTCTACATTGATTTTTATACTAGAACTGCAGACTCTCATTTTCTGAGAGACAAAGACTGAAGTGAATGGCACTGATAATCACTAAGCATGTCTCCAAGATCCATGTCTTTCACAGAACCACTAACAATGATCCTCATGGCACTGTAGCCCTCATTTTAAAACTTCTCGATAAGGAAACTGTGTATCACAATTAAAAAGGTGAGTTTCCCATAGTTTCTCACTACAGCAGGTGGCAATTTTAACTTCAACATTTTTAAAGAAATGACTTCCTTCTCTCTGCTCTTTCTTAATGATCATTTTTGTTTAATTTGCTGTAACTAAGTGAGAGTTAATACCGTGCTCTTAACCAGAAGTCAATGGCAGATTTATCACTTATGTCATAGAGTGGATCAAAGACAAATGTCAAAGGATTCAAGCCCCAAAGACTCTCTTCATCTGTTAGATCCAGAAACTAAAACAAAGCATTGATTTTCTTACTTATCCCCAAACTGACTCAAACCTAGAATTAAACTGTATGATGATAATCACATGAAACTTGTTTCGAGAATTGTTCTAAGATTCCAGGAAAAGGAACCTCTACATTCCAGAGGAGAAATACAACAATAAAGTTTCACTGTTATTTGTCAGAGTTCGGGCTGCTGTAACAAAATTACCATAGACTGGGGGAACTTAAGAACAAACATTTACTTCTCACTTCTGGAGGCGGGGAAGTCCAAGACCAAGGCGCTGCCAGATTTAGTGTCTGAAGAGAGGCCACTTTCTGGTTTATAGACAGCCAGCTTCCAGTTGTGTCCTCATATGGTGGAAAAGACAAGGCTGCTTTCTGGAGTCTCTTGTCTCCGGGCACCGCTCCCATTCTTGAGGGTTCCACCCTCACGAACTATTCACCCCCCAGAGGCCCCACCTCTGAACACCATCACATCAGGGATCAGGATTTCAACATGCGAATTTTTGGGGGATGCAAACATCCAGTCCATAGCACTGTTGTTGTTTCTTGCTTGTATTTTAAAAGTAACACTCCCAGATGGAGCCGGCAACACTTTGACCAAATAGCAGTGACTCTGACATTAGCTCATGGAAAGTACTTAACACTTGGAACACACGTGGTTCTGAGCAGAATTGTAAGGTCGGAGCATCATGGCACACATTGATTGTTTTTAAGCTCTCGCAACTGTTGTTTTAAAAACCCACAACCCTTGCCAGCAGAACATTTGGAACCGTATACTCCAGTGTTCCAGGGAGGTCAAATTTCTTTCCTACAACTCTTAAGAGGCACCTCTTGAAACTTTCCAGTTAAGATTTTTGAAACTTTGTAATAAATACTAGCCCTGGATGAAAGCCTATAACATGGTTCTCAGTGAACTTGACTTACATCATAAAATGGAAACATTGTCAAGATGTGGGGTTTTGGAGCACCTGCCACCTAATAACTATTCAGAGAAAATACCCACATTACTTTAGGTCTTTTTGTAACCTTTGTGACTTTCAAATCATATAGAAGGGTAGTCATTTCTATTGATTTATGAAACTAGTTATAATTTCTCAAAAAATATATATGTATAGAGGCATTATTGATTCTTAGTAGTATTACCAAAAAAAAAGTAAAGAGCAAATTTTAAGTTTGTTCTTTTTCTCCCTAATACCTAAAACAGGATGAATGAACATGAGCATTCATTCATTTATTCAACAAACTTTTATTGATGACCTATTATGGGCTAGGTACTGTGTTGAGCCCTGAGGCGAATATAAAGAAATAAATGTTCCCCCCATCCCCCATAAATGGGTAAATCAATGTCAAGGCTAAGTGAAGATTAAAACCACAGCATATAAAGTAGAAGCAAGCAGCCCAAGTCACCAGGGAGCCTAAACCCCCAGTCAATGTCCTTCACATTCCTCTCGCTCGAAACTGTGGTTTCATTCAGTGCTTTTCAAAGACAGATAAAGCCTGAACAAGAAGATACTTCTACTGCCCTTTTCCTTCTATATACAGAAATGAGGGCTTGTTCTAACCTTAGATTCTCTCCCTCACCCACTTGGAAAGTAGAATGGAGAGAGGGAATGAATTAATGAGGAACAATTTGTAAATCACTTGGGAAATGTTGACTGTTATAAAACAAAGGGGAAGTCCAAATAACTAACTTTAGAATCTGTCATTACTGTGGTTCATCTTTTTTTTTTCTTGTTCTTATGCTTTAATTTTGCTTGGACTTCAGTTTTGCACATAAATGAATAAAAACACAACATGTCCTCAGTCAGGTTAGAATGGTCATCGTTTCTCCATCACGACCAAGAGCAATAGTCCTCTTTAATCCTCTCCTCCCTTCACCCATGTCAAGGCAAGTCCAGGGGAGTGGGGCCCCCACTTGATCCAGGAAGCCCCTTACCCCAAGCCCCTTTGGGTGCTCTCCCCACCCCGCCTCCCACCCCACCTCCGGCTCCACAATCCTGTGCTCCATCTTTTTCCCTTTGAAAAACAGGGGGAGAAATCACTCTGAGTAGCTATCAAGGGTATTTAAAAGAACTGTGGGGGAAAGGTAGTGTTCATAAAACTCTAGACATGCAAAGTGTATAAGGCCCAACAGTGCTGTTTTCCATGATTTCTGGTAGTGTCAGAAGTAAAGGCCCTTCACCTGGCCAGTCTACCACTTTGCTCTCCACTGTTGAAGGTAAAGAAGACATACCTGAAAGGAGATTGTTGCGTCTCAAATATATTAGGGACTCAGGGAATGACCGTTGAAGCTGAAAGGATGCGTTGGTGTTTCCGAGTTCTTGATGTACTATAACAGGTGCTCAGTAAAGTGCCTACTAAATACTTAGGTCTCTCAAAGACTCCATAAAATGTCTCTCGATTCTCAGATCTAGGGATTAACAGAAGAATTCCTCATTCAAACATGGTGCTCCCAATACATTGCAAGCAAATCTCATAGAAAACTGCGTGGCCTGAGAGGTTCAAAGAGAGGAGAAAGGTGAACAAAACCCTACCCACCCTCGCAGCTGGGTGCTCTGCCATGTGGCTCAATGTACATAAACTTGACCCCATACACAGCTGCCTAACTGGTTTCCAACTCCCTAGGCCCATCAAGCCATCCCCCACGGAGCTCCCAGTGGTCTTTGAAAAAGTGGCACTATTTTTTATTATTTCATACCTTACTTAAAATTCTTAAAATTCTTCAGTAAACACTAACATCTATCTTTTAACACAGTCTATGAGGGTCACCCTGATCTGGCTCTTACTACCACTCCAGCTTTTTAGTTGGTTGGCTGGTTGTTTTTTTTGTTTTTGTTTTTGGGGGCAGAGGGCTTTTTTTTCCCCCATGAGGTTCTGGTTTTCGCTGTGTTCAGGTGTTAGAAGCAGCCCCCCGCCCTTCTCTCCTTTACCTTTAAGCCTCCGTGCTGGCACAACCTCCTCCCGGAAGCCTAAGGCTGAGTCAGGTATCCCCCTTTCTTTCCCCAGCAATTCCTCAGACTATCCTAACCCTGCACCTCCAAGTTATTTTGTTATTATTTGGCTCCCTTCTAATGCCCATTACTCACAGATTGGCACAGTCTGGCCCATAGTGGGTGCTCAAGAGATTTTGAATAAATGAATGAATCCCGGATGGCTGTGCCTGAGAAAAAGTTGCAGCAGCCAAGTTAAGAATTAATGGCCTAAAGTGGCCCCTGAGTGCCTCCTTTCTACCTCGCCCCACAGCCCACTCTTAGGGGGGGGTCTGTGATTGGAAGAGAGGTGCATTCTGGCCCCAAAGGGAGACTGACCTTGAAACTTCTTATGTGAACAGAATAGAGCTGAGAACTTAAGAGGTTAACATTTCGGTTAACCTCTGAGCCTGGGTGGCTCAGATGGTTAAGCATCTGCCTTCCTCTCAGGTGGAATCTCCAGGTCCTGGGATTGAGCTCAGCAGGGAGTCAGCTTCTCCCTCTGCCCCTCCCTTGTTCTCTCTCTCTCTCTCCCCCTCCCTCCCTCTCCCTTGGTCTCTCTCTCTCTCAAATGAATAAATAAAATCTTTAAAAAAAAAGAGGTTAACATTTTCTCTAAACTATTCATCAAGAAACAAGCCCAGCATATACCTGCAGAAATTCTCAACCCCACCACCAAGTTGTTAATGACAGAGGAGGGTGAACTGTCCCTAAGATTTGACAAGTTCAAAATATCTTTTTTTTTTTTAAGTTCAGAGTATCTTTAATGTTTTGGGTTCTCTCTCTCTCTTTTTTTTTTAAGATTTTATTTATTTATTTCACAGAGAGAGACACAGCGAGAGCAGGAACACAAGCAGGGAGAGTGGCAGAGGGAGAAGCAGGCTCCCCACTGAGCAGGGAGCCCGATGTGGGGCTCGATCCCAGGACCCTGGGATCATGACCTGAGCCGAAGGCAGTCGCTTAACGACTGAGCCACCCAGGCGCCCCTTGGGTTCTCTCTTTGAAGTTCTTGTAAATTTATCATTTTTTCCATAAAACAGATTTTTTGTAAATTGCCTGCCAATTAAATGACTTCATTTCCCAAATCAAATATACACATCTGTTAGTCCAACTGATATTCCAGAAAGGGCCCCGTATGTATTCTATAGCTTCCCATCCTTTTCCAACTCCCCCCAGAGAAAACATTATGACATTATGGCTCCTCTTTGTATATTATATCCCTAAAAACCAAGTGTCAGCCATACTTCATGGGGGAGGAAAAAAACCCTAGACTAAAAATGGAATAAGGATAACCTTCAGAAATAGAAAAATGGGGGGCCTGGGAGGGAGGACTTGTCCTCAGTATGAAGGCCACATAAAACTTCACACTTGTAGATCCAATGATTCTAGAGTTACTCCATCTACCACCATCCCCATTCCCTTGAGAGCTCCCAATGAATCCTTGCATTTCCGTAGACACTACAGGAGAAAACAGTGACTACAGGTGATGTATCTCTTGGCATCACTTCATACAAAAAAGAGTCATAAAGGGGGGCTGGGTGGCTCAGTCCTGCTCGGCGGGAAGCCTGCTTCTCCCTCTCCCACTTCCGCTGCTTGTGTTCCCTCTCTCGCTGTCTCTCTCTGTCAAAGAAATAAAATAAAATCCTTAAAAAAAACCAAAAAAGAGTCACATATTTGCACATATGTGAAAAGATATTCAATACAGCACTCTTTGGAGTAGAAACAAAAAACCTGAAAACTTAAATGCCCATCAAGAAAGGACTGGTGAGATAAATGACACACTTCCAGACAATGACCCATCATGCACAGTATCCCGTAGCTAGCAAGCAGAATGAGGTCGATCCTTGCTACACGTTCACCCATGCACTGCATGAGCTCCAAAGAAGAAAGCAGGGCACAGGACAGGTATAATTCCTACTGAATCGAAAAAAAGGGAAGAATATATATATTCATTATATGTAGGATGTCTCTGAAAAAATATACAAATGGTTCCCCCTGGGGGGGAAAAAAACCCTCCAGGGGTTACTGAAGGAGGGAGATTGACTTGTTATTATATACAAAAATTATATTGCTTAAATTTTTCACATAAACTTTTCAAAAACCAAATTGTTTATGTGTATTTGTACATAAACACACACACTTTCAAAACAAAAGCTATCTAGAGGAAATACAGGCAAAAGCAAAGAGGAAGGGCGAAGCCTGGCTCACTCTGCACGCGCACTCCCGGCTTCCGGTACCACTGCCTTCAGCTTGGCTGGTTTCTCAGTCCAGAAGGCACTGTGCTCTCTTTCAAGAGGAGTGTCACCAATGATGGAGGGGATGCAGGAAAGAGACCCTATCATAAAAATGCAGATCTTCTCCCAACATTCTTTGGAAATTTAACTTCATGAATTGTACTTTTAATTAAGGCATGTCTCAAAGTTTCTATTTCTTTTTCCCTATGAACTTTTTCTTTGAGAGAGACAGAGAGAGAGCAAGTGTGAGCCAGGGAGGAGCAGCAGGAGAGAGAGAGGGACAGAATCTTAAGCAGGCTCCATGCCTAGCACAGAGCCCAACACAGGGCTCGATCTCAGGACCCAGAGATCATGTAACCTGAGCTGTAATCAGGAGTCAGACACTTACCCAAATAGCCACCCAGGCGCCCCACCCCCTCCACAAACTTTAAAAGGCATCTCTACCTTCATTCCCCACGTTCAAAACAATTTGCAATATGCTGCTAAGACTGAGGTCAAAGAAAATGTGAAGAACTCTTCCTCCACATTGAGTACCAATCCACCTTGACAATTCGCATTCTTGGCAAGAAACTCTGGGGGAAAAGCCTGTTCCCTCCTAGCCAAGCGGGCCAATTACACAGAGAGGAGGTCTTCTGATGGCGTAATGCTCATCATCAGCCCCACAACAACCTGGGAAGCATTCATTCCCACTCCTTAACCCCTTAAATGAAATCAGACCAGTGTTCAAGCCAATCCATACCCAGGAGCCAAAAGGAATAATTAAAGGAGTGAATGTTTTATTCTCTAGTGTTTAATAGAATACATAACAAGTCACATAATCAATGATTCATTACTTCACACACAGGGAGGAAAACAGTATCAAGTAGGTCTATTATACAACTGGTTGTGAACAGGGAGAACAAAAATCTCTAGAGCATTTGGATGGTTGAAGAAATTCTCACTTAAAGTTTGGGCTCGTCTGAATTGTCTTTTTTAAAATACAGAGGGGGGTTTTTTTTCTTGGCTTTCTGTTTCATTAGAAAAGTCTGATAATCGTTATGATTTTTTTCCCTTCCCCTTCTACTTTGAGAAAATGGTTCAGTGATACATATCACTTAGCATATAATGTTTTTAACAATTGCATAATCCTGGGGAGCTCTGTGGAAATCTTAGATTGTTTGGCAGATAAGAGTTTTTCATATGTAGGGAAAAATTTAAATAACATATAATTTATGTCTTTAAAATTAACATCCACAATGGACGTCTTAAACTTTCGTCATTAAATGTCACTAATGATGGGTAAGTGATCACAAACGAATTATCATTTGTACTCATAATGGCAAAATTCACTTGCCTATAAAGTCACGAAGACAGTTGTATAATAGTTTACATTACAATTAATGCTCACATACCTCAAAATACATTTAAAATACAAAAAAACTTGGCCTGTGGGGAAATAAAACACAAAATGTATAAGGTGACAAGGATTCTTGATCAACTATTCATCATCCTACCACACAAGATTAAACTCTAGTGTAAATTGTCTGCTTGGATTTCTTCCATCTAAGTTTCAAGGTCCCCAGTAGAGAATCTAAATCTTCAAATTCAAAGATCTTTAAGATTTTTATTGTCCAAAATTGTGACAAAGAAAAGTTAACTTCAACATAACTTGTTTCTGGCTCTAGGAAACCCTGCATAAGGTACTATAGCCACTGAAAACCCAAGAGTATTTTATTTATTCTCAAAAGACAGACTTACGTCATCTAAGAAAACTAATTCAGTTTTTAAATGAGTTATCATAAGGAAAAAACAAAAGAAATTCCAAAGGATTTACTCTGCTAAGTTTACAATAAAAAATATTCAGTTTACTATTTTAGAAATTTAAGTCAATTGAGTAAAGTACTTATGATTGAGACTATAAAAGAAATTCTTACAGAATTCAACCCCTCCAGTCAATACTTTTCTAAAATCTTGCACCATAATTTAGCATTTTTCATGTGGAGTACAAAATGTTTTGAATATTAGATTAGAATTTACCATAATTTAAAAAGTAAAAAATTACCAAAGCTTCACCTTACATGGCTTCAATGTAGTAACACTCCATGGAAAAGTCCAATAAAAATTGAATATGTTATGAGCATTGCCAGTCGCCCATTTTTGTCTGAGAATTCAGATTATGCATTTCCTCAGAGAAATAACAGGCCCCATATATGGATCTGGTTTGAAAGAGAAGACAATTTGGCTAGTATTACAAATTTTCACTTTGCTATCAATGCCAAAAACAAAACAAAACAAAACAAAAAACCACCACCACCATCACCACAAAAAAAGAAACACAAGAATAAAAACAGTACTGAAAGGGAAAAAAAATGTCTAAGTCTCACACCTCCAAGGAGTATTTTCTACAACGTACAATTTGAAAAATTAGACTGACTATGGTTCATGGTCTACATGTATTAAAAAACAGGCGACTTATCCAATACCTGGTGCAAAAGCACTGAGCATGGTACCTGTGTTTTTAACCACCACTGTCAACAATTCTTTTTTTTTTTAATGAAATTTGTTAAATCTCATGTCACTCCCTGGTACTTATGAACAAAATAGTCATTAAAGCCATGGTAAATGCACACTACACTGGGTCAGCTTCCTGCAGTCATAATTATCTGAATCATTTATAACATTCTCCCAGGTTATTTGAATGGTATCTTTGGAGGGCTTACTCGTATGGACCCTCGATATCCCATCCAAGCTCAGAGGTGACCACCGACACTCCAGCCCACTTTGTAGACTACCAAGGGTCCTTCTGTGGCCCACGGCACATGGAAGAGAGGGAACCCCAAAGCACCTATGCTAAGTCACCTCACCACAGTTATAGGATCCACCCAGCATAGAATGAGTTTCCTACCCAGCCTTTACTTTGGGCTAAAAGTAGAGTATTTTCATTTTTCGACAGCCAACCTTAGAGTGGACAGTCATCCCTAGGAACAGAAGTCAGTTTAGGTCTCTAACCATTTAAATTCCCAGTCTTTGACGGGATGAAAGGGGTAGGGGAGCACTGCAGGGAAGCCAGGGTGTGTGGGGAAGTTAAGATCCGTATGCCCAATGAAGTGGAACAGCTCAACTCAAAGTTTTACGAGATAAAATTCATTAAGACTTGAGTGGCACAAACAAAACTTCAGCAGTTTCCCATGACTCCCGGAGCTGTGCAGATTTAACAGGGAAAATCAGAATCCCAGAGTCTTGCCATCTGTCAGTGGATTTGATCTGTCCTAAAATGTTCTCAAGTATGTGTTTTTTGTCTCACAATCTAAGAGAACACCATATAGCATGGAGAAATCTCTGTGGCACTGTTTTGTCCAGAAAGCGACTTTGCTAAATCATTTCAGGCTTGGAACAGAGATAAGCTCTGTTGCATCACCTACTCTGAGAACACACCCAACTTCCTGGATTTCTGCTTCCATTTCTCTTACAATTACAGTCTTCATACATAAAGCTAACTTTACCTTTCTAAAAATGTAACTCCAATGAAAAGACTTCAAATCTTTGTTTACCAATTAAAAAAAAATAGAATTAGTGGGTTAAAAATACAGGTACCTCGATCTTAAGTGGACAGTTAATGGACACATTATTAGTACATAACTAATAGCCAGGAAAAAAGTATGGAGCAAACTCAGTTTTAAAACTATGTATTTTTTCCTAACCCGGTGTCCCCAGAGACAAAGATCTAAGAAACTCATGAAAACATGTTGCTTTAGTATATACACCATCTGATGCACGTTACTGGGGGTAAATATAGGAAATCTTTTAGCATTAGTAAATGAATTAAAAAACTAAATGATTCGTGTAAAATGTTTATATATGGTATATACAGATTGGATCACATGAATCTAAGAATAAAACTGTTCCAATTCTTAGTATCTGTTATGGACATAGTAAGATACAGTACAAGATTCATTTTTAAAAAGAAGAAAAATAGCACTAATTTGAACACTGAAAACGACTCTTACAAAATCTTTAAAAACATACTTCAGAGAAACTACTAAACCAATGAAAAAGGAAAGGCTTCTCCGTCATCACAGAATATCCAAAGGAGCCACACAGCATGAAAGACAAGGATTTACTTCCCTTCACCTAAGGTGTAGACAGGATATGCAGTGGGAATTTATTCCATGTTAGAGTAAAGGTATAAGGCAACCAGGTCTCCTTCTGTTTCTCTTGCATTTACCTAAAACACTATTTTATTGCTCGGCCCACTTGTAAGTACTTTTTCACCTTCGTCTAAAAACATGTCATTGTACAACTACCTACAGATGGGCAGCCCTTGGTGCTTCTATGGCTCTGCTGCTGTCACCCAAAAAGATTCCACCTTCATTTTAAACCATCTGCAGGAAAGAAAGGGCATTTTCAGGATTTCGGGGTTTGCCCAGAAGTCAACACTGGCTGGGTTTGAAGAAAATACGGATTTTTAAGAAGAGATCTTAAGTTTAACCAAAATCAAACAGATTTTGCTTGTTAATACATCTTAAAATCAGGATTTATAATCAACAAGAAAATAAAGTTTAAAAAAAAAACGAAACTAAAGTTCAAAAACTACTGGGTAACTCTTTGGTTATGTAAGTATCAGCAACTTCTAAGTTTCGACTCAAAACAGTTAGTTCATTAAACTGCCAGATAAGAGTGGATCTGTTATTAATCTTTATAAAATGCTTTGCATGTTTGTGTGTACTATTTTTTTAAATGTGCGTGTACTCGAACGGATGGCACAAACTTCCACCTTTCAAATAATAAATGAATGTGTCTGCTCCTCCCTTCCCACCCCTTCACCCCTCCTTCCTCCCTCCCCATCCCACCCCCCCAAGTCTTATGAGCTAAGGTCCTACTGCCATTCACTGCAAGAATATGGGCTTTCTTAATACCCACGACGTGCATTACTACTCCCCAGCTCCGTTTACAGTCACGGCCAGGTGACTTCCCGCAGTGCTTGGTGACCTGGGCTGTCTGGCCCTTCCGGCGTCAGCACTCTTGCTCCCTCCCGCCAGGAAGGGCGGCCATGTCGACCAGTCGAACTAAGCGCATCAAGCGCTGGAGCCAAGGAGAAAGGATGCCTCCTAACGCAGGAGAGTGACTTTATACAAGTTTAAGCCACAGGCGAAGATCTTTCATTGTGCACGGAAGAGATAGGATCCTTCATTGTGCCAGCACTAGATTCTTTTCCTACTTCTACCTGTAACTTGTCAAAACTTTAGTCATTTTGTAGTCACTGACCTGCCTCCACGGGATCCTAATTCCAGGTCCAGAGTCTTCCATCCAGCCCTCTAAAACTCTACCTTTAAAAAGGGTCAAAAGGTTACATAATGACCTTTTAAAACACTATTCCCAGTGTTCTCAATTCTGATCTCTTAAGCCTCGAATGAGTCAAAAGGGCTTGGGATTTCAATCTTCTACACACTGGACAGGGTCCAATCAGGTTCTGAACAATTCTGCCATCCCCAGGTACTTGGTAACTTTGTGGCCACACTGCCCCCATTAGATCCAGACTGAAGGACAATTCAAGGGAGGGGTGGTGTGAGTCAGGGGACAGAGGAAGCAATGGGGGGGGGGGCATCTAGGCTCTCTCGGTTAGCGGGGTCCAAAAAAGACGAAGAAGCCGAGAGGATCTGCGGCTGCAGGTTCTCAAGTGGGGGGGCGGGGTGAGTGGGCCTGGCCCAGCTACTAAAGCTGGGAGGCAGGGGAATGGAAAGGCGTGGGATAGGAGGGGAGATCTATAATCCTCTCCTTGGCAGGAAGGAGGGGAATGGGAGAGCTGGAGCCGCGAGGGGGTCTGGGGAGCTCACTCCCTGCAGAAGACGTACTCCGTGTAGCTGGTCCAGATCTTGTCCTCGCTCTGGTCGGTGCTGCTGGCGAAGGCGCAGGTGCCCGTGGAACTGCACGCCACCATGTGAAAGCCCGACTCGGACAGCTTGTCGAAGGCCTGCTCCAGGAAGTTGAACTTGAGGTAATAGCGAGAAGTGTAGCGCTCGGGAGGCCGGTCCGGATCCCGGCTCTCATTCAGGGTGTCGCCGAACACCTCCTTGGCCAGCGACGTCTTGCCGCACACGGTGATGCGTGCCACTCGCCGGAACTTGGCGTCCGCCTGCGCGTCCCGCCCGATAGTGTAGGAGCCGCGGTAGCCGATGGTGATGTAGCCGGAGCGCCGGCTGCCGTCCAACGACTGGGACGGCGTGAGCAGCGGGCCCGCCGCACCCCCGGACGGGCTGCGGCTAGCCAGCTCCAGCGTGGGCGACGGCGCCCCGGCCGACGAGCCCTCTTGCTGCTCGGGCTCCGCGTAGCCGAGCGGCAGCAGCTCGTCGCCCAGCGAGCCCTCCTTCTGCACCCCGCGCCGCGAGTGCGGCGGCGGCGGCCCGGGGCCGGGCTGCTGGGGCGCCCCGAGGCGGCGCACGAGCTCGGGCAGCTCGAAGTACTCGGCCTCGCGCTGCAGCCGGCTACGCTCGGGGAAATAGTCGGGCAGCACAAGCTGCAAGTCCCGCAGGTAATCCAGGATGTAGCGGAAGAGGAAGCCGTCTCGGTCCAGAAAGAAGCGGCCTTTGCTGTCCCGGGCCAGCTCCTGCGGCTGCTGCTGCGTGAACATGCGCCAGAGCAGCGAGTCGGGCACCGACACCACCGTGCAGCGCCGGGTCACATACACCTGGCCCCCCACGTTCAGCTCCACGATATCGGGGAAGAGCGGCGGCTCCGCAGAGGAGGACGACGAGCCGCTGCCACCCCCGCCGCCGCCCCCGTTGGGTAATCCACGTGTGCTGTCCGCCAGAGCCATGGCAAAGAGGTGGCCGGTCTGGGGTGGTGGGAGGGAGCGGGGCCGCGCGCCGAAGCCGCCGCCGCCTTTCTCGGACGCTGGCTCAGCCCCGCGCTCCGGCCGCCGCCGCCGCCGCGAGCCGCGCAGAGCCCCCGAGAACCCCGGTGCGCTCAGCCCGCCTCACCCGCGCGCTCCAGGCGAGTGTCGGGTCTCGGTCGGCGCGCGGCTTAAGTAGGGCCGCCAGCTCCGGCGCCGCGGCGCGCAGGAGGCGGGGGCGGCCACCGAGCGGCGGAGCCTTGCTCCCCCGGGCGGGGGGGGGGGGGGGGGACGGCGGAGCGGGGAATCGATTTGCATCCTAAACGCTGACGCCGCGCCCGGCTGCTGGCTCCACCCCGGCTTGCGCGCGTCGGGGGCGACCCGACTCCCCAATCGCCCCACCTCCACCTCGCCGGGCCCGCGCTCGAACCCTTTCCGCTCCCGCCCAACTTTCTTCCCTTCCAAGATGGACAGAGCCTAGGACGGGCCGCTTCGGAAGACGAGCTTCCTTCGGAGGGGCCGTCACTGCACCCTCTCCCCTCCTAATCCCGCCTGGAAGGAGGACGTAAACTTTTCGGCTCCCCCCGCCCGGGCAGCAGAAAAGTGCGCGGCCGCCTCGGCCCGGTCGCCTCAGGAACTGGCCGCTTTAAACACTGGGGCTGTGGCGCTGCCCTGGTCGGTTGTGTTGTTGCTGAAAGTCCTCAACAGCCGGCAACAATCTGGAGGGAGGAAGGGGCCGCCCCAGTCCGGAGGCGGCCAGATAGTGTTGACGTTAACGAGTAGCCTCGAAAAAGCCCGAGAAACAAAAAACTCACCTCACTCTCCAGCCGTAGAACTGTCACCGATAGTTAATTTTCTGGGTGAAGAGGCAAACTCATTGGTTGAGAGACCTCAAGGTAGGAGGAAATGAGCTGCAGTGGCCACGGGAGAACTTGGGTGCGCTCGGTGGCGCGTTCCCCTGAGGATGGAGGCCGAAGTAACCAATCCGCCTCCCGCGCCCTTTCAGCCTTCGCTGAATCTCGCCGCAAAACAAGGAGGTTTTACGGATCTAACGTAATTTGGAAAAACCACCTTTCAGCCCCTGCGTGTTTCTCCTCCCGAAGGTCCAGGTGCGCCTGCTCTCTCGTGCACCGCGGTCATTCCAGGCCGTCCTCTGTCTCAAGGGCCTTTGTACTTGGGAAGGCCTTCCCTACATCCCACCTGTGCTGTAACTCCTCCCTCCACGTTTGCATTCATGGGGCACGCGGCAGCCCAGAGCACTCCTTCTCCCGCACCGCCCCAAGCCTTCCCTGGCTTCCCAGGCCGAGGAGCCCTCTGGATCGCTCCCTCCACGTGCCAGCCTACCCAGGCCCAACACATTCTGAAATTTCTTATTTGTGGTGATTATCTGACCCTGACTTCGGAAAGTAAAATATAGCGCTACTGAGCACTACAGAACGAGGACAGAAGAGAGGGCGGTGAAGGATGTTAAGAAATCACCGTGTCAATGACTACGTGTTGTGCACCTCTATTTGCCAGCGCCAGATCGTGAAGAATGCAAGGTTGAATCTGATCCACAGCGCTTTCCGTGTAGCCCAGTAGGCAAAGGGTCAGAAGTCTGAGCAGTTGTCAGATCAGTTTGAAGTATGGACCGTCAGTCAGGATAAATCAGGGGAGATCTTTGTTCTCGATAAAAATGTTTACCCTTGTTGTAACTACCCAATGAGCTTTACAATCTTCTCATGGGTAAGTGTCATTTTTACTTTGAAATGTTTATGTCTGCTGAACAATTATCTCATTCATGTCAGAATGCTGAAATATGATCAAGCCCCAAACCAGCTCACTTAATTGCAAGTACAGACTTTGATACTGAATATATTTGACCGTTCTTTTTTTGTTTGTTCTTTGGGAGAAATAATAGATGACACAAAAAGTCCCAAGTTCCAATGTTGAATTTCTAGATGGTTGTGCTACTATTTGGCATATCAGTGTCACGAGACTGACAAAACCAGTCTCTTTTCTATATACCCCAGAAAAGCCTTCTTTCTGTACATATTTTTATATCATTACTTTGTTCATTGTACCAGCAGATCCTTTCAGTTCTGCCCTTAAAATACTTCCAGACTATTAACAAGTTCTTCCCCCCCACAGCTCCCCACCCACCACCCTGGACCAAGCCACCCATCATCTCTTATCTGGATTATTGCATTATTGTCTGCTAACTGCACCCCCCTTTGTCCCCTACAATATTTTATCACCAGAACAAAAGGAGGGATCCTCTTATAACCTAAATCAGATCATGTCTCTGTGCTCAAAGCCTCCCAGTGGCTTCCCATCTCACAAAAGAATAAAAAACAAACTCCTTTCATTGGCCTACAAGACTCTACAGGATTGGAGCTGCCCCCCACTCCCCAGCACCTCTCCACCCATCTGCTGCCACTCACCCAGCAGTTTGCTGGCTTTAGCCACTTCAGCCTCCCCACTGTTTGCTCAGGACCTTTGCACTCCCTATCTCTTTTGCTAAAAGGCTTACCCTCCCCCACCTTATCTTCCTCACCTTCTTCAGGTGCCTCCCTCCTCACCTTCTTCAAAACTGCAGCAAGACCTTAATCACTTTATTTAATATAGCGCAGCCCCACCCAAGCAGCTTCCCCTTCTGTTTTCTGTTTCCCTGCATTAGAATGCAAACTCCAGGAGTTCAGGGAGTTTGCCTGATTCATTAGCACATCCCCAGTGCCTAGAATAGGCATATTCAATAAGTATCTGTTGCTCACTTGCTCATTTGACCAATATACATTAAGTGCCTTCTACTCAGTGTGTTAAAACATAATCTCTGCCTTCTTGGAGCTTACAGTGTTGTGAGGAAGAGAGATAATAAGTATATAGATAGGTAAGTCCACTTTAGGTAGAGATAAATGCCATGAAGTAAATAGAATTGTGAAATGAGATAGAGGGACTGAGAGTGGAGATACTATGTATAGACTGGCCGGGAGGACCTCTCCATGAAAGTGACATTTGAGCTGAATGACAAGAAAGAGAACCATGGGCAGTCCTGGAGGAAGAGCATTCCAGGCAGAGGGCAAAGCAAGTTAAAGGCATCTAGGTAAGGAATGAGCTTGGTACATTTCTTTTTTTTAAAGATTTTATTTATTTAATTGACAGAGAAAGAGAGAGACAGAGAGAGAGGGAACACAAGCAGGGGGAGTGGGAGGGGGAGAAGCAGGCTTCCCGCCGAGCAGGGAGCCCGATGCCGGGCTCGATCCCAGGACCCTGGGATCATGACCCGAGCCGAAGGCAGTTGCTTAACCAACTGAGCCACCCAGGCGCCCCTGAGCTTGGTACATTTCAACAGTATAAGTTTATCTGTGGTTATCATCTTCTTGTATTATCATCGGCTTGTATCTTGTGAATCTTCAAAGTACCCTTGAAGAGATCAGTATAAGCTCAAATGTGAGAGATACTGCATGCCTACACACCGGCAGCATACTACCTTCAGTCTCTACCAACTGACATAACCCGTTCATCCACCACAAGCTAGTCCTACTGCAGGAAGCCATTGGTATTTCTTCACAGAAGTCTAGGTTGTGCATGAGGGGCATAGTGATGAAGGACACAGGTGATCTGAGACTGGAGAAATACTTTTCTGGCCAATTTGGTATGTTCTATTTCTTGTCTGTTGGTTAGTATCATGAAATTCAAGAAGTGTAACTGGGGAGCTTTAATGCTGGGACTTAAGGGCCTGCGTGTTTATAAGCGAAGGGAGGGCCATAACTCTGGCTTGCGTATGTTAATATACTTAAGGTAAGGGAGGAGTTGGGAAATCGCCAGCTCTGTGTCTAGTCTCAATCCAGTTTCTGGTGACGGGTAGATGGATGGTCATTGTTCCTTTGCAAGTGACTCGTTGCACTTTCCTAAATAAGAGACGGTGCTTTGTCCTTTTGTCCTAAAGCGTTAGGGTATGGGAAACCTCTCTGACCCACGTTCTTATCCGATTTGTATCTCCCCGCACCTACCACCTTCTCTTCCAGTCAACTTCCCACCCCACTGCGCCCCCCATGCACTTGGCAAATATTCTGCACACTAAAGATCTGAGCAAAGAAATGAGGATGGTTATGAGAAATATAAAGTTAAAAGGGGAGGAAGAGCTGGGTGAAATGAAGTGAGCACCTCGGAGGACTGAATAAACTCAACATGAACGAGCAGTAAGCTGTAAGACACCACTCGAATGTCAGAACCCCGATTTTCCCCCGCCTGTCAGAGGGCCTGACAAGCCTCCGCAATAAATACCGAAGGAGTAAACGAATGGCAAAAACACTGAAATGAATGCTCTGAGGAAAGGGGAGAAGAGACAGAATCAGAAATTACCCCAAATAAATGTTTCGTTCATTTATCATCCTTCCAATGTGTGTGAATCCCTTCTGAACGCAGCCTTTAAAATTCATTGACTTGTTGCTTTCAGAAAAAGAAAAGAATTGGATGCTGAACTTGAAGTAAAGCAGGGAATAAAAGAGTCTCAATAAAGATCCAGCAAAATATACACCAATATCTAATCCTTAAAAAAGAGAGAGAAAATGTTAAATGAGGGACATAGCCAAAGTCTAGGACATGGCCTAGAAAATGAAGGAAATCCCAACATCACTATGATGTGACTTTTATAGTTAATAGAACCAAACACAGGAAAAAAATTAATAATGTTGGAAATTTTTTAATTTTTAATTTCCATATCCTTATAGTGTCTGAGACTTTTCCCAGAAACAATTAGTAATATAACAGCAGGCTCCATATAGCACTATGTGCTGACCCTGTTAGATCCATCCATGGCATTAGCACATTTCATCTTTGAGGCTAGTACTATAACTACCCAATTTTTAGAAGATCATATGAGCAAATGAGGGGTGGAGCTGGGATTTGAACCCAGGCAATCTATTTCAGAATTGATGCTTTTTTTTTAAGATTTTATTTTTCCATTTGAGAGAGAGAGAAAGAGAGAGAGAGAGCATGAAAGGGGGAGGGTCAGAGGGAGAAGCAGACTCCCTGCTGAGCAGGGAGCCCCAAAGCAGGACTTGATTCCGGGACTCCAGCACCATGACCTGAGCCGAAGGCACATGCTTAACCAACTGAGCCACCCAGGCGCCCCAGAATTGATGCTTTTAAATGCTGTCTTTTCTAGCTTCTCACTTCTACAAAAGCTCTACATATATGAAGGAAATCGGTTCTATTATTTTCCCCACTTTACTGATGAGGTACCCAAGGCAAAGGGAGGTTAGGTAACTTGACCAACATAATGCAGCTGTTTATCCCTGCCACGGGCAGAAATGGTGCTCTAGTGTCCCTGTGCTTGTGAGCTCCTGGACTGGTGACTGAAAACTCCAAATAGTTGCTGTGAAAGAACTAGGATTAGGAAAGAGTGAAATCCTTGGCTCTCACTTCTGCCTTCTGTGGATAGCACAGTCTTGCCTCCAGGAGGCATCTCCAAGGACATGTTTGACCCCGCAGACAGAATAGACCCACTATTGCCCTACTCTTCGCCCAACCCGGTCCCACACGTGATAAATAAGATTTCATTCGTGGCCTTTGAAAATACCATAAAGGTTTGCTAGGCATCAGCTTCTTAGTATGTTTACTCTGATCTCATTACTCTAGACAAGGATAAAGTGAGTTGGTGAAAAGTGCTGAGATCCAGGCTCTCGCATTCCAGAGCAAGCAGTATCCACTGGTCTTCTGGGGCTTGTGAAATTGAACAAATGGATTCTACCGGTGGCTTTACATATCAAACCGAGCACAGAAGTAACTGGACCTCACACACACGGGTGACTCTGGGATTTCTCACCAAGGCTAATTATTAACACCACTGGTGTTTCCTAAGAACTTGAAGGCCTTGGTTTCAGACTGTGGGACTTCACCAGGAGGTTAACGATGAGTGAGTTACCACATTCTATTCCAGTGCCCCACTGTTTTGAGGGCTTTCGTACTGTCAGCTTCACTTGATTATTACCACAGTGTCGGCAAGTGTCATTCAACAGTGTCCCAAATGCGGAAGGAAGCTCAGAAAGGTTAGATGACTTCCCCTGCCCCTCACGCAGCAACAGAATGCAAACGGTGCCTCTCAGGGAGCTGGATGCAGGGCAGGGATGCCAACAGAGGCTTTGTGACTCGACATTCAGTGCTCTTCCAGCTTTTCAGCAGCCCTGTCAAATCTACTCAATTTCACGCCCCACATGAGGATTGTCATTCAAAATAATCATCTTGGAGACTATATGCTTATTTGGGAAATGTCAGAATCGCTCACCATTTTTGGCATATCTGTTAGGAATTTTCTTCAGAGCCAGTTTAGACAAGAACATCATTGCGTTACTGTATACGTATGCCAAATGTGGGGTCAATCTCTTTACAAGCCTATAAAACTAGGCACCTCACTGCAGGACAGACCCACGTGTCTGAGAATAAATTAGGACAAAACCAGTTTTCACGAGCATGAAACCAAGATGATGATTATCAGGTGTTCACCTTTTGACACGGGGCTTTAAGGATCTCATCCCCGGAGTTCTCTATATGCTGAATAGTATTGAGGTTAGGTTTTGCAGAAGGAAGAAGGGCTGATTCAACCGCAGAGATTTTAATATGTGGTTCCAGAAAGTCTGCATTTTTCACTGTGAGGTTTGGACAAGAAGCCAAGCCACTGGCTAGACTGTAATGGGCGACTTCTTATGTAATTGTAAGATCATTTGTTTGATATAATTAAGTGAGGGGAGGGACGTTTCCCTAATTTGCTTTCCAGTTACTGCGGAAATATGCATGATATTTCACAGTAAGGAAATGGCCTCAAACTCTGCTAAACTTTAAACTGATATTGCCCATTATGATTTATGTTTAGAAAATAAGTTTCTTTTCCTCAAGTATATGAGAAAATCATACACTTTGGAGTTGGATGAACCTGTACGCTTCTCCTGGCTTTGTTATTTAAAATGTAAGATTTGGGGCAAAATTATTTAAATATCATGAACTTCAGCTCTTTATCTTAAAATAGAGCAAAAATGCCGGACTCTTGTGAGATTAAATACGATAGAAAGCACTGCATTTTACAGTGTCTGGCACATAATGGGCACATCATAAACATCAGTTTCTACTGCCACCTTCCTGTTCCTGTCTCTACCCCGCTTCTGTAATCCCAACAGTTCCTTGCTAAATGTGCTTACCTTGAGAGTTTTATTACTCTGTCTCTTGGATGACCTCTCTAGTAGTATCAGTAGTGTCTAAAATGGGCAAGGTAAATGGCATTTCATCTGCTGTTCCCTCTTCTTCCCAGAAGTCAGTCATTTCCAAGATAAATTTGCTCTCTGGTTCAAGGATTTAGCCAAAATCTAGACAGTTTGGAAGTTTCAGTTTCAGGGCTTGTCATCCTAGACTTTGCAACTCAGGTGAACAATTAATAAAATAGCTTAGTTTTATTCCGAACTAGTTCAGCCACTGGCAACACCTGGGAGGAAGAGTCTAGGTAGCAGTGGGCAGAGGTAAGGCGGCATAAAGGGAGTCTAAGGAAACTCCGGATGTCCTGAAAATCCAAAGATGGTGACTTCCTCTCTGTGCCCAACCCAGGAGCCTAAGCCTGGAAGTGATGAAGAACCAGGCCTGAAGAGGACAGGGCAGCAAGAGTACCAACTCAAGTGGCAACTGTGGTGTTTCCCTGCAGCGCCCATGGTACAGTGGACCAACAAGAGGCAAAACACGTGTGTACCCTGCAAAGGAAACAGAAGTTTTACATTGATTGTAGCAGACATTACTGGAAGAGATATTAACAATATAACAGAAGTTACATTGCATTCTTTACATTGCGTTCAACATCCCTTTAAATATTTATAAAGCACCTACTATGTGCCTGATTTTGTTGGAAGCCACAGTAGCTCCAGAGGTCAAAATGGCTCATGAGAATCTGCACAATATCAGAATGACTGGCCACCAGGGGGGGCCGTTGGGAGTTTCATGTATCACACAGGAACATTATAGGGAAGGAAGATACCTTCCTGTGTCAGGTTCTCCAAGAGAAAAGAATCAATAGGATGGATATCTAGATCTATGTCTAAATATCTATCATTCGAAAGATAAAGAAAACGATTAATTTTAAAGAATTAGCTCACATGATTGTGGGGGCTGGTAAGCCCAAAATTTTTGTAGAACCAGCAGCCTGGAGTCCCAAGCCTTGAGACGGAATTCCTTCTTCTTTGGGAAACCTCAGTGTTTGGTTCTCTTGACCTTCCATTTATTGGATGAGGCCCATCTACGTTATGGAAGATAATCTCCTTTACTTAAAACCGAATAATTGTACTTTTTTTTTTTAAGATTTTATTTCTTCGTTTGCCAGAGACAGAACACAAGCAGGGGGAGCGGCAGGCAGAGGGAGAAGCAGGCTCCCCACAGAGCAGGGAGCCCGATGCGGGACTCGATCCCAGGACCCCGGGATCATGACCTGAGCCGAAGGCAGACGCTTAATGACTGAGTCACCCAGGCGTCCCTGAATAATTGTACATGTTAAGCACATCTTCAAAATACCTTCACAGCAACACTGGACCGGCGTTTGACTAAACAATTGGACACCATAGGCTAGCCAAATTGACACAAAAAATTAACCACCACACCTTCCAAATAGTGTCATAGTACGTGAACCTGAGCTTCTTTTGAGGAAAGATGGCTGTCGATCAGCAAGAAGCCACAGCTTCATAAGCTATAAAGAACTGAAACTACATGCATGTTAGTGAAAGAGCATTTTTAGCCCCCTTAGTCACTTGTTCTTATGATCAGGTGCTCTTCAGACAGACTTGAGGAGTCCAAGCTGTTTGTGAAGAGACGAGCCCCAGTGGTCTCACCCTCGGCTGTGTAGCTTAGGGACAGGAGGAAACCCTCTACTGCATTTACAGGCCATAAACCCAGGTAAAGTATGTGTGTGGATACATTGCACTGTATCTAAATGCTCATTTCTTAATGAAGACATTCTTTATTATTAATTCCTCTATTATGTATCATTTATTTATGATTCTGTTAAGGAGGCATAACGAGATCACAGGGGAAGAAAGCATTTCATAACTAATATGACAATGCCCAGTCCCCTCCAAAAATCACTTTTCACACCCACCTGTGTACCTTTCTATGTCTTCAGTCTCTAGGCTGTATATGAACAGAGTGTTGAAGGATTGACCTTTTCTACCTATGAATGAGAGACAATGTTGTTCAGCTTTCCAAGGAAAGAAAAAAGATAGTTCCCAGAAAGTAAAGACTAGAAACTTGACCTCCTCCTCTAAAAAATTCCAGAATGGATTCTTAAATAGATTGTTCATGGACTTTTTAGAGAGAGAACTGACCTCTGGAAACAATAACAGCTCACTTTCACTAAGTCATCTCTAACAAAACACTTTTCCTTCTTGGGCTGCATTGCTCATCTCATGCAATGTAGTAAGACTGTATCACAGTATACTATATTTTTATAAGATATTTGACGGCTCAATCATAATATCTTTTTGGACAATTTAGGGAGAGAGGCTGGATTTTAATATCAATTACATGGGCCCATTGTTGGTAACACAGGTCTATTCAAGATTGATGATGAATGGAACAATGTCAAACTAAAGAGAAAGGAGTAGGAACAAGGTTCTGTTTTCTACTCAACTTTTATCAGCAAATTAAATGAATATGTGAGAATCATGTTAACAAAATTTTTAGATGACACATATCTTGCTGGGCTTACTAATCCAACAAATATGGAATTAACATTCAAAATCATCCACATAGGCTTCAGTAACAAAAAGAAACAAGAGATAAAGTAATAGGGATAAATGTATATCATACAGTTGTATAAGATGCAGCTTAGCAGAAGTTCATGTGAAAATTTATCTGGGACTCAGCATCAGTTGCAAGTTCAAGAAGCCAATAAGAAATAAATAAAATCTTAAAAAAAAAAAAAGAAGCCAGTAAGACGGAATATCTGTAACACACACACACAGACACACCAAATACAATAGCTTTTAAAATTTGGAAAGGACTCTAGAAATTATTCAAATCAAATCCCTCATTTTATAAAAAAAAGCTGAACATGCAATCATAGAAACACAATAACTGATAGTAAAACCGGTATTTATGTCTTACTGTAGACATCACCATCTTGAGTTTTTATTGTCTTGATTTGCATTTCCCTGATGACTGGTGATGTTGAGCACCTTTCATATACCTTTTCATTGGCCATCTGGATGTCTTCTTTGGAAAAATATTCAATTCTTTTGCCCGCTTTGTAGTCGAGTTACTTGTTTTTTTGCTATTAGGGTATAGAAGTTTCTTACGTGTTTTGGATATTAAGCCCATATCAGATATATGATTTGCAAGTATTTTCACCCATTCCATAGGTTGCCTTTTCATTTTGTTGATTTTCCCTTTTCTGTGCAGAAGCTTTTTAGTTTGATATAGTCCCACCTGTCTGTTTTTTCTTGTATTATCTAAATATCCATTGATGGATGAATAAAGAAAATGTATATATATATAAAATGAAATATTACTCAGCTTTAGAAAAAGAAGGAAATCATGCCATTGGGACATGGATGAGCCTGGAGGACATTATGCTAAGCGAAATAAGCTAGACACAAAAGGACAAATACTACATGGTATCACTTACATAGTCAAACTCATAGAAACAGAGCAGAATAGTGGTTCCTAGGGGCTGGGAGTAGGGAGAAACAGAGAGGTGTTAGTCAAAGGGCACAAAGTTCAGTTATACAAGATGAATAAGTCCTTAGAGGTCTATGGTACTGTTTAGTGCCTAGTACTCAAAATTTTGCTAAGAGTGTAGGTTTTATGTTGTGTTATCACAAATAATAACAATAAATAAAGAAAAAGAGTTATTGCCATTGGCAAAGGTTATTTCAAAGAGTATAAGCAAGATTTTGAGGAATCCAAAAACAATAGAATGGCAAGACTTTTTTTAGTTTAGCCTAGAATATAGTAGAATCGCCTAGAAGGTAGTACTGTTTGAGGCAGCGTGGCAGCTGTAGTCTTCCCAATACCAAACAGCAAAACTAGGTTCTGCAGGTAGAAGTTAAAACGGAAAAGTTCAGGTTTAGCTCATGAAAACCTTTTGAACTGAAACCACCCATTGATGGGAAATGCCACTTCAACAAGAACTGTGTTCCCATTCCTGCGATAGATCTAAGCTGTAGGCCCACTGAAGACAAGTGACATAAAAGGGATTCATAATTTGGGTTAAGAAGCTGCACTAGATGATATACTTCCTTTATATTTCTTTCTTTTTTTTTTTTTAGATTTATTTATTTGACACAGAGAAAGAGAGAGCACAAGTAGGCAGAGTGGCAGGCAGAGGGAGAAGGAGGCTTCCCGCCAAGCAGGGAGCCCGATGCAGGGCTCGATCCCAGGACCCCGGGACTGTGACCTGAGCCGAAGGCAGATGCTTAACCGACTGAGCCATCCAGCCGCTCCTTCCTTTCTATTTCTAAGATTCTATAATTTCAGAGAATTGCCTCACCAACTTCTTATGCAAAAGTAAACAGGTTTGTTTTTTTTCTAATCTCCTCTCCCATTTTCAGGGATCAACCCTGATTTAATACCTCTAATTTTAGAGAACTTACAATCATAATCAATAGCTAATATGTCTTACACATTCCCCATATGCCAGGATACACGGCAAACAGTAGACCAGTGATGCCTTATATGTCCACATACCCAGTGATTACCAGGTTGAAAGAAAAAAAAAAGGCAGAATTTTCTTCTTGTTAAATCTTTGACTAAATGTGAAGGCAATACTCTCATTATTATCAAATATTTCCAAAGTGTTTTATAATCATTTTTATTCATTTACTTAAATAAATCAAACCATACAAGTATAACAAGTGAACATTTACTAATAAATCTACTTTTATAAGTACATTACAGTGGAAGTAAAAACCTATTAAATAATATGGTGCCAATCCACATAATTTAAATCATTTTATTGCACAAATTGATTTTTTAATTATATTGGTTTCTCACCTGTTCATTCTACTAAAACCTTTTTTTTAAGATTTTATTTATTTATTTGATAGAGATAGAGAGAGGGAGAGCACAAGCAAGTGGACTGGCAAGCAGAGGGAGAGGGAAAAGCAGGCTCCCCGCTGAGGAAGGAGCCCGATGTGGGGCTCGATTCCAGAACTCTGGGATCATGACCTGAGCCAAAGGCAGCCACTTAACCAACTGAGCCACCCAGGTGCCCCTCATTCTACTAAAATCTTATATTATTGAGCCCTTATGCTGGATGAAAACTGAGGCAATCATTATGTATTTGGCAAAATCCATAGAATTATACAACTCAGAGTAAATCCTAATGTAAAATATGGACTTCAGTTTAAACTAATGTATCCATCGGCGTGCCTGGGTGGCTCAGTCGTTAGGCGTCTGCCTTCGGCTCAGGTCATGATCCCAGGGTCCTGGGATCGAGCCCCGCATTGGGCTCCCTGCTCCGAGGGAAGCCTGCTTCTCCCTCTTCCACTCCCTCTGCTTGTGTTCCCTCTCTTGCTATGTCTTTCTCTCAAATAAATAAAATCTTAAAAAAAAATAAACTAATGTATCCATCAATTGTCACATCAATTGTAACAAATACACTACACCAAAGGAAAACACAGAAGAAACTTCGGAGGTGGGAGTATATGGGAACTCTTTGTACTTTCTATTCATTTTTTCTATAAACCTAAAACTGCTCTAAGAAATGAAGTCCGGTAATTTAAATAAAAAAAAAAAATTGAAGCAGTCAGGGACACCTGGGTGGCTCAGTCGGTTGAGCCTCTGCCTTCGGCTCAGGTCATGATCCTGGAGTCCCAGGGTCAAGCCCCACATCGGGCTCCCACTCAGTGGGGAGTCTGCTTCTCCCTCTGACCCTTCCCTTTCTCATGCCCCCCCTCAAATAAATAAATAAAATCTTTAAAAAGTAAAATAAAAAAATGAAGCAGTTAAACTTTCATCAGCCCTTTGATTATTTACGCTTAAGTCATGCCCCCAAAGGGTCTATCACCCTACATTTATCACTGTTTGCAAATAACTCAGCCATAGAAATATAGAGATACTAAAGATAGAAAGAAGCAGCTTTCATTTATCTCAGGAATTGTCCCAGTGTGTGACGTCATCACAATCTGGAAGCTTAGCTTTCCCCTACCCAATTTAACACAGGACCAGGTGTTTTTAATATATCCCAAGGAGAGTGGGAGAGTTGTTCCATGAATTTTATACATATTTGGACTATCCAATCCCTTTTCCTGATAGAATCTCCATCATCCTTCCAATTCTTCTAGCCTTCTAGCTAGACGTTATATCAGCCCTTCCCAAACTGCCCCAAGTATCTGTGTTGTTTGGACAGTGGAAGTAGCGGGTCTCCAGGCATTACGCTTCTACCACGTGTAAGGCCCTGCGCTGTGTTCTGAGGATAGAGCTGTGTGCAAGGCAGGCAGCCTTCTAGCCTCAGCAGAGAAGGCAAACATTACACAAATTTTACGATAAATAAACAACCCTCTGTTTATCACATTCACAGTGTCCATGCAAGAAATATCAATTGAATGAATGAATGAATTCAACTGATTAAGAACCTGGATTCAGTTTAACGTTTCCTTTCTACCTACTACGTAGAAAACGTTTTTCTAAGAAAAAATAATAGCGTAGACAGAATAACGCATGCATATCCAAACCGCTTAAACTGAAGATGTTTAAAACATTGGTATAATCATTTAGTTGATGTCCTAAGTTTCAAATAAGCCTTATTTTTTTTAATTTAAGAGAAATATTTTTCCCTAGTTAGCAGCTTCAAGTAACCAGATGATTATCCTGCGTGTTTTCTCAGAGCACCCCAGGAAGGCTAACTATGTGTGTTAGGTATTTAAATGTTCTGATCAAACCTTCCGATGTTCAGTTCAGAGGAGGAGCGAGGGAACTCTGTTCTGTCAGCAGGATAAGGAAATAGCCATGCACCCTGTACAAGAACATCAAAAGGCATATGTGTTTGTTTGGTTTTTGTGCCAACTACTTTCAGCTACTCAGGTGAGGCTCAGAGTTGGACGTACCCAGGGAAGGAGTGGACGCATCCAAGTGGTGCAAGGAAGGAAATGGGGATGTGAGTGGGGCCTTCTCAAAATAGCACTTAAAGACATGGGATTACACTTCACTATTCTTTTCTCCTCAAAAGAGGAGTTCAGGGAGCCAATAGAGCATATAATGGGGTTTCTAACCAAGAGGGAATAATGGAAAGATCATTTCCCACCTCTCACTTTTGCTGTCTCTCAGTGTGTCTCTAGCCTCCTTTATTAACATGACACACCTGGATCCTGCCGCTTTGGGTCTACCTGAAGAACAGAGCCTTTTCAGCTTCCTCTGGACTAATCAATATTCCTTTCACTTCAATTCTCTTTCGACCTTCAAAAGTAACCTTTGTGGGTGACTTGTACTCTTGCTGGTGTGAAAGGGGCTGAATTGCTGGATTTGCTCATCATGTTATTTCTATTTCTGTCTGTCGAAACCCTAAAATCCTATCTCCAAAGTTAGAGCAAAAAGCAGGTCCTTATTCCTCTAATCAAAATAGTTCCTTGACAGGGAAACAAGACTCAAGAGATACGAGTAAAACAAAAACCAGTGTCGATTATATTTCCAATGATCCAATTACAATGAGATGTGCTGGTAACCCAGAGGAAGGCAGGCACCTGTCCAGGTGTCCTGCCCAACACTCCCACATCAATCTCTGGCCCAAACTCAGTCATGTGGCCACGTCCTGCCTGCAGGACTACCAGGCGATGGACAGCACAGCCACCGACAAGTTCAAGAACACATCTATCCAGACAGTGGAACATTTTTGTCCACTTAGTCTCAAGGCATGTGAAAGTCACCAAAGGATCCTTCTATTCATATTTGTCATCCTGCTCAAATGAAAGAGGATCCTGGGAGCTGTCACTATGCCAATTCTCTGCTTACAAATCTGACTCTCCTTCTCTTCCTTGCCAGCCCCGCTTCATCCTAAACTTCAAGCCTTCACAACATAGAGGCCATTCCATTTTATTTTTGTATCTGAAATACATAAGCTTGCTCAATAAAAGTTTGCGTGAGTGAGTCAGTGAGTGGATGGGTGAATCTGAGGGAAGACATGAAGAAATATGTTCCAAGTATCTAATCTGCCCAATTGGCTTATTTTGTGTTTTTTTAATCACAATTTATTTAGCTTTTAATTTTTTCCCACCTCAAATTTTTTATCCATTGGGAGGGAAATTTTTAAAATTTAATATTTAGAATTGCTGAATTTTCAATCCAATGCCTTGATAAAACTTTTCCTCAAAAAGGTCCAGTGGACATAAATAGGAGGGTGGTTTATGTCCTCTTTATCTTCAAAAATGTTTACGATGTGCTTATCCACAAGCACTGGGTGGGAGAAATCCTTCCAGAAAAGCTAAACAAACAGGGATCCTATCAGCTACTTATCATCTATCTCAAGACATTTAGCATGAGACTATAAACACATTCCATACATTTTCCTCCTTCACAAATACAGATCAATAATAAGGCCTTTGAGTGATTTGTAATATATAATAACTTCAAGTTTTGTGTTTTTTATTATCTCACATGTAAAATTGTTTAGATATTATAATATGCCACCTTTCTGGGGAGAAATCATGGTCATGTCAACTGTCTTTTTAATGAGATTATAACCCCATAGCTTCTTTTCATGAATATGAATTAATAGCAACTAGAGGTATTGATAGTCTAGTTTTCTGAAATGTGGTATGGGGTGATACTGCAGAAAGCGGGGATAAGCTTCACTTTCTACAAAATGTTGAATGCTTGGCCAACCATTTTCAAAATACTGTACTGTTACACTGATGAGTAAATATGCAAGGTGAAGTTTTAGCTTGTTTAAATAGCGGTCAGGAAACAAAGGACTCAGTTGGTTTTGCATCTATCTTGCTTTTGAGCCTGGAGATACGTATGTGATGGAGGAAGAGTAGCACCTAGTGGTAAAAAGTATCAGCTGCACCCACCAAGTAGCTGACTGGAAGTGTTGCAGAAAGTAGTTCAGCCACATTTTAGAAAAATGCATTTTGTATTTCAGGCATTTTAAATGCTGGCATCTTCAGTTACTCAGATGGGTGTTTATCATGTCAATTACAGATCTGAGTCAACTTTATATGCTTGAATATTTCCAGATAAAATGTAGAGATGATCAATATATCCAAGAATTTAGAAAAAGACACTAGGGGTACCTGCAAGACTCAGTCGGTTAGGTGTCAGACTCTTTCTTCATCTTGGCTCAATTCTTGATCTCAGGATTGTGAGTTCAGGTCCCATGCTGGGCATGGAGCTTACTTTGAAAAAAAAAAAAAAAAGACCCTAAACTTTCCAAACATTTCATGGGTACCTAAAGTATGTATGGTAAAAGGTGCAGGTTAGATTTTTTTTTTTTTTTTTTTTTTTTTGACAGGGACACAGCGAGAGAGGGAACACAAGCAGGGGGAGTGAGAGAGGGAGAAGCAGGCCTACCACAGAGCAGGGAGCCCGATGTGGGGCTCGATCCCAGAACCCTGGGATCATGATCTGAGCCAAAGGCAGACGCTTAACAACTGAGCCACCCAGGCGCCCCAAAGGTGCAGGTTAAAATAGTATATTTCTTAGATGACCTCAGATTTTATTTAACAATTATCTAAGTCTACTAGTATATTTGAGCAAAAGAATATTGCTTTCTTAATCAATGAGTTAGTATTTCACTGAGATTATTTGAAGAACTTGAAAGTACATTTTTTTTTTTTAAGATTTATTTCTTTATTTGAGAGAAAGAGCAGGGAGAGGGGCAGGGGGAGAGGATCCTCAAGCAGACTCCCCCCTGTGCTCAATCCCAGGACCCTGAGATCATGATCTGAGCCGAAATCAAGAGTCAGACATTTAACCAACTAAGCCACCCAGGTGCCCCGAAAGTACATTTAAATAGCTATTCTGAAATTCTCTTTTCTTTCAGTGGTGGATAAGCATAACAGTATTTTACATCCTTTGGACATAAAATAAATTAATAATTGAGGATTAAAAACTTGTATAATGGAAACTAATTTTAATTATATAGCTTAGAGTTAGGTTGACATTGACAGAGATAAGGAGAAACCGTTGGTGAAATTATGAATAATCATTTGTATATACCTTTATTCCTAAATTAAATATAAATTCAACTAAAATTTTATTCCCCTAGTGGCATATAATCATAAGAGTACATCATTTGTCCATGAGACCCTGATAGGAAAAGACAGAATCGTGAAATTCAAATTGCACTTACATAAACATTTTGTTTTGATTCCCCAGGCTCCTTTTTCTAGTAGCAGACACCACACACACACACACACACACACACACACACACACACACACACACACACACACACACACACACACACTCTCTCTCTCTCTCTCTCTCTCTCTCTCTCTCTCTCTCTCTCTCTCACTCACACACACACACACACACACACACACACACACACACTCAGGCCAATCATCATATCCTGCCCATTGTCCTTCAGGATTATTCCAAGGTTGTCCATTCAAAGTGTAGCTTCCAGCAGAGATATCTTCAACCAAAGCTGGAAGGGAAGTCCCTTCTTTCCCCTTAGGTGGGCAACTGTAAGGGGCAATGCTCCAGCCACAAGAAGCTTCTTGCAGCAGAAAACAAAGTCAAATAACAAGACAAATAGCCCTTAAGGCATGAGTCTCTCTTTCTGGTTGCTGAGGTCTCTGGCTCCTGTTTTAAGTTCCTGTTTCTCTTCCCATAAATCTCTTTGAGGCAAAATCTACTTTGAGATATGTTTCTGCAAGCTGAAGAGAACTGACTCATACTGCATTTCTAAAATAAGGCGTAGCTCGGCTCATGCTACCGCCCTGGTCAGAAAATCTCCATTGCTCTCCATTGCTTGAAAAATAATCTCCAGGGCGCCTGGGTGGCTCAGTGGGTTAAGCGACTGCCTTCAGCTCAGGTCGTGATCCTGGAGTCCCAGGATCGAGTCCCGCATCGGGCTCCCTGCTCAGCAGGGAGTCTGCTTCTCCCTCTGACCCTCTTCCCTCTCATGCTCTCTCTATCTCATTCTCTCTCTCAAATAAATAAATAAAACCTTTAAAAAAAAAAAAAAGAAAAAAAAGAAAAATAATCTCCAAGCACTTCTGGCTTTGTGATTCAGCTCTAATCTACCTTTCCAGCCTCATCTCATTCAATCTAGTGAAACTGAATTATTTCTTATTTCTTCAAAACACCTACAATTTATGTTTATTCACTCTGCCCCAGGAAAATCATTTTCTATCTCCAGACACCCCAGTTTCCACCTTCTGAATTTGTATCCACTTTTAAGATCAACCACAAATGACTCATCTTCTATAAACCCTTCCTCATTACTCCATGAATCAGTTAAGGTGAGGGTCTGCTGCCTATAAATGAAAATCTAAAATTATAATGGTTTAAAGAAGTGAGAAATTTAATTCTTGCTCACTTTGTAAAAGGAGCCTGGAGGTAGGCATTCCTGGGCTGTTACAGCAACAGCACGGACATCAATGTACTAGTGTTCTATGTGTTCTATGCTACATAACAAACTAGCACTAACTCAACAGCTTGAAACAACACACTTTTATTATCTCACAGTGTCTGTGAGTGAAGAGTCTGACTTTGGCTTAGCTGGGTGGCCTCACAAAGCTGAAATCAAGGTGTTGGCTGGGCTGCATCATCATCAGGAGACTGGGAGGACAATCCACTTCCAAGCTCCCTCAGAACTGAATTGTTGGCAGAGTTCATTTCTTTGTGGCTATAACCTTTGTGGAGCATTACTTTTTCAAGACCAGCAAGTGAGCAAAAAGAGTCTCTGCTGCTTGGAATCTCTGAATTCAGGGAAGGCATAGGCCCTCTTTTAAAGATTCCCCTGATTAGGGCAAGTCTACCCAGAATAATCTCCCTTCTGATGAACTGGAAGTCAACTGATTAGGGACCTTAATTACATCTACGAAATCTTTCACCCTTGCCATATAATGAAGTGTCACTGTGGGAGTGATAGCCCATCTCCTTTGCCATGTCCCATTGATTAGAAGAAGCAAGTCATGGGTTCCATCTTAACCCAATGGGAGGGGATTCTACAAGGTCATGACTCATCAGGGGCTACTTAGTATTGTCCACACAAGCAGGGACCTGGGTCCTCAAGTTTTCTACTCTACCCTATCACTAGCTTCCATCCTCAAGTTCCCCTCATGATGGAAGAAGGTGCTAAAGCTCTACCCATCATGTCCTCCTAACATACTGCAGAGATGAGGAAAGAAAGAGCAAGAAAGAGTATTCCTCCCACCTGAGTCAGTTGCCGGTAAGCAGAAGTCCCACATGTTCACTTAAATCTCTTTAGCCTCGGCTGCTGGCAATAAGAAGAGCATTATCTGTAAAGGAGTTATTAAGAAGCAATAAAACGGACTTAAAGTCAGCCTGCTTTTTATTGTTACCATCCACTAGCAAGTCTAAACAATCCAGTGATAGAACACTCCTTCCCAAAAAACATTTTGTTGGTGGTCTAAATTCTAAACAATCGGTGTGATTATGGTTGAGTTTTAAATAATATACGTGGGGCGCCTGGGTGGCTCAGTCAGTTATGTGTCTGCCTTCAGCTCAGGTCATGATCTCAGGGTCCTGGGATAGAGCCCCACCTCTGGATGGCTCCCTGCTTAGCAGAGAGTCTGCTTCTGCCCCCCCCACCCTCATGCTCTCTCTCTCAAATAAATAAAGTCTTTAAAAAAATAATAATATATGTGCAAGTTTCAAATTAACACAGTTTTATTACTTATCCTCCATTGAGTATTCTACTTGGAAATTAATTCAAAGAACTCCCCACTTACCTCCCTTCACACAAGAACTTGTCTATTTCAAGAGTACATTCATATGCTTTAGAATCTTCCAACTCCCAGGACGCCTGGGTGGCTCAGTTGGTTGAGCCTCTCTGCCTTCAGCTCAGGTCATGATCTCAGGGTCCTGGGATCAAGTCCCCACATCGGGCTCCCTGCTCAGAGGGAAGGCTGCTTCTCCCTCTCCTCCCCACCTGTGCTCTCTGTCACTCTGTCTCTCTCTCTCAAATAAATGATTAAAATCTTAAAAAAAGAAAAAAAAAGACTTTTCCAAGTCCCCTCCAGGCAGTTTGTGCCTTCAGCTCCAGTGGAACGACACATCCCTGCATTAAAACGGCAGATTCCAAGTAAACAATGATAGTACAGGAAAGAAATAGAAACGGAATTACTTCAAATTCTTTCATTCTGTGTAACTGCTCAGAGTTGTTATTTTGTGTTTAAATTTAAAACACAGAGAGTGCAAACTGAGAGGTGTACTGTTTTTGTTTGGTGACTGCAAATTTTAACTTATGTATGAAATGTATGAAATATTTCACTTCACGGTGATGATTTAAAATTAAAGTATTTTCTTTATTTCCTTTTTTTTTTTTCCAAGTAGGCTCTACGCCCAATGTGGGGCTCGAACTCAAGGCCCGAGATAGAGTGGCATGCTTCACCCACTGAGCCAGCCAGGCACCCCTTTCTTTTCAATTGTTAGTTATTTCTAAACTAAAGAACAAATTCAAAAAATGAAACATCACGTCAGTGGTCAATTTAGTAGGTGCTTAATTTTTGCAGATGTTTTGGTTTTATTAAATTTTGTTTAACTTTTATTAACTTTATTAGTTACTATAATGTCATCCATGACTATGACAAACAATTATGAGATTAATGGGTTTTTTTCTTTCTATTTCATTATTCCTGACATATCTATGGAGCTCAGTGACCTTGACCTATCTTTCTAGAAAATAAAGAAGTATAATGAGTAACTACAGAACTAAAGTAGCATGCTTTGCTGAACCCAGTTTTGAGATGGAGAAATTTCAACTTCCTATACTTCTGAGTTGAAAAGAGAAAAAAACCTCACCCTGCTTTCTCCTCTCAGGTGCCCCAACGCCAGTATCAACATCAGGCTGTGGTTCTGGACTGAATAATCTGGCCATGACTGTACCATCTCCCCCAATACAGGTGAGCTTTCCTAGGTGTGAGTCAAAATCAAGCCATTATTCACTCAGTGATAAACTGGGTGAGTGAGGAAGAGAAACTGAAAAAATTTCTTGGAAGGCAGCTATGCTCACCACTATACCACCAATTCCTGAACATGGGAAATAAATTTTGTTATTTTTAATGGACAGGAATATTGCTATGGTTTAAAAACTTGACTTTTTTCTTTTTTTTTTTTTTTCTTTTGCCTGTGCTCAACAGTAGTTTGGAGGCATTCAGGCTCGACCTTTTAGCGAAGTGCAAGTACTCCATCGATTCAGCGGAGACTTTTGAAGGACGAATTCTCACCTTCTTTGGAATAAGCAGGCTATGTTAACCAGGGACAAGAGGTGGGGGCCACACAAAAACCCCATCCTGGAAATTCTTTTCTCAGAATTACACAGGTTGGAACTGTATCCTGGAACCTCATTCTCAACAGAGAGTTGCCCAGTAGAGCAAAACACACTGTCTCGAAAATCCAATAACAAAATGTTCATTCAATGCGTTATCATACCTCCCGAGATAACAAAGGACATCAAATCATCACCAGCTCTTTCTGCCCAGGCAATTCGTATAGCTCCCTTCTCCTTCTGGGCCCGCAGAAGGAGACCACCCACTTCAAAGTCAGCACCACTGGGTTATTTCCAGAAGAGGGCAGAGGGATGTGGGTAGTAGTACTGGTTTGTGATTTTCTGTAATTCTGACATTTGGTTTCCCCAAATGCCTCCTCAATTAATCTGGGGAGAGGGCTGGAACAGAAATTGCTCGAGCCCACTAGACTGTGGTTGGCCCCAGGGGGCGCAACCCTCTGTTCAGACGTTCACAATAAAAATCCAGGGACACACTGGCCATGACAAGGACAGGGTCAATGTATGGACATTCTCAAATGCAATACTTGATTATTTCATTGTGCAAGAAAACATGATTATGCATTTCAAAATTAAGTCATTTCTATATTTTAAATTCGTATTAATAGAAATTGAATGCTATTTATTTAAATAACTTTTAATAAATGTTATTCTCAGTAATATTAATGTTATTTACTAAATAATAATGAATGTCATGTGTTAAATACTTATTTAATATGATATAAATAATATACACTGAATAAATGTTATTAAATGATAACACACTCAGTTTTAAAATTAAGCATCAAATCTTCAATGTGCTAAATACAAATAGTTAAGTCAAATGCAAATGGAAAAAGAATAAAGCAGGCTGCATTCTGGAGTTAACCCAGTGAGGATATGTATCCCCACAACAGTGAGGATAAGATATGTATGTTCACTTCAAACCTCCTAACCTTTCCCCACAGCAGTGGGTCGGGGCGGGGGAAGAGGGTATTGGAGAAGCTGCATGGAAACCTCACAGGAGCACCTCCTCTGCTTTGCTGGGTTCTGATTCATTTTGTCGCTGACCTGCCTCCCAAGTTCTCTGGGTGAAGAGATACATAGTCCATGTTGAGCCAGCAGAGAAGAAGCAAGCCAGTCAATCGCTTCTCGGCCTTTTGGCTAAGATCAAGTGAAGCAAGCCAGTCAAACCAGAGGAAAATAAGTCTGGTGGCTCTGCCTCAGAGCCTACCCATTCCTTCCAGGATTTCTCAAAATGGTTCTCTCTGGCTCAGAAGAGATTCCCGGCTTCCGGACACTCCTGACAACTAACACTGTGGCAGATGCTCCCAAGACTGCAATTTGAGAAACTCTAACCTTTTAAACAAACTGAACGTGAGATTGTCTTAACACGATAGAGTAAAACAATGCTTTAATGGTGGGGTTTGGGTTATTGAATGTATTACGCCAATTTTTTCTATTACCTAGTGGAGAGAGTATAATGGAGTCCCTCATGTCAAGCAGGGGCCTGTGTCAAGCAATGACACAAGCAGGTAAGGTCCTGCAGCTACAAGACTTGGCAGGACCAGCGTCAGCCCACACCCCAGAACTGATAACGGGCAGAATCGGCAGACGTCTGCAGAGACCCAAAACTGATTAAATCCCTTTAAAAGGGGGAGGATTTGGGCAGCAAATTGTCAGACTCCTCAGACCTGAGCCCTCTATGTCTGACCACTTAAAAAAAGGCAACTGCCGCCCAAGGCTCTGCCGGATGGATCTCCGAACAGAACCGAGAGCCTTCCCTGCTTACACATCAGAAGCCGGCCATCGCTCGGAGCTGTGTCCCCATTTGCTCTTCTCCAGTTTCTGTAATCTCAGGTGTTCCTTATACTGACTTCTTCTATGGCCATAAAATATAGCCACCATCCCCTTTAATAAAAAAATACCTTCAAACGCCCCTGCATCCCCCTTTATTCTGTTTCACAAAGAAGCCCCTCGGAATAGGAATAATCGTAAGCAGCCGGTCATGTCCACCACGCTCCCGCCGCTTCTCCCTGCCAGGTGCTTCCTGCCCCATCACTGCCCTGAAAATGCTTTGATGAAGATTCCTGAAGTCTTCCCGTTGCCAAATATAATTTCTTTTTTTCAATTCTCAGAGTCCCCCAAACTCTAACAAGTGACCCTGTTGATCACTCCGTGTCTTTAAAACATTTTTCTCCTTTGGGTTTTGAGAAAACACTCCTAATTCTGCTGCCTCGCTTACAGATTTTTTTGTTGGTTAAGTGTTGGTGTTCCCTAGGGCTCTGCACTCAGGCTAGTCTATACCTGTGGCTCCGACTGTGGTCTCCAGACCAGGAATGTCATCATCCCCGCGGCCCTTGTTGGAAATGCAAATTACGTTGCCAGATGGAATTCAGGACACCCAGTTCAACTGGAATTTCAGATAAGCAGTGAATAAATTTTTATGATAAAAAATATGTAGGGTATGTCTCATGTAACTTGAGGACATACTTATCCTTTAAAAATGTGTTTATCTGCAATTCAAATTTAATTAGGCATCTTGCATTTTTTTAATTTGCTAAATCTTACAATCCTAAATGCAAATTTACAGTCTCTGTCACAGTCCTACTGAAATTCTGGAGATGGGGCCCATAATCTGTGTTTTAATAAGCTCTCCAGGTGATTCTAAGTTCCCGAAAGTTTAAGGAGCACTGCTCTATCTCACACCCGTGAGTGACCTCATCTGCTTGACATGACAACACTTCCCCCAAGCGTGGAATGCTCCTGAACTGCTAACTGATGTGAGTTTTCCTGAATTTGATTAACCATGTGACCCACCTCTGTGTGGAAAAGCAGGAAAAATACAAAAATAAAGCGATCAAGGGTTTGGCTTTAGAGCAATTTTTCTTTTTTTTTTAAGATTTTATTTATTTATTTGAGAGAGAGAGAATGAGAGAGAAAGAGCACGAGAGGAAAGAGAGTCAGAGGGAGAAGCAGACTCCCTGCTGAGCAGGGAGCCTGAAGAGGGACTTGATCCCAGGACTCCAGGATCATGACCTGAGCCAAAGGCAGTCGCTTAACCAACTGAACCACCCAGGTGCCCCTAGAGCAATTTCAACTTGTCTTGGTGTGAGACAGAAAGATTTCGGAGGAGGCAAAATGAGGGAGAATCTGTTTTTTTCTGCAATTCCCTGTAGAGAATTAAAAAAAAAAAAAAAAAAGTCCCTGGAAGCATGTTTGCTGCCCCCAGTCCCCTGTCCTTATCTCTGTAAGGGAAGGGGATGGAGGGATGAGGTCCCCCTGTAAGTGTGGGGGTCTGAGCCTAGAGGGGCCAGTGCCTCCCTCTGGAGTTTCTCTGAGCCCCCATGGCTTTTGAGTCTGTGGAAAGGCTCAGACAGTGAATTAAGTAAGTTGCGCAGCTGCAAGGTTCTTCCATCCGGAATAGTCTTAAGGACTTAACTCCGAAATTGTAGAGGAAGAAGTGGCCTTTAATCGAAATAGCACTGTTTATCAGTCTTACACAGTTAAAGAAGGCATGTACTGCATGGAGCACTGGGTGTTATATGCAAACAATGGAAAGAAAAGAAGAAAAGAGGGCGCCTGGGCGCCCGGGCGCTTCTCCCTCTCCCACTCCCCCTGCTTGTGTTCCCTCTCTCACTGTGCCTCTCTCTGTCAAATAAATAAATAAAATCTTAAAAAAGAGAGAGAGAGAGAGAAGAGAAGAGAAAGAAAGAAAGAAAAGAAAGAATGAACGAAAGAAAGAAATGGAAGGGGTGCCTGGGTGGCTCAGTTGGTTAGGCGACTGCCTTCAGCTCAGGTCATGGTCCTGGAGTCCCGGGATCGAGTCCCGCGTCGGGTTCCCTGCTCGGCGGGGAGTCTGCTTCTCTCTCTGACCCTCTCCCCTCTCATGTGCTCTCTCTCTCATTCTCTCTCTCTCAAATAAATAAATAAAATCTTAAAAAAAAAAAAAAAAAAAAAAAAGAAATGGAAGGAAGGAAGAAAAAGAAACCGTTTGAAAATAAAAAAATTAAAATTAAAAAAAAGAAATAGCACTGTTCAAACACCTGTGGGTCACAAGATCCCATCATTGAAAGCCCTGCTTGCCTTCTCCCCACTAGTTTATTGAGCACCCACTAGGCCCTGGGGACCACGTCAGATTGAAAGAGCTGGTGGTATAATTCTTGATATGTCGCTATTATATGGAAGTAAAAATCTCAACGGTGAATGGAGGCTATTAAAACGAGCTGCAGCAATTAAGCTTCAGATACTTATATAACTTTAGGATGAAAATATCAAGAAGGATAAAGGGAAAATCATGGAAGCAAGTAAGATACATTCCACAAAATAATAAAAGACAGGACCTTTATGTAAAGGCTTGATGGGAAGAAAATATCACGAGTTAGAATAATGCTCATTATGTGTTGACTGTGTTCCATATGTCACAGCGGAGATCTAATTCTATGAGAGATTTCAATTTACAACTCCCATTGTGATGACTAGGTCCAGAGCCACCTACTGGCTTCTTCCCACGCAAGGGCCTGGGAAACCAGTTTGGCACAGTAGGTGGCACTGTCCCCCCTGGCTTTCTGGGTCGGGGGCCTCGAGGCACGTGGAGCCTTCCTTAAGGAGGCACTGATGACACCGCCCCCTTGTCTTGCTGCTGCTGCCTCCCCGGCCACCCCTCCCCGTGCAGGTGCAGCTCCACCTCACTGGCCGCTTCTCCCTGAAGTCTCCCTCCGCCAGAAATGCCCTTACCCCTTTGCTCCACCGGGAAAATTCTACTCGTCCTTTTTTCAACAGGCCTTAATGAAATGTCCCCTCCCCTGTGACATCTACTTGAGGCCTCCAGAATTTCCAGGATGGTATGCTAAGGATGGGCGAGCATGTGCCCAGGGGAGCCGCAAATGACTACGCCTGGAGAGGCGAGAGGGTGGTGATGCCTAAGGAGAGGGGCGGGATGCCTGGGATGGAAATGCAGGGAGCAGTCAACATAGCTAAGGGAGGAGAAGGCACTCTGGGCAGTGGGGACAGTGGAAAGACCGTGAGTTATGCGTGCTGGACTTGGGGAGAACCTACAAGCAGTTAGGTGTTTGGGGGAATTCAGAGAAATTGACAAGAGGTAAGCCTGGAGACAGGAGTAGAGATCAGAACATTCCTGTCCTTTTAGGATGCTTAGATCTCATTCAGGCGGCATGATAGACTCACCCAGGTAGCATGATAAAAGTACACACCCCCCTGGGGCGCCTGGGTGGCACAGTCGGTTGAGTGGTGGACTCGATTTTGGCTGAGGCCTGAACTTGGGGTTGTGAGATGGGGCCGGCCATGTGGCTCGTGCTGAGCCTGGAATTTGCTTAAGGATTCTCTCTCCCTCTCCTTTTGCCCCTTCCCCCACCGCATTGCAGTTCTCTCTCTCTCTCTCAAAATAAAAATAAAATAAAAATATTTTTTGAAAAGTACACCCCCCCCAGAGGTGCTGATTCCATAGATCTGGGCAAGGGCCAGAAATCTTCCATTTAACAACCACTCCAGGTGGCTCTGATGCATTTGCCTAAGAATTGCATTTTTAAGAAACTTCTTTAAATGATGGGAAGCCCTTGAGGAACTTATACAAACACCTAACAAAGACTTGTGTTTTAGAGAGAACACTCTTGTGGTCTAAAGGAGGATGCAGTTAAGAGAATGAGGTTAGAAGCAGACAGTACACTTAGGTGGCCTTTTCTTTGGCCAAAGTAAGAAATGCTAAGGGCCTCAAGCACAGCAATAGTTTAGGGGACAATGAAATTCCCCCAACACCACCCAGGTGCTCCATTTCATGCTCTTTTTTGAGGAAAATATGGATCCTTCCCACAGAAGTGGGAACATCCACTTAAACAATGTCCCTGTGACTTTTGCAAAATCAGAGTTACTGCCCATTAAGTTGTGCAACATCCCTCGTGGAAGACCCAGACAATAAACTGCTTCTTGATTCAGGGCAAGAAAAACTTCAGTTCCTGAAAAAGCTGGCCTGTGTCCTACTGTCAAGCAATAAGAATCATATTACTCAAATATTTCCTCTTTTTGCCTCAGCTCCAGAGAAGTAGAAAATTATTGTGCCCTACTGCAGTAATTGCTTTGTCCCAAGGGCCCTGTAACATTGATTCCTCTGCTATATTAATGTATCTCTGGTCAAAATTGTGCATTGTGTTTGATTTTGTAATAGCCTCTGGCTTTTCTAGAAATAGGTGGGGTATCATTTTAAGGAAATGCATTTTAATTTTACCAAAAATTGGTTTCCTTCAAAACTTTTATCTCAGTTTTATTTTTTTTTAAGGCTTTATTTATTTGAGAGAGAGAGAGAGAGGGAGAGCACAGAAGGAGCATGAGAGAGAGAAGCAGGCTCCCCGCTGAGCAGAGAGCGCTAAATGGGGCTCGATCCTCAGACCCTGAGATCATGACCTGAGCCAAAGGCAGTCACTTAACCCCCTAAGTCACCCAGGCGCCCCGCAGTTTTTTTTAATGTTAATTTTTCTATGTAGTTAATCTCTGTGTCCTGCATCAGAACCTAAATTCCATGAGGAGAAAGACTCCATTTAATCAGCTGACTGTTGCAGCTTCAGTACCTAGCATCATGCCTGAGGGTCTAGGGTACCTGTATCAGTCAAGATAGACCAATTGTACTCCCCCACCCCGTGGGTTAAAAGTACAAAGAGTTTTTTTTTTTTCTTGCTCACTCTACATATCCATAGAAATCAGCTGTGGGTGTTTCCTGCCTCTGACCACTGGATGATCATCATGACAAAGAAAAGAGGAGAAGGCACAAATCACTTGCTGGCTCTTCCCTTTCAAGAGCCAAACCCCAGTCACAGGCCAAGAAGGGGAAATCGAAACCTGCTGGGGAGGGTTCCTGCTCTAAGGGAATTTAGTGATCACCCATTAACACTACCATAGGAATCAAATCATCTAGACTTAAAATTACATTGTCTTCAATTAGGTGCTCTGTCATTATTCTTTCCCATGTATCTTTAGCCTTTGGTACATTCGAAACTTATTTGTTTTATAATAGCCTGATTTCAAAGTATCTCACTACACTGTTGACTTATATTTAGGTCAAAATATACTTCACCATGCATAATATCTCCCTCCTATGAACAGCTCCGAAAGTCTAGAGAGCTGAATACTAACTTTTCCTGACACCAATATAGTACCTGAGGCCTCGGTGTTACCGGATTTCTTTTCCTTTAGTGCCCCCAGTTCTTGGTCATGCTGCTTCGAGGAATGAAGAGGTAGACCAGATGAAGAGTGGTAGGCAGCAAAGCTGTTTACTGAGTGATAGTTACTGAGCAATAGTACAAAGCTCCCGAAGAGGCAGGGGACCCGAGAGGGTTGCCATTTGGCATTTAGATCTAGGGGTCTTAATGGGCTATTTGGTGGGCTGTTTTAATCTGATTAACCCTCCAGGTGCCTGTCATTCAATCAAATCAATCATTTGCCATCTACCTATCACGTGGGGAAGGGTGGAGGGCTCCTTCCAGGGTGGTGTAAAATCCTTTAAAGGGTGATTTCCTCTTAGGGTGGGGCCCCTTGTCCCTGCCTGCCTGCCTTCCAACTATCCTTCATTACTAGTTGATTTTTACAGAGGGGTGGCAGTTTCAATGTTCTGTAATAGGACAGCCCAGGTAACCTGGAACCCTTTCACTTCAAGACACCTGAAAACCCTGGACAAAATATAACAAACATTCTCTTAAAGACAAGCCTGAGCTTAGAAGAAAATAAGGGAACTCCAAGGGCCAAAAATGAGAATAAAACTGAAAACTACAAGAGGAAGCCAGAGAGCCAAGAGTGTGTCAATCATGTGGTTGGTGGGGCTTTCAAGCTTGATGCCAGCCTCACAATCTCAGGGTTGAAATTTTATTTTTAGAGCATGTGTGTGTGCGCTCTCATGGGCACAAAGTGGGGGTGTAGCGCAGAGGGAGAGGGAAAGAGAATCTTAAGCAGGCTCCACACCCCGCACAGAGCCTGACATGACACAGGGTTCCATCTCAGGTCCCTGAGATCATGACCTGAGCGGAAATCAAGAGTCAGATGCTTAACCAACTGAGCCACCCAGGCACCCCTCAGATTGAGTTTAAAGTCTTCATGGAAGGAGACCTCAGTCGAGAAGTTACACCGAGACCCCAAATAAAGCTTGACTGCCCAAAAAAGACCTCGGCCCAAGTAAAAGATACGCCCAGAGTTGCCATATTTAGCAAATAACATAGCGTTAGAGGATTTTTTTCTCTGTCGATGCCCATGGCTCTTGGTCACACCACTTCAAAGAATGAAGAGGTAGACCAGACAGAGTGTGGGCACCAAAGCAAGGTTTATTGAGCGACAGCAAAGTGATAATACAAAGCTCCCGAAGAGGGCGGGGACCCGAGAGGGTGGCCACCCGAGTTTCTAGGTCTAGGGGTTTTTATGCACTTGTTGGCGGGCTGTTTTTATCTGATTAACCCTCCCAGCACCTGTCATCTAATCAGGTTTTTGTCATCTACCTATGACGTGGGAAAGGGTGGAGGGCTCCTTCCAGGGTGGTGTAAAATCCTTTTAAGAGTGTTGCCTCTTAGGGCGGGGGCCCCTTCTCCCTGCCTGCCTGCCTTCCAACTATCCTTCAATAGGACATCTAGTTAAATCAGTAATGCAAATGAACAGCAAATAAGTTTTTAATATAGTATGTCCAGTATTGTATTTGGGACATACTTATACTGGAAAAGTATTTGTTGCCAGTCTGAAATTCATATTTAACTGGGAGCCCTGTATTTCATCTGACAGCCCTAGATACACCAGAAAAATTATCCACCAGTATAGGGAGACAAGAATGCCTGCCTATCTCCATGTGGGCTCTGAGTAGGGGCAGGAAAGTATCCCCCACAAGAATTAACAATCATAGGTCTGCCCTTCCATGGTCTTATGATATGACTTTATACTACGCGCATGATCCTCATCTACCAAGCCAGAAATTAGCATAAGAAATGCTTTCCACCCTCCCCACTCCAAGACCATGAAATGCAGGGACTCCCAGCAGAAGGAAATAAAACCTGCTGTGAGTAAGGAAGGGCTGCGCCCTCAACTCAGGCCACTGTGGGGATCCACAGACAAAACTCTGATACGGAGAGCAAAGGCAGAAGGAAGTGGAGACGAAATGAAATGTCCTTATAAGCTGCAGCCCATCGTCAAGTACTTGAGGCAGGCAGAGTATAATGTTCCTCCAGGAAACCCAACTGTCTTAATGCTAATGCCTTGTTAGGGGGAAAAACAACCTTAGCTTGACAATAGCTAGGCCTCCAGGGTCTTGGGAGTCTTCTTTAGCAGATGAAAGTACTTTTGGAAATTTCCCTTTGCTTTTACCTCCCCCCAGCTCCAAAGTGTATAATCAGCCGTTCCTCACGGCCCCAGGGCAGCTCTTTCTGCCCACGGGTCCCTGTGTTTTAATAAAATTACCTTTTTGCACCAAAAATGTCTCAAGAATTCCTTCTTGCCCATGGGCTCCGAACCCCACCACTTCAAACCACATCAACCTCACTGAAGATGAGTTCACGAGCCAAAATAACAAAACAGGGGAGATTGCTGGTGTACAGCAAGGAAGGCTGGCCTTGTCACTTACCAGTTAAAAAAGTGAAAGGGCACACAGCCTTTGAAACACATCCAGGGTCGTTCAAAGCTGATCACTTCACCGTGTTCCTTTAGGTGGGGCAAATCACAGTATCCGGTTCCTAGACGTCAGACTATGATTCTCGTCGGGCCCACCATCTCCTACAGATCCATCACCATGGCTGAGGGGAAAAAAAGCCACCAAAAAAAAGCCAATTTTAGTGCCAGCAGGCTCAGCATTCACTAATCCATTAAGAATAGATCTTAAGGCACTAAAGGGCTTTTAGTCCCCTTTTCTCGCTAAGAAATGCTTGTTAACTAAAACTAGAGGGACACCTGGGTGGGTCAGTCAGTTAAGCGGCTGCCTTTGGCTCAGGTCATGATCCCAGGGTCCCTACTCAGCTGGGAGCCTGCTTCTCCCTCTGCCCCCCACGCTTGGTTTGTGCTCTCTCTCTCTCCCTCTCTCTCTGTCAAATACATAAAATCTTTAAAAATAAATAAATAAAAATAAAATCTTAAAAAAAAATAAAACTAGAGAAAAGCCGGAGCCCACCGCTTACAGAGCCTAAACTCCAAGGCTGCACTTCCCTGAATTTTCCAGAGACTAACCAACATCGCAGTGTGCCTGGGACTTTCCCGGCTTTGGCAATGAAATGCCTCAGTCCCAGGCACGGCAAGAGGATTGGTCATCGAAACATTCTTCATTTTAATAAAAGGCAAAGAAAGAAATATGTGAATGTTTTCCTCTGTATCCTCCTACCAGCAACATTCAGGCAAAATAAGCTAATAATTATTTCAAGAGGTTCTTGCAGAGAGTGTCCATAATGATGGCATGCGTATATAAAGACGCATACTCCTTGAGCTTTGGTTTCCTCATCTGCAAAATACAAGCAAACAAGGGAGCAGAAGGTTTGGGCAAGGATTAATGAGACTGTGTTGAATATAGATAAAGCTCTTAGCTCAGCTGCTGGCCCATCATAAACACTCAAGACAGATGGCTATTTTGACTATTAAGTTTCAGGCTTTTGTAGCATTTAGATCTTATATTTCAGAAACATTTACTAAATGCTTCCATTTTGCACATTTTGGGCTTGAAGTAGAGGTTTTGTTGGTATTGCTTGATTATTCTCACACAGCTTGTCAGAATTTATTGACAGATGCAAATTATTTTCTCTTACTGTGTTTGGACACTTATCTGATCATTCATCTTTAATTCTGATATCCAAAATCTTCATTGACACTTAGGGAAAATAACAAGAATCTCGATACTCTTTTTTTTTTCTTCCCACTTTTTAGAAAGCAAACTTGATGTACTTTATCTTGTCTGCCTATCTTTATTTTTTTCCAAAATGTAAGAGTAACTGTAAAAATTGCATTCTTTTTTTTTCTATCTCCTACCATCAGTGACCCAGAACTAACAGATGTACTTCTAACTGACTGATTTTCAAAGTATCCAAACTCTAAGTAACCTCTAAATTAAGTGTGTATGTTATGTCATCCATTGTTTTACTGGCAGAGAAGGGGCTAAAAAAGCTCATCTTTCCCGTCTGGCATTAGACTGCACTGAGCATATCAGTATTAACAATCTTTTAAATTGCTATCAATTTGAAGATATTACCTTCTCTCTGTTAGAAGGACATAATGTTGAGTCATTTGGAGTGAGTTGTGATAGATTTGCCCTAAGTCACCCATAAATTCTTATTTGGTCTCCTTTGTGGCCAGAATATAGTATAATGTACTGACTACTTTGGATATTGATAACCAATAAGGCTTATCTTTGTTTGACATTTAAAAGTCCTAAATGGGGTCAAAAATACGTGATCTAAACTAACACTTCTCATGCTTCAAGGTGCACACAGATCACATGTTGAGAAACTTAATGAACATAGATTCTGATTTAACAGGTCCGGGCTGGGCCTGGAATTCTGCATTTCCAGCAAGCCCCCTGCGGACGCTGGTGTGGACCACACTGCAGCACGGGTGTAAGGCAGTGGTTCCCAGAGCGTGGGTATGGCACCAGGAGCACAGACACCACCTGGGAACTTGTCAGAAATGTTCATTCTTGGACCTTCCCAGACTTTCTAAAAGAAACTCTAGGGGTGCCTGGGTGGCTCAGTTGGTTAAGCGACTGCCTTCGGCTCAGGTCATGATCCTGGAGTCCCGGGATCGAGTCCCACATCGGGCTCCCTGCTCAGCAGGGGGTCTGCTTCTCCTTCTGACCCTCCCCCCTCTCATGCTCCATCTCATTCTCTCTCTCAAATAAATAAATAAAAATCTTTAAAAAATAAAATGAAACTCTAGGGACAAGCCCTCCGGGTGACTCTGATACGCACAGTTTGAGAACCACTCTTCTTAACAAGTAAATCTGCTTGCCTAGATGAACTAAAACACATATTGGGTTATTGCCCAGGAGGAGGGGAGCCAAGGAGGAGGGGAGCCAAGGCTGTCTTGGGGCTAAGACAACGACGCCAGACAGGCCAATGCCCAGTTAACTGCCAGAAATGAGCCTTTAACAGATCCACCCACACTGCTGAGTGGGCTTTGGGGGAACAGACCCTGCCAGGTGCCGGCTGAAACTCTGTCAAGCAGGTATGTCCCCTGCCATCCAATGTACAGGCCGCACCGACGTCCCCGCTCAGCGTCAGGGAAGTGTGACATGAGGTGACAGCAACGCTCAATTGCCCAACAAGGGAAACGGGCAAGTGCTTACAGCATCTTTTTTTCAGTGCTTAGGGTCTTTAAAGAAATAATTTGTTGCCCAGTGGAGCCTGACACAGCTTAGGAGAAATCAGACAAAAGTCAGAACTGCATGGAGACAAGAGATAGCATCTGGAGAGATCTGTGGGCCCCAGGGAAAGACTGAAGAAAGAGCCGGCTAGAACTGGAGAGACTGTAGGGCTCTGAACGAAGCCAGGTACATATCTGGAGAAGGAGCAAGCCTTAAATCCCAGAGTGGAAGGCCAGAGACCAGTAAGTGCTGACTCGACGAAAGGAAGGGAACATCATCAGTAAATCTCAGAATCTTAGGCTCTCACCTTGGCTACAGATGGAATCATCTGGGTAACGTTAAAAAATACTGATGCCGGCCTGTCACCCCTAGAGAGTCTGTATCATTGGCCTGGGGCCTTACCTGAGGAAGAGATTTCTAAAATCTCCCCTACTTGAGTTTTTTAGATAGCAAGGGTTAAGCATCTTACACTAAGGTCAGCACTGATCTTAGAAGTTGTGAGGGGCCTCACTGTACATAGATGATCAATGAAATGGCTAGAAAAACCATCTCCGCTGCTTATCCCCACCTTCTCTCCTCTTTATATTTATGCTCTGGACTTAGCTCCTCTCTGGCTGCTGGTAGTTCATAGAGCACCTTTTTGCTATTCAGAAAAATGCTCCCCTTCTTCCAGACACCGTGTCAAGGACTGCGATATTACCCTACAAGCATGCTAACAATGTAGCCTACCACAGTTTCATGGATGGTGGCAGAAGACACAAGACTTCTGGGCCAGAAACAAGGGACTTTATTACTCACAGAAATAGCAGAGTATCAGCTTTTTCTTGCAACAAGAAAAGCCCCTTTGCCCACAACAATGGAAAGAGGTGACATCTACACATGCAGGGAATTTCATTACAGGAGAGAAACCTGAATTCAGGGAACCCAAATCTTCTACAGTAGGCAGTAAGCCTGCTTGCCCTTTCCTCCACAGAGATAATACTTCTACTTTCCAAGGCTGTTTACTACGCACATTTTTCAAAAGATAATCTGGAATAAACAGTCAGTGAGTCCGCTGGCAAAATGTGAAGAAACGTGTGAGACCCAGGCAGAATTGTCTTCCAGCATACTTTACTTTCCTCGTCAGAAAAATTGTTATAAAACAATGATTTCATCAGAATGAAAAACTTCATGTTTCTGCTATGCCGTTATTATCGCAGTCCTGCAGAGCTACCAGGTCTATGATGTAGATGGAGCCCTCCTACATAGGAGCGGTTCACAACCTATGCAAGTGTACCGTGTGGCATTTCCTATTTTTCACTTACTCGCCTACTCTTTAACCTTCTTGGCCCTATTCAACCTTGCTTTTGGACTTACTGTATTTTTCAATCATGTCATTCCTAAGCATTTTCCTTCTTACACCCCAACTTCCCACTAATTATTTACCTTAAAATTTTAATACTTTTATTTTTTTTAAAGATTTTATTTATTTATTTGACAGAGAGAGAGACAGCGAGAGAGGGAACACAAGCACGGGGAGTGGGAGAGGGAGAAGCAGGCTTCCCGCGGAGCAGGGAGCCCAATGCGGGGCTCGATCCCAGGACACCGGGATCCTGACCCGAGCCGAAGGCAGACACTCAACCGACTGAGCCACCCAGGCGCCCCCAAATTTTAATACTTTTAAACATGATCAGTCCCATTCATTCTTGGATCTATTCCTTGTGATTCATGCATTGGAGCAACATGAGGGACGCCCAGGATGGAGGCACACAGATTACCTCTGCAAATTAAACTAGCAAAATCCACAGATAATGACTGAGTTCTGTACAAATGACCCATGGTAAAGATGAGACGAGACAAGAGATGTCTAAGAGCAATGACAAGGTGTCAGGACCATGAAGATATTTCAGGAAGACATGATATGCCACAAGTAAGCAGACACCTTACCAGTTACAAGAACTCAAATATAATTTCTGAGAACTACACCGAAAACATGACCAAACAAGAATGTGCTGTCATGTATAGGAGTGTTGCAACAAGAGGAAGATGATCAGTATGGATTCTTAAAGGGGAATAAAGAAAAACAAGTAAACAGAGACCATCTAGGGTAACCTAAAAGGACTGCATCTGGTGAAGACCAACAGAGAAGTATCCACTCTGTGGGAGCAGGGACTTGTGACTGTCCTGGTGAATGTCCCTGAAATCCCTGTCACTGTTGTCTTCCAGTCCTACTCAGCAAGCAGTATCTCATTACTCACCTGACTTCCCAGCCACACTGCCCTAGGGAAAGACCCTACACGGTGAAAGTATCTAGCCTTGCAACGGAAAGGAACATCCAAAGTATAAAATGGCAGACTGGCATTCTGATCTATGCCTCAGCCTTTTTTTTTTTTTAAGATTTTATTTATTTATTTGAGAGAGAGAGAGAGAAACAGCATGAGAGGGGAGGTCTCCGGGATCATGACCCAAGCCGAAGGCAGTCGCTTAACCAACTGAGCCACCCAGGCACCCAGCCTTTTTTTTTTTTTTTTTTTAAGATTTTATTTATTTGACAGAGAGAGACACAGCGAGAGAGGGAACACAAGCAGGGGGAGTGGGAGGGAGGGAGAAGCAGGCTTCCCCTGGAGCAGGGAGCCCCATGAGGAGCTCGATCCCAGGACCCTGGGATTATGACCTGAGCCGAAGGCAGACGCTTAACGACTGAGCCATCCAGGTGTCCCTATGCCTCAGCCTTTTTAAAAGGTTGAGGCAGTCCCTCCCCAGTAGAGCTCAGCACTCAGGGCTGGATCCTGCAGGGTCACTCACATGACCTCATGAAGGCATGTTCCTAGCAAAGCCCTGCTGGATTGTCCCATTGGTCTCTTTAAATTCCTCATTACTCCCTGACGCCAGCTGTTCCCACAGTCAGCTTTCATCCCTCCGCAGGATGAGCTCCTGAGCTGATACTGGTCCCCCAACATTCCAGAAGTCCATGGAGGCACAGCAGCTCCAGAGCCTTTCAGGAAAGCCCCTGCTGTCCATTTTAGGACATGCAGGCAGAATGTTACCCCCCGGGGCAGAAGTGCAATTCCTCAACTGTCCAAAAACTAGAATAGGGGAGGGACTTGGAGCTACCATACTCACCTAGGGTCCACATTCATGCCCTCCCTCACACATTCATTCACACAGCACCCAGAATGGGGCAGAGATGATTAAACGTACTGGAGATACAAAGACAAATGATATGGAAGCTGGGGGCCTTGAGGGCATTTTGTATTAGGGTTCTCCAGAGAAACAAAACCAATAGAGTGGTGTGTGTGTGTGTGTGTGTGTGTGTGTGTGTGTGTGTGTGTGTGTGTGTGTGTGTGTGTGATTGGAATGAATTCAAATGGAGAGAGAGATTTCAGAGAATTGGCTCCTGTGATGGTGAAGGCTGGCTAGCATGAAATCTGCAGGGGAGGTTGGCAGCCTGAAGAGCCAGGGAAGAGTGGACACAGGAGTCGGGAATCTGAACAGCCATCTGGAGGCAGAATTCCTTCTTGGGGGATCTCAGTGTTTTCTCTTAAGGCCTTCTATTGATTGGATGAGACCCATTATAGATTATAATCTGCTTTACTCAAAGTCTATTGATTTAAATGTTAATCACATCTGAAAAACACCTTCAAAGCAACATCTAGACTGGTATTTGGCCCAACACATGGATACCATAGCCTAGCCAAATTGACATATTTAAAAAAAAAAATACTGGCAAAACTTGAGCCCAGAGAAGCTAAATGATGGCACTTTTCATTAAAGCTCATCAGGCTTACTAAAGCTCATCGTTCCTTTATTTTTTTTAAAGATTTTATTTACTTATTTATTTGACGGGGGGGAGGGTGGAGACAGGACAAGCAGGAAGAGCAGCAAGCAGAGGGAGAGGGAGAAGCAGGCTCCATCCGAAGACCCTGGGATCATGACCTGAGAGCGAAGACAGATGCTCAACTGACTGAGCCACCAGGCGCCCCTCATCATTCCTTTATAAAGCTTTTCCACGGTGAGATGGTTGAAGTCATCATAGCCTATTTTCATTTCATGTAAAAGTGGTCTTAGGAATTGCTCAGATGTTAAATAACCTGTTTTTTTTTTTTTTTTTTTTTTTTTTTTGGACCACTAGGAGTATAAACCAATTGTCTAAGACTAAGGAAACAGTAATTACCCAGAGAAGCAGAGCGAGATCCAGACTAGCCACAGCAGAGTGATTGATTATAAGCAAAGAGGCCTGGACAGGCTGTGGGGCCAGTGCCATGGGCGAGAGCAGGGAGGCAGGCCATGTATCCCAGCAGCTGAGCAGAGGACCAGGAACCAGAGATCTGCATCTGCAGAAAGGCAGGGCAGGACCCAACAAGGGTCGAGCAGGAGAAAAGCATGATTAATTCCCAATGCCCTTCTAGGTTCTTAATGTCAAGCTACCAGGAACTCAGGCTGGCACATTTGTCCCCAGACAACAGTGACCAACAGGGGTGACATGAAGGGGGAGATGAGTGTGCCTTAAACACTGCCCATGCCCTATTTTACTTCAGCAACCCACTGTTTGGGGGTACTTGATTGTTTTTAGTTTTTAATCTTATAAGCAAATCTGTGTTTTTTTTTCTTCCATACATCCATGCCGATTTCCTTAGCATAAACTTTTCGAAGCAGGAATACCTGGATAAAAGAGGGTGCATTTTTCTGCGTTTGATGTCTGGCATCTAAGCCCAGGATGCAATCCTACCTTTGCTGTGCAGTTCCCTGATGTCTACGAGAAATCATTTGACCATCTCTCTGTTCCTTCCTGGCCTCGTTTAATTCCTCATCCCCTGTAGGTTAAACAACTCATCATGAGGAAGTTGAAATGAGCGTATGTATGTGGGAGGTGTTGAAATAGTGGAAACTTTAGGGTCACAACAAAGAGAAGGGGAATGGGCTGGGAAGAGTGAAAGGTATAAAGGGTGTCACCCAGCCAGTGAAGTCCTCCTCCAGTTCGCGCCTGAGATACGCCTCCAATTTTGACACGATGCTCAAGGTATTGTTACATCTTACGTGGCTTATTTAAATTGGTTTTCTAGCTTACCTCTCCTTTTCTCAATGTCCTTAGAGCTTCCTGCTTTCTTCAAAAACGGCATTTTAGCATTTCTCATAGCCTCTGAGCTATCTAATTACCTGCATCTGGTTTTTCATCGGTGTTTTACCAGTAAGAGATGTGATTCTGTTGCACAGAATTAGGAAGAAAATGAATTATTACAAGCTCATTGAATTTTAACCTCCCGGTTTTGTCTGTGTCCATTATGGCATGGCCAGATTGCCTTTTTAATGTCTGTTTACTGTCCTTAGTTCCCCGGAGAAGATAATCTTTTTGTAGCAGGAATCCTAACATCTTGGTTTGATATTCTAGAGAGCTTAGCACAGTGCCAGACACATGGCAAGAACTTGTGAAATATTTATCAAATGGCTGCATGTTTTGCCTTAATTTATACATTGATAACAGTATTTTACTAAAAAGAGTTGTAAATGCCATGAGAAAATCAGGAAGACCAAAAAAACATTTTAGAAATAGATGGATTCAATCCTACAGACAGCTGAGCAGTTGCATGTTTATGTTCTCATGTTCCTTCTTCCTCGGGAGCATTTCTTTGGGACGCAGGCGCTTATCCAGGACTTGTCAGGAGATCCCCAGCGGGCCCTACCTTCGCAGGTCTCTAGCGCCATGGGATCATGCAAACGGATGCCATAATCCCCTTCCAGGCTCCATGTGGTTGCCCCCATGACACATGCTCCCCAGGCACACACGTGTCTGCATAAGCCTCTCCCAGGTCGGATCTAACCCCGGAGAGATGAATGACCAATCACTAAATGCCTTCAACTGTGGGAGCTGTGCGGATGGAAAGAGAGCTTGAAAAGAAGTCATTTTGCTTAGAACAAGGGATCCAACCAGTTCTGTTTACTTGGTGGATCATCAAGCCAGTGCTTTTCCCTCCTTCCCTGCCCCTGTCCCTAAATATGTTTACCCACATTTCTAGCAGCAGGACAATCCAAGTTATTATTCTCCATCCTGATTAGAAACATCCGTGCCAGCCCCCTCTCTCTGCCCCATCTGCCTTCTCTCCTGCTGTCTCCCACCCCAGGCTCCCCTCACCTTTCTACCAAAGTTTCAGAGACATACGACGTAGCCCATTCTTTTTCGAAAATGGCAAGGGTTCTGTGACTTGGTCATCTCAAGACTGAAAATAGGGAACCAGCTGGTGGGCAGGTTGAGGACTTTCAGATGGCCACTGGTTCCATCTCTGAACCCCTGCCCAGACACTGATCTTAGCATCAGGGAGCCCCACACACCCCAGATCCTCTGATTCAAAAACCCGTCGCCCTGTAGCCTATGTTTTAAAAAGCGGTATCTGATGCTCAGAGAGGCAAAGGAAGTTGTACAACAATGTAATAATCAGAACAGAAAAGGGAAACAAGCTGACATTTACTAAGTGGTGCTAAGTACTAGGCATGTCGTGAGACACAGTTGAAGAGTGGGTGTTTTTAGTGGTACATAATAGATGTTGTCTTGGGAAGACGTGTAGAAAACAAAATAACCACCTATACATTGAAGAACTTGATATTTAAAGGAATGGCAAAACACTCTGCTGCTTCTGAAATGCAAATAATCCCGCAGGTTTTTATGATCTGGTTTGTGGGTGGCAGCAGAATGGTCTTCTCCGGGGGCGCCTGGGTGGCTCATTCGTTAAGCATCTGCCTTCGGCTCGGGTCATGATCCCAGGGTCCTGGGATCGGGCCCCACATTGGGCTCCTTGCTCGGCGGGAGGCCTGCTTCTCCCTCTCCCACTCTCCCTGCTTGTGTTCCTTCTCTCACTGTGTCTCTCTCTGTCAAATAAATAAATAAAATCTTAAAAAAAAAAAAAAAAAAGAATGGTCTTCTCCACTAGGATGAGCACGGGCATTTCATATTCAGCAAGTTCACAGCTAGCCCGTCGTCACTGTCCAGACAGCTGCCCCTCTTCCTGTGCTCCCTCTCGTGGCACATGGCACCGTCGTATCCCCACCCAGAACCTGGGCTATCACAGCAGTCTCTTACCTGCCCTTGTCTACCCCTCTCAATCCATTCTCTGCACGAGGGCTGATGGAGATCTTTGCAAAACACAGTTCTGATCATATGAACCTTTTAAAGACAGCACCATGGCTCCCCTTTAAGCCACAGTCTTTAGCCTGGTGGAACTTCCACCACTCAGTCTAGCCTGCAAACCCCTCTCACCTCTGCCCCCTGTGTGCAGCTCTGCAGCTGGGCTTGCCTAAATCACTGCATCCCTCACACCTCTAAGCCCCAGGCCACGCTGTCACCTCTGCCTTTAACCTCCATCCTTGTCCCGGGCACCTTCACCTGCTGACTCCCTTAAGTCTTCATAACCAGCCCAGGTATCGATGCCTCCAGGTAATCTCCACCACCAAGAATAGACAGGAAGTAGTTCTCAAGTGTAATTTTAAATTTTCTAGTGGCCATATTTTAAAAAGCAGCTGATAAAATTAGTTATAATACTACATTTCATTTACTGATATATCCTAAATATTATCATCTTAGCACATAATCAATATTTTACAATTATTACTGAGATGCTCTATATTCTTGTTTTCCTACTAAATCTTCAAAACCCAGTGTTTATTTTACTCTTATGACACATCCTAGTTTGGACTAGCCACATTTCAAATGCTCAATAGTCGATGTGGAGAGTAGCTACCACGTCGGACATGATAGCACTAGAACATTTAAGAATCACCTAAAGATCTTAATGAAAACACAGAATCCTGCGCTATGCTTCCAAAGCTTCTAGTTCATTTGCAGGTGGGGTGGTAGTCTAATTCTGGAAGTCTGGAGTAGGGACCAGAAATGTTCATTTTCAACAAGAACCCCACATGTTCCGATGTTTCTTTTCCTCCTCGAGAAACGTGGCTTAATAATTACATGCAGCAGTTTGGAGTTAGGCCTGTAGGAATGTGTCCAAACTCCACCATCTAAGAGTTGTGTAACTCAGGAACATCAAGTCTGGGTCTCCTCACCTGCAAAGCGAGATGATGCTCATAATACCTACCCAGAAACTTGGCGGCATTCAATGGATACTGTATTTACAACAGTCAGCATGACACCTGGCGCATATCTAATAATGTTAGCTCCTAGATGCATACACCGGTCCCAGCATGCCCACCTTATTTTTTTTTAAAGATTTTATTTATTTGAGAGAGAGAATGAGATAGAAAGAGAGAGCATGAGAGGGGGGAGGGTCAAAGGGAGAAGCAGACTCCCTGCCAAGCAGGGAGCCCGATGCGGGACTCGATCCCGGGACTCCAGGATCATGACCTGAGCCGAAGGCAGTTGCTTAACCAACTGAGCCACCCAGGCGCCCCCCAGCATGCCCACCTTATGAGCAAGATGTCCCTCTCATGGTCTCCTAACTCTGTGCTTCCCTCCGCCATAGCCCACCCTCTCTGTGGCCATCACCTGCATGTTGGCCTGTGTCCTCAACTCGAGGACAGAAACTGGCTATTGGGCATTTCCACATCCCTTTGCCTCACACATAGCAGGGGCTCCGTGCTCATCATTTCTCAGGAATTGAACTTAGGTTGATTAACTGGCTTTCCCCTAGTGGAGCAAAACTCGTCACATAAAAGTACCTCAAGCTCCTGTATAGCGAGGAATAAGCAAATACAAATTGCATGTAGCATGTTCTAACACTCTTCTCTTTAAAGTCTGTCACAGAAAGCTTTGCCAGAGTGATCCATGGCTTGACAGTGGGGCACCTGACAGATAACGTTATTCAAAGAAGCAAGAGAATGATTCTGGATACTCTGGGCGTTGGCTTCCTGGGAACCAGTACAGAAGTGTTTCACAAAGCCAGCGAATATAGTAAGGTAAGAAGCTCGGTGTTTACTTTAGATATAAAACCAAATGCCTGCTCATGAGGTATACCTGCCAATGTGCCCAGAGATATGTGTTTATGGTCTATTATTCTACTCTTTGTTTTAGAGATAGTACTTGGTGTGTGTAGCATCCATCGCTGTATATGGTTTTATGCTCTATTCATCTGAGTTTTAATATTCATCCATATTCTTTGCTAAGTTACTGTCTATAGACCAATCTTAGGAATAGCGTCTACCCCAATAGCATCTACCATTTATTCATGCAAAGACTTTAAGAGTCTCTGGAGAAAAAGCTGGTTCAGCACTCTGAGCAGAGTGGGTGTGTTATGTGGGAGATGGAGCACCCACCCTCCAAAGGATGTACTTGGTATAGACAATTGGTCCACCTTCCCTGGTATTTACCCTCAAGAAATAAATAAGAATAAATTCAGACTCCATTCCCTGGCACACCTGTGGATCTCAGTCTGGGACAGAGCCCCAACATCTCCTCTCCCTTCCATGGGGAAAGTTGTGTATTCCTCTACAAGGAAGAGAAAATTCCAATGGTTTAAGGCTGCAATCCAGCACAAAGTGTTCAAATAAGCACCATTATTGACTCCAAAGATGAGGAACGGCTCTTGAAGTGGTAACTTGGCATGTTGTGTTTTCACTCTGTATCTCTGATTGATATTCTTTGGTTCCAGATCTACAGTTCCAACATGTCCAGCAGTGTTTGGGGTCGACCAGACCTAAGGCTCCCGCCATCATATGCTGCTTTTGTGAACGGTGTGGCTGTAAGGAGACTTACGTATCTTTTCAACTGTGAGACAATAATAATTTCAGAGCCAGGAAATAGCTCAGAAATTGTTCGGTTTCCATATTTCATGGATGAGTTACTGAAGTTCAGAGAGATGAAGTGGTCTGTCCTCTCTTCTATGTAGTTACTTCACTTTTTGTGTTTGACAGTGAATTAATGCTTTTCAAATAAATTGTGAAGCACAGGAAATAAGATGGAGGACTTAGATAAAACACCCTAAGGTATCTAAACTTTGCATATAGATAGCAAAAAATATAAAACTTGGTATCTAGACTCAGTTCCTTTTGTTGTAACCAGTGCCAGTTTCTATTCAATAACCAGCTTTTCATCCATCCATTCATTCACTAGATATTTATTGAGAAAGAAACAATGGCCATATGGTGTCTACATTTTCTGAAGCAAAAATCAGCACTTTTCATCTGACGAGTTTTTTTGCTTTGTGTGTCAGCATCCGTCTGTATCTATATACAAGATATAATTTAGACGTGAATGTGTTGGGACTTCTGAGATATTTTTATGGTTTGGGACAGTAGCTCAGAATACTGAAAGTCAAATCCAGCAAGTTCATCCAGGAGTAGATGTCCAGCATCCAGACCAGCCACATCCAATAGACATGGAATTCTATTTTTTTAAGATTTTATTTATTTGAGAGAGAGAGAGAGAGAGAGAGCGCACGAGCACAAGAGGGAAGGAGAGGGAGAAGCAGGCTCCCCGCTGAGCAGGGAGCCGGATGCGGGGCTCGATCCCAGGACCCTGGGATCACGACCTGAGCTGAAGGCAGATGCTTAACCGACTGAGCCACTCAGGCACCCCTGGAATTCTATTTTTAAGTGAACTTCTGGTTATTACTATTTCGTATAAGGGATAAGCAGATGGCTAGGATGAAGAGGAATAAAACCTACAGCAGCAAATAATGATTTTAAAATATAGCTTAATAGTTAATCTGGGTTCAAGAGTCCTTGCAACTTCCCTGTTAATTTGAAATTATTTCGTAATGAAAAGGTACAAAAATATATGGCCTGGTATGGAATAAATGGCATTAAACTTTTAGTGCAACTTATTTGAAGGGTGGGGGAGGGAGAGAGGAACCACCACCTAATTTCACAGCCTTATTTTTAAGGGGGATATAGCTCTTTCCAGGGGCTGTGCCAGAGATTTCTGGCCACCTGGGTAAGATCCAAGCCCACTGGGGGCTCTCTAGTTGCTCCCCAAAGTCCTGTCTGCTCTGGGCAGAGGACAGCAGGTCTCAGTGCCCAGCCATATGATTAAGAATTACAGCCAGCTTATAGGTTTTATTTTCTGATAATTAGATCTAAAAAATCTCATATCAAATAAAGTTATTATGAAACTAAACCCTTACTGGTCACTGCATTCAGAGAAATATTATTCTTTTTGGTTTTTGGTTGTTGTGTGTCTGTTTACATAGATTCACTCAATGGATTTTGATGACACATGGCATCCTGCCACCCACCCTTCTGGAGCTGTCCTTCCTGTCCTCATGGCTTTAGCAGAAGCTCTCCCTTCAAGTCGAACATTTTCTGGCCTTGATCTGCTGCTGGCTTTCAATGTTGGGATTGAAGTACAAGGCCAATTATTGCATTTCTCCAAAGAAGCCAGTGACATACCAAAGAGGTACGGAGAGAATCTGCCCCCACATGTCCCCTTCACCTGTTGATCGTTATCTCTGCGGAGCCTTCTGACATAGAGCTTAGCTCAGTTGAAAATATTAACATTAGTGCTGACAGCTAAGTCAATTTTCCAGTCACATATCAAACCATATATCCATATACAAAGGTGTGACTTCAGAAGTACTAATGAAAAGTCTCCTTTGGGTTTAGAGGGTCAAGCAACCATGAGCATAAAATTAATTGGGGCCTCTAGTCGAGGGTGATTCATGTCATTTTGGCATCCACGGGTACTGTGAATCTTCCCAATCCCATCTCAAAGTAGAATCTACTTTGATATTTGCTAAGGTCCTTCAGACTGAGAACATTCAGAAGATCTTGAAACTGACTGTTCAACCCACTAATCAAAAATGGTCCCATGTTGACTGTATCATGTAGTTCAATCTTATATTTACTTTTCCAATTGATCCCGCCTGCTAGGAGAGGAGTAAATTGGAATACTGAGTGGATTTTCACAGTTTCCACCAGGTTCTCCCTTTTTATAGCTACTTACGTGGGGTTTCAGCAAATAACAACTTTTGCTTTTCTGGCAACAATTAACAATTTACTGTGTCAGGCACTATTGTAAGCCTGTAGATTCATTCAAAACTCATGAAACCCTATGAGTAGATAGTATGATTAGCACCATTTTATGGGAGAGGAAAGAGGTGCAGAGAGGTTGAGTGACTTTGCTAAGATCACACAGCTAGTAAGTGGCAGAGCTGAGATTTGAACCCAGGCAGCAGGCCTGAGGCATCCACACGCCTGACCACTAACTATACTGCCTCCTGGTGACTGAGGTCTGTAAAGCTCCAACTCTTCGCTTTTTTTTTTACTTTTCAGATTCCATCCCCCCTCAGTTGTAGGAACTTTGGGTAGTGCGGCTGCCACATCCAAGTTTCTAGGGCTCAGCATGACAAAATGCCAAGAGGCCCTGGCTATTGCTGTTTCTCATGCCGGGGCACCCATGGCAAATGCTGCCACTCAGACCAAGCCTCTTCATATCGGCAATGCTGCCAGGCATGGGATGGAATCTGCTTTCCTGGCAATGCTGGGTCTCCAAGGAAACAAGCAGGTCTTGGACATGCAGACGGGCTTTGGGGCCTTCTATGCCAACTACTCCCCACAGGTTCTTCCAAACCTAGATTCCCACACGTGGCTGCTGGACCAGCAGGATGTGGCCTTCAAGAGGTTCCCTGCACATCTGGCCACCCATTGGGTGGCGGACGCAGCTGCGTCCGTCCGAAAGCACCTTGTAACAGACAGAGCCCTGCTTCCCACTGACCGCGTTGAGAGAATTGTGCTCAGAATTCCAGATGTCCAGTATGTCAACAGGCCCTTCCCAGACTCGGAGCATGAAGCTCGTCACTCGTTCCAGTATGTGGCCTGTACTACACTGCTCGATGGTGGCATCACCGTCCCATCCTTCCACAAATGCCAGATCGACAGGCCACAGGTGAGAGAGTTGCTCGGGAAAGTGGAGCTCGAGCACCCTCAGGACAACCTGCCAAGCTTCAACACACTATACTGTGAGGTAAGTGTCACTCTCAGTGATGGAGCCACCTTCACAGAGTGCTCGGATACCTTCTACGGCCACTGGAGGAAGCCACTGAGCCAGGAGGACCTGCGGGAGAAGTTCAGAGCCAATGCCTCCAGCATGCTGTCCTACGACACAGTAGAAAGGCTTCTCAAGATCGTAGAGAATCTAGAAGACCTAGAAGACTGTTCTGTGCTAACCACTCTGCTGAAAGGACCCTCTCCACCAGAGATGGTTTCAAAATCTATCCAGGATTTAACAATTCCATCGTACAATCTCTCCTGAGATTTATCAACATCTAAGTGACTTTATATTGGGGAGAATTCGGTTATTTGCTTTATAAAGCAAGGGTTTACGGTCGATCTGCCCAGGAATAAGGGAAGCAAGGTGGAGAGAGTCCAGAAAGAGAACTGGATTTTTATGGAAGGAGTAGTGTCCTATAAATTTTGCCAGACAGTTCCAGGTACCTAAAGCAAAATAATAAATATGCAAGGAACACAGAGAAATTGATTTTTATAAGCATTCATAAGGCTGAAATTCAAGTCACCTGTAATTTGCTTGTAAAGTTAATCTTTACAGAGGAGTTCTTTATGAACTTCATGAACCTCAAGATGTAGGAGGAATTTGAACCTACATGCAAATTTGCTGACAGTGGAGAAGGCCTCTGGCCTATTGTGCCACCAACAGATTTCTTAGACCACGGGTTTTTACAAACCCTCCACAGTGGAGGGGGTGCTATTGGTTTAAATATAAGGAGTTGGTGGGTCCAAATCCTGCCCCTACAACTTACTAAATGTGACCCTAGGCATGTTGCTGGGTAACCGTCTGCCTCGGTTTCCTTACTGATAAAGCAGAAATAAAAAGCAGTGTAAAAAGTAAAAAGAGTTTGGCTCTGGAAGCCACGCTGTTAACCTCTACAATATATTGCCATTTGTTACAAAAATTTCTTGGGAAAAATATCATGGATGAAGAGTCTGAGATATAATACAGGATGGCAACAAAAAAAAAAAGTATATATGTGAGTAATTAAATATTGATTTTGTAAAATAACAGAAATGTCTTATGGGGTTAAAAATTACAACTTTAGCAATAGATATAAGCAGGGAGTTATTGTAGTTAATGTAGTCTAAATTCCTTGTGTCATTTAAGAAAAGGGTAAAGCTATTAACTCTAGACTTTGATTTGTAAGTATGCATGTTGACATTTCCAGGTAACCATTATAAGACAGCAGTAGAATGTATCACTTCCAGGTTAATAGAGGGAGAAATTTAAAAAAATAATAAAAAATTGGGCACCTGGGTGGCTCAGTTGGTTAAATGACTGCCTTCGGCTCAGGTCATGATCCTGGAGTCCCGGGATTGAGTCCTGCATCGGGCTCCCTGCTCAGCGAGGAGTCTGCTTCTCCCTCTAACCCTCCCCCTCTCATGTACTTTTTCTCTCTCTCTCTCATTCTCGCTCTCTCAAATAAACAAATAAATCTTTTAAAAATAATAATAAAAAATTAAAAAATGGAGAAGTATGGAGTTAGGAAAAAAATAATCCAAAGGAAGGCAAGAAGGGAGGAAAAAAAATGAGAAATGTAGAACATACAAAAAACACAATATAAAACAACAGGAAAAAATCCAAATATACCTATAATTACAAAAAGAATAAATGGACTAAATACTCCAGTTAAAAAACACAAAGATTATGTATAATTAAAAACAATGTTTAATGTTTATTAGTTTCTAATTTACATATCATTAATTCATCTAGTTTGAGTGTATAGTTCAGTGAGTTTTAGTAAAGTTACAGAGTTGTGCAAACATTGCCACAATCCAGTTTTGGAGTACTTTTTAAGATTTTATTTTTAGTAATCTCTCCACCCAATGTGGGGCTCAAACTCACAGCCCGAGATCAAAAATTGCATGCTCCATCAACTGAGCCATCAGAATACCTGGAGTACCTCTGTCATGCCAAAAAAACAAAAAACAAAAACTCCTCATGCAGGCCTGTGATTAATCCTCATTCCCACCTCCAGCCCTTAGCAGCCAATGATCCATTTTCTATCTCTATAGTTGTGTCTTTTCCAGATATTTCATTTAAATGGAATCATACAGGGGTGCCTGGGTGGCTCAGTTGGTTAAGCGTCTGCCTTCAGCTCAGATCCTGATCTCAGGGTCCTGGGATCAAGCCCTCAGTCGGGTTCTCTGCTCAGCGGGCAGTCTGCTTCTCCCTCTCACTTTCCCTCTGTGCCCTCTCTCAAATAAATAAAATATTTTTAAAACAATGGAATCATACAATATGTAGTCTTACATGTCTGGCATCTTTCACTTAGCATAACAGGGCTTTTTTTTCCCACATATGTATCAGTATTTTATTCCTTTTCATTGCTGAGTACTGTTCCATTGTATGAATATACATTTATTTACCCATTCAGTAGTCGATGGACAGTGGACTGTTTCCAGTTTGGGTCTACTACAAATTATGCTTCTATGATCATCCACATGTATGTCTTGGTGTGAACATATCTTTCTATTTCTCTTAGGTCGATACCTAGTTGCTGGAATGCTGGGTCATTTAGTTAGTACATGTTTAACTTTATAAAAAAAACCTCCAGGGGTGCCTGGGTGGCTCAGTCCGTCAAGTGTCTGCCTTCGGCTCAGGTCATGATCCCGGGACTCTGGGATCAAGTCCTGCATCGGGCTCTCTGCTCAGTGGGGAGCTTGCTTCTCCCTCTCCCTCTGCCTGCCACTCTGCCTACTTGTGTTCTCTCTGTCTCTGTCAAATAAATAAATAAAATCTTAAAAATAAAAACCAAAAAACGTCTCCAAAGTAGCTCTATCCCATTACATTTCTACCAGTAATATATGAGGGTCCCAGTTTCTCCATATCCTTACCAACCCTTGGAATTGTCAGTCTCTTTTATTTTAGCCTGTCTAATGAGTATGTAATGGTATCTCGTTTCAGTCTGCATTTTCCAAATGATGAATTCTTGCCTATTTTTGAGAAATATTTTAATTAGGTTGTCTTCTTATTCAGTTGTAGGAATTCTTTATATATCCTGGGTATAAGTTCTTTATCAGATGTATGTTTTACAAACATTTTCCCCCAAGTCTGTGGTTTGTCTTTTCATGTTTTTAGTGGTCTTTTTTAAAGATCAAAAATTTTAAATTTCAATCAACTCCATCTTACCATTTAAAAAAATTTTATTAAAAAAATATAGAAAATAAAAATAAAAATGTTATTGTTCCTGCTTTTGGTGTCATCAGAAGGCTTTTTAAAAATCCAGTTATATAAGTTATCCAAGACTCATAAGGATGCAGAAAAGTCGAAAGTAAAAAGATGGGAGAAATATGGATGGAATACTAACCAAAGCAAGCTGGAATAAATAAATGTTAATGTTAGACAAAAACAGAACTCAAGCAAAAAGCATTACTGGGAACAAGGAAGGTGACTACATAATGATAAAAAATTCAAATCAGTAGGTAATTAAAATAATTCTAAGTAATACTGAACTACAAGGAGAAATACATGAATCCAATACCATACTGAGAGAATTTTAACACTAATCTCTTAGTAACTGATATCTCAAGAAAACCAAAGATAAATAAACTGTATTAAGATTTAAACACAATTTACATGTTTTATCTAAAGGACCTACAGAGAATCTGCACCAAACAAGTAGAGATTTCACAATCTTTTAAATATCTCACAGAACATTTACAAAAAAGGACCATAAGCCATAAAGCAAGTTTTAACAACTTTTCAAAGGACTGGAAGATATAGATCATTTTCTCTAATCATAATGCAATTAAGTTTAAATTCAATATAAAAAAAAGATGATTAGAAAACTTGAAATGTTTGGAAATAAAAATTCCTTGAAGTAACTTTTGGGTCACAGAAGAAATTGTCATAAAAATTATAAAACATTTAGAACCAACCGATAACAAAAATAGCATATATCCAAATTTGTAGGATGTAGCTAAAACAGGACTTAGAAATGTGTAGAATTTTCTATGGCTGGCTCTCTACCACTTGGATTATGCTGTTCGATAAGACATATCATGTAGCTGTGATTAATTTGAACAGTAAATAAAACGGGAGATCAAAGTGGTGGTTTCTATTGTGGCCTTCAGATACAATTTAATTATCCTGTCTTTATACACTTCAGAAATTTCTAGGGGCAAGATCTAAGGGCTAGTAATAATATCCTCAGGTAACCCCTGTTATAAGCAAGACACAGACCCAAAATGGAGTCCTTATGCTAAGCCCCACATCACTAAAATGAGGTTTACTTACAGTTTCAGCACTCCCAGAAATGGAATCTCAAACCAATCATTCAGGAATTTCCAGAACAGCACTAGTTAGGCAATATGCCTGACAGACCCCCGCCATCCCCTAAAGGAAAGTAACCTTGAAATAAACAATCTATTTGGTCTAATGTAACTTCCCTGTTCCTATTCCCTCCTACCTATAAGTCTCTCATCTTACACAGCAACTTGGAGCTCCTTTCTACCTGGCTAGGTTGGGTGCTATGTAATTCAAATCAATTTTTGCTCAAATAAACTTTTTTTTAATGTAATGTAATGTTATTTATTTATTTATTTGAGAGAGAGAGCCAGAGGACGAGCAAGCAAGCACTAGCAGGAGGGGTCAAGGGAGAAGAAGAGGGAGCGAGAGAATCTCAGAGCCTGAAGCAGGGCTCGATCTCATGACCCTGAGATCACAGTCTGAGCCAAAACCAGGAGTCGGATGCTCAGCTGACTGTGCCACCCAGGCGCCTCTCAAGTAAACTCTTTAAAAAAATTTAACACAGGGACACTTGGGTGGCTCAGTCGGTTGAGCATCTGCCTTCAGTTCAGGTCATGATCCCAGGGTGCTGGAATCGAGTCCCGTGTCAGGCTCCCTGCTCAGTGGGGAGTCTGCTTCTCCTTCTCCCTCTACCCTTCCCCCTTCTTGTGCTCACTCTCTCTGTCAAATAAAATCTTTTATTTTTTAAAGTTTTTTTTTTAAGATTTTATTTATTTATTTGAGAGAGAGAGAATGAGAGATAGAGAGCACGAGAGGGAAGAGGGTCAGAGGGAGAAGCAGACTCCCTGCTAAGCAGGGAGTCCGATGTGGGACTCGATCCCAGGACTCCAGGATCATGACCTGAGCCAAAGGCAGTCGCTTAACCAACTGAGCCACCCAGGCGCCCCTAAATAAAATCTTTTAAAAAAAATTTAATACGCCTCAGTTTATCTTTTCACAGCTTTGATGGATGCTTCAGACAAACAGCAGAGGTTGGGGAAGATGTCCTGAGGGGACCACAGCACTCAAGGTGACCTTGATATTGGTTATTATGCACACCAAGTTAACTGGCAGGAAAAACTATGAGGGAATATGGGTCTGTAGAGAGAACATAAGGGTCTTCCTCACTGGCAGTCCTGCACACCATCCCCCACCCCCACTCCCCCACCATACCACATACAAAAAAAAAAAAAGCAGAGGTAAGAGAGGGAAAGATTGGCTCCCCACATTCCTTTCTAGATGATTCCTTTTTAGAAGGGTCAAAAGCTTGGGCATTTTTGAGCCAGAGTGCTGAAGGAGAGCTTTGATGGAATGGAAGAGTTAAATCAAGCCCACTTGTCTCTTGGGTCCATGAAGCTGGAGAACAAGGATGGCCTGTGGGCCACTCACCCTGAGAAAGCCCAAGGTGGGGGCTTGGGCCGCTCTGATCTGCTGTCTAGGCAGTGTGGAAAATGCTTGCTTTTCCCCTTCCATTCCCTTGGGGGTGGCAGCAAAGGATGCCACTGTGTTATAGGCTCTATGTGTCGGCGAATGAGTCCTCCACATGGATCAGGCCGGGCCACCAGGGAGAAAACCCACCTGAGACTGGGACCAAAGCTCCAGCTCAGAGAGAGGCACATTCCAGCACCCTCCCTGTGTTTCTGCATCCTCTGCACACGTTCAAGGCCTTAAGTCAAACTACCTGTCACTAGACACACCAAAGGAACCACGATGCTGGCTAGCATATGTGTTTTGGGGATCCCCAAGATCACACGCACATTCAGGGATCATTAGAAGAATATAGGGGACTCTCGTACCCATGGGTAAGGTTTATTACAGTGAAAGGATACGTGACAAGTTCGACTAGAGAAAAAGCCACTGGCAGCATCTGGAGGCTTCAGATGCCCCCTCCCACCAGTTAGGAGATGCATGAATGTGTTCCTCTCTCCAGGAGTGAAAAATTCACTGAAGTGTGTACACTCTTTCTCCCCTGGGGAGAGAATTAGCACCCAAGGTTTTTAATAGTGTCTGGTCACGTAGGTCCCCTCTGCCCAGCAATGATCATAATCCCAAACTCAAAGAAGGAAAGCAGGTGTTTGGCATAATTGTCTGCTGAACAACTATGTCTGCACAGTCTCGGCAGAGCAAACTATTTTTATCAGTCAGGGAGTGGGTTAAGGGCCAAGCTCCCAGATGCCCGCCAAGGATGAACCTCATGAATGGGCCTTAATAAAGACAGCAGCTTGAGGCCTTCTACATTCTCTTTCCTGCACATTTCCCATCCCGAAATGCCTTTCTTTCCTATTTGTGTGGTTTTGTAGGCTATAAAGATACAACACAGGAAAATTGGATGTCACCTCCACTCCGGGAATTGTCTCTGCTGTGTAGCAGTGGGAGCTCTACAAGCCGTGGGTTCTATCACAGTGTTAACTAAAGCTGCTAGCCCCAGCAGCTCACAGCTGTCACAAAGAGCGGTAATGATTTTAGCCCAGGCACTGAAAATGAGACTATGTGAGTTTTCTTTCTTTTTAAGATTTTATTTATTTATTTGAGAGAAAAAGAGTAAGACAGAGAGAGCACAAGCGGGGTGAGGGGCAGAGAGAGAAGCAGGCTTCCCTCGGAGCACGGAGCCCGATGCGGGACTTGATCCTGGGACCCGGGGATCATGACCTGAGCCGAAGGCAGACGCTTAACAACTGAGCCACCCAAACGCCCCAAGAATATGTGACTTTAAAAGGAATTTTTATATGTTGTATTTTATAACAACTTTGCTCGGAAGCCTTTATCTAAAACAGATATCCCCGTCAGATGAATCTCCTATGACCCCACCTTTAGGCCTGTAATACCTTACGTAGGGGAACCTCTTTGGAGACGCTTTGTAAATGGTGGGCGTTCATTATCAACAAACTTATATCAAGGGCTTCATATGCCAGAGGGTGTTCCTGGTGCAGGTCAACAAAATAGACAGACGCCTCTTACCATCATGAGCTTATAATCCATAAGCTGTGAGTAGAGAGACAAGCAAATCAGTACACAGGACAAGGAAAGTGCTCTGTACCTATTCGGGGCCAGCTGCGCTTCCTCACTCCTCCCCTGGTGGGAATGTGAACCTTCCAGAGGTAGAATTCGTAGCTTCCGGTTCTTCCTGGGCCGAGACAGAACCTGTGACAACAGAAGCTTCATGGCACTGGAGAAATGCAGGACTTCCCCGCACAGAGCAAAGCCACAGGGAACTGAAGGGAGCAGGGCAAGGTCACAGTAAGATCTGCTGCTCCTCCTTCCGGCAGAAGGATGCACCTGTGCGCGTGCGCCCGTGTGTGTGGTCTCTTCCCATCCATATGAAATCTACCTGCGATGTTGCAGGTTTTTATCACCCGGTGAGATTGTTTTATTCCCCCCCTCTTCCCCTACTCTATAATTAAAAAAAAAAAGTATAGGGATAGTTCCTAGCAAGTGAAACACTCCAAAACAGATGAGCGTTCCACAGGCTACTCTGGTTCCTGCTAAACCCTGGGTGCCCAGGCACGGACAGCTGCAGAGGACATCAAAAGAATGTATGACACACAGTAACATTAAAAAGTGTCATGGCTTTATCTGAGTCATAGCAAACAGAAAACCTTCACAGAAATCATGAAGATTAGTTTAGTCATCTAGTTGAGTTGTAAATGCAGAAATCAACATCCAGATGTCATCATCTCACTTAAATTCCCCCTGCTTTCTATTGTCCTTCTTATTATGGACAATTCAACCCATCCCAGTTACAGTTGGTGTCCTTACAGGAGCCAACCTGGAGGTTCAGGAAAAAGCCTTTGGAACAGCCCAATGCCCGTCTGTTTGAAACACGGCTTGAGAGTCATTTCTGACTTTAAAAAATGAAAGAAGTGAAACTATGCTTGTCTAGAAACCATGTATTTCTGAATAATTCAGTGACAATTATTTAATCTTTGAGTCAGGATCACATTGAAAGTACCTCTCAGTAAGTGATAAAGTGTGTCCCTCATTTGGCTGGAGCTGTTTTTACTTGAACATGTTCTTCTAAATATTATAACTAAAGCATCACTTTTCAAATCCCTTCGAAAGCCTCCCCTGCCATCTTGCCGCTTTCTCCACACTGCTCCCATGGAGGGGCCGCCTCTGGGCCACTCTGTTGGCAGCATCCTAGCAGGACCCCCCTCCCTGCAGCCCTTTGCGCAGCCAGGCTCCTATTCGGCAGCGGCCCCAGCTGCATCATCGAACCTATCAGAAGAAAAGATACCTGGGAGGAAGAAAATGTTTCTTAGGCAATTGACAGCATGACTGTGAAGAGAGTTAAAATGATCAGCTTGCACTGGCCTCTCAAATGCGGCAGTGTTTGGAACAGAAGCCCACAGGCACTGTGCATGGAAGAAATCTGTTCCAACATGAGGCTTCATTTAAATATTCCCTTAGTAAGAGAAAATGAAGGCTGTATGTACTCAGATTAATAGGAAATAATTAAAGCAAGGATAATTTGATCCATTCAGCTGAATGATATCATACAAGAGAACTGATATACTGAGAATTTTTTCTTATAGAGTAAGCCAGTGTATTTCGAATGAATACATTTTCCCTATGATTCAAAGCCAGCTGGTCTCATCACCTTAAAGCACTGTCCCTCACCGTGTCCGGCCCCCACCTGAGTGCCAATTACCAAATATGGCAGGCCCCACGTGGAAGATAATTCGTTAAGCTACCAGGAAAGCAGTCACATTGATACTCATTTGGAGGAAGGAAAATGGGAAAATGCTATAGAACCTACTTACCAGGCAGTAAGCTTTTCACCCTTTCCTCCCCCTGCATCCACATGAGTTTCCTGACCCACTGTGACTTCACAGCATGAAGGTGTCAGCTGCCAGGATGTGTGAAATGCAACAGAAGAGTCCTTTACCGAACTGCTCATGGGGTGGCTCTGGGCCACCCCAACACCACCTACAAAGAGAGGAAACCCAGGGCTACCTGGGGCAGCTGACAAGAAGAACCTATGAACAATTAATTCTTCAGCAAAGAATTAAGGCAGATGAGCACAATAACCCACCATTAGAATGCAAAAATAACATTTCTTTAAGTCTTCTGGGGTTGGCAATGATTTAATTAATTCATTAACTTCATTTTTAAAAGTCAGAACAGCAACCTGTATTTGTCAAAGTTGCTCAGAGATCCTTCTGTAAAAAGCTGGTGCCAAAGGCTGAAACACAAACCTGACCCTTAGGGAATTTACACGGCTTCAATGTAGCCCTTGTAGAAAGTGGATTTTACAGACACCAAATAATAATAATAAACGTTTTTCATCAACAGTAAAATTCTGAAGATACAAGGTGGGATACCCATCATGATGATACTTTTTGCTAAATATTTCAAGTGTGGTACAAAGTAGAAATATAATTTTTAAAAGAGCATTTGAGATAACTTCAGTCCTCCTAAAAACAAAACTGTATCTTCATGTATTAGAATAAAAGATTGTTTTAAAAACCACTGTAATTTGTGCTCGCTTCGGCAGCACATATACTAAAAACCACTGTAATTTTTTGATTGATTTACAAGTGACACCATTTGAGACGTGAAAACTAATTTTAACATCAGACCTCAAGGGCAATAATCTTTACAAAGTTGTCTCAGGGCATACCTTTTCGCAGTGAGAGAAAAAAAGACTAAATCTACAAGACACCAGCAGCTCAAATAAAATTAATAATTAATCTCCCTTATGTTCCCCCCAGGTTTTGTAAAGAGATATTTAAACTTATGTTGTATATATAATGTGTAGCAAGTCTCCAATGCCCGATAACCATGCCGCCTAGTATTCTTTGCCTTTTGTAGACTCCTCTCTTTGAACCTAAATCTCCCTTTTGATCAATGGAATGTGGCAGAGATGACACTGAGGGACATCTGTGGCTAGAGTGTAAGAGGAAAGCCTGGGTCTCTTGGAATGTTGTTCTGAGGGTTGCCAGCTCTCATGTGAGAAGCTCAAACACCCTGGGGTCTATAGGTTACCAGGAAGCCCAAGATCACCACAGGGAATGGCCAGATGGCTGCTCAGGTGTTCCAGACAATCCCAGCTTAGGCACCAGAAAGACACCAGGGTGGTGACTTCCAGCCCAGTCATGCCTTCAGATGCCTGCAGCTCTAGCCACCATGCAGCTTGCCAGAGAGATCTCAAGCGAAGCTCAAGCTAAGCCTAGTCGACCAAAAGAACCAGGAAAGATAATAAATTATTGTTGAAGACGCTAAATTTTGGTGGTGCCTGTTACCCAGCAATAGATATCTGGAATACTTTGTATGTAAAATAGCAGTAAGCAACCTGTTCAGATAGACATGTAAGTATCCACAGCAACACACTCCTTATCTAAAACAATGATTTCTGATTCTCACGGTAGGACATCTCCAAACCACCTCCAAAGATTTCAAGAATATTGTGAACATTTCAAATAATCTTAAAATAGGGGCACCTGGGTGGCTCAGTCAGTTAAGCACCTGTCTTCAGCTTGGGTCATGATCCCGGGACCCTGGGACTGAGCCCTGAGTCGGGCTTCCTGCTCAGCAGGGGTGGGGGGACTGCTTCTCCCTCTCGCTCGTGCTCTCTCGTGTGCGCTCTCTCACTCAAATAAATAAAATCTTAAAAAAAGATTATTTTTTAAGATTTTATTTATTTATTTGAGAGAAAGAGAGCACAAGCAGAGGGAGCAGCAGAGGGAGAGGGAGAAGCAGACTCCCTGCTGAGCAAGGAGCCCGATGTGGGGGTTGATCCTAGGACCCTATGAAAATGACCTGAGCCAAAGGCAGATGCTTAACCAACTGAGCCACCCACGTGCCTCCCAAAATAAATAATCTTAAAATAACGGTGCATAGGTGGCACAGTCAGTTAAACATCCATCTGACTCTTGATTTTGGCTCAGGTCATGATCTCAGGGTCATGAGATTGAGCCCTGTGTCAGGCTCATGCTCAGGGAGGAGTCTCCTTGAGATTCTCTCTCCCTCTGCCCCCTCACCCCTGCTTGTGTGTGTGTGCACATGCGCCTGTGCGCATGCCCTCTCTCAAGAAAAATCTTAAAAAATAATCTTAAAACTGATTTTAAGTGTTTGAACAAACTAAAACTGTTTAGTCTGAAAAAGATCAATATATAACACACAGTTCCTTATGAGGGGATTAAATAAAAAGAAGTAAAAAACATCTAAGACAATTATACTTGTAAATCAATTATTTATTTTAAAAGGTAGAGTCACCTATCTATAAGTGATTCCTGCACTGAAAAGGTCCAGAAACAGGCAACCCTCCACTGTGATTTCCAGTGTCTCAAGGTCTCAAAACGTGGGCTGCATGCCACCTGTCACCTGGGAGCTGAATCAGCACCTGCGGGCTGTAACAAGATCTCCAGGTGATTCACATACCTATTAAACTTAGAGACAGGCTTTTATAGAGCAGTGGTTCCCAAACTTGTCTGCATATGAGAATCATATGGGAAGCTTAAAAAATTCCAAAACCCAGGCCATAGGGACACAGGCACTGGTGGTTTTAAAGTCCTCCAGGTGATTCCAGGCACAGCCAAGTCTGGGAACCACTGGTGACTCCTTTCATAAAGCACTGGTCCTCAAACTTGGCCGCACAGTGGGAGAACCTGTGGAGCATCAAAAAGCACTACCATCTGTTTCCAGCCCCAGGAAGTCTGATGCGACTGGTCTCAGGTGTGACCCAGGCACTGAGACTTTTTAAAGCCTTCCCAAGTGACTTTCATGTGCAGCAAAGTTTGAGAACCGTGATCTAGAGCCTGGCACAGAGACTTCAAGATGGTAGCTAAGTCTGCACCACTCTTTCTGCAAAGGGGTTTAAAGTCAGTGAACATTAATTAAAATTAACAGTTGGTCTCACAGCTTTCAGCTAACTCACCGGCATAATGACAGCTTCAAGCTTGCTGGGGTTCAGGTCTGCCAAATCTTCTATGTCCTCATGGGCTCTCCTGGCACTTTCCTCCAGCACATTTCTCTTCTCTCCTGCTGGGCTCTCTTTCAAGTGATTAACAATGTACATCTGCTCAGCATTAGGAGCAAATAGCTTCACCTTCAAAAATAGAAATAAAAACAAATGATGTCATTGCCTCTATGAAAATAATCAAGCAAATCAATCTCAGAGCCTAAACCAGGAAGGAAAGTCAGAAAACCACTAAGTAATTCCGTATGCCTTCAGGGCCAACACCAACTACAAATAGCCACAAGGAAGAACTGCAGGGGACTTCTGCAGGGGTTGGGGGGGAGAGCTATAAATTAGCTTCCAGAAAGAAAGTAGAACAGAAAGACACTGATTTCCAAATACATACATACACATATCTATCTATACACACACAGCCATATATGTGTGTATACATATGTATATAAATTACATAGCCCTTGAACGACACAACTCCATGCATCGAAAATTTGTGTAACTTTGACTACCCATAGCCTACTGTTGACCTAAAGCCTTACTGATAACATAAACTGTTAACGCACACATTTTGTATGTTACATATATTATATACTGCAGTCTTACAATGAAGTAAGCTAGGAGAAGAAAATGTTAAAGAAATCATAAAAGTACATTTACAGCTGTATTGTATTGATATTAAAAAAAATTCTGTGTATAAGGGGACCCACACAGTTCACACCCATGTTGTTCAAGGGTCAACAGTACATGCTTTTTAAAGAGATGGAAGAGAGGATTTTATTTTATTTTAAAGATTTTATTTATTTATTTGTTAGAGCACAAGCAGGGGGAGCGGCAGGCAGAGGGCAAAGCAGGCTCTCCACTGAGCAAGGAGCCTGATGAGATGCAGGGCTCAATCCCAGGACCCTGGATCATGACCTAAGCCGAAGGCAGACGCTTAACCGACTGAGCCACCCAGGTGTCCCGAGAGGATTTGATTTTATAGATAGAAACAGAGGGCTCAAAACCATGGGAGAGTTGAATAAATCTATGTTTAAAGTCTTTCTAAAGCTGGGATTCTCAAGCCTGCTGCATATTAGAATCACCTGGAGAGGCTGAGGCCCTGTTCCATGAGAACCCCTGGGATGGAAGCACTAGCTTGGGCATTGGTATGTCTTAAAATCTACTGAGGTGATTCCATCATCTGTCAGGGTTGGCAATCACTGAACTAAAGCAAATGGGAAATAAAACTCATAAACTCAGGGCTCTAAGTTAAAATCTCACGGGTTTTATTTATTTTTTTTAAGATTTTATTTATTTATTTGAGAGGGAGCGCACGAGTTCGATCCCAGGACTCTGGGATCAGGGCCTGAGCTGAAGGCAAACACTTAACCAGTTGACTGAGCCACCCAGGCGCCCCTAAAATCTCAGGCGTTTTAATGCCAAAAACCCAAAGCAGACCATTTGGAAGCTCTTGCTTGACCTACTTCCAGGCATCCAACCCAACCAAGCTCTGGATTATCACCCCCAGTCTGCCATCAGAAAGAGTTCCTCTTTCCCCAACAGCTGGATCCTGCAGGGGCAGTGATCTGGGGAGACATGAGGATTAGGAGGCAAGGAAGGAAGTGCAGGGCAGGCACCTATATACTGGGGCCCTAGGTGTCACAACTTCTTCACTGACTTCTACTCCACCCCAAAACTTGCAGGTCCACTTCTCCGGGATTTAGATAAGGCTGGTCTGAGTCAAATGTCCCTTGACTTTGAGAAGGCATCATTAGGACTAGAAAGCATACGATCATGTTTCAGCCTCCTGTTATTAAACTTTGTATTTGATTAAAATATATATTAATATTCTAAACATTCTCTCTTCTCTGTATTTTTGGTTTTACAAAACTGAGTAATATCTCCTATCTGTGGGATAGATCTACGGGAGAGATTCTAAGCACATATATATCCCATTATTAGTAAAAAGAAAAAAAAAGCTGCGAACGTTCTGAAGGGCAAGAAAGATGAAAAAAAAATGTGGACTGGTTTTTAAACCAGTAATTCTGGATACAGACTGGCTTGCAGTTGCTTCGTGAAATTAACCGGATCTACCTGCCCAAGGTGGAGGTGAAGATAAAAATTTAAATTTCACCTAAACTCTACCCTCCCCCAGAATCCTATAACTCTATTTTTTCCTTTGAGGAGATGCTATACAGTTCCACTGGTGGGCAACAGTTCAATGGTTGATAAACATGATTTTATCAGACTACAGTACTCTTCTGAGTGTTCTTAAGCTAACTGAGCAAGGACCCAAGGGAAACCAATTGGATTAAAATTCAAACTATTTTTTGATGGATCTTCCAAGATTTAAAAACCATGAACTAGAGAGAAGTCAGTACAATGAGGTATCAGGTAACAACAGTCTATAAGCATCTTCTGCCTGGGATGCTGGGGTCATAGCCAAAAGGAACAGAAGGCAGAACCAGGCCCGAGCAGATGGGAGCTACTGAGAGGCTGAGTTAAGGCTAATATGAGGGACTGCTTTCTCACCATTAGAGCTCCCTGCACGTGGAATGAAGAGACTGCAGTCCCGAGAGAGAAGAGCCCCACCACTGACCATGGTCAACTCGAAACTTGTTTCTATAGCTCTCAGAAGTCCTGAGTAGGATGGGAAGCTCCATTAGCCCTCTAGCCTATGATCCCATTATTTGTATATTGTTACTTTGGAGAGCTGTTTCAGGGGTAAATCATGCTCAAGTAAATACCCTCTGGGAATCCTGTGGGTGCCCTGTCAAACTGAACATTACATTTCAGCCGTCATAGCTAGGATGTGTTGCGCCCTCCCTCCCCACCCCCAACTTGTGTGGGTCTTTGGAGAGGTCAGTTGGTGATTCAGAACAGAGCCATGGTATGCAGGAGAGCTAGGATTGCACCCACCTAAATAGTTAGGTAAGTGGGTGTTAAAAGGGTACCCTGCCTGAATCTCCACAGAATTTCCCAAGCTGGCGCAGCAAGTGGGAGAAGGGGAGGGAGGTTGGGGGCGGGAGGGACAAATTCCCATCAGCCCTCAGAAAGCCTAGCAGGCGTGGGGAAGCCAGTGCTGCTCCCTCCATGGGTCATGTGGTCGCCTCTGACCTCACTTACTCCACTATCCTTTACAAATACTATGATGGTTCACAAGTGTTGTGGGTGAAGTGAAGGTAAGCTGCTCTCTTGTAAAACAAGTAACTATAAGTTATAACGCTTTTAATGTACTATTTATAGACATAAGTTAATATCTTTGTATAAAAGTATGGCAGGCCTTGGATATCTCACCAGAAGCAGGGCGGTTGATCCCATTGTTTTCTTGAGCTGGATGAAGGGTCAAAGAAGGGTAATGTAGAATCTTCTCCCCCACTGAAGCGGGTGATCCCAACAAGGAAGAACATCTGGGGGGGAAGGGGTGGAGTGGATTAAATAGCGTAGTATCGTGGGCTGTGCACTGCGGTGGCCATTGGCTCAGGTTGGGTGAGGACCAGTCATTCCTCCAGGATTGTCTTCCTCACTGCACCACCACCGCCAAATAAAGATTCTTTCACTCCAATGTTTAATGTCACCTAGTCTGGACCCTGTGTGGAGGGGTGAGAGTTCCGTGCTAGAGAATCCAAAGGAGGGGCCCAAAGACGGACTCTTTTGTTGGTGGTGGTGGTTTGGTTTAGGTGGGAATTGTTGAGCGCAGGTCAGAAAAATAGCTCCAAAGAAGCGGTGAACTTTAAACTGAGACGCGGGGCCAGAAGCACTGGGCATTCTGGGTCTGTTTCAGAAAAAGGAGGCCCCGAGGCCCGGATGGAGCGCTCCAAGAAGCCGGACCCAGGCGCCTTCCCGGCCGGCAAAGTTTTGAAAGCCACCACCCTGCGGGCAGCTGCGGACAGGAAAAACGGTCCGCACGAAAGGGCTCCGCTCCCTCCCGCTCCGGAAGGCGTCCGGCGCGGCGGGGCCGAGGCTCCGGCCGGGGAGAGGGTGGGACCGGCCGGACCCAGGCGGCCGAGTCCGGAGTTGGTGCGGCGCGGAGGCCTGGCTCCGCGCATGCTCAGTCCGCGTCGCCGGGGTCGGGAGGCGCCGGAAGCACCGGGAGCCGCCACATGGCGCAGGCGGGGAGCGCCCACCGTGGGGTCGGTGGGCAGCGGAGCGCGGGCGCGGCCTCGGGGTGCGCTCTTTGGCGCTGGGCCCTGGCGCTGCTCTGGCTGCCGACAGCCGCGGCCGACCCCTCCCGGCGCCAGTGGCCGGTGCCCTACAAGTGAGTGCGCGCGGGCGCGACAGGCGCGCGCACGGCCGGGGCTAGCGGGGCGGGGTGCCGGGGCCGAGAGGCGCTCCCCTCGCGGTGGGGGACCGGGTGGGGCGCGCCGCCCTGGGGCCTCCCTTCCTCTGGGGACACTTGCGCCAGTTTCTAGCTGACCTAGGCTCAGGACACTCCCTAATCATGAAAGAAACGGGAAGTAATGTCATTTTACTGAGTGAATTTTGGATGCAAGTAACCGACTGTTTGAATAGTTTGAGGAGACTGAATATCGCGTTTGTTTATTAACGTCTTGCGCGTCGTTATCGTGAGCGCGTACCCATTGGCACAACTGACAGCGTTACCCACTGGTTGGGGTTTTCTGAGACTTTCCGTTTTTATCCCTAAAAGTCATGTGTCCTTAGACTCGCCCGCCCCCTTTGACTCGGGCACCCCGGGAAGGCTGGTGACCTCGTTTGTCCCGTTCCCAGTCTGGGTGTAGGATGTGGTCATAAGACCAGGACAGAGACTGCAAACCTGTGAAGCTGATTGGAGCCTCTGACCTAGAAGAGTATTTACACAGCAGAAGATGGTCAGGTGGCTAAACACAAGGAAAGAAAACAACGCTGTTAACACCAGGCAGGGCTTTTGAAAACGCACAGCTATTTCGGATGACAAAATAGTGAGTGGAGAGGCAGGTTAACCTAGTGGTCAGGCGAGAGTTCTGGGTTCCAGTCAAATCAGTCACCACCATCACTAGCTGTTCGATAGCGGATATCCGTATCTCTGTAACCACATGTCCTGAGTTAGCAGGAATAGTAGCATTTACCCGGTGTTTGTAGGGGGATTACATCTAGTAAATGCCAGCTCTTGTCAAGCCTGGATATTAGCGTATTCTGCTCACTGAATGCTTTGCACCACTTCCTTGTTTTGCTCGATATATATGGAAAGAGAAGTTTGGGTTTTCTTGAAAAAAATGTTAATACAATGTTCGCTCAAAAAAACATAAAAAAGAAGTAAAAAATGTTCAATAAAATAAGAGATTGTAAATTCAAAACTACTTGATTTAAAATTAGGGAAATGTATGAACTATAACTTCGTGTTTCTATAAAAATTTCAAATATTGAGTTTAATCTTCTCTACTGAATATAATAAAATTTAACTTTATTAAGTTCACACAAATTATGCTTTTGAAATTACCCTTGACCTACAAGAGATTTAGCTGTGGGCAAGTGAAAACTATGTATAGTTAGTTATGTATTTGTTTCAACCAGATGAGCACCTCTAAAACAGGTAAGTATACCTGAGTCTTATAAATGTTGTGTGTGTGGAGGGAAGGGGGGTGTTAATATTTTTGGCTAACTTCTTAAAATAGAAATTTTTGTTGATGTGGTAGCGTTATAAAAGAACAGATCTGTCTAAAACCTTAGAGATCAGTATTCTTCAGGATAGATGGAGGCAGCGTCTTTCATCTGTATCTTCCACTGCCAAATATGGAAGGTGACCAGGGGTGTCTACTACTACAGTCCGCCCCCTGGTCCTATTGCCAAGGCCTTCGGGGATTGGGGGGGGCTTCTCTTCTTGTTACATTATGACAGTAAACTAACTGACCGATGCCTTAACTTCCTCTCTCACCGCCCTCTTCTAACTCATAAAATAAGGTTTGTTTTGCAGCAAATCCAGTCAGACCAGGGCTGCTACTTAAAATCCGTGAAGCTCACTCTGGGGCTCATTCCTTGCCAGTTGTAGAGTCCAGGGGTTGCGGTTCGTGCTGCGTCGGTGCAAAAGGACAGTCCCTGCTGCCCTCTCCTGCCCTGAAGCCTGAATTCTTTATTTACAGTTTTATTTACCCGCTGTCTTAAAATACTTAATGTTTTCTCTACTTTTGTGTCCTGACCTTTGGAAGTATTTTAAAAACCTAAGCCAGGTCTTCATCTCTTTCTTTGTCCTCATCCCCACCCATTCCACATCTGGTAAAAGTGATTTCTCTCCTGTGTGCTCGCAGGACTCTATCTTTCTTTAGCACTTACCACACTGCACTTGGTTTACTTGTTTAATGTATTCCCAGCCCCCACCCAAATGTTCTTGAGGAAGGGAACATCATTTTAATTTTGTTTTCCTCCTCCCTAGTATGGTGTCCTACACATAGTAGAGCTTTAATAAATATTGGCTGAAGGATCATTGGTTAATTTCATTATTTAAAATTGTTTACTTTAAAGATCTAATTAGCTTTATTAAACGATTCATGAATTGGGCCACATCCGGTCTAGCAAATAGAGGGGCACTCCTGTTGGTTAATTCTTAAGAAAACAGAAAATATATTCTAAAATATATATATATATATTCTACTTAATCATAATTATTTTGGAATCATCTTAACATATGGATTGTTTAGGAAATTAAATGTCACTTGAAAATACTCCTTTATTCAGTGAATATTTGTCTACTAAATAAGATCTGATCTGTCAACATTTTAAGATACAGCCTCCGTTTTCAAGATTTTCACAATGGGAGCAGGAAACAGAGAAGCATGCATTTATCAAAGTGCTTTTAATGTATCATTTGCTATTAAAGACATCATTGGAGGGCGCCTGGGTGGCTTAGTCGGCTAAGCATCTGCCTTCAGCTCAGGTCATGATGCCAGGGTCCTGGGTTGGAGGCCGGCATCCGGCTTCCTGCTCATCGGGGAGCCTGCTTTTCCCTCTGCCTCTGCTGCTGCTTCCCCTGCTTGTGCTCTCTGTCAAATACATAAAATCTTTAAAAATAAATAAGACGTCATTGAAGTTTGTTCACAGGATAACAGATCAAATGTTTAAACACTATGGGCTAAACTTTTGAATGTTTCCTCTGAAAATGTTATTGACAGTGGTACTAAAATCTGGATTCTAAAATGTTCAAGAAGAACCAAATTCCTATTAGAATCTAAGTTAGTGGTTTCTTTTTCTTTATTAGACGCTTTTCCTTCCGTCCAGAACCAGATCCTTATTGTCAAGCTAAATACACATTCTGTCCAACTGGCTCACCTATCCCAGTTATGAAAGGTGATGATGTTATTGAAGTCTTTCGGTTACAAGCCCCAGTATGGGAATTTAAATATGGGAACCTCCTGGGACACTTGGTAAGGCTGCATCTTGATCTTATAACTTCGGTTAATTAAATGATTTATTAAGTGGATTTGAGGGAATAATCGCTGTTCAAAGGGCTGATTTGAGACAATGTTTAATTGGTGTTCTTAGCATGTTTAAAATGAGTAGTCAGTGGGGCACCTGGGTGACTCAGCTGGTTAAACATCTGACTCTTGGTTTTGGCTCATCTCATCATGATCTTGGGGTCATGAGATCCAGCCCCGCCTGGGCTCTGTGCTTGCGGGCAGAGTCTGCTTGAGATTCTCTCCCTCTCCCTCTGCCCCGCACCCCCCTCTCGAGGGCACCCGTGTGCTCGCAAGCTTGTGCGTGCTCTCTCTCAAATAAATAATAAAATCTTTAAAATGGGTAGTCAAAAAAATATTACCGTATTTTATGATCCTGACAGTAACAAATGCAGTTGCTTTAATCCATTTTGATATTCTGTATCTGTACCCACCTCCTGTACCCAGCTCCTGGAAAGTAAGAAAGGAGAAGGCCTGGGGAAGGGGCAAGGTAGGCAGGAAACACTTCACCTCCAGTCCCTGCTGCACACACTTTTCCTAGGTTAGCTCACCATTTGAGCCTCTCATCCGCCTGTAAGTATATAGACTTCCTGAGACTGGCACAGAGCTTCTTGAACCCATTCTAAACTGTAAAGAAATGAAGAGCATGTCCGTATAGCAAACATCCTTACTGTCTGAGATAGGCAGCAGTCAAAACCAGAGTGGAGGAGGGCCTGGGCTTTGAGGAGCCACAGCATGGACGCAAGAATAGCAAATGGAGGAAGAATGGCTGAGCAGTTGCTGTAGTTGATAGACAGTCATGGTGTATTACATTTTCTCCCATTTGGTTCCTGGGCCAGTGGTTCCTTCACAGGTGCTTTTATACATGTATGATCTTTACACAGAAAATTATGCATGATGCCATTGGATTCAAGAGTACTTTAACTGGCAAGAACTACACAATGGAATGGTATGAACTTTTCCAACTTGGAAACTGTACATTTCCCCATCTCCGACCTGAAATGAACGCCCCTTTCTGGTGTAATCAAGGAGCTGCCTGCTTTTTTGAAGGAATTGATGATATTCACTGGAGGGAAAACGGGACGTTAGTTCTAGTAGCAACCATATCAGGTAAGTTTGAAAAATATGGCAATATTTGACAATTGCATCAGTATCCAAATGAAAAAAAAAATTACTTTCATTGAGGCATTTCATTCATGTTCTGCTCTTTAGAGGTCAGTTTACAAAATGTACTTCTGGAAGCAATAATTTTTGACCCAAACTATTGCTCATGCCAAGCGTCACCTTTAAACTTTTTTTTTTTTTAATTCATGAGAGACAGAGAGAGGCAGAGGGAGAAACAGGCTCCCAAGGAGCAGGGAGCCTGATGCAGGACTCGATCCCAGGACCCTGGGATCATGACCTGAGCCAAAGGCAGACGCTTAACCATCTGAGCCACCCAGGTGCCCAAGCGTCACCTTTAGATGATGAATAGTGTATCTCCTCTATTCCATGGTAAAAAATGAATGAAATGATAAAATGTTTTCTGCAATTAAATTGGACTTTCTAAATAAAACAGTAGAAGAACATCCACGAAACGTCCGATAAAATAACTGATTAAAGGTGCTGTTAACCGTATCTGGAAAAAGACTTTCAGTGATGATACCTTGTTTTTATGTCAAGAAGTAATAGCTACCACTCATGGGGACTTACTCTGGGCCCAGCAGCGGTTCCAGGTGCTTTATCTATATCATTTATCTATACATCATTTATCATCACAACCACCCCTCCCCAAAATAGTTACTGTTATTCCCCACCACCACCATTTTACAGATGGGGAAACTGAAGCACAAAGTGCTTAAAGTCACACAGCTAATAAGTGGGACTCCAACCTTGGCACTGAAGCCCTGTTGACCATTTTCTTAACTACTTCACTACATTATTTCCCAAAATATTCACAATCTTATGGATTTGAGGCTCCTCAGGCAATTGAAATATTTTATCTCTTAAGATTTTCTGTTCTGGGCACCTGGGTGGCTCAGTCGGTTAAGCGACTGCCTTCGACTCAGGTCATGATCCTGGAGTCCCGGGATCGAGTCCCGCATCGGGCTCCCTGCTCAGTGAGGAGCCTGCTTCTCCCTCTAACCCTCCCCCCTTTCATGTACTCTCTCGCTCTCTCATTCTCACTCTCTCAAAATAAATTAAAAAAAAAAATTTCTGTTCTTTTGGATGTATTGGAAAGTTGATGAAATACTTGGAATTTTGCTGCATGTGTAGCGTTGTTGGGTAGTGATGAAGAAAGTTCAGAACTTTTACCAGAAACTGGTATGTGACCTTGGATGACATTTTACTTTATTGACTCATTACCCCATGTGTGTAGAATGGGGATGAGACTGCCATTGCATCCTAGAGATAGGGAGCTTGCCCATATGATTCATAGAGCTCCGCATTATACTTGTTCTCCAAGAAAATGGAGATCTGGAATGAAAGCCCTGTTTGTGATAATTCTTCAGTAAACCACAGGACTTGAGGATGTTATCATGCTTTCCACTTGGATAGCTCTTTGCACAGCATTTTGGAGCATGTTATCTCATAGTTCAGTGAGGAGAAAACACTCTTCTTCCTTTTATAAGTAAGGAATTGAGGGTCAACCAGGTAGCATGACTTAACCAGTCTCTTCAAGTCACAAATCTGCTGGTAGAACCAGGAATAGAATGGTGTCTTAAATGTCATCTGGGGATCTTCTAACTGTACACCATGCTGTTACCTGATCTTCCTTCCTACTTTCTAATTGATGTGCCCCAAACCATTCCAACAATACCAAAGTCCATTTCTCTTTTAACCGTGCTCGGCATTCATACTCTTCATTCCAGGCCAGTTTACATTTCTCCTTTCTCTGTCCACCTATCTCATTATCTGAAAATTCTTCTTTCTGACATCAGTGTATGATATGAACAAGTGATCATTATTTCATGTAAAATAGTTTGTAATGTGCTGGTACCTAAATCTTTCAAGTTACCCATCTGCTTTGTGATTAATTCTGTTCATTGATATTTTCTCATGTTACAGAAGTGTTTTGAAGTATTCTCTCTTAATTACAGGAGTGACTTTTTAAAGTTGAAGAACACTAAGAACAGTATCCCCAGTTCTAAGAAAACAGGCTTTATATTATTCCACAATTTTAAGTCCATAAAGTTGATCAAAGCAGCCACTCTATTCATTTTATAGGACATGAAGTACTGATTTCATGGACTCAAGTTGGAGCACTTAAGAAAGGTTCACACAAGGTGAAAAAGTGAATTGTTGGGGCCAAGCTCTATTAGGCATTGTAAATGAGGTTGTAACCACACGAAGTATGGTGTTTTGTTAACTTTTGGAGAGATTCCTCTGGTCTGGTACAAGGTGGTGGAAGAGTGTGAGCCATTCCAGAATCTGTATAGTGCACAAACGTGGCCAAAAACATTTCCCGTTTAGTTGCTTCATTGGAAGAATTTGTATGGTTAGTGGGAAGGTTGTAAGCAGAATCCCACCAGCTGCAAGTATAGAGAGAAAAGGGAAATATCAAATATTCAAGGAGGATAGGGTATATAAGTATTTTTCTCTTGTAACATGAGTAGGCCAGCTTTCTAGAGTAGCGGCTCCCCTGGCTGCCATTCATACTGTGTGGGCACCATGCTATGTGACGGAAAAGCTCTGCATTTCCCCTCCTCCATTCTTAACACGCCTTGGCCCCGCCCCATTCACTTTTACCTCTTCCAGAGTTTTTTCCTGGTTTTCTCTCTTTTGCCTCTGAATCCAGAATTTGTTGAGTGGGGTAAAGAAAGAGGGCTTCTGGGGTGCCTGGGTGGCTCAGTTGTTAAGCGTCTGCCTTCAGCTCAGGTCATGATCTCAGGGTCCTGGGATTGAGCCCTGCGTTGGGCTCCCTGCTCGGCGGGAAGCCTGCTTCTCCCTCTCCCACTCCCCCTGCTTGTGTTCCGTCTCTCGCTGTCTCTGTCAAAATATAAATAAACTCTTAAAAAAAAAAGGGGGGGGCTTCTGCATGTGTATAATTTTGCTTTTGACTATACCTTAAATGATTGTAGAATTGGTATGTAAGACTTTATACACCTGTTGTAGCTAATGTTTACAATTCAGAAATACCTTGTACCTTGAAAAATAGAATAAAAATTGGCTGAGCTTGGATACCTATCGTGAGATACAGGTTTGGAACTATTACTATAAATAATAGATAATTAAATAGTAATAAAAACTATTATTTATTCATGGCCTTAATCATCAGGTTAGAACATTTTACATAAAACTAGTATTAGCTTTGATGTTCACATAGGTGATTTTTTTCTTTTTTTTTTAACTAGGAAACACATTTAACGAAATGGCCAAGTGGGTAAAGCGGGACAATGAAACAGGGATTTATTACGAGACATGGACTGTCCAAGCCAGCCCAGCAAGAGGGGCGGAGACATGGTTTGAATCCTACGACTGTTCTAAATTCGTGTTAAGGACATATAAGAAGTTGGCTGAACTTGGAGCAGAATTCAAGAAGATAGAAACCAACTATACGAGAATATTTCTTTACAGTGGAGAACCTACCTATTTGGGAAATGAAACATCTGTTTTTGGGCCAACAGGAAATAAGACTCTTGCTTTAGCCATAAAAAAATTTTATTACCCCTTCAAACCACATTGGTCAACTAAGGAATTTCTCTTCAGTATCTTGCAAATTTTTGATGCAGTGATTATACACAGAGAGTTCTATTTGTTTTATAATTTTGAATATTGGTTTTTACCTATGAAATTCCCTTTTATTAAAGTAACTTATGAAGAAATCCCTTTACCTAACAGAAACAAAACACTCTCTGGTTTATAATATTTTAATTCTGCTTTTTCTTTCCTTTTATCACCAGCATATATGTTTTTCACGGGGTGATTTTACATTTGTGGATTTCTTAGGCCTTTCTACCTTGGACCAGAAATGCACCTGGGCAGAATTGCCCCATACCATCTCAGGACTATTTTTGGAGAGAAGCTGAAACTTACTGCATTGGTCAAAGTGGGCCCATTAGGTGATCTTGGTTTCAAACTCCAAGCCTTTCTTAATATGAATTACAGTTCATATCAGATATATAGGATCTTTGGGGACACCCTTTTTTTTTTAATTGTGGATATGGTGTACCAAGATTTTTTTAATACCCTCAGTGACATTTTCATGATGGGAGGTACTTTTTTCTGGTACAGTAGTTATGCATTTTCATTTAAGTACTTTTTGGTGGTTTAGACGGACTTCACAGCTTTTGTAACTTTTGGGACCAGGTCTAGTAGTTTGATTTTGTTCTGTTCACTTAGAGACCAATCTGGACACCATAGCTGCAGCACTCGTGCTTCTGGATGAGGTAAAAACAGTGTTAAAGAGCTCAAGTTTCTAGCTAGCATTTTAGAATTAGCCAGCAACTAGCATTTTGTGATTTAGGCAGCTTAGCATTTCTGAACTTTACTGTCCTTATGTCTAAGATGATTCATCTGTCAGGATTGTTGTAAAGACTGAAGCCATGTATGTTTGTCATAGGAAAGTTACAGTAAATGGTCGCTATAATGATGAGTCAAAGAACAAAGTGCCATCCTTGATCTGGCCTAATGTAGTTTAAATGCCAACCTTTCCTGGGGTTTATAGTAATTCCCTAGACTGAGCTGACAGTTGAATGCTTCTGCAATTCTTCAAACACAGGGGACACAAGTATCTGACTGCAGGTGCATCTGGGTGAACAGGCACCCTCTGACTCCTCTACTCTTCTTGAATTCCTTCCACCCAGTTGAGGTGCCAACTCAGAAGAGGGTACACTTCTCAGACAGGGGACAGGTTTTTGTCAAGGATCTCCAAGTAGCTGTGCTTCAAGGTCCTTTAAATGTTTGGTGATGTCTATTCATGGAAAAAACACCACTCAGTAAGATGATGAAGCAGAGACAATCGGTTAAATATGTAAACTGTTACTCAGTTTCTACTAACATTTGAGTGCCTCTTGAGAGGTTAGTTATCACTGAGTTCTCCTACAAAGCCCAAACAGAGGCATTATTTACCTGACCCAAATGAGTAAACTGGGGCTTAGGTTAAATGACCTTTCCCTGGCTACCCAGCTAATGGTAACCGAGCCACATTTTGAACCAGTTCTGTTGACTGCATGGCAAACACTATCAAGCGAGGTTTCACCGTTACTCAAATATGTAGTCCTCAGACCAGTGCCTGCACCACAGGTTACCAACACCATAGGTTACTGGTCAAGTACAGACACGGATAGGAAAGATTCAGAAACTTCTTTTAAAGCAATTTATTGGAGTAATTTTGTTTCTGTTGAATCTAATAAAAAAATTGCTTGTATTTTGTATGTCTTTATTTCATTTGTCTAGGAATTAATTTTTATTGTCTTTTTTAAAACTATAGGCACTACACCAGTCTGAAAATAAAAACCCAGCCCTTCACCACAGATAACTTAAGCACTGCATTACTCTGCTTACTGCAGCACAAAGGCAAAGTCTTGCTAAGATACATGGGGAGAACTTTGTTTCACTGCCTACCATTTAGCCTATGTCCTCATGTTAATAGTGCCTAAACTCTCCTAATTAATTTTGCCTCTTTAACCTGCTAGTTATCTTCAGAAGGTCACAAACGTGGATCTTTGCGTTATCACCACCTAGTGGCTGAAATAGGGCAGTGCCAACTTTTACTAGATAATTTAGGAAAATTGATCTGGAAAACAGAATTCTGGATTTTCTAGAACTGCACTGGGGAAACAAGGAAAAACTCTTGTGCCACATTTGTGTTAACTCTAAAGCACAGAACTTGGTTCTGTAGCAAAGACAAATGAGGACATCTGGATGTGGAACTTGAATTTTTATTCAGTATTTTTCAGTTCCTAAGAATATTTTAACAAATGAAGGAATTCTGTGAAAATAATTGGTAGACTCAGGTGACTATAGCATAGAGCATAAAAATCACATTAGTACTTACTTAAGAATTTATCAAACTTGTCAACTGTACTTATGAAGTAGGCCTTTTGGAGTAGAGATGGAATGAACATGCTTTCAAAATGGTAGTTTATGGCCAGGCAGGAATTTGCCAATTAAATCTTGCTGCCCTTTGATCTACTATATAACTTAAATGTGATTTCTATTTTTCTGTTATGAATGTATAAAATTTCCTCTATTTCTGTGAAAAACCATTTTGTTGAAGTCTGATATAGGGGCTTTAGAATAAATATATCCTCACTTATTCTGGCTCAGTATTCAGTAAGTATACCCACAAAGTGTCATCAAATGTATTTTAATACTTATAGGAAAACAGTCAAAAGATTAAAATACATATTTGGAACCCTTGATATTGGCTCCTTTGAAATCAGGGAAGAAAGTCTTAAACTTCATCTAGTTTTATAATCTGGTCTGGTGGTACTTGAAGTTTTTGGGGCTTTCAGTTCAAGATCTTTTTTTTAAGAAATTGTTGGTATGTTATACGAAGAACAGTGTTCCAAAACCATACACATGCTTTTCCCTGTTCACAGCCAAGACAAATGGGCTGGGCGAAGTTTATTTCCATCATCTTCCTATTTACCTTTCATTGTCCAAGTAGCTTCCTGTGCTCTCAAATTTGCCTATCTACATTTTCTCTCCCCTACTTCATATATTCTTTTACTGGACTGATTATTCTAAGGATAAGCTCTTGGTTGTCTTTTGGAATAAAGGGCTTTGTGTCTGTTTGTAAGTCATATGTCCTTGTGTTTAAAGGATAGTTGGGTGTCAGAAGCAGGTAAAATTCTTCTGGCTGCTTGATAACAGTAAAATCTCAGATAAACTGAAGCTGGAGTCTACAAATATTGTTCCCAGTTATGTATGGGGTACAGATTACAGCTTCTTAAAGGACCTAGTTCAGGCCTAAGCCTTCACACCAACCCCCCCCATTTATCTATTCTAAGCTTTTCTGTAAATAAAAAATTTTCTCTGAATGCAGTAAATTGATTTAATCTTTAGTTATGCCTGTTGTTTTTTTTCCTGATAGTATTGTTAAATAGCCCAGATTACCAAGGGAAATTGAAGTTATTTTCTAGAAGCTGTGAAGAGAGGAAATGAAAATCATTTCAATAGTTTAGAAACTATTCTGGTTGGGACACCTGGGTGGTAAAGTCTGTTAAGCATCAGACTCAGGTTGTGATCTCAAGGTCATGAGGCGGAGCCCCAGGTCAAGCTGAGTGGGGCTTTGTGCACAGCAGAGACTGCTTAAGGCTCTTTCTCCCTGTGCCCCTCCCCTCAGCTCTCTCTCGAAAATAAATCTTAAAAAAACACAAACTATTGTGACTGTATGGATTTATAGAAGACATGTCTCTATGAAAAGGCTACCTGGGTTTAAGGACTTTTAAGAATTCTATTTCAAAATAATCTGTTTTATAATTCTTATTCTAAAAGCAGAGTCTATTCTTTTTAATTTAACCATTTTCTTTATAAAATTTGAAAAAGAAATGTGCATTTCACGGTCAGTTTTTATTTCCTATCACTTTAGTCATAAGAGTTTATTTCAAGGATAGATTCCATTTGCCTAATCTTACTACATCTTTCCATAAACTTATTTAATATTAAACACTGTATTTATCAATACAAATTTGAAACTAAAACCCTAAATTTGTATGCCTCACTTGTTGGAAAATCAAGTACATGTTAGGGTAGTTTTTAAAAATTAAATAATACAACAGCATTAGTAACTCTTTATTCTCAAATTGATAAAAGCATTTAACATACTTTACAGTATAAACAAAGTAAGTGCTATGCATTTTGCTTATAAAGTGACAAAGTATTTCAAGCATTATGTAATTCAATTTGTACAAAAAAGTAAATTTCCAAATAAAGCTTTGGTTAGTAGAACTGATTATGTACTGTCAAATCCATTTTCCAAAGTTGTTCAAGGAAGAAAAGCTTCATCCACTAACACAGGTATTTCTTGTACAAAGCTATTTACTATTGGTGAGAGGGGAAAATATTACAATAATTGCTTTTAATTTCCAAGTCTGGATCAGCCTTTTTTCTTCTCATTTATATGTGGCCAGAATACCATAACTTTTGAAAAATCACCTTTTACTTTATTCTTAGGAAGGTAATCTATTTAAAAAATAGATTAGATCTGTAAGACTGTTAGTTTCCGTAATTACCAAGATGCTTTCTAAAAGTTTCAAGCATTAATATATTAGTCCATTGGGGTAAATCACTTCTAATTTCCCTTAGGAAAGGTAATAGTCTACTAGCACTAGTGCTCAGAATCAAAGCTTATATAATACCTAAAAAAACTAAATATAACCCAAAACTTAATATTTTTACAGCAATGTGTGGATAACCTTTATTCATATGAAAGTAATAAAAATGCTACCTAACTTAAATAATATAAAATAGCATTTTAACCAAATTTAAATCACAAAACTTAAGACATTTTTCTATTAAATTTTTCCAGTCCACTGAGAATATTTACTCAAAAATATGATTATGAACTTAAATATATCCTCTTTTAAGTTTACTTGTTTATGCTGAACTGTACAATTGGTGCTCCTTTTATTTTTGAAAACTCTACTTATAGAACTATTTAATTCCAAAATGGAAAAATGAGCCATCACTAAAATTCACTGGAAATAATATTCTTTCATGGAAATAATTTATAAACATTTTAAAGTTCTACCTTTAATTACTTCAATTTGGCTTTTTTATATAGATAAGTTTTTCATTTCAATTATTGTATAATACTTCAAAACTAGCTTTAACAAAGATAAAACCAAGGAGAACTGGTAAAGCATTCCTTACTTTACACTGGATGCCTCAAAGTGTCACATACATAGTAACATCACAGAAAAGAATTTTTATGGTTTAGCAGATTATAGAGCAAACCTGAAAGTTTATACAAAGTTAAACACTGCCTCCCTTCCTGTTTTTTTCTTTTAATTTGATCTTGGCTCTGTTTATTATCCTTCTATAATAACCACTGACACTTCCAGTTTTCTAAGAGATCCAATTACTTATACATACCTCTTTAAACAGCTCTGTAACATATTTCAGAACATTCAACCAATCTCTTTCATTTGATACGACATATCCTACACATTTTTTCTCACAAAATGCTCTGTCCTGAGCTATATTAAACACCTTATAACAGGTGTATGTATAACTGAAGACCCTAAAATGTCAAGTTTACATTTTTAAAAAAATGCATAGAGAACATAACTTTGGAAAACCTATTAGTACTCACTTCTCAGATACTAGTATAGGTTTTGTTTCTTTCAGACTGTTAATCTTCATAACTGGTTATTACTTTCAGATCTGAATGACATTTTAAAAGATTTTTTCTGAGCTTTGCTATCAGGCTAAAGAAAGATGAAGTTTTCTGACCGAAACTGGTCCATGGGTCTTCCAGTAACATCCTTACATATTCAATGCAGGTATCAAATTTCCAAGCCACAAAACAGAATTACATCAGAACTACAGGAAATAAACTCTTATGATAATACAATATGCTTAATGTTAAGGTGCTATTCATCATGCCCTACACATCATTCGGTCTTTACCAAGTAGGCATCATGTCTGGAAACCACACCCTACCGAGATGCTTGGACACCTCCCAATGGATCTGCTCCAAACTATATTTTTGGTCAGGAATTAATACTTCTTCCATAATGGATAACTGAGACAGGCGGCCACCACACATCTTCACAAACTCAACAAAGGCACTACATGAGACTTCACATTCCCCTAGTCCAATAGCTGACAAATTTTTACAACGTTCTGCAATGCGAATTAACTCTTCATCAAGTGGCCGTAATCCATTAGCACATACTACTAGTTCAACTAGTCTAGGGCATGTCATTCCCACACGGCCAAGCACATCTTTGCTTACTGATCTCCCAAAGTAAAGATGGGTGGCAGGTATTTCATACCGGAAGAATGGATCAAATTCCTCTTCATATAAAAAAAAATACATCACTAAGTTCACTTTTGGTGAATGTCTGATGAAAGCATCCCAGCTGCTCTTCTGAATAGTATGGAAGTGTGTCTGTCCAGGATTTTCACTAACCACATCAATGCGCAAATGTTCTAATCGGACGTGTTTTTCAGAAGATAAAGCAAGCAGCAATTCATCACTTAACAAGTGGTAATTCAGGGCCAGTTCACGTAAGCCATGACATTGATCAGCCACACAAAGGATACCTTGAAAGAAAAAAGACCTAATTATTTCCAAATTTTTGTACAAATTCATCATTTGTTCAAAAAATTTCATGAAGTACATGTCTCACAATAAAGGTTTACCATATTTCCCTATCACAAAGCTATACAATTTAAAATTTAGTTATATTGTTGGACTACCAGAAAGTCACAGTTAAAAACCTATTACTAATTCTGTCTATAAGAAAATGAGACCAATTCTAAATATGATACCTTAAAAAGACATGAAGCTCACTTAACAACTTAGATCATAAATTATTAATAAATACAGTTGACCCTTGAACAACACCGGGGTTAGGGGCACTGACCCCTGTACAGTTAAAAATCTGCACATAACTTTTGACTCTTCAAACATTTAGCCACTAATAGCCTACTGTTGACCAGATGCCTTATTGATAACATAGTCAATTAATACATATTTTGTATATTAAATATATTTTGTGCTACATTCTTACAATAGTTAGAAAAAAGAAAATACTAAGAAAATCGTAAGAGGAAATATATATATAGTATAAATCTGTATTTATTGTAAAAAGTCCACGTGTGTGGACCCACAAAGTTCAAACCCATGTTGTTCAAGTGTTAGCTGTATGTTAATATTCCATAACTAAGTTTACCCCAGTAACAAATGGACAGTGTCATATTTTTTAAAAAAACTGATTATTAATACCAAACTTGCAGGTTAAGCCAAGAAAAATTATATGATCATTGCTATAGAGGCCAATGGACATTTTTTGAAATTGAAAACTTAATCCTAATTAAAAAGAAAAAAAAAGGTAAAGCCATACAAAAGAATCAATGTAACTAAATAAAACATTTGACAACTTTTTAAAAAAGATTTCTAACACGTGAGCAACAGAGTTTTAACTAATAGTATATAATAAACTTATCAAATTTCCAAGAAAAAAAATACCAAGATACCACTAGATAAATGAGTCAAAGATAAACAAATTCACATTCATGGAAATATTAAATATAACTAACATATTCTAACATATCCAGAAAACAGTTCTATTAAATGTTTCCCTATACTTAGGGCACTATGCTTCAGAACTGCACCAAACCCCTATCAGCAGCAGATCTTACCAAAGGTCAGTACCTGATCAGTGAAATGGCCTAGAATAAAAATTCTACCCCAACCAGATGGCCTATACTACTTGATAAATGATCCATTCAAACCATTTATTTCTTGTGTTTAGAAACAAGGATAGGAACAAAACACATATCATATTATCTACTATTTATTGTATAAGTATGACATGTCAGGTACTAGATATGTTATCCCATGAATACTCAAAAAAATCTAGAAAAGTGTTATTTCTATTTTGAAGTCGATGCAGCTAAAGACAGCAAAGCTGGAATTCAAACAGACTGACTCTTAAGTTCATGTACTTAACTACTGGTTGAGAAGTGACAAGACAGGCATCAGTAAGACAAAGCTTAATAGCAGTGGAAGGAGAATATAGGCAATAGAATCAGTGAAGAGATAAATTGACTCATCAGTATAAGAGTCACAAAAGAGGGAATAAAAGACATCTGTGCTGGAGCGCCTGGGTGGCTCAGTTAAGTGTCTGATTCTTGGTTTCAGCTCAGGTCATGATCTCAGGGTCATGGGATTGAGCCCTGCACTGGGCTCCGTGCTCAGTGCAGAGTCTGCTTGTCTCTCTCCCTCTGCTCCTCCCCCTCCACTCTCTCTCTTTCTAAAATAAGTAAGATTTCATTTATTTTAGAGAGAGAGAGCACAAGCAGAGGGAGCGGGAGGCAGAGGGAGAAGCAGGATCCCCGCGGGGCAAGGAGCCCGATGCGGGACTCGATCCTGGGACCCTAGCTAGGATCATGACCTGAGCCAAAGGAAGATGCTTAACCGAGTCACCCAGGCATCCCTAAAATAAATAAATTAAAAAAAAAAAAAAAAAAGACATCTGTGCTTCACTCTTCAGCCACCTCAAAGTTTTTGTTCTCCATAAGGTGTGGATATACTTTGAAATAAATCATTACCCAGGATAACCTGATCTCTGTTCTTTACAATCTCATAAAGCCTGATAGAAAACAAATACATGGGGAATAGTAACCAAAGACGCAAATAAAAGAAACAGATACCATTTGATAACTATTAAAGCAGTTGTGGCAGGCATAATTCTAAAAATGGTTCCCAAGATCACACAACCTAACCCCCTGGAACTTGTAAATGTGATAAGATACCACTCCCATGATTATGTTACGTTATACAGCACAGTTGGCTTTAGGATTGTCCAGGTGGTTCTAATCTAATCACATGAACACTTCAAAAGCTGAGTCCAGTTGCAGAAAAGAAGTCAGACTCAGAACTTCTCTAGCTAAGCAGACAAGCTAGCTGAGCAAAGCCTATAGCTCTGACGTACAGAACTGTGATACTACTAAATCAGTGTTGGTTTAACCTGCTAAATTTGTAGTTGTTAGTTACGCAGCAATAGAAAACTCAAACAGGGGCGCCTGGGTGGCTCAGTCGGTTAAGCAACTGCCTTCAGCTCAGGTCATGATCCTGGAGTCACGGGATCAAGTCCCGGGCTCCCTGCTCAGCAGGGAGTCTGCTTCTCCCTCTGACCCTCCCCTTTCTCATGTGCTTTCTCTCTCTCTCATTCTCTCTCAAATAAATAAAATCTTTAAAAAAAAAAAAGAAAACTCAAACAGTTACTATATGATTCAGCAATTCCACTCACAGGTATATAACCAAAAGAAATTAAGCCTTATGTCCACACAAGATCTTACATGAGTTTTCATAGCAGCATTGTTCATAACAGTCAAAACGTGGAAACCCAAATATCCATCAAATGAACAAAAGGTAAACGTGGCATATATCCATACAAAGGAATATTATTTGGAAATAAAAAGAAATGAAACACTGATATATGCTATAACTTGCACAGAAATTCATTATTGGTGGTATTATAAATTCACACAACTCATTTAGAAGAAAAAACAGTAAAAAGCATAAAAAAGATCCAGAACCTCTGACCTAGTTCTTCTACTTAATCATCTGTCCTATGGAAGAAATTAGTAGAAGGAAACCGCTATGTGCCAAAATAGTTCATTTTTTAAATCACAGCAAAAATGTAGAAATAAGTATCCAACCTTAAAAGAATTATAAGACAAAATGTTGGCTTATCAACAACACAGAATACTAACTAACTAAATGTTTATTATTTCAGCTGATACTTAAAAGCGTCTTCATATCAAGCACTGGTGCTAGGGCAGTAAAATACAACATGAACAAGACAGCCTTATCCTAATAGAAGGCAGCAGATAATGAAACAAGAATGCTCTGGGAGTCATAACAAGGGAATCAAGGAAGATTTCCCAGAGCTAACACAGTGGGACAGAAAGAATTAGAAGGATCAAGTGAGGGCAAGAGGTGAGGGAGAAGGAAAGTGAATAGTATTTCCCGTATAAACACCCAGTCGTGGAAGAAACACAAGCCTTCTAAGAACTAAAAGGAACTCAACATATAGTAATGCAAGTAAGGTAACATCTTTATGGATGAAGCCCAAGAGACATGCAAGGGCTAGATTATATGGGACCTTGTAAGCCTCAGTAAGGAGTTGGGATCTTACCTAAAGCATAGTGTGAAGAAAACGAGAAATCAGATTTGTATTTTAGAAAGATTACCATCTGTAGCATGGAAATCACATTAAAGAAGAGCAGGCTGCAAGTTAGGAAATCAGTTTAAGAGGGTACTGCACAGGGGCGCCTGGGTGGCTCAGTTGGTTAAGTGTCCGATTCTTTTTTTTATTTTATTTTATTTATTTATTTGACAGAGAGAGACACAGCAAGAAAGGGAACACAAGCAGGGGGAGTGGGAGAGGGAGAAGCCGGCTCCCCGCCGAGCAGGGAGCCTGATGCGGGGCTCGATCCCAGAACCCGGGGATCATGACCCGAGCTGAAGGCAGACGCCCAACGACTGAGCCCCCAGGCGCCCCTAAGTGTCCGACTCTTGACTTCAGCTCAGGTCACAATCTCAGAGTGGTGAGATCGAGCCCCACAACGGGTTCCTCAATGAGCACAGAGTCTGCTTATCCCTCTCCCTCTGCTCCTCCTACCCACCCCACTCATGCTCACATCCTGTCACTCTCTTGCTCTCTTTTAATAAATCTCAAAAAAAAAAAAGAGGGCACTACACAAAGATTATGGGGGCCTGTACTAGAGTAGTAAGGGTGGAGATGAAGAAAGGTGCAGTGTCAGTTCAGGTTGCTTAACAGAATACCACAGACAGGGTGGCTTACGCAATAAATACTTATTCCTCACAGTTCTGGAGCCTGGAAGTCCAACATCAGAATGTTAATAGCATGGTCAGGTTCTGGTGAGGACAATTCTTGCTGGCTTGTGGATAGCCACATTCTTGCTGTGTCTTCACATGGTGAAAAGGAGATCCTCTCTCCTGTCTCTTCTTCTAAGGGCACTAATCCCATTTATGAGAGCTCTACCCTCATGACCTAACTCTTCCAACCCAATTCCAAACACCACCACACTGCAACTTAGGGCTTCAGCAATATGAACGGGGATTGGAGAGGGGATCGACACAGATCTTCAGTCCGCAGCATAGAGATTCAAGGCATACTTTAGGGATGGAGCCACCAGACCTTGGTGATTGAAGGGATGTAGAAAGGGTAGGAAGAATCAAGGATGTCTGTCAGGTCCCTGACAACTAGGATGGATGGTACCATTTATTGAGATAGCATAAAGGAAAAGGTGAGAGATTTGGATAGAGGGAAAAGAAAGTTCATTATTAGTCTGAATATCAATGAGACACTCCCAAGCAACTGGGCCATCGCAGCTTAACAAAGCTCTGGAGTTCCAGAGCAACTCTAAGTAGGAAGTGTTAACATATAGAATGAAACTGAAACCATAGATGACCATGACACAGCCCAGAGTCTGCACAGTAAAACAAAAAAAGGACCCAGCACAGAACAGTGAAACACCAAAATTTAAGGAATGAAAAGAGAAATCAGTAAAAGAAATGGTAGAACAATCAGAGAGGAAGGAGGAAAATCAAGAGTACAGTATCAGAGTCAAGTCACTAGTATCAAATGGTGCCTAGAAATCAAGCAAGTAGACAACTATAAGGACTGTATGAAATGGGAAAGAAGTTTGATAAAATATTCAGTGAAGAAAAATAGAAAATAGCCCTTAATTTCAACTTCAAGAAAGAATAGTCCCACTATGCAAAATATGGATAGAAAGAAAATATGCAAATATGTTAAATTTTAAATTGAAATCCTCTATGGTTATACTCTTAAATTAAAAAGTATTACAAGTAACCCTCTTTCATTTCCCTTCCCTTCCTGAACAGCTTGCCCAAAAGCCATTAGGTAAGACCATGCAAGTTTAGACACACTATCAGAATTGATGTGTATGTTTAATAAAGTAAATGAACAGAAGATGGACCAGGATAAAGAGAATAATGAACTCATAGTCTCACAGAGAAACCAGAGACCCAAAGGCTCTCCTATATTATGGGAAGTGCTGTAAGTTATGTTCAGAGTGCTACAGAAACAACACATGGGGGATCTAAACCAGAGAGAAGGAGGAAATAAGAACAAAACTGGATCATCTGAGCTCAATTCTGAAGGCTGGCCTGGAGTTAGCTAGATGAAGAAGTGGGGCGGGGGGGAACGGTATTCCACAAAGTACAATGTACTAAAGCACACACACAGGGACTAAGAACTGTAGTTATGTAGGACTCAAGTAAAAGCGTCACGTGAATGAATAGCAAATAAGATTAAAGAGGCAGGTGGAGATCAGGATACAAAGGGCCTTGTACCCTATCAAGCTATGAAATATGAACCACACTCTCACAGCAAACCTATACTGTAGATAGAAAATGTAACCAAGGTCACATCAGAAGTGCCAAAGGTCCATTCTTCTTAAATTATATTTTATTTAGATAATCACTTTCAGTAATAATCTAGAAGTGGCAGAAGCAGCTAGGGAATACTGCAATAGACCTAGCCATTCCCATCACCAAGACCCTCCATGTAGGACACATGGACAACAAGTAAGTAATCTCCATCCAAGAGGAAATCATTTTCTTGGGGGAAGGCCAGGCTTTAGTTATGGCAAGGAGGTGGGAAGTATTTAAAGACACCAAGGATTTAACACTATGTCTTAAAAAGAGGTTTCTCAAATAACACAGCCAAAAGACTGGGAGGGATGTCAACAGTGGGAGGATGTGTCAGAAGTGAAGCATCAGAGAGCAGTTATACCAAGTGCGAGTTTATACTTACTTTACAATATGAACCATTTAGAATTTAAATGATTTCAAACTGAGTAATGTAGTAATGCTTAGAAAATTCTATAAAAGTTGGAAAGAGCTTTCATAATGCTATTCCCCATTCAATGGGCTCTCAGCTCCAAAATTCAACATAGGAATAGGGTTATCTTGCAAAATGTAAGATGGCAACTTTAGCACAACTCTCCTCCCTCTACACAGTGAGAAGAAAAACAATTACTAAATCGCTGATTCAAAACCTACCCTGCTGGCTCAACTACAATTAGAGAAAATTCTATCTAACCTGAAGGGACACCTCAGGCAGATCTAATACTGTCTTTTTTTTAAATTTATCCATTTTCTTGTACAGGTTGGACACAAGTTGCCAAATAAGAGTAGAAAATAAGTTGAAAGTAAGTGTCTAGGCTAGGAATGCTACAGAATTTATGTTATTGTATTATGACATTAAAAATATGTTTATGCAAAAGAGATGAAATAATCATATTAACCCATCCACAAGGTTAATGATCACAGTTTTTAATTTGATAAATACATCAATACATTTTACTAACAGGTCATCTGGCAAAAAGCACAACATACCTGCTGGAGAGACGTGAGGACAGCTGCTCATTTTCAGCAGCTTGAGTGTATCACTGTTGTTGGCCACTAGTACTTTGAGGGATGGATCATCTACTGGGGTATCATCTATTTTAAGCGAGGACAAGGATTTGGAGTTTACAAACACTACCGTCAGTGCAGAAATAAAGTGAGACTGAAAAGCAAAAAAATTAAAACAGTTGCAATTTTCACAAATGAGAAGGGGGTGTTCATATAATTCACATATGGTTCATCTGAACCCTAATGATATATTACTAACTGTTTTAGGCATAGCATCCCTGCACTCTGTAAAAAAGAGATGTGACTATTTGCGATCTTTGAGGAAAATCTTTTCAGCTGTAGAAGAAAGAGATTTCAAGCCTTAGGGTGAGTCCTAAATCACAATAATCACTGGTAAGAAGACAAATTATGGATTCCAGGATGAGAACACCTCTCCAAAACTTCATATCACATCTGGAAACCCTGCTCCGGTGTTTTATAACACTCGACTGCATTCTTTTTTGGTCTGATAATGACTGTTAAAATAGTAATAATTATTGGCATAATCATTAAAAATTATAACAAAAATCAACTCAGAAGCTATGAAAGACTTACTTGGAATATAAAAGCTCACAGAGATTTTGATCCTAAAATAAGGAAAATCACACCTAAATAAAATTCCAAGTTTAAAACTCCTTTAAATATGTTAAATTATCTATAGTATTTTCAAGCCATGTTATTCTAATGTATTCTCCCACAAACGTACCAGTTATTATTATTGCATTTATTATATACATGTAATTATCTGCTGGACACAGAATCTGACCCTAAAGGAACCACTGTAGTACAGCAGGAATTAAAGCATGGTCAGAGTATGTAACTTGGAATCAGCTAAAACCAATGGACAAAGAATCCAGGAGTAGGAAAGAGAGGTAAACATATGCTCCAACATCTTCCTCTACATAACCAATCTCACCCTCCATTTTGCTTTATAAATTCACTACAGCAGTTAAAAGGAATGAGGGCAGGCTAACAGCCAAGAAAGTACAATGAAACACCATTTTCATGATCACATACCCTAACTTTCTTTTCCCCTACAATTAAATAACTGGTTAACTAATTAAATTTTGACCCATTTAAATGTTAATAGCTTTCTCCTACCACTTCGGCATCAAACTCAATTATATCTTGTACAGTCACATGTCATTAGTATACTCATGACTATCACTGCCTTTTCCTCATTTCCCTCAGATTTATCTCTGGTCAAATACACTTCTTTCATGTTCTCTTCAGTTCTCCCAAGATTTCCAAGATATAGCAATATCCTATTTCAATCTTCTACAAAGCCAAAAAGGGGACGGGGGGGGTGGGGTGGGGGAACAATATAAGCATCTTAGACCCATTTAATTAAGGAAGGAAGCCATCCTACTAGATGCATCATAGTACCCAAAGAAAAAACTACTAAAGTATTAGTACTAGATATGTATAATGATAATCCTTAGTAGTAAGAAAAAAGGAAATTAAATTTGTTCAGCATACCTTTTAATATAGTATGTTTTATACTATATATTTGTTTAGCTATGCTATGTACGTAGAAAATCAATTCAGAATATATCATTTCCCATATAAGTCAGTGCTTTTTTTTTTTTTTTTAAGATTTATTTGAGAGAGAGAGACACAGCGAGAAAGGGAACACAAGCAGGGGGAGTGGGAGAGGGAGAAGAAGGCTTCCCACTGAGCAGAGAGCCCGATGCGGGGCTCGATCCCAGCACCCTGGGATCATGACCCGAGCCGAAGGCAGACACTTAACGACTGAGCCACCCAGGTGCCCAGTGCTCTAACTGACTTAATCAGAATCTCCTGGACTGCTCATAGGAGGGGGAAATTCAGAACAGGAAAAGTAATCCAAAATCTCAAAGTTTCTAAAGGTGATTTTCATGTACATTAAGTTTGAGAGAACCACAGTGCTCGGACTCACGTACTTACAATCTTAAAATGTTGAACAGAGTATCTTACCCATCTCCCTTACCTTACATGAGGAAAACATTTAATCTCAAATGTATGTAAGGAAACTTTTAAAAAATCAATTAAGGGGCTCAGGTCATGATCTTAGGGTCATGCGATCAAGCCCCATGTTGGGCTCCACATTAGGTGTGAAGCTTGCTTCGGATTCTCTCTCCCCCTCTCACTCTGCCCCCAACCCCAGCCACTCATGCTCGGTCTCTCTCAAAAAATAAAATCAATTAAGACTTTGTAATCAACTGGTGATACATTTGTTATTGATATTCCATTCCATTACCACCTGGGTTATAACACACACTCAATTTAATACTATTTCTTCCTGAATCACCCTAGTAAATTAAACTGTTAGATGTGTTATATGGGTATCTATATTTCAGTCTGCAGTGTACTCTGAAAAAAACCTTTCAAATTATTGCTGGATGCTAACCTACCCAACATCAGCTAACAACTCAGGGGGCCTTTATCAATTGCCTTTCTAAAAATGCACACTTGGGGTGTCTAAGTGGCTTAGTCGGTTGGGCGTCTGATTCTTGATTTCAGCTCAAGTCATGATCTCAGGGTCACGGGATCAAGCTCCACATTGGGCTCCATGCTGGGTGGGGATTCTTCTTGAGATTCTCTCCCTCTCCCCCTCCCTTTGCCCCTCCTTCACATTCGAGCGTGCTCTCTAAATTAAATAAATAGGGCTGCCTGGGTGGCTCAGTCGTTAAGCGTCTGCCTTTGGCTCAGGTCATGATCCCAGGGTCCTGGGAGCGAGCCCCGCACTGGGCTCCCTGCTCAGCGGGGAGTCTGCTTCTCCCTCTCCCTCTGCTGCTCCCCCTACTTGTGCTCTCTCTCCGTCAAATAAAATCTTTAAAAAATGTAAATAAAAAAATTAAATCTTTAAAAATGCACACTTATTTTTCTCCTTTGAGACTAGTTATTAGAGACACCATATAATTACATGCAGGATTATGTTAGAACATATATATATGAATATAAATAGTTCACTCTTCACCAAAAAGAAAAGGTTTTCTTTAAATAAAATCTATGCATTAATCCAAGCTGCACTAATTTTTGCTCAAGAATAAATCTTTACACATTTACCAGAAGATTTTATAAGTAAGCTATATATGTTCTCACTACTGGCACTACTTTTCTTTGATTATAATTTCACCAATCTGCTCTGAAAGTCCAAAAAGGGGCTGCTATATGTCTTTTTTCTAATATGCTTGTTTCTCAGTTTTACTTAGTCTCTGTTAGTATGTCCCCTCTGCAAATTCAAACTTTTCCCATCAAGAAGTACAAGGTAATCAGAAAAAGGAAAAGCTTTTTTAAAAATCCTATTGCCTAACCATCTAAATAGTAACCAGTTTTCCACTGAGTATACTATTTTTCTTACACTTTTATTGTCACTACAAGAAATGGGCAGGGCTTCATTCAATTTCTCAGTAACTGCCAATAACAAAACCAGCAAATACCTTTGGTAAATCCATAAAGCTTGGCCGAGCCGTTGAAATAAGTCCAAGTGTTTTTAAAGAGCAATTTACCAGCTGCGATAATATATCACAAGCTGCTTCAGCTGATTCTTTGCTGCTGTCCACCTTAAAAAAGAACACATCATTTAGCCATGCATATATTTACATTTCTCTGTGTAATCTTATTTTTACAAAAGCACGAACAGTTATTAGTTTATTACATTACAAAGAGTATTTATTCTTTCAATCATATACCCTCACATACATGTCTCCCTGAAAAATTTTAAGTGCAATTGTCAAGACTTAAATTTTGTTATGATACAATATATACTTAATGTTGAAAGGACTTGGTTTTTAAGTTGATTTATTCCAAACTGACCGTATGATATATAACCTAATGGAACACATGAATTTATAACCTCTGAAAAATAATTATATATTTGGTAGTGGATCTGATTCTACATGCAAATACAGTGTCTATGGTACACATGTTTCAAGGAACCATAAAGTGAGCATTTACTCAAAAGGTTCAAATTAGTCACAACCTGGGATTCATCATTAATGATATTAATGGAAAGATGAATGTGAAATAAAATAAGGACATCTGACCAGTGAAGCATGAAAATCTGAACCAAATGAGAAGCAGCTGCTCCCACACATAAACATTTCCTGGAGGAAGAGTAATATGGACAGAAACTCCTGTAGGATATGAGAAGGAGCTCTTCTACCAAAGAGGAAGTTTTCCCTGGGCTAAAAAACATCTTAAGAGAGACTACTTAAAAGTAATATTACTTTCATTTCCAGATTGATGTACACTACCTTAACCCAAAAATGTTCTCAAGAGCTGGTTGTAAAACTGATGGACTATTTCAGAAGTGTTTGTAATACTTTTCATTGGCTAAGTATTTCTACACAAGTGGTTCCAATGTGTGCTCCCTAGACCAGCAGCATCAACAACACCTGGGAAGCAGTTAGAAATGCAAATTCTCATGCTCAACCCAGATCATCTCAATCAGAAACTCTGGGGGTGGGACCCAGCAATCTTTGTCTCAACAAGCACTCCAGGTGTTTATGATGCACATAAAGTTTGAGAACCACTGTTCTATACTCATAATTGACTACAAGCCTGTCTAGCCTAGTTAGTGATAAACTGAACACAAATATAATCAGGAGAGCTCAGGAGAATCTTAACAGTATGGTTCTTTTGGTAAATCAGAAATTGTATCTCAGGAAAATAAACAATCCCTAATAAAAATGTTTAAACTTAGCCATTCTGACTGGTGTGAGGTGAAATTAACAAGTCAGGAAACGACAGATGTTGGCGAGGATGTGGAGAAAGGGGAACCCTCCTACATCGTTGGTGGGAATGCAAGCTGGTGCAGCCCCTCTGGAAAACAGTATGGAGGTTCCTCAAACAGTTGAAAATAGAGCTACCACATGACCCAGCAATTGCACTACTGGGTATTTACCGCAAAGATACAAATGTAGTGATCCGAAGGGGTACATGCACCCCAATGTTTATAGCAGCAATGTCCACAATAGCCAAACTATGGAAAGAGCCAAGATGTCCATCGACAGATGAATGGATAAAAAAGATGTGGTGTATATATACAATGGAATATTATGCAGCCATCAAAAGGAATGAAATCTTGCCATTTGCAACGACGTGGATGGAACTGAAGGGTATTCTGCTGAGCGAAATAAGTCAGAGAAAGACATGTATCATATGATCTCACTGATATGAGGAATTCTTAATCTCAGGAAACAAACTGAGGGTTGCCTGAGTGGTGGGGGGTGGGAGGGATGGGCTGGGTGATAGACATTGGGGAGGGTATGTGCTATGGTGAGCGCTGTGAATTGTGTAAGACTGTTGAATCACTGACCTGTACTTCTGAAACAAATAATACATCATATGTTAAAAAAAAAAAGACAGTAGGAAGGGAAAAATGAAGGGGAGGAAATCAGAGAGGGAGACGAACCATGAGACATATGGACTCTGAGAAACAAACTGAAGATTCTAGAGGGGAGGGGGTGGGGGGATGGGTTAGCCTGGTGATGGGTATTAAAGAGGGCACGTACTGAATGGAGCACTGGATGTTATATGCAAACAATGAATCATGGAACGCTACATCAAAAACTAATGATGTAATGTATGGTGATTAACATAATAAAGAAAAAGTTTAAACTTATAGGACAGATGGTTTTGTGAGGGTTATACAAGTTAGATACAGCTGAATTGTGTCACATGGCTGTAAAGGAGTTTAACACTGACCCAGCCAACCCCCTGGATGCAAGTGGTCTTAAACATATAAGATTAATGTATTACGCTCATCTTTTCTCAAATTTACCATTAGAATACTCTTAGACAACTCAAAGATGACTGAAACCAAGGAAGGCTCTTGAAGTTTCTTCATGGGGAGGTGGGGGGAGGGACAACACTCAAGGAGTTCTTGGATTTGTTTGATTCTCTCACCATTCCCTCACCCTTACCCTCAGTTAGGGTTGCCAGACAATATACAGGACATCCACTTAAGTATTATGTCCCAAATAATGAATGGAACATATTTATACCAAATTATTTGTTGATTATCTAAAATCAAAATTCAATTAATAGACATCCTCTATTTTTACTTGCTAAACCTACCAATCCTACCCCCAGTGGGCTAAGTGCCTTTGTGCATTTTTCTGGTAAAATGGCCAAATGTACCCAACCATTCCCATCACCACCTCTCTCCTCCTCTTCAGACACATGTGGAAGAATAAGCAAGTAATCTTCATCTAAAAAGGAATGACACCCTTGAGAGAGTCAAGACTAGTTTCTGCAAAGAACTCTGGGTTAAGAACCATTGCTTTATCTAGGTTTAATCTGACCTATTTAACAACTGCTACCTATGGGTAATCAGATATTCCATATGTTACTTTGCAACAACTGTCAGGTATGTTAAAGGTTTAGTAAACACGTCTACATTCCATTACTCATCCTCAGAACAAAACATTATAAGCCTCTGTACTCCTATAAACCACTGTGATTCCTTAAACTATTCCAGACAGCTCAAAAAGCCACCCCACTTAATTTCTCTCATCACTGCATGAACTCCAATATGTCCCTTCTGGCAATGAAAAGAAACAAACAGTTCTCTTTGGCATTCTTCCACACACCTTCTCCTATTTCTCTCTAAAATATATTCATCTAAACCTTTTACATAATATTTCTGTATCTCCTTTTTCTTTGAAGACCCTATATCATAAAGCCATCAATAAGCAGAATTCAGTCCCTATTAAACAGTAACAGGAATTAAGTTTAGTCAATCATAATCTCCACATTTTATATTTTTTTCCTCAAATTAACAATAATTCAATGTGACTGTCAGCTTTGGTAAATGATTTATGCTTATTTAATAGTTGCTTCTGTTCTTTTAAAAAATTATCAGTAATTATGATTTAATGGAGTTATTTAGCTCAAATATATTTCTGACAGCTTCTAAGGTATGCAGTAATTCTCAACCTTTAAGAACTTTCTCTAAAAAGGCAGTATTTTAAAGACAGGGGAAGACATATTGGTTTAGGACAAAAAAGCCAAAACAAAATATGCTTTATTTTTTAAAAGGATTTAAAGTATTACCTTGAAGCTGACATATTGCAGATGGTTTGAATGTCTTTTAATAATCTGTTTGATCAGCTCTGGATGTGTAGCTTTCAAGTAAGATGTAGCTGGCTGATTCAGTTCAAATTCGAAACATCTCCACAAGTCAGGCATGTGAAATACCTGGTTCCAGTTGCGGCAAACTTGTGAAGCATGAGCCCGGTCAAGAAGAGGCAAATACTTAAATACTTGGAGAATAATGTCCTGAAGGAGATTACCCCAATCACAAGTCTGAGAATGCTCATTTGTAGTCCTCAGTTTCTTAGACTTCTCTGCAGTACCTTCCGATGAATTATGGTCACTATCTCTTCCTCCTCGTTTCATCCTATTCAGAAAAATGCATCATTTTTTTTCATACTTAACTTTTGAATAAAAATAAATCCAATACTCATTCTGTCACTGAGATGCATATGTATGTTTATAAATAGAAACACAAACATGCAAAAAGAACTGGACCAGTAATTCAAGGAGAATATCAAAACAAAATATAATGAAAAATGCCAGTGGAGACCAACTGTTATTTTACAGGTGTTTTTAAACATGTTTTTATACTGTACTACTTGGGTGAGGGGAAGAATCATGATTTTGAAACTAAATCAAGAATTATATTTCAAAAACTGTAGTCAACTAAAAGGAATATAAAAAAGAATCTACGGTGATACTTTCCAAAGGTTCTTAACAGACCTGTACCTCTGAAACAAATAACACATTATATGTTTTAAAAAAAGAAGATAGTAGGAAGGGAAAAATGAAGAGGGGGAATTGGAGGGAGAGACGAACCACGAGAGACTATGAACTCTAGGAAACAAACTGAGGGTTCTAGAGGGGAGGGGCTGGGGGATGGGTTAGCCTGGTGATGGGTATTAAGGAGGGCACGTACTGCATGGAGCACTGGGTGTTATATGCAAACAATGAATCATGGAACACTACATCAAAAACTAATGATGTAATGTATGGTGATTAACATTAAAATAAAATTAAAAAAAATCATCTAAGGATACCTGCTATATCTGAGTTAAATTCAAGGACACCACAGTCCCAAGGACCTTTAGAAAGGATTTGAATTAAGTAGCCAACAGATCTTTCCACACTGAATAGTCTGTGATGTGCATTACTGCCAGATGCAATCTCTGCTTAAAATAAACAAATCCATCCCTACTATGCACAGGTCCAAAATGTGGTTTCTTCTTCCAACACATCAGTTACTATTGCAATGTTTACCCTAAACTGTATTTCTTTTTTTTTTTTTTTAAGATTTTATTTATTTGACAGAGACACAGTGAGAGAGGGAACACAAGCAGGAGGAGTGGGAGAGGGAGAAGCAGGCCTCCCGCGGAGCAGGGAGCCCGATGCGGGGCTCGATCCCAGGACCCCGGGATCATGACCTGAGCTGAAGGCAGACGCTTAACGACTGAGCCACCCAGGTGCCCCACTAAACTGTATTTCTGAACTAGGTATGTATTTACTCTGTATATATGTACTACCTTCATTCCATTTGTTTTTTTGTAATGGTCTTTGTTGCAAAATAGTAGCATGGTTAAGAGAATGGGCTCTGGGGAATCAAGCTCCCTGGGTTTGAACTGTGGCCCTACCTCTCTTCGTTATGTGGCCTTGAACAAATTACTTGACCTTCCTGTGCGCTTCAGTTTGTAAAGTGGGGATAATAACGCACAGGGTTCTTGTGAGGAATTAAATAGTATTAGGGCTTGAAAGGAGATAGAGAATGTTGAATTCAGGTACAGGAAAGCAGTCTAGCATTAAAGACATTACAATGTATGACACAAAAATGAAGTATGTGTGAGAAAGTGCAAGAACACGTTTATGTATAAGAAACACACACCGGAAGTAGATTCACCACAGTAACGTACTATAAGTGGGATTATACTGTATTATATATTAACAATGTAGTAATGAGATTATAATAGTGGCATTACAGTTGAATACTGTTTTGCCAATATTATATGCGTTTGTCTATATTATACGCATTTCTTTTAATGTCAATGAATTACATTTTAATCAGATAAAAAGGTCTTGTTTTGATTTGTTATTTGGAAAAGTAAGTACTGCAGGCTCCAAACTGAAGGGGGTAATTGCAGATCAATCACTAGTACCCCTGTTTAGTTTAGGCCTGCAACACTTTTATCTCTAGAGAATAGTTCTGGCAGGGTAGTGGTTTCGATTTGGAGTCACAGCTTTTGGAAAGAATGGCTTGTGGCTCTAACTCCCTTCTTCTGGCATATGAGTGTGTAAGAATTTCTGATTTCTGTGTGGGATGAAGGATGTGCATATGCATGACTCTTAACCAAATATGTCTCTGTAGACTCTATCCAACAGCTAGCAAAACTTGTAAAAGAGGACTGGCGGCTGGAAGGAAACAATGGCAAAGGCCCCTTGGCCTTCATGCCATTAGAATCCGCCCAGGAGGTCTTAGCACATGTGCAATAAATGAACTACATTCCTCACTGATCCTACTTCCAACTATGTGAGTTAAACAACTAGCAAGGGGAGAGGAAAGAAGAAAACAGAATGACAGAGGTGATGGCAAGAGGGTAGTTTTATGGAAGATTAAAACTTGGGTGTGAATCTAAGAATACATTTTTGAATGTGTTTGGAGAAAAGGTAGTATAATCTACAATATAATCTTTAATATAAAAAAAAACCTTCTAGTAATAATATCCCACTAGAGGTTGAGGTAACACTGTCACTATGACCCATTTTTCGGCCCTACCTTATCCTGAAGGCTTAATTTTAGCATAGAAAATTTGGGTCAAAGAACAAAGAGTCTGCTGCCCACCAAACTCACAATTTGGCTTATAATTTCTCTTCTGACTGCCTAAAATCACTCATAATTTCGAGATGCACAGATTCAAAAAAGAATGAAACTGTCTTTATAATTTCTACTCCTTAATATACAATGCTGACTGCCTGTTTCTGGAGAAAATCTTCTAAAACGATAATTATTCAACTTACAGATGGAATGATTCATTTTACTTTAGAATATAGGGATATATAAACAATAAAATGACAGCCTTATTTACACAATTATCTTTGCTAATACTTTGCTGATGCTAACAATAGGTACTTTCCTTTGTCTATTACAGCCCTGTTTTAAATAAAAATATGTTTCAATACCCTTCCAAGTTGAGGGGAGAAAAAAGGTGCCATATCGAAAAGACATATGCAACCCTGAGGAATAGTATCTCTTGGTCTAGATATAAGACTGTATGATCACCAAAGTATATTTTAAGCACTTACCTCTTATGAAAAGCTGAACAAAAGTCTACAAATTGTCATATGTAATATGACTGTAATATGTCAGTCAATAGTCTATGTCAGCAATAGAAAAATGCAAGGCCAAATGCTGATAAAAATGGTTCTCTGTATTATTTTCATTCATGCATGAAAATAAAAGAACACTGTAGGCGTCTAATAAAATTTTTAAATGTCAGTTTTTTCCAAGATGATCTCAAGTATTTTATTAAATCTATTTACACATGAAGCTTTGCTGTATAAACAATTCAGAGCATCCACCAGTCTGCAAAAAATTTACATCAATGGAGTTTTAAAACAGGAGTTCTCCTGTTTTAGTCAAAGTGAAAACACCTCTTATATTTGAACAGGAGTGCAGAGGAGGAAGCTGGACAATAAATGTCAATGAGACTTTGCAGAGCACGAAAATCAGGCTTCTTCAGGGCTCCAGCAGTTCCATTTCAAACTGCAACTTCTCCAGGCCCCAAATAATTCATGCAACTTAGGCCCCAAGAACATTTGGTAGGGACTGAAATTATCATGATGCACCAAAGGGGGGGGGACACTAATAAGGAAAAACTACAGACTAGTTGAGCAGCACAGGGAGTTACTGAACTCTTAACATTTCCATACACTCTGAAAGAAGCAGTAAACTCGTTCATTAGAAGAAGCGCTGAGAACACTCAGCTGTGTGTCCACCATTTGTATTAAGCACTTTTAGTAAACTGTGCATGTAGTGATTGTAAAAGCCCATTTGTACTGAGCTCTAAAAAGCCTCTTTTGGCATCACATTCCCTTTCCGTTTGTGTTCTGCTTTGACTAACATCAAAATTAATCTGCATTCTTCGGCTGGAATACAAAGAAAAAAAAAGTGGGAAGAGATTAATTCTCAGAACTAGATGGTAGGAAGAGTGTGGTGATGAAAATATATGTAGCGGTTATTTGTAGAAAACTGAGTGGAGGGCATTATTATAAATATTTCAAAAGAAGGAGAAAAAAAGACTAATTAAGAGATCTGGGCCACTGGATTGGACATCATCAGCAACAAAATAATGGCAATCTACCCTCTTAGCTTGGAGATGCATGTCAGTCATTTAACAGGCTGCTTCCTGATCCCTATTTGCAACTCCACCTGAAACGCTGCCCACGCCTAAGGCAGGCGCGAAGCTGCTCATCGCAAGTTGACCAAGTTTTCTACTTGGCTACGGGGCCGAAGCGTCCCCTCCTCCTGCGCCACCTCCACGGATTGGCTCTCCGACATTTCGCACGCGCTCTACCCTGGGCAGTCTGTTTTGACATCTTAACGCCCCTCGTTTTTCAAGCTACACACACGGGCACAGCCCACGCCGGGAAGAGCGTGGCAGAGCGCAAGCTCTACGGTGCCTGTCACCAATCCCCGTCAAGGGTAATAAAACCCGGCGACAACCCCGAGCCCGCACACGCACCACGCCTTGTTGACATGTTTTGAAGCAGGCATCGCGGGGAAACGCCCCCAAGCAGGCTCCAAGGTCTGGGCGCCGCGCTCCGCCCGACGCTCCCGAGGGGCGGCCAGAACGCGCCCGGGACCCCGCGCTCCCGACCCGCCGTGCCGCCCGCGAAGGTCGGCGGACCCACCCCCGCCCCGCCGTCACCGGGGGGCTCTGGCCCTGCCCCTCCGCCGTTACCTGCTGCCGCGGGCGGCTTCCCGCACACACCACCCCGGGCTCCGGGGACGGCGGCGGCGACCGGTCCCGCGGCTCTCATATGAGGCCCCCCGGGGGCCCCGCTTCGCGCTCCCGCCGCCGCGGCCCCCCGCGCTCCGCCCGCATCCGAGGCTCTGGTCCCGCGGCGGACGCCAACGCGGCTCCACCTTTGCGGCTCTGGCTGCCCCAGGAGAAAACTTCTTTTTCAGTCCCGCGCGGTCCGCGTCCTCCTTCCGAGACCCCTTGTCGCCGCAAAAGACTCCTTCAGCGAGTCGCGGCCACCGCGTAGGTCCCCGCCGCCTCGGCCCAGACAGCGGCTCCAAAATGGCGCCCGGGGCTCGCGGCCGCGCGCTTTCCCCGGCGCGTCTCCGCCCGAGAAGGCGGGCGCGTCTCCGCCCGAGGAGGCGGGCGCGTCTCCGCCCGAGGAGGCGGGCGCGTCTCCGCCCGAGGAGGCGGGCGCGTCTCCGCCCGAGGAGGCGGGCGCGTCTCCGCCCGAGGAGGCGGGCGCGTCTCCGCCCGAGGAGGCGGGCGCGTGTCCGCCGGGGCGCGCCCGCGGAGGGCGGGGGAAGGCGGGAGTGGGCCGCGCCCGCCGGGAGCGCGCACCGCCGGTGCCGACGGGAGCCTTCGCCTTCCGATTCCAGGAGAGTCGGCCGCCTTTCTCCCCGACGCGCTACTGCTCCTTTTAGGGGAGTTTTCGTTTCGAAGCCAGTGTGGGAGGGCTGGAACGAGCTAGATGGCTAAAAAGCTATCTGCTGTTGAAATTGGAAAGTTTAGGGAGATGGAGCAGGAAGGGAGGAAAGGAGGGACTGTCTCCGCAGCCAGCGGCAAACGCACAGCTGGTTCGCGGCAGAAAAATCAACTCAGCTGCTGACGGCGGACACACCTCCGCGCTGCCAGGCGGGGCTTCGGCTGGGCACGCCTGCGCCGCGGAACCCGAGGGGTTAAAATACAGGCTCTAAAAACTGACACACAGCCTAGGTTCGTATAGGTGATTTTAAAAACTATGAAGAGTCAGGGAAGAATGGTGGCAGTGTTAACGATGGGATTACAAATGATTTTTATATTTAAAGTTTGTATTTTCCAATTTTTCTAAAACCATCTTTTTGTCATCAGAGTTACTACTTTTTAAAACTACCTTTATAAAGTAGATAGACTCCTGAAATTTGAGAACAGCTTTCTGAAACACAATGAGAAAGTGTAAAGGAGTAGATGGCTATTTAAAAGATAACCCCCAGGTGAAGCCTTGTGTCAAGTCCAGGAGTCTTTGTGTCTTAAGGGCTGCCTACTTAGCTTGTTTTAAAAGTTCGGATTTTTAGATCCTGGGTTTTCTTAAAGTTAGAAATGTCCTTAGGTACAAAATCATAACTTGAATCATGCACCAAACCTCCGGCCTTCCTCCAAAATAAAAAGAAAGTTATTTTTCACCCCAAGAGGTCTTCTCCGTGATCTGCCCCATGTGTAAGAGCCTGGAAGCAGTGATGCCCAGCGAGTGCTCTACTCTTCTATCGCTCCCCAGAAATCAACCTTGGAAGCCATGTGTAAAATTACATTAAAATTCAGTGTGGGAAAATGCCATCGGTTCTTTGTTGAGGGCCTGGCTATCTGATCATCAGGTCAAATGGAACAGAGTCTCTCGCCACATAATAATGTGGATGGATCTGAACGGCAACATTTTTTTAGGTTGTTCAGTGACTGAATGATGAAGGACAATGGGAAGTTTAAGACAGGCAATGATAATTATTAGTGGAAGAAAAACAGGTAAATCAAATCAGGCCCATTTATTTAAAGCACGGTTAACAGTATAAATGATTGGCAAAGCATATTAAGCCAAATCAGCAAACGTAACTAGGATATATGGTATCACGTTAAAACTCTCACACTCCAGTCGCAGTCTCTTTTAAAATCCTCGTCACAGTCTGTTCTCCCCCTAAAGAAGACAAGGATCTTGACACATTTCACCTATTGAATGTTCCCTCTCCTTACCTGCTACTGTTTTTAATGATTTTGTTTCACCTTTTTGTAACTTGTGTTTTGAAATTTGTGTTTATTTTTAAACCTGTCAGCACTTACTTACATTTGTCAGTTGTATTAGTCAAGATCCGTGCCACTGAAGGGGAAGGAAGAGGGTGGCTGTGGAGTAGTTTGGTCCAGCACAGAATCTTGTATTGCCAACCCTGTTTAGAATTGCCAATACATGTGATAATAAAAAGCAAACCAACATTTATCAGCATTATGACTGTTTTTAAATTCTCTACAGACAGTGTACCCTCTCTGCCAGGAACAAGCTCTTCCCATCTCCACGCCCACCTTGGCCCTCCACTGGTTAAGACAAATTAGGTTATGTTGAGTAGCTCCTAAGACACCATTGTAGTTACTCCTTGTTTCAGTGACTTTCACAGTTAGAAGTACTACTCCAGGATTCAGTATTTTGTATAATGTTCCTCCATTGGGGTTTGTATCTTGTTTTTCTCATGATTAGACTAAGAGTATGATTGTTTGGGAGAAAGATCACAAATGTATAAAGTACCATTCTTATCACATCATATCAAGGCTACCTGTTGTCAAAAGGACTTAATCTCTCTTGATGTTGACATTCGTCAGGGTGAGGTCAAGTTGCTCCACTACAAAATTACTTTTTTTCCTCTATTTCCATACTGTATTGTTTAGAAGGAAATCACAAAGCACAGATGACACTAAAGTGTTGGGGAGTTATACTCCATCTCCGTGAGGGAGGGGAATGTCTGCAGAAATTATTGGGAATTGTTCTGCATGAGAGGATTGCCTCCCTATCTCTTAATTTCATATTTTTATGTCTTTATTGCCCTGTACTGAAATCTTTGTGATTTCCTCAGATATGTCTTCCAACTCACTAATTCTTTCTTCAGATCAGTATAGCTTCCTTTAAGCCAATCTCTCCCTATATTTTTTATTTCTAAATGTTATGCTTGGTTCTTTTTCACATCTGTTTGATCTTTCTTGATGTTCTTTTCTCGTTTTTAATTTTTTTTCTTTAATCATTTTAATCACATGAAATAATTGGGGGCCTAATCTTGATTTTTGTAAATGTTCATGGTGGGTTTTTATTCATGTATTTTATGATTTTTGGATTGTGAATTCATCTTCTGTGAAGCTTTTGGTGTAGGAATCCTGTGCAGCCTGGTTGAGGGCGTGTCACTCTAGAGAGGCTTTTTGGGTTTGCTTCTGCTAAGTGCTGCAGGGTATTACTAGCCTGGAACAACTTTTTATCATAATTTCTTGACTCCTGGGTTCTTGGGTCATGACAGTATAATTTCAGGCTCTAGCCTGTGTGAGGGCAGGCCCATGGTTATGAATGCTCAGAAAGACTTTTTTTCTTTTTCCTAACCTAGAGCTCAAGCTAAGACAGGTTACCTGATTGTTTATCTCCCTGTGGCCTGGGCCAGCTATTCCTTGAAAAGGATAAAGATCTTCAAAATTCCCACCTTGTGGAGGGATCTGGGTTACAACTTCTCTTGCAAACTCATCTGCCGTCCCCATATAAGTCACTGTCTCTTCAGATAGTTCTTTCCCTGCAACCCTTCCATTTTGGTCTTATGCACTGCATGCTCACTCCTCTCAATTCATTTTCTATGTCTTTTAACTGCCCTTTTATATTTTTCTCTTTGTTTCTCTTTGCTACATTACATATCATCTTCTAACTCACTGATTTTCTCTTTGCCTCCAATATAGAGTTTATACCAACTATAAGCTGAAATTGAAAATCCCATTCCCCAAATTTCTCATTTGTTTTTCATATTCATCTAATTTTAAAATAACTATTCCTTAGGGCACCTGGGTGGCTCAGTCAGTTAAGCATCTGACTCTTGATCTTGGCTCAAGTCATGATCTTAGGGTCTTGAGACTGAGCCCTCCGTCAGGCTCTGAGCTGAGCATGAAGCCTGCTTTAGATTCTCTCTCTCTCTCTCTCTCTCTCAGGGTGCCTGGGTCACTCAGCCAGTCAAGTATCTGCCTTTGGCTCAGGTCATGTTTTTTTAAGATTTTATTTATTTATTTATTTGAGAGAGAGAGAGCAAGAGAGAGCAAGTGGCTAGCTCACTTGATTTCAGCTCAGGTCATGATCTCAGGGTTGTGAGATAGAACCCACTGTTGGGTTCTGTGTGGAGCCTGCTTAAGATTTTCTTTTTCCCTCTCCCCTGCCCTTCCCTCACCCCTCGCTGCCCTCTCACTGTCTCTCTTAAAAAAAAAAGTAAAAAGGAACAGGTAAAATTAATTTTAATAATATATTTTATTTAACCCAGTATATCACAACTATTATATTTCAATATGTAAGGAATTCAAAAAAATAATTTAGGTATTTTCAATACTTTGTCTTTTAGTACAAAACCTTGGGCTACTTATTTAACCTCCATGAGATTCAGCTGCCTCATCTGCAAAAGGAAAACAATTGTGCACAGGTTTGTGGAAGATGAAAGTGTGATAACGCACATGAAGCCCCTTTTATTTATTTATATTTTTGTTTCCTATTGCTGCTATAAGAAATTGCCCCAGACTTAGTGGTTTAAAACAATACAGATTTATTAAAGCATATGGTTCTGGAGGTCAGAAGTCCAGGTCGGCTAAAATCACAGCTCTAGCAGAAAATGTTTCCTTACCTGTTCCAGCGTCTGAGGCTGCTTGCATTCCTTGGTTGCTGGCCCCTTCCTCCATCTTCAAAGCCAAACAGTGTAGGGTCTTCCACTCTCTATCTCTGAGCTCTGCTGCTATCACCATCTCTCCTTCTCTGGCTTTGATCTTCCTGCCTTTTTCCCATATTAGGATTCTTGAGATTACATTGGGCCTGCTGGATTAATCCCGGATAATTTCCCCATCTCCAGGTCTGTACCCTTAATCACATCTGCAAAGTCCCTTTTGCCACACGAGGCAACATATTCACATCTCCCGGGAATTAGGACATGGGCATTTTTGGAGGACTGTTATTTGCCTACTACACCCTCCACTCTGGATTAGCAAAGTGTTTAGCTACTGTAAACTCTTGACAAATGTTCATTTTTTTTTTTAAGATTTTTATTTATTTACTTGCAAGAGACTGAGACAGAGAGGGCAGGAATGGGGGTGGGTGAGGGGCAGAGGGAGAGGGAGAAGCAGACTCCCCACTGAGCCTGACACAGGGCTCCTTGAGGGGCTCCACGTGGGGCTCCATCCCAGGACCCTGAGATCATGACCTGAGCTGAACTCAGATGCTGAACTGACTGAGGCACCCAGGTACCCCAACAAATGTTCTTATTGTTAGAAAACCTTGATTCTAGTTCTTAACAACATTATTTACACATTTTTGTAAGTGTTCTGTGAGTGTCTTATCCTTGGCATTTGGCACAGCACATCGCACGTATTTTACTCACCAACTCATGTTCATCAGGTACTTTCTGTGTGTAAATCATGGTTACTAAAGCAGTTGGGAACCCAGTTCCCACCCTCATGAGAATGTACTGTCAACTGTAGATACAGAATGGTGCTCAGATATTTATCAATGAATTAATAAAAACAGCTTACTTCCACTTCAGAGGAACACATCATTGCTTTAGCTCTTACCATACTCTCTCCCTGGGATGCTCTTTCCTACTTTTCCTTGACAAAATTTATCCATGCTTCAAGACTAGGCTCAATATCTGCACTTTGCTTTTTTTGAGGAAATGCACATTAAGTTGTACCTGAACATGTTCCCTGCCTTGCTTTGTTAGCTAAGAAATGTATCTCAAAGTTGATGGCCTGTTCTCTAGCCACTATGTAAGACTGTATGGTTACTTACTGGACACTCATCTCTAACCTGGGATTTCTTTTCATAATTTTTCTTCACTTCAGTATTTATCTTTTATGGTCTTTGAATTTCCTCTAAGTTACCTTACATGGTTTGTGAAATGAAGACACCATAAGTAAGTCATTTAAAATGTGTTATCCTCCTGTGTCAGTCAGTCAGGTCCTCTGGGAAACAGAGGCCAAGATAAAGTTAGAAGTGCAGGAAGTCTGTTTGGGGTAGTGCCAATGAGAGATGAAGGGGTGAGGGGCAGCAGGCGGGGACGGCCATAAGACTGCACTGTGGGTTTGACATCTAGGAGAGGGTAGAAAGAAGGAAGGCTGGGTGGGAAAAGCTGCTCTGGGAAAGTCTCGGCTAGCCCCAGAGTCCTGGTGCAGATTGTCCAGAAAGCAGTGCTTGTTGGGCAGAGATGGCCAGGTCCTAGCACCCCATACTCCCGCCACTGGCTGGGGCTTCCCTGGGGAGAGTGTGGCTTTGGACTAAGTGCTGTGGCAGATCTCACAGGTGCTGCAGCTGGAGGCTGTCGATTAACAGCCTCCTTGACGTGGGGTCTCCCCGCAAGGAGATCCAAGCTGTGCACCTCCAGATCTAGCCTGCTTCTTGAGGCAAATACTGTCATGTTCCCTTCATAACCTTACCCATACAGCAAGTGTCCAGTTACTTCTTTTCATTGAAGCTGTGGGTGATGTAATAGCAATAGCATGATATGGTAGAGCTTGGGTTTTAGAGACAAAAAGAACTGGATTCACATCTCAGGTTTTGTTTTGTTTTAAGATTTTATTTATTTTAGAGAAAGAGGGAGAGAGGGAGAGAGAGTGCTCAAGAACTAGAAGGGGGAGTAGCAGAGGGGGAAAGAATCTCAAGCAGACTCCACAAGCTGAGCCTGGAGCCTGACAAGGGGCTCAATCTCGCAACCCCAAGATCATGACTGAAACCATGATCATGACAGAAACCAAGAGGTGGACGCTTAACTGACTGAACCACCCAGGTGCCCCCACATCTCAGGTTTTGCTAGATTAGATTAGCTGGAATCCAGTGCAAGTCATTTAACTTCTCTAAACCTTTAAAGTCATAAAATGAGATTAATAATGTTATATCCTTCAGAATTGCTGGATTAAATGAAAGGCCTACAATTTGGTGTCTGCCATTGAGAAGGTGTTGAATAGCTTAATAGAAGGTGCTGAATAAATGTTTTCTCCTTTACTCTTCACTTTCAGATACTACTTTGTTGTGGGACGAAGTGCTTGTGTAAATTCTTTCTCATTTGACTTAGATTAGGTATTATTGTTTCTAAGACATTGTGACTGAAGAAGGGTAAGTGGGTTACTCAGTTCACACAGCCAAAACAGAGGCAGAAGCAGGACTCGAACTCAAGCCTACTGGCTTCAACTTCAGCATGCTTTAGGCACTGTTGGTGGTTTTCAGGAAAATGAACTGCCATGTCCCATCAGACAGGCACTCTCAGAAACACATGTTACTCTACACAGGTAGAATTCGGTGACAAAGTGGGGAGAGACGTGGGGGCTGAAAATCTGAAAAAGAAGGCGAATCAACACCTGTTGTGAATTAAAAGTGAACAGAGAATACTGCATGTATTTTTCAAGTAATCTTATCGATAGGAGAAGGAATTTTTTAGACCTAAACAGTCTGGCGGGAAAACTGCTTAAAAATGGCTTATTCCTAGGCCTGAAAATATAAGAGGAAAGCAGGTTTCTTTCCAGCTTCCCTAACACCTGCTATCGTGATTCTGTTGTTTCTTACCTTTTTCTTTGTGCAAGGTATGCTTGAGACAGATGCATGCAAAGCCCCTTCCTTTCTGTGCTTTGTCATAACTTGTTCCTGAAGTTATGTTCTCTGGTTTTGAGATGCTTGGGATATGATTAAAAATACCTTCCTCATAAATTATGGTAAGTTTTATCCTTTTGATTTCTAGAATATTAACTTGAGATGGCTCATTCTGTCAAGCATCTCATTAGTTTCTTGTCTCCTTTTATATCCATCACAGTTTACACGCTGGAACCGATCAATTTGCCAGCAAAGTTAATGGATACAAAATGGTATTCTTTCCAGTTCTCAAGTGTCCGTGACGTCTCCCGTGTGGCATTCTGAAGGTTGGTCTCATTCCCATGGCCTGTGAGTTTACATCCATTCTAATTACCTTACCTCTACTCTTACCACTCTAATGGCCTTACCCCGTTCTCCCCTCCAGTCTCCTCGATATACCTAGGAACAGCTTCTGTCTCGTCTCTGCATCTATTTTGGGTTTTCTTTTTTAAGATTTTATTTGAGAGAGAGCGAGCGAGCTCACAAGTGGCAGAAGGGGCAGAGGGAGAAGCAGACTCCCCGCTGAGCAGAGAGCTGGATGTGGGGCTCGATCCCAATCCCGGGCCTCCAGGATCATGACCTGAGCTGAAGGCAGATGCTTAACCAGGCGCCCCTACTTTGGGTTTTCTGGAAAAATTTAAAGCCGGTCCTGAGCCTGTGCCCTCAGACTTCTCCCACAGGCCTAGGCCAGGCACCAGGTTACTGTCATAGCTGAGGGCTGGAAAAGGAGACACAGAGCTTCCTAAGTCCTGAGAGGTAGACCCTGGGCCTGAGTGGTCATCCCTTCCTGATGCTGCCCAACATCATCACGGCAGAATGATATGTTCTGAAGGAAAAGACTGTGTTGCCCTGAAGGTTCTGGAATCTTTTTTGAACACAGGCAGCAAGTCTCAACTGGCCCTTTGAGGATATAAACATGTGAATACCTTCAGAACACTTCTCTGCTTAAGGCATCAAGACTTCTTCATGAAATATTAACCCAAGGTCTTCTGGAGGGTCAAATTGGATTAGTTCTGCCTGCAACTCTTTCACCTTGGCTTGGGACCACCAGTGGTGCCCTCAAGGACAACAGATTGCTCCTGCTTTCAAACACATTGAGGCAATTACAAATTGCTTGTCATTCTGGGGCACCATCACCCAACACAGAGTTTGTGTAATCTCCGATGGATCAGATGTATCTTATTTAGATGAAGGGGGACCTTCTGTACTACTTCAGATCCTTCCTTGCTCAGGAAGCCCATGAGTTTGCACGAACAGCGGATCCACAAACTGCATCATGAAGAGATCAGTCTTTGTGATCTTCAGGTTTTTGTTTTTGGTTTGTTTTTGGCAGTAGTCTCCAACATCAGGAATTAGACTACTCACGCTGTTCTATTACATTGTAGAATTTTCTATTTACGTATTTTTCCTAATGCCTTTCTCCACCCCTTCAAATACTACTTATTCTTCAAGATGGAGCTCAAATGGCCTCTTAGCTACTCCTCTGCCAACAACAGCAAAAATAAAAACCAGTAACAACAGTCTTTCCTAAATCCTGAAGCATAGGACTTGGACATGTTTATGAAATTTATTAAAAGATTCTCTGAATAGTTATCTGTGTCCAGATTTGATCTTTTCAAGTTTCTTCAAAGCAAACATTATATTGACAAATAGATGTATACATTTTCAACAGTGGGAATGTAGAACAAAACTTATCAAAACTTTTGCCATTCTCCTGAAATAAATATAACCTGACTTATGATGACTCATAAATCAATAGTTTGTCAATTTCATGAGTTAACTGTAAAAAAGATCTACAGAAACACACTGTAGTCTGTAAAAAAAAAAGCCTAGTAATTTTGTTGATTACTTTATAAAAGTTTAATAAGGGGCTGGTTAGTAAGATGGGGTTGGTCAATTTCCTAAATGTTTTCTTTTCCTGTCTTTGGCATGTCTGTTTATTAACATACATATTTATATGTTTGTCCCAGTGTTTAAGATTCCAAAATGTACTGCATTACCACTCTTCCCTAAGAGTTAAGAAAGTCATCATTGTGCTGTGTTAGTGAATTTGGATGGATTTTTAGATCATAAAATCTAAAAATTTCCATTTTGTTTCTGAAGCAATAGCTCACACAGTTGTCAGACTTTATCACTGTATAAAAATGTACAGTGGTTTATTGACATGTACATTCCAATATGTTTACAGCTGCAAGATAATGAGGCACACTCCGTATTGCACTTCATTAAAATTTCAGGCTCAACGTAACCTAGAAGTTTAAATGAAACTGCATTTGTAATTTAGTAATTCTTATACAGGACAAACACTGATATCTTTATATACAGTGTGATACTTATTACATTTATATGCCAGTCCTAACACAATTTTTTTTTTTTTAAATAACAGTCTAGGAAATAAACCAGAATATTCCTCTTTTCATCCTCACCCGTGATGCAATTATACAGGATTACAAAAAGGCAGTATACAATAAACAATGATTATTTTTCTTTTTTTGCTTGAAAGCCAGCATCATTCTTAGTCCATGGGCATGGCGATTCTTTTATATCAATTACCTATAAATGTTCAATGCTTCACAGGCCAATGACGGTAATGGCCACATGCAAACACCTCACAAGTTTGATGTCTTGGTTCAAAAGAAGATAAACCGAAAGAATGGGGAAACTTTCCATAGCAAGAATTATGTACATGGTATTTGGCATCCTTCTTGCACTGTGAATGGTTCATTTTCATGGATGTAAAAATGGTCCCGTCCTTATCCTGAGCAGAGTTTAAACTTTACCACATCCACTTGGGGGATGAAGGCAACTTCTTCTCTGTAGACAAAGGAATCTGAGTGTTCTAAAAAGTGTGAGCATTTCTGCACACTCCACAACCCAAAGCAAATTCTTCCCCAGTGGGTGGATGAACAACATGGAGTGGACATTCAGTTCCTTCTAATTGTTTGCCTTTGGGACCTATATAAATTTTGAAGGAGGCAAAAGAATATAATTAAAAATGACACATACATACAAACCTAATCTAAATATAAATCACCAATAAGTTATTCAAAGAAATTATATGGCTATGGTTACACAAATATAAAATTTAAAGATTATATTTCTTCTAGCTACAAAAGTAAAAATGTTCACCATAAAAAATTCAACATAGCAGGTATATACAACAGAGAAAGGACAGAATCCCTTACCTACAACATCCTGCCTAGAAATAACCCCTATGAGCTATAGATCTTATTTGATTAATGAATGAGATATATCACCTAAAAAAAAATTTTTTTTTTAATTGAAGCATAGTTGACACACAATGCTACATCAGCTCCAGGTGTATAACATAATGATTCCACAAAATCTATACATTATGTTATGCTCACCACAAGTGTAGCTACCATCTGTCACCATACAAAGCTATTCTAATACCACTGATTGTATTTTCTATGCTGTACCACCTTTCAGTCCCATGACTTATTCATTCCATAATTAGACGCTTGTACCTCCCACTCCCTCTTTACCCATTTTGTATCCCCCCTTCCTCGAACTATCAGTTTGTTCTCTTTATTTATGGGTCTGTTTCTGCTTTTTTGTTTTTTAGATTCCACATGTAAGTGAAATCATACAGTATTTGTCTTTCTCTGACTTACTTCACTTAGCATAATACCTTCTAGGTCCATCCATGTTATCACAGATGGCAAGATCTCATTCTTTTTCCGGCTGCATAACAGTCGTGTGTGTGTGTGCGTGTACCACAGTTTCTTTATCCATTTGTCTATTGATGGGCACTTGGGTTGCTTCCATATCTTGGCTATTGTTAAATAATGCTAAAATAAACACAGGGGTGCATATATCTTTTTGAATTAGTGTTTTCATTTTCTTTGGGTAAATACCCAGTAGTGGTATTACTGGATCATATGATAGTTATATTTTCATTTATTTTTTTAAATAGGCTCCATGCCCAGCATGGAGTCCAACATGGGGCTTGAACTCATGACCCTGAGATCAAGAGGTGAGCTGAGATCAAGAGTCAGAGGCTTAACTGACTGAGCCACCGGGGCCCCTGGTATTTCTATTTTTAATTTCTGAGGACCCTTCATCTTGTTTTCCACAGTGGCTGCACTAGTTTCCATTCCCACCAACAGTGTACAAAGGTTCTTTTTAGTCCACATCCTTGTCAACATTTGTTATTTCTTGTCTTTTTGATTCTAGCCATCCTGACTGGTGTGAGGTGGTATCTCACTGTGGTTTTGATTGGCATTTCCCTGATGATGAGTGATGTTGAGCATTAGATACATCATTTTACGGCAAGGAATGATGAACAAAAATGATAATGAAAACCCATCAGTTCAGTTGAACAGAAAATTATTCTGGATGAGAGAATATGGAAACTTTTGTATAGAATGTTCTTCTCCAAGTAAGAACAAATTTAAGTGTAAATAAGCCATGTTATCCTTCTACCTTCTCTGAAAAAGTACACACTGACGAATGGGAAGACTGATTATTAAAGTCTGTTATTTTTAAAAGTATCTGAAGGGAGATTAGTAGAAAAATGAAAACCGGCCTAAATATACGAATGGTAAAATAATACAAAATTTAACAATGTGGAAGAAGCACTTTGGGGAAGATATAAGCTTAATAATAATCAAATAGATGAGGCTTAAAAATGGACATTGAGGGCACGTGATGTAATGGTGTAAAAAGACTGATGAATCACTGAACTCTACCTCTGAAACTAATAATACATTATATGTTGATTAATGGAATTTAAATAAAAAATAAATAGAAAAAAATAAAAAATGTATAAAAACCTGTACTTTTCTATTTTAAAAAAGACCTGTTATGTTAATGTGCTTCACATCATGTGTTTCATATCATTTAAAAGGCATTTTTAGCTCCTTTATAAATGAGGAGCTTTACTGTGCAGGGAATACTGGCTGGGCTTATACTTGAATGCAGAGTCCCTAACAGCAGAGGAAGGGATAAAAGTATGCATTAGTTTCCTACAGCTAGTAACCAAAACAATAAATGTAAATTTTGACTCTATTTAAGAGAAAAGTATGCGATCGGATGGAATGAGCTTATCCAGATCAATGGAGAATGAGATCTTATTTATCTCTTCTACGTTTAAAAACTTCTGTGATGTAAAAGAAGGAAAACAGGAGGGGAAAAAAGGCTAGTGTTTATGAAGCTTAGGCTGTACATATACTCAGTAAATGTTAGTTGTTATTACTACTACTGAACAACAACAAACTGGCCTCATGTAAAGGAATGAAAATTAAGCTCCATAGAAGTGGAAGACCAAGGCATGAGGGTAATATCAAACTGAGGACAGATCATCTCAGAAGAAGTCAACTGCTGGTTTCAGCTAGCAGACACAAGAGCAGCAGTTAAAACCTAGAAAGGTAATTATTCCAGTTAAAATTATAAAGTATATCAGCACCTCCCACCCCAAATCACGCTGCACACTGATATTCCACCTGCCTCCCTGGTGGGAGGGGGAGAGCTGTCAGGAGGGAGGGACACTCAATGGCAGATCTAACTTAAGTGCCTGACACCATCAACGATGGCCCCTGCAAACTGCAGTCCTTTGTTTTTTTCTGGGAGAAAACAAAGGGTCATTTATTCAACAAATATTTACTTAGTGCCTAATGGGTGAACGGTGTTACATCAGGTGCTTGGGATGTAAAAATGAAGAGTACAAGGCCCCTATCTTCAAGGAGTTCATAATCTAATCATGATGGTGAAAAACAGTAACAAAAACACACCTGCAGACATTTGCGTGCTTACTACTGAGGCACTGTTCTAGTATATTAACTCAATCTTCTACCAGTCAGAGGCAGGAACTATTGTCCCCACTTTGCAGATAAGAAACCTGAGGCAAAGTTAACTTAATCTTTCTTGATTCTTAGGTCCCTCATCTTTAAAATAGGCACAACAATATTTAACTCATAGGGAGCTATAAAGGTTAAGTATCCTGGCACAAAGAAGGTAGTCAGCAAATATTTTAGAAAGTAATAGAGGAACTATCTAATTTCTTAATCTGGACTCTTATCCTCACCCATATATTAATTGGAATTAATGGGCTGACAGTGGTTAGAGAATCAATCCTTCTGTCCTTCTTTTTTTTTTTTTTTTTTTTTTTTTTTTTTTTTTTTTTATTTTTTTATTTTTTTTTTTTTTTTTTTAAAATTTGCCTTACTGGTTATGATGTTCAGGTATTCTTTTTTTTTTTAAGATTTTATTTGTTTATTTGACAGAGAGAGAGGGAGACACAGCGAGAGAGGGAACACAAGCAGAGAGAGTGGGAGAGGGAGAAGCAGGCTTCCCGCCGAGCAGGGAGCCCGATGCGGGGCTCTATGCGGGGCTCGATCCCAGGACCCTGGGATCATGACCTGAGCCGAAGGCAGATGCCCAACGACTGAGCCACCCAGGTGCCCCAATCCTTCTGTCCTTCTAAGTAAAATGCATGGCCGTCTTCCCTGCTGATTTCACTGTGGGGTCTGCTTTAATTTTGTTCCAGTTCTCTAAAGGAATGGATAAATTAGAGGAATGTGAGAGGCTGGGAGAGCACACCTCTGTCTGAGCGTTATGATCTTAGACCAGCTACCGTACCACTCGAGGCCTTAACTTTCCATCTGTGAAGGTGGGGATAACACCATCTACCTTATAGGCTGTAAAAACTACGTAAGAATATACATTTAAGGGATGCCTGGGTGGCCCAGTTGGTTAAATGTCTGCCTTTGGCTCAGGTCATGATCCCAGGGTCCTGGGAGCAAGTCCCGCATCGGGTTCCCTGCTCAGTGGGGAGCCTCCTTCTCCCTCTGCCTGCCGCTCTCCCTGCCTGTGCTCTCTCTCTCTGACAAATAAATAAATAAAATCTTAAAAAGAAAGAAAGAAAAGAAGGAAAGAGAGAGAGAGAAATTAAGAAAGAAAAGAAAACGGAAACAAAGAAAGAAAATACATGTGAAAATGCCCAGGATCGATGACTGTTCCTTCCTTCTGCAAGCTCTCTAAATCCTCTCCTGCCTCATTTCTCTGGTTCACGGCTGTTTCCAGGGTGGGGCCCCTGTGTTGGCTGACCTAGGTGATCATGTGAATGTGCGAGGGGAGGCCTTGCCTTGGCCGGAACCTCTCAGCAACGACCCCACCACTATGTTCTCCACCATACTTGTCTTATTGCTAGCTAATCTGAATACTTTTAGTGTTTTGTTCTTTTGTCCTTGTTTCTGAACATAAAAGAAACTTTCTTCCATTAAGCAAAATGTGGATTTTCCCTGATGACATTGCTCGCCTCTAAGCTTTCTCAACTAGAAGCTGCTGATCTCCTGAGCTCCTCTATGTTATAAGGCCAGGAAGCAAGACTGACTCTCCTGGTTCCCATTTACCCAGACCACTGACTTACAACTTTCATTCAATAACCCCCTCTCCCTCCCCTTGAAGCTAACCTGATCCAAATGCTGCCCCCTTTTCACTCCCTTCATCTGCTCACCTCCAGCTCAGCATCCTCCTCCTGCTATTAGGTTTCACATCTTTATTCTGGCCATTATCCTAAACACCTAGCCTCACATTATTCTGATCTTGCTTCTTTCAAAGTCTATTATATCTACTTAAAAAAAAAAGTTTTTAGAGGGGGAACAGTGTAACAATTTCTTTTTGACATGAACAAACAGAAGTAGCCATACTAAAACAAAACAAAGCAAAACAAAAAAACCTTACATATTCTTTTTCTTTCTGGATAATTTATTTCTCATGGTTTAAAAATCAAAATGTTAAAAAAATTGTATATAATAAGTCACCTTCCCCCCTTCTCTACCCATCTTCCTGGGTTTTCCCAATAGTTAATTAATTTTGTTAATTTCTAGTGTACTGTTCCAGTATTTTTTAAGGTACATGTAAACAAATATGAGTATATATTTTCATTTCCCCCTTTCTTACAAGATCACATACTGTATACCCTGTTCTGTAACTTGATTTTTCATGTAACAGTCTCCTCTACATCTTTCCAGATCAGTACACAGAAACACCACCCTCATCATCATTTTATTTCTTTTTTTTTTTTTTTGATGGTGCATAGTACTTAGTGTTTAACCACCCTCCTACTGGATACTTGGATTGTTTACAAATTTTTATTATTACAGGTAATATCCTTGCACATTTACTTTTTATTTACGTCACATATGTAGGTATATCCCCAGAAGTGGGACTATTGATGTGTTTGCAATTTTGAGAGGCACCGTCAAACGGCTTTTTCTATAGAGTTCTAGCATCTGCACTCTGATAAGCAGTGAATGAGAGTGTGTCTCCCAGCTTTAACAAAATCGTGTATTGTGCTCTAAGTACTTTTGTATGTATTTTCACCAATTCCAGATATATCTCATGTAAAATTCTCTTCTGCGGCCATGTTTACCTCACCTTCCACTTCTCTCCCTTCCCACCTCATTGGGACCACCACCCTCCTGATCTCTTCCAATTTTTTCAGTTTCTTTTTGGTTTCATATTCTTATTTTTCTCAGCCTGACCTCCATACACAATCATTTCTCCCATATTCTCAGTGGCTTAACTCCTTGGCTTTCTGATGTTCACTACACTGCCAATTCCCAGTCATTCTAGATCAAATCACTTGTCCATTTTATGGCACTGGTTCCAGGTGTCTCAAAAAAAAAAAAAAAATCACAAGAATCCTTTAAAATGGTTCTATTATCAATTCGTAACTTCAAACTTCACATGGCCCTTTAGTGCTGAACAGTGATTCTTTTACTAATCTTTAAATGACTTCCTTCTCCTTCCCCAGGTAACTGTCTCCATTATAACTCCTGACCCCTCATAACCACGGTGATCTTTCTACTTCATTCAGAATGTCAGAAGCTTACAAGGGCCAAAAAATTGCCTGATTCTTCAGGCGAGTCTGAACCGGGTTTCTGCCACTTGGAACAGAGTTCTTATGTGATCATTAAATTAAACCAGAAAGTATATACATCACAGTCATGTTTAAAAATATTAAAAGCATACCTGCAGGACAGTGTGGTAGTTCTTCCTTGGGAATGCTAGTCATTCTCTGAAAATCATCATGACAAGCATTACAAAAATGTGTTGTTCCAAAACAGAAAAAGACAGCCACTGAACAGCAGTAGCGACATTTATATTCCAAAAAGTCTGTGCCATGTTTTGGACACATCTATAGCAAAAGAAAATACACAGACACAAGATTATGGCAAGTCATTTCAATCACACTTAAGATAGTCATATATATAGCTCAGTGATTCATATTTTGTAAGTACACATAGCCCTCAAAACTGACTGAAGAACTGATGACAGATACATTAAAAATATTGATGAATAAATGTGTGGCTTTGCCCAAATGGTCTGGAGAAAGCCCTAAATTCTCATCTCATCTCATCCATCAGAACCAATCTGATTTAATAAATAAGACACATTTAATTTCCTGGTGAATTGTTCCTGGGCAGCCAAATTGAATAGTTAATATTTCATCTATCTCTCAGTCTCATAGCTGCACTGTGGAGATTTCATTGGAGGTGAGGTAAACCTAAAAGTGTGGCTGCAGGTTTAAGAAAATGAAATAAGTAAATTTATTACTTGTTGAAATATGGTGACCATTTCATGGAGGACAAAATTATAAAATGCAAATACCATTGGAGAGAATAATATCTATGAATTAATTTGGAAAATTATACACTGTGTATAAACAACAGAAAACACTGGGCAAAAAACCTGCTATACTATTCCCACCACATTAGTTATATTATTATTTTTGAAAACAACAGAGGTTTAACATTTCTAAACTGTCCTTTCTAATAAAATGTTCTGCCCACCTGAGCCCTGGACACATCAGAACAGGCACCGCAAATGAGCTCTCTGGGATCATAGTCATCCCCTTGTCCAGCCTCAGCATCGCAGCGAGCTTCGCCACCAAAATATGCCTATGCAGAGAACACAATTAGATTACGGCAGGAAAAAAGAAAACCTTGCTATGGGAGATACAGTATGAGCACAGCGAAAGAAAGATCAAGAGGTCTTAGAAAATACTATTATCTATTCGACACTCCCTTGCAATGCCAAGTAGATGCCTATATGGGTGGATCAGGGTATGAAATAAATCTGCTTTAATTCTGCAATAAACTCATGCTTACAGTAGGAAGTTCAAACATTGTATTGTCAAAACAAAATAACGAAAGAATGTATATTATTCCAAATAAACATCAAGAATAAGATATTAAATAATGATGAGAAACTTTTTTCAGGGCAAAGTTTGAGTAATTTTTCTCATTTTGAAGTATTAAATGTTTCCTTCTACTGCTTCGAAAAATATGTTCAAGAAATTTCCAAATTTTGGGGCGCCTGGGTGGCTCAGGGGTTAAGCGTCTGCCTTCAGCTCAGGTCATGATCCCAGGGTCCTGGGATCGAGCCCCGCATCTGGCTCCCTGCTCCGTGGGAAGCCTGCTTCTCCCTCTCCCACTCCCCCTGCTTGTATTCCTGCTCTCACTATCTCTATCTGTTAAATCAATAAATAAAATCTTTAAGACAAAAAACAAAAAATATGCCTAAAATAAATATTAGTACACAATTAGAATCGTGGGGCTAATGGGACAGAAAAAAAAATCAATTTTGATTATACAAAAATTTTTAAAAAGGAAAGGGAACGGGTGCCTGGCTGGCTTAGTAGAGCACACGACTCTTAATCTTGGGGTTGTGAGTTCAAGCCCCACGTTGGGTGTAGAGATTACTTAAAAAAAAAAAGAGAGAAAGAAAGGAAAGGGAAATTTGGTAATTCCTCAGAAGACTGCTCATACTTATAAAGCTACACTGTGTGCAGGAACTCAGCAGTATCCAATATACACACTTGAATAAATGAAATTATCTTGGTGGATGGTTTATCTGTATTTACTCTGGACACGAAATAAATGAGGCCAATTATAATTGGGGCAATCTGCATGCACAACATGTCCCACAGCCAAAAAGCTATGTCCGTACTTGAGGATAAACAAGATAAGTCAATATAAATCTATTATCTGTACCAGAAAAACAGGTCAAAAGACAGGTTCCATTGATACAGAAGTTATAAATGGTTGTCCCCAGCTAAATCTGGCCTCAGAAGTACTTCATTTGCCCTGAGGTCTACTGTTTATTCTAGCTATTTCACTTTTCTAGATTCCCTGCTTGGCTTCCTAGACATTGGACTGTCATCCCTATGGTAACACAATATTCATTTACGATGTTTAACACATTGAACACACAGAAATACTATTTTGTTATTTGTAACAATACAAGTTCCACAAATGTACACTGTTAGTCTTGCCCTGAATGTATGTATGTTTATCTGCCTTTTTGGCTATCATCTACCTAGTTAGCCTTCCATTCATTAGCTATATTTTCTTTTTGTTATATTAGGAGACTATGCACTTTTCATTTACAGACTCCTTCATTCATTTATTCATTCTCTAATTAACTCAGTGTCTAATAAGTGCCAACCAAGTACTGGAGAAAGAGAAACGAAAAAACATTGTCTTTGTTCTCACAGAACTTATCAAGTGGCGCGGAGACAAGTGAATCAGTAATCATAATGCAAAATAAGGAGTGCTACAAAGACGGTATGTAAGATATCAAAATCATGTGGTAGTGGAGAGGAGGTGTGGGCACATTACAGAGAAGGTGAAACAGACAGATTTGGCTATGCATACAAGCACGTCAGTTTGGGCTGGGCGTCAGGTCAGAGTGAAATGCAGAGAAGGAGTAGGGAAGAGCATTCCATGAAGAGGAACAGCCTATGCAATGGCACGGAGGAGTCAGTGAGTGAGCAGACATGGCTGAATTTGGGGAATTGCAGGCTGTTCGGTATTTGGTAGCACGGGGTGCAAATGGTAGCATATTGGGAAATGAGACGGGAGATTTGGACAGGGTAAGCAGAAAAATGACACATCAGATCTGAGGTTGAGAAATATTAATCTACTAGCAGTGATGTAAGTGTAAAGGATGGAATGGAAGGACTAGGGGCTCCACACAATGGGCTCAGTAAGAAGGCTACTATAATTACCAAAGAAAATGATTAGGGTTGCTGAAGATGTAACAGAAAAAAAGAACTCAGAGAGATTTAGAGACAGAATTGAAAAGACTTTGTAAATAAAGACTGGAGAACGAGAGAGTCAAAGTCGATGATTAAATACTCCTCATGTGGACTTTGAAGTATGTGTGAGAAATTCAAATGTCTGGTAAGCACTTAAATATTTGTATCTAAATCTCAAAAATTTTGGAAGGTCAGGATGGTACAGATGTTTGGCAAAGACATGGATATACAGAAGCTCAGCAAAAGTAAGGAGGTTATTATTAGGCACGAATACAGTGCTGAGAAACTAAATATGTAAGGAGGAGGCGAATGAAAAGGAACCCTATATAAAGGAGTTAAAGACAAGAAACCAGAAAGAAAGGATATCCAGAGTATTGTCCTGGAAGCCAAGGAATTTTAATGAGGAAATGGTGAAAAGAGTTAAGTAGAAGACATTTATTTAAAAACCAACTGGAGGGGCGCCTGGGTGGCTCAGTCATTTAGTGTCTGCCTTCGGCTCGGGTCATGATCCCAGGGTCCTGGGATCGAGCCCCGCATTGGGCTCTCTGTTTGGCAGAAAGCCTGCTTCTCCCTCTCCCACTCCCCCTGCTTGTGTTCCCTCTCTCGCTATGTCTCTCTCTGTCAAATAAATAAATAAAATCTTTAAAAAAAAAAATACCAACTGGATTTGGCAAACAGGAGATTACTGATGTGCAGTAACTTGTATACAGAAATGTAACATGCTTTGGAAATAGTCTGTATAGGTTAAAAAAAAAAAATCCCCAAATTAAGTAAAAAAAATTCAACTTCAAGTGTAGTATCAAGCTTTCTGATTTTTAACTTCAGACTTAAAGATATAAGAATTAGATATCATTATACAATTCAATTCTTAATCACATAGGTAATCTTTAGTTCTTAAAAATTCCTAGTATAATTCACAGCATACCTTTCTGCATTTGTAGCAGACATAATATGCATATCTGTTCATGGCATAGCCAGCTGGGTCATTATAAAATCTCACACCAGGAGTTGTGATAGCTTCACTCTTATGCAGACCTTCGTATTCCAATCTCATTAAGGCTTTTCTTCTGACATCCTCATAGAGTTCTTTTATTGGATCAAGCAGGTCTTTTAATACTATATGATTTATTTTGTTCTGAAATTTAAAAAATGAACATTCTTTAACAGAATCATTTATCTATGAATTCAACAAATACTGAAGTGTGCACCTAAGAACCAAGCACTGTGCCAGGAGATAAGCAGAGAGTGAACATTTTCTAAATAAAATGCCATTTAGGAATAATCCTGTAAAATCCTCACAAGCTCACATTTTCCCAAGATCAGGGACAACAGGGGCAAAGGAGATATAAAGCATGAAAATTCTGTTTTATTAGCTTCACATTTCCTGAGTTTGAAATTTTTCTCTGGCTGCCTTAGCTCTTCTGGGAATAAAAGGTTGCCTTATTACCACAAGTAAGACATACTCCCTCTGTGTGTGTGTGTTCTGGCTCCTTGGGGGTAGGGTAGAACGCCAGGTGACAGAAATGAGGAGGTAGTATTTTCTGTATCATCTTCATATATCATTTCCTAAATGTGACCTTTCTTTGTGGCACCATATGAGAAGAGAGGGCAAATTACTACAATCTTTTTGATTGTTCCTCAGTCTAACTAAGCAATAATTGTGCTAAGTCTTTCCATGTTATACCCTTCAAACCAGTCTGCACATCTGAAGGAAATAGGGAGAGCTTAACAGAACAAAAAGCAATGAAGAATGAACAGAGAAGGCATTGTTAATCACAATCTTAAAGGTTTTTTTTTTTTTATTAATCATCACTGGCTTGCCAAAACAAGTTGCTACTTTGCTTACTATCCTTAAAGAGATGGGCAAAATGTCAGTATTTTCTCCTTATTTTACCTAAGATTCTAAAAGAATCTTGGTTTTTAGGCTTCATCTTTAATGAAGATGAAAACCCAGACTTCATCTTTAATGGCAGGTATCAGAGCCTACAAGCACCACAGGCTCATTCATTTTGGTAGTCACCCATTGTCATGTCACATATCTGAACTCTGAAGGGTCTGAACGTGGTGACAAACACCCTTTAATGCATGATGATATCTAAATGAATTTTCTGATGCGATATGTTTAATTTCACTTAACCAGCTTTTAATTGACACTTACGGTTTTGAAATGCATTATAACAGATAGAGAGATCTTATAATATTCTTTGGCATCACCTGGATGAAAAGAGCAGAAACTGATGGGGGCTGGGGGTAAAAAGTAAACTGGGAAGGACACCAAGAGATGTGGACACATTTATTCTGGAAGATGAAGATAAAGATGAAAACAGATAGAAAGTAGATAATTTCTGATTCTCTCCATACCTTGCAAATGGGACAAGATATAAATCCAAATGTTATCCTTGGACCAAGCCATCTGTTTTCCAAAACTCGTCGGCAGCACTGTAAGTGGAATACGTGACTACAGTCCAGCTTAAATTAAAAAAAGAGAGGGATATAAGCAAATGTGATAATAATAAACACTTGAATAACTGGCAGATTATTCAATGAAGGTGCTAATTAAAGCAGATAAAAGAAAAATCAAGTTTAGGACAATGAAATTTCAGCACTTCTCTGTTATTCATGAATTATTAACTAGGTCTTCAGCTTCTTCCAATTTATTACCACTTGCATATTAATGCCACCTTATAAAGAGTAAGTCAGGTTAGGGAGCAATTTAAAATTATTCCCTTTTGTATCTCATAGAAAGAAGGAACTACTGATTTAAAGATTTAAGATTTATTTTGTGAGAATATTCATTTATCTTAGAATCATAAGAACTGAAAATATAAACAAGTGGTCAAATTTAAAAAAAACATTTAGCAAATAGTAACTTCAATAATATCACTAATATTATAGACATATGCATATATGTTTCATACAGCGGTGTGTACTACTACGTACACATCAATTACATAGTGCTACCATTTTGGGTTTTGGAAATTAAGGAGAGTAGTTACCAGATAATCTGATTATCTTTTCCTCCCTTATGAACATTTTATACATTCCATTGATTATATAGGCTCAGACAAATGACAAATGAAAGCTGAGTGCACAAAATGGAAACAGAACATAAAGAGTCAGAATACACTCTTCGACAAACTGGGAGATACTAGGGGCACATTTTCTCCCAGTGAGGCAAGAAGTCCAGGGATCTCTTTATTTCACAGATATATTTCTATTTCCCATGTTAAATTCCAGGCACTTTATAAGCTGAGACAACCTGAATGGCTGGTGCTGCTGAGAGCGCCTCAGTGAAGCAGATCATGCACATGTCGTCGGCGTCCTGCTTCAGCGTTGTGGCACTTTTGTCACAGCCATGTAGACAGGGCAGACAGTGCTCTTCATTCTTGACACCTCCACACGGATGGCCACAGGGATGCGTCTTACTACAGGCTATCTTAGCATACTCCTATTAGACATAAATTATAATGGCATACAAAATATCAAAAAAGGCACACAGCCTGGTAATTATATCCATTATGTTAATTTTCCAAGATATTTCCCACAGGAAATACACATTAAGGCTATGTAGCAATAAAGTTATTTTTATTCTTTTTATTTTTTTAAAGATTTTATTTATATATTTGTCTGAGAGAGAGAGAGAGAGAGAGCACAAGCAGGGGGGGAGTGGCAGGCAGAGGGAGAAGCAGGCTCCCCACTGAGCAGGGAGCCCGATGTGGAACTCGATCCCAGGACCCTGGCATCATGACCTGGGCCAAAGGCAGATGCTTAGCCAACTGAGCCACCCAGGCATCCTATTTTTATTCTTTATTTGAATATAACTTATGGATTATTAGCAAATTTTTTTAGTGTGTAATTTTAAAATTTTAATTTAAAATTTTTCAGTGTGTAATTTCTCTTTTAATGTGATTTAAAAAAATTTCACTTCACATAATGGGAATGATGATAAAAAGTAAAATATAATTTTAATCTATTTATTTTTGTGCACAGTCATGAAGCAAAAAAATTCTGGGTATACAATCTCCCAATCACCACCTATCCCCTCACTAAAATGGGTATAAAAAACATACAGGCGGGCGCCTGGGTGGCTCAGTCGGTTGAGTGTCTGCCTTCGGCTCAGGTCATGATCCCAGGGTCCTGGGATCGAGCCCCGCATTGAGCTCCCTGCTCCGCGGGAAGCCTGCTTCTCCCTCTCCCACTCCCACTCCCCCTGCTTGTGTTCCCTCTCTTGCTGTGTCTCTCTCTGTCAAATAAATAAATAAATAATCTTTAAAAAAACAAAACAAAACAAAAAACCATACAGGCATCTTTCACTAGCTGGGGCCTATCCAAGTTCTTGTCAACTGAATTGAGGAACTGAAAATATCTGGATAGCATGAAATATGTGTATGGATGTTGAGGACTAAAGAACTCTCAAATATTGAAAGTTGATTATAGGGAAATAAGTGAATAAAGTAGGTTAGAGGTCAAAGAAATGCAGTCCATAGATTTTTACCTTTTTGTAGCAAAAAAGCAAACATTAAATATCTATTATGGTGATAGCTGATAAACACACACTGTCTGTGTGGGTTTGAGAAACTTATCCATTCTCTAGCTCTGATAAAGCATTTAGCTCTTGACATGGAGAATATATTAATTTAGAAAACTGAAGTGATGCTGAGCTCTAACTCTTAATTAAGATGAAGTAAATACATCATGAGGGAATGTATGCTATTTCTTACTGGGACAGCCTGTCTAACTGTATACTCACCTGGCAGTCTGCATCAGAACACACACTGCCAACAGCAGATAACTCTGTTCCACTCCTGGAACCACAAAAGCGGCATGCTTCTGAGCTACTTGTGGTGGGCTTGCCTAGGTTCAAGCAGAAAAAGAAAAATCCTCCTTAAGAATATGTTTTCTACATATTTTAATACAACTAATAAAAAAAAAAAACAACAGGAAAATCAGGTTTGTATCAGTTGCTATCTCTGGGAAACCAGCCTGGCAGTTTTACAGTGGAAGGGTTGTAAAGCTGTTGTAATTATAAAGTAATCACAAAAAAAGGGACAAGAAACTAAAGACCTATCAGAAGCCAAACAGATAGCAGGTTGAGCAGATACGGCAAATCCCCAGCTCCAAAAGCACAGTTCCAGATTAAATATAATAATAAAAATTAAATAAGAATGCACAGAAGATAAACCTTTAAGAATTTATATAATGACAAAATTACAAGGCATAGAAGAAAACCTATTGTTAGAGAATATGAAACTTGAAAAAAGAAGAATTCCCATCTAAGGAACTAGCATTGACAGAGCAATATGTAAAGGAAAATGTTTGAAACAGTCAAAGAAGGAACACAATCCATAAAACAAGAACAGAACAATAGGAAAAAGAACAGGAAGATACAAAAATGCAGACCAACCTCATTTTAAAACACAGATACAAAAATTCTAAATATAATAGTAATACACGGAATTCAGCAATATTTACAGGAAAAATAGGTTTTTAAAAAGGATAGTTTAATTCATGAATACAAGGATGGTTAAACATTAGATTTATTAATGTAATATATGACCTTGATAGATTATAGGAAAAAAAAAAGTCAGCTATGAGAAAAAAAGACCACGCTCTTGTAGCATGAAAAATTACTCCTATGTGGAGTTAAATTTGTTCAGATTTGCACTTAACTCCAACAGCAAAAATTTATGTCAGTCAGACAAACGGCAAGCTACAGAGGTACTGAAAATTAAGAATTTGTAAGATTCAATATAACTTTAAGCTGAGAATATAACCAGACTTACTTTAGAAAAAAATAAAAAATGGAAAACCATGTGTTTTGGAGATAAAATGACTTGCTCAAGGGAACATAGCTAGTGAGTGACAAACCAGGTTCTAATGCCCTCTCTATTACAGGACATTGTCCAGTACATATAATAATACAGACAGTGATCAATGATGTCATAGTTATCAGAATATACTCAAAATAATCCACATTAAATAATTCACAGTAAGTAAATAATATCTAGTTAAATCCTAAGCAGCAGGCATGGTTCAATCTTAAATCTTCTGCTACCTGTGTGTTCTCGGAATTCCACCATTGCCTTCATTGTTTTAGAATCTGCTAGTGCCATCAACCAGAACAATTTGGTTCTACCACAACCTTCATGAAGGTCAACCTTGATAGCTTCTTCTTCTTCTTTGAAGACCTATTGTTTCGTTAAGAAAAGGGAAAAATATTTTTTCACTCTGAAGGAGGAAGTATAAAATTTAATTACTCAATAACAATAATGGTTTTTATTTATTAAGCACTCTAAGAAGCTTTGGACATTTCTAATCTTGTCCTGAATCTTGACAACAGCCCCATTTTTATAAATGTGGAAACTAAGTCTGAGAGAGGTTAGCCAACCATCTTGGTTTATACAGCGATAAATGAGACAGTTGGGAACTCCACTGAGGCTCTGATTGCAAAGTCCCTTTCTTCCCATCACAGCAAGCCTCCTTCCCACATTTATTTCAAAATTTACTGAACGTATCCTATGCTCCAGATACTGCTCCGCACATACAGACAGAAGCTGTCACCTGTCTTTGATGAGTCTTGGTTCGCCGATGAAGATGAAGGAATCTGTCACAGTCAGTGCACAGATTTCCACATACGTTGCATAAAATGATGGCTGCAGTTTCTCCATCGTCATGGTTGTCACACATAGGCTGAAACAAGGTGTTCCCACATGTCATATTACATTTACAAGAATGTCGCAGACACTCATACAAATGGAATGTAATTTATTTACAACAATAACGTTATTGTTCTGAAGTCTATTAGGAATTTAGAAGCTGAACATTAAAAAGAATTATGGCAAGTGTACTTAAGTACAAAAACACCTCAAAACCCTTAATTCAATAATTAATGTGCTGAGCAGGTTTAATGATTTAAAAAAAATTTTTTTTAAAGATTTTATTTATTTGAGAGAGAGAGCATGAGAAGGGGAGGGTCAGAGGGAGAAGCAGACTCCCTGCTGAGCAGGGAGCCCTATGCGGGACTCGATCCCAGGACTCCAGGATCATGACCTGAGCCGAAGGCAGTTGCTTAACCAACTAAGCCACCCAGGCGCCCGGTTTAATGACTAATAAAATAAACATGTATACTTTGATTAATGACTTAAGAAACTTTCTTTCCCCTAGGTTCAAACATCCTGTATGCTCAATGAATAAATGACTCATTTTGAAACTTGAACATTAGTGAGAAAATGTTGAAAGGACCTTTATAAAGTCTTCCCTTCCAGTGTACCTAGGGATACCTATTCAAACTACTTTAAGTAGTGTATCTGTGAATAAATGGTATGTCATGGTGCCTCTCTTACTGCTTTATTTCCTTCTAACCCTAAGACTGATAACCATTTAGAGTAAAATCTAGATATACAATGAGAGTGTGGCTAAAAACACATTTTAATATGATGCAAACATGACTCAGAGAAGAAGGGGAAAGCTCTTTTACATAATTAAAGCCCCTAACAAACTATGAAGAGGGGACCCTAAGTGAAACAGACTTGTGAGATGACCGTGGGCAATGTGACACAATTTTCCGCTAATTGTGGAATTTTGATTTGCAGGTTCGTTTTTTTGTTTTTGTTTTTTGGTCTTTTTTTTTTTTTTTTTAGTGCTAAGCTAGAGCTTACTTATAAAAAAAAACAAGATACATTTTTATAAGACAATTCTGGTCTTACCATTTGTTTTTGCTGTCCATCCTTTCCCATCCATCTCCCCGAAGAGAGACGATCTACATGGTCCTGATCCAGCACGCACAGTGAAGCCAGAGCAAGCCAGAGCTGTTAAAAGGAAAGGCTGTTACAATACTGAATTTTTAGAAAGGCTTAGAAAACACTGACTGCCTGATACATGATAACAGCTCAACAAACGCTAGCTGAATTTGGAAATACATGGAGACCCAGTGGCACTCAGGTTTTCTGACATGGTACCAGGCACACGTGCTCACCGCTGTATGGACCACGCGCACAGTATGTTTACTGACTGCTGCTGGATGAACCATTCTGGTTTTTACCTGACATATAAGATTATCCTTTATTGGTCTACTGTGGAAGCAATGTATCAGTAAATTAATTTACATATTGAATATTTACTGTATCCATGCCTCTTGCAAATTTTCCCATCTAGTGTCATCTGCCTGAGGCACTACGTTCCAAGCAAGGTGGCACAATGACTGTTCAATTTTACACAGTCCCATGAGTAGGCGGGGTCATGTTAAATCCTTCTGCAGAGTAACAGCTCCTCAGAGGTCTCTGTATGCCCCTAAATGCCTAGCACTATCCTTGGTATACTTTGTCAGAAATAAGTAAATGTCTAGCAAACTTTAGAAAATAGCCTCAGAAACAGTTTAAAACTTTCTGAAGGCTTAAAGGGTAAGCTTCAGTTTTACACATCATTACCGAAAAATAGTTAATTATTTAAGAAGTGCTTATGAGTGTCACTGGACATGAACAGGAAGATGGAAAAATAGCAAAAGGAAAAACAGAAACAGAAACCTAAAGTGTGCAAGGATAAAGGGGGAGTGCAGAAGGAAAGAAGTGTATGTGCGTGGTGCTAATAAGGCTCTGCTGTTAGAGGAACTGCTTCACTTGTCACATTCAATAACAGCACGGCATCAAGTGGCTTTTTCTGCCCCAGAGAAAGACAATTTGTCTTCCTTTCCAGACTTCTGAAGATTAAATCAAACGATTTCTGCCAGTGTTTCCTTCTTCCTAATGCTGCCACACTGCCCTGCTTCAAGAAAATCCCTAATCTCTTTTGGAAGTACACGGGACATGAAATTTGGTGGGTCAAAAATGACTATAGATGTCTCATCGGAAGAATGCAATCCTACTCTCTAGCTAAGAGATTTTGCCCCACTCTGCCCAGGGCTTATACTTTTTGCTTTTTTTTTTTTTTTTAAAGATTTTATTTGTTTATTTGAAAGAGAGAATGAGGGAGAGAGAGCACATGAGAGGGGGGAGGGTCAGAGGGAGAACCAGACTCCCTGCTGAGCAGGAAGCCTGATGCAGGACTCGATCCCAGGACTCCAGGATCATGACCTGAACTGAAGGCAGTCGCTTAACCAACTGAGCCACCCAGGCGCCCGTATACTTTTTGCTTTTCTAAAAGTAAGGTCTGTAAATCCAATAGGTAGGCTCTACTTTAGAATAATTAGGCCATACCAAATGAGTAAGGGAGGGCCTTGTCTTTGAAGGACTCTCAGTCTAATGGAGCATAATGCTGACACTAAATTTACTATGTAAGCTATGATAAATACATTATTAGAAAGACAACATAAGGGAACTTAGCCTTTTCTAACCAGTTGATCCTTAGCTTCCCAAATAATAACAAAAACAAGGGATAAAGAACACATAACAATGAATGTTTATAACCACTATACTTGGTTCGTAATTCAAAAAAGCCTTTCACACCTTTTCCGTAAATACAGTATTTGGTAAAAAAAAATTGGATTAAGCTGACTTATTGATTTAAGTTTGTTCAAACCTATTACTGCAACGATACAGACCAAATGAAAAGAAACTCCTACCCTAGTTGTTGCAATACATCTCACTGGAGATCTAAATTCTTCCTCCATCTTGGTCAAGGCAATGATGGTTTCTGCAATGGCATTTTTTGTCACTCGGGACCATGCTTCAGACAGATGACCCTATTGAGCAGGAGAGAATAATTTAATAAGCAACCAGAAATGTATAATTGTAATAGTAAATTCTCTTCTCTTAAACAACATCTCATCAAAAAGGAAAGATCTGTTAGTGCAACTTTTTAAAAAAGATTTTATTTATTTGAGATAGAGAAAGAGAGAGTACGTGAGTGGGGGGAAGAGCAGAGGGAGAGGAAGAAGCAGACTCCATGTTGAGTGCGGAACCCACTGTGGGGCCCAATCCCATGATGCTGAGATCATGACCTGAGCCAGGAATCAAGAGTTGGACAATCAACCGAGTGAGCTACCCAGGTGCCCCTGTTAGTGCAGCTTTAGATTCAGGGGCATACTTCTGAAATAAAAATCCTTCACAACTCTATGAAAAATTCAACTTCTAATCACTATTTTAATGATTGGAAAGTAAATAAAAAGTTAGGTTCTCAATACTCAATCTATACAGCTCAAGAGTATTTCCTCTTAGGTTTAGATAAAAACAGAAGTACTAAATAAAGTACCTATGCTTCAGAAAAATTCTGATTATGAAGCTTTGTTATTTAACACAAAATTTATATAGCTAAGCTAATTGCTTTTAGATGAGTATTACTAGAACCCAAGAGGATAAATGGGTTCAAACTACAACTACTTTTATTTATTTTTAAAAAAAATTTTATTTATTTATTTATTTGAGAGATAGAGCAAGAGAGCACAAACAGGGGCAGTGGCAGAGGGAGAGGAAGAAGGCTCCGTGCTGAGCAGGGAGCCGGATATGGGACTCGATCCCAGGACCCAGGGATCATGACCTGAGCTGAAAGTAGATGCTTAACTGGCTGAGCCCCCCAGGTGCCCCCACAACAACTTTTATTTGCTAACTTGATTTTTGCTGAACATAAATACCTGACTACCATAGAATTTAGGTGTTCCTAAATATTTTTCCTTAGTATTTTCATCCAGTGAACATCCTGAGAAAGACTTGTTGAAAGTGAGAAAGTTCTCCATTACTCCAACTGAGGAAATGTCCTTGCCGTTGGGAGCAGTGACCGAACTTCCTATCTCCCCAGAATATCCTCTCTTGCCTCTCCTCCATATGGTATCAGTCTCTTAAAGGGCAGTTCCAGTCCCTCCTCCTCCTCCAGAATGTTTTGTCTGCTCTACCTCTCAGAAGCCCACATTCCACAGCATCTTGCCCTCCTGAGCCTGAACATATAATGGAATGTGAGGAAACTAGCATTACGGAGCAACCAATAAGAGCCAGGTACTCTGAGAAGTAATTCCCTTTTCTCCACACACCTGGATCTCCCTGAAAAGAACATCTACAGACAATGACAGAGAATATTAATAAAGAAGAGTAGAAGTTTTATAAACCAGGAGAACTAGGGAGAATGAGAAACTTTCACTTTGGGGAGCCCTGTTTTTCCTTTAGGGTTTTGGACTCAGGCTGATTTGTAGGGCTCAAAAAAGTGTATTTTATTTTTTAAGTTTTAAAGTCTTAGAAGACTAATATAACAATTTGCAAGTAAATTAACTGGGAAGTTGGAAATGAACAGTTTACACAAAGGACAAATTAATCACTGACCGAAAAGACGAACAGCATGATAGTTAACCTACTAAACGAGGCTTTAAGTAAAGCAAAATAACATCAGTGTACTTCTACTATTGATGTAGCAGAATAAGCTGCTTGTTTTAATCAGATTTTGACTACACTTCAGTGACATAATGATCAGGAGGAGGGGAACTCACTGCCGCCATATCCTTGATAAGTTTGATGATGATCTCTGAGATCTGGGTAGGAGTTGAGCCCTTCATCCACCAATGACTTTCACCTCGACGGACATAACTACAAAGAAAAGTCAGCATTTGCAAACTAATCAGTTACAGTTACAGATAAATATGATGAAAACTGCTATTTCAGCATGCATTTTAATTTTTTAAATGATTCAAACAATTTAAGAATTTTAAAAAGAAATTAATCAAGATATTACCCATAATTTATCTCTTCAACCCTGAGAGTAGCTATTCTGATACATGTTCCCTTCAGGCATTTGTTTATATACTATTTTTGTACCCTGCATCCTCTAGAACAGAGCTGTTCAAAGCATATCCAAGGACTACAAACTATTTGTTACCAATCCACAGAGAGAGAGATATTGAGGGCTTGTGCCAGAATATGTCAACTACATCATTGAGTACAACTACATCATAGAGTATAATTACTTCAGCTGACATTTTTTTTTTTCTTTTGTTAAGACTATCTAGATGAAGAAAACAACACACTGATTTACATTCTGGTGTTATTTAACATCATGAACTGGCTCTTTGAGTAGTACTTTCCAGATGTCTAATTTTCTGCTGTTACACACAATTCGGTAACAAACTTCCTTGCATATATCTTTGTGCACGTGTATAAACATTTCTGAGGGAAACAATTCTAGAAGTAGAACTGGTAGGTCAAAGGATAAGCATATTTTAAATACAGTGATATGTTATTAAACTGACATCCAAAAAGGCTGCAGTAATCTACATCAGATGCTATAAAAAATGCCTATTTCTTCATAATGCTGCCAAGACAAAGATATTTTCCTATCGTTTTAATCTATATTTCTCTGATTCCCAGCAAAGTGTCTTTTTGTTTGTCTCTGGCATTTGGAATTTTTCTTCTTGGAAGTAACTGCTCTTGTCATGTATTTTTCTATCAGTTGCCTTTTCCCATTAATCTGTGGTCATTTTTTAAATATTATGACTAATAATTCATTCCTACTATATAGGTGTTAAATATTTTCAAGTTAGTTTATATTTTAAAAACATTTTCATATAATTAACTTTCATTTTTATGTAGCCAAATCTGAGAATTTTTCCCCTGTGACATTTGGGTTCTGTGTTTTAAGGAGGTCTTCCTGGATTGAAGATTACAAAAATATTCTTCTAGAATTTGTCCTAGTAGATTTTTAAAAGAAATATACATAAAGCTTTAATTGATCTCAAGTTTATTTCTGTATATGGTGTGAGATAGGGGCCTACGATATTTTTTCTACATGAGAAGTATTCCAACGTCATATATTCGACACACTTTCCTTTCCCCACTAACTTGAAACTACACTTTTATTATAGACAGCATTTTTTTTTTATACATGGATTAGTCATTTATGGCTTCTCTTTGGTAAACAAACAAGGTGGAATTTGAAATCCTGTCTTAATTCTCTAAATAGTAGCTCCCTCTGTTCTATTTTAGTACTAAAACAGATGCAACAACCAACCTGGAATTGAAAATCATCGGAAGAGTAACTGTTGTAACACCTTTGCCCACAGTGGTACCAGCTGTTCCTGTGATGGTAGTTCCTTTGGCTTTGAGCTGCACTGTGAGTGCTTTGGCAATGCATCCCAGAAACATGTCCAAGATACCTAGTTTATTCCAATCTCCTTTTTCTGTTGAGTGAATGATATCACTGATATCTGCTGGGGGAAGGGATTTCACTCCTATGATGCTGGCCAGACGATTAGGGGTCACTTCAGGCAATACCCGTCTTAGTAAGGAGGTTACCTGACAAGAAAAATAAAAGGAAAGAATTCCTCTTAAAGATTGGTGTTCTAAAGTTCTTTTTTTAAATGAGCCTAGCTGCCATTCTATGACATCAAAAGCTTTCAGAAGAACAGAAGTATGACTTAAACACTATTTTGATTTCTGAAGTGGTAATTAGCCCTCCAGAGCAGCAAGAAAAAAACATGTCTTTATTTGGTCAGGAATAAAAAAACATTACACATTTCATGGTAATAAGACAATCAGTAGACAGGATATTCTTTATCGCAATAGCATAGTAATAAAATGGAACATACTTTGCTCTTCCATATTCTCAATACAATTAGTCCAAAATAAAAAGCATGGAGTTAAGATAAATTCAAAAAAACAAATAACAAAACAAAAAATAAAGATTAATAGTTAAGACCCTAAGGTGATTCTCTTTGATAGTGTAATTTTTAACAGTGTTTTGAGGAATAAAGTAAGCCAAAAGGTAGGTGGTATGACCAGTCACCTGTCTCTGGACTCGAGGAGAGGCCGTATGGAGCAGTGAAAAGAGATCCTGGAGCAGAGTTAGCTGCTGAGCCAGATACTGGCGGCCCACGTTAGAGCCACTCAGGGCTAAGACCATAGAGAGCAGCTCAAAGCAGTAAGCGTCAGAGGAGGCATCTTCATCATTGGGCTGAGAATTGGCATTTTCTTTGCTTGATATAGCATGTTCCCATTCTTCACGAACTCTGGTGGCCTCCATGCGAATAGCCTGGACGATGTGAGCACACACCTATTTAAAGCAACATAAAGAAAATGTAAAAACATATTTGTAAATCTGATTTACTACTTCTAGTAAAAAAAAAAAAGACAAGAATATTAGTTGATACTCAATTTAATACTCTTTCTCCCCATTAATTCTCCATCATACTATTTTCTTAACTCATCTTAAAAACAATTAAGGAAAACTAGCAGAACCATGAATAAAAATCATAATATTTAAGTCAACTACTATGTAGAAACTATTTATATACAAGTTACCAATACCCCTGGCTGTGGTTTAAGACATCAAATTAATCAAAGCAAATTACCATATTTTATCACTTCTAAGGCATATTTTCCTTCCACATTATTATTAATATTTCTATTCATAATGTGTTTTATAATTGATGGCATTCACAATGTAATTGGCAGCAAATTTTCTTTTTTTAGTGATACATGAGATAACAGCACATTTTATAACTGGTAGCATCTAAGATTCAATGAAACACTGTTAAAAAGATAAAGCACAGATAAATTTATTTATTTAAACAAGATTTAATGATGTTGAAAGTTAAAATGATGGGCTAATGTAAAGCCAGTGTTTTATTTGACTTCTGAAGGGCTAATTATTATGTTACGTAGGTACCTCATTCTGTGAACAATCTAGCACTACTCCATCTCCTTATAATTAAAAATATTAACACTGATTTAGTTAACACTATAACTGCTCAGAAAAAAAAAATCAACCGACACACAAAAAAACAGTGGGAAAAGGAATACAGAAAATGCAAATGAAATTTGATGCAGCTGGATATTTGACACCAAAATGAAACAATCTACCTGAAAATGAGAAATAACAAAGAGCAGCAAGGTAAGAAAGTTAACATTCATAACAAAATCTTTAAAGTGATGCAGGTATGCCAATATACTCCTTCCTCTCTAGAAAAAGGCAGACACATTCTGCAGGACCTACGAAAGAGTCAGCATAAAGAAGCCTCCATAAATTTTGGAAAACACTTTACACCTTAAAAACAAAAACTGATGAAGACAATGAAATGGCTATTTACCAACCTGTTTTTGTAAATTAGTCAGCTTACTCCTGCTGAATATGATTCCAACCATATGTTCTTTCAGGTCGGCATCTGATGTTGCCTTTACATAGAAAAAGGGGGGAAAAAAAAACCCAGGCTCTTTGAATAAAATTTGTATATTTGATCTTAAAGTATCTTGAGAAATAACTATGCAGGTATTTTTATAAGGTGAATTTATTTTAAATTGAGGTCTGTAACACTAAGATAAAGGATAAAGTTTGAAGAAACCACTGTTGGTTAAGGTAAACCATAGAAAAAAAAAAAAGCAAAATTTCTGAATTTAAGAAATCCAGAGAAGCATACTTTCTTCTCATGAACTTCTTTAATCTGTCAATTTGGGCTACTTTGATTACATCTATTTCTAAATTTTGAGTATCCTACATTTAGTTTTTAGAACTCAGAAAATGGTATTTGGTTAAAAGGGAAATTTCCTAACAAAACTCTATGATTATGGTGTTCTTAGATTAGGCTAATCTACCACTAACAGGAGTCAAAGAAACATATCATAAGAAGAGACGTAAAGGCTGACATTTTGAAGTGCTTATTATGTGAATGGCACTCTCTTAAGGTATAGATACACAGCTATATAGTTATCACATACACATACTCTTAACCTTCACAACAAGCCCATTAGGTAAATATGATGTTTTATTTTCCAGGTAAGAAAAGTGAGGCAAAGCTACTCTTCTGAGAATAAAAAATGACTCTTAGCTTCACTTTCCTTAGGATAAAGAAAGCTACAAGAGAATGTAACGCCCACTTTAACAATGAGAAGAAGCTGATAGTCTACAAAACCATATAATTTTTGGTATCCATTGAACAGCTGAGGTTTGCAACCAGGTAAACTAAAATCCAAACAGACAAATCCAAATAGCTGGACACTTCAAAACTTTCTCTGCACTTGACAGAACAAGCAGATGAGGAAACAAAAATCAGTAAAGCTCTTGAAGACTTGAACAAAAGTATCAACCAATTTGAATTGATATTTATAGAAACCCCTCACAGAACAAAAGCAGAGTTCAAGCTCTTTTCAAGTGCATGTGGACATTCACTAAAATATGAGTCAGAATTCAAATCTTAACAATTTTAAAAGGACTGAAATTATACAAAGTATATTCTTTGACTGCTACGAATTACACTAGAAATTAGTAATAGAAAGCTATTTGAAAAATCCCCAAATATTTAGAAATTAACAAGAAACCTCTACATTATCCAGGGGTCAAAGAAGAAACCGAAATAGAAGTAAAAAAGTATTCTGAACTAAATGAAATGAAAAAAAATATAACCAACACACCAAAATTTGTGACACTCAACTAAAGCAGTGCTAAGAAGAAAACTGTACCATTACTTATATGAAAAAAAGAAAGATCTCAAGTCTTTGAAACTAGAAAGAGAACAAATCAAACACAAAGCGAACAAATGAAAAGAAGTAATAAAAGAAGACACATCACTACAGATACTATTGATATTAAAAGGATAATAAGCGTATATTATTAACTTACACCAAAAAATTTACAAAAATTCATCAAACAATACAGTTTAAAAGGATGAATTTTTTCCTTATCTAAATTCTACTTTAAAAACCTGATGTAAAAAATGATTCTCTTAACAATTATGCTACTTCATGGGCATCTTACCACCAGCATAAACTTTCCCAATCAACCTTAACATCTCAACCTACACACTCCTACTATTAGGCCAGCCTCTCAGTGAGCCCTGCTCCCATCCCCTCTGTCAATCTAACTCTGACCCATTCCCTTTCAGGTCCAAGTCATACCCAATACCTACCAAAAGCCTCTTTTGACCACTGCAGGGCACAATACTTCTAATGTACTCTGAAACCCTGTGACATGTGCAATGTTTTCACATACATGAAAAATTGATTATATGCTACATAGTATCCCTATTGATTTCTTTTTGGGGGTGTGTGTGAAAGGTTCATATCTAAGAATGGAACACAAACTTTCCGAGGGCTTGGTACCAATTGTCATAGTTATTTAGCACAGAACTGCAATTTGCTAAAATTCAGTTGATTTAATGAATAGTCACACACTCTTGCAGTCATTCAAATGATATCCCCACAGGATGCTAAAAGAAACAACCAGAATTTATAAAATCTTATTTTCTACAGACCACAAATAGAAAGATGTGGGTGGATGACTTAGACATTACTATATCAGAAGGCACAGGGCTAGACTAGATAAATCCTTGAAATTATCTTTCAAAAGGCTGCCAAGGTGATTATCTGTAATATCTAATGACTTAAGAATATTGAGACCAGTCAGGGTTGACCTCTTTTTGGAAAAAGATGAGGTTTTCCTCTTGCTTTAGAGTAGACCAAATAAGTAAAGGCAAACACAATTTAAAAGAAATTTCAAGAACAAGATGAAGAACAAGTTACTCCAATAAAACTATACTGAATGCATGTGTGTTTTATGCCATGGATATAAAGACAAATCAGATATGCACTTGGTCTTTAAGAAGCTATGATTCAGTAGAAGAGACAAATATGTGTATAAACAAACATATGAAAGAAATTGAGAAGAGACTCATAGAAACTACGATGAAGTTTAGCAGAAGGAAAACTGCATTTTGTTGGGGGAAACATAAAGAAGATTCCTGGAGAAGACAGTATTTTTGAACTGGACTGTGAAGGGCAGATTAAATGGAGGAAGAAGATCATCGATGGTGCACAGTAAACGACTAAGCTGATTTTACAAATCCTAACATTTGAACACAACAGCCTAAGATACAGAGCAAATTCTGTTACTTACAATACTAGCTAGATCATATGTAAACAAATAATTTCTTCTGATAGTTTCTTCATCTTCTACTAATTAAAGTAAAAAACATTAACTGCATATAAACTAATATCATCTATCCATTAAAATACATGCCAATAGATGGATTATTTCACTGAACAAAAATAAGAAAATGAAAAAGGGAAATAAATATTTTTAGAATACAAATAAATACATTGTATACTTTTTCCTCTCCTTCAGGTGATGACAGTAGTGCTTTTTCCTCTTGTTCTGGTGTAGGTTCAGCATCTCCAGAGATGAGCTTTCCAAATACCTGATGAAGACAGGAACATGAGAAGGAATCAATGTGTGAAAGCTAAAGGATGCATGAGCTAATTCTGCAGGTTTTATAATATTACTATGCTATTCTTGCTATATACCAATACTTTTAAGAGTTATGAGTGCAAAATGAAACACAGGCATTTTGGGCTATGAGAAGAGGAGGAAATGGGTCACATCTGTTGCCAGCTATCTCTGACTTGTTTTACAAAGTATTTTGTTACTATTTTGGTGTTATTATTGAATAAGATTTTATTTCAGGGTATCCTGTACTAGATTATGTAGTGAGGACACTCACTTGAGATGTAATAAGTCTGAACACTCGCAGAGTCTCGGCTTCACAGTTCCTTTGCTGGGCCACGCTGGCTGAAATCTGGCCAGCAATTTTGGTGCTTTCGCCATCCTTCCAGCCCAGGACTTTTACTTGTCGAACTCTCAGCGTATTTTCTGGGCCCTTTAATTCAATCTTGATGATGTGATTATCCCCTCCTGGAAGTTCACTTGTTACCCAACCAATGTGCCTGGAATCCAGATCGACCTAGCACAACAGAAAAGGGACAGAAACCTGATACAGCTGTCTCACTCTCTTATCACTGTCCTAGACTTAGAGCTAATAACAGCAAGCTCAAATCACAAAGACTTGTGCAGGGACCAAGGTTTACTGTTACTTCATGCTGATTATCTTAAACCTTGTGAGGGTAAGTAATACTATAGTAGCTATTATACAGATGAAATGAGGTTAAAACAGGTTGAAGGATTCTCAGTACGAGATGGAGTTGAGAATTAAAATGTAGGTCTGAGTACTTTCCAGGGACAAGTTATATAAGTAACATCATCAATCAATTTATGTGACTGCCCTTTCCCTACACTGACTGTAAGTGGAAACACTCACAAGATCAGCATCGGGTCCTGTTTTGTGCATCTTCACATTAAAGCACCATTTAAAGATAAGCATTTTTTTTTTTAGAAGATGAGCATTTTTGATGTGCAATTTCTTAATATGTTTTACTTTTGAAGAAAAATTATATGTAACTTCACATTTGTGATTCCTTATTTCACTGCATTTCATTGAGAATATAACTTTTTTTCAAGGATTAAATTTCAATGCACTGTGAACTGGTTTTTGACACTATTCACTTGATAAAATGAAAACTGTTCTTATGGTATTTGATGTCAAAGAGAAATGACCTGGGACGTCTACATTATTTATATAGACATCTAAATTGATATTATTTTAATTGATAATGCCAATTTTCTAGAAAGAGCATTGAGCATAAATAAATAGTATCTCACTGAATAGGATTATTTCCCTAAATTTTTTAGCCTTTAAAACAAAACTTACTATTTGTTTAATCCAAAATCTCAATTCATTCTTTCAATATGATTTGAAAAACAAAGCAAAACAAGCGGTCAACATTTATGGGATAAAGTAGCTAGAGAAGAACAGCTTTGATAAAGTTTCACCAACACAAGTCAGTTTATACAGAATCTCAGATACATGCCCAAATAAAACCTAACTTGTTTCTAGAGATGGTGTGTAAATCGACTTGCAGCCTGGATACAGTTTTAGTGTTTTAAGTGATAGATTTTCAGGTTAGAGGACAATAATCTACATTTTAACCTGAAGAGTAGGTGTTGATTGTGAATTGATCTATGATGCATTTAAGGCACTCTGACTCTTTTTAAGAGCCTAGGCAGAGTCGAAGACTGTAGGTACAGTATAATCGCTCATGACGGGAACATTTAGGGCACTGACAGATAAGATGTTTAGCACAGGGATGGTTGTAAATGTTCCTATATCTGGACTATTTGTCAGTTTAGTGTTTTGTAAACAGATGATTTTCTATAATACTTTGGTAGCATGCCAAAATTAGAATTTAACAGTAAAGGCTGAGAAGAATTTCTCCCTGGGTAGCAAAACATTTAATGACAAAATTTTAATTACCTGCTTGATTCTGCACAAATCTTCTACTGCTTTGCCAGTTAAGAAGGTCATTGAGGTAACTTTATTCTAAAATAGACAATCAACAATTATTATTCCATATTCCTGCTCCTGAATTTACAGAGACTTCTTACAGTATACCAATGTCACATTAACTCTGTCATCGTTCTTCCTAACTGATCTCACTCCCTCTGCCCGACCAACCACATTCTTACAACCAACCCCAGTCTTGTCTTATTCTCACAAATTCTACCTTCATTCTCCATGGGCTCTGAAAGAGGAGCTTGGCATTCCCTCTTTTTATCCAAAGTCTATAGAGATTTATTTATTTTTATTAAAGATTTTATTTATTTGAAAGAGAGAGAGAGAGAGAGCATGAGCGGCGTAGGGGGGGCAGAGGGACAAGCAGACTCCCCGCTGAGCAGGGAGCCCAATGCGGGCTTAATCCCAGGAACCCCCGGGATCATGACCTGAGCTGAAGGCAGCTGCTTAACCAACTGAGCCACACAGGTGCCCCCAAAGTCTAAAGATTTAAGTTCTATCTCTATCATGAGACCTTTCAACAACTCTGTCACTCTTGTCCCACTCTCTCTGCTATACTTTCCTTGCTTCTGGAGGTATAAGGAAGGCAGGTGGCTTAATCAACAAACACTTGTGAGTGTCACAATGTACCCAGACTGCCTTACAGACTTGGAGAAGGATATATGAGAATGATGGGTTCTATCCTCTGGAGATCCTTGCCACACTAGAGAAGGAACATTAACACATGAAAGAAATACAAACAGAAGTTCAGTATCTTTAAGTACTGAAAAGAATCATGCTGGTACTAGAGCCAAAGACCTTAAAGTTAAGTAACTTTTATGCAAGGCACATCAAGAAAACAGATTAGCACATTAATTCCTTAGAGAACTGCATACTTAGCTATATATCAGCTCTAGGCTGATGCAATTCCAACAACTGCCATACATAAGGCACTGGTGGTGTTGGCAGATGGGGACGCAGAGGTATATTAGCCTCAAGGATGCATGTAACTTAGAGGTTTCTTAAAAGGAAAGCCGATGTTGGCTTACCTACTGAGGCTTTTAAAATCAAATATTGCTACAATTATCTCCCTAAAAGGGAAAAATGTCAAATTGATTGCAATCATTGTTCTGACAGAGAATATGTCCTAGCTTAAAATACACCATGAATCAAAGATAACTTTGTACTGAACAGTAAATTCTAGCTAGAAAAATGTTTTGATTTCTTACACTTGACTTTCTAGTAAGATAAAGTAGTTGTGCCAATTGAAACTCTTGGCTCCGAAAAGGAGATAAGCTTATGATATATTAGCTACGCTCCCTTTTCTTGTTTGCTGCCAGGAAACAGGAGTTGGGGGTGGCTGTGGATGGCAAGGAGTGTTCTGACAGCAGACTGGACTTCTGAGGTTGGCATTCCATCTGGGTTACCCAAGACCCAACCCCACCACTCTGGCTCTTTCTGGGAAAGGAAATACATGAATGGGATGGGAGAAGCTTGGCAACGGTCAAAGGGGATTTATTAATACTCTATCTGCTAGCAAGCCACACCCATTCTGAGGGAAAAATTCTAAGGAGTATCCTTCCCCAGGAATGGGGGGTAGAAGCATGTGGGTTTGGCAGCTGGTGCCTTCTTCTTGGTTCTTAACACTCAAGTAAATAGGCCTCTTTTTCCTTTGTTGACTGCCTTTGTGAAGGAGTACTTAATTCAGTTGAAACATGTGAATAGAATAGTGCTAGGAAGAATATAAATTATGATTATTCAGGTTAGTCTAGATACCCCACCAACACTGCCATGACAGCTAAGGGTGAGGGTTGGAAACTGAGAGCTAATTACACAATAGGTCCAAGTGTATTAAGTGCCGTCAGAGTAATATAAAAAAGAACCTAGAGAAGGGAAAGAGTAATTTTTTAAAAAAGATTTTATTTATTTGAGAGAGACAGACAGAGATAGCAGCAGAGATAGTGAGAGAGATCATGAGCAGGGAGGAGAGGGAGAAGCAGGCTCCCCGCTGAGCAGGGAGCCTAATGCAGGGCTTGATCCCAGGACCCTGGGATCATGACCTGAGCTGAAGGCAGACACTCAACCGACTACATCACCCAGGTGCCCCGGAAAGAGTAATTTTTATAGAAGATGTACTGGGAGAGGATTTTTCTCCTGGTCTTTCGAGATTCTGGGAGGAATCTGATAGGCAGAGTTTAAGGGGAAGACTTCAGGCCAAGAGAAGAGCTGAAACAAGGGCACTCGGGTAGGCAGTTATAGGGCATTCATTTATTCTGCTTAGCTGGAGCCATGGTGTTATTTTTAGAATTGGTATTCCACAGTGCCCCACTGCTCTTCATCTGTTTTTAGATTTAAGATTTATTTGGGAAACATAAAAATGTTGTTTGGTTGGTGAAGTTCCACATGAAAATCTTTTTGCTAAGCTCCGAAATGATAGGGCATGGTCACTGAGGGTCTGAAAAGAACTAATGAGCCACAAATCAAGTTTCCTTTCTTACCCCAAGATCTCGGGAATTGTCCACATGGACAGATACGTAGCGGGCATTGATTCCTTTCACACAGTTGATGGTGATGTTCTTAGTTTTGTTTTTATCCTCATCTCCTGACTCCCAAAAGGTTTCTGTAGAACCATCTGTCAAACTGCCAATCATGGCAGGTCGGCTTGAAGTTTTTATGTCAACAATGCTGGTCAAGTCCTTTAAGCACATTACTATGCACAATTCCTACCAGAAACAAAGGTACATTACTACAATACTGAAATGGAAATCTTTCATGATAATAAAACAAACAAGACATGAGGTAAGAAACAAATGAATCAGATTGTTTAGGAGTAACTTGCAGTTTCTCCTTCTGTACACTGTTGAATGTTAGCTCAGGATAACACAGCACAGGTGGTAAATGACTGACCTGACTCATCGCTTCAAAGCCAGACTGAATACTGATGCTAAAACTTTCTTCACTGTCTCCATCATCTGATTTTGACAAAATATTGTTAATGTGATGAAAGACATTACTCTGATGGAGGAACTGGTGATCAGACTGCTTGAATTTCAGACTCCAGCACCTAAAAAGGTATAAGCAATATATTAAATAATTCCTAAGGAAATCCTGGAAAAGCACTCTGTAGTTAGTATTTCAAAAAATCTTAAATGTTCCAGGTGAAAAAGAGAAATGAAAAAAAAAATGAGGGAATAATATCACTACCTCTTTGGAACAAGGTAAGATCTAAAGAAAGTTCACTCATTTTATACATAGAAAAATACATCTACATATAAAGAAATTTGCTTCTGTAGCCACGAAGATCAAGGCTACAGAAACGAAAAAGATAATAAATCAATTTTGCAGATAGACAAGTGTTATCCCAACTGAAACAGCCTCTCAAATTTATTAGTCTTATAATTTTACACTAATTCATGAGAGTGTATATAACACATACTGCACTTCAAAAATCTTGTAAAGGGGAAACACAATCTCCCCTCTGCTGGTCTTATCATCAGGGCTGTGGGTAGCCCCAAATCACTCCATCACCTTACAGCTTATAAAAATCAGTGGAGGATAAATATCATTTATATGTGTGGTCCCATATGTGGCTCTGATAACAAGGTTCACAATGTAGAAGTAATGTTAAAATCTTAGCAGGCTGAGACTTAAAAGTAGGTGATGTTCCCCAACGTAGACTTAGGCTGCCTTGTATATAACTAAGGTTCCATTTTTCTCAAAATTCTTTTCAATTCAAAACCCTATTTTGATTTCTGCTTCTGAGACTTCATTCTCCCTCTCCCTTTTGTGACATTTAAGAGTCTACCCTTGGGTAGCACTGAGACAAGAGACTTGGGGTAGAAGAGGGCAGAAGTGAGGAAAACTGTTACAGACTGATAATTCAGAGCACTAAGAAGTGTATTAACCTCATTTTACAGAGCAGCAAATGGGTGCGAGCTAAGGAGGATGATTCTAGATTATGACAGTAATGAGTGAAACACCATTCACATAATGTAGAGATTCTTTGTATCTTACTATTTAAAAAGGTCTTTTGAGCATTTTGAGTTGAACATTACATAAAATCTCTCCTCCACTGTACCTAGAACACTTAGATGTAAAATTACCTTAGGGCCATTTGCTGTAACGAACTGCCACTCGGAAGAGACATCATAAGATCGGAGATTGTTTGAAGTAAGCGGTGAAACGTGTGTGGTAAAGGATGAGCAGCTTCACCGGCAATCACTATATCTGAGAGAGGATGTTCGCATACCCTTGTGTCTTTCTCCTGAGACAGAAAGTGAAAGCAAGTTGATCAGTCTGTATGCTGAAAAGAACTTTCCCCACACACAAAAAAATTATGTATACTTATAAGGTTATGTATACTGTAAAGACAGTCATGTAACAGAGATGTAAATAAAACCAAAACCAAATCATACCCAAAACACACATTAACTAATTTTGTTTGTATTATCTTTTAGGGAAAAAGTGATGAGGTCACTCAAAAATAAAATCACCAAACAAATGAATACTGTATCTGTATTGATCCTGGTGTGCTCACAAATCTGACTCTATATGTGTATGCAGAAATTGAAGCCTCACCCACAGATTTGTCAGAAAAAGGCAACTGTTTTCATCTGATGAGTTTTAGGGTGGTTCCTTATGCAGGAATATCTAGTTGTTAAAGGTGTGAAACAATCTTACACTGTAATTGTGGATTTTTTTTTCTCTTTCTCCTTGCAGTTCTGTCAATTTTTACCTAATATTTTTAAGACTATATTATTGATACATACATGTTTAGAACTATTCATCATTTTGTAGAAAGCTTTTTTATCCCTATTATTAATTTTGTCTTAAAGCTTTTTTTTCTGATGTTAAAGAATCACACCAACTTTATTTTGTTTGGTGTTTGTCCAGTATATCCTTTTCTAAACTTCCACTTTTAATCTTCCTGGATTCTTATGTTTTAGATGTAATGCTCATGAACAGCAACTACCTTTTGTTTTTTTCATCTATTCTGACAATTTTTGTTTTTTATTTATTTTTTAAAAGATTTTATTTATTTGAGAGAGTGAGGGAGAGCGAGCATGAGCAGTGGGGAAGTGCAAAGGGAGAGGGAGAAGTAGACTCCTGATAAGCAGGGATGCAGAACTCAATCCCAGGACCCTCAGATCATGACCTGAGCTGAAGGCTCCAACCAACTGGGCCACGCAGGTGCCCCTTATTTATTTTTTAAAAAGATTTATTTATTTATTTGAGAGAGAGAGCGTGTGTGTGTGTGTGTGTGTGTGTGTGTGTGTGTGTGTGTGTGTGCGCGCGCGCTCAGGGGCGGGGGGGGGGGGGGGAAGGGCAGAGACAGAGAAGTAGACTCCCTGCGGAGCGTAGGGCTCCACACAGGGCTCTATCTCATGACCGGAGATCATGACCTGAGCCAAAATCACAAGTTGGGACGCTTAACTGACTGAGCCACCCCAGGCATCCCAATTTTTGTCTTTTAAATGGAAGATTTAGTCTTCTTTGTACTTATTTCTAATATGTTACTTTCTATTTGTACCACTTTTTCTATTTTGTTTTCCCTCTTGGGGAGGAGTTGAGTTTTTTTTTTTCATTTCTCTTATGAGTTTGGAAATTACACAGTCTATTTTTTTTTTTATAAAATTTTTTTAAAAGATTTTATTTTTAAGTCATCTCTACGCCTAATGTGGGGCTTGAACTCACAACCCCGAGATCAAGTGTCACACACTCCACTGAGCAAGCCAGCCAGGTGCCCTCTCCCTATACACTCTATTTCTATTCTTTGTGTAATGACACACACTCAACTTAATCTAAAGCTAATCAAAATCAGTATCAACCCACTGAACACTAACACCAATCACTTGCCTCCTCATGTATATGGTACTGCTGTCTGTATTTTGGTACTAAGTTTTAAAAATCATTCCCATTACACATTGTCACTTTTTATACAGTCTTTGTTAAGAAGTAACACTTTCTTTTCTTTTCATTCTCAGATCTTCCATGTGAGATCTCCTTTTGTACCTGAAGCGTATTACAATTTTCCTTTCTAACAGTCTGTTTGTGGCAAATATCTATTTATCTGTTTATTTTCTGAAAATATCTTTATTTTGCCCTTCTTCTACAAAGACAGATTCACTGGATTGACAGTTATTTCCTCTCAGCACACTGAAAATATCAATTTTTAAATTGGTCATAAAGGTCATAAATATGACCTCATATTTTTCACTTTTTAAAGCAATTCATTTTTTTTTTTGTTTTATTCTGGATGATTTCTTCAGGTCTCTTTTACAATTCACCAATTTTTTGACTAATCTGTTGTAAATTTCAGAACTGATTTTTTTTTGGTTCACTGCTTTTTTTCTAACATTAATTATTATACTAATATATAATTCTTACCTGTTATTTAGTTCTTTTTCAAATGTCTTTCTTACAGTTCTTACATTATTATATTTTAAAGTTGGTCTTTTATTTCCTTAAACACATTAAACACAGCCATACTACAAATAGATAAATTACCACCACGGAAATTGCTGGTCTGTTTCTGTTGCCTCCGTTTCTACTAGTTCTTACTCATGATACTTCGTTTCCTTGTGAGTTTTAAGAATTTGGCTGTAATAATGTTACTTGATATCCTTGGAAATTAATCATAAAATGTTAAGCATATAATTTTAGCATGCCTGCAAGGGAACTAAATGCTGTCTAGTCTTCCCTCTACAGATACGGAAACGAGGCCCACAGTTGCACCGTTACAGAGGTGGAAATGCGGCTGGCACCCAGGTTTCCAGGGTTCTAGTCAATGCCTTTCCATTATGCAGGTTGCTTCCCATAAAATCCAAGTCCTTTGCAGCCAAGCAGACATTTTTAAATTTCACATCCCTACATGGTATATTTTTACTCTCTGCCAACTTACAGCCATGTTGTGAAGTAGACAGGTTTTCCGTAGGATAATGTCGCCCTGGTTATCTGTCTTGCATAGGCATTATGTTGTCACTGCTTCATGACAATAACGTTTAGCGAGAAATCAGAACTGAATGATCACATCTTTGCTGGAGCGAAAACTCACTAAAATTCACTAAACAGAGTGAATATACTGCCCACAGCATTGAAATTTTATTCTCGCCTTTATGTTATACAATCTGTGAACGAGCTCACGTATACTATTGCATTATCTGGAGATGGTTCTACTCTTCTATAAAAATACGGACAACTGAGAAGCCCCGAATCTCCCGTACTTGTTCTGCATTTTCTTTGCTTGTTTTACGTTCCTCATCCTCTTCTTCCTCTGGGTCCACTGGGGCAGGTGTCAGAGAGGCCACAAAATGCCACAGAATGTCATGCAGAGAAGTCGTCTGGATGACATTACACAGAAGCCAGTTGAACGCCTGGACAAATGATGGTTAAGTGAGTCACAGATAGAAGAAAACATGCGAGCAAACATTCTGAGTAAGAAACAGAGTACTCCACGGACCAAGTGTTCCAAGGGAAGATAATGAACACAGCTGGCCTTCATCTCATTGAAAACACACTGAACTTGAAATCGTCAATAATTTTGGTCCCGAGTAAAAAACATAATAGGGAAAATAATACTTATGAAATGTAACACAGAAATATTTTTTCAAACCACTTTTTATTTCAAAAATTCATCTTCATATTAATTTGCTGAAGCACATTTTTTTTCCCAATTTGCATTTAGGATAACACAAAATGTTTCTCGAGTCTGTACAAGCTATCATATACTTAAATGTATTTACACTGTTCCCATCATCAATGAAGTGGCAGGTTATTTATTATACTCATGACAAAAAAGATTAAAATATATATATATAATATATATATAAAAATATGACAGATAGTAATCCTATCATTTCCTGAGAATAGACACAGGAAAGTCATTATAGTTAAATTTATAACTCAAAAGGTCTACTTGTTATGTCTTTTTCATGATTCTTCTATCTGAAATGACATCCTTATTACAAAAAGCTTTTTTAAAAAAGATACTAACAGGATTCAAACAATAAAGCAGTGCAGAAATAAATTTCTTTAGAGTGCTTAAATATGGACCTCTATATTCATTTATATTCGTAAACAAAGAGTTTAATTTTGATGTGAACATTTGATATTTTTGATTGGCTAATGTTTCTTAATTTTTTGAAATTTCTGTTGGGTAGAAAAGGAACTAACATTAAAAAAAATCATCAAATGATTTGTATGATCAATGAATCAATAACCCCATTAATGTATTCATACCTCCATAGCAAAAACTCGGCAAGCAGATTTCCTTAGGGCCTGTTTCATTGCTATTTCAAGACCTTCTAGATCATGATGTTGTATAACAAAAGCTAAAACTGGCCATTGGAAATTTCGTTCTCCTTTGGAAAGAGAGCTGTGGGCTGAGATTAGCCGGGAAAGCTCAGGAGATGGATGTCTCAAGAGGGAAGAACCAACTTCTATTTATTAAAAAAAAAAAAAAAATTAACTTTCATAGATAATACATACAATTAATATATTTAAGATGATATTAAAAATAACAGTATCTAGCTTATTCACTAGAGTCTTAGGGGGTTTTGTTTTTGCATGTGACACAAATCGTAACAATTTCAATTTTTACTGAGGCTGAGAAAGATTATAAATACTTTTTTTAAAAAGATTTTATTTGTCAGAGAGAGACAGAGAAAGAGAGCATGTGAGCATGAGCTGGAGGAGCAGCAGAGAGAGAGGGAGAAGCAGGCTCCCTATTGAGCAAGAACCCGATGCAGGCTCCCTATTGAGCAAGGAACCCGATGCAGGACTCTGGGATCATGACCTGAGCTGAAGGCAGACGCTTAGCCAACTGAGCCACCCAGGCATCCCAAAAGATAAATTATCTTTTTTTTTTTTTTTTTCAGATTTTATTTATTTATTTGAGAGAGAGAGAATGAGAGAGAGCACGAGAGGGAAGAGGGTCAGGGGGAGAAGCAGACTCCCTGCTGAGCAGGGAGCCCGATGCGGGACTCGATCCTGGCACTCCAGGATCATGACCTGAGCCGAAGGCAGTAGCTTAACCAACTGAGCCACCCAGGCGCCCCAAAAGATAAATTATCTTACTTTCCTAAAATCATGTAGCTATTAAGTTGTCTCATTGTTTTTTGAATTCTGGGCTGAATCTAAAGTTCATGCTTTCTAAAACACTCTAAAAGCTAAGTATTGTATTTTTTCCCTAAATGGAATCTATATATGATATACAATTACCTATGTATAAATATTAGACCAAATCTTCATTTTAGTTAAGTGGGCTACCTGATAAATCACGATATTATCCTTTTCTCTTGGATTTCTTTCTTTATTCTTGACATAGAACCAAGCAGCTCTACTTTGGGGCTATTGATACCAACTAGTCCAGATTATTTAACTTTTTTACTGATTAAGAGCTACTTATATCCCCACATTATTTATTCACAGTGGAAGTAGCTCCAAGAGTTAGAAGCTTCTATTAGGAATGAGAATATAATTGTGAAAGTGTAAGTCACTGGAACTACTAGTTCACTGAAACTTAGTAGAAGGGATAATGGTGGCAATGTTTGGCTTAGAACCTAACAGGTAAGATTTTAAAGGTAAACTTATTCTTGAGTTATCACTGGATGGTCTCTAGGTGTCTCTTCCAACCGAGATGCAAAATTTAGACAAGCATACTTTTGGGTGTGTCAAATAAAAGGAATGTCAACCACAATTTAAAATTAATCCATTTCCTTTCAAAAACTAGATTTTATTTATTTATTTTTAATACAAGCAGGGGGAGTGGGAGAAGAAGCAGGCTTCCCGCTGAGCAGGGAGCCCGATGTGGGGCTCAATCCCAGGACCCTGGGATCCTGACCTGAGCTGAAGGCAGACGCTTAACGACTGAGACACCCAGGCGCCCCTCAAAAACTAGATTTTAAAAAAAATATCTGCGAATAAAACCATTTGGACCACACAATCTTTCTTTTTATCTTTATACTTACCAGTGTCTCCACTGTTAACTCTTCTTCTAGGAATGGCTTTAACTCGTGCAGGTAAAATGGAGTGTTGTTTATCATATTCAGAAGCAACAACTGAGTATGATCTTTGGAAGACAGTTCTCTTTGCAAGATCAGTATCGGTTATGGGACTAGTTTCCAAACTGCAGATAGAACATGATGACAGATAAAAACTTAGGAGAAAAAGTGAATAAAGTGAAACTACATTTAATTTATAATAGTGTAGTCAAATATATGAACCTATACCTCCTGTAGAAAAAACACAAATTCAAAGCCAACTTGACAATCTCTCTTTAAGTCACAATTTGATTTCAGAAACTGCGTCCTAAAACTTCTGGTTTTCTTAAATCTACTTTGCATTTTTCAATGAAGAAGAAGAAAAGGCATTAAATGTTCTAAACTCCTTTCAGAATCAAAAGCATTGTGGTGGAAGTTATGTCATGATATTCAAGAAACCTAGACAGATATATTCGTAACAGCACAGAAGAAAAACAAAATAGGTATGTATACACACAATAAACTGGAAAGTGAAACAATTCAATCTTCTTTCTGTGCTTGAGTTTTCTATTAGGTTTCTCATTCTTGGGAAGTGCTGCCCACAGTCCTTTCTAGAGCACGGCCACACTAAGTGCAATGAGAGGTAACAAACTGATTTTTGGCACAGTTATATTATGCTGACATTCTAGAACTCAATGATTTTCATTCCAGTTTAATTAAACTAACAATTTTTCTATTTACTATAGCAACAATAAAAAATACTTGAAAAGCTATTAATATGGTTATATATTTTCTTTTACTGAGGCTTTTTATAAAAAAGAGAAATACCTTTCCTTACTTTCTCTCTAAGAAAGATTTACCAACTATTCTTTTCATGTGTTCTTTTTTCTGTTACCTCATTCCAAATGGGGACAGTTTTGCCCACTATGAGTTCTGGATTTCTTTTCCATCATTCAAGTCAGGTTTGAACTACTATGTCCGTCAGTCAAGCTTATGTTTTCTAGGAAGTAGTTAACTCCCTGGCTGTTTTCTTTACTCACCACCTCTCTAAGGGTATAATCATTCTTGTTTGAATGGGCTGTAAATACTGTGCCTGGATGTCAGCACGGGCCAACAGGTTCCAGAATGACCAGAGAGTAGGGATACATTAATTTAATTCACTTTATAAATGGTGTTACTACAAAACTCAAGACATTTGTTGTGCTTTCAGAGGAAGCTTATCCAACAACGTGAAAAAAAAAAGAGTTATACAACCTAAAAAGATAATGACTTGTTCTTATAAAAAGGGTCATGCTTATAATTCCTTGTTGTGGGGGGCTGTCTTGTGTACTGTACGTTGATTAGCAACATTCTTGACCTCTCCATACTAGGATGCCCATTGAACTAGCCTAGTTATGACAAACAAGGACGTTTTCAAACACTGCCAGATGTCACCTGCGAGGCAAAACCACCCTTCTATCCCCTACTGATTTAATGGAGTCATTATCATCTTTTGTAATAGCTTGAGTTTGTCAAGACTTTTTTAAAGAATAGCTCAAAGATGCTCTATTACCTGAATTACTATACGCTTGTGATGTTTCAACTTGGCTGAATATAAAAACGCTTGAGTCATAGTTTCTTTAAGATTTTATGAAAACTACCCTTATGTGTAAAGTCTATAGTGTTGTCTTTTAAAATTAATTTTTATTTTTTTATTTTTATATTTTATTTTATAATGTTATGTTAGTCACCATACATTACATCATTAGTTTTTGATGTAGTGTTCCATGATTCATTGTTTGCGTATAACATCCAGTGCTCCATGCAATACATGCCCTCCTTAATACCCATCACCAGGCTAACCCATCCACCCACCCCCTCCCCTCTAAAAACCTCAGTTTATTTCTTAGAGTCCATAGTCTCTCATGGTTCGTCTCTCCCTCCGATTTCCCCCCCTTCATTTTTCCCTTCCTGCTATCCTTTTTTTTTTTTTAACATATAATATATTATTTGTTTCAGAGGTACAGGTCTGTGATTCAACAGTCTTACACAATTCACAGCGCTAACCATAGCACATACCCTCCCCAATGTCTATCACCCAGCCACCCAATCCCTCCCACGCCCCACCACTCAGGCAACCCTCAGTTTGTTTCCTGAGATTAAGAATTCCTCATATCAGTGAGGTTGTATGATACATGTCTTTCTCTGATTGACATATTTTGCTCAGCATAATACCCTCTAGTTCCATCCACGTCATTCCAAATGGCAAGAATTTGGGTTTTTTTGATGGTTGCATAATATTCCATTGTGTATATAATACCACATCTTCTTTATCTATTCATCTGTCGATGGACATCTTGGCTCTTTCCATGGTTTGGCTACTGTGGACATTGCTGCTATAAACATTGCGGTGCACATACCCCTTCAGATCCCTACATTTGTATCTTTGGGGTAAATACCCAGTAGTACAATTGCTGGATCATAGGGTAGCTCTATTTTCAACTGTTTGCGGAACCTCTATACTGTTTTCCAGAGTGGCTGCACCAGCTTGCATTCCCACCAACAGTGTAGGAGGATTCCCCTTTCTCCGCATCCTTGCCAACATCTGTCGTTTCCTGACTTGTTAATTTTAGCCATTCTGACTGGTGTGATGTGGTATCTCATTGAGGTTTTGATTTGGATTTCCCTGATGCTGAGCAATGTTGAGCACTTTTTCATGTGTCTGTCGGCCATTTGGATGTCTTCTTTGGAAAATGTCTGCTCATGTCTTCTGCCACTTATGATTGGATCATTTGCTCTTTGGTTGTTGAGTTTGATAAGTTCTTTATAGATTTTGGATACTAGCCCTTTATCTGATATGTCATTTGCAAATATCTTCTCCCATTCTGTCGGCTGTCTTTTGGTTTTGTTGACTGTTTCCTTTGCTGTGCAAAAGCTTTTTATCTTGATGAAATCCCAATAGTTCATTTTTGCCCTTGCTTCCCTTGCCTTTGGCAATGTTTCTAGGAAGAAGTTGCTGCGGCTGAGGTCGAAGAGGTTGCTGCCTGTGTTCTCCTCTAGGATTTTGACGGATTCCTGTCTCACCCTGAGGTCTGTCATCCATTTTGAGTCTATTTTTGTGTGTGGTGTAAGGAAATGGTCCAATTTCATTCTTCTGCATGTGGCTGTCCAATTGTCCCAATACCATTACCATAAGATACCTAGGAATAAATCTAACCAAAGAGGCAAAGAATCTGTACTCAGAAAACTGTAAAATACTCATGAAAGAAATTGAGGAAGACACAAAGAAATGGAAAAATGTTCTATGCTCAAGGATTGGAAGAACAAATACTGTGAAGATGTCAGAGCTACCTACAGCAATCTACACATTTAATGCAATCCCTAACAAAATACCATCCACTTTTTTCAAAGAAATGGAACAAATAATCCTAAAATGTGTATGGAACCAGAAAAGACCCCGAATAGCCAGAGGAATGTTGAAAAAGCAAAGCAAAGCTGGTGGCATCACAATTCCGGACTTCAAGGTCTATTACAAAGCTGTCATCAAGACAGCATGGTACTGGCACAAAAACAGACACACAGATCAGTGGAACAGAATAGAGAGCCCAGAAATGGACCCTCAACTCTATGGTCAACTAATCTTTGACAAACCAGGAAAGAATGTCCGATGGAAAAAAAGTCTATAGTCTTTTATGCTTTCCATGCATTTTATTTATTTGATTAATCCATAATTTGGTTTTAAGATTCCCAAGATCTTTTATATTTCAGTATGTTTGATTGATTGGGTAAAACTTCCAAGGTAGTATCTTTCTTTTGAAGCTTTAGAGACATTGTTTCACTTGTTTTCTTTCACTCAAAGTTGTTCAACAGAAAACTTTTCCTTTTGTAAGTTGACTTCTTTTTTCGCTGCTCAGATACTTGAAAAATTCGTATTTTTTTTTTTCTTGGAATTTCAGTAACTTAACCAATTTTTTTTATTTTTTATTATGTTAAACACCATACATTACATCATTAGTTTTTGATGTAGTGTTCCATGATTCATTGTTTACGTAACACCCAGGGCTCCATGCAGAACGTGCCCTCTTTAATACCCATCACCCGGCTAACCCATTCCCTCACCCCCCTCCCCTCTAGAACCCTCAGTTTGTTTTTCAGAGTCCACAGTCTCTCATGGTTCGTCTCCCCCTCCGATTTCCTCCCTTTATTCTTTCCCTCCTACTATCTTTTTTTTTTTTTTTAACCATATATTGTTTCAGAGGTACAGGTCTGTGATTCAACAGTCTTACACAATTCATAGCACTCACCATAGCACATACTCTCCCCAATGTCTATCACCCAGCCTCCCCATCCCTCCCACCCCCCACCACTCCAGCAACCCTCAGTTTGTTTCCTGAGATTAAGAATTCCTCATATCAGTGAGGGCATATGATACATGTCTTTCTCTGATTGACTTATTTCATTCAGCAGAATACACTCCAGTTCCATCCATGTTGTTGCAAATGGCAAGATTTCATTCCTTTTGATGGCTGCATAATATTCCATTGTATATATATACCACATCTTCTTTATCTATTCATCTGTCGATGGACATCTTGGCTCTTTCCACAGTTTGGCTATTGTGGACACTGCTGCTATAAACATCGGAGTGCACGTACCCCTTCGGATCCCTACATTTGTATCTTTGGGGTAAATACCCAGTAGTGCAATTGCTGGATCGTATGGTAGCTCTATTTTCAAATTTTTGAGGAACCTCCATACTGTTTTCCAGAGGGGCTGCACCAGCTTGCATTCCCACCAACAGTGTAGGAGGGTTCCCCTTTCTCTGCATCCTCGCCAACATCTGTCGTTTCCTGACTTGTTAATTTTAGCCATTCTGACTGGTGTGATGTGGTATCTCATTGAGATTTTGATTTGGATTTCCCTGATGCCGAGCGATGTTGAGCACTTTTTCATGTGTCTGTTGGCCATTTGGATGTCTTCTTCGGAAAAATGTCTGTTCATGTCTTCTGCCCATTTCTTGATTGGATCATTTGTTCTTTGGGTGTTGAGTTTCATAAGTTCTTTATAGATTTTGGATACTAGCCCTTTATCTGATATGTCATTTGCAAATATCTTCTCCCATTCTGTTGGTTGTCTTTTGGTTTTGTTGACTTGTTTCTTTTGCTGTGCAAAAGCTTTTTATCTTGAGGAAGTCCCAACAGTTCATTTTTGCCCTTGCTTCCCTTGCCTTTGGCGATGTTTCTAGGAAGAAGTTGCTGCAGTTGAGGTCGAAGAGGTTGCTGCCTGTGTTCTCCTTTAGGATTCTGATGGACTCCTGTCTCACATTTAGGTCAGGAACATGGCAGGGATATCCACTATCACCAATGCTATTCAACATAGTATTAGAAGTCCTAGCCACAGCAATCAGACAACAAAAAGAAATCAAAGGCATCCAAATCAGCAAAAAAGTCAAACTCTCACTCTTTGCAAATGATATGATACTTGTTGTGGAAAACCCAAAAGACTCCACTCCAAAACTGCTAGAACTCATACAGGAATTCAGTACAGTGGCAGGGTATAAAAATCAATGCACAGAAATCAGTGGCATTCCTATACACCAACAAGAAGACAGAAGAAAGAGAAATTAAGGAGTCGATCCCATTTACAATTGCACCCAAACCCATAAGATATCTAGGAATAAATCTAACCAAAGAGGCAAAGAATCTGTACTCAGAAAACTATAAAATACTCATGAAAGAAACTGAGGAAGACACAAAGAAATGGAAAAATGTCCCATTATCATGGATTGGAAGAACAAATATTGTGAAGATGTCAATGCTACCCAGAGCAATCTGCACATTCAATGCAATCCCCATCAAAATACCATCCACTTTTTTCAAAGAAATGGAACAAATAATCCTAAAATGTGTATGGAACTAGAAAAGATCCCGAATAGCCATAGGAATGTTGAAAAAGAAAAGCAAAGCTGGGGGCATCACAATTCCGGACTTCAAGGTCTATTACAAAGCTGTCATCATCAAGACAGCATGGTACTGGCACAAAAACAGACACATAGATCAATGGAACAGAATAGAGAGCCCAGAAATGGACGCTCAACTCTATGGTCAACTAATCTTCGACAAAGCAGGAAAGAATGTCCAATGGAGAAAAGACAGTCTCTTCAACAAATGGTGTTAGGAAAATTGGACAGCCACATGCAGAAGAATGAAACTGGACCATTTCCTTACACCGCACACAAAAATAGACTCAAAATGGTTGGAAAACCAATTTTTTTTTTTTAAGTTCAGTTATTCCTCATAGTCACCTGGTACAAAAATTTCCTTTTAATCTAGAAATTCAATACTTCATCATTTGGGGGATTTTTTCTTATATTATAGCTTTAGATACATTTGCAATTATATTGGTTGGTTTTTCTAATTTAAAAATACTAGTCATTCTTTTTTTTTAAAGATTTTATTTATTTATTTATTTATTTATTTATTTATTTGAGAGACAAAGAGAGGGAGCAAACACGAGAAGGAGGGAGGGTCAGAGGGAGAGGGAGAAGCAGACTTCCCGCTGAGCAGGGAGCCCGACACGGGGCTCGATCCCAGCACCCTGAGATCATGACCTGAGCCAAAGGCAGATGCTTAACCCACTGAGCCACCCAGGTGCCCCAATACCAGTTATTCTTATGTTAGACTGTCCTGTTTCCATGCCTGTTATCTTCATTCTAACTGCTATAATTATTTGTCTTATTACTCTTTACTTACTGTGATTATCTCAAATTTTTCCTTTATGTCAGTCATTCAATTTACTATTCTAAATGTTTCTAATTTATTAGTCTTTTAATGGTATTGATTTGGTCTTCAGTCTGTCCTCTTAGCTCTGTGATATAACCTTTTAATTCATTCTCCCACTGTTTCATTAAATATATGTCATTATCAAGTTTTCCAGTACAACAGAGTACTTATAAATGTTCTTTTTTTCTTTGAGAGATTTTTCTTTGAGATTGGGTTCTTCATCTGACTTTCATGACATACTATTTATTTTCCTTTTGATGATATTTTTAAAGTGGGCAGCTCTGTCTAGGTCTTGTGTTTGTTCTGATAAACTATCAGTGGATTTCCCTAGACTTCCTTTTCCACACTGACACCTGTTTTTTTTTTTTTCCTTCCAGAGATAACTTGAGATTTTATTGAATATTCTATACCATTCCACTGAATTGGGTGTGTATCCTGTCTCTGTGGCAGCATTCCCTGGCACCTTGGATTGCCGCTTTGCTTCAGCATGGCACTGTGGGAAATAGGATTCCCTAGATTTCCACTTTCTTCTGTGACACTAGTGATACTAGGGGCTTCTATGTTAGAGGATTTTACCCTGACTATGATATTCTACAATACACAGAATATTCTATGATATTCCAAGATATATGCAAACTTCTTTTCACTGTTTTTTTTTTTTTTTTTTTTTTTTTTTTTTTTAATTTTTTATTGTTATGTTAATCACCATATATTACATCATTAGTTTTTGGTGCAGTGTTCCATGATTCATTGTTTGTTCATAACACCCAGTGCTCCATGCAGAACGTGCCCTCCTCAATACCCATCACCAGGCTAACCCATCCCCCTACCCCCCTCCCCTCTAGAACCCTCAGTTTGTTTTTCAGAGTCCATCATCTCTCATGGTTCGTCTCCCCCTCTGACATACTCCCCTTTTCTTCCTCTCCTGTTATCTTCTTCTTTTTCTTTTTTCTTAAAATATGTTGCATTATTTGTTTCAGAAGTACAGATCTGTGATTCAACAGTCTTGCACAATTCACAGCGCTCACCGTAGCACATACCCTCCCCAATATCTATCATCCAGCTACCCCATCCCTCCCACCCCCAACCACTCCAGTAACACTCAGTTTCTTTCCTGAGATTAAGAATTCCTCATATCAGTGAGGTCATGTGATACATGTCTTTCTCTGATTGACTTATTTCACTCAGCATAACACCCTCCAGTTCCATCCACGTCGTTGCAAATGGCAAGATCTCATTCCTTTTGATGGCTGCATAATATTCCATTGTGTATATATACCACATCTTCTTTATCCATTCATCTGTCGATGGGCATCTTGGCTCTTTCCACAGTTTGGCTATGGTGGACATTGCTGCTATAAACATTGGGGTACATGTACCCCTTCGGGTCCCTACATTTGTATCTTTGTGGTAAATACCCAGTAGTGCAATTGCTGGATCGAACGGTAGCTCTAATTTCAACTGTTTGAGGAACCTCCATACTGTTTTCCAGAGGGGTTGCACCAGCTTGCATTCCCACCAACAGTGTAGGAGGGTTCCCCTTTCTCCACATCCCCGCCAACATCTGTCGTTCCCTGACTTGTTAATTTTAGCCATTCTGACGGGTGTGAGGTGGTATCTCATTGAGGTTTTGATTTGGATTTCCCTGATGCCAAGCGATGTTGAGCACTTTTTCATGTGCCTGTTGGCCATTTGGATGTCTTCTTTGGAGAAATGTCTGTTCATGTCTTCTGCCCATTTCTTGATTGGATTATTTGTTCTTTGAGTGTTGAGTTTGATAAGTTCTTTATAGATTTTGGATACTAGCCCTTTATCTGATACGTCATTTGCAAATATTTTCTCCCATTCTGTCGGTTGTCTTTTGGTTTTGTGGACTGTTTCTTTTGCTGTGCAGAAGCTTTTTATCTTGATGAAATCCCAATAGTTCATTTTTGCCCTGGCTTCCCGTGCCTTTGGCGATGTTTCTAGGAAGAAGTTGCTGCGGCTAAGGTCGAAAAGGTTGCTACCTGTGTTCTCCTTTAGGATTTGGATGGACTCCTGTCTCACGTTTAAGTCTTTCAACCATTTGGAGTCTATTTTTGTGTGTGGTGTAAGGAAATGGTCCAGTTTCATTCTTCTGCATGTGGCTGTCCAATTTTCCCAACACCATTTGTTGAAGAGACTGTCTTTTTGCCATTGGACATTCTTTCCTGCTTTGTCAAAAATAAGTTGACCATAGAGTTGAGGGTCCATTTCTGGGCTCTCAATTCTGTTCCATTGATCTATGTGTCTGTTTTTGTGCCAGTACCATACTGTCTTGATGATGACAGCTTTGTAATAGAGCTGGAAGTCCGGAATTGTGATGCCACCAGCTTTGCTTTTCTTTTTCAGTATTCCTCTGGCTATTCTGGGTCTCTTCTGGTTCCATACAAATTTTAGGATTATTTGTTCCATTTCTTTGAAAAAAGTGGATGGTATTTTGATGGGGATTGCATTGAATGTGTTGATTGCTCTAGGTAGCATTGACATCTTCACAATGTTGATTCTCCCAATCCATGAGCATGGAACGTTTTTCCATTTCTTTGTGTCTTCTTCAATTTCTTTCCTGAGTATTTTATAGTTTTCTGAGTACAGATCCTTTGCCTCTTTGGTTAGATTTATTCCTAGGTATCTAATGGTTTTGGGTGCAATTGTAAATGGGATAGACTCCTTGATTTGTCTCTCTTCTGTCTTGTTGTTGGTGTATAGGAATGCCACTGATTTCTGTGCATTGATTTTATATCCTGCTACTTTACTGAATTCCTGTATGAGTTCTAGCAGTTTTGGGGTGGAGTCTTTTGGGTTTTCCACATACAGTATCATATCATCTGCAAAGAGTGAGAGTTTGACTTCCTCTTTGCCGATTTGGATGCCTTTGATTTCTTTTTGTTGTCTGATTGCTGTGGCTAGGACTTCTAATACTATGTTGAATAGCAGTGGTGAGAGTGGACATCCCTGCCGCGTTCCTGACCTTAGGGGAAAAGCTCTCAGCCTTTCCCCATTGAGAATGATATTCGCTGTAGGTTTTTCGTAGATGGCTTTTATGATATTGAGGTATGTACCCTCTATCCCTATACTCTGAAGAGTTTTGATCAAGAAAGGATGTTGTACTTTGTCAAATGCTTTTTCTGCATCTATTGAGAGGATCATATGATTCTTGTTCTTTCTTTTGTTAATGTATTGTATCACGTTGATTGATTTGCGGATGTTGAACCAGCCTTGCAGCCCAGGAATAAATCCCACTTGGTCGTGGTGAATAATCCTTTTAATGTACTGTTGGATCCTATTGGCTAGTATTTTGGTGAGAATTTTTGCATCCATGTTCATCAAGGATATTGGTCTGTAATTCTCTTTTTTGATGTGGTCTTTGTCTGGTTTTGGGATCAAGGTAATGCTGGCCTCATAAAATGAGTTTGGAAGTTTCCCTTCCATTTCTATTTTTTGGAACAGTTTCAGGAGAATAGGTATTAATTCTTCTTGAAATGTCTGATAGAATTCCCCTGGGAAGCCATCTGGCCCTGGGCTTTTGTTTCTTGGGAGATTTTTGATGACTGTTTCAATTTCCGTAGTGGTTATAGGTCTGTTCAGGTTTTCTATTTCTTCCTGGTTCAATTTTGGTAGTTGATACATCTCTAGGAATGCACCCATTTCTTCCAGGTTATCTAATTTGTTGGCATAGAGTTGCTCATAATATGTTCTTATAATTGTTTGTATTTCTTTGGTGTTGCTTGTGATCTCTCCTCTTTCATTCATGATTTTGTTGATTTGGGTCATTTCTCTTTTCTTTTTGATCAGTCTGGCCAGGGGTTTATCAATCTTGTTAATTCTTTCAAAGAACCAGCTCCTAGTTTCGTTGATCTGTTCTACTGTTCTTTTGGTTTCTAGTTCATTGATTTCTGCTCTGATCTTTATGATTTCTCTTCTCCTGCTGGGTTTAGGCTTTCTTTGCTGTTCTTTCTCCAGCTCCTTTAGATGTAGGGTTAGGTTGTGTATTTGAGACCTTTCTTGTTTCTTGAGAAAGGCTTGTATTGCTATATACTTTCCTCTCAGGACTGCCTTTGCTGTATCCCAAAGATTTTGAACAGTTGTGTTTTCATTTTCATTGGTTTCCATGAATTTTTTTAATTCTTCTTTAATTTCTTGGTTGACCCATTCATTCTTTAGTAGGATGCTCTTTAGCCTCCATGTATTTGAGTTCTTTCCGACTTTCCTCTTGTGGTTGAGTTCTAGTTTCAAAGCATTGTGGTCTGAAAATATGCAGGGAATGATCCCAATCTTTTGGTACCGATTGAGACCTGATTTGTGACCTAGGATGTGATCAATTCTGGAGAATGTTCCATGGGCACTAGAGAAGAATGTGTATTCCGTTGCTTTGGGATGGAATGTTCTGAATATGTCTGTGAAGTCCATTTGGTCCAGTGTGTCATTTAATATCTTTATTTCCTTGTTGATCTTTTGCTTAGATGATCTGTCCATTTCAGTCAGGGGGGTGTTAAAATCCCCCACTATTATTGTATTGTTGTCAATGTGTTTCTTTGCTTTTGTTATTAATTGGCTTATATAATTGGCTGCTCCCATGTTCGGGGCATAGATATTTACAATTGTTAGATCTTCTTGTTGGATAGACCCTTTAAGTAGGATATAGTGTCCTTCCTCATCTCTTATTACAGTCTTTGTTTTAAAATCTAGTTTGTCTGATATAAGGATTGCCACCCCAGCTTTCTTTTGGTGTCCATTAGCATGGTAAATGGTTTTCCACCCCCTCACTTTCAATCTGGGGGTGTCTTTGGGTGTAAAATGAGTCTCTTGCAGACAGCATATTGATGGGTCTTGTTTTTTAATCCAATCTGATAGCCTGTGTCTTTTGATTGGGGCATTTAGCCCATTTACATTCAGGGTAACTATTGAAAGGTATGAATTTACTGCCATTGTATTACCTGTAAGGTGACTGTTAACTGTCTGTTGTCTGTGTTCGTTTCTGCTCTTTGCTGCTTTTAGGTTCTCTCTTTGCTTAGAGGACCCCTCTCAATATTTCTTGGAGGGCTGGTTTCGTGTTTGCAAATTCCTTTAGTTTTTGTTTGTTCTGGAAGCTTTTTATCTCTCCTTCTATTTTCAATGATAGCCTAGCTGGATATAGTATTCTTGGCTGCATATTTTTCTCGTTTAGTGCTCTGAAGATATCTTGCCAGTCCTTTCTGGCCTGCCAGGTCTCTGTGGATAGGTCTGTTGCCAATCTAATGTTTCTACCATTGTAGGTTACATATCTCTTCTCCCGAGCTGCTTTCAGGATTTTCTCTTTGTCTCTGAGACTCGTAAGTTTTACTATTAGATGTCGGGGTGTTGACCTATTTTTATTGATTTTGAGAGGGGTTCTCTGTGCCTCCTGGATTTTAATGCCTGTTTCCTTCCTCACATTAGGGAAGTTCTCTGCTATAATTTGCTCCAATATACCTTCTGCCCCTCTCTCTCTCTCTTCTTCTTCTGGGATCCCAATTATTCTAATGTTGTTTCGTCTTATCGTATCACTTATCTCTCGAATTCTGCCCTCGTGATCCTGTAGTTGTTTCTCTCTCTTTTTCTCAGCCTCTTTATTTTCTATCATTTGGTCTTCTATATCGCTGATTCTCTCTTCTGCCTCATTTATCCTAGCATTTAGTGCCCCCATTTTTGATTGCACCTCATCAATAGCCTTTTTGATTTCGATTTGGTTAGATTTTAGTTCTTTTATTTCTCCAGAAAGGGTTTCTCTAATAACTTCCACGCTTTTTTCAAGCCCAGCTAGTATCTTTAAAGTCATGATTCTGAACTCTAGGTCCGACATCGTACTAATGTCCGTATTGAGTAGGTCCCTGGCTGACGGTACTACCTCTTGTTCTTTTTGCTGAGGTGATTTCTTTCGTCTTGTCATTTTGTCCAGAGGAGATTAGATGAATGAGAGAACAAAAGGCTAACAGGTTTACTACGTCCCCAGCAAATATACTGTATACAAATCAGAAAAGACCTGAAACCAGGGGAAAAGAAAGGGAAAGAAAGAAAAAAGAAAGAGAAAAAGAAAAGAAAAAGAAAAAAAAGATAAAAACAAAAACAAAACAATTCAAAAAAGGCAGAATATGATCAAATATGATCAGGCTAGTGCATAGATCAGTGCCACACACTAGATTTTGGGCGTATTTTGGTCTGCTAGAAAAAAGTGCCTCCTAAAATTTTAAAGGAAGAAAGACATATATGTACAAAATAAGGGTTGATACAATGAAGGGATGGAAGATGACTGTAAAGATGAAAATTATAAAAGATTTTATAAAAGGACTTGGTAAGATAAGTTGTTTGAAAAAAGAAAGAAGATTTAAGGAAAAAAAAAAAAAAAGGAAAAAGGGAGAGAATGTGATCAGGCAGGAGACTAGAACAAAGCCATACACTAGTGATTTAGGGTATATTTTGATCTGTTAGAAGAAACTGTACCTCAAAATTTTAAAGAGAGAACAACTTATATATATATGCCAAAAACAAGGATAACTACTATGAAGGGATAAAATATGACTCTAAAAATGAAAAAAAAAAAATGTTTTTTTTTTTTAAAAAAAGGGATTTATAAGATGTTGGTTGAAAAAGGGAAAAAGAAAAATAAAAAAAAGTCAACAAAAATTAACTTTGATGAAATAATGAATCATGGTAAAAAAAAAAAAAAAAAAAAAAGAAGCCATGAATCTATGTGCAGTATTCCCCTAGCGCTGGAGTTCTCCTATTCTCCTTGATCGATCAACTTGGTCTTGGCTTGCTGGCTGTTTGTGTTGATCTTCTGGGGGAGGGGCCTGTTGCTGTGGTTTCCAAATGTCTTTGCCGGAGGCGGAATTGCCCCGCCCTTGTCGGTCCGGGCTAAGGAAGCTGCTCCAGTTTGCTCTCAGGAGCTTTTGTTCCCTGCAAGCTCTCGGCACAGCTCTGGAGGACCAGGGCGAAAATGGCGGCCTCCCAGTCTCCGCCCGGAGGAGCCGAGAACTCAGGGCCCCACTCCTCAGTGCGCCCCCAGAGAAAAGCAGTCACTCCCGTGTCCCCGGTCTCCGGCCGCTCTCCATGCTCACCCGGCCCGCGATCGAGCGTTGCTATCTCTGGCACCCGACCCCGCTCGGAGTCTCCAAACCCAGCAGATCCCTGCAGTGCGCTCCCGCACCGCTCCTCCCCGGGAAGGAAGGGGAGTCTCCCCGGATCTGCTGCTTGTTGGGTCCTTGCTGGGGGAGCCGTGCCCCGACTGGGCCGCAGATCACAGTTTATGGCAACCCCGAGCTGAGAGCCCGCGACTCTGCTCCGTATCTGCAGCCGGCTTCCCCGCCCCGACACCTGGGAGCTCTGCCGCACTCAGGCACCCCCGGTCTCTCTGTGACCCCAAGGGTCCTGAGACCACACTGTCCCGGGAGGATTCCACCCCCCGCTTAGCCACTGCAGCGACGTCCCTCCGCCGAGCCAACTTTTAAAAGGTCCGATTTTGTGCTCCGCGGCTCTAGCACTTGCCAGAAGCGGCCGGCGGAGGCCCCTCCCCCGCCGTTTATCCTCCCGAATATCGCCTCGGATTCACTTCTCCGCACGTCCTACCTTCCAGTAAGTGGTCGCTTCTCTGTTCAGAGAGTTGTTGCTACTCTCCTGTTCGATCTCCTGTTGAGTTCGTAGGTGTTCAGAATGGTTTGATCCCTATTCAGCTGAATTCCTGAGACCAGACAAAATCTAGGTCTCCTACTCCTCCGCCATCTTGCTCCGCCCCCCCTTCTTTTCACTGTTTTTACCTAGAAGTTTATACCACTTAATTTTGATCCTAAAGGGTAATAACAACCCAATGAATCACATTTATCAGACTAGTCTCAAAATGGCTTCTGACTCTTCCAGAAAATCTATCTCCTTTAGAGATACTTTATTACCTTTAAAGATATAAAAGGCTACACTGTACTCTTTGGAGAAAATTTTAAAAGCAGCTCAAAAAAACTCTGAGGAATAATCCACACAGTTGGGGGGAAATGTTGCAAGTATTTTCAGTGGAAAAATACTCACTTGGATATATGAGTTCTACTGTGTGTATTAAAATCTGTTATATTAGTTATAATAATAACCACATAGTATTAACACAGTGGCATATCTGAAGAAGCACATTCTTTCTTCCTTCCCAATGATAATGTGTCTGCAATTACTCATGCCTGATATCTTGATGCTATCCTAAACTTATCCTTTTCGTTATCTAGTTAGCCAACAAGCCACACTGATTTTTACTAGAAAATATTTCTATTATCCATCTTTTTTTTAATAATCATTCCCAACATAATCCAACTCCACACAGTTAGTGGAAATCTTTGACTAAATTTATAAGCTTCTCAATCGACACTAGTGAGACTATCTTTGAAATTTTATCATGCAGTTCCTCCTCCAAAAAGTCACAGTGGTACCCTAATTCCCTCTGCTTTATATTTATATGCTTCTATTCAGTTTTCAAGAAGGTCTTTACACTGATGTTACTACCATACCTAAGCAAGTGGGAGAAGACTGCATGCGGTAATCCAGTAAGTTCAAGATTTATTTTTGGTGCTACTTCTCTCACGGAACTTTCCCTAAGCACTGCCTCAAACTAATCTTTCTCTAGTCTGATTTACTACAGCACTCGATACAATATCATACAATGGAATCCTTCATTATTACTTCCATCAGTTGATCTCTTCTCTCCAACTAGTCTGCCTCTGCTATCAAGGACTTTGTCTTATTCATGTATGTATGTATGCTTTTTCTTACAGCTCTAATAGTTAGCAGAGCTGACTCAATGTCCTTCTTGAGATGGAAGGACATACAAAAGAACTTCTAAAGCATTCTTTTTTAGTTCAAAGTCTTTCTCCCACCAAACACTGGCTATCCAATAGAGAGGGGAGAAGTGAAATACCTTGGTGGCATAGACTTCATATTGCTCTCTGGCTCTTCAAAAACATTAGGACTTGCATCAGGTGTTACGGATATGTACGGGGCCGGTACAGATGTTGAACGTAGATATCTCATTTCATCCTGGAAGAGGTTGTCATCTTGATAGCCCACAAAATTTTCATGATGATGCCTGCATTAAATCAAATCCAGTGACTTCAAGTATGATGGCACCATAGATACTTTTCATTTTTAATTTCTTTCATAAAAGTAAAAGCAGCACATTTAACTGTAAGAGTGAAGTATTAAAATAATCATAGATGTAAGTAGGAGGAAATAGAAGTCTGACAATTTCACACATAAATATTCCAGGTACCACAAACATTTCAAATCCAAAACTGAACTCATTTTCTTTTCTTCTGAGAACCTTTCCATCCTCTAGTGTTTTGGTGAATGATCCCACCAACTATCCAGGTGCCTGGGCCAAAGTATCTTGGAGTTGTGGTAGGCCAGTCCTCAACTGTGACCAGCTGTGAACACTCAGCCCTATGAATACTAAGTGTCCTCTCTTCTGACTCCCTATCATCATTGCCTTGGTTCAGGCTCATGTTTCTTGCATGGACTATTGAAATACAGTCACCATTTTTGGTAGGAACATATGTAAGAATCAAATTTGAGAGAGATTAGACCCATGAAATGTTCCATGGGGTGGGGTGGGTGTGGGTGTCCATTCCCCAGGGGGCTAAAAATATAAAATCCATGATTATGGTACAGTGGCATATTTTTAAACATGTTTTACAATTTGATTCTTTCCTTTTCAAACTGGAACAGAGAGTTGTTAACCTAAGTCTCCTAAGTCGTCTGACTGAAGCTAAAGATTTGTTACATTTGGCATACCTAATGATCTCCACCTTGGTTTCAAATGCATTTATATGACATTCTCATTTTGTTTCCTGTTTATTTTATTAAAATAGTAAGTACAAAATTAAAAAAAAAACTATATAATTCTGCTATAGAGAGGACAGCATCGCTAAAATGGAACTGTTGTTGGCAAGCCATTCCTGCAGGCAATTTCCAGAAATCTTCATTTGACAGCTGTTGAAAAAAGTCTGAATCTGGTATATGAAAGTGTGTTTACAATGCCAGTGTATAATGTACGGAAGTATAGGCTGTACAACTCAAGTCCAGTAAAGGACAACGGTATACTATGAACAGGCTTCCCCCACCTCTAGTTAGAACCTTTATGGAATTTCCATGTTTGAAGCAGAGTGATCTAACTGCAAATCGGTTCATTTATTTCCCTGTTTAATATTCCTTAACCGTTCTCCCTGTGGGATAAAATCCAAACTTAGCATGGGCTACAGAGCCCCACATTACCTGGTCTTAGGTAGCTACTACTGGGGCATTTCTTATGTTTCTCCCAGTGGCCAATGCTTTAACCAGCCTCTGATTCCTTAAATGTGTAATGCTATTTCATGTCTGTCTTCACACATGTGCTTTACTGTGGGGAATTGCTTTCCTCCATCACCTACTTGACTGATTTCTATTTATCCTTCAAGATTGCTTTCCTTCCTTGGAAAGATTCAGGTACTCTCCATCCTTCATGCCCTAACAGCATCCTATGCATACTTCTATTAGAGAACTCTTCATAAAACATCTTAAATGTTTCCTTTACAGGTCTGTCTTCCCACCAGAGTGTGAGCACATGGAAGTCAGGATTTTATTACATTCATCTTGGTGTCTTCAAGGTCTAGAACAAAGTTGGTACCCAGCTAACTAACATTTAAATGCTAACAGAATGAATACTTCAAAAAAACAAAATGGAAGATTTCGATAGCAAATTGTTTCTTTCCCCTTCAGCACTTCCAACTATTAACAGACTGAAGTCAGCTTTCCAAAAAGTAAAAGATAGCTAGAGTCTTAGTTTCTATGACATATTTTGTATTAATAATACAAATTAATATAGTATTTACATGTTTTTAAAAAATCTTGACTCCCATAAAGTGTGTACCCTACCAGTCATATATTGGTCAAGGAACTCACAAAATAAATCCCTGGAGGTCTCTTTATTGTACACAAAAGGTAATGTAGTGTGGGTATTCAGAGCATGATATTAATCAACAATAGCTACTAATCCCAAGTGATTAAAAAAAACAACCACCAAGTTATATTACCTAGCTAATGTCTGCAGGTAGAGACAAGGCATTTTAACGGGAAGATCCTCAGAAATGCCCTCTTTCACGCTGGGAAGATGAGACTGAAATGGCTTTGTCGGATGGTAACACAGAATGCTTGGCTCCGCTGCACTGCTCAGGGACAGCAAGAAGAGTGCATTCGCCTTAATCACCTGGTGAGCTTCCATAGTGGGCAAGGCACGAGGAGTCTTGACTTGCATTGGTTTCCTCCTGGACTGTTTGACCTGGCAAAGAAAACTTTGCAGTGATCTTTTCCTACTTAGATTCAAATTTTAAATTTCTTAGCCTAAGTATTGTGAGTTTCTAATAAAAATTATTAAACACTTATAGAACTATTTTAAAATAATAATAGTGATTACCAAAAATAACATTCACTTTATGCTTTTCCTGAGCTGTCTGAAATTATTTTATTTTGAACACAAACTATTTCTTTTCTTTCCTTGGGAAAATCTAAATGTAATTATTTTTTTTAAAGGGTAAGCAGTGTGTGTGTGTGTGTGTGTGTGTGTGTGTGTGTGTGTGTGTGTGTGTGTGTGTGTGTGTGTGTGGTGTGCATTGTATGTTTGGCAAAATTTTTAGTTAGGTGTGCCTCTAGTTCCCATAGACCTACAACATAATTAAGGATTAAGACAAAGAGAGTAGATAAAGAGTAGAAAAGGAAAAGGAGAATGGAAAAGAGGGAGAGTTGAGAGAGATAAAGGTGAAGATGGAAAGCTATGTACATGTGTAGAGTAGTACACCATGAATAATAATTACACAGTAAACATTTGTCAGTAAGGCATATGTGCCACAGGTTAGTTGTCTTGTATTATCCCAAGATATAATTTATTTTTGTAATTAAAAATAACTAACAGTACAAATATTAAATTTGAATATTATTCTGATTATAAAAGCTGATCTTTAATATCAATTCTGTGGAGTTATCTGATATTGTATGAGGATAAAAAGGGATTTTTATAAGATTTATTCTTATCATGAACAGTATAGCCAGAACAGAATAAAAATACCTTCTCCCTTGCAGCAGCCTGTTTTTCACGGAGATATTTTTCTCTACAGCGATCACATACCAGATACCAAGTGCTTCCTCCTAGGCCACCATCACCACAGTTACCAGCCCATCCTCCACAAAAATGTCCAATGCTATTGTAACCTTGTCCACCGGCATACCGGCCACAACCTTGAAACAAGAGCAAAAATACACTTTAAGTGTCCTTAACAATCTGATCCTTGATGCTTACACATGAATGATGACTTACCTTTGCAAAGTAAGCAAAATACTGAAGAAAGTATCTGACTTTTTTTTTTTTTCAGGCTATTAACTGCATCAGAAAAATAGCCCACTTGGCCAAAAAATAACCAATTAAATGATGCCTAAAATATTGGAGATACTCTCTATACAGGTAGAAAAAAATAAATTTAAGATGGGGGTACATTTAGGTTTACTGACATATGCCAGTAAGATTGGACAAAATATTCTGTAAGAATGATGTATTTCAAGGAATCATGTATTTCATAAAACATTTCATGTATGGTATGTAGAAAGAAAAAAATTTTAACCAAAGTCATAATAGGTGAATTTGGGAATACTTATCAATTGTTATAGAATTCCTTATATTTATCTAAAATACAGTCTTCTGGGCGCCTGGGTGGCTCATTGGTTAAGCGACTGCCTTTGGCTCAGGTCATGATCCTGGAGTCCTAGGATCGAGTCCCATATTGGGCTCCCTGCTCAGCAGGGAGTCTGCTTATCCCTCTGACCCTTTCCCCTATCATACTCGCTCTCTCATTCTCTCTCAAATAAATAAAATCTTTAAAAAAATACAGTCTTCTGATTAAATAGTTGAGATCAGTTCCATAGGAAAATGACCAAGGAAATCAGTGTAGTCTAATTTAATTTGCAACTTTTAACAGGAAAACACTAAAATCGAAGAAGACCTAATACTGGGATCTTTCCTATGTGTATGGACAGGTCATTATTTCTGTTGTGTTACACACTTTAACAGCACCCTTTGGGTAACACATAAAACATTTAAAAAATAAAGTGTTTCAGAATGTGATACATTAAGATACCATTGTACTGAATTGCCTTACCACCATACTATCAGAATTTCTTTACCTATTTTCCACAAAACTGATATTGATGCACTTTAAACAGTTTCCCTTTACTTTAACATAATTCATAGAGCAGCTCAAGTCAGAAGTGACTTAGTTCCTTTTTTTTTTTTTTTTTAACACAAAGTGCTTATAGATTCAGTAATATCATTTACCTGGGTGAGCCTGTCGCATGTGATAGGTCACTGGGTATGGATGGGATTCTCCACACAGCTCACAGATGGTGTCTTTCTCTGGTCCACCCACGGCCAGCTGGGCCATCTCACCAAACAAATTACCCCTGGGTCGAACTTCTGTCTTTTCCTTTTTCTTTTTGTCTTTTTTGGCCTTCTTATTCTCTTTTTCACACTCTTTCTTTTTAAGGACTGCACAAGAACCGGGACTTGGAAAAATCATATTCTGGGAAGCTGCTTTGATAGTAGCCAAAGAGATGTCTTCCCAAAAAGCCACTAAATGTTGTAAAGTTAAGGGAAGAGGAGATTTGGACTTCATTGGGTGGTGCATAGACATTTCGAAAGTGGCTTCGGTTTTCCCATCCTCACATTTTTCATGCAGAGGCGGTTCTTTAAGCATAGACAACACCTTATTTTTGTTGATACTACCCATTTTAGATATATCTGGTCCATGAGGTGCAATATTAAACATATTCAGTGCAGATGATATCTCCAATGAATGTCTATTTTTTAATTTGGTTTCTTTTTCTTCTGTAGGCTGTTGGCTGTTTAAACTATTTCTTATAGGAGCATGTTCTTTGGAAAGTTCAGGATTAAATTTTAAGAAAGAAGAACAGGCCATTGCATCATGTACTATGCCTTCATGCCACAGGAAAGAGGCAAAGACTGCTCTGGCACACTCAGCCACGGAAGGAGACATGGCTTGCTTGGCGGGCTCCAAAGGTTTGGATCCATCTCCTTTAAAGAGAAAGCTAGATTTTTCCTTTTTGGGCCTGCTGTGCCTATTAGCACATTTTCTACTTATTTTGGGGGATGCTCTCATTTCCTGTTCATCTTTCAGTGGTGCTTTTCCTATGCTGAAATGAACTTTATTGGAACTTTCATCGACACTCTTAAATTCACTGCTTTCGTCACAGGTGCTATCTGTTAGACTATTTGTTTTTAAAGTACTTGAAGTGCAGACCTCGACCACTTCACTGTGAAGGTTTTCTTGTACCACATGGGGAGAAGGAGCTCTATTTTCGGATCCAGGGGAATCTTTAGAATCCTTTGGTACCGGTTTTGGTTTTGGTGATGTTGATCGTCCCCTTAATGGTTCTGTGAGGGGCATTTTCTTCTTGCGTAGGGTATCTGGGTCAAGTGTGTAAGAGTCTGATTTGGAACGTTCCCGAGGAGGATCAAGTTTAGTTTTAACAGGAGCAGTGCTTTTTTGAGGTAGATTTTTATCATGTGGTGAGGAGGAGCGTGGAGAACTAGCACCAGATGGGCTAGACCTATTGGTTGGGAGAGTCTTTGGCTTAGGAGATGATGACCGAGAACCTGGTCCTGGGGATTCAGCTCTAAAGCTAGAAGACATCCTCCCATCAGATTTTAGCGTCTGCAAGGTATTATGGTTGGGGGACAAGGACCTACTATGAGAGTCTGACCTCAACTTTGCAGCATCAGATTTCAACATAAGGGATTCACTAGCTGATAAGCCTTCTGTACCCCTTGGCTTCTTCTGATCAGCAGTAGTCCGGCTCATACGTCCATCAGGTTTAAGAGATCTGCTGTGTTTAGAGGACAGTTCTGATTTTCCTGAAGTAGAAACTGGTCTAGAAGATGTTGAGATAGTTCCTCGGTCACCTGTATGGTCCATTTCATAGTGAAAATTGTTAATAAAACTATAACCTACTAACAATATAGCCACTAAATATTGAATAAAAACATAGCTAAAAAATTTATATTGTCATAGATAAAAATACTTGAAGAATAAGGGAAAAAAGGGTACTATTTCTTGTAAAATTTCTATTGCATCATTATACAACCATTTCCACCAAAAACTATTTTCATGGATGTACAACAGACTGAACAAATAATACCTATGCATCAGTATGAATTATCCATGATATCTGAATCTCAGCGCCAGTATAATTATTCATTAGAACTTAAATTCAGGGACAGACTAGAAAGAAAAACCATAACTATTACTTTTCTTGAATAAGAAATTAAAAACTGTGTGTTTTAAAATATAAAGTAGTTGAGCTAAATTTCCAGTAGAGTCATACCTCACATCCTTATTAGGATAATGGTACAGATCTTACTGAACTAGGAAACTGAATTTATATATAAATACATTTATTATTTTCAAGTACAGAAATACACACAATTAGGCTGATAAAGAGCTGCTTATTAGGAAACACAAATAATGATTGGATTAGAATTTATAATTAATATATGAATGCCTGAAAGTTATTATTTAATTACATGTAATTCAGGCAGTCTTACTGTTTATAAAGATTGTATTCTAAAAGTTTATTTAGTTCATTAAGTTTAGTTGGTTAGAACTTAGAGCTGTGTCTTCTTGGAAAAAAAAATGGTGGGATCCTCAGAATTAGGAGTACATGTCTGAATCATGGGGCCCTGAAAGAAGTAGTCAGGAAAATAACGGAAAAAAAGGATAAAAAAATGTCTCTCTTTCCCAGGCAGAGCACTAGGTATTTCCACAGGGACACCATTTGTTTTTGGCATCCTGGCCCTCATGCAGTGCCTCTCCTTCCTCAGGCTTTCCTTTGAGGCATTAGAGCCAGGTTGTCTCTGTCACCAGTAAGTGGTCAACCTAGAACATTACCTTTCTTCCCTAAAATAAAAATGTCTACCTTTAATGCACATAATATTAGTTGTCAGGAGAAAAGCAATACGATTAAAGTGATTCAAGTGGTATTAAAGACTGAAAACCCATAAACCTTGCTAGAAGTATTTATATGTTTTGAAAAAGGGTATGTGGTAAAGTGTGATGGCTCTCTTAACTGGTTATACTGCAGGTATCTCTTTTTTTGCAAAAGGGATGCAAACAAATTTGGGTAATGTAGGGAAATGTTTTTTGGCTGGCTTGTGTGTGTGTGCATGGGCATATGCAAGTGCACACAGGTGTTTGTAGTCTACACTCTAGTTGTCTATAGGTCAAGACAGTATTGCCATAGAATCTGCCCTCCTAATGGAAGGTCCATAAGGACTGGTATTTCTGTCTGCTACTCTTCACTGATACAATGTCAAGAATGGGTCCTGGAATATAGTACATGCTCAATAAATACTTTTTTCTTCTGCTATTCCCAAATTTCAGATTCCCTGAAAATCCACTTTTTATAATTATGACTGACAAGGCCACAAGGAAAACTAACTGTAGCCACTATGATGTAAGGGTCAGATGCTTCAGAGTCTTGTAATTCTGTGGTAAAATAATGAAGTATGGCAAATGGTGTCTCTAGAGCACATTAATGAATGGAACAGTTATTTTAACTGCAACGTAACAGTGTTCAGAATAATTACTCATTCTTTGAATGAGCAAAATATACTAAATACAATGCTCTTCAGTTTCTACAGTTCTTTATCATTCTATCACGAACTTCATTTATCATATGTAGTATGTGTTCTTTGCATAAAAATAGTGTAAGAGACCAGGCTAATTTGAGGGAAAAGTGGTGAAAAAAATCACAATATATAAAAAAATTTCTAGATACTGATGTTGCCTTGGTAGAGCACAGATAAAAAGATGTAAAATCCTGACAAATAAGTGCTCTCAAACTGTACAAAAGTAGTTTAGCAAACTGCTGCTCGTCTTATTGATCTAATAGTAGATCCACAGAGCAAATTTTATAAATAAACTGTATTTGGTAGAATTAAATACCAGTCTAGTCCTTTCCACTAATTTTCAATGTGTGATGTTTGGAGTACTAGTTTTTGTTACTAATTTGACAGCTGGAAGTGCTTTCACCATCACATTTATTTCAGAAGCTGAACGATACGTAACAGTAAAACTAGACAAATAAGTAAACAGTAAATCAGTTTGCCAGTCCTTTCTTTAAGAGATCAATTTGTGAATCGAAACAGGTTTGCTTTCTAAATCCATGGTGTGCAATTCCTCATAAAGGGAAATCTCTGTGGTTGGCTGAATAATGGAATCTTACAAATATCAGGAACACTACTTGTTATAAGTTAGCAAAAAATGTTTGCTATATAGAGAGGGTTGGAGGGCACAGGCACCTGTACACTTAATTTCTTTGCCTCTAGTATGGTGAATATTTTCTCAGGATCTGTAAGTGGTCATAGCTAAATATCTTTTGGGAGTCCAAGTATATAAATAATGCAGAGTTATTTCTACCTGAACTGTTAACTGCAAAATTATAAACAAATCCTTTTGAAAAATTTACTTTTCCAAAATGTATTTCATATATTTTTTAAAAAGAGTGTCATGTTTGTTAAGTATCGTAGACCCATGTGCTGCTAATTGATGTTTATTTTCTTCATTTGGGTTTAAAAAGTTTTGGAGCATGTAGCAAGTATTAGGAAAAACTGTCATGTTGTAGCTGCTTGAAATATCAATAAATATAAGAAATATCAATAAATATAAAATATTTAGAGCATATATAATACTTTCACATTCATCACTTAATTTAGCTTAATTTTTTATATTTATTGTATGTAAGTTTAAGTCATAGTAGGCAAAAATTGTCTAACCTCAATGGAATTCTGAAGAAAAAATAATACAGGGCAGGATGGAAATTTAGTAATTTCAAACAAATTAGTAAACATGTTAAATGTTACATATTCATTCACTAATGACCTGTATAATTTTTTTGTGCCAAAATCATAAATCATCAGGTTATGTAATACTACACTATAACTAACATACCATAATACTATCTTGTGCTATGCCATGCTATGTATCAGGTTACACAACACTATATACTGTAGACATCAGGTTCTACAATACTATTTATTATCCTATAGGAATATATGGTATCACTGTCAACTGTGAAAAGGAGAAATGTAAAAACGTTTTATTGATTTCTCAGAAAAAGGAAAACTACTTGAAAAACTTCTGCAATACGTTACCCACTGGTGCAAAAATAACTTGATAAAATTGTCTTAAAATACAGGATTTCAAGTTTAATTAAATATTACTTTAAGACAAAAAAATGAGTAGGCATCTATAGTCTTGTAAAAGACCAAAAGCATATTTTTAAACTACCTGAAATTTTACCAGTTGTCATAGTAGTTTGAGTATTTCTAAATTTAAAATATTAAAACTAAGTAATTAAGAAAATGCTATAAGGAAGACTCAATGCCAGATGGGACATGTAGGTTTAGACCTATGTATCTACATATGTATATCTATCCTGATACCTAAGTTAAACTGAAAAATTTCAACTTAATTATCAAAGTGTTTTTCATAAGAAACTGAAACAGGAAAATGATTTAACATTCCGTAGCAGAAAAATAAGTTTAAGACTAACCCTGTCACATGACATACTATGTTCTTACAGATCACAATATGCTTTATGCCTTACACATATATACCACCTTGTTCTGATAATATTGACTTTACAACCCCCAAATCAGGCACTTCTTTCTATATACCTATTTTGTTTAAGACCTTATATAGGTCTGAAATTAAGTAAAAACAATATTTAACCTATAAATATAACAACCATGCATATCAATAGGTTAATTAATAATATAATATTGAATAGATACAACACAAATTACCCCAAAATATCAAATTTTAAATAAAATGATAAACTTTAATCCAAAAAAATGGAATGGGATGGAAATGACTGAGGTGAAATAATAAAACTTTACTGAAACCTCCTATGTTCACTACGAATGGCCCATCCATGAATGCACGCATACCCACCCTTGAGTTTGTGAGACAGAGATGAGAGAGCAGAGGCAGGCCCAGCTACACCATAAGTTTTGTAAATGCGCTCGCGAGAAGCAAGGTTGTGAGATGGAGATTCTATAGTGGAAAACATTGGCAAAGAAGCAGCACAGATTCAATGGAAAAAAAAATTCAGCAGAGAACACAAGCAGAAACAAAGCATTTCAAATGGTATGCACAATCACCTCAGTAAAAAGTTTATATTTTGCTAAATTTTCCAACAGGTTTATATTTCTCTAAAATTAAAACGGAAAACAAAGGTCAAATTGATTTAAATGGATAAAGATAGCTCCAAATGCATTAAAAGTTAAGTAAGGCTCATTGCTCTCATAAACCAAATATGAACATTCCTTTTTAGACTAATGTTTCTTTAACTCAGTTTTCTTTTCTTTGGTGCTCATTTACTTATAAATACAAGTTTATAAGTAAATTTTTTTCTTTTGTAAATAGTGGGAGATACAGAAATATTACTTACAGTTTAGCATAGCTACTGTCACCTAGTTTTCTATATGGACACATGACTATATGATTTTTCCAGTATGTATGGAAACACAGTTGACTACTTTTCTAAGTCTACCTTTGGTGGGAAACGTTAGTGCTACTGTTCTGTAGAGCCTATTACTGAGATACCAAATTTTGTTTATAAAAAGTTTTGTAACACAAACAAAGCAAAGCAAATTTATAAGTCACTGAAAAATGTTAGACACATTAATGATTTACCATGCAGAAAATGAAGTACTTAAAATTATCATTTTTCCAAATAATTAATAGAACTTCTAAATTGTAGTCTTTTAAAAGTAGTATCTTAAAAAAACCCTCTATCTAAATCTGAAAAAAAAATCCATTTTATTTAAAATTTTAACTCATAGCAATGAAAATAAATGTAATCAGTTGAGCTAAAATAAATTCAGGTAGTAAGGAGATAACTTTCTTGTTACTGAAATAAAAAATTGGATACAACATACACTTTTCTCAATGCAGAAAAAGTAATAGTTGACTGATTTATTAGTGTGGCCAAGATTAAATATGAACTACTCATAAGCCAAGAAGTCCTTCCATGCAAGGTACTATGTATTACGTGTCAGGCACTGTTCTAGAAACTGAAGATAAAATGATGAACAGAAATAAAGTCCATATTCTTATGGAGTTTATCTTCAGGTAAAAGGAGAGGCAACAAACAAATATATATTAGATCAAGTGGTGATGAACTTGGGAGCCACAAGCATGCAGATGCTAAGTGACATTCCATGCCTGGAGAGGGCCAATTAGGGAGTGAGGTCCAGAAGAGACAAAGCCCTGGGACATTCCTAGGAAGACAGAACAGGAGGAGGATGCAGAAAAGAGAAATGAACAGTCAATGAGGTAGGAAATATCCAGCAGAAGGTATTTCAGGGAAAAAAAGAGGGATCAACTCTGTCATACACCACTGACAGATCAAGTACAATGAGATCTTAGCACTGACAAACAAAAGTGACTAATTTCTGTGAATAAGAATGACTGCAAGGACTCCTTGCAGTGGTTCAAGAGAGAAAGGTAGGAGTGCGTGGAGAGATGGGGCATACACGCCCTCAAATCATCATCTAAGTTAAAAAAAAATCTTAAATTTTTAATGTTTTTGAGCAACGTTGTTTTTGAAATCTATAAGACCTCAAAGGTACCAAGCACTGCAAAAGGAATTCTTCTGCTATTTAAATCTCATATAATACAAAGTCTGCAACTGTCACTGAAAATATCTGTTAGGAGGGTACCAGCTTTCGAATGGAACAGTTAATTCAAGGGGAATTCAAACTGCAAATGTAAGGATACAGTCGTGGCTTGCTTGCTAAAGTCTGTGAAGACAGGGTTTTTAACAGGAGGACACAGGAGAAGGAATCAGAATACTATCTTAATTGGAAGCACCCGTAAGCATAAATGTGAAAAACAAGGCAATTTGCAGGGTAAGATGTTAGAGGTTTAAGGACAAACTCCTGGAAAAGGTTTTGAAGCCAGAACAGCTTTGAAGTCTTTTCAATATGTTACAAAGCCTAGAGAGATTGAATTCCTAGGTATGATTCACAGTGAATAAGAAACATTTTTTGAAAGTCTTAAATGCCTAAAGAAATTAAGCTGTGACTACACACACCACTTGTTTTATGCATTTAATTTTTACAAAATTTGCTCATATTTGAACATAATTTGATATAGTTAACTTTTTAAAAGATGTGTATTTTTCAATTTAAAAAGAGAAACAATCCTTAAGACATACACTGATATCTATGCACAAAAGAAAGTCAGTCAACTTTCAGGCAATTTGTTGGAAACGAAATAATCATGTTCTTTTTAAAATCTCACTTTATAGGAAAAACAACCAATTATTAAATTTGCCTCTGTGGAATTCTGATTATTTTGGGTGCAATATATAGTTCACTAAAGAGAGTATTAAAACAATATAAAAAACGGGATTTTTCTCCAATATTTATTTGAAGTCAATGTTGTGTGTTTGGTATAAAATATCCCTTTATTAACAATACGGTTCTTTATGTGTCATTTATTCTTTGTTTTCTTTGTTTTGGATCCCGACTATTAAGTTCCCTGGGGAACTTAGTTCATTTTCTGATCACAGCAACTCTGAGTTCACTGTAAACTGTACTTAAAAAAATTACTCCTTAGGTACTGATAATAAAAAAGCAGTATAACTTTAATTTTTAATAAGGAAAACATTCTTGTTTCAGTTTAACAAGGACAAATTGTGGTTTTGCTGTAAATATTAGAACCTTGACCTTGTCACTGGGAACATACACTGGAAGAATCAAAGAATATGTCACCATCTGGTGGCAGCACACAAAACTGCAGTTCTGGGATTTAAAAAGTGGCATATACTCCTTTTCATTGTTAAATCAACAATTAAGCAATGATCAGAAATGTTAAACGGAATATTAGAAAGGACACTATGTTGGAAATACATTATATCTGAGAGGTCAGGTGTCTAATCACATCGCCTATGTACTAGCCTGATACTCAGACAGGGGAAGTAATATTGATGGACTTTTTCCCACAGAACATGCTATAGGAGACTACAAATAACTGGCAGAAATAGTCTTCAGCATCTATTTTTGCTTCTCGTCTAGTTCTCAATCTTAAGGAGATTTGGATTGGATTTTATAGTCTCAGTAAAATTACTACATGTAACCCTAACATAGATATTTGAAAGAATTTGAGGAAGTTTTATAAATAAACCTGACAATGCTTAAATTTCACTGTATTCTGTCCATGCTTATACATACCTACATTGGTGCGTATATATATTTTTAAATTATAAGAAAGAAATCTAATTCTATATATCCTTCATAAGCAATGATCATAAAATTTCATTGAGCTTATGGTAGAACAACAGGGACAGTGTTCCTGACTTTCTTCACCTGATTTAAATCCCAGTACTGTACATTTGTATTCTGCTCTGAATAGAACTTCAGATATTTTTGACAGTATAGACACCTTCCATAGGCAGTAAATGGTTAAGTCTAACTTGATATTCTGGAAATTATTTTAAAATTATCTATTTTTAAAAATAGAAAAAAACTAGTTTATTGGTTCTTGAGATAATATATAAATTAAACATTCAACCTGGTCAAAAGATGTGAGTAACTGAACAATATGCAGATAAAACAATTAGTATAATTAAGTATAATAATTATTTCCACTTCTATTAATAGTTTGGAGGATTTAAAATAAGGTGATAGTAATAATTACAAACTCTTAGCTAGTAGCTATCTGGACAGACAGCTTTAGATGCAGTATCACTGCATGATCGGTAAAATCAAGAATCTTGGTAAATTTATCAGGAAAAAAGCTGAATTATGTGAATACTAAAGGAGCTTAAGAAATGGAATAGGAAATAAAATTTATTCACATAAAGGTTAGTATACTAAATGAATTATAAAATAATGAAAGCTAGAACAAAATTTCCAACTGAAAGATAAAACAGAAACAGGCTTTTCATTAGTATATAACATTAACCTACATGATAAAAAAGTTGGAAGGAAGATGGATGAAAATCTGTAAGGTGGATATAACCCCCAAAACACAATGGGTCTCTAAATAACTTCTAGACATAACTGCACCTGCATAAAACATACTCATAGCATATTACTGAATACATAGTAAATTCCAAGTAACTATGGTTAAGGGATATAACATTAGGGAAAAGTGTATCATTTCAGAGTTTTTGACGGCTGAGATAGGAAAATTCTGAGCAAAATCTGATGTGTGTGTATCCTGGGCCTTAGAAAGAATAACTTCAAAAAACTCCATGAAAAGGTTAAGTATTACTCCTTCAGCGATAATGTGAGGCACAAGAGAGCTGGGGATGCTCTAAAAAATAAAAATCTGGCTCTCCACAAACTTCTTATTAGTTGCAAAGCAAAAAATGGTAACTATCGATCAGAGATATCAGACACTTTGGTCAGGTTCAGGATAACCATGTATTGTCTTAAGAAGGATACAACTTATGTAGCACAAAGACAGCTAAAACTGAAACCAACACAAAAAGGCTTTTAGAGAAGATAATAATGTTTGAAGGAAGAAGAGAGCAGGCACATAAATCCAAGTTTCCATCTGTGCCACACCTTCAAGGTAGGCAGGTAAACAAATGGACAAATTTTGTGGTATGATTACAATCCAGGATAGAAAGGACCTCTCAGTCTTGGAAACAAAGCTGGCTTTTATACACTAACATTCATAATATCTGAAAATAGTGTTACTATATGAAGAATCAATCTCAAGACAAATAATAAAATTATGCTGTAAAATGTACACCGAGGAGTAGCTAGGAAACCTCAATTGTCCCTTTCCAAATTCTTTCTTGCCACTCCTTCCACACTGAGAATAAAACTGCTCTCTCTCTGGCTGTGATTTCTTCCAACCTTCCTTGGTGCATAAGAGATGTTAACTGCTTGCATCAGAAGGCAATAATAATACCCTCAGATAACATTTACTGGGCACCCCAGTTTATGGATGGGGTAAACAGGGCTCAGATGTGTCAAGTAACCTAACTAAATAAAGCTAGTAAGTGGCTGGAGAGGAAATTTAAGTCTTTCCATCACTTCACCTCTATAAGCTAAATAAACACAATGCTTTATATTAGTATCCTCAAATGTAAATAAATATGCATGCAGGTACTCAAGAGGACTTTTTTAGTTACATTTAGCAAATTTTGGTCTCATTTAAGAATGTGACATACAGGTGTAATAGAAAAACTCTTGTTGCAAGGTAACCTTGAGGTTTCCTATCTGGGCTTGAAAGTCCTGTCAAAATAACAGATAACATAACAAATAATAACAAAATAATATATGTTACATGTTACATGGTTAAAATGCCTGGGAGAATAGTAAATTGTCTTCATTATCATTTTTTCTACAAGAAAAATAAAAACAAACTATTTAGCATCCTGTACAGTAGATATAAAATGCCCATATTAAACACAGTCATTTGGAATAGTTTCTCAGTTGGAGGATCATGCTTAAGTATAAACTCAGAATTAACATAACAGTACATTAGACACCATATCATCATATTATAGCGGTTTTAATTAGTATTGAAATATTCTTCCTCTTCTTTGAAGCTGTACACTGAGTAAATACTGGAATATCTAGCATAAAATAACAAGAAATACATGACCTTAAATTCATGGTTTACACTGAAGAAAGGGATCATCTTAGGCATTTACAGTCAATAAATATTCCTTCAATGCCTATGATGTGTAAGAACTGGTCAGGGGCTATAGGACAGAAAATGATGTTTTCAAAAACGAATGTGTAGACAGTGAAAATAAGCAGTGTGATATTCTTACAGAAAGCAGGCAGAGATAGCATTCTCCACCTCAGTTCACTAGAACCTCATTGCAAAACTGCTTACCAACTCTAAAAATTACAAAAATTATTTGAAATAAAAAAGTAAATTATAGAACAGTAAAGAAAAAGCCTATATGCACACTTCTCTCTCTCTCATGCCTATCCACGCATAAGACAAGGGAAATTTGTAATTTTATTTCTGTAATTATTCTATTTCACTACAATAACAGTTGAAATAATTTGTGTATATATATAATTTTGTTAATTTCAAAAATTATCAAATTAATTTAATGTACCAGAATAAATATCAATTCCAAATATTAGTGAAAAATTATGCCTCAGGAACAAAACAACCTAAAGAATTATTGATAATAGCACTCACAGAAATTCTAGGTAAAGTTAACATGTGGGGCAGTTTACGTGTGTCTACGTAGAGCTTGTTTACTTAACTGGGAACTTGAGTTATGACATTTAGGAAATCTTTTTTTCCTTTCCAACTCTTCTGCATTCTTTTAAAATTAAACTATAAAGGAAAAAATAACGAATCTAAACAAAACTAATATTCTAGATGATAAAACAAATGTAGTCAGAAATTTTAAAAACACATATTGGGGCACCTGGGTGGCACAGTCGGTTAAAGTGTCTGACTCTTGGTTTCGGCTCAGGTTATGATCTTAGGGTTGTGAGACTGAGCTCTGCATCAGGCTCTGCACTCAGCATGGAGTCTGTCTGAGGTTCTCTCTCCATCAGCACCTCCCCCCACGCACTCCCACTTGCTCTCTCACAAATAAATGAATAAATCTTAAAAAAAAACAAAACCCACACATATTAAAGGCCAGTTTTGGTAGCATTACTTATCAGTACAAAAAGGTGAATATTTATTTATTTATTAAAAAAGAAAAGCTTTTTTTTTTTTAAGATTTTATTTATTTATTTGACAGAGAGAGAAACAGTGAGGGAGGGAACACAGCAGGGGGAGTGGGAGAGGGAGAAGCAGGCTTCGCAGCAAGTAGGGAGCCTGATGCGGGCCTCGATCCCAGGACCCTGGGATCATGACCTGAGTCGAAGGCAGACGCTTAACAACTAAGCCACCCAGGCGCCCCCCAAAAAAGGTGAATATTTAAAACATGGTCTTTGTAGTCAGTAGGACTGGCCTCACATTCTGGCTCTACCATTTTACTGTAGGTGTTTCTAGGGAAAATCATTTATCGTTAAGTTTCTGTTTCTTTATTTGTAAGATGGGGACATTATCTTAAATGATTAAATGAGGATGTATTAAAGTGCTTAAATACAGCGTTTAGTACATAACGGTGACTACCAGTATAAGCAAAAATTAGTAAATATAGTCTTCTATACATGTTTTAGAATCACAAAAGTATGAGAAATGATTCTCATTTTACTAATTAGTAATGGGAAATTCAATACATAGTCATCTTCTAAAGCAAGGTGAACTGCTGGTGTGATGATAGCAGTGACGTTCAGGAAAGAATACCCTACTCAGGTAGTCTTAACAATAAGGACTCTGCCATATTTAATTTTCTTAATATGATGTGATTAAGGCCATTCTAATTTATTTCCAAAACATTAAAACTATTTTTAGATTCCGTACTGTTCTTAGTCATGCTAAAAATTTAAGAATTCTGGTTTGTGGAATTTGGAAGTCAGACTTCAATGATATTCTGATGAGACTAAGAGGTTTAGAAGAAAGATTTAAGTAATTCCCATTGTTGGAGTACAGGCAAGCAATGATTCAGAAAACTGGTAACTGAGATATGTCTAGGCCATGATTTCAAATTTGCTCCAAGATGGTGAAGGAAGAAGTGGTACTGATAACACCCAGACACAAGATGCATAAAATTATTTTGATACAATGTCAGTTGGAAACCTACTATCCTTTGGGAGAGACAAATCTGATTTTATTAGGGTCTTTATATTTTGAAATATTTTATTAAATAATTTGGTAAAGCAAAAACAATAATTACACTTTTTTTTTTTTTTTTTTTAGAAGACTTGCAATGACCCTTTGGGTGAACAAAAATATCCTTACTTCTTCTCTTGTCTGCTGTGGCTATGACATTATCAGGGTAATTTCTTGTTTATAATTTTATATCTAATATGGATTTTCTACCTAAACTGATCATGATATTTTTCATTTTTGTTTTTTCCCTTGTCTTTACTTTTCAACCTTCTTGTAATCTGGGCACATATAAACATAAAAAAAGATGTTGCTCCATAAAATGAGTAAGCTAAGTTGTCACTTCTCTTTCCTTCTATAATGCTTACCAAGGAAGGAAAAAACTATTTCACACACATGACACTTATATTTCCTTGAAATTCTTCTTTTAAGAGACAATCAAGTGAATATTATACATATATAAAGAAAATGACTGGCTAGAAATTGATATTACTTATATTTCTAAATTACTTAATTTCATTAAACTTGCTTAATGTATATAGTGCAATCCTAGAAAAGCTTATACTCCTATATACTCTAACATAGATAATATCATAACAAGTAACATTTGCATGAGCTGGGACTTTCATAAACTACCTCATTCAGTGAGTGTGTCAATATATTGTATGGCTGATATATGAACTGAAGGCCAAGAAGAACATATTGTTGTCATACTGCAAGAAGCTTTGAGATGTCTATGTGGAAGCCTCAGGAGGTTATTAAGAAAAAAGAACACTCTGTTAAGTGTAATTTGTTTGGGTCTATTTTCCAGATCAATGTGAGTTACTATCCTGGATGAATGGCAAGAACAATCCTAGAAGGCAGAGCTAAAATCAAATGATCACTTTAACATATTAGAAACAAAAAGAAGAAGAAGAACAAAAATAAAAAGCAAGAGAGGAAACAACAATTTGAGAAAATCTGGAAACCTAAAGTTGCTATACATTTCACAGATACCAAATTCACTTAAAAGAAACAAACTTGCCCAGTACCACCTCTCCTCCACCCACTTGTAGAGTGAAATAGGTTTATTCTCTTGGGGCATCTCTCAGTAATAAAGATCCAGTGTAAAACAATGAAAGTTATCTCTATAACTGATGCTTAGCATAGTCATGCATATTGTAAAAGAAAAACTTAAATAAAATAGGTTTTTCTTAACATGCTTTATTGTATGTATTTGCTTATGCTGGAATTAGAATAGAGAGCATAACAGTCATACTTCAAAAACTATACTTAATAAAAAAGGTGTGGTTAAAAAACTTATGTCTTAGCTGCAGAATGTCTTAGCTCAAAACAGCTTAAATTAAGCTTCAAAAATGTGGGAAGGGATAACATCCTCATTAAATAAAACCAGTCAAGTGAGTTGATAAATAATTAGTAACTGATAAACAACTCAGAACAAAGCTTCAGAAATGGCTTGATGAGGCAGGTAAGGCTGACAAACTTACTCTGAAGCTGAGGCTGCTGGAAGGAAAGGGGCTGTCCGAACACAAATGGGCTGTGGACTAGGGAAGAGGGAGGTTTTGCAGCTTGATCAAAGATGGAAGGAGCTGGGAGATTGGGCCGTGACTGAATGGAATTCAATATGGCACTCAGTTGGTCACCTGCAGTGGGCAAAACAGTCAAAACTACAACTTGTTATTAATTAACATCCAAAATGGCAAAGAATATGGTGTTTATGACATTCAGATAAAGTTAAACACTAAATAAAACTATGCCAATTCAGAAATGAGTGGAAGCTGGTGTTTGTTATCCTCAAGTTAGGGACCAAATGTTGCAAGTTGTTTTAATAATCTTATATAACAGCCCACCTACAAAAACAAATTCATGTAAATTCTTATACAACATTGAGCAGCAGCATGGGAGAATTCAGAGTCCATGAAGAATCTATGATAGATAAGTTGACTCAATATCATACAAGTGTAAATGAAGATCTAAGTAAACGATGTCTTCTACGTAATACCTAACAAATGACTAAATAACCCTGCCTCATATGCAGTACACTTCATGCAGAAAATAAGCAAATATGAAAAGGTTTTTAAGAAAATGTAGAATTGAAGGGAGGCAAAGCATATGTTATTAACTTAGTAATATATTTACATTTAGTTAATAAATTAATATTTTCTTTTTTTTAAGTGGTTCCTGCCAAGAAATTATACTTCTTAAAGCATGAACTCCTTTGCTTGGATGAATAATATAAAAATCTGTAAGACCTATAAGATAAAAAGGAGTATGAGCTATCTGATTTGAATAGTATCTCAAATATGAATTCAGGCATTTTTCCTTAAAATTAAATACAAAGGACTTTTATAGATAAATATTTTTAAAAATATGAAACAATATAATTAGATGGATGATCCTTAGCTCCTCCTTTATAAGATTATGCATATTAAATAGTTTATATGATGCTGAAAAAGAGCAGAAGAAAAAACATATCTAGACTAGCTGATGCAGAAACTGGAAAACAGTACCTTTCCAGTCCCTAAATATAAGTAAAGTTTTTTAAGTGAAAACTTTAAATGAAGCAGCAAGAAGGAAAAGACTTATATGGAAAGAACCGTGTACATAGCTACATGCCTACTGTTCAAAAACTTACGCTGTAGTTACAGAAAGGATTTTAGAGATTATGAAGAATTATTTAGAATTAAGAATACAGAATTTTTGCAAAAAACAATTTCTTGAACTTGGGACAGTATAAAAAGTTAAAGAAAATGGGAATTACTGTTAAAGGTTAAGTTCATAAACAAAGGTTAGATATATTTAATTAGATTTAAATTTCTTAATATTCCTTTGCACCATGTAAATATTTAAAAAGCCTACTAACAAGTACATGCCACTTCTGAACAGTATTAGCAGAATCACACTTTTAGAAAGTAATACTTTAATATTTCTACTTAATAACAAATGTTCTCAGCAATGTTTGGCTCTGAAAAGTTGGTTTATATTCCTATGATGTTTTAATAAATTATATTTTAAAGACTGATTTAAAGTGATAGCCACCAGTACAATTTAGACATTTTAGAGATTGACAGCATACAATTTGAATTAAACATGGCTTTAAAACGGATTATTAACAAAGCATAGTAGTGATAAGTAAATGCTGAGATTTTAATTTAGGAATCAATAATGGGAGAGAGAAAGGGACATGAAGAAAACACCACAAAGCATTTACCCTACTTAAGTATGAAGATCTAGCTCAACTTAGTTGAAATCTAACCTACCAAAAATAAACAAGCAGGTATCTCCAAGCCTGTAGGATAGACCAACATAACAAGAGTAGGAAAGGCCAAAAAGAAATCTTGTAGCTAGGCTTCCTTCATATGAATACTTTGTGGAAAGCAATAAAGGTATCGCACAAAGTGTGGTTTTGTTTTAAATTGAGTATTTCCTCTATACTGATGTCATTTTGCATCTTGTTGACTATTTCATTATTTCACTTGCTCTGCAAGTCAGGTCTAATGACACTGTCTTTGTTCCTTGAAATCAAATCCTATGAATTAGTGTAGATAACATTTTAAAGTAAAATTATTCCCCCATAGGCTATCTTGTCCCTTCTACCCGTCATCCAACTGTATGCTACTTGCTGATGATATGCTGATTTAGGAAAGGAGTCAGGATCAGGTACATAGAAAGGAACAGGAATGTGTCTGAATTTAGATACAAATACAATTTTAGATGAAATTCAGGTATAAATTATTCTGAAATAATTATTGTTTGGATTGTCCATGATATTGGTCTCTTCTAATATTGCAGCCCAACACAGCTACACACATTTTATATTCTTTGGCTTAGGGCTTTTGTTTTTCTTTTCACAACTTTCTGATTTCATTATACATACCAAACCCAAAGATATCATTCGTTTCATGTAATTTTAAATTAACTAAGATAACTTGGTTAGACATTCAAAACCGCACATATGTAATAAGGCTGATGTGTAATATTACTTAAAACGTTTTGATTTTACATGATCATTTTGGAAGGTTCTTTTTTTGCTCATTAACACTACTCTTAATAATAAGTAGATGATAAAAACAATAGTTCTTTTACTAGATATAGTGTCACAGAATCTTTATGATGTGAATTCCAAGTGAATATCTTTAAGAGCAAATAATCAAGAACTCCTATAAAACGTTAAGCTGAAACTGTTAAAAATGGTAATGTAAAAACAATACTTTTGCAAACATTTTGATTGTTAGTTTTCCAGGAAACTTAATAAAGTTTTGTGGGTGAACAGTAACAAAAATGGGTAAAAGAGAAGGTAATAAAAAATATTAAAGTTGGGTAGGTAAAAGACTCACTTTCGAAAACCTACCTTTATTATTTCCAAGTCCATAATCAAATCCTTGGGCGCTACAACTTGCCCCTTTATTAAAAGCTTGCACTGAGAAAGGGCTTGGAGGAGGAGTCTGAGAATTTTGATCCAGAAGAACTTGTTCTATAATAAAAGGCACAGCTATAACATTAGTTTCTTATGTGCTATTCCCTATTCACAGAATAAAGAGAGAGTGGCCAAGAAAGATTTTATAATGGTTAGATTTTAAAATAACCTCACATTTAGATTTAATAATAAGTCTAACAATTAGAGTCATTGACACTTGACAACGTAAATGGCAAATCTTTGTTTTCATTTATCAAATACACAGTGAAACTTAGAAACTGGATATGCTCTTATGGAGCCAATTTACTTTTACTGTGGCTGGATACATCACTGAATGTATACTAACATTTTTGGACCAGGAACTCAAATTTGTAACAAATTTATACAAGAGTATTTTATAAAATAAAAATGTGTATCCTATAAACCAGAAATTAAAATATTTTATATATTAGTACTCAAATAGTAAAGTCTTAAAAATGTCTAACTATATGGTACTTTTTTCTATTTGAGTACTAATATATAAAATAATTTAAATTCTGAATATAAAAATTGTGGAAAATTTAACTTTTAACTTATTTTTACTTATTATAGAAGGCCATTTTCCCCAAAACGAAAGGATGATAAACCAAGTCATGTAATCAGAGCTATTTGCACATGCTCAAGTCAATAAATATATCAGAATTCCTATTTCATGAAAAAAAGGCAAATATTTTATTTGTTTTACAACATAATTAATAAGCAAAGTTATTCTCTATTATCAATCAAGTGGCCATAAGATTCTGTATAATACTAAAAAACTAATGCCATAATTCAGTAGCTATATTAATGCCAGCTTTAAAAAAAGGCAAAATAAAAGGTAAAAAAGGAGAAAAAAAGTATTCCATCAAAGTAACATAATGAATAATGAAAATTTTGAGTATATTTTTTAAAAGCTACGATCTCTTTAAAGAGAAAATGGAACTAGAAGAAGGTGGTGGAGTATTCTTCCTCCCTGTGAATCAGAATCCTGCTGTACCACTGGTACTGTATGTCTACCCCTTCACTTACATTTCTAGACTCTTTTCAAGAAATCAACCCCAGCACTTCCCTTAGGCAATACTCTTGAGTATGAGAGATCTCAGCAGTGGAATATCTCTTCTGGAAAATAACCCATGAACACTAATCTGAATGGGAAAGACGGCATCACTCTTAAAACCTCAGCATGGTCTCAGACTCAGGATGGTCTCAGCACCAAGTATGAACTCTGTTTTTAACCAAGCAGTAACTTTGCCTAGTAGCTTTACTTACAGATATAAAGAATTTTAACAAGAGGAAAATTTTGTTTTACTTATACTACACCTCATATAAATTGCTATAGTGCCAAATCCTCTTACTTCCATATTAGATACAGTTACTAATACCAATGAGCAGACTATTCGGATACAATTATCAACTAATCTTAGTGATTTTAAGGCACCAACTTATCACTTTTTTCCTGATCACCCCAGGTCTTAATGTTAATTTAAGAATCACATTATGATCAAATATATATGTATTAAAAGAGCAAAGGACCATTAAGTGATGGCAGAGAGAAATTTCAACTTCTGCTTTTAGGGCAGAATATCTTTCTTAGCAGAAACAATATCCTAATTTAATTTAAGAAGCATTTTATCTAAGAAGAACCTTCTACCTTCTAAGAAGAACCTTCTACCTTCTAAGTATATAGAAATAAAATTCCCCATTTAAAAGTCAGTCTTTTTAGTACAGACGGCATTTTACATTTTAATAACAGCTAACCTTACCATCTGCTGGCTTTATGTTATTATTTGTTCATGTAGCTTTCATATAGAACTTACAAAGTATTTTCATTTTGTAAATGAGAAAACTCAAACACAGAGATGTTAGGTAATTCGGCCAAGGTCACACTACTGAAAAGCTGCAGAGCTGGTATTTGTATTCAAGCAGTCCAGCTCTGGAGTCCACTCTTACACATTAGGCTATATTGCCAGTTAAAATAATTATAAGCTAGGAAGGTCCTTTGCTAGTTACCTAAACTATTCTCATATTATTTAACTATGTCTTCTATAAAGCTGATCTCACTTTAGGTATTTTCATTTATATCTAAATATTCCTATATAGTGGAAATGTTTAAGAGTTTCTGAACTTGTAGTATGTACATAAGTATATTATAAATGGGAAGGTTATTTTGTAAAATGTCTGATTTACATCAAGTGAACCCTTTTTCATTCTCACAACAAATGAAGGATGGTTATGCCATTTCAGAACATTATTTTATAACCACATCATCTCTGACTATAAAAAGTGTCTGTAAAGACAAGGAAGGTAGTAGGTTCTCAAATTCTATTCACTGACTACTGACACAGGGTGGTATGGTGCAATGAGCACAGCATCTCAAATACAAATGAAGATTCTGGCTCAGGTCTTACATCTCCCATATATCCAGCTATATAACCATAGGGAAGTCATTTTAAATTCTGTGACCTTTAGTTTCCTTAGCTGTAAAATGAAGATTATATAAATTATCACACAGGCTTGTTGTGAGGAAAAAAAAAAAGGAGAATTGTTTAATGTATAATATTAATATATCTAGATGTACTCTGTCATTCATGAGGTTTCCAATTTAAAAAAATCTATACTTATGGCCATATTACCTCTTGGACAATAAATACTGTGAATTTATTCTCTTTTGGATAAATACGCGTGTTCTTTTATTTATCTGACCTTTTCCTGTAAGTTTTGGGATTTGGAATAAAATCTATGCTTGACTTACCCATTTATTCTGATGTCCTAATATTTTTGTGACTCAACTTGTATTTACAAAACTTAGTATGCAATTAATATGTACCAAAACTGTTTCAGAATGAGGAATACAAAGATTAAAAACCCTGTGCCTGTCCACATGGGACTCACAATCTAGTTTTAAAGATATAAAAATTAACTTCAGTATAATATCAGTTTTGTCTAGTGGTGAATATAGTTCTTTGGGAACACAGATTTCTTAGGAGCAGTTAAAGCTTCACCCAAGCGATGACATGGTCTGAACTTGGAAGAACCATGTTTTTGCCCACAGGAGAATGAAGAGAGGGGGACAATAAGGAAAGTCTTTTATTAAATGAGATCGTCACTGAAAAAGATAAAGTTGAAAGCTGAAACTGTAACAACAAAATAGGAATGCTCCAAAAGATGCTATGCATTCATCCAATGCTCCTATTCTGAGACAAAATTCAATCAAATGAAATTGCCTGGGAGAAGTACTATGATTGATGGTTTGAAAAGTGGACTTCCATTTAGTGGCAGAAAGGGTAAAACATTCAGCCCTGGACTGGCACAGAATAATGAGTCATATGAATCCACATCAATGAAATAAAAAGCATGGTTTTCAAAGATGGATTCATATGTTCCATATTTTCTTTTAATTCTCTTCTTACGGGGTGCATTCATTCACTATCCATTATTTTACAAACAAATGTTAACAATTTTAAGATTTTAACCTTTAGTTTTGCTTTTTACCTAAAAAATAAACACACAAAAAAGCTGTTTACTTCTGCATTTCAAAGGTTAATCAGAATAAATCACAAATTTAAGCCAACTTGCCATCTTCATGTCGGAGGTACTGGTTTCCGCCTCTGTCTCTAGCTAAGGACCAGGCCTCTCCTTCATCACTCTCACAGAACTCTACCATGCTGTTCTTATCCAGCTGCACCCACGCACCTTCAGAATTGGTTACCTAGTACATAACAAAAAGCATGATTGATTCGCTTGATTCTTTCAGGGCACTCAGGCTGAAAACCAGCAACAAGTTTAAGTGTTTGAATAGGGTAATCATTCCGAAAGTTTTACCATGAAATTAGTTTCTGAAATTAAGACCACAGCCTGAGGTAAGACAGAAATCAATAAAAAGTTCTGTAAAATACTGCTTATTTATGACTTTGGTAAAAGTAATAATTTTTAAGGCACAGGATAATCCCTAAGTAACTTTAAACATTACCCCAAAACAGGTGGCACTCTCTCGTTTTTTCTTTTTGGCACCTAAAATGTCCTAACACGGCAAACTATTATTTAGATTGGTCATGTCTATAATACAACCCGAAAATGACCCTGACGCTGAGAAATAGCATGACACACTACATCTTCAAGCTCATTGGCTGAGGCAAATGCCGCAGTTGACTGAAAAGTAATTTTATTTGCTCAGGACTTCAGTGAGACACATAAATGGGAACAAAGAAATGAAACTCTTTGTATGTATTACATCTCCATACCAATTCATAGCAAATATTTTAAAGTGCTGTTAATCCATGATGTTACTGTACATTTGTAATAATGAAAAGATATATGCACATACCAAACATTCATATATACAATACAAATCATTTTGTTATTATAAATATTGTTTTCACAAGGATAATTATGAGAAAAAAATTACTTAAAAAAGAAACACAGAAAAATTATGTTAGTAATATTTGTAATACAAGTAAAGATAAAGAACATTAACATTTAAAAACCTGGGATGGAAATGGCAACCTTTGGAAGAAAGAGATGCTCTCGTTGTATTATATTAAAAAGGAATAATTTAGAAGTCATGAAGCTACAAGAATCCATACCTCTCCCACTGCTTTGACTTTGTTTCCCAGAACTAACATTCCAATTGGGATACCTCTAAGGTTAGGGCAGCTTCTGATGTTGTGACCGGAAGGTCCCGTCTTCACTACCTTGTACATGCCTGGCCCTCCTCGCAAGAACGGCATATCTTGTTCTTGCATTGTGGCTTCCTGTGGGCAGCAGGAGTTTATATCTTTGAAAAAGTCATCAGTATTAGTTTTAGGTTCCTGAAAATTTGAATAGGAAAAAAAAAATAAACAAAATACAATCTATTATCACTTTTGCCATCCTCTTATTAATAGCTTTTACAGCAAGTCTATAATACTATCAAACAAGAGAATACATATCCAAAGATAACAGAAATATATACATTAATACCACTACTAAAGAATCTTTCAGTTTTTCAATGTTGAATAATACTTAAAATAGAGGTGAAGAAAAGAAAAGTTAGTGGGAGAGCAAATGAACCTCTGGTTTTGCCCACCACAGTTTAAGAAATATGGTAGTACTTGATTTTATTTTTATCTTTTAACGAAATATTAAACAGTAGGAACAACAAAAAAATATACTCTGTGAACCACAACTGAATAATTTTGAATCATTACTGCATTGCTGTACGTTGGTATGGGTTAAAAAGTCTAGATTTTCATTTCCTTTCACTCTGTAATAATTATTTATAGAGAAAACAGGTGTGAAGACTCTGGAGACTTATTTATTAATAGCGATAGCAATGATGAAAAAAATGTGCATAAAATATAACTGTATCTTAATATTTACTAGTTATGAATGAATTAAGAATGCTTCTAAGATTTTAACAACTTATACTTTCTTAATACAAATAAAAATGTTTTGCTAGATTTGTTAGGCCATTACTAAACAGCATTATATTAATGCTATTAACAGAAAAAGATGATAATACTTTCAGTACAGAAAATAATATCAAAGATGCATTTTTACAGAAATACAATGCATTTGGACATAAAAGGGTTACTTCTTAAAATGAAAGAAAAGGATATGCCCTAAATTTTCTGTTGAATCTGAATGAAATTGTTTCCTATGTGAATGCAATGAAGAGAAATAATAACCTCCTCATATTTGCTCATCTTCCTTCCCATCAACATGTAAAGGAAAGTTCCATACTGCAGGTTCCTCCATTGTCATTACTACTCCTTCAAGACAGGTTTAAACTGTACTTTTAAATACAGTACTAGAGACTCTATAAATTGCTTTATGTTTAAATACAACAAAAGATGACCATACTGGGGCACTTATTCAAACATTAGGTTAAAATTAATATTTAGTAATGTCATATAAATGGAATAAAAATGAAAAAAACCCACCACTAACATTTATGCAAGATAAAATAATACTGAATAGTTCTATCCCTCTATCACTACAAGTAGTCTCATACTAAAGAGTCTTTTCTATGGTAAAAAATTAAAAATAAAATCCTGAGGTTAAAAAAAATGTGGATTCAAGAATTCTGTGTACCTGTAACTTTAATTCAACATATGGTCAGGGAAAATTTTAAACCCACTATTAACCTTCACATAATATTGTATAAATTTCATTATGGTGATTCACCAATTTAAAAATATACAAATAGGTACTAGGGATAATATTTATTTAGTTAATGTAATTGTCATGCTGTATTTATCCAACATTCTTTATACATTGGCAATTTAATGGAAATGAGAATTTTAAATACCTGAAAAATTTAGATTAGATTTACAATCTAAAATAAACTTAAAATATGCATCGTACTTACCCATGCATATGCATTTGTAAAAACTTACATATGAATACAAAGAGAATGCTCAAAATAAAAATGGAGAGTAAGGGTCTAAACTTCAAACTGCTACTATACTAACAAAGTTTTTAGTAAACATTTAAAAATGTCTAGTTGTGAATAATCAATTTTAATACATACATTATGCTATTTCATAGTTGGAAGAGGCATATCAGTCCTATTTACAACTCATTTTTTAAAAAATTACATGGTATGATGTCAAAAACAACAAGCAAATATATTTATATATATTTATATATTTATATATTACTGAAAAATCAATTTCACTGGTATTCAATGATATATTTACAGCTTTTAACTAAGTTATAACAATATTTCCAACTTTTGATCATTTAGTGTAACATTAAGAGGTAAATCTTGGCAAAAACTAATAACAATTGCAAGTTATTCAGTGAAAGGCGATATATGAGAACTTCTATTAAAATATTTAATAATTATTGAACAAAGAAACTATATAAATTAATAAATGTAAAACAAAGTCTATCCATTTTTTTATACTAAGCAGTATAAGAAGAGCTAATAGACAAAAAAAGGTCATAGAACTGTAGCTGTCATTCTCAAGCAACCCTAACATAAATGCTTCATTCAGTACAGAAATGGAAGACCTGGGGACCAGCATGTGAAACTGATGAAGTGCAGTGTTATTTTTTTCTCCTTGCATTCCCACCCCATTCTCAGATGAACATCCAAGGGGGCATTGTGAAAGGCTAAGGGAAGAAGAGAAGAGCCACAGAGTTGAGACTTTCCCACTGAAATAAGCAAGCTCTGAGAAAGCCAGATGTGGATGTCACTGTGGGAGAAGCTAGTCATAAATTACATACAGCAAATTTGAAGTCACATAAAAGTTTAACTTGAACTAATAATACATTCTTTGGCAAAAGTAGAGGGAAAAGGATTACCAGGGAAACTCAACTGTAGCACTTTTTTGGCAAAAATTCTTTTATTAACCGTAAGCAAAGGCTTCAAAAGGTAGAAGGTAAAATTTATTATACATGCTGAAATACCTGAATAATGAATGACTGTTCCTTACAGTTAACTCACCTGGGGAAAAAAAGCTTTGGAAGTCCATGAAAATACGTCCAAATCCCTGACTCCTTGGCTAGCATTAAAGATATTCTGAGCGACAAAGTTTAAGAAAGAAAAATATCAACAAAGAAAGGGAACAGGATATTATCTGCAGAAGATGCGTTCACAGTAACAACATTGTTCTGTACTCTAGCACCAGCACTGTGATACTATTTTACTAAAGGGAAACTGAAGCCACCTGAGTAAACAACACAGCAAAGAAAGATTGATAAATAAGTTTTTGTCAAAAGCTCTTCATGGATATAGTGTGTCATGCCATTTACTAAAATTAAGAGCCAGACATTGATTTAAAGCTTAAGACAGTCAATGCAAGTAGGAAACCTTAAAACTCTTTTAAGAGACGACATATCTGTTTCAATACAAGCCAGATTTGTTTTATGACAGAAAACAGTCTGCTGTTTTATAAAGAAAATGTAAATAATATAAATTGTATAGATAGTGCAATTATTATTATGAATAATAATGGCATGTAGTTATCTATAGTGGACATTTTCACTTTTAAAGTAAAAAAAGAAAAAAAATAAAAAAGCTAAAAAAAAGTCATTTTTCAATTTCCCTTTCTTCTCTAAATAAGAAAAAATCATCTGGAAATGTAATTGAAAGCTGTTAGCAAATATGTTAAGAAAAGCATACAGAAAACATACAACCTGGGGGAATCTTTTCTCAAAAGACAGGCCTAGTTTTCTCCATTTCAAAGTTTAGGAAATGCACAGAGCATTTTCATCTCTATGTTAGAATCTAAAAATATTTTGTTAAACAACCAACTTGCAGCAGCATGGTCCCAGAAAAATCAACATCTTCACAAAATGTCTTAAGGAAAATGTAAATGATATACATTTTACATAAAAATATGCTATTGAATATATTTGTGTCATCTGAAATTAAAATCTTTCCAGTGAATAGCAATTACACAATTTTACTGCTTATGTAAATGCTGTGATAAATGATTATTTTGGGGAAAAAAAAAAGGACACACTTAAAATGTTAATAAAAGCTGTCATCATCTAAAACTTCAACACAAAAGAAACATAATTTCCAACCAATTATAAGCCATTTTAGATAATGAAAATCTATTTGATATTCTCCAGTTCTGTATTTTCTTCATATATATGTATATATGTATGGACAGACATAGATACACACCCATACACATACATATGTGTGTTAATTCAGAAATATGACATATAAAAGCCAGAAAAATGAGTTTCTAGTAATATGCCTATAAATAAATGTAAAACAAAACAAAAACCAAACCCCCCTCCACATTTAAAAATGTATAGCAAATAGGGTCCTTTATCTTTAGGTGAAGTAGAAACATGATGCAAAGCATTTTAAAATACTATTTTTTGGGGAAAAAGATGTCCTTACTGGTTCATCCATGTATATAAGAGTTTTTGGGCTATTGGCTCAATTGTTTTTCTCCTTCACAGAAAATAGTGGTGCAGACCTTTTGACATAAAGCAATATCAATATTTTTTTTTTGCATTTTGCTTCTTTTTTTTAGCATAAACTTCTCTAGTGTTAAAAGGAACGTAAAAAGCATTGTGAAAAGCAAGGCAGAAGAAGTTAGTGATAAAGAAGCAAGGTGGTGATTAACAATATTTAAAGCTTGTACCTTTCTTTTATTTCAACGTGCAAACTTAAGTGTTTCCTGAGTCTGAGAACATGAGTTAACATGTACAGTGATACTTTAAAGTGACTTGACTGCTAACTATTGTAATAAATTGCTAATCAAATCAATTTTGTACATGTTAATCATGTGGATTCAAATTTCACACTTGTTTGCTTTTGTTCTGAATTTGTGGAAAACTATTAGCCACACTGGTTTACTATTATTATTTTCAGAATATGGTGTCCAAACAAAATTGCATTTATCACATATCAAAAATATACCAGATAGAAAGCTAGAGTTTAAAAATAAAATATACTTGCATGGTTTTCTTTGGAAAATTTAGAAAAGTTTAGTCTAAAGATATGAACATGCATGAAAATTTTAATTTCTCCAAAGTCTCAATTTCTTACTATTAAAATACATAAATTAGCTTTCATAGATTAATAGGAGTACCACTATGTATATATATATAAGTATGTATGTATATACACATACAGAAATACACACATATCTATAATCATCTAAATCCTTTTATTCTCAAAGACTAAAGACAAAGATGTTCTCAAGAAAATTAAAAGTTAAAGCATACTAAAACCCTAACTAAATTAATGAGCACCAAACTGCAACTCTAAGCTGATAATCTTTCAAGGCACAGAAGATCAAGTAAGTGAGCAATTTTCACTGTGAAAATACATGACCAACATGACAAATGTTCATGCAAAAAAATGATAGTAATTCTTTCATTGTGCTGCTTAATGAGCAGAGTTAAGAATTGCCATTTTTAAAGAGAAAAAGATAAAATGTCTCAGGAAAATTAAGAACAGCATACGTATAACAATTAGTGTTATTTTAATTGCCTTAATTTCATTCCGTTACTGCTGTATTAAGTAAATATTTAGTATTTACTAAAGATTAAACAACAGGTTATGTATATATACATATACAAATCTATTAACATAACAAAACCAAGCAATTCAGGGTATGTTAAAGCTGTGGCTATCAGACATCTTCAGGTAACCCATAAAAATGAAATTGGACATAAAATGTGAAAAACATTTGCTAATTTTACCAACTGCCCTGGGTAATGCTGTCAGAGAGGTTACCAAAAGACATTTTTCCTTCATCTCTCCTCCACATCTTTGGGGCCCTAAAATTTGGAAAAATCTACCTACTTTCTATATGTGAACACCAATCAGCCCATGTAGGTTTGTATAAATGCATGGAGATGTTTGGAGACACAAGTTGCTTCTGCAAGAACTCAGATAATATAGGCATTATAAAGGTATCTTAGAACACTTCCAATGAGGTATCATTTACTCTCCTGGATATAAGCTCTCTCTACCACTCAACCTTCGCAAAGTTGGAAGCCTCATTTTTGGCAAAGTATCCAAAGAATCAGTTTCAAATCACTGATATGTCCTAGCCCTATCCTAGAAGTAAATTTGTTTTCCAAAAAAAATTTAAGCTCTACTCTAGGCAGTCAAATATCTCCCATGTCAGGTACATAATTGATTCTCTCTTTTTCTACTTATATTTTCCTCAATGATTGAAATGTCTTACTAGCCTGCTTACATTTTGTAGTTTCCAAATCTTCAGGATTTTAAGATCAACATGTTTTGCCTTATGCCTTCTCAGACTGACCTACATCAACTTCAGAGTCCAGAGTGCTAATCATTTCATGATGGGACCATGACCTGTGCCACCTTCAACATATATCACAGTATTCATCCTCAATTCAATCATTAAGGTTATGAATGTTCACATTCGTTTAATTTGGGAGTTTTACCCAAAGTAACATGATTATTTAAAGCTATATATTTACTTTATCCTTTTGTAACTGTATGTATCCTTCTCTCTCCACTACTTTCTACTTGTTGATCCTGGGAGAGCAGCTATTGTTGACACTAGAAAAATAAGACTGATAAAATACATAACATCACAGGTCACAATGAAATTAAATGAGAGACTAAATAAAAAATTAAAAAAAAAGGCATATATGTGATAGGAATTATTCTGAGCAGCACGATCACATCAAATGCCAAGATTTAAAATTTAGTATTCAACAAATGTTGAAAGCCTACCATGACAAAAATGTAACATTTAACACTTTGGAAGAAATGTGTATGAATAAGAAAGGATTCTTAATGAGTCTTTACCCTTAAGAAGCTTAACAACAGAAATAAGAGGTATACAAGTACAAATGGGCTGATGGCAAGAAAAACAAACTAAGCATTGTGGGTAAGAAGTAAGGCTTTTCTACTTCTAGAGACAAAATGCTGAGAAAAGAGAGAGAACCTAATTTCCCCAATACTTCTATGCTTTCTACCCCTACTCCTTTACTTCACCATATAACTAGTTTTCAGTTCCCAAACATAGTAGGCCTCCATAACTTTGGACACTTGATTCTCTGTCTAGAAATTCCTTCACTTTTTCTTGGCAACTTTTCTTCAAGACTTTTCTTCTCAAGTATGACTTCCTGAGTGAAGTCATTCTGTAACTTATCACAATGTAACCTAATCATTTGCGTATGGTATGTCTGTCAAATTATACAGGGAGTACCCCAAGAGGAAGAACTGCACTCCATCTTATTTATTTTGTATCCTTCCCCTTTCCTCTCCACTCAATGCCTATTTCCTATCTTGGTATTTGGTACATTAATAAGGACTCAGTAGTCCTCGAATGAACAACTAATAAATTACTAACTACAGCATTACTGGGAAGTACAGATAAGAAAAGATGTCAACAGAAATTTTTGAGCTTGGTCAACTAGGAAAACAGTAAAAAAGCTAGAAAAGAAAGGAAGTGAAAGCATTTTAGACAAATGAAACAACATAAACAAAGACTCTTAGATGCAAAATTGAACAGTGTGTTCTAAAAAGGGCACATAGTTCTTTTTTTTTTTTTAAGGGTACAAAGTTCTACTAGCACATAAGCACCTCACAAAAAAGGGTCTGTATTCTTCATATTTATCCCTGTTCTTACCACTTATTAAAATGTATTTTTAAAAATAGTTATTCATAATAGGAAAGTCTAATGCTGCTTACTTTCTGAACTAGAGCATTACTAAAGTGCTAAAATAGAGTGAAAGTCACATTTGCACTAAGTGAGGATGCCATCAATTCTTGGTAAAGTAATGAAGTATTGTTAGGAAGGCCAACAGTTAGTTACAGTACCTATTTGCAGTGACAAGAGTTCTATAAAATGGCCAAATACACAAGACAGTGTAACAAAAATCACTTTGAAGTTTATTCTAAATAGGATTATTTACTGTGATTTTTAAAAATAGTTCATGAAATGTTTAGTCAGTGTTCAAATTTCTTTTTTTTTTTTTTTTTAATGTTTTATTTATTTATTCATGAGAGGCAGAGAGAGAGAGAGGCAGAGGGAGAAGCAGGCTCACACAGAGCAGGGAGCCTGATGCGGGACTCGATCCCAGGACCCTGGGATCATGACCTGAGCCGAAGGCAGACGCTTAACCATCTGAGCCACCCAGGCGCCCAGTGTTCAAATTTCTAATCCCCACTCCCACTCTCCCCAGAGTTTGGGTCAGGATCTGGATAAAGTACACACATTGATGTGAATGCAAAATTGTTTTAACTAGAAAAGGTTGAAGAGGTAGATGTAAAGATTGCTAAAGACAACTTTTTGGTATTTTTGCATCTTCTTAAGGTAGTGACATCTGTCCTTGGTTATTTCTATATTATTTTTAAATCTCCCGGCTCTCTCCCTCTCTCTTTTTAATTGAGTAGTGTTTTACAATTATTAGGCCTAATTATACTTGATTTGTTTATAAATGGACTGAAGTAGAAAGGGAGAGTAGGTGGAAAGTGAATGTGTTTTTCTAGCAATAAATGTAGTAGTAGATACAAATAAAGAAGTAGAAAGACACATTTATTTAGCTGTATTAGTTCCCTGAGAGGATGAAATAGAATCATTATTCCCTCTATTCCCTGTCATGTTTAGCCCTACAGAGTAACATACTCATTAAAAACACTGTGCAAGGGGCCTGCCCTCATCCCTACGTACAAAACCTTAAAAAACTAGTCCATCTTTGCCTACATCAGGCTGACTGTGTGAGTCCTCATCTAACACCTGCACTGAAACAACTTTATACCAAATCTGTTTGGAGCCATAGGCCAGTTAGTTTTATCCCCTCTGTCATCACTGGTCACCACATAAAATATAAACCCTTCTGTCATCTACCTGTTCTCATACTTCTCCCTGATCCAGCATCAAACTATTGCCATCTGTCCCATGATTTTATATTGTATCGAATGGGACCCTTCCTTCAATGGCAAACATCTTTAACTTAACTGTGGGTCAGTGCTGCCATCCATCATCTGTGTGTCTTTGTGCTGATGCAGATGATCACCCAACTGCTGAGCCTTTTAGTTCTTAGACTGAGGCACTTAAAATGACTTTCACTCCCACTACACTTCAGCTACCTGCTCATGGCCCCATTAACAGGCCATATCATTCAGTAAAACACTCTATGAAATAAAATTCAAATACTTTACCTTATCACACAAACCATCTATCCTTCTCTCTCTTCAACTATAGCATACTTATAATATCATTCTAGGATTTAGTTATGCCTCCAAGTCCCTTGGATCCTCCACTTGTCCTTTCACATTTCTAACTCAGGCTAAATTCCACAGTTGGTGATCTCAAGTCCTCTTTCACAGCATCTGAAATTTTGTCCCTATTTTTCTGTCATAGCAGCCCCAAATTTCAGCCAGTGCTAAAACTGACTCTCTTGGCACTTTTGATTCTAGATACATAGGACTATGGGTGAGGAAGGGCATCCAGAATGGATCCATCCCTTGGTCTCACTGGGTCCTTAGTGGCCCACTAATCCAAAAACAAGTAGTTTTTCTTCAGATCCCTTTCCTATTTCTCTCAAACATTATTCTAAACCTTTACTGCATTTCTAAACCCTCTAACTTAACTCAATTGCTCCAATCTCAACTGACGTCTTTCCTCTTTTCTATCTTATAAAAATCATGGTCTCGGGGCGCCTGGGTGGCTCAGTTGTTAGGTGTCTGCCTTCGGCTCAGGTCATGATCCCGGGGTCCTGGGATCGAGCCCCGCATCGGGCTCCCTGCTCCGCGGGAAGCCTGCTTCTCCCTCTCCCACTCTCCCTGCTTGTGTTCCCTCTCTCACTGTGTCTCTCTGTCAAATAAATAAATAAAATCTTAAAAACAAACAAACAAACAAAAATCATGGTCTCCTTCAACCTCTGCCCTCTCTCCCTCCATCCCTAAAAACTTAGCTACTGCCATACCTATCCTCTCCCCTCCCTCACAAAACAACTCTCCAAATGTGCCCTGAATTTTTTCTTCCTTTTTCAGTCTTCAAATTTCTTATCTATATCTTTATTTCCCGCTTTTTACTGGCATCTTTCTTTTAATTTATAAGGTTCTCAAGTCAGTACTAAAATAAAGGAAGGGGAAAACCTCAGCTTTATCAATAATACCAGGCATTCTGAGTTACCTACATTAAAATAGAACTCATGTCATTCTTCAACATAAAGAAAGGCTAAAAAATACCATAAGTCACTTCATATCTTCAATATTCTGCCTCTGCCTCTAGATTTCTTCAAATAAATCAGTGACAACGTCTTTTACATTCCAGCAAAAACTCATCAAGAAATATTTGTACGGCTCACTCACTTAGCTTTCTTTCTTACCTTCGTTACTGCCCTTCTCTCTCCGACCTCAACAAGACTGTCTACTACGAACTGTCTCTTGAATGGAGTTTAAGAGCATCAAATAATGAAACACACTGTCCAAAATGAAACCATGGGATTTAAAACTTCAACACTCTTCTTGCTCTTCCTTTCTACCTTTGCTTATTCTCGTTTTATCTGTGTGAATATCTTCTTCTTCCAAAGGCATCTCCTCAAATGAGCAAACAACGGAATTAAGAAAATTTTGGAGTGGGGGAGATGGTAAAGATAATATAATTTAATATAATGCCTTATCAGAGATAATGGAAAATGGTTTCAAATCATTTAAGGCTAACTTTTTAGACACAGATGATAAAGAATTATTATTTATTTTCCAGACTAGTCCCTCTTTCTAGAGGGTCAAAATCCTTTTCATTTTTATTTTCAAAAGATTTTATTTATTTATTTGTCAGAGAGAGAGAGAGAGAGAGAGCGCACAAGCAGGGGGAGAGGCAGAAGGAGAAGCAGGCTCCCCACTGAACAAGGAGCCCGATGTGGGACTCGATCCCAGGGCCCTGGGATCATGACTGAGCGAAGGCAGATGCTTAACCAACTGAGCCACCCATGTGTCCCTCCTTTTCATTTTTAGTGCAGATATAAATATGAGGAAAATTAAAGAAGATCTGGCTTATTTATTCAAAACTTTATATTTTAATTATATATTTAGCATTGTTTAGCTTAACCTCAGTAAAACAGCATGCCAACACTCTCCAAACTTTATCACACACCTATTAGCAAAAACTACAGATACACCTCTCCCTACTGTACTATTATAAAACATATATAAAAGAAGAATGAGATCAATAAATATGAATAGAAGTTCAATTATTTCTTTCCCCAGAGAATCATCATTTATAACTGCCCCTTTGGAGCACATACTCCAGACTACCAAAGAGGAAAACAAATAATACATTGAATGGTTTGATATAATAAGCTAAATTTATACACTGATTTTTAAGAAATTCAACTGTTTAAAATAAAATTTACCAGTGCTATTTATGAACAGTGTCATAAGGAGTACATACATTTGATGGTGATGAAAAGGAAGAAAAATCATGTATTTCTGTTTAAATTATAAACAGAGCTATGGGTTACTATTATATTTACAGCAATTTACGGACACTGGCTCTAAGTACTCTACTGCATTTGTCAACGAGGTTTGATGAGTTCTCTGACACTAGGATTTAGCTTCAACTAGAACGTTATAACACCACTAAAAAGACTAAAAAATCCTTCTTATTTTTACACAATAGTATTATAACATAATAGTATGATAAGCCAAGAAAGAAAAGAGTCAAACTTAGACAAAACACAGAGAACTAATTACAAAATGCCAACATACAAAAGAAATACATTATACGTGTTTTTGAATGTATAATAATAGTGAATTCACAATTTTTAGTTTTGAATTGATTCCAAACAGTCGTATGAATAAGAAAGGAAAAAAATAAAAAATATATAAAAACTTCTCTACCTCTTAGAAAGGAATTCCATAGGCCTAGTTTTATTTTACTATCTCCTGCCTGTGATGGATCATAATATGTACTAAAGTCCTTAGTCTTGCCAAACTCCACCTTCATTACACAGAAGAATTAAGACCTATGAATTCAAGCACTTTTAAAATAAAAGTTATTTAGTTGTGGTTTACCTCAGAACTGAAAAGCCTTAATTAAAGAAAGCCCTGTAGTGAGGACAGAGTGTACCTATTATGCTTTTTAAAACCACCTTTTACTTACGTCAACTGGGACTAGAAGACTCTTGCCGAGATGCTGATTAAAGGACAGGCACCAGGCTTCAGTGTAACCATTCATGTTAGGAACATACTTCTTTATTGTCTCATCATTCAGTCTCAGCCATACCCCATCATCATTGTGGATCTATGGAAATAAGCAGTGAAAACAAGCCATGCCCACCCGTAAGTCCTATGAGGCTAGCAAGGGCTAAAAGGCTACAGAGCAGGCAAACGGTGGACGTGAAGGTTAAGCATCTAGTTTTTGCAGGAGGTAAGTAAGAGAAAAACTTTAAGGAAAAAGCAGCTAAGAATGACAAGCAATGTGGTAATTCACAAGGTAAGATAGTAAAAACAATGTCACTTAGGAGTAAAAGCACAAAGAAATCACATATTAAGAGAGTTTAAACATAAAATGTTTGTTTCTCAAAAGAACATAAATTCTTCCCTCCCCTCAATTTAGATTTCAATAATCAGAAGTTACTTAGTGGGTATTAATAGAAAAATATGCTGTCCAAATATGTGTTTTAAACATATTTAAAAACAATACTTAAAATATTTAAGAACTGTACTCATTTTCAGCATTTGTACAGGTTCTGTTTTTTTTTGTTTGTTTTCTTTTTTAAGGATTTTATTCATTGGTTTGAGAGAGAGAATGAACAGTGAGGAGTGGAAGAGGGAGAGGGACAAGCAGACTCCCCGCTGAGCAGGAAGCCCAATGGGGGGGCTCGATCCCAGGACCCCGAGGTTATGACCTGAGCCAAAGGCAGACGCTCAACGGACTGAGCCACCCAGGCGCCCCCAGGTTCTAGTTGTTAATTTTCTTTCAGGTTAAAAATATAATTTTATTTATTTGTTTTTAAATATAATTTTATTTTTATTGATAAAGAAAATAAAATGTTTGAAACTCAATGAACACATCCCACAAAACAATTTTCCAAACATTATCCAAACCAATTAAAACATACTAGCAGAAAATTTAGTAACCTTATTATCATGCAAACAATGCAAAAACTTTCAGTCCAAAATTTATTACCAAGTGTTTCTTTACAAATTACCTCATCAATGAAAGTGATAGTTCCATTGACTTTTACTATGCCTATCTGCTCACTTTGAAGGGAAGGGTGGCTACGGATACGGAGTCCTGCACTGTCCTTGGCCACAAATTTTCGAACCTGGGAAAGGCAAAGACAGCTGAGATGGAAAACCATAGAATAGAGATCTTATAAATAATAAGAAAATTGAACAGATTTGAGAGTATTATAATTCTGAGAAAGTTTCCAAAATTATTTGCAGTTGGTTTCCCTGTGCAAGTAACATTGGTTTATTTATAACAGAATTTTACAAGTATTAAAAGTACATATTTATAATTTCCTTTCTAAACTCTGAAGACATATGATAAAAAGGAGAAAAGACCCATTTTTTTTCTTTTTAGAAAGATAGGACACAAATTCTATTACCAATATTTCCTTTTTAATAGTTTACCAAAATCCCTATACTTACTTTCTAGATGTTAGGAAATTATTTTTTCTTTTAACAGTATAGGATACTTTCCCTGCCAACTTTATGTACTTAATTTCAGTAAAATTTTTGTTAATTGTAAATTTTCAGTAACAGAAGTACACAAGGCCTATAAATTACTACAGCATTATACAAAGAAGCCTAAAAGTACAGGTTCTACAATTTAGAAATGATTAGAATTACCAAAAAATACTATTCAAATTTATTTTGGGATATTTAAAATTCAAATACTGAAATCAATTAACTAAAATATTAAATGTTCGATGACCACCTTGGAGCATCAGTGAATAAAATTAATAAATCTCTGACCAATTCAGATTCTTATTTCATTCTATCCTAACCTTATTTGGTTGAGGTTCAGTCTTTGGTTTGACCAACTGAGTTCCTGGTGGTATCATCCCTTTTGGTGGGTCTTTTACTTTAACTTCTAGGCCAGCATCTGTAAGAAAAGGAAGGGAACTGTAAAATTTAAGAATACAAGGGGGAAGGATTGTTAAACCTAACCTTATGTACATTCACAGACTATTTTAAACAAATAAAATGAATATTTAAATTCTTTTTAAGGTGATTAATATTTAAAAGCTAAAAAAACAGACTCCTAACTATAGAGAACACACTGATGATTACCAGAGGGGAGGTGGGTGTGGGGATGGGTTAAACAGGTGATGGGGATTAAGGAGTACACTTGTGATGAGCACTGGGGGATGTATGGAAGTGCTGAATCAACATATTGTACACCTGAAACTAATATTACACTACATGTTAACTAACTAGAATTTAAATAAAAACTTAAAACAACAAGAGCAAAAATCAAAACTATAATAAAACCTTATGTCTGTCAGAATGGCTAAAATTAACAACACAAGAAACAACAGGTGTTGGTGAGGATGTGGAGAAAGGGGAACCCTCTTGCCCTGCTGGTGGGAATACAAACTGGTGCAGCCACTCTGGAAAACAGTATGACGGTTCCTCAAGAAGTTAAAAATAGAGCTACCCTACGATCTAGCTATTACACTACTAGGTATTTACCCAAAAAATACAAAAATACTAATTCAAAGGGATACATGTACCCCAATGTTTATGGCAGCATTATCTACAATAGCCAAATTATGGAAACAGCACAAGTGTCTATCGACAGATGAATGGATAAAGAGGTGGTGCATATGCACAATGGAATATTACTCAGCCATCAAAAAGAATGAAATCCTGCCATTTGCAATAACATAGATGGAGCTCGAGTGTATTATGCTAACCAAAATAAGTCAGAGAAAGAAAAATACCATATGATTTCACTCATATGTGGAATTTAAGAAACAAAACAAACAAAAGCTAAACAAAAGAGAGAGAGGCAAACCAAGAAACAAGAGTGCACACTGATGGTTACCATAGGGGAGGTGGGTGGGTGAGGGTAATTAAGGAGTGCACTTGTTGTGATGAGCACTGAGTGGTGTATGGAAGTGCTGACTCACTATAATGTACACCTGAAACTAATATTACACTGTGTTAACTAACTGGAATTTAAATTAAAACTTAAAAAAAAAAAAGAAATATTTGAAAAATGGCCTTAGGATTCCAAATGAGTGTCTCAGAGGTTCAAGGAAAAGAGAAGGGGTCCCTATTCCCTATCTATGAAATGATACTGAAAAAATATATAAAGAAAACAAGAAACCCTTGTGAAGTTAAATGTTAGCTCACATCAGATGGCTGTGCCAGCTCACTGCTTCAGATTATAACTTGAGTGACACCAATCACCATTCTAGCCAGTAGGCAGCACAGCATGGTAGTTAAAAGCTGGGGGAGGGGGGTTCTCATGTTAGACTGTTTTGGTTGTTCCCATATCTGCTGCTAATTGTCTGTCTCTCAGTACCTCAATGTTTTTATCTATAAAATGAGAATGAGAATAGCACCTACCTTGCTGAGCTATTGTGAGAATGAGACGATTTAACACATAAGGTGTGCATAAGACAATGTAGACATAATTAAGCGCTCAATAAATATTAGCTATTAATAGCATCGTTATTCTAATGAATTATTATCTGTCCTTGCCTAGGGTCAAGCAAGGTCCCAGCCTACTGACAGTTTGGTCACCCCGGGAAAAAGTTAAATTTGAAAGGTAGGACAGAAAATGATGCTAAGTTAATATGAATCATTTTCTTCAGTTTCATTTCAAAAAACAAATATAAGTGGATTTTTCTTATCTACCTTGTATCAGTTTTCTTCAGCCCATTATTAGTGAAAATTAAGCCATTCTTGACTACCTCCACTTTGAATTCTTATAATTTGTACTTTTCATGTATCACTACTTATATTCTACTTCATGTGATTTTGTTTGACCATTTTATCATGCAATCATCAGTAACTGTTAACACTTGAGGAACTGTCTTACCTAGAACAATGTTTTGCTCAGAACCAACTAAAGTTCGCTGAACTAAAGGCTTTATGGATACGTTGAAATAAAGAAGAGTGCAGCAAAGACTGAGGATAAAGGCCTCTGGAACAGGGGAATATGATATATCTATCTGATTATATACAGTTACATTAATGCATGTTCTATACAGTTACATAAAGTTCCTCTTTACCTTCACTGTAAAAACAAACTACTAAACCAGAGTTCTTCAAAGGGTATTTTGGTGGAATGTTAATCAGTATTGCTTTTATCTCTACCTTCACTCCCTCTTCCCTACAGCAAAAGGTCTCAGGATAAGGGTTAAACAAAGTTAGACAAGATTCTTAATTTCAGGGCTTTTAGAATCCCTTCTATGTTAATGTGAGTTGTATGAATGTCTAAGATGAGAGTTTTAGGTTTTCCGAATCTACCTCATCAAAGAAGCCCTTTCTCTTGAAAAGCATCAGGAATCAGTGTTACAAGGAATTTATATTGATAAACACTTACTAAAGCCTTCTTGTTTTATTGTTGTCTATTACATGAATAGTAAAGGAAAAGATTAACACCCAAAGGAAAAGCAATATACTTTTCAGAGTTAGTGGTGGATAAAGAAAATTCATTCATTCAATAGGTATTTATTGAGCAGCCATTATGTGCCAGGCACTGATCTAGATACAAGGATGAATGAGATGGTCTCTGCTCTATGCAAGGAAAGGCAGACAGACCATGAGGGGGAGATGAGGATGCCCATGGTTATAATTTAGCAACAGAGAGGAGATCATACTTGACCAGTCACATTAGAGAATGGAGGGAAGGAGTCATGAGCGCTATAATGATACCATAAATTATTACAAAATTTTGAGATGTTATGAATGCACTAATTAAGTACTCACTGTAAAGGAGGAAATGAAGACCCAAATAAGTAATGAAACCTGTCCATGTGTCAACAATATAAGTTAAGGAGAAAACTAGAACAGAAAGACAATTCTGATTCTGATTGTTTGCACTAAGTAACTCATAACTTAAAAAAGAATACCTATTTCAATGCCATCAATGGTCACATGAATAGTGTAGAGTCCAATAGCCCCTGGAGTCCAATTTGCACAGTAAGTGCCATCGTTATTGACACGGATCAGCATATTCTCACTGGGTCTGAAAAGAAACAAGATGAATATTGGAAAATTTACTTTTGGTTAAACAGCTGACAACATCATTAAGATAATTTCTACCTGTATTATTACAGTGGATGGCAATCCTATTGTCCTGCCACAGTATGTGTTCCTACCCTCCAAAATGACAATTTCATTTTTTTTTCCTCTCCTCAAACCTCCATCACCCTTCTTCCGCACTCTCAGAGGATCATGATCTTTTTTTCAGTGAGAAACAGAATTAGATACAAACCCAGAGTTGCAATCAGATTAATAAACCTACTTTCTATTTCTCTACCTCCTATCCTGTTATAATGCAAAAAGTGCCTTGGCACTCATTTAAAGCAAGCCCCCTCATTTGTGCTGTGAATCTCATTCCCTCAACACATCCATGCTGTAATTACCTTGCTCACTCTCATGCATCAATTTCTCCCACTTTACTGAATCATCTCTATTTCCATCTCGTTTCTATACAAACTTCAGAATCTCCCAACTTAAACACTCCTTGATGTGTCATAAGACCATCTCTAATAAGGTCTCATGTCCCCTTTCCCATTTATATCAAAACTTTAATCTAAAGAATGGTCTACAATCACCCTCTCCCATTTCTTCATTTCCAGTTCTCTTCCACAACTTATCCTAGTTAGGCCTATGTTCCCAGCACTTCATTGCAATTGCTTCTGTCGGTCACCAATGACCCCAAATTCAATGGTCATTCCTTCATCCTCAGCAATCTCTCAGTAGCATTTGATACTTGACAGCTCCTACTTTCTTGAAATAACTTCTTTTTGCTTCTGCAACATTCTCCTAGTTTTTCTCTTACCTCATTGGCCACTGTTTTTTAGTGTTTTGTTGGTTCTCCTTCTTCTGACCACCCCTTAATTTATGGACATTTCACAGGGTTTGGGTCTAGTTCTTTTTTCTTTCAGTAGCATCTCTCTAGTTGATCATTTATCCATTCCTCAGTTTTAAATACCATCTCTATGTAGATGACTCCAAATTTCATTTCTCCCCTGTATTTCAAACTGAAATATCCCCACTTTGATAACCAGGAGACATCTTGGCATCTTTAACATATCCAGAGAACTCTTATTTCTCACCCCAGCACCCAACAAAACAGAAAAGACGCCCGCTCATTTCTCAGACTTTTAGACCCCATAGAAATCATGATATTCTACATCAGAGGTCAGTAACATTTTCAGTAATGATATTTTAGTCTACTGTGCCAAATAGTCTCTGTCACACTACTTAACTACTCTACCACTGTGGGGCGAAAAGTAGCCACAGACAATACTTAGCTAATGAGTAAGCCTATGTTCTAACATCATTTTATTTACAAAAACGGGCCTGATATGGTCTGCAGGTCTAAGGTGGCCAACCCCCATACTACTATCCTGCTCTCTGATCTCACCCTCACCCATTTGCCTTCTTGCTCACTACTCTCCTGCACCACTCTTTTGGTTCCTCAGAGACATCAAGCTCCATCCGCCCTAGAACAAACTTCTTTCTCTGCCTAGAACGAACTTCCTCCAAATCTTACCACAGCCAACTACCATCCAGCTTTCCAATCAGTAAACACCTCCTCACACAGGCCTCTCCTGTCACCCAATACTTTGGTGGCCTGTCCTATCCCCATCACTATCAAAAAAACCCTTACTTAATTATTCCTATTTTGTTTACTTATTTATAGTTTGTTTCTCTACAGGAATGTAAATATCATAAGAACCAGTACCTTGTCTATTTTGTTCATAAAAGTATCCCAGAGCCTGTATGTCTTTCACACAGCAAATGCTTAATAGTATTGCTGAATAAATAATGCATTTACTTAGATGAGACTATTTTAATTAGGTTTAAAATGCCTTATGTATATGAAAAACTATTTACTGGCAAATGGTCATTTTTTTCTTATTTAACATGTTATAAATGTATAGTTCATATTTATTTTATAAAAATCATATGCTTCCATTGTATGGACATTTTGTAACTAAAATTAAGCCTGAGACAGAATGTTAATTCCCTATTTCTAGATAAAGATACATTTTCAAAACTTGGCTATTTTTATAGAAAACTTTCTACATTATGCATTAAAACTCTATTTTGAATACATGTCAGAATAAATTCACAGTAACCTGCTAATTTCTAATAAATCATGTGATATGCGATATAATGAAATGTGTAAGAATTTTTTTTAGGTCCACTTTGGAGTTTTTTCTAAATTTTATGGAGGTAGTAGCCTCTCCAAGGTACAATCCATCTAATAATTTTTTCAAGGCTTCCAAAAGCACTTCTTCTAACAAGGAAATAAAATAGTAAGTCAAAAAATCAGCTCAAATCTGGAGTTAAAACTACTCAAGGGCTGAAAAGTTAAGACCTCAGAACTAAAAATACAAGTACAACATGTACTGAAATCGCTCCATAACTCATTAGGTAAAGGTGAGAAGGAAAAAAATCCTGGAAAAACAAACTAAACAACTCTAAAGAAGCCAATATATATCTTTTTAGATACTAATTATCCTTTCTCTAGTATCTTAGTATTATATAACATATTGGCAGTATTGCAACTGAATATAATATATTCTATCTTTGCAACTGAATATAATATATTCTATCTGTAAATCTATGCATTATAAAATCTGTGGTAAATCTCTACTTGAACATAAAAAATGCTATAAAATATCTACTTATGGAAAATAAAGTTGGAATGCAGGGTGATGTTAGTTGCAAGCAGTTGACAATACATGTCTTGGCTATGTGTTGCAAAAATGGTCCTTACCTTTTAGGAGTTGGTGATGCAAAACGCAGTTCTTCAAATGAGTAATTTTCATAAACCTTTAAAGAGAGACCAGTAAGAATCCAGTAAAGTAAGAAATTCCATCAAGACCAGTAACTCATTAGAAACATTCCTAAGGCAGTGATAAGACATCAATAAATGGTCCTGAGACAACTGGTTCTCCACATAGGAGTAAAAGAAAAACTCAATTACCTGCATCATACCCTTTACAAAAATAAATTCTAGGTGTGTTAAAGACCCAAATGTAACAAACAAACCATCAACAAATTTAGAGGGAAAAAAAAATCTTCTGAGTACATTAAAATTTTAGATTTTTCCCAAAGACACTATAAATAAAGGGCAAGGATAAGCCTTCACCTGGGAGAAGAGGATTTGCAATTCACATAACCAAAACAGGATATGAATCCATTATATAAAGATTGCTGCAACTGGACCTGGAGAACAATCTGTTTCTTAATAAAAGGAACAAAAAAGTCTGGAAAAAATTATGGTGAAATGTAAAGACAAAAATGGACTGTAGGTCCCTGAAACTAGTTATTCCCAATATTTTTGTATTCTTGCAACACTGCCAAACTGATCATTATCTTTCAAAGTTCAGGTAAAGTTCTCCAACTGCTCATTCACTTCACTTCTAACTTCTACTCTGCTTAGAGTAAAGAGAGGCACACCCATACCACTCAGAAGCCTCCTTCCTTTCTCCCATACTTCTATTTTCATGAATGTGATTTAGAAGAGATCTAGCTGTCTTCACCTACTAAAAGTTACAAATGAGAAATATGCTGCTTAAGGTTAGGTCTAGCAGGAAAACCCAGGGTTCCAGATTCCCAGCACAATGTGTTTTCCACTCCACCATTTTCCCTCAAAACACATACTAAATTTACTCATGAAAGAATAGATATCTCATTTTCCCATCCTCCACAATATTTGGCTGACTGCTGAGTAGCACAGAGTAGGTGTGAATGGCTGATACAAGAAAATCCCTTTCCTGGAACATGCATTGGTATCTCAGAGACAGTGTGGGAATGGTATTCTGTAAATGCTCTAACCCTAGGCTACTCAGAATAGTCTTGAAAAACTGCATCCAGTTCTGGTAACCAGATTTTCAAAAGAAATTACACAAATTGAAGCATGTTCATAGGAAACTAAAAGAATGATTAGGGAGGTAAGGGGACCAAAAAGTAGATCCTTAAATAAAAATGGAAATGAATGAGAATGTTTATCTTCAAATTCTTTAAGTCAGTGGATGAGTCATCCAAAACTCCAGCTTTTCAGTTCCCTCAATTCTTCAACCTCAACAAACTTAACAAAAGTCATAGACCTGTGACATTCTGCAGAATTGTTCTTTCTTGGAATCACAACAAAAGGGCCTGCTTACAGTCTTCTGCCTCAGTGACTCCTACTGTATCTATTCTTAGATTACTAGTCCTTTTCATCCCAATTCCCTCTCTCTGGATCTTCATCGATCATCCTGTCCAAACCAATTAGGTTCCACTGTCCTTTCTTTAAGCACCATCTGCTGAATTCCCTTTTCACACTACTCATCTGTGGAGCTATCTGGCAAAACTTCAACGCTGAATCAATCCAAATGATTACCTTACCCATGTGCATACAACACACACTGCAATGTTAATAATACAGGATGTCCAATTTCATCCAATTCTTCAAGGATGGATGATAACTCTTTTCTCATCAGTTCTCTTTCATTCTCCATAATGAATATTTCTTTTTCCCCCTTTGTTTTAAAATCTTGACTCTGACATTCATCACTCCTAATCCAACTTAAAACGTGTAATTACTGGGATGCTGGGTGGCTCAGTCGTTAAGCATCTGCCTTCGGCTCAGGTCATGATCCCAGGGTCCTGGGATCGAGCCCCGCATCGGGCTCCCTGCTCGGCGGGAAGCCTGCTTCTCCCTCTCCCACTCCCCCTGCTTGTGTTCCCTCTCTCACCGTGTCTTTCTGTCAAATAAATAAATAAAATCTTAAAAAAAAAAAAACCATGTAACTACTATCATAATAAATCTTTTGGCTGCACAAGTTACAAATTAACAAGTATCTGTATTAATTACTTTTCTTTTCCCTCTCCTGTAGGGTGAAAGAGGTGATCCTCCTACTTAAGGCCCACCCCTCCCTTATAAAGAGTCTGGAGCTCTAGACTCTATTTTCATTTCTCAGACTATCTTCCTGGTTTCCTTCCTCTGGACTGTCTCCTCATCAGTATTAAAACGTCTAAGTCCTTCTCTATTCATCCCAAACTTTAAAGCCTTCAGTCAATTCCATTTCTGCTGTTTCTTCTTAGAACCAAATATCTTGAAAGACTTAATCTACTCATTTTGTCTTTATTTTCACTTCTGCTCCATCTATAAATTCTTCCAATCTATGATGCCTTTAAAAATGCTACTACCAAGATCACTGATGAATTCATTGTTGCTAGATCCTTCTGCAGCATAACTTTGTTAACCCCTCCCAAACTGCTCTTTCAAGATATGCTGTAAGGAAGTCGGCAGGAAAATCAAATATGGAGTCAGACTCCCTGCCACTTGTGTGAACAAGTTACTTAAGCTCTCTCTGTGCTTTAGTTTCCACGTACGTAAAATGGGAATAAAAACAGTAATTTATAGGGCTGTTGTGAGGATTACATGAGTTACTGTACATTAAGTGGGGGGAAAGTGGCAAAAAGTAAATGCTGGTCCTAGCTTAATGTCTTACTTCTTTGGCTAATATTCTTATCAATGTTTCTTTTTTTCTTTTTTTTCTTTTCTCTTACCTATTTTGTAAATCATTGTCTCTCAAAATGTAGGTTTTGAATTTGAATCATCACTCTGTATAGTTGCAAATTCTTGAACCTCTCTCCAGACCTACTGAATCTCAATCTTCAGATTATTGGAAAATCTCCTTTTTAAATAAGTGCTCCAGATGATTTTGATGTAGACAAAAGTTTGAGAATCACCAATATTGGTGTTTCTCAGGATCCTGCCCTGGAACTTCTCCCTTCACTCAAAATGGAAGATAGGTATCATCTGCTTCCATGATATCATGAGTAATCCAGTGCTAATTATTCTCAAATTCTTTTCTTCAGGTAAGGTCTGTGATCACTTCAGGTTTGTACAACCAACTTCCTTTTACATATCTTCGCGTGGATATTTCAGAGATATCTAAAACTCATCACACCCAAAAATATTATCTTCCTCAACCAAAACCTGCTCTTCCTCCACTATCAATCTTACTACTTAAGGTCAAACTGTGAATTTCACCTTTTAATTCTTACCTCTTTCTCTTTATCCTCTTCAACCACCAAGTCCTACTGATACTAAATATCTTTTGAATCTATTCTCATTAGTTCAAGCGATTAGCACATCTCACCGCATTAAGTCAACAGTCTCCTAAAGGGACTTAAACCTAACCATACCTCTTGATCATTTGTCCAATTATTCTCCATATTCCACTATGATCTTTATAAAACACAAATATAACTGTGCCGTTCTTCTAACTGAAAGCCTTCAGTGGCTCACCACTGCTCTCTGTTACTGGCACAATTCCTAACTCCTGCTTTAGCTAATGCGCAACCTGCTAATTTAGTCCAGTGTTGCCTCTGAAGAGAACTAAAAATGCTGCACAAAATATTTTTAAAAATCTGTCTAAAGGCACTGGAGAGCAAAAAAAAAACCCAAAGAAGGAGAAAACCCAAAGACATGAGGCTGGCATGTGAGAGAACCCCAAAATCGAAGGGGGCCTAGGTAAACTGAATTCCTGAAGGGCTATGTCCTAGGTGGGAGAAATGGTAATTGAAGATAGACAAATACTTTTGCAGGAAATGAAACTGAGTTTTCAACCATCTCAATCTCTGATTGAATTAACTTGATCTATTACTGGAATCCCCCCTAGGCATCTGCCAAAAAAAAAAAAAAATGAAAATCCTCTTTGGAGGAAAAGAAATCATCTAAAAAAAAAAAAATTCCAAATTTGTATCTAACAATAGCTCTCTAGATCTGTAATTTTGTGTCTGTGTTTGGATCACTGAAATGTCTGTTAAGTTAATAAATGGTGGAAAATAAAACTTTTCTGATGAGTGAAATAAATTACCTTCATCATGGTAATGGCAATATACCGAGCCTCCTTCACTATCATCGGTTCATAGGAAACATCCAGCTTTGGTGATGCCAGCCCGCCAAAAGTCATATCAGTATTAGAAGGTGCAGCTGCTATTGCAGGGCTGCCAGGGATCCTTTGAGGTTTTTTCACTTGCTCTTGTTGTAAAGATGTTTTTTTCTGAGAAACAGGAACGGCTTTCACTTCCACCTAACCATATTATAAAAACCAAATACTATTACTATATAATTGTCCATGACACATTCAAAGAAACAATTAACAAGTACGGACCCACAACTCCATAAATTTTATGTGACCACTTGGTCTGTCTTGGGCATTCCTTTCAAAGGTGTGCAGAATGACTTCAAGATAGTTCCACAATGTGAATCTGGAATGCACCATGTAAAAAGAGGCCTTGATTTTTGGAACAAATAATCATAGATATCAAAATATAAAATAAAAATAAATGCCACTATTCATAAAGTACAGGACAGTAGAAGGAATCTACACCAAATTCTTGAATTCTTGCAGGGGATAACATTAAATTACCTTATTAGGTAATTCAAGTATACTTTCCCACAATCTCCACATATTTTAAAGCACTAATCTCAATTTTAGCTGTACTATTGTGCAGAAGAAAATGTACTCCATTGATAAGACTTAAAAAATAACACATAATAAAAGAAATTTGGACTGATATAATGCCCTGGGAATATTACAAATCCATCTTATATTTAAAACACAGGAGTTTAAAGGTATGAAGTAAAATTCTTCAGCTTATATGCATTGCCATCATTAAAAGCTTTAAACTTTGAATGTAATAAAAAGAAAAAAAGGGGAAAAGATAAAAAGTAAACACTTTCAAATTTAAAGACACTTGATTTTTTAAATTACAGCCATTATTTTTATACATATATTTTGATTTAATCTTTCAACAACTACATTTACTCTAAGTAAATTAGCATCAAAAGTACATTTGCCTATGTACTATGAACCTTGAAGTAAATCACTAAACAATTTTATACTCTAAGAATACCGAGATATTGTAGAATGATAGTTATTCCACTTTCTTTTTATAAACTACTCTGGGAGTGAACAGGATTTCGTGGCTCAATCAATTCTAAGCTTCAAACAACCAAATCACTTTGTAACAACACATCTTTGAGGGGGTGGGGGCAGCTGGGGAATCGCTTATAATAAATTTTAATTCCATATACATTTTTTTAGAAATATAATAAAAGTTTTAAATGAGATATTTAATTATATCATAATGGATTCATTTTATGCATTACAGTATGCTCTAAAATGTCATTATTAATTAATGTCTCAGGAAAGATGTACCCAAATAACTATAGTCATTAATGTAGCGCATGACTATTTCCATTCCTCATTCTTTTACCATCCAAATTCATGTTTCTAATTTTTTTATTAAGTTTTTATTCTAATTCCAGTATAGCTAATATACAATGTTTGAGGGATACAATATAGTGATTCAACAATTCTATACCTTACTCAGTGCTTATCACACTGAAGACCTACTTCAGCCATCATCCCCCAACCCCCCTCCCCTCTAGTAACCATCAGTTTGTTCTCTACAGTTAAAGAGTCTTTTCTTGGTTTCTCTTTTTTTCCCCTTTGTTTTTTTACATTTCACATATAAGTGAAATCATTTAATATTTGTCTTTGTCTGACTTTACTCTCTAGCTCCATCCATGTTGTTGCAAATGGCAAGACTTCATTCTTTTTTGTGGCTGAATAATATTCCATTGTGTGTGTGTGTGTGTGTGTGTGTGTGTGTGTGTGTGTGTGTGTGTGTGTGTGTGTGTGTGTGTGTGTGTATTACCTTTTCTTTATCCATTCATCTACTGATGGACACTTGTGCTGCTTCCATAATTTCACTATTGTAAATAATACTGCAATAAACACAGAGGTGTACGTCCCTTTGAATGAATGTTTTTGTATTTTGGGGTAAATAACCAGTAAAGTGTGATTACTGGATCACAGGGTAGTTCTATTTTTAACTTTTTGAGGATCTTCCACCACATATTTCTAATTTAATATGTATCAATATTGTATTTTAAATGTTGTTTCAACAGTACCAAGTGCAGAATGTATTTGAGTCTTTTTTAAAATTTAAATCCAATTAACATATAGTGTATTATGAGTTTCAGAGGGAGAGTTCAGTGATTCATCAGTCTTATAAAATACCCAGTGCTCATTACATCACGTGCCCTCCTTAATGTCTATCACCCAGTGTGTTTGTCTTTTAAAAAATACATACAAAATTTTAAAATGTGTTCTTTCATTGATTTATTCAACCACTATATACTACAGGCCTTCCCTCTATGTGCATATATGGACACTTTCTTATCCTTCCCTTGAATCACCATAGCTCTTAGCAAAATTTAAGACACAAACGATAAAACATATAACTTGGAAAAGTGTGTACTAATTAATATAAATAAATCATTTAAACAATTTTTTGGCTTCCCCTACTTACAAGTATGAAGACAGTACTGCAAATGGACTCTAACCACTTGTTTTTTCTAAAATTTTATTAGTTAAAATAGTCAGTCCTTTGATGACCATTAATTTAATTCTGATATAATTACCTTCATATTGGGAACATGTACCACATCCCCATATTGGTCTTTTGTTTGAACAGTTATGGTGGTAGGCCAACCACAACGAATATCATCCTTGTTCAGGATCAGAGATGTTTTCTGAGGATCAGCATAGGAATCCGGCTGAAGCCACCTGGCAGTGATAAAAAAGCAAGCAAAAAACTAAATATTCATCAGTATCTTTAATGATTAACACGAAATTAAGCCAAATGAATAAAACCTGTATCAAACAAAATGCTAAAACAGTATCTTCATTTCCAATTCAGTGACAATCCAAGTGTCTCCTTTGCAAATTTGCTAATGACAAATTCGTTAAAAAATACACCAAAGTACAGGAGACTTCTGATGTTTTTATAAATAAAATAGAAATAATTTTAAAATCAGAAAAATTGACATTTTAACATGGCTGACATAAAATAACCGAGAAAATGAATTTAGGTTATACATATTTGAAGTCCTAAGTACATTCATTTATTTCACTGAGGGAGGTCTGCTTTAATCTGCCAGCCTGAAAACCTGGGAAAGAACAGCTCCTCTGTAAAATCAGTGACAGAAATGGCATTTTGCTTGCTTGAGAACAGCTAGGTTAAAGATACACTGTCCATCTTTTCTTCACACAATTTTCCAACTATCTTCCCTCATTACCTTCCATGAACATTTGTTAAATTTCTATACTTTGGGATATCCGTTCTTGAATTCATTGCATGACCTACATTCAAGTTGTCCTGGGAGATGAGTGATAAGTAATTCTGTTACATAAAGATGTCCACAAAGTTAGCAGTGAGGGCTGACTTAAAAGATTTTCTATTCTCCAATTACCATTTTGGTTTTTAAAAACCACAGAGGAATCTCTTTTTTTAAAATTAAAACTGGGAAGACGTTAGACTTCTATATTTACCAGTAAAATCAAACAAGCTAGCATATTTTTTCTTTTCATTAAAAAAAGAAAAGCAAATAGCAAAAAAATAAATGAGAACTCTACAACCTCAAATTTCATTTAAATTCTTAATTTATATTTATATTGGTAGATTTCAAGAGAAATCTTATTAAAATAAAATATAGTGATAAATTTTAGTCTAGATATTAAATGTTACTATTGAATACATATACTTCTCAATTACACCACGTGCTCCACCTATTTTTTAAATAAAAGTTCACCAAGGAAACTTTAATCAACTAACAACTACCATGTATTTAAAAAATATATATATACTTTTTAAAGATTTTATTTATTTATTTGAGACAGAGAGAATGGGAGGGAGAGAGAGAGAGAGAGCACATGAGAGGGGGGAGGGTCAGAGGGAGAAGCAGACTCCCTGCCGAGCAGGGAGCCCGATGCGGGACTCGATCCAGGGACTCCAGGATCATGACCTGAGCCGAAGGCAGTTGCTTAACCAACTGAGCCACCTAGGCGCCCTTAAAAAATATTTTAAAATATTTACCATTTTATACTTCAGCAAGTTCAAAACACATACACCAGATTATTTCAGGCTGCATTTTAACATCCTAATGACTTTCCTTTTGTTTCTCTTCAGAAATGAAGACAGAGGTGAGCCCTGAAAGTCAGGAATTGTAGTGCTTAAAGCATATTACCTTGCAAGCCTGCCACCACTTGATCCTGGAACACAAGCAATAAAATCATCCAGAAACGACTGTTCATTGCTTTGGATTTGAAGTGGTAAGTTTCCTTCAAGTGCCTCTAATATAGTTGGTGAATGAGAAAGAGCTAAACCCTTTCCAAGAATACCAGCATGGGTTTTGCACACCTGATGGGTAAAAGAGAACAGTTATGTATTTAAAATGAAAAATTTCAATTACACGAGTTTCTTGAACGTGCACAATTTTAGGGAGGCCTTTTTGGGGAAAGTATCTTCTCTCTATGGCCCCAGGGCTCCTTTAGCCTACAATATAGAAAACCTCCCCATGACGGAAAAATATGGGATAATACTTCCAGCCTCCTTCCTTCCACAAAATCAAGTAACACATCAGAGACCTGCAAGCTAGCTGAGATAGTGCATCTCTGCCCACTCTAGCCCTCCCTGTGCTGCATCCCCATCTGTCTGGACCAGGCTTCCCTTCTACAGGCAGCTGTGGAGGTCTTCCGCTTTTTGTGTTCCCATTATTGGGATCTTTCATGGTTGGACTATCTCTGCTCTCTTAGGTGGGTGGGTACCAAGGTCCTACCTTGGGCTAAAAGTGGACAGAAACTTGACTGTGGCTGCACATAAACTCTAGTAGCCTGTCTAAGCCTTAATTAAAATTAAGAAAAAAAAGCAGATAAAACTGAAATTTTAGTTCTCATTGATCTGACAAGCAAGCCTTATGTTTTGGAAAGACCTGCTTTAAATGCTGAAACTCTAGAAACTTTTTAATGACTATATTATAAATTTCAAAACAAAATACTTTTCATAGGAAAGGATTATATTTCCAAATACCATCACCTTTATATAACAGTACCTTCTGCATTCTACAAGATATGCCATTTTAAAAATAATGATCTTTAAAATCAAACTGACTTGAGTTCAAATCCTGACTTTGGACAAGCGCTGCTGTGTGCACTGGAGCTAACAAGTTACACACCATCCTGAATCTGCAAAATGTATAAACCGGTGATCAAATAAATATTTCTCTTCTGTGGTTATTATAAAATTTAAATTATATAACATATAAAGAGCACACTAGATTGCCTAACAAGTAGCAGGTCTTTTTTTTTTTTTTTAAGATTTATTTACTTATTTGAGACAGAGCGAGAGCGAGAGCGAGAGAGAGAGAGGGGGGGAAGGGGCATAAGGAGAGAATATCCAGACTCCCACTGAGCCTGGGGCCTGATGCAGGGTTCAATCTCACAACCCATGAGATCAGGACCTGAGCTGAAACAGAGTCAGACGCTTAACTGACTGAGCCACCCAAGCGCCCCAAGTAGCAGGTCTTTAATATATGTTAGACCACCACGACAACTACCTTATGTGCCAAAAACGTGGGCAATCTGAGACATCAGGTTTTTTTTAACAGAAGCACAATAAACATCTCTTTATATCTGGCCTAAGTGACATTTTATAAACCACAACAATCCCTGTAATAATGAATAACATATGAACTCCCTGATGGTTCTCTTTAAGTAGAATATTGTCTGATACATACTGTATTTATTAAATGTTTGTTGAATTTCTATTTTTGTATCTTAAAGTAAAAAAAATTTAACTTTTTTAAAAAACAAAAACTGGTAGATCTTTAAAGCCCAGAAGTTTCTTAACATTACTGAGGATACCAGGGCTCCCTACAATTAATTAGAGCATAGTGATCAAGATCATGGACTTTGTAACCCAATTGCCAGAAGTCAAATTCTAGCCTGGCTGCATGATTCTGGGCAAGTTACTTAAGTTCTCCATGCCTCAGTTTCCTTACTTATAAATGGAGATAAAAGTCTTTCATTCATGGGGCTGCTGTGAGGACTAATTGAGTTAAAAATCTGCAAAATGTTTGGAATAGTATTTGATAAGGTCAAGATCAAATAAATGTTTGTTTTTATTATTACTGCTGTGATCAATTCATCCCGGGAAATAAATAAGATTTAAACCACTAGCTGTAGGTATTAGACCTGGATACTAGCCTCTATCTCCCAATTAGTTGAATTCTTAGACAAATCACAGGACTTCTTTGAACTGCAGTTACTGTAACTGCAGTTACAATAACTGACCTCAAAAGATAATACTGACCTCAAAATGTAAATGCTAAAATAGATAATATTAAAGATACAATAAACTATAAAGTGCTCTATAGATATTATTTAAATTCCTACTACTAATACCCTTTTTTCTCTTTTCCTAACTGGTAAATAAAACTTCTTTCGAGATCCAATTTAAATGTCAACAGCTCGGCAAAGCCCTCTCCTATGCCCCCAGCACTTGGTAACTCTTCTTTCTCCCGCAGGATTTATGTCTCACTCCAAATTTAACAACCACCATGCAGCACAGCAAGAGCTTCCTTGGGTTTCTCCCACCAAGAAATTATGAGTTATGTATCTTTATCTGCCAATGAATAGAATGAAGTACTTAATGAAAGTCCTATATTCAAGAAAAATAAGGTTATCTGAATGAAGATACTGCTTTTAAATTAATGTACAAAGTCTATCCTTATGATGTTTGGGACAATACCTGCAATGCAGCCTCTTCAAGAATTTCAAGATCTTCCTCTAATTCATTACCTGTTGTGTGAATGAAAAGTTTTATCAGTATATATCAATATTTAGTTTAACTTTCTAGTCCTTTGCATTTATTACACCTTTTTCACAATTCTGATATTCCAGATTGAAAGAACTATTATCATTCTGGATCGGTCTCAGTGCTTTACATCTTAAAATGTAATTTTCAGTGTGAATATAAGCCTTAATTCTCAAGGCAATACTCAAAAAGTATCCATTGAGGGATTTTCACAAGATATATACTGTATTTAGGCATATAAATACGTACTTTTGAATTTAGCCTATTTATAATCCCTTCCTCCCCCAAATGAGGGAACTGATTATTCAGAATCTGAGGCTTTTTAACTTTGGTTATGTTACAGAAGAGCTACACCTTTAGTAAAAAGAGTAACTTACAGGAAAAAATGAGGTAGTGATTGTATCCTCTATCTCTTTTCTCCTTTATTGCTTAATATAAAACATATTTTATTTATTGAATTTCCTTTGATAGTTTAATTTCTAAAATACTACTAAGGCAATACATCTTCAAAAGGAAATATTCAAATTATACAGAAGTGTAGAATGAAAAATTCTCCCAACACCTCCCTTCTGAAGATAAACAGTGTCAACAGTTTATATATTGTTCAAGAAACTGTGTGTAAATAAGTTTATGTATGTGTGTCAACATACATACTCGTGCACACATACACCTATATTCATACATATATATAACATAATGTTCACAAAAATGGGACCCTCTTCTGCAACGTGCTTTTCTCAGTTAATATAGTTTGGAATCTTTCTTGTTCAGGACATAGAGATCTTTCGTTGTTGGTTTTTGACAGCTGCACACATTTGCAATGTAGGGAGTGTACCTTGAGTTATTCAACCAGTTTCCAACTGATATTTTGGTTGCTTCCAGGTTTTACAATCATAAGCACTGCTATATTAATCTATCTTACAACACATATTTTTTGAGCATTTGTGCAAGTATGTACAACAACTGCTATATCAAAAAGTAGAAGGCATATAAAATTTGAACAGGTACTAACATATTTTCTCCAAAGGTTGTACCCATTTTCTTCATATAAATGGAACACAAGATGTCTCATTTGTTCATACATGTAACAACATTCAGTAGGAGCAGGGGAACTGACAAGCATGGAAGGGAGCAGGAAAAGGGAAGGGAACAGAGAAGGAAGACAAGAGAAGATAACAAGAAGGGAAGGGGGAGGATGAAGTTGGAAGCATGGTCTCAGAGGGAGGGGCTACAGATGGACTTCTTGGGGGGAGAATTGGGGAAATACAATAGTAATGCCTTTTATTCCCAAACACTGTGAAAATAAAAGTTAAACCATGTCCAAGCATCATAGAATCAGTAAAGATTTTTAACTTTAGTTTCATCTTTACCATCCTGATCTTAAATCAACTTACATATCATACAAATTTGTGTCATATAAAGAGGTACTATTCCTGCCAGTGCCTCATTTCTCTGCTGTGCTTCACATGAAAACTCTTCTAAAGAGCGATCTACCTATTCAACCTGCCCCGCCCTTTCTGACTACCTATTCTCTTACTCCAAGCTAAATGCCTTCAGTTTCTCTCATATTTCTTGTTGAGTACATAAGTAACCAACCAGTTTTTCCATCTGATGGTAGATTTTAATTGACTTCTCAACTGCATTCAAAAGTCCCACGAATGTCTCCTCTCCTGGTTTTAATCCTGCCTCCTTGGCTGCTGCACCAGGGTGTTTTCTACACCCTCCTAGGCCTGTCCGTCCATTCTGGACACTCTGGCAAGCCCCACCTTTGATCCTGGGTGATCTTCTCGCTCTCATTTGCATTCTCTTCCTAGCTCATCTTTCACATGGTCCATGTCTTTAAATATCACCTGTGTTCAAATGACATGTCCACTGACTTGTCCTGAGTGCCAGACAATGAATATTCAATTGCCTACTTGATATGTCCACTAAGATATTTAAGAAATATCTCAAACTTTTGGTTTAATAAAATATATCCAGTGCTTAACCCAGTGCCTGGCACCTAGCATGTATGTGCCTAAGGAGGGTTTGTGTACATGTTTTTGTGTGAATAAAAAAGACTAGAGGATACTCCAGTAAAGAAAACCCAAACTACTAGTATATTTAACAGTTACTATTCATGAATGTATGTGACTATCAAATTCATTTTGCTAATTTATTTCAGAATATCCTAGATAAACATATTCTACTCTTGAAATTTTTTTAAAAAATCATAAACACCTAGTACTTGACCAGACTTACCAATAGGAAGTGCTAGATCCTTTTTCATCAAAGCTGCGGCACAAACTCCCCCAAGATTGGCTAATTCTTTTTCCAGTTGAATGACTCCCTGGATAATTATTAAAAAAAAAAAAAAAAAAATCAGTTGCTTTAAAAAAAAATGTTTGGAAGATAAGGTGGATTATCAGCATAATGTGATTTGCACCCAAGCATAACTTTTGAGACCAGAAGGAAGAACATGTCAGCTAGTGGTTAAATTAAGAGAGGAAGAGGATCAATAATATGTCTTCTGCATGTTAATAAGGTCCAGGCCTACAGGCTCATTGTCCAAAGAATTTGTCATTCACTACTTTAAAGTAGCACGATCATTTTCTTCAACTCTTGTTTTATTGTATGATTTGAAACATTCAGAAGAGATATTAAGTTAGTCCCACTGCGAAATTAGGTTCTATTATTTACTCAGAAAGGTATAGCCACCTGAGTACATTTGAAGCCGGCACAATTATACTTTCTTTAAAGGCTATATCATGGTGCACAGACTCCATTCTCTTCATGTATTAAAAGTAGCAAAAAACCCAAAAATAAAAAAAACCACTACACAAAATTAAACTATAAGGTATTCTAAATTAGACACCCTAACTTAAAAGAAACTTCAGGCTTCCTGAATATAGGTAGCAAATACAACTTTAGTTAACAGCAGCCCTCAGAAACACAATCTTAACAGAAAGAAGGTAATTCATTCTTACTTCATCAGGTCCAGGGCTAAACTCGTATCCAATTGCAAAACATTTAAAACCATAGAAAGAAGCTTTGTCATCTTTCACATAATCTGATGCCGTTTCCAATGAAAAAAGGGCCTCATTTCCTAAGGAAAAAAACTAACATTGAGTTCAAAATCTGACACAATTGTATTAAAATTTCCCTATCTTTTATATATCTCAAGATAGGTAGCAATACGAATCAAATACTAAAAAGCCCAGGCCTGTTTCGGGGGTTGGGGGTGTTCCTGTACCTACTTGAGTAAGACTGCTAAAAACAACGCTAGCCAACAACAAAACCATCCCAAGTGAATTGTTATTATTTTTCTTTATGACCAACCTCTCCATATCAAATGTTCTACCCTTCTGTTACATGACCATTTTTCAATTACCTGTCGATCACTGGGCGACCTAGGTTAGTTAGCCTTTTCTGTTTCAGAATGAGCAATCCTCTAACCTGGCCCCTCACAAACAAGGCAGGTCAGACTAGAAGACAGAAGATTCTGAATTCAAATAGGCTGTGAATTTGAGGAATCACAAGAATATTTATGGTTAACTGGTTAAAAACACAACAGACCACATACAGTTTTAATAACTTACAAACTTTCTTTGAAAGGAAAATACCAGTAATAGCAATAACAAGAGTGTTGCCTGTCCCGTCTCAGATACATACACACACACACACACACACACACACACACACACACACACACACACACACACACACCTGTCCCGTCTCAGATACATACACACACACACACACACACACACACACACACACACACACACACACACACACACACACACACACACACACACCCCTTCAAGCCTGAAGAACTGAAAACAATAGCTTTTTTTTTTTAGGTTTATTGATTGATTGATTGATGTAGTGTTCCAAGATTTATTTTTTGCGTGTAACACCCAGTGCTCCATGCAATACGTGCCCTCCTTAATACCCAACACCCAGTTAACCCATCCCCCCACCCCCTCCCCTCTAGAACCCTCAGTTTGTTTCTCAGAGTCCACAGTCTCTCATGGTTCGTCTTGGAAACAATAGCTTTAACATAACTCAGTAGGTTAGGGGGTTGACCAATTCTCTTGAATGGAAAAGAGTCCTGGTAAGTTCTCAAAATCTTTCACTTATTGGGAAAATAAAAGATCAAACCCACTTTTTCTATAGTTTGTTCCCAACTGTGCAGACAGCCACCCCTCAATATTAACTCGCTTTGGTCAAGCTAATCTTTTTTCACAAGATCCTCAAAACATTCTCTTCTAAAACTTAGTCGTGCTGTCCCCCGCCCCCCATACAGAGTCTTTTTCACTACTCATGTGCAATCGGATGCAGAGTAGGTCTTGAAGAAATCCTTCTAAAAGTTGTAAACATTTTTAATGACATATCCTCACTAAACATAATTATTATAAATGCATAGATTTTATCAAATAGAACAGAAGAGAAAAAATAACTTACCTGGCAACACTAAAACCATAGTAGGCCACCCAGAGGACCCTGAAAATTTCTTTAATTCTATCCAGGAATTAAGATTTTCATGAACAGATGTCAATTTTGGTCCATATCCTGAATTCTGAACAGTTCTGACAGGAATCAACAAACGAAGGACATCTTCTGACTGTGCAGTGCCACACTGGGGGTCAAACTCGATTGTCATCCACCGTACACATTCCGGGAACGTCACCTGAAATCAAAAGGCAGGAGGACACTTTGTTAAGAAGAATTTGATTTTTGTTTTTTTTTCCTATTTTAGAAACAAGACATACTGTAAAAATGATGCTTTCTCTCAACTAAATTTTAAATAGAAATTAATAGTTTCAGTATGATTAGAAATCAAGGTATTAATGTTCAGTATCAATTGTTCCAACTGCCCACTTGCAATACCTACTGGTTTCTACCTAATACTTCGTTGATACTACATTAATAATGTTTGTAAGTGCACACTGATAACATTTAAAAAATATTACAAGGCTGTTTAATTTCCATAAACATTAAACTATGTAATTTTCTTGTGGAAGTTTATTTATATAATAAATTTTCCATTTCAGTCAGAATGCATTTAAGGGATATAAGCAGGCAAATAAAAATATAATTTGATGGGTAAAATGTAAAGATATATTGATAGAAAGTGAATAAATCATTAAAATCTAAGGTTTTAGTCACTTTTGGGTATCTAATATTCATAGTATGTGCTACAAATGATACTTTTCATTAGCAAAATACTTCAGAACTTCATATATTATGAGAATAAATAAATATTAACACATGATGAGGGGTGTCGGAGTGGTCAGTCAGTTGAGCGTCTGACTCTTGGTTTTGGCTCACATCATGATCTCAGGGCTGTGAGATCAAACCATGCAACCAGCTCCACACTCAGTGGAGAGTCTGCTTCTCTCCCTCTACTCCCGACCATGTGCACCCACAACTTGTGCTCTCTCTCTCTCAAATAAATAAATCTTTAAAAAATATAAAAAAATAAACACATGATGAAAACCTAGGTTTTTTATATTTTCTTAACCTAAAGTTTTACTATAATATAAGTTTTTCATGACATATAATTACATGTATTTTTAAGCCCACTTTAAGCTTTTGTCACCATCATGGCAGAGAAAAATTCTGTCTCGATAGTCAAATTACAATTAAACAGGACCATGTCAAATAGTAAACTATGAAACAGTTATAGGATATGATATGAGCATTAAGAAATTTCCCAAGTATGATACTGGTCTAAAAAAAAATTACCTAGGACTAACGCAAACATTTTTAGTAGAGGATTAAAAAAAAAAAAATCTCCATTTAAATGAAACGCTCAACCTTGTTCATAATTACATAAATGCAAATTAAAACATAAGTAAAATACCATTTCTCCCATTTTATTAGAGATCCAAAATTTAACCATGTACTCTGTTGGGGAGGCTGTGAGAAAAGAAAACAAACACTCTCAAACATTGTTGGTTTGATGAATGGATGGATGTTTAAAAGTGGAGGGGATGGGAAAACTGTCTTTTACAATAGAACACCACATGGAAGGAATAACAGAACTAGAAAGCCACCATTTTTTAAAATTATTTTATTATGTTAGTCACCATACATTACATCATTAGTTTTGTGTGATGTAGTGTTCCATGATTCATTGTCTGCGTATAACACCCAGTACTCCATGCAATAGGTGCCCTCAATAATACCCATCACCAGGCTAACCCATCCCTCCACCCCCCTCCCCTCTAAAACCCTCAGTTTGTATCTCAGAGTCCATAGTCTCTCATGGTTCGTCTCCCCCTCCAACTTCCCCCCCTTCATTTTTACCTTCCTACTATCTTTTTTTTTTTTTTTTAAACATATAATGTATTATTTGTTTCAGGGTTACAGGTCTGTGATTCAACAGTCTTACACAATTCACAGCGCTCACCATAGCACATACCTCCCCAATGTCCATCACCCAGCCACCCCATCCCTCCCACCCCCCACCACTCCAGCAACCCTCAGTTTGTTTCCTGAGATAAGGAATTCCTCATATCAGTGAGGTCATATGATACATATCTTTCTCTGACTGACTTATTTCGCTCAGTATAATACCCTCCAATTCCAACCACATTGTTGCAAATGGCAAGATTTCATTCCTTTTGATGGCTGCATAATATTCCATTTTATATATATATCACATCTTCTTTATCTATTCATCTGTCGATGGACATCTTGGCTCTTTCCACAGTTTGGCTATTGTGGACACTGCTGCTATAAACCTCGGGGTGCACGTACCCCTTCGGATCCCTACATTTGTATCTTTGGGGTAAATACCCAGTAGTGCAATTGCTGGATCGTATGGTAGCTCTATTTTCAAATTTTTGAGGAACCTCCATACTGTTTTCCAGAGGCGCTGCACCAGCTTGCATTCCCACCAACAGTGTAGGAGGGTTCCCCTTTCTCTGCATCCTCGCCAACATCTGTTGTTTCCTGACTTGTTAATTTTAGCCATTCTGACTGGTGTGAGGTGGTATCTCATTGAGATTCTGATTTGGATTTCCCTGACGCCGAGCGATGTTGAGCACTTTTTCGTGTGTCTGTTGGCCATTTGGATGTCTTCTTCGGAAAAATGTCTGTTCATGTCTTCTGCCCATTTCTTGATTGGATCATTTGTTCTTTGGGTGTTGAGTTTCATAAGTTCTTTATAGATTTTGGATACTAGCCCTTTATCTGATATGTCATTTGCAAATATCTTCTCCCATTCTGTTGGTTGTCTTTGGTTTTGTTGACTGTTTCTTTTGCTGTGCAAAAGCTTTTTATCTTGAGGAAGTCCCAATAGTTCATTTTTGCCCTTGCTTTCCTTGCCTTTGGTGATGTTTCTAGGAAGAAGTTGCTGCGGCTGAGGTCGAAGAGGTTGCTGCCTGTGTTCTCCTTTAGGATTCTGATGGACTCCTGTCTCACACTGAGGTCTTTCAACCATTTTGAGTCTATTTTTGTGTGTCATGTAAGGAAATGGTCCAGTTTCATTCTTATGCATGTGGCTGTCCAATTTTCCCAACACCATTTGTTGAAGAGACTGTCTTTTTTCCATTGGACATTCTTTCCGGCTTTGTTGAAAATTAGTTGGCCATAGAGTTGAGGGTCCATTTCTGGGCTCTCTATTCTGTTCCATTGATCTATGTGTCTGTTTTTGTGCCAGTACCATACTGTCTTGATGATGACAGCTTTGTAATAGAGCTGGAAGTCCGGAATTGTGATGCCACCAGCTTTGCTTTGCTTTTTCAACATTCTTCTGGCTATTCGGGGTCTTTTCTGGTTCCATACACATTTTAGGATTATTTGTTCCATGTCTTTGAAAAAAGTGGATGGTGTTTTGATGGGGATTGCATTGAATGTGTAGATTGCTCTAGGCAGCATTGACATCTTCACAATATTTGTTCTTCCAATCCATGAGCATGGAACATTTTTCCATTTCTTTGTGTCTTCCTCAATTTCTTTCATGAGTATTTTATAGTTTTCTGAGTACAGATTCTTTGCCTCTTTGGTTAGATTTATTCCTAGGTATCTTATGGTTTTGGGTGCAGTTGTAAATGGGATCGACTCCTTAATTTCTCTTTCTTCTGTCTTGTTGTTGGTGTACAGGAATGCCACTCTTCAGAGTACAGGGATAGAGGGTACATACCTCAATATCATAAAAGCCATCTATGAAAAACCCACAGCGAATATCATTCTCAATGGGGAAAAACTGAGAATTTTCCCCCTAAGGTGAGGAACATGGCAGGGATGTCCACTATCACCACTGCTATTCAACATAGTATTAGAAGTCCTAGCCACAGCAATCAGACAACAAAAAGAAATACAAGGCATCCGAATCGGCAAAGAAGAAGTCAAACTCTCACTCTTTGCAGATGGTATGATACTTTTATGTGGAAAACCCAAAAGACTCCACCCCAAAACTGCTAGAACTCATACAGGAATTCAGTAAAGTGGCAGGATATAAAATCAGTGCACATAAAAATTCTATCTTAAACCCTTTTGTGTCTCTGACAGTGCCTAACCACCTGCTGATTTCTATATTTTAATACTATAAAAAAATTATACTTCTAACCAGAGGCAAAGTATCCTTTAAGATATCATTATAAAACATGAAATCAAGTTTTAAATTTAAACTCTGCCTAGGAATCGGTGCCTACCTTGTAGTGCATCACACATGCAGGCTTATAGGGGTGCTCACTCTCTATGACAGCATAGTGATTAGAGGTTGTACACGCAGAGAGGCCTTGCTCAGGCTGGTTTCCTGTGGTGCTATCTGTTGACTGATTAGGATTGAATGCAGGGGGTGCATACTTCTGATTCAAAATGGCAACTGAGGGAAGTAACTGTTGGACAAGACCAAAGACTTCTACAGCCACCTAGTATAAAAAGAAATGATTAAAAAGATAATAAATGTAAAAATTGTTTTAAAATGATTAATTAGTATAATTGTTGGCTACCCTTAATTACGAAGAACATTACTGAGAGAGTTCTTTAGCTAAGTTTTCATTCAAAGAGAAATTTGTTCTATGGATAAAAAACATTTACCTTAGAAGTCTTAGACGTCATATGAAAATAACCTCGTCTATACTTTTAAACACTTTGCCTTGTTGTAATCTGCTGTAAACTGGGTTTTACTCAATATTTAATTATGCCAAAGAATCAATAGTTTATGATTTCCTTCATGTCTTGACTATTTCACAATTATAAAAGACTCCTATCCTTCTACACTGCTCTTCTTACCCAAAAAGAAAGATTTGGCATCAACTTCATAAATTACAAAAATCCAAGTTAACATAAGCTTTCCTTATCTATCATAATTCTAAAATACATTTCTCATTCCCAAATTCTTCAAATGTAAAGCCAGTAAGTAAGCATAGTAATCCAATAAACAAAACGAAGAACAGTGAGATTTAACTGATAACTTTTACCATTTAACTTGTCTAACCTTACATGTTATACTTGTAACCCAGGTACCTCAAAGATCAAAGTGTTTATGAAGGATAGATAAAAATCTAAAAAAAAAAAGATATTTAAAAAAATATTCAAAATTACAGAATTAAATTACACACCTTGGGAATAGCAGCAGCTACTGGTCCTATGTAGGCTATAATAAGGGGAAGCAGCATGGAAAACAGACTGGAAGAGCTAAGCAGTTCTGGAATGTCATCAGCTAAAAAAGGCATTAAAACTATAGTTAGAAGGTAATTTCATTGTAATGTATATATGCTGTACTAAATCTATATTCCATTCTCTTGAGCAAAATAAAATTATAGTTGACATTGACTGAATGCTTACAAAGGACCTGGCCCTATTCTAAGGGTTTTATATACATGAAAAATTAATCCTCAAATTAATCCTCACAATAAGATACTTTTATTATTTCTGCTTTTTACAAGGGGAAACCAAGGCATACAATGTTAAGTAACTTATCCGAAATCATATACCTGTAAAGTGATAAAGCCAGGATTAGAACCTACAGTAACAGCCATGATTTTAAACCACTACAGCAGATACCACACATGGCTATATGTGTGACATTAGGCCAATTACTTAATTGGTATGTGCCTCAGGTTAGTCCTGTACAAAAGAATAATAACAGTACTTCCCTCACTGGATGTTATGAAGATTGAGTTAATATATATAAAACACTTAGAACAATGCCTGCACATATTAAGCACTACAAAAATGCTTACTGTTATTAAGCTATACCGCCTTCTCTTTTACCAGAGAAAGCATTTTGCTGATGGACATTTTAATCATTTATCTATGAGCATGGTGCTAGGAAGATAAGTTGAGTCTAGATTGAGATGATCTTTATATTAAAGGCCAATTATTCCCAAATACTTCTTTCTAGATCTGCTGTTGTCACAGTAGGATGCACTTATTTAAAAATACAGTTTCTCAGCCCAACCCAAACCTTTAGTTTGGATAGGCCAAATATCTTTTATTTTAGGAAGTTCCTCAGGTGATTCACTAGGTGATTCCCAGGTGTGCACTAGGCTTAGGAATAAATGTTATAGATAACAGTAAGACCGGGTGGGTAGCAATGAATCCTTTTGTAAATGAACTCCGCTGCCAGGGTGGAGGGTGAGCAGGTAACTAGAGAGGGAGCGGGAGAAAGGTGGCAGTGAGATTGCTGGGATGCTACCCACCCATGACGAAGAGGACACATGCCCTGCACCGTGGTGGCCTCAACTATGGAAGAAGGGGTAGGGGAATACCAACTGGACAGCTGCCAGTGGAAGAACTCACAGAACTCAAATCAGGTAAGTGAGTTTGGATTACCCAGATCTTTGGGTGAATGGTGATACTATTACTGGAAATAGGATATATAGGAAGAAAAACACACCTAAAAGAGAAAACAAAATGCTTTTTTGACTCCTAAAGGAAGGATAAAGCAAAGACTCAGCTTAATGGAGAGTTTTTGTCTTACTACGTTAAGTAAGAAAATAACAGGTATCAGGTAACTGCTTTTGAACATTCTAAAAAATCCTGCATATGGAGCGTATGGCTGATACAAAATGAATGTGTATGTATGTACACATCTACAATGAATAAAACACTCTGGGATTCTATAAGATGGTTCGTCTCAGGAACTCTGTGTATAAGTTAGAGAATAAAGAATCTAAACTATGACTATTAAGAAAATAAAAGTCTTACCATCCACAGCAAGAGCTCTGTGCAAGAGGTCTTTTGCAGCTCGAACAACAGTGCTTACCACAGAGAGAGCTCTGCTACAGTTTTTATCTTCTTCATTGGCTTTACTTAGAAGCTGGGATTGTAAATCTCCATCAAATTCACTCCTGTAACAAGAGTCACGCATGAGATTTTACATGGTAGGTAAAACATGATCTAAGTCCAGTTATCACATTTAGATCAGAGCTCCTCGCTTAAACTTATTTTAAATTAAGACCAAGGAGAGTGTACCTTAGGAACTGATATTTAAACAAAGGCCTGAATTATGTTAAAAAAAAAAAGTTGAGGGAAAAGTATTCAGGCAAAAGGAACAGTAAGAGAAAGGTTCAGACAAGAACAAGATCAGCAAGTTCAAGGAACAGAGTGACAAGTGCGACTGGAATGAAAGGACATGGAGGGTGACAGGAGTGAGATCACATGAGCTTTGTATGCCTCTGTGAGACCTTACATTTCATGCTGGGATGGGAAGCTGTGAGAGACTCTGAGCAAGGGCAGACCTGACCGATGTACATTTCTGTAAGATCCCTCTGGCTGCACCGTGCAGAACTGACTGCAGCAGGCCCATGGCAAAAGGAGGGAGACTGGGTTAGAAGCTGTGAGAGTTACCCACGGAGTAGTGATGGCTTGGGCTGAACTGTTAATTATGGGAACTAGAAAAGTCAGATTTAGAACATTTTACTTTGATTAATTTATTCATTAGTTAATTTGAGTGAGAGAGAGAGAGAGAGTGCACGTGTGTGGGGGGGAAGAAGGGGCAGAGGTTGAGGGAGAGAGAGAATCTTAAGCAGGCTCCACGCCCAGCGCGGAGTCTGATGTGAGGCTTGATCGCACAATCCTGAGATTATAACCCGAGCTGAAATCAAGAGTTGGACGCTTAACTGACTGAGCCACCCAGATGCCCCTAAATTTAATTCATTTTAAATTTAAAGCTAAGGGTATGTAAAGCTTGGTGGGAAACAAAAATATCTAAAACACCGTATTTTGTGTAAGAAATAAAGTCTAGATAGCAGATGCTTCTAAGGGGCTCCCCAGCTGTTTGAAATTTATAACTTCTGTGCATGATATTGTTTTTTTAATGTATGGTTTGAGAAAGAGAATACTATTTATTGTGGTGCTGTGTAACAAAAAGTTTTTCATGATTCGGTAAAAGGACTAGAAAACTTGTATCTCAGCAGCAACACACCACCAGGAAGCTATTTAACACCTACCATTTCTATTTTATTTCACATGCAAAAAGGCAGGAGAAAAATCTACATTCAGGGCAACAGCTTTGTACAAATTGCCCAGGCAGTGTTCCCAGGTTGTTTATGAAGGAAAGAGAGAAAGCAGCAAGTCTCTGAAAGTGATACACAACCTTAGTGGGATCTGAGGCTAAGTCAGACTGAGGGTAGTAGATATGGTGAATGGTACTCACTACCTATGATTCCAGCTAATTCACTAAAAGAAAAACTGAGACAAAAGTACATTTAGAAGTTTTTTTTTAGCCCAAACTGTTATCTTTTTTTTTTTTTTTGTACTGTTTATATAAGGAATGGTTAAGGAACACATCATTATATACTCTAGAATCCCCAGAACTAGATTCACAGACATCAAAATATACTGCAGAGTGGATAATAGGATCAAGGCAACACTAGTACTTGGGTAGAGTTGATGTGATCATCAATTTTTGCTATTTTTAAAAAGAAATGAATAAATTCCACTTAAATTTGAAACTGTAGACCACAAACTATAAAAGTAACAACAAACAACACATATGTCCAAGACATAAAAATTTCAAAGATATTAAAGAAATAATGACAAAAACATTTTAAAGCATTCACTTTTACAATAAACACTAAATTTATGTATTAAAATGAGATCTTTTTACATGAATTAGCACAAGTATGCGCAAGGCAGTTACACTAGAATTATAACTATGCATTTACTAGCATTTTTTACCTTGGTAATAAACTGTATGTCTCCTGTCACTTTACAACAGTCTCCTTACCTCTATACACACACTTACCTGTAGTAGAGTATCTGTGGAATCTGTCCTCTGGTTTGGTTTGTGCCATTACTACTCAAGCTGCATGTGCTAAATGTGAATGTCACACCATCAGGGCACTGAACTGTGGTCATTCCTCCATCTCCATTGGCTGTACGGCTTCCATAGTTCCTCAAGCGCACAGCATATTTAACATTTTCCTTCACAATCAAGATGTAAAACATGTTTATAATGTACAGAGGATATAAAAAAACTGGTCAAATAAACTGAATTTCTTTGTCATATTTATAGATGATTTGGTTAAACACATTTTTAATGTCAAACAGGAAGACAAGTAACACTGATGTTTATTATTTTAAAAGAACTATACTAAGTACTTCATGTGCTTTAATCAAATTAATCCTTAAAATGACCTCATGAGGTAAGTACCATTACTATTCCTATTTTATAGATGAGGAATCTGAGGCACAGAGAAGTTAAGTAACTCACTCAAAGTCACACAGCTAATACGTGATGGAACAAGTATTTGAATATAGTCTGACGATAGTTCCTGCTCTTAACCACAATGTAGAGTATTAACCACAACAAAAGATTTAAAATACATAATCTAATATTTTTCTTTGATGGGTTTAAATTTTGAAATAATTTCAAACGTGGGAAAAAATAATGGTGAGTCTACTATATTTTTTTAAGAGACACTCAAAGACAGAAATGGTTAGGTGGACAGAAATGGGAAAAGTATTCATAAGCAAAAGTTGTCCCAAATAAGATGCACTGTGCATAGAAAACATGAGATACAGGGCACCTGGGTGGCTCAGTTGGTTAAGCGACTGCCTTCGGCTCAGGTCATGATCCTGGAGTCCCAGGATCGAGTCCCGCATCGGGCTCCCTGCTCAGCAGGGAGTCTGCTTCTCCCTCTGACCCTCCCCCCTCTCGTGTGCTCTTTCTCTCTCATTCTTTTTCTCAAATAAATTAAAAAAAAAAAAAAAGAAAACATGAGATACAGACATTGGTGCCTTATGATCTATGATATAAACTTCATAGTGAAGATTTTTTGTTTTTTGGTACCTGAACTCTCTTTGATAATGTCTCTGATAAATTTACCTTATTCAAAATTCTGCTCTATAATAAAAATAATAATATACAGTTGAATTCAGAATTACTCCATTTGTAATTAAGGTTAAGTAAAATTTCTGTTTTGCTAATTTGTTATTTACTGCTAGACAATAAAGTTATATGAATAAACAACTTTTATATAAAGTAATAGTAACTTTAATAGTTAATACTCTATTAAGCCCACTTTTTTTTTTAAAGATTTTATTTATTTATTTGACAGAAGAGAGAGCACAAGTAGGCAGAGTGACAGGCAGATGGAGAGGGAGAAGCAGGCTCCCCGCTGAGCAGGGAGCCCGATGCGGGACTCGATCCCAGGACCCTGGGATCATGACCTAAGCCAAAGGCAGATGCTTAACCAACTGAGCCAACCCAGGTGCCCCAAGCCCATTTTTTTAAAACGTGAGTTTTGGCACAATGAGAGAAGGAAAGACAGGAACTGATATTTACTAAGCTTCTATACTGTGTTAGGCATGGAGCCAAGTACTTTATGCCATTATTTAATTTCCTCTGAACAACACTACAATGTAGGTACTATCCTTCCCAACCTACAGGTAAGTCCCAGAGTAGCTAAATAATGATATCCAATGTCTTAGAGCTACTTTGTGGAAGAGCAGGCACCTGAAGCTACTTCTGCCTGACTCCAAAACCTAACAATACTTTCTACTATACCAGATTTTAAGAGATCTTTTGCAAAAACAGAATATAATACAGTACAGTATCAGGAGTATAGCAGTGACTCTATAAACGTTTAAAGCACCACTTAAAGGAATACTTTTCATGACTTTTTAAGTAAGCTACATAATAATACCTCTTATTTACAAAAGAAACATAATTGAAATTACCTTTAAAGGAACAACTTTGTCAAGTCTGATTTCAGCTATATCACTGGGTGAATCATCTGTTGTATAGGTTCCTTTGACTAATTCTAGAGATGTCCATCTATGAGAATGAGTCGAATCTCCCGCATGTTCACTCTAATTAAGACAAAACCCACCATATTCTTAATTTTGTTTTATTGTTTTTAAGCAGTTTATTTTCTTGCATATAAAACTATCCATTAGCATTCCCCTATACATATTGAAGAAAAAATTTCTGGTATGCTGAACTATTCACTTTTATCGGATTTCCTGAGGACTCTAGAACCTAAATCATATAAATGGGATTTTTTCATTTGATGTTTTAAAATGATTCCCACTTCTTCAATCGGAGAGTGCAACTCTAATTGTAGAACCTAATGAAGTAGGGAAATAATTTAAGCAATTGCTAAAAAGAATCATGATACGGAAAGATTTCTATTTATTATGAAATGATTTACATGGTACCCTTCTGTCCCATTTTAATAAAACTTTGTGAAAACTCGGGTTCTTTAAATAATTTAGAGAATAGAGCAGGATAGAGCTTAATCGATCGATACTATCTTTACTAAGAATAATCCATTAACACTCTATGACAAAACTGCTTTAATCGCTGATAGAGATAATAGTATCGATCTGAATATTGTTCTTGTTTCTTAAAAAACTATAATAGCAAAAAAAATTATACAGAAGTTATCATCAGGGGCTTAGCTAAATAATTTCTAGTCTTTTCATTTAACATCTCTCCTGGAAGTGCAAAAAATATGAGGCAGAAGTGATCCAGAATGGCACACAAGCAATCATGCAGAATCACTCTCATTTTCTTTCATGTCTGCCATGACTAATGACTAATCAGCTAACCCCTCAAAGATTTAGGCAGTCTTACTATGATAATGGTAACCCATACAGCAAGATGAACACTGTAAGAGAGATACTTACATCATCAACCAATACCTCTAATTCATATTCATGAATTCCACCTCCTCCATAGACAGAAAAACCAACCACAACTATTCCAGGTTTGTCTACTGAAAAACAGATTGCATCAGGGGACCCATTCCCAGTGTTCCAACTTCTTCCTTGACTTGTTTTTGTGAATCGGTTAGCACTGGCTTTAACAGAGTGGAGAGAATTAAGTCCATCAACCTAGGAACAAACAAAAGCACAATTACACATCAGTAGTCTATACCCGAGTGTTAATAATATACCTTTAACAAAATTCCCAAATTTCCAAGAAGTTCAAAAAGATAACCTACATTTAACAATTGGCTGTAAACCTTCCTAAATGTACATTCTATAGCGATTACCTAGCAATAAAACCAGATTTTATCATTCTAAATTTACAAATCAGTATCACTTGACAGTTTTTTTTTCTCTTAGTCATGGGAAACTATACATTTCACTTAATTTATAATGTCAGAACTATATACCAATAAGTTATTACAGTCATAACATATGAATGAATTATATCACTCACTTTGAAAAGAGATACCAAAATTTCACCAACATTGTATGGACTAGCAGTTTTCAAACCATGTGACACAGAGCTCTAGGAATTCCACAGAGATGGGTAATCCAGAAAGAGGTGGATTCAAGTTTCCCTCCGTCAGTCAGACTATCCCCCCTCTTATCTGTGAGTTTTGAAGACTTCATTTGCAGAAAATGTGTTATGTCTTAAGTGTGAATACCACTAATGTATGTTATAACTTGGCATTCAATATTTGAATATATATATACACAAGTACAACCTCACTAATTATAGACTCGTTAGACAGGATCAGTAAACTTATTTTGGCTTGAAACTGCTCTTTTTATTACAGAGCCAGCTTTTGATCTAAGGTGGCTGCAGAAATTTGGAAGACCTATAAGAAGAAAAAAACTGAAGTTTATGATTCTAGCAAGAATTTCAAACTGCTCTGGGAAAGAAAGAAATATGAATGTCTAAGCAAGGACCTTTGGAAACTTCCAAGTTTGTATATTAGGCACCTGTAATTTGGGGCATTTTCATTAAAAAAAAAAAAAAAGTTAAGTTCACAGGGGAAAACTAGATAGTAACCTTCTGAGGGGGAGTTATGCATCATAGACTTTCTCTTCCAGGATCTGGTACAGAAGGGAAGTATATTATAGGCTGAATGACTAAGTGAAAAACAAAAACAAAAACAAAAACAAAAATGAACTAAACAAATTAAAATTTTCTGACAAGGGTTCAGTGACCTCCTGTGCCAAAGTCAAAGCTAACAAAGAAATGATGGAAATGCTTCCCAGGGTGAAATACTAAAATATGTGCGGGTACATGTCATCATTCAGAAATCCTAAAGGCTAAACTGTCACTGTGAATCAGAAATGAGTATAGCCTGGATAGATTAATTCAGCACAGATCTAAAATAAATCTATAAGTAAGAAAAAGCAAAAGCTAGGAATTATAAAAGTAAAAGAGAGAAAAGATGTTATCTGACAGGCAACTGAATATATGCTAGCTAGTAAACATTCATTTGAGTGATAAAAGGTATTTCACATGACGACATGATTTTCAAAACCAATCTTCTGTCTGCTTTTTTGGGAAAAAAATTAGAAAACTTCACTAAATTCAGTCAAAACATTTATATAAATTGTACAACAGAGTGAGCAGGGCAGTGAAATGGTTAAATGGTGAAATGGTTAAAAATACTGTTACTTTACAAAATGTAAAGTCCTTTCGAAGTCGTTTTCTCAAACACAATTAATATTTGATCCTTTAAAAATTTTGTGGTCATGGCCGTACAACAGTGTGAGTGTACTGAATGCCCATTTTACATATGTTCTTTGTCTAGTGTCAGTCAAGTGCGCAGAACTAAGGTTTAAACCTCTTTACCTTCTCCATACCATGTGTTCACTATTAGTAGCCCCATTTCTATGACTCATTACCCAGCAATGTGAACGATTTTTGCTTCCATTGGGACATGGCAGTGAGGTTGTACTATGGAGCATATAAGAGGAATACATACAGTTTGTATTACTGTGACATCCTGGGTAAATGTGAGGGGGAGGGGAGCAAGCAAGAGCAAAGAAGAGGTATAAGGAAGGGAAAACCAAACAATTTAGCTTGAAGGTTTTGTTCTGTTTTAAAGAAAAACAATACAAATGGGATTAAAATTAGTTTCTACAAAGCCAAAATATATAAAAAAAGAAACTATGTGGAAAGTTTAAACATGTGCTTATTATCCAATCTCAAAATATAACACTACCTCAGATCCCAGGGCTGATGCTGTCAGTTCACTGACAATACTAGCCAGCAATCCACAGGTGTTGGAAACCAGGTGGGAGGAGAAGAGCTCATTTTCTCTCCTCAGGCTATTCCTGACTGGGAGCACAACAATAACCAGCATTTTCTCCAGAACTTCACGGAAGCTTGTCATACCTGAGATATTCTCTTCACTCTAAGATACAGGAAAAGAGAAAAAAGTTCCAAGATACTACTGCTTTATTTTCCTACACCCTCAAAATTCAGGTTTGACTCTATGTCTATAAATCCATCCAGTTGTGTGTGGAACCACTGAATTTACTTTTCACTTAGAAGTTCTTTTTTCAATTATTCTCTCTGTATATCATAAAAGTACATCTTTACAAGATGTTTTTTATTAGCTTTGAGTCACTTTCACTTATTCTCTTATTTAACTTCTCAATAACAATCACATATGACAGAAAAACACTCCTATCTAAAAAGCTTTTTTTATAGGACAAGATTCCAATCTAAGATAATTATTTCTGGTGTATTTAGAGGTAAAGCAACTGAGTATATGTGCTGCTAAAGTGAACACGAGGTAAAGTAACTGAGAAATAGTCTGTACAAATCTATTTCCTAATAAAATTCTTTCTATACATGTAATAAAAACATGGAATTTTACTACAAATACTCCTATGCAGTTTTACATTTTCTACTGTACTTGATTTCTTAAGAAATTCCAACCCCTACCAATGGAAAAATTTCAAGAAATTATAAAGTCCCATTAAAGACCAAGGGGGAAAATACTTTTTTTCCAGAAATAAAGGGAAAAGATGATTAATTTAACTGATATCCAGCATGAACACTATTTATCTTTTTTACCATCCCTGATATCTTTTAGCCTGCTATGGACAGGGAGCAAAATGTATCTGGTTTTGTGAGGGAGCCAATTGTGAGCAATGACCCTTTCAATTTTACTGTAGACTAGCAAATCAAACAACCTGGGATTTAGTTCGTTTCTTCATAGTGCCTCAACTTCTGTAAAATCAGGGGAATTATATGCTATGATTCAGTTATCAAAATCACCTGGTTGACCCTTGAATAGGCAAGTTCTTCCACAATACTAACATTCCATACTGCATTATGAGATATAGCATATGTAACAAATTCAACAGATTTCATAAAGTCATAAAATCTCAAGGAAGTTAAGTCAGTCTTCCCAAGACAAATCAAATATGTAAATGGAGTATACATTCAACCCATGGCAGAAAATTAAGTAACTTTTCAGTTAAAATCATCACAAGCATTATTATACATCTTTCTTAATGTACAATCTTAGGCTGAACTAAAAGTCACTTAGAGATAATCTTCCATCTTTAAATTATTTCTATTATCATTTGAATAAGATTACCATAATACATCAGCTTCTTATGTAATTAGTTTTCCTGGCTTTAAAATCATCAATTCCTGATTTTGTTAAAATTGTAATTCTTCTATCCTTTACATCACTTTGATTCTCCAGAAACTTTACTTTTTGGAACTTCTCAGAAAATCAGCTTTGGATGAAACTCAATACCCAGTTGTACTCCATAATCAATAAAAGGGCTTTATTAGGGGGATGGGTGAAGTGTATTTATCTAGTTATACCCACTTAGTTTCTAATTAGTAACTAACAAGATTAATACAAGAAGCTTCCCCTATAATCTTAAAATGGAGTTAACAGTGTCAATGTTTTAGTTGAAGAATAAAAAAATATACATATACTTATATGCACATCACTAGCCACTTAAACTTTAGAAAAAGGAATTCGTTCACCAGTGGTGGGGAATGCAAGCTGACACTAGCTTTCTGGAGGGCATTCTGACAATTTGTAGTAAAGTCTCGAGGTGTTTTCCTTTTACTTAAGAATTTTTCGACTCCTGATGATTTACTCTGGAAAAATCACCATGAATATGCATAAAAATGTAGTCAATGATACTTTTAGTAGCATGTTTAAAATACTAAAATATTGGGAATAATCTAAATATGTATATATATGTAGAGGGAAAACATTAACTAAATTATGCTACACCCAAATGATAGAATCCTGCAATATCTATTAAGAAAAGGATAGAAGGATGTGTACTGTCTTCATAGAATATTAATAAAGACACAGAAATATACAATTATTAATTATTAATAATTACCAAATGTTTGTGTGTGGTTCTGAAAACTTTTAAATATTTTTAAATTTTACTATACTTTTAAGGAAAAGATTGTAACACTAAAGAGAATTCTAAAAGAAAAACAGAGAATTATCCGTAACTTTATCACCTAAGCATTATTTTCATTTCTCAGTATTCTTTCAAAATATGTACTACATACATATTAGAAAAATACATATGCCTTTTGCATACATAGTTTACAGTCATCATAGTATACCATAGTCATAAAGTATATATACTTTGGTTTCTGATTTTCTAATTTAAAAATGTAAAAATATCACCCCCCCCTTTTTTTTAAGATTTTACTTATTTGAGAGAGAGAAAACATGAGCAGGGTTGGGGGAAGGGAGGAGGGGCAGAGAGAGAAGCAGACTCCTCCCTGAGCAGGGAGCCCAACGTGGGGTTCAATCCCAGGACCTTGAGATCATGACCTAAGCAGAAGGCAGACACTTAACCGACTGAGCCACCCCAGGCGCCCCAACATCACCCTTATATTAAGTGTAAATATAGCTATTTTTAAAGGCCAAGCCCTCTTCTATCACACTGATACATCCAAATTAAACTATTTCACCTAGTGATGAACATAAAGGTTCTAATTAAGGTTTTCCATTTTTCCTTTTAATAAAATACACATAAAGCTTTAGTCTTTTAATTATTCCCTTGGGTAATTTCCTTTGCAAATACTCATCACACCTAATACTGAATTAGCAATCTATCTTGTAAGAATATCTTCCAGGTTATAGACACCCCCTGCCCCGCCAATTCAAGACCTGGTTTATCTTTTTCACTCCTGTCTCAATTAGTACCTAATCACAATCCCAGTAAATAGTAGGTACATAATAAACTTGCTGAAAGAAAAAGATTACTTAGACTAATTACATAATGCCAGAAACCATCCAAAAGTTTAGTAGGTTTCCTCATAGTCTCACCAGAGTAGGACTTAATAAGAGAAAAAAAAATCATTTTTCCTAATTTTTTACAAATAAACCAGTACAATTCGTTCACATTTAGTTTCTAGTAAGGCTGAAATTTTTCCCATGCTGGCTTGCTCTCTAAAGTCCCTCTTGTATTTACTCTTATTATTTCTACTGTAATTCTACAAAGGTATTATATTAACTGTAAGTTTTCTTTCCCATTCTATTGTCCTTCATTCTATATGTCACTTACAATTATCTCATAATTTTTCTGTTGCTTCAGTCAATAGAAAATTGCTATTGTACATTAACAATTATCTCATAATTTTTCTGTTGCTTCAGTCAATAGAAAATTGCTATTGTACATTAGGATACTATTCTATATTCTACTGCTTTTCTTGGCTTTCATTTTAAAGATTACTTCTCATTGACTTGATTTACATACGGTTTTCTTGTGTTTTTTTCTCTATAGTGCTTTCTAATAAACCAGAAATGGTTACTACTATGACTGTTTTAGAATGTTTATTTTAACATACCAAAATGTTATAGAAAAAATGTTTCAAAAATTTATTTCCCTCCAATTCTATCTTGGCAATCTAAAATATTAGAATCTAAAAGTTTGCTTATAGTATCTGCAACTTTCAAATGGTTTGGCAAATAACAAATACATGGGAATTCATTGCATAACCCTCACATTTTGTTTTTACAGGTTGGGTTTCATTCAGAATTTAAGAATTAGAGAAAAACTACTGCAGATTTATAGGTAAACATGAGGAAATTTTTCCCCCTGAATTTTAGCTCTTCTTGTGAAACATATACTTATTTGGTAAATACCAATATAGAAGAATAAGCACCAACTTAAATATGCCCTCATTTGTGGTTTTATTGCTTCAGTATAAAATATTTCAGAAAAAGACCTACCTGGCTGAGTTTTTCCATATGTGCTACCAAAAGGGGAAACCGGTGAGCGAGTGTTGAGTCATTCTCTGTGCTAACTTGTTTAACAATTGACCTTAGTAGTACTTCTCCATCGTACGCAATAGGGAAGATAGAAGTCAGCTTAACAGAAGTGTGGCACAGAGCTGACATAACAGCCGCAAGCAATCGGCTACTTGAGGTCTTGAAGTTTGCTTCTTGGATATCCTTTTAAAAACAGAAATATGCACCCACCAAAGAAATATGGCATCAATATAATCCACATTTTTAGGTATACAAAAGGTAAACAACTTTTTAAATTATTCCAAAATTTTCTAGGATTCATTTTAATTGTTGTGTTATGGGATTTCATTCTATCAATACTTTTAAATACAACTGTTCAAGTTACTACCCAACGAAGATGAAAAATTATTAAATATGGTCAAGAAAAAGCAGCTTCCTATTTTCCAACCAATGACTTTATATATCCTCAGAATCATAGTCCTCTTTAGCACAACGCTCAAAGAATGACATCAAAAAGGCCCCAATCAGTATATACCCATGTCCAGTAAAACAAGCACTGAAACCACTTTCTTCCAATAACAAATGATTTAAATTGTAATTCAGTGCTACTATAACATTTCACTAATGGTAATGTAGCACAATGAATAGCTACTATAATAAACATTTTGCTAAGGTCACAAAATTATGTCATCACATTATGTAGTTTATTCAGAAAAATAAGTAGCATGCTGGTAAATTCTTTTTAAATTTTATTTATTTATTTGAGAGAGAGAGAGCAGAAGCGGGAGCAGCGGGAGGAGAGGAAGGAAAGGGAGTAGTAGACTTTCCACTGAGCAGGGAGCCCAAGACCCTGAGATCATAACCTGAGCTGAAGGCAGATGCTTAACCAACTGAGCCACGCAGGCACCCCAGATTTTTTAACAAAATATTAAAAACTTTCCAAGACAGGATATACTAATTCACAAAAACTGCATACACACTACTTAGTTCAGCAAACATCTGTGTTACAAATTCAGGCTAAATGCAACATCCTATCTGTTAAACCAACATTTGTTAAGGTTAGCCTGCCTGTAACCTGTTCAGTGGCAAAGAAAACAATCATATGAGACTGAACAGGCCGAAAGAGTAAGTTGTGCACTAATCCAGGCAATAATCTCGTCCCAGGAAACTGACTGGTAAAATACACTACTCTGCTATAGAACACGGATGAACCTGGAGGACACTACGATGAGTGAAATAAGCCAGTCACAGACAGACAAAATACTGCACGATTCCACTTATATGAAGTATCTAAAATAGTCAAACTCACAGAAGCAGAGAATAGAATGGCTGGGAGAAGGGGGAAGTGGGGAGTTGGTGTTAAATGGGTATAAAGTTTCAGTTATGAAAGATGAGTAAAAGCTAGTGATCTCCTGTACATCATACCTGTAGTTAACAATATCATGTTATATGCTCAAAGTGTATTAAGAGGTAGCTCTCATGTTAAGTATTCTTGCCACAATGGAATAGTTTTTTTTTTTTTTAATACTAAGAATAAATTCAGTATGGAAACTGCTTAAAAAATAGTACTAATAAAATAAAAACAAAGTTGCCTACCCAGATGTCATCACTGGACTATCTTTCAAATAGGCTAGGATACCGTGGTGATGACAGTGACCTTTTTTAGGGAAGAAGGCACTAGAACTTCCACTACAATGTTAAATAGAAGTGGTGGGAACAGTTACCTCGTGCCTTGTTCCTGAACTTAGGGCAGTATTCAGTATTTCACCATTAAGTATGATATTAACTGTAGATTCTTCTGTAGATATCCTTTATAATCCTAGATTGAAGAAGTTTCCTTAAATCCTAGTTTGATGAGAAGTTTTCATCACCGAATTAAGTGCTAATTTTGTCAAATCCTTTTTCATTACCTATTGAGAGGATTATACAATCTTCTCTATTTATTCAGTTAATATGGTGAATTACATTGATTTTTGAAAGTTACACTAACCTTGCATTTCTAAGAAAAACCCTACGGGGTGTGATGTATTTTTTATATTGCTGGATTTGATTTGATAATATTGTTAAGAGCTTTTGTTATCTATGTTTGAGTAATGTTTGTCTGTACTAATTTTTTCTTCTAATATCTTAGGTTTTGGTATCAGGATAAGGCTAACTTGACTAAATTAGTGGGAAATGTTGTCTCCTATATTTTCTGAAAGAGTTTGTAAAAGACTGATATCATTTCTTTCTTGTAAGTTTAATATAATTCACCAATGACAATTATCTGGGTATGGACTTTTCTTTGTGGGAAAGCTTTTGATAATAAATTCAATTTAATGGATATAAGGCAGTTCAGATTTTTCTATTTCTTATTGTGTCAGTTTTGGTTAAGTTGTATTTTTCAAGATATTTGTCTACTTTATCTAAAGTTACAACTTACTAATATAAAGTTGTTCATAGTATTCCCTTACCAGTTTGCTGGATCTACAGTGATATTCCCTGTTTCATTCCTGATCATGGTACTTTGTGTTTTTTCTTTATCTCTTGTCTCTCAGTCAGACTTGCTAGGAGTTTATTAATTTGGTTTTCATTTCAAAGAACCAACTTTCAACTTTGTCAGTTTTCTCTATTTTTACTTTACTGGTTTCTGCTCTTATCTTTATTATTTCCTTCATCTTTATTACTTTCTTCTTTCTTTGGTTTGCTAATTCTTTCTGACTTCTTTAGGTAGAAACTTAGATCACGGATTTTAAACCTTTCTTCTTTGCTAGTATTATCATTTAATGCTTTAGCTATATCTCACAAATTCTGATGTTATACTTTTATCTTTTTTTTTTTTAAGATTTTATTTATTTATTTGACAGAGAGAGAGACAGTGAGAGCAGGAACACAAGCAGGGGGAGCAGGAGAGGAAGAAGCAGGATTCCCGCTGAGCAGGGAGCCCGATATGGGACTCAATCCCAGGACCCCGGGATCATGACCGGAGCCGAAGGCAGACACTTAACGACTGAGCCACCTAGGTGCCCTACTTTTATCTTTTAGTATGAAAGAGTTTCCAATTTCCTTTCCATTTCTACTTTGATTCACTGGTTACTTGTAAGTGTTGTCTATTTTCCACGTATTTAGGTGCCTTTCTCAATATATTTTGCAGTTGGTTTAGTTCTATTGTGGTCTGAAACTCTTTAATTTTAATCTTTTGAAATTTACTGTTTTATGGCCTAGCATATGATCTATCTTTGTGAACATGGTATGTATACATGAAAATAACATGTATTCTGCACTTGTACTTTCTGTTTTATAAATATCAATAAAACCAACGTGGTTGATAGCACTGTTCAGATCTTCTCTTTCTCTATTTTCTGGCCTACTTGTTCTGTAAATTACTGAAAGAGGAGCACTGAAATCTCCAAGTATCATTGTGAATTCGTCTATTTTTCCCTTTAATTCTGTCAGTTTTTTGCCTCAGGTATTTTGAAACTGTGATTTGGGGCATACACATCTAGGAGGCTTGCCATTTCCCCATGAATGACCGTTATCAGCAAGCAAGTTGCCTCACAGCTTTCTCTCCTGACCATTCTGCAGGTATGCGGGCGGCAGATGCTGCCCTTCTAGCGCTATCCTTGCTCTTACACACACACTCACGATTGTTCTTGCTCTCTTACATGTGCACACTCATTCACAGATTCAAAGAGCAAATCAGCAGCTGCACCATGTGCCTGCCAATTTTATAACTAAAAATGATAAAGCACAGAAAAAAAAGCAAGTCCTTCAACTTGGATTATGTAAGTCACACATACCAAGCCAATGTCCTAATTTACCTTTTATAAAAGTTAGAAAGATTGAGGCAACAGAACTTTATTTTCTTGAAGAGTATTAAGTAATATTTAGTTTTTCAACCCACATTTTACAAACTTAAATTACCTGATCCAAACAATTCAGCAGATCACAAAGGCAAGCCCACTGTAAGGCAGGAGTTGGGTAGAAAGAATGAAAACAGGCAGTGAAGGTATTATGACACTCCTGAAGGACAGCTTCTAGGAGACTCAAGGGTTGACTGAGATATCCTTGAGGATCATTATCCAACTTCACCATGCAGTGGTCAACGCCTTCTGATAAAATTTTTCTTAACAAAGTTCTGGTTTTTCCAATACATTCTGCTAATTTGCTAGTTTCTTCCACAACTGCTTTTCCTGTAGCTGTGAGGGAACAAAGCAGATTGCTAATTAAATAGAATAATAAATATGCATGGAGATATTCAATATAATTCAAGTAATTTCCTATACAGCGAAAGATTGCAAGTACTCATAACCAAGAAATGAAACAATTTAGAGATTAAATGTGGTCCAAAATAATTTCTTTTAAAAATCTAAGTAGGGCAAAAAACAAACAAACAAACAAAAAACAGAAACATTGGTTTCAGCATTTAAGTCCAAATGAGTTGTTCAAAAAATTTCTATTTGACCGAATCTGTTTAAAATAATACATTATCAGAGTATTATTTAGCTTAACATGACTTTTTGTTATCAACCCGTAATCTGTTTTATTCTTTGTAAGTAAATAAATAATAAGGCAAGCTTAATAAATAATAAAAAATAAATACGGCAAGCCGACTTTCTTCCCTCATTTTAGGAGAAGATTAAAGGCAGCTGGGGATCTTAAGCTCTTGGTTATCCCTATACAGACCTTCCGGATGTGTCAAATATTTTCTCCCTAAAGTAATTTAAAAACATGCTTCATACCTGATACTGGGTAAATTTCACAGGTATAGACACGCAATAACCTCAGACAACAGGTACCCACAAAGCGCAGTCTCTCTAGATCTAGGAGTGTAGCTGTGAACTGGAACCCTTTTAATCCTCGAAGTTCTTCAACTCCTAAGACTAAGGTGGTCCAGCTCCAGTGAAGAATACTTAACAAGGACTCAAAACATTCCTAATCCAGAATATAAAAAAACAGGTAACAATTAGTTCAAATGATACCATAGGTTGAATCAAATGGACAGATGACAGTGAACTTCAAAACTTTATTTGAACTTCTTTACTGAGTTTTGATTAGCCCAAATAATGGATATTTTATTAGTTCATTTATCAAATTGCCATTAGGAATATCTTTGAAGTTTGACAAAAAAGGTAAAGTAGTTAGGCATGTATAAAAACAACATTCTTCAATATGTGCCGATTTATTTATTTGTTTGAGGGAAGAGAGCATACAAGCGAGTGGGGGGATGGGCAGAGGGATAGAATCCCAAGCAGACTCTGCACTGAGCATGGAGCCAGACTTGGGGCTGGATCTGACGACCTATGAGATTATGACCTGAGCCAAAACCAAGAGCCAGAGGCTTAAGTGACTGAGCCACTCATGTGCTCCCATATTTGCCTATTTAAAAATACGTTGTTTCCCTGCTACCAACCTATCTAGTTTATCATATAAGGGAAAAAATTAAGAACATTTACAAATACATGATTACTTGAAAGCAAAATTAAACTCTACATGGTTACTACAGATTATATAAATAAGCCAAAAGTATTTAAAACACCTTAATAATTTTTTAATATAATAAAGTATTTTATTTAGTATTAGGTATTGGTGACAGCATCAAATAACTTATTTTATGTCTACATATTAAGTTTTACCACACAAACTACAGCTAACCCTTGATAAACAAGTTAATAGAAGATAAAATTTAACTAGAAAATACTAAAAAATTCTTACTAGATGTTTAAATTCTACAATATGGGTTTAGGGTAGTGAGCATCCCTTTCAGTTCTAGTTGTTCTGCAGGCTTCACCATACTTACATGATGACAAATACTAGATCATCTCAAAGCAAAGCACTTATTCCCTCATCCCCACCAAATTCCAGTCCTCTGGTATAGTAATACCAAGAATAAGAGTTTATAGTTTAGCTTTTTAAAGAAATAGTTGAGGGCGCCTGGGTGGCTCAGTTGGTTAAGCAACTGCCTCCGGCTCAGGTCATGATCCTGGAATCCTGGTATCGAGTCCTGCATCGGGCTCCCTGCTCAGCGGGGAGTCTGCTTCTCCCTCTGACCTTCCCCCTCTCATGTGCTCTCTCTCTCTCTCATTCTCTCTGTCTCAAATAAATAAAATCTTTAAAAAAAATAAATAGTTGAATACATTTCTTATATAAAGATAACAATTACCTAATGACCACAAAACCACTTAGACATACATAACAAAAAATTACTAAGCACAGAAAAAGAGATCACTGAAAAAGACAAAGTCATGATATTTATTTTGATCAAAAGGTATCTAACTGATATTAATACTAAAAGGATGCCAAAATACCAAGGAGCCCAAGTTCTTGTAATCTCTTATTGCAAGCACTATCTCTATAACTACCATAGATCTTTTACAAGGTCATTTGGCATGATATATCAAAATTTAAATCAGCATGCTTCCAGTAGAAATATTCACATAAGTATGTAAGTAATCAAAGGTGCATATGGAAGGACATAATAGTAAAAAACAAGAAACAAACAGTCCTTTGATAGGTACAGGGTTGAATAAATTAAGGGTACAACTATTCTATAGGATGTTATGCAAATACAAGAAAAGATTAACATAGAACCAAATATACTAACATGGATTATGTCCCTGATACTATGAAAATTTTGAAAAGGAAGATACAAACAAGGAGCTGTAGAGCATACTGTATATATAAACTAACAAGTTTGTGTATGTATAAAAATGGTCTGGAAGGATATACATCAAAATGTAAACAGGAACAGAGTGATTGGGAAAGAACTTTAGTATACTTTTAACATAGGTTTATCCCCACTCCACTCTCTTCCCAACCAGGAATGTATATTAATCTTGTGATTTAAAAAACTAATTAAAAAAGAGGGGGGAAAAAAAAGCATTCATCCTAACACAGTTCACAAACATGAAAGACTACCAACGATATTAATAAATCACATTCATATAGCGCCTTACAATTTAAGATGCATTTTTGCATCCCTTATCTCATTAGAAATTCATAATGATGCTATCACAAGGTTTATTTAGATAACTGGCATAAGAATGCTCAACTAATAAATGAAAGAACAAGAACTTAACTCAGACTTCCTGGGCAGCCATACCATGATCTCTCAATTACATCATGTTGGCTTTCCATTCTACACTGGCAACCCCAGTAATGTAGCATATCTTTAAATGTAGAATGTGGATGGTCAAGTAGTTCAACAGAGTCCTTAGTTAGATATACAACTCTTACATTTAGCTCCTCAAGCATCAGGTTACCACTTTTTGTCAATATCAGTTTTAACTTTTCTTTCACTTTTTAACTCCTTCAGCATATGTAGTCATACATGATTAACGAGAAAACCCACCAGTTATCAGTTCATGTTGAAGTTCATGTTAAAGTCAGCCAACATCTCTACCTTCCCATTATTGAAAGGGCATACTCTTTGGCCCAGGATCTCAGTGCTAATACAAAAACAAATCTGAGTTCATAAAACTGTGCTGAGATAAACTCTTAGAAGAGTGGCTAAATGCGAAACATCAAAATGAAACGGAGCACTGGACAAAAAACCTGAAATTTTAAAAAAATGGCTTACCACTGAGACAGTCCTTGCAAAAGATCTCTTTAAAATGTGTACAGGTTCGCTGGTTTGCTGTTTGCCTTTTGAGGCACTGCCATCACTGGTTGGAAGTCTGAAGGTAGGAGACACACATAAATTTATGTTGTAAAGTCCAATGACATTTTTCTTTTCAAAATATACATTTTGTAAGAGCAAAATATGCTACTATTAAATATTAAGTGCTATATTATTAAGAAGTTATTCCACCAGTGTACCCAGGAGTAGTCCGAGGAACTTGCTATGTTCATAATGCTACATGTTACAAATACAAACTATAATAAATTGCATAAAAACAAACAAAAATCTCTTTTTGGGAAAAGTGAGGTTTATACCACCTAGATTCTTAAAGTGATTACTAGGGAAGGAAAACATGAGAGACAGTCACTGTTCTAGAGGTATTTCTTTAGATTTTTTTGCTACTCAAAGAATGACATATTTTAGTGGGGTTTATATCTATTCAAATTCTTCATTCTAAATATTACTGCAGTAGTTTACTAGAAATAGATGGATACATAGGCATACGCTTCCATGTCTCAAATACATGAAGTAATTAAAATTCTTAAATAATGTTAAAATATAATAAATATTATCACATGGACAAGTTATTATTTGATATTTCAAATAAAAGGAGGAAATTTTTCAGCAGTAAGGGATTTTTTTTTTTTTTTAAGATTTATTTAGAGAGAGAGAGAGAAAGAAAGAGAGAGAGTCGGGGGGAGGGGGACAGAAAGAGACAGTTACAAGTTACTGAGCATGGAGCCCAAAGTGGGGCTTGATCCCACCACCCTGAGATCACGACCTGAGCTGAAACCAAGAGTCAGTCAGACACCTAACCAACTGCACCACCCAGGCACCCCTCTGCAGTAAGGGATTTTCTATTCATTCCATCACAGTACAAACAGGAAACATAAGACAAAAGCAAATCAATCAGGCCTGTACCTGAAGTCCCCATCTAACACCCCAATATCATTTCTCTAAGACAAATTTTTATTACTCTATAATATTTTGAAATGGGTACGAAAATCCAGATTAAAAAATAAGTTATTAAAATACTGTTAATGGCGTAATACAGATAATCTGAGTCATGAGGCAAAGTTTAAAATTAAGCTTGATGTAGAAGATGTTTAAAAATATACAAAATAAACGCTTTGTTAAAAACAGCTGTATTTCTACTGGTATATTATAACTTGCTGAATGCTTCAAATAATTTCTTTCATCGTGTCACATATATTTTGTAGTATCCTAGATCATTATAACAAGGGACTAAATCTCTTAATTAACTATAAATATGCTAAATACCTGTATAATAATTGAGGTATCTGACCAGCATTAACATCTGTACCATTATTTGACTTCTTTGAACTCTTAAATTGGAAAACCACCCTAAGAAAGAGAAAAAATAACAATACCAAAAAACATGATTCAAGATCCATGAAAGAAAATAAGAAATTTGACAATAGTGTTTTCAAATTTTATGTTAATGAAGATAGATTCATTCTTTAAGGAAAAACACAAGTAAAAAGGAATTGTTTTTATTTTGGTTCAAGCTCTGAATGGCTTAATGAATAAAATGAAGGAATTAAACCTGATCAGGAACTCTTGGGTAAGCAGCTGTCCTCCCCCCTTTTAGTACCCCCCAGCTCAACTTTAACCAAAACAATAAGCTTTTAACTAAATATTTCAACTTACAAACAGTTTAAAATCTGCTCAACCACACACATAAGCTTTAGCTTCAAACTGCTGTGATATTCCATAGTTCAATAAACTGCATATGGAATCACACAGTCCAGGATTAAGGCAGTCTCCCCAGTGCTAGCTCACAATCTTAGAGTGAGTCTGAAAGGGATACTTTACAGCAGACTTACTTTTTCTATGGCATTCTACCTGAACATTCAGGAACAAAGAATTCTCCTCATTAATTAGTCTGCTCTGTTTTTGGTAAGCTCTGTTATGAATTGAACAAAACTATTTGAAATATACTATTACATAACTTCTATTCATTTCAAATAATTTATGCTCAAGAAGAGTAAGGAGTAAATTAAATTTCTCTTCTAAAATAATGGTCCTTCCAAACACACGAATACAGAGTACTGAGAATAAAGAAGATTAGAGTTAGAGTCAAGCAATTCCAGGTCCAGATTGGGTCCTGCCACACAGCAGTGATATGATGTGCAGCAAATCACTTCACCTCCTGTCTCTCTATTCCCGAGTGGAAAACAGAGCTAATAACAGCTTCACAAAATTGTTGAGAAAATCAAATGAGAATACAGATATGAAAGTGTTCTATAAACTAAAAAGCAGTCCATATATGAAATTTAAACAGTAAATCTCCCCCTACATCTTATTAAAACTGTACCATCTCATATTGCTAAAACTCTGAAATTTTTATAAACTGTTTTTATAAGCACTGTCAAATTTTATAGCAAGTATTTATTTCTTTTTTATGGTTTCCAAAATCCTCAATCTTCTTGTCACTTTATATAATTTCTAATTGGAAATAAGTTCTTAAGTGATATAACACCCAGAAATACATACAAATGACAAATGGCAAGAGCAAAGAGTAGCAGTCCTATTCTCTCCCTGTTCTGTCTAGACCTTAATCTGGCATGAGACTGCATAAATTTAATGTTTGGCAGTCACATTATGTTCTAGTCTTACTGACATTTTTATCCTCCTGGAAGACCTCTGAGCTGCTAAAACAATATTCCACTAACAAAAATGAGAGTTGCTTAAGTAATACTTAAACATTTTGCTTACCCATCATCTGTGGTAATAGAAGCTTGTCCATGTGATCCACAGTCACTGCTGGGTCCAGACACTCGAGCCCATGCTACATACCACCAACCAGCTTGCAAGAGAACTGGTTCATCAAACATCATTGCATATTTTTCTCTGAGAGAAAAATTAGTGAGTCAAAGACAATGCCTTTGCACTTCCCTGTTACATATATTTCTTTTAAATCCTTCATAACAAACCATGAAATTCATTGTGTAAGATTCTTGTTGAATATCATTAAAAACCTTCTATTTTAAAAAGTCTGAAAAAAATTAAAAATCAAAAAATCTGGACAGGAACATAGAAATAGTAGTCATTTGTGTCATGGTGATGAACTCCTCACCTTGAATTCTAGAACTTGCTTAAATGTTATAAAGGTCTCATATTAAAATACAATTTTTTTAATTGGTAAAAAAAATGCCAGTTTAGTTGGAAAATGAAACTCTGAATTTTAGTTTTAAAGTGTTTTGAGAGGAAGCATATTAAGAAAATGGTTCTGAAGTCAGATGGCCTGAGTTCGAGGCTCAGCTTCGTGATTTGCTAGCTGTGTAACTTTGAGCAAGTTATTACACCCTCTCTGTGACTGAAAACAGGGATGAAGATGATGTCTACATCAACAATCTCAGGATTGTTCTGAGGATTGAGGAAATTCAGATAAAGTATTTGGAACTGTGCCTGTCACATAGTAATCACACAAAAAAATTAACTAAAATAGAAGGAGAAAGCTTGTATATAAATAAGGAGATCTGATAAAGATATACGTAAGTTATAAAGTTTTAGGTAACAGAGTATAGTGGTTGTAGCTGGGGTAGAGAAAAGAATTAAGGGTATTTGAGGAAGGGAACAAATTCACGCACTGTAGAGGTATGAAAGTACAAAACAGGGCTTGAAAATGATAAGGGGTCCAGTTAGATTAAAGCATTAAGACAGATAAAAATGAGTAGTAGGTAGAAAGTTAAAAAAGATGTTGTAAAAGATAACTGAAGTTCTTTAATGCTGGCCTTAGGAACCTGGGCTTTGTTAGTAGGGGAATGAATAAAATCTAGATGATTCTCTATATGTGAAACAATATATTTTTGACTCATATCATATGCTCAAAAATAAACACTAAGTGACAATGGCATCTTAAGGCTTTGTTAAAAATTAATCAACTAATTTCCTAAAATTTTCCTAATCTTCATTTGTGTATCACATAAAAAAACAACTAAAAAATATCTCATGATACTGGTGAATGCTTATAGTGAAAAAATAGTAAAAATTTTCTTTAGGTTTACTATTTTGTTCTCAAAAGTATTTATCAGTTAAAAGCAAACTTAATGCCTTACTACCATTTTTAGCAAACACACATTTTCACCAGCAAAAAGCTTATGTATAACACACAAGGTTTTAACACAGTTATTACTGGGAAGTGCAGTGTACTATTACTATTATGAGGTTCAATTTATTTTTTTTTCTCATCATTATATCCCGATTCAAATCACTAACTTGTCATAACACAGTGTTGGGAGATAATTCTCGGGATTACACAGAGAGGACTGGTAAAAGCTAATTCTCTTCATACTTCTAATGAAGCTTTATAAAGAAACATCCAGATTCTGGTAACAGGAAACCTACTATCCTAACAGGTTTCAGTAAAAACCGGGCCACGTCCCCATGTGTTATAACCAAGCACATACTACGGGCATGGTGTCAGGGCACACAAGTGATCTGAATTATGGCCCTCTGTTTGGTACTGTAGATACACTGCTACAGGTAGTAAATGACTGTAGGACATCATTTAGAAAGCTAGCACAGTAGGTGCTAAGTGATGCATGAAAACAAAAGTATGCAAAATATATGTATATTTTCATGTTATCTGCACTGGAGAAACAATTTGTCTGTCTTATAAAATACAAATATGGAAAATACTATTAGTTTTAGTGCAGCCCTGTTAAGTGCAACCCGTACCTTACATAATACACAACTTAAGTCCTCAAGCATCTGACCACAGATTATTTAAAAGAGCAATCGTACATTTCTTCAGTTACAATGAATTGCTCACAGCCCGTCTGTGAGCGTAGGTGAGGCTGAGACTGAGTAAGGAGGGCATCTTTACCTAGCAGCACAGTCATACGCCAACACGTCAGTCTCTGCAAGAAGGTCTCCGTCGGTTTCATGATCTCCTCCATCAGGACCCAACTCGAACAGCTAGGGAAAGGAGAAAAACACATTGTGTCCAGTCACTCAGTCATGCAAACCTGCTGAATAATATGTTTATCATTCTGGGTGTTTCCAATAATGTGCTGGACACTGCAGAATGTAAAAATCAGAATGCCTGCTTTTTTAATGTTAAATACACAAACCTACATATTTGAATTAAGAAACTTATGGTCTATATTAATCTCAGTTTTCCTTATTTATATATTCATCTATTTAGAGCAAATGCGCCAAGCTGTTCTGTACCAAATATAAACATGTGAAGGAGGTGAGAGAACTCAATCAATGCATTTTATCTAAGTGAGCTTTCAAATGAGGAAGAAGTTTGCTTCAACACTTACAATCTGTGAGATCTGGTATCCAGTTTCCTCATCCATAAAAGGAAGATGGATGCTAACAGTGCCTACTTTGTAGTAATTGTGAGAATTATGTGAATACTTATGGAACACTTAGAAAAATACCCAGAAAGAAAGGCTACAAAAGTGTTAGCTATGGAGGGACAGAGGAGTAACAGGAGGTAAGGATCCTTAAAAACCCAGGTAACAAAAAGCAGTTCAAGGTAATACGGCATGGGAACAGAAGAGATGAAGGTATGAAAGAAAATGGTTATAAAATAAGGGGAGGACCAGACAGTGTGGGATAAGGATAAGACAGAAGATATCAAAGACAAAAAGTGATGAAATTAAGTGAAAATAAAGGAGAATTATCAGGAAGAGCTCTTTTTTCTTTAAAAATGGACCAATACATTAAAAAAACCCTTATTTCTCTGGAGAATTATAACAGGTGAACTACAAAAAAGGCAGATAAAACACTATGGACGAAGAGAAGGGAGCGTTAAAACTTACTGGACAATTACCATGCTAGATGTCTCATTTTTTCAATTATATGCTAGTGATTTAAAAACCTGTCTCCAGCTCAGATCTCGTTCTCAACAGTCACTGCACTCCCCCCCCCCCCCCACCCACCGCCCACCACCAGCTGGATCTCACTAGCTCTAAAGGGACTCACTCCTCTCTCCCCTGCTTTCCCTGTTCTGATTAATGGCACTATCAGTCACCTACTCACTCAGATAAAAAACCTGTAATAATCCTTTTTTCCGTATTCTTCTGCCATCACTACATCTATTCTACTGCTGGTACCAAAGCTTGTCAGTTCAAGCATGCTCACTGTTACTAGCTAGAACGCATCAGTCTTCCTATCTCCATTCTCTCTTTGCTCTGGCCCATACTCCACAAAGCTGACCCCTAGTACTCCTTTTAAAATGAATATCTGATTAGAATACTTCTTTAATTTAAAATTCTTCAATGGTTTCTCATTTCCTTCTTTGTAGCATGACATACAGGATCCCCTGCTTATGTTCAACAAATACTTCTCAACACATACTGTGTACCAGGCACAATTCTAGACACTTGGCATACAGGTATGAACAATGCAAACAAAAAAATGGGGGCTATTGGAAAGAAGTTTGAGGGTGAGGGAGAGGATTTAGTTTTAAATAGGTTCACCATAGATTCAAGACCTGAAGATAATGAGGAAGTGATCACAGAGGTATTGAAGTAAAGAGCTGTAGTCAGAGGGAGTAGCCAATGCAAAGGTCCTGAGGTCTGACTACGCCTGGTTTGTCTAAGGAACAATGGCAGGCCAGTGTGGCTGGATTAGAGTGAGGCAGCTAGTATAACCTAAGGTCAGAATGATAATGGCACTCAGTTTTATGGTGTTTTGTGGGCTCTTCTAAAGGCCTGTGGCTTTTAATCTAATGTACGAAGACACTGCAGGAATCTGAACAGGGAGGAGTGGCAGAGTCTGGTGTACATATTAAAAAAATCTCTCTGCTGTACTGAGAATAGACCAAAGGGAACAAGGACAGAAGCAGGATACAAGCTGGGAGGCTACTGTCATAATCCAGGTGAGAATGGCTGTGGTTGAGAATGACTGGGTACTAGGGATAGTTTTTAGAAGTGGTTAGACCCTGGATTTATTTTCAGAGGGTAGCCAACAGTGTTTGCTGCTGAAGGGGCTGTGGGGTGTGACAGAGGGAAGGCAATGATGACTCCAAGATTTTTGGCCTAAGCAGCTGGAAGATTAAAGTTAACTGTATTCTAGGTCAGTTTGTTGGGATGGAGAAAATATGACAACAGCAGGTGTAGAGAGAGGACCAGAAGCCTAGTGTTGAAGATGTTATATCCGAAATGCCTATTAGTTATCCAAGTGGAGAAGTGAAGTAGGCAGCTGTATAGATGATTTTGGACGTTTAATAATAAGAGGAAAAACACTTAAAGCCATAAGGCTGGATCACTATGGGGATGAGTAGATTTAAAAAGTGTCCAAGACTGAATTCTGGCACTCTAACACATAGAGGTCGGAAGATGACGAGTAAGCAGCCTGAGACCTAGAAGAGCAGACCGTGAGACAGAAGGAAAACCAAGTGTGGCATTGTGGGAGCCAAGTGAAGACAGAATATAAAAGAAGGGGCTGACAGGATTAAATTAGGTTGACTGGTTAAAGAAGATGAGGACTGAGACTTGACCACTGGCTTCAGCAATCACAAATCACTCACATCCTTGACAAGAGCAGTTTTGGTAGAGTGGGTGGGGCAAAAACCTGATTAGAATAGGTTCAAGAAGGAACGGGAAGAGAGAGAATGGAAATAGAAAGTACAGAAAGTTAAGAATATGTCCAGAGTCCAGCTAGGTGGCTAGTCCAAGACAAGTCCACAAGTACCTTTGCCCAGAGTAGTTAGTAGTGGAAGAGTCTCCCAGCAGGAGGAAGGAGATGGAAGGGGACCTCCCCAATCAGAAGGATGTCTAGGTCTCTGCCTTAGGGTAACAAGCAGATGGTGGATGGTACTATTCAAGAGACGAACCGCTGGAAGAGAGCCACATCCTGGGGAAAGAGCATGAATTCAGTCGCAATATAAAGACCAACAACTGTCATGCTTTTAAAGTACTTACATGGAAATGGGTCAAAGAAGAAGTCTGAGCTGGAGATCTAAATTTGGGCATTATGGTATGCTGACAGGTATTTAAACTTTAGGCTTAGAAGAGAATGTTTAGGAGAAAATACAGAGTGAAGAAATAGGGGCTAGGGCTGGGCCTAGAAGAACTCCAACACTTAGTGGCCCGGTAGAAGAGGACAAACCTACAAAAGAGAACAAACAACCAGAGATATGAAAACAAAACAACCAAAAAAGAGATTTACTGCCAGAAAAAAAAACGTATACCTGAAAGAGGTGAATGGAGGCAAGAAAAAAAAAGACTTCTGTTGGAAAACCTTCGTCTACTCATTAATAACTGAATCTTTTTTTAAAGACTTTATTTATTTTTTGCGAGAGAGGGTGCATGAGCTGGGGGAGAGCAGGCTTCCAGCTGAGCAAGGAGCCCAATGCGGGGCTCGATCCCAGGACCCTGAGATCATAACTTGAGCCCAAGGCAGACATTGAACCAACTGAGCCACCCAGGTGCCCCAATAACTGAATTTCAAAGGCAAGTTCACTTTCAGGGAACGGAAGGAATAAAAGAGGATTTGAGACTTGGGGAAAAAAAAAATGACACCTAATTTAAAAATAGCATTATGGAAGGCCTATATACTTCTATACCACAACTATGGGAGATAAGGGCCACTATGGTATTCAATATTATCAAACAAAACAAAAAACCTTTCAGGAACAGAAAAAAAAATGTATCTTCTCGATAAACTTACTAGACATTGCCAACTAGCACTGTATCATTGAATTTGCTTCTCTATCTTGACTTCAAATCAAGACATCTTCAAGTAACCCTTTGAAAGCAGTTGCTCTGAAATAAGCCAAAAACCAAAACTGTTTTATATTCCCTTTTCTTTCTTTCCCTTCCTTCCTTTCTCTCTCTCTCTCTTTCTTTCTATATATGTACCTAGAAGCATATATTTTTTAAAAGTTTGTCGGTTCTGGTTGGGCCTCTATGGGAAGTGTCCTCAAAAATCATCACAGTAAGGGAGTTTTAACATATTAATATGTTTTAGATACAACTGAGAGAAGTAAGAAAAGATCTCCTAAACAGATAGCATTTATTTATTTTTATTTTTTAATTTTTTTTAAAGATTTTATTTATTTATTTAACAGAGAGAGACAGAGTGAGAGAGGGAACACAAGCAGGGGGAGTGGGAGAGGGAGAAGCAGGCTTCCCGCAGAGCAGGGAGTCCTATGTGGGGCTCGACCCCAGGACCCTGGGATCATGACCTGAGTCAAAGGCAGACGCTTAATGACTGAGCCACCCAGGAGCCCCAACAGATAGCATTTAATTAGAATTTTTAATGAAGTCTGCTACTGAAATTAAGGCACAAACTATAGTTTTCTCTCTTACCTTATTTAAAATTATTTTTATTTTTAATTTTTTTTTGGAGAGAGAGAGAGAGCATGAGCTTACACGTGTGAGCAGGGTGGGGGAGGTTGGGGAAGAGGGAGTGGGAGAGAGAGAATCTTAAGCAGGCTCCATCCCCAGTGCAGAGCCGAATTTGGGGCTCGATCTCAGGACCCTGAGATCATGACCTGAGCCAAAACCAAGAGTCAGAGAGACATTTAACCGAATGAGCCAGAGAGGTGCCCCTCTCTTTTACTTAAAGGTAAAATCAGATTAATTTGAGAAGTGGAACATTTAAGCTATTAGTGAATTTTCAAAGAATTAGTACATCCTTTGCTTGGAATAACTGCAGACCCTTTCTCAGATGAACAGGTATAATAAACTCAGGACTTCTGATTATTTTTATTTTGTCTACCCGATGAAATCCATAACCCCATATTCCATCTCTCACTTCATCCCTGGTCCGCATCTTAGGGTGATCATGTCTGTTTACACAGTATTTGGCATCAAAAATGCTAAACTTTTAAAGCTACATCAAAATGTCCCTGCATCAAAACAGCTGTGCCTCCATCATTAAAGTGGCTAACAGAAAGGAGGCATATCAAAATGTCCTGCTATTCCTAGACCACTAGGAAGCTCAGCATAAAGGATTGAGATGGACTAGTCTTTTTCAGCCTAAAATTATTAAGAAATAATTTTCTATTCATTTCCTCCCATCTTGACTTTTGATTTTCTAATGAGTCAATGATTTAGTATTATTGCATTACATTTTAGCAGTTTCCTCAAGTCCTTTTTTATTATACATTATATACATAAAATCATAAACTAAGTCAAAACCAACATCTTCAAACAAAAAAGGGCAACAGTGTCAACAAACTGCTTACCTTAATTTTAGCAGTATATTCTCCTCTACCTCCAAACAAACCAAGGCCACCAAGTAAAATATCAGTGTCAGCACTAAAACGTATAGCTTCTACTGAATGAGCAGAGTAACCCCAGCCCCCTCCATGACCTAAAAGATACAAATAATAATTTATGTTGTAAAATATATATATATATTTCACTTATATGACAATATTTCCTAGACATAAATATACATACTTTCAAACCTGTTTACTACACTATAATCTTCTTTGGAATAAACCTTCATTACTGCTTGAGTCTCCTCCTCTGTACTTGCAACACCCATTTTTAAATCCTGCATAGCTGCTAAGGTATCAAGGCAACCTAAAAACAAACAAACAAAAATTCAACTCCTTGAAATTAAAATTTCCCATTATATTGATGGTATGAGATGCTGTAGGGGATAAATTAAAATAATAAACTCTGAGTGTGCCAATAAATGTATTCCAAGCTTTAAACAATGCTTCACGAAAGAACACCTACAACCAATACGAATTCCCCTCTGTTTGGGTAATTATCAGATTTAAACACATTCTATATGTCAATGTTTTGCAAAAACCTTTATCTTTGAAAAGTTGGAATCCCTCAATCTTTGAGCCTTTATGGGGTTCTTCCTTTTATGAAACCCTGAGTTACTTCTAGATTCTTAAAGTTCTATATGAGGAAGACAAAGCAGCCTGAGAGAACCTTAATCAATGCGAGTTTTGGATGTTTACAATGATTACCAGATAAAATTTGAGAAAAAAGAAGCAAGGAATTATATGTATGATCTAGTAATTATACTTAGGAACATGATTTCACAACTGCAAATTTTAGATAAGGATGAATGAGTTTTTTTAAGAATCCTTTTTAAAAGCAATAAAATAAGTAATTACGTGGACTGGTGTAAAATTTCTACAAACAGAATATATATATATTCTGAAAAAATGCTGTATTATAAATTAAATAGAAGTGATGTGCTGTGGAAAACTGTTATATAAGAGACAGAAGTAATATGTATAAAATTCATAATTACATAAATATATTTTACATAACTTGTTATTTTAAAATAATGTATGTAAATTATAATTACACATTTAAATATTATAACTGCATCTCTAAAGTTTATATATTTACGCTGAACAAAAACATTATTAAGAAAAATCTGCCTGCTAGAATTATATTCAGGAATGCTTTATATTTGGGCATATATGAATTGTGTTGGTTAAAGTCTGATATATTGGTGTTTGTGGGATGGACAAACCTCTTAAAGTTAGAGGGTTTAACTTATATTGCACCTAGCATGTTGTTGTTTAACACACAAGAGAAAATGAAACACAAACCTAAATATTCTCTAAAAAAAGTTCTCAGCACATATTAATGAAAATTAGCTGATCATCAAAAGAGCAAGCCTACCTAGAATGTGCAAAGCTGCATGAGATCGGGTGGTGAGAGCCCTTGATCCTGCTGGTAAGGCAAGTTCAGGACTGAGAATACTACATCTGGATTGCATGTCTGCTGAAGAAGGAAGTCTGGCATCAGCAACCACTGCATTGTAACACCACAGTTCTCTAGTATTTGGTCGAAACCTTCAAGAAAGATAATCACAGCACTTCAACATACAGTTTCTAAATTTCTAAAGTACAATTGATACAAAGAAAATATAAGTCAGCTTAAAGAGGACAAAATGTAGTTCATTATATTCTCGGAGTTAAATATATAAATAAAATTATTTGTCACTAGAAGTGAAGTAATTTGAATGAAACAGTTCTACAGATCACGAAACGTTACGAGTAACAGAGCCACAGAAAACATGATGCATCCATATATGAAGTTTCTGTACAACAAAAACTCCATAAATAAGTTTAAAGACAAAGGGCAAGTTGAAAGAAAATAGGTGACACATACATTAGACAAAACAACAGTATCCACAATATATAAGAGCTCCTGCAAACCAGTAAGAGACAATCAATCCAGTATCAAAAATGGGCAAAAGTCCTGGAATGCGGTTTTCAGAAAGGAAGCACAAGTAAAGGGTACGTAGATATTCAAACACTCATAAACAGTAACCCATAAGGGACCCACAATACCCTTCAACCATTACCTCATTTCTCTTATCTCTTCCATAAATAATTCTCAAAAAGCTACCTCTACTTCTTTACTTTTTTTTTTTTTGCAATGAATTCTTCTTGGAAAAGTTGTTTTTATCAACTACAGAGTACATACAAAAGAATAGTAACAAAATATTTTCAAAATGAGGTATGAAGAATAAGGGTATAATGTGCACTAGTAAAAAGAATATTACCATTATCTTTTAAGTACCCTGGCTCTCCTTCCCTACCCACTCACCTTCTCTACCTAATTTCTTCCCCTTTCCTTCAAAAGTAGCAATTACCTGGAATTTTAAAAGTTTATCATTCTCTTGCTTTTATGATTTTTCATGTTTATATCAAAATTGTATGTTACTTAAATTTCACATTTTGAATTGTATATGAACAGGATACACCATGTATTCTTCTGTGGTTAGCTTTCTTCAAACAACAGAATATTCTTAACAATGTATTTTTACAGTGGTGTATGACTGTAAGTTCATTTATTCTTGTTGTAAAATAAAAATAGCTCATGTGACTACATTACAACTATTTGTCCATTCTATTACTGATAGCAAAAAAATCAAAACCACTCTATTTTCCATTACAAAAAAAGTACTGCTATGGATAATTTTATACACAGCTCCTAAAGCCTAAGTATGAGATTAGACAGGAAGGAAGAAAAAAATCCTCATTTTTTCATTAACTGGTATGTCTACACAGAAAACAATGATTATTTTGAAAATCTTATTTGTGTCAGATACAGCTAATATTCAGATTCATTTATTAAGGATGGTCTTCTCAATCAATGGTGCTTGATGATCCAAATTTACTAAATATAAGAGCCACTTAAATCCAAATCTTTGGTATATATCCAAAAGAACTGAAAGGAGAATCTTTCTTTTTTTTTTAAAGATTTTATTTATTTATTTTGACAGAGAGAGAGAGACAGTGAGAGAGGGAACACAAGCAGGGAGAGTGGGAGAGGGAGAAGCAGGCTTCCCACTGAGCAGGGAACCTGATGTGGGGCTCGATCCCAGGACCCTGGGATCATGACCTGAGCTGAAGGCAGACACTTAATGACTGAGCCACCCAGGCGCCCCTGAAAGGAGAATCTTGAAGTGATATTTGCACACTCACAATCATAGCAGCATTATCCACAAGAGCCAAGAGGTGGAAGCAACTTAAGCATCCATGGATGGATGAGTGGATAAATAAAGTACGGTAGAAACATGGAATGTTATTCAGCCTTAAAAAGCAAAGAATTCTGTCACAGGCTGCAATGTGAATGAATCTTGAGGACATGATGCTAAATGAAATAAGCTAGTCACAAAAAAGACAAGTACTGTATGATTGTACTTATATATCAAAAGTAGTCAAATTCATAGACAGTAGAATGGTGGCTGCTATGAGCTGGAGGGAGGGAGAAATGGGGAGTTGTTCTTTGGTACAGAGTTTCAGTTTTGCAAGATGAAAATACTTCTGGAGGTCTACTATACAACAATGTGAGTATACTTAACACTGCTGAATTGTACACTTAGAAATGGTTACATTTTATGTTTTTTAGCACAATTAAAATTAAAAAGTTATTTAAAATTTTTTTATTTTAAACAAAAATAATACTTGGCACAGAATAAATTCTATTAAAGTACGTGCTATAGTCAGTAGCATTAATATAATTGTACTATTGCTTTTTAATTTAATCTAATTGGGTTTTTTGTGTGTGTTATTATTTATTTCTCTCTGGTTGCTTTTAAGATTTTTCTCTTGGGCTTTAGTGTTCTGTAATTTCACTATAATTCTCCTGATTGCAAATAATGGAAACACATAATTTCTAATATTTGTGAATTTAAATCTTTTTATTTTTGGTTCTGGAAAATTCTTAGGCATTATCTCCTCAAGTATTGTTTCTCCTCTATTTTCTTTAATCTCTAAAATTTCCTCCATCCAAGAAGGTGGATGTCTATTAGATCTTTTCATTATATTCTTCAAATCTCTTTCATATTTTTTATATTCTTGTCTCTGCGGCATTTTGTGTAATTTCCTCTCAACTCTTCAAATCTGGTCTACTCATGCATTTGTGTAAATAACTATTCTTCATTTATAAAAGTTTTGCTTGGTTGTTTTTCAAATATGGCTCATCATTTTGAGTCTCATTATGAGTTTCTTTTGCTTCCTCAATTTCACCTTTTATTTTTTAAACATTTCATACATACATAATTTATATTGTTTCTGCTAATTCTGAGATGAAACCGATCTTGTTGCTTGTCTGTAGCTGAATTTCACTAACAGTGATATAATTTATATGTTAAGCAATCTTAGACTTTGTGCTCATATTTGATGGAATCTTAACTCACTAAAAACCTATGGGCCTAAACGGAGGAGGGGTTTTCTCTAAAGATGATGTACACCTGCCTTCTGCCGGAGACACAGGGGTATTACCTATTTAATCCCAGTTTAGCATCATTCCAAGGCCAGAAGCTTAACAGAGTTTCAGGATCAGTTTCCATCTCCCTCACCTTGCAGCTGGCCCAACACTCGTTTTCCAAATTGCAGCACTGCTTATCAGCATTTGCCCTCAGCAAAATCCCAAGTTTAGAGTGCTGACTGCTTACTTCTCAAGGGTCACCTCATCAGGTATGATTTTTACTTTTATGCTGGCTTTCTTTCTTTGAGATGGGGGGGTGGAAGACAGGGGCAGTATATTAGCGACATCTTGGCTGAGTGCCAAGCCAATGTATAAACTTTTTTTTTTTTTTAAAGCATAGGGCCCCTGTCAAAGTATTTAGTTTACCAAATTGCCAGAAGCGGAAATCCCCATTCACTCTTCAAACCACACCAATCTAGTTTGCACATCTAACACTTCCATGAAATCATTCTCAAAGTTGCAAATAACTTCTAAGTAGCTAAACCTAATGGAATTTTTTGTCATCTACTTAGTTAAGCCCTCAGCAGTATCCAACATCATTGAACACTCCCCTTTTAACTTCTATGTCAGCACACCCTCTTGCTTTTTCCCATAGTTCATAAGCTGCTCCTTCTATTCTCCTGACTAGTTCCTCCCATCTCACCTAACTTCTAAATTTTGTAGTTCTCCTCAACCTACATTCCCTGTCTAGGTGATCTCGTTCAATACCGCAGCTTTATACACCTATAAACTAAAAATTATCAAATATATATCCCAGCCCAGACCAGTCCTTTGAACTACACTCCCATGAGTACAAACTGTGTGTGTATATACACACGTGTGTTTGTGTGTTCACTCTGGCAATATAGGTAATACCGAAACATTAAAAAGTAATCTAAAATGTTCATCAATAGGGAAATAGTTAAGTATATTTTAGTTTAACCAGACTACAGAATTCTATACAGTTTTAATTAACAAAGCAGTTCTTACTATACTGACTTGGGAAGATCTACTTTTTGCTTTGTCATTTAGCAAAAAAACCCCTTCCTATTAAAATGAATATATTCTTATATGTACTAAAAAAACACATGCATTTTAAAAAAGTGTCAAAACAATATAAACCAAACTTAATACCTGTGACCCATAAATAAGGTTAACAGGATTTTTATGGGGGAAGAAAAACATCTGAAGAAGGACCACACAACTCAAGTTTTGCTTTGCTGTTAAAAAAGTAACAACACATATTTATGTATAAATTTTGAAGTGGGAAATAAAATTGCTATTCTTAACATTTATCTGCTTTTTACAGATGCTAAGTTTCTAATTACTCAGGAAAAGTTAGGTGTTAAGAATACAAAAGGAAGCCGACTCCACCCAGAAGGAAAGTCAAAGTGAGCTACTCCTGAATCTGCAGCATCTATGAGGGCTGTAAAATATTAGTACCTACTAAAAATACAAAGGACATAAAACAGCCAGAAGTCAGGATAATGGCATAAAACTCTGATCCTGATTACAAGAAAACACCTTCCAGCTGTTTAGTGAAACATTTGAGGAGACTGCCCTTCATCTTTTAATCTCTGTTTTGGAACAAGGGAGTAAGTACTCAAGGACCTGGCAAGGCATTTGAGATCATCTCTCCTACTGCTATCACCGTATGTGAAAAAGGCAAGGCTCAACTAACTGCACACTACACCTCCGAGTTCTGGAGTTCTGTTAAGACTCCAGGGAAATAGCTCTAGTTATACTGTCAGAATCCAGTTCTGCTAGTAACTAATTTAAAGAATGCATTTCTAATTTAGTGACTGTATCCATAAAGTCTCCACTGTTGATTTTTATTTTGTTAATGTAAATTTCTTTCATTTGAAGATAAAACATATAACGATTATAGGAAATAAAACATCAACTTAAACCTAAGTCCAAACCAGAGCTTGCTCTTTGGTAACTAAGTCTCTTGTATACAGACTTGTAATCAGTAAATAACTAATGACTAGTCTATCTTTGTGCCTTCCTATCTCCTCCATGCTCTCCCACTGTGACCACTCCAATTTTGGTTCTTAGTACCTCATGTCTTCGTAAGAATTACTGTAAGACTACTCACCTCTAGTCTCTCGTTACCTAATCTATCCTACGTAATGCTGCTAGGGAAATTGAAATTGACTGAAAACTCAATCAATTCTGGCTTCCAGGCCTTCTCACAAAATGCCCAACTAAGACAGTAGGCTGGTCAGCAACCTGGAAGCACTGTAATTCCTTCACTCTGAATGCAGCCTTAGGACTGATAGAAAACATGGCTTCTTAAGACCTGGCTGGCTGACAGAAATGAAAGTAGTCATGGGCAGAGGAAGAAGACAAAAAAGTCTTTTCCCTTTCCTCATTGGTGCCAGTTAAACCTTTCAATTTATCTAATTCCTGTCCACTGAGGTTGGCCAAATAAACAATACAAGAGGTGAAAAGAAAAAAAAAGAAAAAGGTAAGTCCTGTGATGAGTCAATCTGGTGATGCAGGGGACACCTCCTACTAGTATTCAAAGCTAGAAATGCTGAGGACAACAATTTTCTTTACTCATTATGTATACAAAGCACCATAATAAATTTTAAGCAAATACAATATAATTTGAGGCTCTAGTGTACCTGTATCCATTCTCTACATTTTTATAGTTTCTAGAGTTTGGCAATCTTACACATTTCTACATTTCTCTACCAATATACGTATATTCATAAAGGGCATTTATCTTAATTATTCTGTATTGTCTTTGGCACAATTTCTTCTACACATTTGGTAGTAATTCAATATATGGAAACAAGAAAATAGAATGAGTTCTATACAATTCAGACAGGATTGCTGACAGATCAAAAATAATTAACAACTTGGGGTGCCTGGGTGGCTCAGTTGGTTAAGCCGCTGCCTTCAGCCCAGGTCAAGATTCGAGTCCTGGGATCGAGCCCCGCATTGGGCTCCTTGCTCTGTGGGGAGCCTGCTTCTCCCTCTCCCTCTGCCTGCGGCTCCCCCTGCTTGTCATCTCTCTCTCTCACTGTCTCTTTCTCTCTCTCTCTGTGTCAAATAAATAAATAAAATCTTAAAAAGAAGAAAAAGAACCACAATATACCCTCTTTGAGGGTATTTTGTTAAAAAAAATAATAAAAAAAATAATTAACAACTCATGAAAGTAAAACTGCTTAATATAATGAGAGCAGCAAACAGTTCTTTTTTTTTTTTAAGATTTTATTTATTTATTTGACAGGGAGAGACAGCGAGAGAGGGAACACAAGCAGGGGGAGTGGGAGAGGGAGAAGCAGGCTCCCGGGGCTCAATCCCAGGACCCTGGGATCATGACCTGAGCCAAAGGTAGGCGCTTAACGACTGAGCCACCCAGGTGCCCCCAGCAGCACCTACCGTGTACCTCTGCTCTAAATTCTTCACTCTTCGTAACAATTTATGAGGTAGGTACTATTATTACCCCAAATTTATAAATGAGAGAAATAAAGCACACAGAGTCAAAGTAACCATTCCAAGGTGACACAGAAAGCACACTGTGGATCTGGGATAATCCGAGGCAGCCTGGCTCAGAACACATGCTTTTAACCATTGCACTACACTGCAAAGGTCCTGGGAAGCACAGTTAAAAAAGAGAGTTCTCATGTATAAAAGGTCTGCCTTATACATGAATTTTGTATCACCACAAGAGTATAATTTGATCAGAACTTATTTACTACTCCATTTATAAACAGAGCTTACCTCCAAATGACATCATACACAGGATCAAGACACACACCAAATCCTTGCAGGTCCTCTTGTTCAGAGTCATTAAAAGTTTTACAACTCCCATCCACTTTATTTATCAGAAGGCATTTAAATGGAGGAGGTTCTGATATAGAAGCAGGTACCAAGCCTTGGGGAAAGATATTTATCCATCTTAAAAATGCATTATCTTTTTATAATGCCTCAGCTTAGAAGATAAGGATTATTTATAAGGGAAGTATTATTATTACATCCATTTTACAGATGAAGAAACTGAGACTTCAATAGATTAATTAAAAACTTTTAAGTAATAGAATTAGTCCCAAAACCTCAGGCTGTCTAAATCCACAACACAAGCTCTTAATTTCCATACTCTATCACTTCAGCATATAATTATTTATGATACCACAGACACAAGTATAGATTGATATCTATAGATAGAACTTCAAAGTTTGACTTACCTTTCACAAAAATTAATTTCTACCACTTATTTAACAAGAACCAATACAGAAAAATTCCTCCTTCCAATGCAGGTTTTATCCTACTACAATTTGGCTCATGTTTCCACCACTCTCTAGCTTATAAATACTCACATAAACACAGACATTTAGAAGCTTCTTTTAAATTTCTTCAAATAGAAAGAAAACAAAAAGCTCTAAGATTATCTATCTCATGATAGGTAAAGATGAACCATTTACTGTCAATCACAACAAAGATTTTGGGAAGAACATTTGTTTGTTTGGGGGTATTACCTATTATGTGTTTACTGGCAAAAATTTCTGATGTTGCCAGCACGTGAGAATTAATAAGTGCTTCATCAATGCGTAAGAAAGTCTGGTCCCCACTTGCACCTATCCAGGTAGCCTTTCTTCCATACTTTGATCCAATGTTAGGCATGGGAGCTGGTTTTGCATTCCAATATGGCACATCCAAAATCGGTCTACCCAGTTGTCCTTTCTAAAAGATTAAATAAACCATAGTAACAACATTACTAGATAAACAATCAATAATTTTTTATAAAGTTAAGAAGACAGGAGACAAAAACAGCTCTATGAGAAATTATTCTTTATCAACTGTTAGTACTTTTTTTTTTATTAACAAATTCATGTGACATTTAGACCAAAATTTGTAAAGGAATAAAATAATTTCTATTATTCTTAGGAACGCTCTTCCTAATAAACCACCAAGTATATTATTAAAAATAACAATAAAGCTGAAAAATTTTTCCATCCAAGAAATCGCCCTGAAATACTGTCTTCACCTACATTTAAAAGTATAATAAATACACAATATGTTAAAAAATTAGTATTACAAATTGTTCATTTAAAAAAATCACTTTGATATTTTAAGTTGATAGTACTTAAGATGATAGAAAGTCACTACTAAAATCACACAGTCTGAAAATATCTGGGTAAAGGCCAAAATAATGCATACTACAACTGTGAATACAATTAGAAAATTACATTTTTTACACATGATCATGTGTTACTAAGTTATTTATGTTTCAAGATAAACAGCATAACCAATGGTAAGGTATGATATCTTAAGCAAATAATTGTTAACTCACTTAAAAACTATGGCTGTCTATAGGTAGTAGGTTAGGTAAGAGTTTAATTTAAAAAACAACAGCAAGTCTCTCATTACTAAGCTAGTAGTAGCTATAAAAAAAGGCTGATGGTAGATGGGTAAACATACATCCACCCCTGGTTCAGGAGCTTGCCCTCCCACCAAAGCACTCCCCTTCCAAAAGCCCTCTGGAGGGTGGAAAATGCTGTCTCATGGCATCCAGGGTCATCTGCAAGTCCTAGGAATGAGAAATCATTAGCAAAAAACCTGAAGAACACTGGAGCACTGCAAATAGCCTGGTTAATTCTCACCCAACTATTGGGTTTCTAAGGCATTCTATCACTCCTTCAATACCACAGCAAGAAAATACAGCCACAAAGTGACTGCAAAAGCACAGAGCTTTAAGCACTGGGCTGAACCAGGGAGGAAAAATGTGGCAACCACACAGAGAAGAAACCCAAAATTTCGATGTTAATATGTTAATTCTCAGCTTCTTTCAATGTCTATCTTTATTTTTTGACCAAAAAAAAAAAAAGGCATAAAAAATGTGAACAGTGAGCAAAGTATGTCATATTCAAGGATATATTATGCTTTTAGAAGAAAAATAAGTCTATTTGTCACTGTCTACTGAAATAAATATCTATTCCCTATCAACCAACTAATGTACAGAAAAGCAGTACAAAAATACAACAGATGACTGGACAGCACCATGGGATTCAGAATGTAGTTATACATAAGCCATAGTTAAATTCATAGAAGTTCACAACTAGGACTTCTGCGGGTAGAGGACAAAAATGGTTGTCTGATTTCAAATATTACCATTCACATTCTTCCCCAAAACAACATAAAACCAACACATAGGGCAAAGAAAACCACGCATGACTCAAGCCTTCAGCAGTTTAGGAAACAGCAGATCCGATGACCTTTAAGTCACCTGTAAGCAGAGGAAGCAACCAAATTCCAACAGTCTTCACCCTGGACCTGCCACTGCAAGCTAGAGGGAGTGAAGAGTGCAAAAGGGTGGCTTATGAAGGAGAACAGTGGAGTATGGAGGACTTAGAAAAAGCACTGGTAAAATCGTCTCCCAAAAAGAAAATCTAACCCTTAATGTCAAAATATGAAATGAAGGTTCATAGCACCAGCTACAGGAAAAAGGCTTCAAAGTGTGCAGGACCATTGCTCACCCATGAGACTGACACAAATTAAAAGGTATGACAGCATGTTCTGTTGACAAGGCTGTGGAGAAACAGGCATTTTCAACCATTGCTGGTGAGAATGCAAAAATGAAGGGAATTGTTAATATCCCACAAAACTGCATAGGCACTAACCTTCAACCCAGACATCTTACTTCTAGAAATTTACCTCAAAGGTACACCTCTAACAGTATTTACTGCTTTCATTGCAAAATATTGTAAAGTACTTGCAAAATATTGGAAACTATGTCCACGCATAAGAAACTAAATAACCTATAGTATATATGCACAAGGGTACTATGCAGATATAAAAAAAAGAGTAAGGAAGATCTCTACGAACTCTCACAGAATGATTTCTAGGAGATACAGTAAAGTGATAAGGGCAAAATGCAGAAGAGCATATATAAAATGCTACCTTTTGAAAAATAAAGGGAAATAATTGTATGTGTGTACATCTATACAACACACACAGGAAGGATAAACTGGAAAACAACGAAGTTCATTACTTACAAGCATGGAGTAAAGGGGATATGGGAGGAGATGACACTTGACTGAGTACACTATTTTTGTGTAACTTTAACTTTTGGAAACATATTAATGTTCTACATATTCAAAGAAATAAAATTATATCTAAGGGCACGAAAGGAGGGATCCTAGAACTAAAAGCAAACTGAAACAGTGCACTGGACCAGAAGCCCCTTTCCTTAGAAGTCTGAGAGCTCAAAGAGGACACGACATGCCAGGCGTCAGCATTTTAACCAGTGTCTTCCCCGGAATGGCTAGGAAGTCTGTTACCACAGGGAGAAGAGGAACACCACTGTGTAACAGTCCTCTGAATCTGCCCTCCCTTTGGCAACCCTAGGGAGCCTCATTCATTGTTCCAGGCCGAAGTAATCTCCGTGCCAAAAGGGCATCTCTCTCCCTCAACCCCTGACATTAGATCTTACTCACTTTACAGAGATGACCCCCTGACCCAGGACAGGGTGAGACAAACAGACCTGTAAAAGGGCTTGTTTTCAGGGACAAGGGGGAGAAGGGTGATCACTGGCTGTAGCTGTTCTTCACGAAGAATCTGTTATTTGTACCTATTCTTATGACTATTAACTAAAGTTTTTTTTTTAATTAAAAAAAGGCAAACTGAAACAGATGAATCTAATTCTATTCCAAAGGAATAACATAATTCCACTGAAATGGGGTGGGGGAGAGCACCCAAGTAACTTATGAACACAGTATCTGACTATATGCCGTCAGCTGTGGGGAAGAACACAGGTGAGAGTGACAGACAAATCCTGAACTCCTTTTAGTGAGTTTGTTTTCATAGTGGTGTGGGAAAAGCAAATATAAAACTATTTTACGCATATTTCAGGACTGACTGAATGAGAAATAAATGTACTCATATTGTTAGAAGCCAGAATTCTTATTGTGGAAGAAAGGAAACAAACATGGAATGGGTCAAGGTAAGAAAGACCCCTGTGGGGACAGATTGGAAGTAGAGGTACTGGTGTGGGCTTACGATTTCTAAAATACGTACAGGTATGCATACATATGTGTACTGCGGGTACAGAGACACCCCACTGCAATGAACACGCTTAGTGCTCCATCAGTGTCTAAAACTATTCCCCACTAAAAAGAACCCGTGTTCTTGGAGAAACGGCTGATTCTAGGACTGACACAGAGAAGCCTGGAAGAACTTGTTATGCCAGGAAGTAAGGAAGTACCCCCAAAATGAAGGGGCATGTCATAAGAACACAGGAGCCAGCTCAAAGGGACTCTGATCCATGAAATCTGAGACAATCTACACACCCAAATAATTATGGACAGTAATGAGGAAAATAAAAATACATGGGTCTGTACCAAACAAACCAAATGAAAAAGAAGGGCTCCTGCTTACAATAAAATGCAAAGGGCCAACTGTTAAATGTGAGGGGGTGCTGGAGTTAGAAAATCATCATTTTGCAGTCGTTAATAGTGAAGACTGGTTTAGGCAAGAATGGGAACCTAAATCTAGGGGGAAATTGTATGAGAAGCAGGTACCTTAAAACTGTCTTATTAAAAGAGTCAACCCATAAACTGCTTATTAGTTTCAAGAGAAAAAATACTAATTATGCAGTAGAAAAATCAGACATTTTCCAGGTGGGCATTTTGTGCCTTCAGATGTGATGCCTGAGGAGAACACAACATCACTTACATAGTATTTTGGCCTCAAATATACAACCTAAATCTAAACATGAGGAAATATCAGAGAAACAAAAATGAGGACCATTTTATTTAAAAAAACCCAAAGTACCATACTCTTCAAAAATGTCAATGTCATCATAATAGACAAAGAAAAGGTGTGGAAATGGTACAGATTAAAGGAGACTAAAGAGACATGACAATCAGATGCAATACCTGATCTTAGATTGGAGGAGACAAAAAATGCCAAAAAATAATTATTGGATCAATCAAAAAAATATAAACTGAAGTATTCAGGAATAAAGGATCATGATATATGCAAAGTTATTTTTAAAGGATTCAGGAAAAAATATGCTTTACACACACACACACACACACACACACACACACAGTGCTTAAGAGAGAAGAAGAGCATGTGCAAGTGATAAAGCAAATCAAAATGTTACTAATAGGTGAAGCTGGTTCAAGAGTATATAGGTGGGGGGTGGGAGGGATGGGGTGGCTAGGTGATAGACTTTGAGGAGGGTATGTGCTATGGCGAGCACTGTGAATTGTGCAAGACTGTTGAATCACAGATCTGTACCTCTGAAACAAATAATACATTATATGTTAAAAAAAAAGAAGATAGCAGGAGGGGAAGATTGAAGGGGGGGAAATCGGAGGGGGAGATGAACCATGAGAGACGATGGACTCTGAAAAACAAACTGAGGGTTCCAGAAGTGGGGGGTGGGAGGATGGGTTAGCCTGGTGATGGGTATTAAGGAGGGCACGTTCTGCATGGAGCACTGGGTGTTATATGCAAACAATGAATCATGGAACACTGCATCAAAAACTAATGATGTAATGTATGGCGATTAACATAAACACAATAAAAAAATAAAATGAATTAAAAAAGAGTATATAGGTGTTCTATGTACTATTCTTACTTTTTGCAATCTTTCTGTGGTTTAAAAGCATTTCCAAATAAAAGATTTTTTCTTAAAGTTCACATTTACATTTTTTAAAAAATCAATAGTTGCAAATTACATCCCAGAGACTTAGGTTATGGAGTTCTGAGTAGTTACCCACATCAGAGATGGTATAGGCTTATTAGCACAGTCTTATGGGGCTTTTCCTTGATCTCTACCATGCCCAAACTATACAAAATTCTCAGAGCATTTTCAGTCTTTTCAAGCTTTGGCAGAAAGAGAACAAAACAGGCAAGCAGACAGAGACAAGGAGAGAGGGAGAGGAAAAAGGAAACTATAATTTTAAACAAATCTATAAGAAAACCAGGCTTTTAGGAAGTTCTAAATTAGAAACAGTTCTATATGTTAAAAATGAATCTTTGCAAGCTACTTGGGAAATATGTTTTTAAATGACAGAATAACTCTACTGAATGCTTAAAGGATTTTGACCTGGAATAAGCATGTCAAATTTTAACACTGCTGTTAAATTTAATAAATCCTAATACTACACTAGAGAAGATAATTATTTCACAGTAATGTCATTCAGGTCTTGTGCGTGCTGGATGATAGGAAATATGCATATGCAATAATTATAACACAAGAATTTCACTGAAACCAGGAAAAATAGCTGACACAGACAAATTGTAAGGCAATGGTACAGTGCAATACTATTAATGCTTAAAAAATTCCTTACAGAAAAACTTCCAAATGTGAAGACCTGTCCATCCATTAAAAGTACTGCCGTGTGGTTGCTGCCTGCAGTTACTTGTGTGCTAGGGCCTGGCAAAGCTTGAACAAGAGTGGGACATCCCCTAGGTTAAAAAAAAAAAAAAAATTAAGTCAATTTCTTACAAGACTCAACCGAAATAAAAAGCAATAAATAAACATTGCAATAAGGAGTAGAAGAGATAAAAGGCACTACTAGTATATTTAGTAAATATTATTGAGATACTATATGCCTGCCTTCATCCTAGGTGCCCGATATACAAAGATGAAAAAGACATTATCACTAACTTTAAAGAGATTATTAAAGATTTCCTGAATTTACTACCCTACTTGCGGACACATAATTTTTATTTTTTCTGAAAGACTGGTGCTACCTTTGTTTTAAAAGGAAAAAAATTTACCTTTTATAGCAATGGCATGTTAGAGATCTCTATAAATATTTATTAGATGAAATAAAAATCATACGCTGCTTTCACAGGAATTCAATCCAGGAGCTATACAAAACAATCAATTCTATATAATTTTTTCTAGCTTTTTAACTGAGCTATAATTCTAGATTTTAACATAGTGGTTAATGAAATCAGAATACAGTATGGCGAGCGGCACTAGAGCAGTGACTGGATGCTCAAACTCTAGAGCTAGACTGCCTGGGTGTAAACCCTGGCTCCACCACACAACAGCAGTGACCAAGACTGTGAGCAAGGTACTCATCCTTCTTGTATTTTAGTTTTCTCTTCTATAACATAGAGGATAATATTAAACAGTACCTACCCCGTAGGGTTCCTATGAACAATAGAGAAGTTCATATATGTCAAGTGCTTGGATCAACGTCTAGCACACATTTAACACTGAGTAAATGGTAACTATTACAATAAAGGACATCCTTACATTCATTGTATCCATCCTTGTATGACTTTATTAAGCATTTATTAACCACTTTTAATAATCATTATCTGTGATTAGAATAATCACTGTAGAAATAGTAGACACATAATAGGAGAGCTCTGTTTTAGAGACAATTCAGATACTTTAAACTTTTTAAAATTTAATTTTTTTTATTTAGAGAGAAAGAGAGACAGCACGAGCAGGCAGGAGGGGTAAAGGGAGAAGGAGACAGAATCCTAAGCAGGCTCCATGCTCAGTGCGGAGCCTGACGCAGGGCTTGATCTCATGACCCTGAGATCATGACCTGAGGTGAAATCAAGAGTCAGATCGACTGAGCCATCCAGGCGCCCCATAATTTAAATTTTTAAAAAATTACATAAAATATATTTTCTAATGGTTATTCAGGCTGCAATGAATAGTACCTGGAAACCTAGTTATGAAAATCTTGCAATAATCTGGGGAGTTATGATGAAGACCTGAACAAAAAACAGTATGAATTCAAAGAAATGAATGAATTTGATAGCTGTAAGGAACAGAACTGACTAGACTTGGCAGGTGACCGATATGGGGCAGGAAGGTATTTTGCTTAAGCAACAAGGTAGATGGTGGTAACATTCACTTAAGCCATGAAAATGAATGAGATCTAGGAAGACAATCAGAGCAAAGAAGAGATCTTAATTTTTATTATGTTTCTTCTAACACGTCAGGTATGGACAGAGGAAGAGCTCACAGCAATCCCAGACATAACAAAGAGGAAGAATGACCTCTGGGAAAAATGTGGTATGAAGACAGTTAGCAGAAGAGAAGGTTTCAAGAAGGGGGAAATACTGTACATGCTAAATACTCTAGATACACATACAAATGACCCCTCGATTTAATAAGAAAAAGGTCTCTTTGGTGGAAAACAGGCACAAAACTAGCAGATGAAGAGTTAACAGTGGGGTCAGAGACTATGCAAAAACCCCTTCAAGAATCTCCACACAAAAAAGAAAAATAAAGGAGAACCAACAGCTAAAGGGAAAATGAAGCTCAAGGAGGCTTTGTTCCTTTTAAGATGATAGAGATTTATATAAGTTTAAAAGCATGAGTGGAGATAAAAAGGCTAAAGATACAGTTTAGAGAGGAGAAAGAGAAACAGGGCAAGATCCCTAAGGAAAAGGTAGGTAGGCTTCATAACATGGATGAGAACAGGTCCCTCTTTCAAAGTAACATGAAAAAGGAGCAAAAGAAGTAGTATGGATGCAGATAGGTTTGTAGAGTTGGTGGGTTGAAGAATTTCCCACCTAATGGTTTTTATTTCTGCTGTGATGGAATAGAAGGAGGAAATGGGTAAAGCAGAGGATCTGAAGATTACAGAAAAGGGATGGTGGTGAATGGAACAAATAAATACATAGACCAGGAGTTTTTAACTAAGATTCAAAGGCTACTAGGAAGTCTATGAGTGAGCTTCAGGAGATCTGTGAACCTTCTAAATTTGTAAGCCAACCTTTACGTGTATATTCTTATATCTACTGTTCTGAAGACAGACCCCATCTTTCATCAAATTCTCAAGAAGTGTTAAACCAAATAGTTCAAAACCACAAAGCAGAACAATGATTGCCCATTATAGAAGCCCTGGTTGAATCTGGAAGTCAGGTAACAATCTGCACACATACAGTGATTTACTTTTTTCCAGAAGCCTAAGTTAGACATGGAAAACACAGATAGATTGATCCATGCTGGAAGTGCCATGCCCTAGCACTGAGATCAAGAGGGAAAGAAAACTGAGGTTACTGGTGAGAGTATAGGTGAAGAGAATAAATAACAATCTCTAACTTGGGAAGAAAATAAAGTAAAAAAAGGTAGAAGAGAGTAAAAATGTAAAGGGCAATGGGGAATGAAGCACTGATAAAGTTAAAGGCCAAGTAAAGTAAAGCTAAGTAACAGAAAAAGAAATTATCATCAGATTATGAGGTGTTTAAACTTAAGAATTCAGAGCTGGAGCTGTGCTGGATCGAAGATGGATCCAAGATAACTATCATGAATGTGGAAGTAAAATTTACTAGATAGAAGGTGTCAAGATAAGTATATTGTATGGGACCACTGACAAGGAGAAAAAAGTCACTCATGAGTGTGACAAGACTCTGAGTCAGAAAACACTGTGAAACAGATACGAAATTTTAGATCAATGAAAGGTAACTGAGTGAATGGTAAGTAAAAAAAGGGGAGTCAAGCCCAACGGCCCCGCCTCAAAAGAGCAGTAGTTTTTTAACTTGTGGATGGAGTAATATGACCAAGAATAGTAGTGAAAGGTAAACGGTTTTCAACTCTGAGCTACAGGAAGTTGTGACAAAAAAACAACTGCCCCAAGGGCTATATGGTGAACTACTGCTCTCTAAATGTCCAGTAGCAAAGAACAAAAGGAACATTCTTATAACAGTTCACTTGTCCCTAGTTTGCAAAGCACTTTCATGTAAACTATCACTGATTATTAAAATAACTCTATGGGTAGATCTGAAGAGCTTCAAGCACTTTCCCAAGAGCTGGTGGCAGACTTTCTAATACAGTCTTTGAACCCTTTCCATAATATTAGTGAGCCCATTTATTAAATTATTTTGACTACACAGGAAGAACGGGAAAGAAAAACTACATGTGTATGTTTGCACGCATGTGTGCACACTAGGCATTTTACATACACTGCATTAATTCTTCAACAATCCTATGGGATATTTAAAGTAAGGCCTAGTAAATTGCAGTTATATAGTTGGTAAGAGATGAAGCAAAGATTTCAACCTTCTCTAAATGGTTCCAGATACTATGATTAGGTAATATATTAATGCAGAATGAAGATAGTCTAGCAAGAAAAAGAAAAAACTCAAAAACACTATAAGAATGATAAAAATTCTACTGGATAACAGAGAATAAAAGCATCTAAACTATATAATCTCTTTGCCAACATCCAGGTTAAGGTTTACTGAAAATGGTAAAAAAAAAAAAAGTGGAATTCAGACATACAGAAGCATACTGAACAAAATAAACAAACCAAAAAGAGGGTTAGTAGACTCATGTCATAAGAATATACAGAAGCCCTCACAAGCTTTCTGACATTCACTTTAAAAAGCAGCAGCTAACATCACTGAGCACTTACTGTGGACTAGGCCCTGTGCTAAGTGACAGGCATGATCACCCTGAATTCTCACAAGAACCTTCAGAGGAAAATATACTTACTCCAGTTAAACAGAGGAAGAAACGGAGACAAAGAAAAGTTAAACAACTTGGCCAAGGTAATACACGGGCACCAGGTGATAGAATCAGGACCCAAACCAGAGAATGAACTCAGTCATTCTGCCAAGATGACACATTAAGTAAGGCGACCATCAGTTACATTTTGTTAATCTTTGCCACCATGCACACTTCAATACTGACCTTCCATTAACCACACATTAAATTCCAGTTAAAAGCACTTGATTACTACAAACTTTTAAAAATAGCCCCCAACCACCCCCTTTAACTAAATATCTATTAAATGTCTTTGTGGTAGTTAACATGTATGCTAGAGGGGCTCTGTTCCTCCTGGGGCTGTTCTTCCACATACATGGCCAATTCGTTTCTGAATTAGTACCACAGTTCCTGTGTCCTGCCTTCCAAGTCCCACATAGGTCAAGACAAAAAGGGTAACTAGAGTGGTTACAACAGAAACGGTTTTGGCTAATTTCTATTTAGCACACCAGGCATAGTGTGTAAGCATTATTTCACTGGGTTACCCAGTTTACTCTCCCCACACCACATGCTACAACCTTCCAGTTACAACTCAATGGAACCAGGAATGGAAATGTACCTGTGGGAAAAGAACAACTTTGAGCAGTTAAAGCAAACTCCACCAGAGTTTAATCTTCTTAAGAAACCCTGAAATCTTTTTAATAATTTAAACCAATTATATTTTTGTGAAGATGATAAATTCCAGCTATTCAAAATACTCACCATACTGTTATGATATCATCACCTGAGCAAGTTACTGCAAATTAAGGGATGGTGCTCACTGATATAATCAGGTCAACGAGACAGTGTTTTTAGGTAACCTCTTTATTTTAAAAGCTGACAAGAGCACTTCTCTTTCAACAGCCATTACACCTCAATGTAGTGTAGCAGAATCTTGTGCCTATGCTGATCGTTCTTCGTATTGCAGTTACCGCAGAGCTGTGACTTGATTATAATCATGATTTTCACTATTTCCCTCCCACTCAGGAGAGACCATGAAATATGGTGTTTTGCCAATTACTTTCTGTGGAATGGCATCTAAGTACAAAGTACGACTTGTGAAGAAGCGCCCCCTTGTTGCACACAATTGATGGTCCATCATGCCTAACCGTAATGCACTTTTCTCAGCTTATGCCATGACTACAAAGTAATCAATAACAGCAACAATGATGATGCTGATGATAATGAAGATGATGATAAACCCTCTTCTCCTGTGTCATGAGCCTCAGTGAAAAACAGAAAAGTTGCCAAATTCTTCCCCATACAAATTACAACCCTGACTCAGTCTCTGCATATCAACGATGTCATTCCACTATAAAGCAAAATATCTGTTGCCTTCTAACACCTGACTGTAACTGCTCAACCCTGCAAGACATTGATATTTTATCATGTCCAACATCCAATATCCAAATGTCATATCCAGTGATACTTGATAAACTAACTGCCAAAGACCTTTTGTTCTCTTTCCAAGCGTAATATTTGTCATTAAGATTGTGATAGCTTTTGTTAACTAACTAGTATTAAAATAAAACACTTAAATAAAAGGAAAAAGATTGTGATAGCTTTACAAATCTCTTGACAAGAATATCAGATGTATGCTACACTATATTTTTAGTGAGAAATTCAACTTAATGGTTCCTTAATCATCTCTTCTCATTAGCAACAACATTCATCAAAGTAACTAGGACATTCCATTTCATACCCATTTTGTATGCACTGCAAATGGGTCTGACCCTGCCCTCAAGGGACAGTGAGTGGTTCTTAATCCTGATGCACATTAGAGTATGGACAGCTTTTAGGAAAAACTCTTGAACCTATCCAGCACTGCCCTTGCTGCCTCCATCCACCTCCACCCCACCCCCACCTCCCAACATACACTTCTCAGAAATTCTAGAGGTAGAATCCAGGCATAGGATTTCTGACATGACCATGCAGCTAAAGACTTCGTTTTCCTGCCTCCATTGCTGCAGAGTATGGCCATGTGAATTAAAATGATTTGTGATAAAATGATTACCTAGGGACATGTTCCCTAGGTAATTCCAATATGCAGCCAGGATTAAGAATCACTGGTCTTTACCATATAAATGGCAATAACTGCATCCCTACCAGAGTAATGGGGTGGTTTCAGAACAAAGTGAAAATCCTGGATTTTATTTAATGACTAGAGTAATTCACTGTATGTAAAAGAGAAACCATATACACCCAGTTGATTCTGGCAGGTATCTTATGACTACAAGGGAGAATGAGGCAGAACAGAGATTCACAAAAGAAGGTTCTTATGGCGAAATGAATTAGTAAGTCAAGTCTGGCCTAAAGCTGCCGTACCTATCTCCAGACTTGATCAATAAGGCTGGTTTCAATGGTGAGGCAGCCATATATGTGGATCACTCAGATCTCTGACACACTACTTTAGGGAGCATAGCTGACTGACAGCCTTAGATGCTGTCCCTTTGGATCCATGCGGCCATTCTTCCCCTAGGTTGCTGCCAGCCTATGTCTGAGCTGGACCATCCTGCCCAGTTTGGGGCTCCTCCAAAGGCAACCTCAGCTTGAGGACACCCCACTGCCTGCCTGAAACTCTCTCAGAACCGCACTTCACTTTAGACACTTCCTACTCTAACCTTCTTCCTTCCTTCCTCTCTCAGGGGTCAGACCTGTGACCTGTGCATTGTGTCTGACAGTTTTCCCTGCTTATTCCTGCTCTTTTCGCTTTTAACTTCCACAGGAGCTTTCTCCCAATGAATCCTTTGCACATCACATCCTGTCTTAGCAACTTCTTCTTCAAGTCCTGAACTAATAAAGATGGATTTTCTATACTTTTGGCCAAAAGCATTCTCACTACTACACTAAGCAGGAAATGGATTCAGCTGTTTTAGGAAAGCCAAAGTTAACAGGGACTTAAACAAGATAGAAGTTTATTTCTCTCTCAGCTAAGCGTCCACTTGTAAGGAGCCAATGTGGCAGTTCTACGGTGTCAGGGACTCAGACTATTTCTATCTTGTAGCTCTGCCAATCTCAATACATGGTTTCCAATTTATGATTGCTGTATCGACATGGATTCCAGGTAGCAAGCTGGGAAGGAAGGAGAGGAGCATGGTTCCAAAACACAAATCATTTTAATTCACATGGCCATACTCTGCAGCAATGGAGGCAGGAAAACAAAGTCTTTAGCTGCATGGTCATGTCACCAACTAAAACTCTACTCCTAAATGAAGTACGGAAGAATGAGTATGAGGCGATGTCTGGTAGCCTCCACCACAATTAGTTCTTCACTATTCCGGATTAAGTCAAATAGTTTTCTCTGAGAGACCACAGGTTTTGTTTAAAAATTATTCAAATGCTTCCATGATTTCATGTTAATATTAGACCAAAATTTCAAAACAGACAACATCAAGGAATATGAATGAATCCATTGCTGACTTTAAAAAATGCAATTTGGGATATTCACTGTCTTTTCTATTGCCATGAACAGCCTTTAAAAAAACAGTAATTATTAAGAATATGGTAGGATTTTGTGATAATCATAGTTAATCTTATATTTTAAATGTATAAAATGTAAATCAACTTTTCTTCTGAAACCACAAAATAATCCATCCTCACAAAAGCACTCAACCACAAAATCAAGATCCACCAATAATTTATGGGCTACACTTTACAAAACAGTGGTATAAACACAATTTCAAGTGTAGAAATATATATTTAGAAAGAAAAAAGAAAAAGAAAGCAAAACAAAACAGTATCTTCAAGTCAGAGTACCTGGAATTGACATCTCCATGTCCTAGTTGCCCATGCTGCCCATATCCAAACGTATAGACATCTCCATTTTCCATTAAAACCACTGAAACCAAAATACACAGCTTTTTTTAATTATATGCATTTTATATTTCTATCGTAACAATTCTGAAAGCAGTATAATACTATTTAAAATTTAGAGCCATTAAAATGGGTAATTGACATCAATGGATAAAGAATATGCAGCATACATATATACAATGTAATATTATTCAGCCATAAAAAAGAATGAAATCTTGCCATTTGCAACAACATGGATGGATTTAGAGAATAAAAGAAAGTCAGAGAAAGACAAATACTATATGATTTCACTCATATGTAGAATTTAAGAAACAAAACAAATGAGCAAAGGGGAAAAAAAAGAGATTGAGAGAGACAAACCAAGAAACAGATTCTTAACCACAGAGAACCAACTGATGGTCACCAGAGGGGAGGTGGGTGGGAGGATGGGTGACGTAGGTGATGGAGGTTAAGGAGTGCACCAGTCATGTGAGCACCAGATGATTAAAATAAAAACTTAAAAAAAAAAAGGGTAATTGAATCACAGGCAATTTATATTTAGTAAGATAATATAATTTTAGTTCATAATACATTAAAATTCTTATAAATACCCTTTAACAATATTAATATTTAATAAGATACCAGTTTGGGCCAACTGTAAAACCTTTTCAATAATGAGTAGAAAATTCCATAGAAAATAATGTTCTCTCATATCTAGGATAATCATATAGGTAGCACACGGGTTTGAGCTCTGTACAATTTATGCACAACTTCAGTGAATGTTAGAACCTTAATATCTGTCAATGCCTTATCAAATAAGGAAATATATTTAGTACCAAAGAAAGAATTTAACATTTTTTATTTTTATAACAGTTGAATAGTACAACCTACACTATATAGGTCAAATGCCAATAATTTACTAAGAATTTAATTATTTTCTACATTTTAAGAAAAGAAATTTGTTGATACACATTTTTCATTGAACAGTAGCAAAATATGAGACCGGGTGATAAAAATCGCAGAATCCTAGAGTGCAAAGGGATTTTAGGGATTATTTCATCTTCAGGAGTTTCCTTAATTGAATTATAAAATAAGTCCATCAGAAGACAAATTAAAAACCAGATTTCCAGACAAATACCTATTCTATCATGCCACAGTTTTTAAAAAGAGATTCTGTAACAAATACAAAGCTTTTACAGATTGGAGAGAAATTGCCATACTACAGCTTTTAACACATACTTAATAGACTACATTTGTCAAAACTAAACAAATACGTTATTTAGCACAATTGTAAAAATGCAGTTATACCCTAAAGTTCCAGCTGCTACCTGAATGGTGAAATCCACAGCTGACTTGTACTGCCCGAAGCTCACAGTCAAATCGCACAGAGCCTGGAGGATATGTTGTGATTTTGCTGGCATCTTTTTCTCCTCGTTCTCCACTTCCATCTGTAAGTGTCATAATTTGTGATTAAGCCATTATTCATCTTCAAAATAAAACTTTAAATCAGTTTACTATGGAAGACCAAGAGAAAAATGTTAAGAGAAATAAGCAAGAAGAATCTGCAGCTGTTAGAAGTGATAGATCAAGAATCTACCTGCAAAGAAGCAATTTTGGAAAGATATACTATATATTTCTGTTTGCAAATATCACTAAATCAATAAAAACAGAGAAAAGATTTGGTTATGGATAAAAACTATTAAGCTAGTCAGTTATGTAATGTAAATGGGTCATTAAATTATACAAAAAACAAAATCCTAAATAGTTTACATGGGAAAATTTAGTTTGCATAAAAATAACTGCATGCAAAGTCATTTAACAATTATTTTTAACTCAGTGATAGTGTTAGTACCAGCCACTTAAAAAAAAAAATTCCCATTTGAGTTGCAAATGACTTAGATTTCCCATATACATCTCAGAAAGGCTACCCTATCCATCAGTATTGTTACACTCAATTGAACTTTAAAAAATGTATAAAGACCAAAGAGCTTTATCCAATATACTGTAATCCAATGGCTGGCTCTTGTTCACCTTTCCTGTCCCACCGTGCCCTCAGCCATTCTACTTTGTGGTCTTCTTCTGGCCCCCAAACACTACTCTCAACCAAACCTTTCTGTTTCAGTTCTTCTTTCTTCCCCCCTTCTTTTTATAATTTCCCCCCTTCAACTTGCTTCAAGCATTTTCCTCCACCCCTACTTTTTACATTTGACTTTGAATATTCTGGCATTCTGACCATAAAATAAAATCCACATTCCAGAATATAAAACTTTAGTTTGGAATGTGTAAATAAGGGAGACAACTCATTTTTCCTAATCTAAAACTATACATCACTAACATATGACCTCTGTATCATCAAGATTCAAATTCCTTGCACATGGAATAAATGTAAATCTGGAAGGAATTTTAAAAAGTCAACTAGTCTAAGCCACTCTCATGTGGTATAGCAACTCTAAACAAGTGTGTATAATATGCAGATACACATGTGGACCTACACATTTTAATTACATCTGAATTTTTATTGACCATTTTAGAATGCTAGACAGAAAAACATCAAATCCTTTTATGTTCAATGTTACCCTTTCTTTTTTATATAATATTTCTAACCTTTAGTAATAATCCAGGTAAGACAAGATGGCCTAAATTATGAGTTCCCTTTTTATAACTAACTTTCTATTATTTCAAAAATCTTTAAACTCTTTATAACACTAGGACAGTAAAACCTCACTAATTCGGAATAACATAGAATGGGTTGGCCCATATGACTTACTGAGAAAGTCTTAATCATAAAACATTTAGATAAAAATTCAGTTCTCATACCTTCACAAGCAGTACAGAGTATAGATTAAATGCTACAATAAATAAAATGTGGTTACCTACATTATAATTCAAAATAGGCCTATATTACATAAAAATGTACCATAAACATAAAAGTCCTTTAACATACAAGAATTAATTGCTGGACCCAGAGGTTGAAGGCACGTTGAAGGAATCCTTCATTTCTTGAGCCCTTGGTTTGAAAAGCTAGTGTTTTAGACAGGTTTCCCCTTATAAGTATGACCCTGAAAATTCAGAGGAAGAAATTACTTTGATTTTTTTACTCAAAAAAGATCACAAATACTGCATCTGAAGTATAATAAATTCTGAATTAGTGAGAGGTTTTACTATAATAGGATAAAGAACAGGATTCCTCTTTTGCTAAATTATCTAATGTGGGTTTGCCAAATTAAATCTGCAAGAATGAATGGCCTAAAAAGAAAAAAAATAACAACACTTTGTTTAACTCCATCCAAAATGAAATACAATCTTACTTCAGAGACTCCTCATCTTGGAAAGACAGTGGAATGGTTAATATAAATAAGGGCCTATACAAAAAGGAATAAGTATTGTTTAAAAACTAAAGATGACAGATGTATAGAAATTTTATAGCTTTATCTCAATTGGTAAAAATATCTAATTATTAAAACTAAATCTAAGAGAGAAAACAGTGTTCACATGATTTTGTCAGACTTAGCTAAATTCAATATTACAAGTATCATTCCACTTTATATAGATGTATTGATGCTTAATTAGAAGTTTTTACCTTTGAGTTTAGCATTTTGCCCTCTCCCATGAGTCAGAGATTAATATAGATACAAATCCCACAACAGAGGTATAGCATCAGGGAAGGAGAAAAAAACCAAAAACCTAGTAATTTACTAATTAAAATCATAGTGATTAAAAAAGTATTAGTTATTATTTAAAGGTAAAAATAATACTGGAAACATTTTGTTCAAGTTCATCTAAACAAACCTATATCTAATTATATAAAATAATCTCTCAATTATTATAGATGGTGAAAACATAACAAGTAAAAGAAAAAAAAACAGGGATAAAGTTCTTGATCATTATCAGCAGTAGTGGAAGAATTTTAAAAAATATGTATCTGTATCTAGTATTTGATGTCAGTTTAAAAGATCAAGTATACTTCTAACAGTTTAGAAATTTACAGGTTATCAAAGAAAAAAAAAAGGTACCTGATTCATAGCCAAAAATTCAGTGTCAATTCAAGAATCAGCAAGTGAAACTCAGCAGGATTAATTCTGCTCAAGCTCGTTATTCAGTAAAGTGATAATGAGCAGCAACAAAGTTAATCTCAGATTTGCAGGAAAAATAATTAGGTCTGAATATTCTTATAATTGGCCATTTAGGTATAAGCATATCTGCATTTTCCCCTAATATAAGTGTGTTCATACATATGTAATAATGAAACTATAATAGCTTTGACAGATACCTAAAATATTGTATATATATATATATGCTACACTATTTATGCATATTTGTGTACACAGATAGAGAAAAGAAGATTCAATATCTAAAGGACTCTAACTTTTAATTTTAATCTTTACTTAAATTTACACTTTCCTGGGTAATCTTATAGTCATGCATATCACAAAATGTATCACAGAACACAGTGAGTACGTTGAGCAAAATGACTAAAAGAAAACAGCAAAGCACTTATCAAATACAATTAGCTACGCACTTACTTTATGCTAAACACTGTGAAAATTTAAATAGTACAGTGGAGAAGTGCTTTGGGGCATTGAAGACTAAGAGACTTGAATTGGAATTCTGGCTCTCCTATTTGCTAGCTGTATGACAACTGGACACTGGACCTTCTTAAAGCTTTTGCTTTCCCATCTATAAAATAGCAATAATAGACATTACTTCACAAGGTCCTCATGAGGATTAAGTGAAATAATATATAAAAAGTGCTCAATCAATATTCACTATTGTTGCTTTTTAAAATCAATACAATAATCTGATGATACCAGTATTGTTACTCTGCTTTGCAGCTGGGAAAACCAAGGCTTAGAAGGGTTAAGTAACCAGCCCTAGTAATAAGTAGTAGGGCAACTTTGAAGTTTGATCAAAAACAAGGCTCAATGACGTAGATGGAACTGGAGGGTATTATGCTGAGTAAAATAAGTCAATAGAGAAAGACATGTATCATATGACCTCACTGATAGGAGGAATTCTTAATCTCAGGAAACAAACTGAGGGTTGCTGGAGTGGTGGGGGGTGGGAGGGATGGGGGGCTGGGTGACAGACACTGGGGAGGGTATGTGCTATGGTGAGCGCTGTGAATTGAGGAAGACTGTTGGATCACAGACCTGTACCTCTGAAACAAATAATACATTATATGTTAAAAAAAAAAAAAAGAAGAAGATAGCAGGAAGGGAAGAATGAAGGGGGGAAATCGGAGGGGGAGACGAACCATGAGAGACTATGGACTCTGAGAAACAAACTGAGGGTTCTAGAGGGGAGGGGGGTGAGGGAATGGGTTAGCCTGGTGATGGGTATTAAAGAGGGCACGTTCTGCATGGAGCACTGGGTGTTATACACAAACAATGGATCATGGAACGCTACATCAAAAACTAATGATGTAATGTATGGTGATTAACATAACATAATTAAAAAAACAAGGCTCATGTATTTTACAAACACCAAATGGCTGACATCTTAAACCTTTTGTAAAAATAAACTAATTACATATTTAACAAATCTCAAATTTTGTGCCTTTTGGATAATTCTAAAAGAGAAAGCAAAAATTCAAAGAATATATATGTATATACAAATACATATATATCTTAATTTAATCTTCATATCAACATAATCAGTTAGGAATTATCATTCTTATTTTTTAAAAAAAGGAAAACTGAAGCCTAAGAGATTATGAAATTTATGAACAGCCACATAGTTCTAAAAAATGACAAATTTGGGACTAAAACTGAGGCCTAATTCCAAAGGCTCTAATATTTCCATTACACCACACCATTTCTAAACAGAAAATAGGTGTAAAATACACACAGATCTTTATCAGTGAGCCTTCGGGCTTTCACATTAGTCACTCCAAGCCAGATTTCAGGACTGTCTCCAGAGCAATTCAGATGTTCCTAACCAGGAGTACTACATCAAAATCTTTTTCTATGTAAGGCACTGAACAGCTGAAACAAATGTTAATCCACTTATCTGTTTGAAATACAGTCTGTGGTTACATTTCTAAAAAACTTACTATATGTTTTATGGATTAGATGCTATACTTAACTGAGACTTATATAGTTTGCCTCTAGTCAGATTTTGCCTGTAACAGGATGGATTCTATGACCTTCTCTGAATTCTCTCCAATTAGCCAGAAGCTTTCCAACTTTCCATCTTAGAACCCACTCCTGTGAACAATAAACCCACAGTTCTTACCCTCCACACACGCCCACAAAAAAGTTATAGTGGAGACAATTTTAACTATTACCATCCTACAATTTGTACCTCCAGTGTAATTAAATGTAAGACAGAACACAGCAATTAATATAGTAAATTTCTCAGTGGAAGACAACCAGGGTAAGAAAAAAAGAGAGAAACATACGTAGGAAAAATTTATTAAAGACCGTGATTATATATAGCAAGAGCAAAAGCAGTGCAAGGCAAGATGATTAAATGACAGGGACAGTGAATGCAAAGGGAACAGGGAGAGAGAATTTGTGGGTGTACAGCAATTAGTGAGTGGTAAGTTAATACTCTATATAAAATAGAGCACCATTTGATAAAATATTACTTACTTACACTTTAAATTCATTTTGGTGGTAAGGAGATGAAACTGTTTCCCTCTATAAAACCTGATAAAAACACATATACACACACACAACTGGCTGTATACTGTAATACCACAAGTAAGTCCTTCTAAAGAGGTTGCTACAAAAACGCAGTCTTGTTATAAGATAAACCTGTGGTAGATAAGATAGCAGTGAGGCTAGTTACTGTTGATTAACTTTTGCAGCTACTCAATGAAGACACTGTGAAAAGTCTGTTTTAAATTTGTAACCCTAGTCTTCATTTAGCATTTCATTTTCAAATTCTGCAAAAAATTAGGATGTTTGGCCATAAGATACTAACATGGAGCTGAAAAAGTTTTAAACTGTTTCATGAAATGTGAACATTTAACCTCAGGTAAAGTACTGGAAAAATTCCACTTTCTATTAAATGGGAGTAAAAAAAGACACTGAGAAAATCTATCCTAATAGTGGCATAGTATAAAATATGAGATCAGAGATTCTGGCAATTAAATAATTTACATATAGTATACCCCAAATATCGTTCCTTAGATTTAAATATTTATAGCATTATTAGGGCACTCAGTAAATAAAGCAATCACAAATTTTTCCTATGGCTAATCACATTAGATTTAAAATATTCTCCATTTTTATTTCTGTAGAATGTATCTTAAATAGTGCCCCACCAGTGCTTTGACTAATAACAGGGGTTTTTGTTTTGTTTTGTGGCTTTGCTTTGAGTGGCAAACTGATAAGCTGATAGAGGCAAATGTAAATAAAGTTAATTTTAATACACTGCATATGAAAGTTTAAAAATAAAATTAGTCTGTAACAGTTCTGCAGCAAAAGAAAAGTAAGACACAAAACAGGTTAATTTGTCCATATGGAATGTATGTGTTTAAAACTATAGTCTATTTTGTGGGGTATATCCTGAGCATTTAAGAAAGCAGCAACTGAAAGTTATACTTGTCAAAGAGTCCCTGCTTCACATGCCAGGATTCAAGGCAGAATTTATATATAAATTTATAAATTTTCTGCATTAAATTCTTTCCTGATCTTAGTTTACTCATAGCTGTAGTTTAAAAGAAAATAAGCTTGCTTTAGGAATATTTCTAATTAATCCAGAGCTGTGAGATCTCAAAGAACTAGACAGAAATAGATTCTTAGTCAACTCACAGACTTGTCTAGACCTCTGACACTTTTCGAGGACTAGAACAGTCCTTGCTTACACCTATCAGCATTTAACCCTCAAATACCAAGTAATTTGTGTGTGTTGTGTATATAAACTTTAATATTAAAACAATGGAAAAGTATAATAGCAAACAACTCATTATCACTTTATACACTGAATTTAGTAATTTTGTTAATTCTAAAGCATTTTTTTAAAAAAGGACTATAAAATGTCAGATAGCAGACATCTAAGAGCAAATAATAAAGGATAAAGAACAGAAAGCAATATTTTCTACCTTCCCTCAGCTTTATGAAATTTGAAAAGAAATGGAAAAGAAAAAGATACACTGCAAAATGCCTTCTTCGTTAAAGTTAACAAATAAAAAGAAATGAGACTGACAGTCACTGACAAACAGTACATCTTTCAGCATGTTCTTTCTCCTCAGGCTATATAATGATAGAAGCAAAGTAGAAGAATTAGGTTTGTGCATTTTCCCAGAGACAAAATTCAAATGAGTGGAAGAAACTGGGGAAGTATCCCACCTAATTGATAAGGAAGACCAAATACCTTTGTGCTTGTCCCGTTTATGCTTTAGCTGAGCTGGATGGGATCTGAGTCTGGCTAGAGCCTGTTCTCGATGGTTCATAAAAATAGGACCAGCAAATACAAGGGGGCCTGAGGAGAAACATTTTGTATGTGCATAGAAAAGCTCACAAAATGAAAACACTACAATGAATAAAAATAATTCAAACTAAAAAGCATGGAAATTTATTCTTTACTGTTTTAGACATTATACTTTTCTCCCAGTTCCCCCACGTTAATCCCCCACCCCCATTCCACACACAAGTTTTAATATCTGAACTATAGGTGATAAAGTAAAATTCCTTTTAACTCATAAAATTATCACATAGTTACTAACAGTCTCAAGAACATAATCAGAAAGTTCAATTAAAACAAATCATCTTACAAATATTTTTAATATCATATATATTCAAACTTAGTAAACCATTAATAGAAGACAATATATTTCCTATTAAAATAACAAAATAATTTTTAAATTAATAATTAAATTTTAAGAAGGTCTTCAAGATTTAATATCCACATCAGTCTTGCTACAAAACCAAGATAAATGTTATTGACTCAACTACATTCTGCCATACAAGTAGGAAAACAAGACAGCAAAAAACAAAACAAAACCAAAAATTACTATGATATGATATAGACATATACACATATGGACACACATTCATGGACATGAATATATATAAAATCACTACTTTATGAGGACAGGACTATAGAAATTATATTTAATTTTCTAAAAAGAATAAATCTAAGTTTAAATGTGATTTCTGTAACAACATATACAAAATCAGAAACAAGGTATTGATACTGAAGAGGGTAATCTAATCCAAGTAACATTTTTGGAACATTAACAATTCTCTGATAAAATAATTTCTTTCTGAAGCTCCACTATGTACATACACACACATATACAGATGCACATTCACATAGATTACAGTTATTTCCACTTATATTCAAGAAAAAAATAGCAAAATTAATTTCAATAAAAATTATAATTTGCTTTTCCCTACTATCACTTAGCTTAAAAAGGGAAACTTTAAGTTATATCTTAAAATTTCAGTTCTTTTCTTATAGAATTGAACTATCCCTTCCTTGAATTTGAGCAACATCAAAAATGCCTGCAAATTTCAAAACACTCTAAATTTGCCATTAAGAAGTTACCAAATTTGAAAAGGGAATTGACAGTACATAAGCACTGAATGTTTTTAATTAAAGCCAGTTTTTTCATGATTCTCTATACCACTTCAGCTATAATTAATTTTTCTAACAATGGAACAAAATAAAACTACTGCCTTATAATAAAATTTGACAAATGCAAATTCAACACCAAAGTACCCTTCATTAAATATTAAAAAATGGGTAGGAAAAACATATTTTAATTATGCCTTGAGATATAAATAAAAAATGCAGGCATCACCAATTCTATGAAAAACCAAAAATAACATAGTCTATGATTACTACAGATAGAAATATGCTAATTTAAAGTTAACAGAAAAATTAAATATTATTTCCTAGTAATGCAGTACCAATTATTTTCAAGCTAAGATTAGATAAATATGAACAAAATGTCTTATTTCAACATGCATTTTTTTTTCAATTAATATAAACCACTCTAAAAAGCATGAGACACTTTCCAACTACCCCCAAAGAACTGTAAATATCAAAATAACAGTAATATTAAGTTACAGTACTCTTTTCTGATTTCTATGGTCTGCTTGGGATATTATTTCTTCCTATAAAAATATTATACCCATAATATTCATAGTTATTTAGCTTCTCACTAAATTCAATCTTTTTAGGGTCTCTTGATATAAAAATTTAGAAGGCCCACAGGCAATCATGCCTAGAAAGTATACCATCTGAGCTCAATTTAAATCACCACTTATATCAGGCTATCAGGTTCTAAAATATTCAAGTCCCATGGACTAAAACAATTTTTCTTATAAACATAGTTCAGTCATTCACTTATTTGCCATTTTTTATCTTTAATGTAACACACACCAGGTACATGTATATTATGACAAAGACACAGATCTCATTAGAATTTAGTCCAATAGGGAAGACAGAAATAAAACAAGTAAGAGTTGCAATATGTTGTGATGAATGTTATAAAGGAAATCTGTACACACCCTGAAGGATGAAAAGTGATCATTCTACTTGGGTGAAAGAATAAGAAAAAGTTTGCCAAGAGAAAGAAGGAAAGAGAGGGCATTCCAGGCAAAAGAAACAGGATTTATGAAAGCAAGCAGAGATTAAACAATATTGTATAGTCATTAAAAACACACATAGCCGAAATGGATGGAATGCAGGGTTACGAAACAGAAAGTGGCAGGAAATGAGTCTGGAGCTACATATGAAAAACAGATAATTACAGTCCTTTTCTACCATGAAACTTTATTGTAGAGGTGTTGAGACGTCCGTGAAATGTTTTCAATTAGTCAACAAAGACGTATTAAGTACTGACCAATTTCAGGCACTACACTTGGTCCTGGGAACTCTTGGAAAAACAAGACACCATCTCTGCTTTCAGAAGCTCGCAGTCTAATGTGGGGAGGGGAGGGAGGGAGAGTTTACACACAACTCAACAAGAAATTATGACTGTGTGCTATGAGAAAATTAAGCACACTGAAGGGGCAGCCAGCAAACCTTAAGAGTGGGAATGTAGGGAGTTTTGGGGTACAAGAAGAGAAAATACCACATAAGCTAAGACTTAAAGAGGTAGTAGTACTACAAAGGTTCACAGATATGGGGGGAAAAACAGGCATAGGGAACAGGAAAAAGAGTAAAAAGAGATGAGGCAGTAGAGAAATTTTTTTTTAGATCTATTTATTTATTTGAGGGAGAGAGAGAGCATGAGCACATGAGCAGGGGGAGGGGCAGAGGGAGAGGGACAGGGAAAGAGACTCTCAAACAGACTTCCCAATGAGTGCTAGCCTGATGCAGGGCTCAATCCCACAACACTGAGATCATGACCTGGTCCGAAATCAAGAGTCAGATGCTTAACTGACTGAGCCACCCAAGCACCCCAAGAAATCTTTATGTAGGTTTTTTACACAGAAAATGCTTTTGTGCTCTTTAAATCAGCAATGAGGTAACACTTCATCATATTTTATAAAAATTAAGAAGAACAATACATATGATGCTAGAAGAAAACATCACTCTCAGATATTAGTCTGGAGAAGATAAACTCCTGTAACATTTCAAAAACAATTTGAAATATCTGTTAAAATTTAAAATATAAACACTCTCTGGCCCAGATATTCTATTTCTTGGAAGCTCTACTATATAAACAAAAACTCCAATATGGCTATAAGTTTAAAAATATTTATTGTAGAAAAACCCACAAAAACTTGAAAATAACCTAAATGTCCATCAACAAAATAATAGTTGAATAAACTGCAGTACAGCCACATTACAATATACTATATAGCTCTTAAATATAATGTAGTAGACCAATATTTACTAATTGTGTCTTCATGATGTAAAATGAGAAAAAGATGCTGCAAAGAACTGTATCTCTAATACAATGCCACTTTGTAAATAAACACTTGCCTATACATGTGTACATATCAGCATAGTAGATATATGTGTAGATATATTATAATGGAGTAAGATATGGAAGTATACCAATTAGATTAAACCTCATTTGCTTGGTAGAAAGAATGGGAAGGTTAGGAAAAAAATTTAAGCAAGATAAAAAAAATGTATATACTATCACATTAACCAAATACGTAAAACAAAACTGTCAGTGATACAACTGGAAATGTGTAAAACGTGATTAGAAAATAAAGAGAATTCCCATATTACTTTAAAACGGCACTGCAATAAAGCACAAAAATTTTCTTCTGATATAATATCAAAGGGAAAAAAAACAGGACACCAATATATATCACAGTATGAAATAAGATAACTCAACAAAAAGTATACAATAGAAAAAAATTGGAAGAAAGTACACCAAAATTCTACCAGTGGTTATCTTATTACATTGCATGTAATCCTCATTTTAAAGGTTAAGAAAAGCGAGGTTCAGAGTGGTTAAATTCCAGGATCATACATCCCCAGTAACAGTTAAGAAGCCAGGGTCTGAACCAAAGCCTAACTTCAGAAGTTGTGCTGACTGCCATGCCACATGGCTTCACTAACCACAGAACCTATTATCCAAGTGAAACTACTGAGAGGAAAAGGGCCTGGAGAGTCAACATAAAATGCGACTTCCCAAGCAAGCCAGGGCATAAGCTCACCGCGTCTACAGCTCCCAATTATGAAAGTTTGATGACATTTAAGGGAAAAGAAAGAGAAGTAGCCAACATTATTTGACCTTAGTTCTCCTTACAAGAGAGCACTGAAAAGGAATACAAAGATAAGATTATTGATACAATCACCCAGTAGTTCTGAGGAGTTAAGAGAGTTCTACTTAAAAATTCCACTGAACAAGCATTTCACCTATAAAGTTAATATAAGACTCAGAGAATTTAAACATCAACCAACCTTGTATTACCTAAAAAGCTAAAATTGATCACAAATGTCACTGAAATAAAATATGTAAATGAATACACTGGTACCTAAGAATATACATTTAAGAAAAACATTACCTAAAAGAATAATATAAAAAATTTAAAGACTAAGTGCCAAATTAATAAAAATGCAGTAATAACACTGTTCTTTCAGTTTTCAACAGCACATTCCATTATATAAGTCTGTGTCATAAACAGCTGCAGCTAAATTACATAAGTAGGCCTGAGACTGAGCAAAGCTTTAATACAAGGACTAGGTCCTAAAATTCTGATCAACTTTGAAACAACACAAACTTGATAAATAGGATAAGACAGATAAATCAAGTAAAATAATTTGATATAATCTAATCCTGAAGTTCTGAAATTTCAACAGAGGTAAAAGCCAATTATTAATGAGTATAATTACTAACTTATCACTAAACTGTTAATATCTAAAAAGTACCAAGAAGAGGCTAAGAAAAAAAATACAGGTATGTGTGGCAGTTGGAATACTAAAAATTTATTTTACTTTGTTTTGTCTTCCTCATTAAGACAAAACAAGGCAAACAATTCTCCCTAGCTCTTTAACAGAATGCAGAAATTCGGACGCAAGCCCAGGTATTCTGCTGTAGAAGGTGCACAGAAGCAACTCTGAACATCCCTGACCGGGAGCAGCAGTTCTCACATTTTAGCACCACCAGAATTACCTGGTAGGCTTGTTCAAACAAGAGTTTGCTGGGCTCTGCTCACTGAATTTCTGATTCAGAGGGTCTGAGGTAGGGCCTGAGAACAGGCAACTGTAACAAGTGCTCAGTGATGCTGGTTCCCTTGAGACCACTTTGAGAACCACTGTCCTACCATAATGAAAAGTGCCCCACTTAAAAGGCATTCCTCCATCCAATTAACATAAAAATATTTTTTAAAAAGCAAAGGTAAAGTATAAATGCCTTAGAACTCGTCTTTATTTTTTCAAGAAACAATGACTTAAGTTTTAAAAACATAACTCTTATTTCGTTTATAAAGTAATACACATATTGGAGATTATTTAGAAACACATTATAAAGAACAAAATAAAAATCACCTATAAACTCACTTTTCAGGAAAAATCACTACTAGCATTTTGGTATTTACCTTTCTAGTTTTTTCCCTATGCAAGTGTGGATATATCTCTGTGTACATTTTATTGTGTTTTCTTATAAAATTGCTAGCAATGGAGTACTGGGAAAGAATATAAAGATAATATGATAAAAGTGTCATATCACCATACTGGTTTTCAATTATTTAACATGGTATAAGAATTTCCTAAAGTCACTGAATAAGAATCTACAGTCTGACTTTTAAAAATGGGTACATAGTTAAAATTCTTATTTAGAAGTATTTTTACAAAACAAAATGTACAAACAGGCTTCTCTTTGCATTGTACTGTGTTAAATGAAACATGCATATTGTAACATGTCCTCACTGCACAATTCCATAGTAATGATGGCAACTGTGCAAAGCAAGGACATGGTTCTAATATGCACAAATTTCAGTATCACATAAGGTAACGAATGCCATAATTATGATTCGTAATGAAGATCCTAACCCATCAAGACATTTACTACATATTTTACTATATACTGTGTTTGAACAAAAATGAAAAAATGTGTAATGAAAAAAATGTGTAAGAAAGAGCTCAACCAAAAAATAAAGACAAGACAAAATTTCTGTGCACCAATAATCTTTCTATATATTGAGGACAGAGGATGAAATGCACTTGTCAGAAAATATACAGCAATTGCCTAGAACATAAGTCTGTGTTTATAAAATCAGATACAGTAATAAAATCTCTGTAAATATTTAAATAATGGAGTTTTTTAAACCTTTGAAAGGCTAGAGTTTATATTTTTAAGGTCTATGACACATTTTAAAATAAATGGGAAAAGAATATTCTGCAATCACAAAATTTTGTTGAACTAATGCATAATCAATATTCTTTTACTTTTGATATGCAGAAACATACTACAGCTAGAGAAGAAAAGCTTTTTTACAGAGGGAGAAAAAAACTAACAAAACACGCAGAGCAAGCAATTACATGTCATCATAAGGATTTGCTATACTTTGCTTGAAACGTAAGAAATTGATGTTTTTTGTAGGTCAATTCATATGATTCAACCCAATATTTCCCAAAAGAGAAAAAACAGGTAGTAAAAAGATGCACCAATAATTATCCTTAAACAAATCATATTAAAAGAAATTGTCACTCAATTACCATATGTCATAAAGACCTAGAACTTAAATTTTACCCTATTTTCTATAAAACATTTAATATGCATTTTCCCTATATTTATATAATGTAAACAATGACAGTATCTACATTCTCATTAAAATAAACCGCTTTTAAAGGTAATGATTTTAAGTAAACATAGCCAAGCTAACAGCAAATATTCCTGTATCAATTAATCAGATTGTTTATCAGATCCTATAAAGAACAATCAAGTTCCAAGCATGTTTTACAACTTAAGTTTAATAAAAATAGAATTTACCAAACATGATATATATTTTATGACTTATTCCATTTTACATTAAAAAAAGTACCTAGAAAAAATTTGTAATGGTGGTTAAATGGATAATAGATTTTATTTCATTTATCAAGTCTCACGTCATTTCTAACAAGCATTTAAAATATGCAGTATCAGTAAATATTTCCAATCAAGATTTTGCCTGGCAGAGGAATAAAATCACAGATCTCTTTAACCATCTGTCTTAATCCTACAAAGAAAAGATTCTACTGGGCAACAACAGCTTTTTTATATTTAATATTTATTTTTTAATATTTATATTTATTTATATTTATCTCTGCCATTGGATGTATATTAAAATATCTATATTTTACTATCTGCATATAACTACAGTGAAATGTATTTTCAGGCTGAGAAATGGTCATAAACAATGAGGAAAAGAGAAACAATACACCTATCTTTGCAATTAAAACCTGCAAAACTCTCCAACTTACCCTTCTTGTACATAACCAGAATAAGCTTTTTTGGGGAAAAAAAAAAAGAAGACATATAAAAACATAATTATGCACTGGATTGAAAGAAGAATGCTGGGACCGTGCTCAGATGGAAATGATCATAGATGACTAAGAAAACAGAAATTAAAATACTATATTAAACTAATTTGTTGTTTATGGTTAAATAACAACCATGAGTCCAAAATGTGGGAGAAAGACCAGTTCTTAGAATTCATATATATCTTTTTTTAAAGTTGCCATTGCTAATAGCTTTTGATGCTGGCAGATGGCACAATTCTTAATATGCCTGACTTACTATATAAACACCCTATTCTACTAAATTAAGTCTATGTTAATAGCACAAATGTAAATACTCTGAATATTTTCACATGATTTTCATATGTTACTATAATGTTACTAATTTTAATTGCAATGTCTTACAAGTCAGCCTATTCTGTAAACTTTCAGTGGTCTCAGTATAGGATAAGAAAATGGATTTTCATATACTTTTTCTCTGCAGCTACATCTTACCTCTTCCTTCCTCTAATCTGTGTCTCCTGATTACACGTTGTCGTTTTTCTTCTTGTCGTAACTGAAGGTGTTCTTCAATGTTAACCCCAGGTACTGGGACAGCTAGATGATTGACCAAAAAAAAAAAAAAAAAACAAACAAACCACAAAGAAACACACAAAAAAAAACATATATAGATAGATACAATAATAGATATGAAAGAACTATATGAAATTCAAGAAAGTAAAAGCTAACAAAACACTGATGAAAACACAAATTATTTTTACTCGAAGAATCTTAGCAAAAAAGAGAAAAAGAGCCTTACCCTTCAGTTAGTGACACACTATTGGCTACTATATAAGCAGTACTGCATAGTTAACTATTAATTTTTTAGCACATACTAATATAAATTACTGAGCTGAGGACAAGATGTGTAGTACAATCCATCACATTACCTAACAGAAGATCTAAAGGTATCATCTCCTTCACTGCATCAAGAATTCCTCTTTGTCTTGCCTCCTGACCATCCAACTCTCTTGCACAAGCCTTGCAACACCCACACACGGCACAGCCAGATTCTCCGGAACCACAACCACAGATCCTTAAAAAATAAAAATAATTAACTGAAATGCTTCTATTCTTTCCCTAAAACTCTTTTCTATAATGTCTTTTCAGGATTTCTGAAATTAAGTTATATGAGTTAGCAATGAAATTACCCCTTCAGATCAGGATGTGCCAATTTTAAAGAACTGAATACGTATGAATAGATGGAATCACTAAAAACAAGAGTTTATTAAGCTCCTCATAGGTATAATTGGTATATTTCTACAGAAAATACAAATGGATTCTGCCACCCACAAAACCACTATTAACAAATATTTTAAAAGTTATCACAATTAGTAAAGCACCAGCAGCTTACTATTAAATGGTCTGAGTGGGTTAGTCAATTACCAAACAAACACTGTTCTCCACCAGCTAACTTAAAGGTGTGCATAGCCATCAGTAAGTGAGCTCAGCTTGCCAGCTTCATGCGTTTAGCTCCTTCTCTCTCCCTCCTTTATATGCCATCATCTCTTATTCTCTCCTTCCACTGTGTCCAATTGCCTGTTCCTCTTCCTCTTCTTTGTCCTGTTCTTATCAGTTGTGAACTAAGTGTATGACATTGGATTACAACTGGCAAGAACACTCCCAGAAGTTGCCTACAGGGTCAGTGAACAACTAACTTCCTAGTCACCTATTTCGTAGATATAGATAGAAGTCACAGCTTTAATGTTATTGCTGGATCGGAACTGAAAACCTTTAGACAGCTTCGCTGAGCCTGTGGTTATCCAGATTTGTGGTGGTACAAGAGAAAGGATCTACCTGGCAGCTGTTTTGAAAGACATAGCTAGGTGCCCTGTGAAACTCCTGGGTTTAAAATGCAAGCATTATTGACATTTTGGAAGATCACTAACTACAGGAGTAAAAACTGATAAACTAATATGCCCTACTACATTGTCTATATGCACTCTTTAAAAGATAATGTGGCATTCTAAATTATTCTAAGATATATAGCCACAATTCTATAATAATTGAAGTCATTTTTAATAGTGCAGAGTGTCCTGGCATACACTCTTATGTTAATTTTATTCATTTTTGCCTCATTAATAAATATGTCACTGTATTTGGTTAGGTACTATCCATTTAGGTCTATAGGTTTAAGTTATAAATAATTACTGGAAACTGATAGTAGATCTCTGGGGAAAAGCACATAAAGAATAATTTTAGGAAGGAACAGAGAATTCAGAAATTCATTTATGATACTTACCAAATGCTTAAGTTCAGAGAAAACTTACTGTTAAAAAATCACAATATTTCAATAGCCTAAAAGAAAGGCCTGTTATAAATGATTTATTTTCGTATGTTAGGCCAAGTATAAAATTCTCCCCAACATTCAAGGGGAAAACTTGCATTCTGATTCTGCCAAACTCACATATAAAGTTTAAAATAGTGATAACATGGGACCCCAAGGGGGGGAAAAAAGGTCCAACAAAAGCAAAAGAGGATAAAATAAACAAGTATAATGCAACTTTAGAAGTAATAGTTCCTAGAACACCTAAAATTGTGAACATAAATTTAATTTAAAAGAAAATTATATGTCCTTAATCGAGTATTTTATATATTTGATAATTCCAACCAGAAAAGATTAATGTTCAACAAAAATGGATACATATTTGGCATTAAAACAGTCTTAGGAAAAAGAATATAAATTAAGGCAGAGCCCCAAGACTTTAAGAAATGTATGACTTGTTTTTATTTATTTTTTTAAAGATTTTATTTATTTATTTGAGAGACAGCAAGAGAGATCACAAGCGGGAGGGAGAAGCAGACTCCCCGCTGAGTAGGGAGCCTGATGCAGGGCTCAATCCCAGGACCTTGGGATCATGACCTGAGGCGAAGGCAGACGCTTGACTGAGCCGCCCAGGTGCCCCTATGACTTGTTTTTTTGTTTATTTTCCATATTTTATTTTATTATGTTAGTCACCATACATTACATCATTAGTTTTTGATGTAGTGTTCCATGATTCATTATCTGCGTTTAACACCCAGTGCTCCATGCAATACGTGCTCTCCTTAATACCCATCACCAGGCTAACCCATCCCCCCATCCCCCTCCCCTCTAAAACCCTATTTGTTTCTTGACTTGTTTTTAAATAATGGTTTAAATGAATCAAATGAAAGAAAAGCAACTTAAATAAAACTGACACTAAATTAGAAATTATTATAATAGAATACAATTATTAGAATTACACGTATATGCCAATATACCCTCAAGAAACAACAAAGAATACACTCTGGAATAATTTTGAAAAGAAATGTGTTGTGCACCTTTTCTACTAATATTTTATTTCTTCAGTATTAATCATGTTCTTACCCTCCAGGGACTCTGTCCGGACGCCCACTACTGACACAACTGGCTCCATAACCCGTACAGTCTCCACAGACAGTACACACCATGCACTGCTCCAGCTTCCATTTATGCATGCCTGGAGGGCACATCATGGACTTCTCATCTTTTTCATCTAGTTCTTCTTCCAGGTCTTCATCCATTGCTGTTGCCATATTTTCAACTCCAAACCCTATTTGACAGATCAATTTATAACTTTTATGTAGATTATTCCCATGTCAAAAAAACTGATAAAATTATATAACATATACTAATCAAAATGAATATACAATGTAATGCTAAAATATAAGAGCAACAAAAATAAAATTTAATATAGGAACCACAAATAAATGCTCTCATTTCCCTTCTGCAAAAAGAGGGAAGGCAGGAACACCTCTTAGCTATTACTTTCTGCCAATCATACTTTTAATTTTTGTTGATTTTAGTCCTTCATTTCCATCCTCAGTGCCAACACTGTCATTCAACAGACCATAGAATGTCTCCCAACCATGCTCTAAGCCATGAGTCCCTCCCCTCTAGAACATCCTCCCATTACTAGCAATTGGCAAAAATTTATAAAGAAAAATAATGAAAAACTTGTCACCAAAGTTTAGAAATTATATACACAAATGAAATCATAAGTAAATGTAAAGGATAAGCTAGTGAGTCAAAGATATGTGTAACACATACAACGTAATATATCAAAAATTCCTATAAATCATTAAGGAGGCAAGAAAACTAAGAAGTTTGAAGAGATGCTCTAACATACTACTAATAGTCAGGGAATGCAAATTAAAAGAAAAATGAGGGACCCAGCCATTCTACTCCTAGTTATACGCCTAAAAGAAAAGCATACAACTTTTCACCAACATTCACTAGAAATGTTCATAGCAACTCTATTTATAATAACCAAAACTAGAAACTACCCAAATGTCTGTAATACTTGAAAAGATTCCCAAACTGTGGTATATTCCCACAACTGATTACTATACAATGAGAATGAATAATCTATAAATACTTGTAACAATATAAATGAATCTCAAAGTTGAGTGAAAAGAAACTAGACATAAAAGAGTTCATGTGACATAATTCCATATATATAAAGTACAAAAGTATGTAAAACTAATTTATGGTGTTAAACTAGAAAGGTAGGTAATAACTGGAGAGGAACATAAAGGGGGTTTCCTGGGGTGCTGGTAATATACTGTTTCTTTATCAAGGTGCCAATTATAGGAATGTGTTCAGCTTGTGAAAACTGACCAAGATCTACACTTATGCTATGTGTATTTGGCCACATGTATGTTTTACTTCAATATGACAAATAAAAAATTATAATGAACTACAATGTCATTACCATCAAACTGACAAAAATCTGAGTGTTGATACTCCTGGATGATGTGGAAAGTCAAAGATACAACCTCTTCTAAGAAAAATCTAGCAAAGCTGCAATCTACAACACCAGAAATTATACTAGACAAGGTCTCACATGTTTGCCAGGAAACATGGGTAAAGGAGGTTTTGGAATTATTGATAAGAGTGAAAAATTGGAAATAAACTCAGCTATCAGCAGGAGAATGGATAAATGGTGGTATGTTAGTGGCATGGTTTTTTACACAGCAGTTACCATGAATCATTTAGATTTACATGTACCAACATGGACATATTTCAAGCACAATGGTGAGACAAAAAAAAAAACACCTAATTTGCAGAAAAATACAGATTAGCACTTATAAAAGTATCTTATTTTTATGTATAACATATGAGTATGTAACATATTTTACATATAAAATATGTAAGACAAATAAAAAAAACCAGAAATATGACAGAGAATCAAACTCATGATTGTGTTGGATTTTGGAGAGAGAGGGAGTATAAATAGTAACCCTTGGAAGGAGAATACAGGACACCTGCACCTTATCCACAATTTATTTTTACTGAAAAATAAGGCATGTGATACACAATTTTTTCATATTATAATTTAATTTTCTGTATTTTTCTTTGTTTTTCTAAAATTTAAAATTAAAAAAATCCCTTTATGTTCTTTATGACTTTACAATCTGTATTCATTATATGTCTTACACTACTTATCTGTTTCCTAATTCATTACTTACTAACAGAGGAGGTATGATTTTTTTATTAAGTAAAAAATCTTTTAACAATTTTATTTTGGTTATTACAAAATTTACAGTAATAATCTAGAACATAGGTATAAATGTATGACAAATTTTCACAAGTTTTAGAATAATAAGGAAACAATTCTGTTGAGTTCAAAACTTTAATAAAACAATCTGAATATATATTTATATTATATATAGAAAACTAAATGGCTTCTCTCCTTTTGCCTAGTAGGCATTATCCAGAACTATGTTCACTAGTTTAGCAAGAAGAAAAAATATTTCCATTTTGGAGTAATCCATTTCTTTTCTTTCTTTTGTTCTTCCTTCTTTTTTAAAATCAATGTGCTCTAACACACTTGCTCTTTCAAAAACTAAAGTATCTTAAGTACATGCACATATAAATAAGGTACTAAAAACTCTTGATATCCAGATGAGTCTGCCATCAAAAAGATCCCAAAAGAGCTAAACTTGTTTTTGTTAATATATACAAATATTAATCCTCAAATTCTTTTGTACTTTTTTTAAAAAAAGATTTTATTTATTTATTTGAGAGAGAGAGCATGCAAGCAGGGGGAAGGGCAGAAGGAGAGGGAGTGGGAGAGAGAACCTCAAGCAGACTCCACACTGAGCCTGACATGGGGCTTGATCTCACGACCCTGAGATCATGACCTGAACCAAAATTAAGAGTTGGACGCTTAACCAGCTGAGCTACCCAGGCGCCCCAAACCCCTTTTGTACTTTAAACACAGTTCATTGCTTAATTCTATCTATTTCCTATTCTCTAGCCCACACAAAATTAAAACAGAAAACCAGCAATTGGAATGAAGGGTATAGGATAGCAATGATAGCAGCAGAAGTAAAAACTGAGAGCAAGAATGAAGTGACCAAAACCAAAACAAAAAAACCCACAAACATGACAAAGGATAAACCCCTCTTCCTGTCAATAGCCTGAGCATTAGGACAAAGCAGTAAGGTGCATCTATAATTCAGCTCTTCGTAAAGGGCCAAGTATTCTTAAGAATCATTTTTAGTTGTCGGGAACGGATGAAATTACAGGTAGCGTGTGCTATTAAGCAGGAAGATAATATTTCCCAGATAGGCTGCTGCCAAAAACAGTTAAAACTGGAAATGTGTGGTGTAAAAGGAACTAATAACGAAGTTTGAAAAATGCACTTTTCTAGAATAATTTAGTCACTCAAAATGCTGTATCAAAGAGGTGTTATTATATTTTATATAAAATTTTAAAAAATTGGGGTGCCTGGCTGGCTCAGTCAAGAGAGCATGTGACTCTGGATCTTGGGGTCATGAGTTCAAGCCCCACGTTGGATATAGAGATTACTTAAATAAATAAACTTTAAAAGAAAAAAAAGAAAGAAAAACATTCAAGTTCATTTGCTCAAAAATTAAACGTCTAAAGTATATTCAATTGTTTCAGTTATATCATGTCAAATAAATAAGAAATTCAGTGGTTTTCCTATTTTATAAGTATGATATTAAAGAGCCACTTGTTTTGAAAAGAGTTAAGATTTGTCCCCATGTTATTCTAAAAAACTTAATGAAAAAAAAGATGAAAAGAACAAACAAAATTTAATATCCACATGTCCAACACTTACCTTTCCCCCCTTGGCTCATGGCACCAGTGTCTCGTCCACACTGTCCTTTATTATTTACACCAAATGTCCAAACTTCTCCATTCTTCATTAAAACACAAGTATGAGCTTTGCCCATAGCTACCTGAGTTACAAAATGGCCCTTCAAATCTGTTACCAAACCTATAGGAAAGATACAAATTTGGTAAGGAACAACAATAAAACCTTCCTGAGTCTAGTAAATCTTCAGTATTTTAAAAGGACCACCTCAACGCAGAACTTTTTATTTCTGGGATAAAATAACCCACCAAAATGAGAAATACGTGGGCAAAAGACGGGCAACGTATCAGTAAATTAATTTTGTAAGTTTGTGATGAAGTCCCAAAATCTTAAAACATTATCATCCAGACTTGGGACAAATTTTTATTGTGGCCATTGGCTCAAGCCCACGTCTCCCAAATGTTTACTTTAAATGTCAACACTCTCAACAATTCTCAGAAGGGTCACTAATTCTCAAACTTTCCTGGTCCAAGCACAAAGGAGCCTATAAATCACGTACTTCACCTGCTTTGATTTGCCTTAAAAAGGAATGAAGGAGGGCACGTGATGTAATGAGCACTAGGTATAAGACTCATGAATCGCTGAACTCTACCTCTGAATCTAGTAATACACTGTATGTAAATTAAAATTAAAAAAATAAAAAGGATTGACAAACACAACAAAATACTTCCTGGAGTATACTGAAATCCCATTGTTTCTGTAGAAGCCTGTGAGATGTTCCAAAGCAGCATTTTTCAATCCTTTTTAACCTACAGTGCTTTCTTCCACAATCCAATAGCTAACTAGGTTAGCCAGTTCCTAAATCACTTATTCACATATTACTTTCACTATATTTGCCATAACCAAGTGCCACCCATATAATCTTAATATTTTTGCATCAATTTTAAATTGACCAAAGCATTTTTAACCTTATCAAGTAGTAACAACGGTAAAAATCAAAGACTGTTGAGTATTTCCAAGATATACTAAAATAAAGACTTCTTGAAAAAATTAAAGTATTTGTTTTATTTTGTTATATTATGTTAGCATACAGTACATCATTAGTTTCTGATGTAGTGTTCGATGATTCATTGTATTTGTTTTATTTAATTTACAAATAATATAATTCTTGTATCACACTTTGGGAAAAACCATTCCACATTATTTTCTCAGGTATCACTTTCCTAAGGTGACCTTCTCTTCCACCCTGTATTACTTAGGTCTTTTTAGCTTAAAAACTCCCATTTTTAGTACTTAGTTTATTTGAAAAAGACATGTATATTTAGCAGTATTATTTATTATTATTAATAGTACTACCTGACACACCTTGGGTCCTTACATATGTCAGGCTCTGTGCTAAGCATTTCATTAGCATTATCTTCTATAATCTTATAACAACCATATAAAGCAGGTACTGTCATAAGCTCCCCTTTTGAAGATGGAAAAAAAAAATGAAAGTAATCTCTGAAAAGTTAAGGAATTTAAGCCAGTTATAAGCCAACTAAAAAGTGGCAGTCTTGGGATCTGTGTCTATATCCATAACCATTAAAACACACCTCTCTAATACTTAAGCTGTAAAATGCCCAATTGTCTCTCAGATCCTCAAAAAGAGAAGGACCATGTCTGCCTGGTCCACCAAGCTGTGACACACTGTCAGTTCTCAATAAACACATACTGAATAAATGCACAAGTTTTCTTCAGTGCTAGGCAACAAGATCTTAGCAAGCAACAGCTATACTGAACATTATTTTTAATGAGCCCACTCCCAAATTTTGATTGACAGTTGAGGCCAACTGAGGATCTAAATATTACCACATTAAGCCAATTCACATATCAACTGAGTACAGTTCAACTTAATAATTGCTAGAAATGTGTAATATATGTCATTTCCCCAGCAATGAGACAATCACTTAAACTTCCAATCAGAAATTTCATTAATTCTGTTTTCCTTTTCACAAGAAATTCACAGGCTTTACATATTTACCAAATATAAAATCCTACCAAGTGGGCTGTCACAATCATACTCATTTCTTAAGTGCTAGAAAGAAAATCTAGTAACCAAATATAACAAGTTTTTGAGATGAGAGCTTATAAACATAAAACTCTTCATTTGGCTAGTCCTATCCCACATACCCACTCATTATACTTTTGGTTTATCAGTCACTGAGTTGCTTAACAAGTAATTCTTACGACCCTACCATGTATAAGACACTGTGCTGGGAAATGGGGATCCAACAGTAAATAAGAGAGTCCCTCCCTAACTATCTAATGGGAGAGATGGATAATTCATCAGTTATCAATCAGTTATGTTATGAAAATCATTTCCCAAGGGTACTACCAAGAACATGTCACAAGAGCATCTGAACTGAGTCTAGGGAAAGCTTTCCAGGCAAAGTAATAGCTAAGGTAGAGCCACACTAGCCATGCTCTGTGATGAGCTCTGCATGGAACTAGTCACACTGTTCCCAGCAATAAGACAGGAAGGAATCACAAAATGTTGTATTTGGAAAGAATGTGAAAAATTTAGAGAAAGCATGCTACAACTGTTAATTTTCTACACCTATCTTTCCAATATATAATGTCTAGTACTAGACTTTCTTTGCATAAGTGAAATGTGTTTAAGTTGAACTTACTTGAACTGTCAGAGTAAATGGCATCTTTCCCAAACATGTATAGCTCTCCATCCTTAGAAATAACAGAACTACTTCCATTATTGCAGGCTGTATACACCACAATCTTTCCTTCCATCTTAATTATCTTTTTAGGTTTATAGGGTTTTGATTGCCGTCTGCTCTTAGCTTAAAAAATAACATAAAACAAATAAAATTAAGGCATCTATGTATAAATAAAAATAATGGTTTGTATAAAAAGCCCAAGGAAAAAATATATGCATTTATGATACACTTCATTTATTTTCACAAAGGCCTGGGCTTCCCAACATGTCAATTAAAATGAGTCAACCTGCAAGCCTCATCTGGTTAATTAATACTTAGGCTATCACTGTCAGATCCTTTTCTTTGTTACACACTGAAATTTCCAATGAGAAACACCAATTCTCTACCAAACTTCTGGCTTCTCGGGAGCCCAATCTCTAGATTTGCTATTTATATTATTAACACCATTCCTTTATCATATCTATGATTTTCTCTCAAACTCTACCTCACATGTATTCTTATGCTAGATCCTAGAAAGCTAAATTAGTTCCTCATCCATTCAACACATATTTAAGAGGCTACACCCGGTCAGTGAAATTGTCTAAGAAGGGGAAATATATATGGAGAAGGAGTAAATAAAGTTAAATGTGGATGATGATCCACATTGAGAGCCTCTGCTCTCAAAAACTAAATCCCTGATATGAGCAAAAGATGGGAAATATGAATCTTCTGTTCTTTCAGTCAATCCCAGTTCTTGATGCCTTTCAGAGTAAAAACACATTGTTGTGCTGGGCACAATTCTGGGACTTAAAAATATCATTATGTTTTTTCATATAACATGATCCATAATACATGTATATGGTAACTACACTATTTGGTGCTCAAAGAAAGATCAATGTCCTCCAAATGCTAGAAGGAAAACTTGGCAGTGCTGAAGTTTCTCAAATACAGCAATACACTTTATGGGGATCTTTTTCCAGGTAACTTGTGTGTACACATGATTTTTACATTAGATGTTGACTTCAAACCTAATCCTCATAAGATGCTACCCCACTGTGCTAAAACAATATAAAGTATATGAGAAGTTACAAAAAGAAAAAAATGACACTTTGAGAAAAACTGAACAGAAGTATAGGAAAGATGAGGGACAAAATTGTTTATGTTTTCACTGCTTAGGAATGATTTCATTACAGAAAAATAATAAAAAGAATAGTGACCCATAACTAACACTATTACACAGGTTACATAAGGTTTACTGCCTTCTGAAATATATATTCCTTATAAAATTTTGGGTTACATAAAATAACATACTATAATAAATAAGTTTTTTAAAATAACACCAATGAACAGATGAACAGTAGTGTATCCATAAAGCATCATCAATTTTTTTTATTCATGAACTCTAGAACGAAATCAGCACTTACAATTCTTTAATGAATAGTACAGCACCACATAATCAGCTGATTATGCCCCAATGTAAAATCCTCTATGAATTTGAAGTTAGTGCTATTGAAATTGATATACCTCATGTTAATAAGTTCCACAATATTTTTACTGAATGTCCAGTTGATCAGTCAACTTACTTGACTCTCCATCTTCTCCTTTACTAGCAGATCCTGTAAAGAATATGCTTCCATCTTCTGCAACTAAAAGGGCATGAGAGCCATCGTGTCCAACTGAAAAGTGTACAATCTTTGGCGATTTTGTAATTGGTAGCTCAACCCATTTTCCTGCTGAAGGACCACCTTGCTTGATTCCAAGACTCTGGTACTTGCCAGTATAATATATCTTGTATATATATATAAAAAAAGAGAGACAGAAAGACAGAGAGAGAGAATTATTGTACCTTTTGGAATAGTGTACCATGCTTCACATGAGAAAAAAAAAAACTTCCATATCTTACTGAAAAACAAAAAGAACCTGAAACCAAACTGTTTTTACACTATTCAACTTCTGTGAGATCAGCAGGAGAGAAATATACATATTTTTCACAAAGATCCAGTTCTTAATAGCTTTTTCATATCTACTCAGGTATAATCTTTCATTATAAGTCTTCTGAATAGATATGAATAAATATACTTCACAAATATACTCTAATCTCACAACAGTAGGAACTTCGTAAAATTCTCAACTATTTTTCCCAATGTAAAAACACCCTACATACAAATATACTATAATTGCCTAGTAATTTTAATTTTCAAAATTCTTTTAATTACCTTACTTTAACCTCACACCCATTAGATAAAAAGCTCCTATCTCTATAGATTGACCTCTACAATCTGTGACTTAATTAATCTTGCCTCTACTTCCCTCAACTTGTAGTCTCTCTATTTCTGCACATTTACAGAAATTTGCAGTAAATGTGTTCATCAAAATGAACTCAAAATGTGAATTCATTCCAACTCAAAAAATTACAAAAAGCTCCGTAATTAAAATAAACATTTGTAGGAATGGAACATTTCAAAAAGTTTATAAAGTTTTACACTCTTATATGTCACAACTTTCTTTTATACTATTTCAACATGAATAAAAGTTCACCATATTAAAATAATAATTTAAAATAAAAAATTTAATTATGTTTAAACATGTGAACTATGTAAACTAATCAATTGATTATACCAATTGACTATCTCATAAAGCACAGAATGTTCATTTTTCATCCTAAAGAGTAATTTACCTTTCCACTTGCTGTTTTCATTAGTGCAAACTCTCGTCCTGCACCAAGAATTGCTGACTCCTCATCAAATCCTGTACCTGATAATACAAGACTAATAAATACTACTATATTTTTAATATGAATAATGTAAATCATAATTTCACACTATTTTGAGTGATTAAAAAGTCATCTCAATTAATACCCTTCAAAAACAAGGATAACAATCACTGTGTTGAATCACTATGTTGCACAACTGAAACTAATGTAATATTGTGTGCCAACTATACTTCAATAAAAAGAAAAAACAAGAACGATGAAATGTCATATGATGCCTACCTTTAAAAAAAAAAATTAACAATAGATACACTACTCCAAGGAAAAATAAGGTTACCATAAGCTTTTTAATTTGTTTCAAACTAGTGCCAAGTTAATTTTTTAAATATAAAAAAATTTTAAATCCATGTCAGCAATATTCCTTGAATGAATGAATGAATAAATAAATTTTTATTGAGTATTATTAGGTATCAGGCACTAGAGAGTGCATGAACCTTATCCTCTCTGATCTTCATAACCATACTGCCTGGTTTACAAATGAAGAAATATAAAGTTTGATGAAGTTAGTCCATACATAGATTCATCTGGACTTGGACAATACCATGCAGATATTTGAATTAAGGTATATCAGATTCCTTGCTCCATGTTTTTCCACAGAAGAACATTTCATGTAGCTACTCCATGTATCTGAATACATATGTGTGCATAAACAGAAAGACCCTTATGCACGTTTTCAAACTGTAAAACTATGAGTAAATAATTATATATGACATATTTTATGACTGTCTAATTATACAAACTACTTATTAGTTTATGGGCTTTTTAAATTTAAAAACTAATTTCAGTACTTTTCTGTGAAGAATTACAAAAACACTACATAATTAAATAAAATATGCAAAATGAACCACTCATGTCAAGTTTATGAAATTTAATGAGGTAACAGTCAAAAAAGTGGGTCTTGCAAAGAATGCCACAAGCTAAAAATGGCACCATTAAACCTGGAACAGCATGGCAAACCAAAATTGAGAGCCTCACGGAAACTAAGGATCCTAATTACTACTATGACCCTGCAAGAGTACATATACTAAAACTGAGATATACTCTGTGTGGTCGTCTCTATTTCTGTATCCAAATGAAAGATTATTAATCAGTTTGTTAGGCTAATTACCATTTTCACAATCTATGAGAGCATTCTATGGCTATGTTGAAAATTTGTTCAAGTAACAAAGGTTTCAATGAGAGAACTATGTTTATTAATGTAGTAATATTTACAAGTTTTCAAAATTTTAAATAACTGAATATAGAACATAACAATTAATGATGTCCCTAAATGCTACCTATAATTCTTATCAGATTAAGTTTATTTTCATTTGCTCTACTCAAAATGAAAAAGGGAAAATTATTAGTCACTTCCTTAAAATGGTGTTCATATAGCACACTCTGTTTAAAGGTCTTATTTTCTAGCCACTTATACATATTAATTCATAAGTTGCTTTATAGTAATAGCAAAGTAACCACCAAAATACTACTGCTCAAAATACAATATGAGTTTTCAAAAGAATAAAGAATCTGAAAATTTAAATATGGGAGAAAGGCTTATTTGGCTATCTTACTTATAATATGCAAGTCCTTTTCCAGGTCAAATAGTGAGATACCACAGGCATGTAAACATTTTCTGGCCAGTTTAAGTTGTAATTCTTGTTGTAGCACAGGTTCAGTGCTTGTGGCAAATATTCTGACAACAAAGCCATCCTAAAAGAAATAAAACATTCAGAGTAATATGTTGTATAAATTGATCTTTCAAGGCTTTCTACTGTCTAATTAAGATCAAATAATTTATGAAAAAAGGCTTCCATTTACACCAGCTATTCATGATTCAGAGTACTTACATCTCTTGAAGCAGCTATCTGATTAATATATTCTCCATCAGTGAATAAAATATTTTGACCTTCAGTGTGGCAGTCTGTACAAAAAGAGGAAAAAGTAATTATATTACAATATAAATAAACAGCTCACAAAATGACTTTACACCTCTGTTGGAAGTCAGAAAGAGTTCTCCACGCAATAAGGATAAATTTAAACTTAAAGGGATACTGTGCTTTTTAATAAAGAATTACAAATTAGCAGAAACTAAATAATTCAACTATTATTACTTATTACATTTTGTGCTTACACTTATAAATCTTCCATAATCAAGGACCTGAAAGCCCACCTAATTTCAAAATGAATTAGTATGAGATGTAGTCTGATAATAAACATGCATCATGATGAACAAACTATAATATTGGTTATAATCATTTCAATACAATCACATGCGATGTAGCAACACTCTACCCTCTGACATACATGACAGTCATTAGTGTCACAGAAAAATACAGATAGACCTAAAAGCTTCTGCATTTGAGGTCTATGGTATCCAATTACAGATATCCCTTGCTTTATTAAATAGAACTGAGAAGTTTAATAGTTATTCCCAGCATTTTTTGAATTTTGCATGCTATACATTTGTGTGTGTGTGTGTGTGTGTGTTTTAAGTAAGCTCAAGGCCCAACATGGGGCTTGAACTTACGACCCCAATATCAACAGTCACATGCTCTACCAGCCAGGAGCCCCATAGCATGCTATACATTTTTAAATGGTCATCTGCTTCATAGAACAAACACATCTAAGCTTATGTATTTCCTCTGTCTGAAAGCGCTCACATATTTTGGCTGGAATAATGTGCTTTGTCAATACTGTACGTATCTCTGTGGAACAGTGCATATATACTCTGATCAAAATAATGCACAAGTGCCATTCTAACAAGGGATACCAGTATTACAGAAGGACCGCTGGGACATGTGTTAGTGATTGCTACTAAATAACATGAAACTACAAGCAAAATCAACATCTAAGTATAAACCGTATCCTTTTGGAAAAACAAATGTTCAGCAAGCAAGTATAAGAGCACACACACTTCCCAAAATAACTGCAGAGAACTAGGATGAATCTCTCCATTAATTACAACACACACAAAAAATAATATTTCATTTCTATTTGCACCTGAATCAACAAAACATAAAATTCTGGTTTTGGAATGCAGTAATGGAGCCCACCCAAATAAGCTGGATTACTCCATATCTTTGCCCAGGAGCTTCATACTAGCATACCTCCTTATTATAAATATGCAAAACACAGGCAGACCCTTACCAAATAGAGAATTCAGTGATCACAAACTGGAAATAGAAACTGGGAGACAAGGCCCACTGGTAGCCCAAGAGACTTGGTAATCAAAGAGAGGAGAAATCGAAAGAAAGAGTTCCTAGTCCACTGTACAGAATACAAAGAGGCGCAAGAAAGATGCTTCTCAAGCTCTAAGCAGTAAGATTTTAAACTAAAAAGCAAAGAAGAAAAACTCATTATAATTTCAGATAAATGCAGGGGTGAGGAAGTGAAGCGGCGCAAGAAGATTGGCAAAAATTCTCATGATCTGAGGCAATCTGTCACCAGACACGGAGTGTAAATGACATAAGGGTACAATATAAAAGATATGCCAACATATAAAGGCTAAAATGACAACAGAAAAAAAGTGTTCTAAGTTCATCAATGCTAGGTTGAAAATAACTCATTTATAAGTTAGAATCTAAGACAGGTTAGAACATGAAGCTCAAGGAATTACCAGATTTGTGTCAATTTTAAATATGGCATATTCATTATCGTCTATGAACCTGACAATTTATTTCTGCTTCTTCTGGATGTGAAAACTAACAAGTTGCCCCCAGCTAGGGGAAAAAAGTGCTATTGAAGAAACTGCAGTCCAGATCAAAGAAATGGAAAAATGATGATAGGCTTCCTCAGGCTTGAGGGCAGGTCTTCCTGCTGCATGATTTCAGAAAGATCTTCTCCTTATCCTTTCTTTATCCAGCATGTAATAAGACATCATCTTCAGGAAAATATCTGCCAGTTAGGAAGACACACGGCACAGGACTGTCCTCCCAAAGTTTGGTTCATTCTTCACCTTGAATATGGTATGTATTTATGAAACAAAGAAAGCCACACTTGTACTGTTAAAAGTTGCATTTCAGGTTAAATGATGTAGACTGATTTAAACTGAACAAAAACATTAGCAAGTCATTTTTTATCATGTTGGAATAAATAAAACAGCTATAGGGAGGCCATTTTCAAATGATCTTCTCAGTCACAATCTTTATTAATTGATCAGCATTTCTCAGAAGTAAATTCTTTATATTAGTATTCATCTGTTGGGAGGGGTAGTATATTTAAGAATTTTTCTTCCAGGACATTATTCTAAAATAACATGCACAAAGAGTGATAGGGATGCTCATTACAGTGTAATTTATATGGTAAAAAAATTGGAAGGAACTTCCATTCCAATATATTAATCAATGAAATATACTTTTTAATATTAAAATGATATTGTGAAGGACTATTTAATGGTCTGGAAATATATTCAGAATATTAAGTGAAAGGGATAGGTTAAAAAAGCATTAGATAGCATACGACCTCTTTTTTATAACACTGTCCATTCATACACAGAAAAAAGACAGGATATTTACCAATATGCTAACAGTGTTTATATATGGGAAGTGGAGTTACAATTAGTTTTGATTTTTTTTTTTTGCTTATATGATACTTATACAATAAATGTGATTTTTTTAATATAAGTATGTGTGTGTGTGTGTGTGTATACATATATATGGGGATGCAGGTAATTATTTTAAAATTATCATTATCATCACCATCATCACCAGAGACATGGTTCATCCAGGATTTGTGGTGATTAAAAAAAAGAAAAACAAAACAAAACAAAAACCTACAGGTGTATCTGAAAACAGTTATTTACAAAATGGCTTTAATAAGTTATCTGTTTTCCACAGTAGCCTTTTTTGTGAAACACACATGAAATGTGGCATTTACCTTAACACGGTGTCATGTACAGTAATTTGGATATATATATGCATGGCAATGTTCAAATAAATGTTTGATGAAGTCATAAGAATATTTTAAAAATTAACAACCAGCTTGGGAGCAGTTATCCTTCCAAATGTATTCTTCAGAAGTAGTTCTCATTTTCAGATGGTCAAGTGCTTAGAAGTAATATTGCTGCTTTCCATGAAATTATTGATATACACATTAAACATTTAAGGTTTTAATATAAGCAAACTCCTTCATTATGCATTTAAGGTATTTCCAAATTCAAGGACCTTATAAGGGATAATGTATTATGCATCTGCCCAGTGGTCCACAAAATTTAAGATCCACTGCTCCAGCACTTAGACAGTGATTTAAGTGATAAATACAATGAATTAAGTGATAAATATGTATGTGCAACCTCAAAATTAAAGCAAGTGAATTGTGTCCAAAGTGTCTTATCAGAGTAGTATTAAAAAGTATAAATGATGGAATTAAAAAAAATTCCTAATCCATTTAAAATCTGTGTCTGAAAACTATAAAGAGGAAAACCTAAAGTGCACTGTTGTTAAAGTAAAAATAAAAATTAATAGAGGGTTCTTCATACCAAGTTATATGAGAGCCAGAGTCATCCTATTATTAGGAGCAACAAAGTAACCTCACACCCCCTAATTCAGCAGCTGAAACTACCTTGGTGGGGGTGAGGGTACGAATCAGGCTGTAGATGGGCAGTGATTGGAAAACAAATATTAAAACACTTTATACAATATTGCCAATGTCTGTTTTCCTCACATGCATTAACTTTATATAGACTATAAAATATTTTGTATGTCAAGATTTTTTTCAGCCTATTTGTAAGCAAGCACTATTCCTGGCTAATCACTTTTTATGTGTCTAAATGGCCTAACATGCACATCTCTTAAAATCACCTGTGAAGAAAACAAATGGCTAGTTGAATAACATACCTGGCAACATTACTGTACCATCTTGTTCCAGTGTTTCAGGGCTTATTCTTATGGCTGTCATGCTGTGGTTATTAACATCTCTATACAATAAATAACCCTGAAAACAAAAAATTTTGCTGTGTTATGTGTTAACATTTTTTTTCATTAGCTACTTAGCAGAAAAAGTAGTCATACAGGTCTGTCTGTATAGTTTTTTGAGGTATGGTAATATGTCAATATTGATATCTAAAACAGATTTAAGATGAAAAATATAAGAACATGGGTATGCTTTAGTAAGAGGAGGAACTGTACACTACTGGGTATCAAGTTAACCTATTACATTCTCAGATACCTACATTAGAGACACCACCCAGGACAGCATAGACATTTTGTTCAAATGATTTTATCACTCGCCAAGTAAATAAGAGAAATGACCATTGTTACTTTAACAAATATTTTAAGGAAAAATAGCTAAAATATTTTGGTTAATATTTAGAAACGAATAGGGTAGTGGTTTTAGATGGAATGATATGCCACTGAACATATTACCATGTCATTATTTCTTACATAAAATACTATAGTGGCAAATAAAAATTTGATGAGATGTTTTGAATCAGGTTAACTTTTAAGAGACAATCACTGAGTAATTAGACATATAATATTTAATTTCAAAATCTCCCCAATAGTTGATATAGCAGAATTATTTTTCATAGCAACAATAATTTCTTTAATTTTCAAAATGCTTTCAAATATCTTTTATCATTTGATGATGACAATAAGCTGTGAGCTGGGCAATACAGGTATGCAGGGATATCTTTATTCCATATCCTTCCACAAGGGAGCTTGGACTTTACCTCTCAGGAAGGGACAGTATGGAACTAAACCTTCTGGCCCTTTGTCCATCCTTCATCTGCTTCTCTCCATGGGAGGTACAGTAAGGTATCTGATTGCTGACAGCCATTTGGTCACGTCAGTCAGGTGATGAGATCACAGCATTAAGAAAGCAACACAGGCCTAGCTCTTTTCTCTTTGGTGATACTTTGCATGATCCTCCATACAGGTAGTTGTTCACTGGGCAGACCACACACTGCTGCCCGGAGGTAATTTAGACTTAAAACGAAGGGTCTAGTGGCAAGAAGCTCTAATTTGGACTCAGGTCACACAGATACACTCCCAATTCATGTTTGCTAATGGTAGTGGTGGTCTTTGATTCTTATCTAGAGATCCACTTAAACAAGAATTCCAACGGAAGACATTTTTATGCCCATTTTATAGCTAAATAACAGAGGATCAAATAAGTTAACTAAGGTGTCCAAAGTCACACAGCTAGTAAGGATCGGGGCCAGAACTAAAAGTAAACCTCTTATGAATTCTAAGCCAATGTTCTTTATATTACACTGTATCATTGTTATTAGCCATAATATTAAAAATACACCATATCTGTTTAAACAGAAGTGACGTTATTTATTGATCAAACAAGTACAAGCCACATCTTCTAAAAGACAGGAAAGAAAAGTTTGGTTTATTATGGATATTCTCTTACCTGAGCATACCCTAACCAAGACTTTTTTTCTTTTCTGTTTCTGATGCGAGATGTAGAATTATATATATGGCCCTGCAAAGTAACAAAAAAGTTAGCCGATCAACAGTTTCATAATTAATAATCAATGAAAAATAACACAGATGGATGACATTTAATACTTATGTTTCCATCATGACTTTCAAAGAAATATTATTACATCAAAATTAAACAGTACTCTAAAAATTCTGAAAACAAAACACAATTCTGGATAGACATAACTTCTGCTATAATGAAGAACTATAAGGAATCACATTACCCTAACTGTTCCACTGTATCCAGAGCCTATTTTGTATAATCCATCCTTGCATAACAGATAAAGAAAAAATCCATCATTCTGAAGTAGACATTGATCATCTTCATCAACGGATATTTCTTTTAATGGCCACTTGTGCATTAAAGCTGCTTTCTTAATGCCATTGCTAAACCAGTCCTGAATTTGGATTTTTCCCACCAATACTGCCTGTACACTTCTCTGTAGGGAATTTAGTATCATTGGCACCTATTTAAAAGACAAGAAATAAATAAATAGGTATTTTTAAATGTCGCAAACATAAAACAGACAAAATAAAGATACTTCAGAGTATTCAAAGATACATCATCATTTATGAGAAAATCAACTGTTCGGAATGATCATGGTTTGGCACATCAGTAAAAACTACTAAGTACACATTTATCTATAAGAAGCAAATCTCAAGCAGCCCAAGATAAAAATGTCAAATTCAAAGAATATTAACTTGCATTTCTGGCTGAAAACACTGAAATATGCATCCTTCTCCAAGACACCCAATAACCAGTATTGCCTATGATTTCAAGTTTTGTGGATGGAAACATACTAGATTAGTAAAAAGTATGAACACTGGATATAAATAAAATTATGTTGGATTAGAATACACACAAGCCAAAAAATCTTTTGTAGGATATGCATAATTATTAATACCCTTCCTGATAACAAAGCACAAATTTAAGAAGAGAATGGTGCGGTATAGCTTCTACAGATGAAACAAAATTTCCAATGTTTCTCTTCCACTTTGTTTCTCCATTATTACTAATGCCCATCAACATCAACAAGATTCCATGATATGAAAACTCATTTGTGTTAATTGTGTATTCATTCAACCTTCATTTATCATTGGATATCAATATTTATCAAAGACCTGCCAAATACCTGGCACTGTAACTGAGTCGTCAACAGTCACCAGCACGGGACCAGCATTCTGCTAGCAGAGGAAATTCTGTTCCTCATCTTTTGTCTCTCTTTTACCACATCCAACAACACAGCCAGACCCCAGGGCATGACTCAGCCATTGTCCAACACGGCAGCCATTAGCCACATGCGACTACTGAGCTCTTGAAATGTGGTTAGTGCTCTAAATACAAAATACATACTAGATTTTGAAGACTTAGTATAAAAACAAGAATACAGAATCTTAATAATAATATTACACTGATTACACACTAAATGAATTTTTTGGATATACTGAGTGAAATACGTCATTAAAATACGTAATTAACCACACCTGTTTCATTTTACCTTGTTAATGTGGCTAATAAAAATTTTTAATTATACATGTAGACTACATTATATTTCTATTGGGCAGCATTCTGTAGAGGGAAGAGCTTTCACAGGGTAAGTGACCCACTGTTCACAGATACATTCTCCTCCCCTTCCAGTTCTAAAGCCTCTGACTCACCCAAAATAATTTATACTATATGTATACATAGTATACACATATAATAGAATTATACATATAACATATACATAGTTGAATACTACAAATTCTCTCCCTAGAAGCAGCTATATTAAACTTATAGGTGTTTTATCTAGAATCACTATCCACATTTCCATATAATATGCCAAAGCTTCCATTATTAATTTGTTTCAGATACTTTCTCTGTTGGTGTCTATTATGAAAGATGATGCCCCTACTCCCATCCCAAATCCTCAAAATTGAGCTATTATAATAATTTCTGGTTACATTAGTATTCAAAGGTCATTTACTATGACTGTGTAATCATGGTTCATGAACCAAATTGTATAACATACTACATTTCCCTCTTGTGTAATTTTTCTTTTTTTGGTTAAGTCAACAATTGCCCTATTTTTGCATTTGCTAAGTTTGCTCTATACCTACTCCTAAGTGTTCCCCATGCTCCTCTCAATAAAGTCACAAACACATCATTTCTTTTTTTAAAATTTTTTATTGTTATGTTAATCACCATACACTAACCATCAGTTCCCGATGCAGTGTTCCATGATCCATTGCCCACGCACAACACCCAGTGCTCCATGCAGAACGTGCCCTCCCCAACACCCATCACCAGGCCAACCCATCCCCCCACCCCCCCTCCAGAACCCCCAGTCCGCCCTTCAGAGTCCATCGTCTCCCATGGCCCGCCCCCCCCGACTTACCCCCTACTCTTCCCCCCTTGCCATCCCCCCCTTCTTCTCTTAACATACGCTGCACCACCTGCCCCAGAAGCACAGATCCGCGATCCAACAGTCCCGCACAACTCACAGCGCTCACCACAGCACACATCCCACCCAACGTACATCACCCAGCCACGCCATCCCTCCCATCCCCCACCACTACAGCAACACAGGTTGTTTCTTGAGATTAAGAATTCCTCATATCAGTGAGGTCATATGATACATGTCTTTCCCTGATTGACTTATTTCACTCAGCATAACACCCTCCAGTTCCATCCACGTCGTTGCAAATGGCAAGATCTCATTCCTTTTGATGGCTGCATAATATTCCATTGTGTATATATACCACATCTTCTTTATCCATTCATCTGTCGATGGACATCTTGGCTCTTTCCACAGTTTGGCTATTGTGGACACTGCTGCTATAAACATTGGGGTGCACGTACCCCTTTGGATCCCTACATTTGTATCTTTGTGGTAAACACCCAGTAGTGCAATTGCTGGACCGTATGGTAGCTCTATTTTCAACTGTTTGAGGAACCTCCATACTGTTTTCCAGAGGGGCTGCACCAGCTTGCATTTCCACCAACATTGTAGGAGGGTTCCCCTTTCTCTACATCCCCGCCAACATCTGTCGACAAACACATAATTTCTGCTCTTCCCACTTGGCAACACCCCTCATGAAACCCTGCTCTGACCTAGACTAAGGAAGAGGCAGGAATAGAAGTTAAAATTATTCCATATCTTGCATGTTGCAAAGCATCTTCTTCATCCCTCAAACATGACTGCCAGCTGAGCTACGTGTAGTGAACATCATTTTCTCTCAGAACGTGGAACACACTGTTATCTTTTATGCCAGTGCTGCTTTTGAGAAGTCACCCGATGCCATTCTGCTTGACCTTTGTTACATAATCGGTCTTTGCTCTCTGGAAGCTTTATTGTCTGTTAATTAACAGTGTTCTGATTTGCAAAGCTCTAACTTGGTGTGGGTTTTTTTTCATAACGAATGCTGGGCACTCAGGGTGTGTTCTGTCAGTCTGAACATGTGTATCTTCAGGGGACAGGAATTTTCCTTGTAAGATTTTTAATTTCCTTCTCTCTGCTTGAATACCTATTAGGTATTAGATTTCCTGGTTAAATCCTCCAGTTTTATTTTACATCACCTGTTTTCTCTCTTTTCTATTTTCTGGACACTGCTTCAACCTGATCTTCTAACTCTTCTACTGATTTTATTGCTGCTATCTTAACTTATAAAAATTCTTTCCTGTTCTCTAAGTTTTTTTTCTAAAAATAGAATACTGATGTTTCTATTATCCTTCATCAAAATATTATTAGTTTTCTTAGAGCTTCTTTTGTTCTTTATATTCTTTTTATCCAAATTATTTATTATCTTTTACTATTACTATTCTTGATTTGGGGGATGTTTTTCACGTTAGCCTAGTGATTCTTGGTTGTACACTTTTTTTTGTTGCTGCACTATTTTATTTATTTTTTGTTATTTTTTTAGTATTTCAAGTTTTTATTTAAATTTTAGTTAGTTAAAATATAGAGTAATTTTAGTTTCAGGAGTAAATTTAGTGATTCATCACTTACAGATAACACCCAGTGCTCATCACAAGTGCCCTCCTTAATACCCATCACCCATTTAGCTCATCTTCCCCACCCACCTCCCCTCTAGCAACCCTCTGGTTTGTTCTCTATAGTTAAGAGTCTATCTAATGGTTTGCCTCCCTCCCTCTCTCCCTCTGTTTTTTTCTTTCCCCTATGTTCATCTGTTTTGTTTCTTAAATTCCACATGAGTGAAATTATATGATATTTGTCTTTGACCAGCTTATTTCACTTAGCATTATACACTCTAGATTCATCTATGTTGTTGCAAATGCAACATTTTATTCTTTTTGTTGGCTGAGTAATATTCCACTGTATTTTATGTGTAATATACCACATCTTCTTTATGCATTCATCAGTTGATGGACACTTGGGCTCTTTCCATAATTTGGTTATTGTTGATAATGCTGCTATAAACAGCAGGGTGCATGTGCCCCTCTGAATCAGTATTGGGTAATCACCTAGTAGTGCAATTGCTGGGTCATAGGGTAGTTCTGTTTTTAACTTTTTGAGAAACTGCCACACTGTTTTCCAGAGTGGCTGCACCAGCTTGCATTTCCACCAATAGTCTAAGAGGGTTCCGCTATCTCTGCACCCTTGCCAACATGTTATTTCCCGTGTTTTTAATTTTAGCCATTCTGACAAGTGTCAGGTGGTCTCTCACTGTAATTTTGATTTGTATTTCCCTGAGGATGAGTGATGTTGAGCCTCTTTTCATGTGTCTGTTAGCCATCTGTATGTCTTCTTTGGGAAAATGTCAATTCATGTCTTCTGCCATTTCTTACCTGGATTATTTGTGTTTTGAGTGCAAACTCATTCTACAAGGCCAGCATTACCTTGATTCCAAAACCTGACAAAACCTCACTAAATAGGAGAATTACAGGCCAACATTCCTGATGAACATGGATGCAAAAATTCTCAACAAGATACTAGCAAATCAAATCCAACAGTACGTTAAAAGAATCATTCACCACGATCAAGTAGGATTTATTCCTGTGCTGCAAGAGTGGTTCAATCTCCACAAATCAATGTGATACACCACATTAATAAAAGAAAGGATAAGAACTACATAATCCTCTCAATAGATCCATAAAAAGCATTTGACAAAATAACAGCATCCATTCTTGATAAAAATCCTCAAAAAGTAGGAATAGATGGAAAATACCTCAACATCATAAAGGCCACATACGAAAGACTCCCAGCTAATATAATCCTCAGTGGGGAAAAAACAGATTTTTCCTCTACAGTCAGGAACTAGACAGGGATGTCCACTCTTGCTACTATTACTTAACACAGAACTGGAAGTCCTAGCCTCAGAAATCAGACAATAAAAAGAAATAAAAGGCATCCAAATCGGCAAGGAAGAAGTCAAACTTTCACTATGCACAGATGACATGATACTGTGTAGAAAACCTGAAAGGCTCCACCAAAAAATTGCTAGAACTGATACATGAATTTAGTCAAGTCACAGAATACAAAATCAATGTACAGAAATCTGTTGCATTTCTATACAGCAATAATGAAGCAGCAGAAAAAGAAATCAAGGAATTGTCCCATTTATAATTGTACCAAAAACCATAAGACACCTAGGAATAAACCTAACCAAAGAGATAAAAGATCTGTACTGTGAAAACTACAGAACACATGAAATAAATTGAAGATGACACAAGGAAATGGAAAAACATTCCATGCTCATGGATTGGAACAACAAATATTGTTAAAATGTCTATACTGCCCAAAGCAATCTACACATTTAATGCAATCCCTATCAAAATACCTACTAGCATTTTTTACAGAACTAGAACAATCCTAAAATTTGTATGGAACCGCAAAAGACCCGAAATAGTCAAAGCAATCTTGAAAAAGCAAAGCAAAGCTAGAGGCATCCAATTCCAGACTTCAAGCTATATTACAAAGCTGTAGTCATCAAAACAGTATGGTACTGGCACAAAACAGACACACTGATCAATGGAACAGAACAGAAAACCCAGAAATGGACCCACAACTATATGGTCAACTAATCTTTGACAAAACAAGGAAGAATATCCAATGGAGAAAAGACAGTCTCTTCAACAAATGATTTGGGAAAAGTAGACAGCCACATGCAGAAGAATGAAACAACCTCTTTCTTACACCATACACAAAAATAAATTCAAAGGAGAGGAAAGATCTAAATGTGAGACAGGAAACCATCAAAATCCTAGAGGAGAACACAGGCAACAACCTCTTTGACATCAGCCATAGCAACTTCTTACTAGACATATCTCTGGAGGCAAGGGAAACAAAAGCAAAACGGGATTCATCATGATAAAAAACTTCTACACAGAAAAGGAATCAACAAAACTAAAAGGCAACCATCAGAATGGGAGAAGATATCTGCAAGTGACATATGTGATAATGGGTTAGTATCCAAAATCTATAAAGAACTTGCCAGACTCAACACCCAAAAAACATATAATCTGGTTGTACACTTAGTTTTAAGAGTAAGCTACTAAAAAAAATGGTAGGAAGCTCGGTATGAATGGACAGGATTTGACAGATCACCTGATTTGAGCTCACCTCAAAATGATCACACCAAGATTGAGTGTTTCATTGGAGGACCCCCCCCACAAATGTCTGCATTTGTGGGTCTTTTCTCACTCTTTCTCCAGAGAAGAATCTGCCAGTCTTTTTCCTAGAAGCTATAATAAGTCTTATGGCCACTGTTCTGGAAACTTAGTGAGGATTAAGAAATTTCATCACCACTACAAAGACTTTCATTAAATCTCCATTTTCAGCCTAGCTCCTAATTCCACTCTCAATTGTGGCTAGTTTCCCCTGGCCTCTCTGGCTCTTTAGACAGCAAACCTATCTCTCTGGGGGATGAGAGGACAGCTGCTTGGCTACGAAGGGCAAAAAAAAAAAAACCGGCTCTGGGGTTCTCTACTTTTCATTATACAGATTTCCAATCAATTTTCACCTCATGCCCTCACCACCACTTTCTAGGTACCTATTACTTCCAATTCCAAATCCTATCTGGAGTTTTAGGTGAAAATCAACTTACTTTCTATGGGCATTAGCCTCTTAAGGAACTTAAATTTAAGCTTTCCCCAATTTCTATTTTTCAAAAATATGTCCCATTCTTAAAAGTTTATACTTTTAAAAAAAATTCCTTTATTAGAACCTTAGTGGAGATTAGGGAGGAGCAGAAATTAACATGTTTCTTCAACATGACTCTATTTCTCTCATGCTTTCTAAAGAGTACTTAAGTTGTTTTTATTTTTTTTAAGATTTTATTTATTTATTTGACAGAGAGAGACATAGCGAGAGAGGGAACACAAGCAGGGGGAGTGGGAGAGGGAGAAGCAGGCTTCCCGTGGAGCAGGGAGCCCGATGCGGGGCTCGATCCTAGGACCCTGGGATCAGGGCCTGAACCGAAGGCAGCCGCTTAACAACTGAGCCACCCAGGCTCCCCTAAAGAGTACTTTGTTTCTACTAACTCCAAATGATGGTGCCTTTTTTTCTATGTGCTTTTTGTTTGTGAGCTCAGATGTGGTTTGTCTGTGGGAAGCCTCTGAAGCTTGGAGTTCATTCCTCCAAAAAGGATTTTAGTCTCCTTCAATAATAAGGTACTTCATAGTACTATCATCCCTGCCCTATTTTAAACTCTCAGCTTAAGCTTTCTGGAACAAGGTAAGTAATATGCATTTGAATCCCAAAAGAATTTGAGATGTTAGAGTTATACATTCTCGGGGAAGATTTTTCTCCCTCCACCCATAGCCTGCCCAAGACAGTTCTGTGACATGAAGTGGTGGTGGAATGGCACTAAATCATGAGGAACATTGTAAGCCATGTTAAGATAATAGGCATTATTTAATATGGTGTTTGGGCTGGAGACAGGGATGCAGGGACGGGGCAGGTCTATAGAGAACCTTAGCTTTTGATTCAGGGGATCTAGTCGTTGTGCACAGGCTAGTGCCTATTAAGCAAATACTACAGTCAGACAGATATGCACACAAGTCCTGTCTCTGTTAGCTGGAAGCTCTAAATACTGTAACTATACCAAACTTCTTTCAGTCTTCAGTATTCCACTCTTACTCTTATCTTCCTGCCTTAGCACATGGATACCAAGAACATTCTCCCTCCACATCCCCAACACTAACACCTCCTCTGGCCAATTCAACTCATCATTTAGACTCCACCTCGTATCCTCTGAGATGAGTCTACAGACAAAAATAAATCACACAATGCCTAATAAGCTCATGTGTTTATGGTCACTCTATTTTAAAAAATTTGGTGTATGATATGTAAATGTTTGTGTTATTTCACTAAAATTTAAGAATTATTTGTGTATTTTAAGCATGTGTTTAAATTAAAATTTTGCCAAACCTCAAAGCACAGCTGCAGAACAGTTTTGAAAACCACCGCGTTAGAGGAACTTCAAAATAATTAAGGATCATAAAAAGGGAAAAGAAGATTTCAGGCAGGGCAGAAAGGGAAAAGAGTAAGAATAGAAATCTAGAGTAAGGGGACTGCTCATGTTTGACAAGGAGAGTTCAATACTGCTGAATTAAGTCCAAGAAAATGACCCACATACCCCTTCTGCTATCTTTCGCCTGCTAATAACAGGATTGAAGCAGCCCTTCCATCTGTTCTGGAGGTTGTCCAAGGGGCCCGTGAAGAGCACATAATAGAGACTTAAAACTGTAACTTCTTACTCACTTTCCAGAACAATCCAAAGGAATTAAATCAAGTTTGCTTTTAGGAGAATTATATTTCCCACCACTAACAACAATAAAGAGCTTATTCCACAATCAAGATATTAAAAGCTTAAAATGTTCTATGTAAAGATGAAGCAGCTCAGAAACAAATCAACTCATTAAAAGACTACATTTGATCCTTGAACAATGCAGGGGTTAGGGGCACTGACAATACTTAAAAATTCTGGGAAAGATGGGAAGTGGGGGAGAGCACAGAACAAGACAATGCAAAGAGGTGGCTGGGGTGCTGACACAAAGACCAGCTTAAAGATTAAAGAGTTTTTGCCAAATTTCATTTTATTACCTTTATATATTGTGGATTACTTATATATCAACCTTGGATAGATCAAACCACTCTAATGAGTGAGAAAAAGCAGGGGACTCCTACTAACAGAAATTAAGGTGAAATTCCAACTTGGCATCTTATAACCCTCTCAGCAGCTATAAATGAAATACCTGTATTGTTTGGCAAGCATGGCTGCCATTGTTGGTGAGGATAGCAGAGATGGCCTGAAGTGTCCTTCCTGTTTCTCCCCAAGAAGCCACCAGACTAAAGAGGCAAGCACAGGAAAGCGCTGTCAGAGACTGGCCTGTGCTGTCATTCATTCCAGTACTTCGAACAGTGATTTCCAAAAGGAGCTGGAAGAGAGACTCTGTGGATAAAATAAAATTCAATTATATTCATTCGACATACAAAACATTTCATGCGTCTGTTTATTTATTTATACCTTGCCTCATTATAAAATAAATATTTAAGGCACCTAGAACACTTACTTTGCATTAGTTCCTTTCTAGTTACCCTTTTCCCTGAAAAGTTAGAATATTTATAATAAAAAGCACCTTAGAGAACGTTTAGTTCAACCCCTTATTTTTGTAAATAAAAAAATGGAGTCTATCCCAGGTTGTTTAAAAGAAAGCTGTCTTGAGGCGTTCACGCATTCAAGAAATACCCTCTCGAGTAACAGGTTACTCACTGCACTTATGTTACCTTTTAGAGTGGGAAGAATACAAGCTTCTTAAAATGTTAATAAGTGCCCAGAAAATTATGTATTTGCAAAACAAATACATAAAATACATGCTATAATTTGTTTTAATGTAAAGTTGCTTTATTGCTAACATAATAGTTCACATTTTTATTATAAAGAGAGTATGTAATTCATTTTTTTTTTTAAAGATTTTATTTATTTATTTGACAGAGAGAGAGACAGCGAGAGAAGGAACACAAGCAGGGGGAATGGGAGAGGGAGAAGCAGGCTTCCCGCTGAGCAGGGAGCCCGATGCGGGGCTCGATCCCAGGACCCTGGGATCATGACCTGAGCCAAAGGCAGTCGCTTAACCAACAGCCACCCAGGCGCCCCCTGTAATTCATTTTATACCCTAGAAAAACCTCCTAGTCAATAGGACAGATGTCCTCCCCCTTTAACGGACAATGAAATTGAGACAGGGAGATAAAGAGATTTTCCCTAAATGATAAAGCCATTTAGTGGCAAAGATGGTAAAGTAACACCCGAATGTTCTATGGCCACAAGAAGTTTCCACACAAAATTCCCTAAACAACTCTGACCAAGACTGAATCAACAGACTTTCAGGTATTTCTTCAGCAGAAGGGAAGGGAAATTTGAAAATCCTTATAGAGAGTGAGCACTCAAGATAGAAAGAAACAGTCAGAAAAAGACTGCAAAATTGAGGAAGATGAAGAAAGGGAGAGGGAAAAAGAGAGCAAGAGAAAGAGAATTTGTGTACTGCAACCCTCTGAAAAGTAAAAGGCCATGTGTGGTTTATTCGCTAACTCACAGAAAGTTAGCCTTCCTCTGTCTCTCCCTCATCTCCTGTGTCTCTCATCCCAGTTAAGCCTGTCACTTTCGCTTCCTAATGCCTCCCCCGCTTGCTCCATCTCACGACCATCTTCCCAATGCATGCTATCACCACCTTAGAATTGGACTACTACAAAGTGTTCCTAAATTAGCTCCTACCTTCACTTTTGCCCCTTTATAGCCAAACAGAACTTTTAAACCAAAAATCTGTTTTTTTATTTAAAATCTGTTCACTCCTTTGTTAGTTCGTTCCTGCTCCTCTTCCTTCTTTCCATTCTCCCTCCCTTTCTTCACTTGCCTGTACATCCTTCAGTCTTCCCTTCCCTTTGCCCTTCCCTTCCAACTATCCTTCTTTCCCCTCATCCTTTCATCTGTCCTATCTCCATCTGTCCATCCTTCCTTCCATCATTATCCTTCTGCCCCTTCATCTTTTAATTACTCAGCAAATATTTACTGAATTCTTCCTGTACATGAAAAACTATTCTAGGTTGTGGTAGTACTTCGGGAAACAAGACAAAGCATGCTTGTCATCAAAAAAGTTAGATTCAAGTGGAAGGGAACAGTGTAAGTGCTATAAAATAAAGAACTTTTTTAAGCATAAGGAAATAGTGACTTTCCATTTCTCCTGGACCAATAGCCACCGGGCTCCTTTAACATGGCCTATGAAGCTCCACATGGTCTAGTCCCTGCCTCCCTCCTCACCCATGGCAAAGCCCTGCCTCCCTTCACTCTCCACATTCTAGCCAGTCATTCTCCTTCCTGTCCCAGAGACTTCCTGCATGCTGTCCTTTCTGCCTAGAAAGGTAGTTAACGTCTTCCTACTCATCCTTCAAATCGCCAATGTCTCATCTTCAAGGAAGCATGTTAGATTCCCAGAACTCCTTCTACTGTCCCCCATACTATTTACCCAATCTGCAATCACACGTGTCTGACTGTCTGATGCTAAGTCCCATAATAACAGCAACGATGTCTGTACTGATCACCCCTGAATTATACGCTTTTGCACAGAACACAGGAGATACTTTTATTTACATGAATACTTAAGAACATATATTCCAACCTTAAAATGAACAGTAAAATAGATGTAAGAAGAATGATTTTTTTTAACTAGACAATTTCTAAATCAAAATCTATCTGCTAAAAGAAGCTTGGTGTATAATAATCAAACTACCCTGACAGTAAGAGTGATACATATATACCTGTATTTTTATGAATAACATGAAAAAAAACCCGAAGTGTATTAATGTGATTATGCTATTAGATCAAAGAAAAAACAGAGATAGATTTCGATAGAAATTTAAACAGCCAAACTACATCTTTGAGCTAATTTTTTTTTTTTTTTTTTTTTTTTTTACATAACCGAGCTGTGGCTCTGGGTTTGCTGCTGCTTTTTTTTTTTTTTTTTTTTTTAAGATTTTATTTATTTATTCATGAGAGACAGAGAGAGAGAGAGGCAGAGGGAGAAGCAGGCTCCCAAGGAGCAAGGAGCCCGATGCGGGACTCGATCCCAGGACCCGGGGATCATGACCTGAGCCGAAGGCAGATGCTTAACCATCTGAGCCACCCAGGCGCCCTCTTTGAGCTAATTTAACAAAATAAGAAATATAAAGTGATGGTAAATGCCTCAATAGAAAAATAAGTCAAAGCGGTAAAGAGATCAGAAGTAAACCCTGAAAGGATAAAAGAGAGACGAAAGAAGTACAGCAGCATCTGAAACTGTTAACAAGAAAACAAAAACAAAAATAAAACCAGACAAATTAATCAGGTGAAAGTTTTGATAGCTAGAAGATGATTAAGCTAAAGCACACATTATAATTTCAAAAACAGATGAACAAGATCAGTTTTGAAAAGAATAAAGGAAAGGGAGTATTTATATATAGACTGGATACAAAATAAGATGTGTAACAACTGATAAAAGACAAGGGTATGCCAGAAGATCTAGGAAAAAGAAATGATCAGCATGTTATTCAAAGTAATAAATAGGATATACAGGTTTTAGTGGATATTTTAAATATTTCAATTATTGTTAATTGACAAACCAGAGTTAAGAACAGCAAAATATTTTTAAATCAATTAAATAAATAAAAGCTTTAGTAAGATGCTGTGATGTCAAGTAACATATCACAATAGTAATATAATCATTGGTGTTATCATAACAATAATCAACAACGTGCCATATGACAGCTTTTATTTAGTAGTATAGTAGTATTTAATAACACGGGGTGGGGGAGGGTATTATTTTTCTTAAATCTTCAGCTTGTTTTCCTGGCAAACACTCCCCTCCCCCACTAAACCAAACAAAAAAAATCAAACACAAAAACTGATTCCCTCCCCTCCAAAAAAACCATGACCAAAACAAAACCAGTATGACACGTAATTAGGTTCTTACATGTGGATCTAATAAACAGCAAATAACCAAGTTGGAAAAAAAGATCAAACTCTAGTCCAGACCAGCAGTGTGGTCCCCAGGTGAGCTGTGCTGGCACATTACCCAGAAATGTATTCTAAATGCAAATTCTTGGGCCCCATGTCAGAAACGCCACAGATAGGACCTACATGACTCAGATATGAACTAATGCTTGAGATTAGGAAAACTCTAGACTTTCAAGGCCCATGGTTAGCATCAGAGAAAAACAACAGCCAATTTCAAACTTATGGCCCATCTCTATTTCTATTCCTCAAGAGCTGCTAACTTGCTTACTGGATTATGTGTTGAACCTTTATCAGTAACACGAAAGGCATGCATTCAAAAAATCCAAATACATTTTACAAAAAGCAAACATATTTACTTATTGGAAGTTGCTACTAATTCAAAAGCATTATCTATAAGAAAAATGGATTTTTATTTACAATGAATACAGAAGAAATGCCCTCTGTTGGGAAACTAGATGTGCTGTTTGGGTTGGTAGCATCGGGTTCCACTCTTCCCATTTTTTTAACTACCCAGAATAACACATAAAGTTAGAGAAAGTCAGTGTTCACTATTTTGGCCTAAGGTTTAACAAGAATGGTTTAAGTTAATAGTAACTATAAGGCTTGGGATTATTTCTGGGTTCCAACAATTAATGTTTCGCTTTTTCCCCATCATCACAATAATCAAGAAATGTCTGTTCATGAACTGTAAGTCTTAAACTGTAACTCTAGTGGAACATAGCAAAATACCTTAAAATTTATACCCCTGCTGTTTTAATACCATAATTAAAAAAACATAAACAAAAACAAAACTGCATTACAAGCTGCTACATGTATATGCTTCATAGGAGAAGCTATTTACATTTAAAGACTTCATTTAATGCCCTGAGCTCTTACCTAGGACCTCAGGTGGCTCTGACTGGAGGCCTTCTGGCTGCTGACCCTGAAGTACATTAAGCAGGGCCTGGAGACTCCTGAGGCATAGGGATGGATGAGAAAATCGCGTCTCCTTGATCAATTCAAAAACTTCACAAAGTCCAACCTCAATGATCTGTTTAAGATGAAAAATAATAATAATAATATATATGTACCTTATAACAGGTAAGCCAATTAACACTTTCCAGGCAGTTCAACCAGTACAGCTTATTTACACAGCAAATGATTAATGCTGCCATATTTACGAAGCAAAAACAGAAACACATAAAAAAAAAAAAAACCACAACCACCCAAGATTCAGAAAACCATCTAGTTATATGGAAGGTTAAAAAATAATGGCACTACTTTATAAGTAGTTATAGCATAAGGAAGCCGTAAGAAAAATTATGAAAATTGTTAAGAGTGCACTAGATACTAGGTTACATTCACTCAGAAAAAATAAACTCTATTAATTTAAAAGTTCATTTGCCTGTACTCAAGTACAAATCAGCATTCTTTCATTAAAAGTCATGTCAATTGTTACTTATGGCCAGAAAAAGTCAACATAACTCATACAATGAAGAGATTTAAAAAGGAGTTTTTTCATCTTAGCCCTTCCTATGATGGTACAATCACTTTATTATTTACTGATGGTTTCCCCTCTTCTTGTAGGATTTAACACAAAAAGAATTAAAAACTGCATACTTAAAAGATCACTACTATTTAATTATCTTATCACCCTCATCAGGACCAAGGAAAAATCTGACTCACTATCTAGCAAAAGAGAGAAATCTGCAGCTAAAGATTGACAGAGAAATGTGATGACCTGGTATTGGGAGATACCTTCAGAGGACTGACAGAACAACAGTGAAATCCCATTTCTCAGTCAGTGACAATATTCTGAGAAATAGATGTATAAGATCTTTTCAGAAGGTGTTTATTTGGAGAAGTAACAGAAAAAGTTAAAACAAGACTAATTAGTACAAATGCATCAAAGCATTAATTCTATTGGACATAACAGTAGAAGAATATTCTCTAGGCTGAGATCTGTGCATTAATCATGTATTACATAAATATTTCCTAAGCATTTATTTGGCAAACTCACTACAGGAGATATGAAGATACACATTACACTAGTCCCTGTCTTCTAAGAATTTATAGTCTAACAGAATAAATCAGCCTTGTACATGACTCTTACCCAGTTGAGAGACTTCTGTTATGGCATTTATTATATTATAGTTAGCTCACTATTTTTGTTTCCTTTTTTATAACTAAACTGTGGTCTCCTCATAGACAAGGAGCATGTGTGAACTAGCTTAATATCTCCCGTGGCTAGCCCAGTGCCTGACACATGATAGGCATATATAAATATTTAATTGCTCTCTCAGTTGTGTGCTAAAAACCACTGCAACTCAGAAATATATCTCCAGACAACGGTCAAATCAGTTGCAGGAAAGTCAGTTGCAGTTTTGATTATCATTTACAAGGTTTCTGAAGAATACAGATATGACTGAAAAGTCAAAATAACTAGCAGGACTGTTTTTAGAGAAGTTATCTAAAATTCTAGCAGACTTAGTTGTAACTAAGATTACAGAAGTTGCCTGTATAAAGTTTCAACTGATTAAATGCACTAAGCAGTGGAAATTTTCCAGTTGATATAGTTTCTCTTCCTGGAATAGAGTAAAAAATAAAAACACACTGTTCAAGATTTCTATCTGCTTATGTACTTACAGGAAATGAATCTGAACTCAAAGATCTCCTAAACACAAAACGCGGAGCTCTATTCTCAGGCCAGTGGGAGACTACTATATTCTTTCAGTCTTCAAGAATGCTTACTCTACTGCTACCAATCATGACTTTTCAAAAGCCAAAGGAGAATCTTCACAGATAACATTCTTAGCTAGGGTTTATTTATATAAAATCCCTACAGTAACAGAGAAAGTATTGAACCTTACCAAAAAGAGTAAGGCTACTACTGAACAAGTTCCTGAGTTGTCTCTCTGGTAAGTTTAGGGTGTAAGAACAAATGTATGACAGTAAAGAACTCAGGTATGCTGCTTAGGAATAGAACACTGGCTGGTTTTGGTGAGACATACCCATAAAATGTTAGTCAAATGATAAGGAGAGAGAAATTACCCATCTGTCTAGGTTAACCACTGTAGATTCCCACTATTCATCTGTACCTTACTTCACAAAAAAAATTTTTTAGTAAGGGGAAAACTACTTCGTTTCCAGAATAGCGATATCTTTTCAATATACAACAAAATAAAAATCAACCTCAAGTTCTCCAACATATCTAGCTTTGAATTATTGAGCTGAGAAATAAAAGATGCTGTGAAATAAGTGTTTTCCCCTGAGGTTTGGCTGAGCGTATTAACGGTATGTATGAACTTTGAAACTGCACTTTACACATTGAGGCCTTTTTATTTTATTTTATTTTATTTATTTATTTGAGAAAGAGTGAGAGCTAGAGAGAGCACACACAGAGGGAGAGGGAGAAGCAGACCCCCGCTAAGCAGGGAGCCCAAAGTGGGACTTGATCGCAGGACCCTGGGATCAGGACCTGAGCCAAAGGCAGATGCTTAACCGACTGAGCCACCCAGGTGCCCCTAGGCTTCAATATTTTCAATGATAAACCATAACCAACTACCCAACATATAATCTTCCACTTCTCTTCAGAAAATAGACTTTTGTAAATTTACTGAATTTTTCTTTTACAGTTGCTTTCAAATAATTAAATCCTGAAGGCTCTCTATTATACTTGAAGGAACACAAACCCAAATAACTATCTGATACAGCTAGTCCAATGTCACTGCTGGGAAAAGTAAGATAAAAACATGCTTGGCCAAAGAAAAATGAGTTTTTCAAGGTTTTATTTTTGCTCTCCTCAAATCATATTATTTCCCAAAGTGACTTTATTATTTCACTAACAAGTATGAACATAAAAGTTTAGTTACATTTAGATGGAATAATAAATTCTTTGCCATTAGAAATTGTATCTTGTTCCATTAAAATGTCCTAGAGGGAAGGGGTAGGGGATGGGCAAAATAGATGAAGGGGATTAGGAGGTACAAACTTCCAGTTAAAAAGTAAGTAAGTCCTGGAGATGAAAAGTACAGCATAGAGAATATAGTCAATAATATTGTAATAATGTTGTGTGGTGACAGATGATGACTACACTTATCATGGTGAGTATTCTGAAATGTACAGAATCATCTGTATGCTCTATACCTGAAACCAGTATAATACTGCATGTCAACTATAAGTTAAAAATTGTTTTTAAAGTCCTAGAATCCATTCTAATACTTCCAGAATACATTTAAAAAAAACTGGAGAGGAAACCAAAAGTAGATTTATATATTACCACAGAGGAAAGTATACTGACTTTCAGGATTTTTTATATAAAGCAAATATTTGGTAGAGATGACATTTACAAATAATAAAGAAGAAAAATCTAAGGGCAGCGAAAGAAAGGGTGGAGAAAGAGCGGCAGCAGAGGAGGGGGAGGGCAAAAAGAGGAAGAGGAAGAACTCTGCCTCTCAGAAGACCCGGCTGTGAGATGTCCAAGTTCCTGTCCTCTGACATACAAATCTATCGTCGACTACTACCACCTTCTTCCCTTCTCTTCATACCCAAAAGGAGTGTTCTTAGAACTTTCCAAAGCTAAAAATTTTTAAGCAATGTTCTTGATCCCACCCCCATCCTATCTCTAACAGAATTTCCTTTCACCTTCTTCCCCCACACCATAATAGCTCCCAAATCTCTGTTTTTAGCTGGGACGTTTCTCTGGAACTTCAGTCCTGTATAGTGTACTGTATAGTGTACACGGGACACCTCATCATTCCAGCAAAGTGGTGTTTCTCCTCCAGTACTCCCTCTTGCAGTAAATGGCATTACCACCCAGAAACTTCAGAAATATGTTTAGATTTCACCTTCTGTCAGCCTTCATAATCAACTAATTACTAATTCCTGTCAATTCCGCTTCCTTAATATTTCCTCTATGCTGAACACTACCACTACCCTCATTCCAACAGTCAGTCACCCTTCGTGGACAACTGTAATAGCTGCCTAACTGGTCCCTCTGCTCTAATCTCACCACCCTCTAGTGATCTGTCTTACTAGCACCCATGTAACTTTACTAAAATACAAGTCTGATCAAAGTCTCTTGCTTAGAGGCATCTGGGTGGCTCAGTCAGTTGAGCATCTGCCTTCGGCTCAGGTCATGATCCCAGGGTCCTGGGATCAAGCCCCACGTGGGGCTCCCTGCTCAGGGGGGAGTCTGCTTCTCCCTCTCCTCCCCACCTGTGCTCTCTCTCCCCCTCTCTCTCTCTCTCAAATAAATAAAATCTTTAAAAAAAAAAGTCTCTCACTCAAAATCCTCAATATTTCCAAATCACAAGACAAAATCTCAAAGTGGCTGTAGGACACAGAAGGCCCTTCCCAATCTAGATGCTGCTCTCTGCCCCTCACCCTGCTCAGCTACTCCACTCTGGCCAAAAACAGAGCGCTTGTACTTTTACGACGATGCTGTTCCCTCTGCCTGCACATGCATCTGCAGTCAGCGCTGCAGTCTTACTCCACTATTGTTACACTACACCTACCATGCCCTAGAGTAGGCCTTAAGTCACTAGACATGCCTGCTATCCCTACCAGACATAACTTTCTTGAGGGTAGGGAATGTGTCTCCTGATTTCATTTTCAGGGCCTAATATAAAGCTTGGTATAACTAAAAAAAGAATTTAGAAGTAAATAAAAGATAAAGACTTAGATAGACTTGTTTACTTCTTAAGTTTAACAAAATATGTGGCATGACTAGCATAAATGAGACTGAAAGCGAAGTATGAATCCTAAAAATAACTATTAAAAATTATGTAGTTATAAAGCTTGGAACACTTTAGAGGATCTGGAAATCAGATAAAGATGGTTTGAGCTGGGTAAAAACTGTTTTTTTTTTAAGATTTTATTTATTTATTAGAGAAAGAGAGAGAGCATGAGTGGAGGGGAGAGGCAGAGGCAGAAGCAGGGAGAGAAGCAGGCTCCCCACCAAGCAGGGAGCCCAATGTGGGGCTCAATTCCAGAGTCCTGGAATCATGACTTGAGCTGAAGGCAGACGCTTAACCGACTGAGCCACCCAGGTGCCCCTAAAATCTGTGTTTTAGGTAGAAAACTTAATATGAAGCATTCAGGTGGCAGTAAGAAAGTTCTTTTAAAAATATCAATGATTGCTGACCTACAAAAAAGAAAAGGCAAAGAAACCTGACAAGCAAGGTCTATATAATAATCAAATTCAACTCAACTTTTAAAATTCAAGGAGAAAATAAAATTGCATCGAAGTGATACTTCAACGAATAAAAACTATCTTATTTATGCAAGAGAAAAGGAGTAGGAGAGGAAAAAACCACAGTGAAAAGAAGGAAAGTGAGAGCTACACATGCAGGAGGAGCAAGAGAGGAACAACTACAAAGAAAAGGAACTGATGGAAAAAAGTAGCATCTGGAACAGAAATGGCCAAAAGGAAAAGAAAAATGCTAACATTTCTCACCTGCCCTCAAATTCCCATCACCTCAGTCCTGAAGGCCTCATCTCTTCTTCTGTGTCAATCCTTCATGTTATGCAAATGACTGCCAAACACATCACCTGGGAGTTCCAGTCCCCACCCACGCCGAAACCCCACAGCATTCTGAGTGCCTCTGCATAAAGACATCTCAGCACTTCTTCCCCCTCGCTTGTCACATGATCTCACAGACTGTCCAGAAGTTTGACTTCCTCCGACGTATTTATTAATAAATTGAAGAGTTCCTTGAAAAGTAACTCAAATTCATTTGTACCTACACAATTTCTTGTTTGCCCGTGTTTGCACCTAACCTGATACTTCTAACTACTTATAGCTATGATATTTATTAACTCACTGAATCCTCACTACAACCCTGTGAGGTAGATGTTATCTTCATTTCATAGACAACAAAACTGAGGCACAGATAAGGCAAATAACTTTCCCAGCATCAGAGCTAGTATTTTTAATGGTGAGTGTCTGAGCCCGGACAGTTTGACTCCACTGCCCAGGTTCTTAATCACTGTACTCTATTTCGTGACATGTCAGTACTTGATGGAAAACTCTCTACCTAGAGGAACTTACATGGAAAAGATGAGCCTGATTGTTTTAAGTAGAAGAAAGGAAGTAGTAGAGAAGGTACACCTAAGGATACCAGAGAGAAAGAGACTAAAGGAAGAAGAGTCCCAAGAGAAGGATAGTTGAAGACGGTTGACCAAAAGGCTGAGGAAGTTCACAAAACCTCTTTTACTCTATGAAACAGGAAGCAAGTCATCCGCTGAGCATAAGGTGAGAAGAACCTGACAGTAATGATTAAGGACAGTGGTGCACTTAGAAATAGCCACCATGAAATGCGCAACAACAACAAAAAAAATCAGATCAGGAACATACTTTCTATCTTGGCTGCTATTTTCAAGTAGCAAAATATTTGCATGATAGCTCCCCTGGGTGTGTATAAAAGAGTTTTCAAGGCATAGGTTTAAGGTATCAGTTTAGTAAAAACGCAATAGACCTGAATCATTTATGATACAAGAAATCATTTTAAAATGTCTATATTTAGAAAAAAGCAATATGCATAAATCATTTATGATAAAGGTACCCTTTTAAAAATGTCTATGTCTTTTGTTAGAAATACAAACTATACCTACAATATAGAAAAAATACTATATATAAAATAACATTACAGTCTTACAACATACTAATACTTAAATAGAAGGGAGTTCCTTAAGAATAGCTTGTTCTACTACCACACATATTTTTATAACACCAATTAGCTTACATGTCTCTGGTAAATAGGGAATGATATCAGAAAAATGTAGAAGTCTTATTGCTTCATATGTAATTTTTTCATAGGGCAAGGGGAGCCAAAGTGGCAAGAGTACAATTATGTCCTCAGGCAGGAAAGGCAAAAGTTCTCAGCTCAGCAGCTGCACAGCCAGGAGCTCTTCTAGTTCTAGTTCAAGAAAAATAAAAATGCATACCTGTACCTCGGATTCCCTCCCCAGAAGGGAGCACTCCCAGCTTTCTATGGCTCTTGGCTTATGGTACTTTGCAGTTCTGCTTATGCCCACCTTAATGGCAGCCCACAGGCTCAGAGCTCCACTTCTATCTGCAATGGCTCAAGGCTTACAAGCCACCATTTCCACTTTACTGCTTTTGTACATTATTAAAAGCCCCTGATCTTTTTTCCTGGGCTGTCCAAGTACTCACCACTGAGTTACCAATTACTGACTTTGTTAGCACTCCAGTTACAAAGCTGCATAGTCTGGTCTGCCCCAAACCTGTTTTTACCCATAAGCCCTGTTAATTTTTAGTGCACAATTTTATAAAAAGCAAGGTATTTTAGCAATACAAATATTTGTACTATAGTTGAAACATCTCTAGGTTATCCATCCAAGTGGAACTTAGTGACTTACCTTTGGAAGCTTGATAGGGGGCTCTTTGGATTCCTCCTCTTCATCACTATCTGATTCTCCACTCTGCACAGAGTTCTTGGATGCGGCTGCCAATGATGTTTCCTTTTTCTGCCATTCCAGAACGCAATGGCGTACATTGCAATAAATATTGAATGCAGAAGGATTGCTATGTAGTTTAATATCTGGTATGATTACTGTATTCTCCAAGTTTTCAGACTGCAATATAAAATATAATATTTCAATTTCATATTCTTTTCCATCATCACCAATTCTCATTTCAAATAAAAAATTAAAGATTAGACATGCTAGATGACTTGCAGAAGTCAAATACGTGACACAGCAAAGATAATCTAAGTCTACTGACTCAACTTATAGTAACAACCCTTTCTTCCACACTTCACTACTTTCAATAACCAAACTGATAAGGGCTGGAGAGTGGCAAAGAATCTAACAGGAATGCCCTTTTATCCCATGGTAGGAATAGAGCCAACAAAGCTTAACGGTTGTAGTATCACAGAATATTAATTTGGTGTTTTTCTAAGGGACATGAGATGTATTAGAGTCTCAATGACCTACTACAACTGTTGAATTATATTTTGATTTCTTTAAAAAGTAGATTTAGGGACTTAAACAGAAATCAGAACTAAAAAAAAAACAAAACTCTTAATTTTAGTCAATTTTTCTAATTTCATTCTCATTTATTTTTTTTAAGATTTTATTTATTTGAGAGAGAGAGAATGAGAGAGAGCACGAGAGGGAAGAGGGTCAGAGGGAGAAGCAGACTCCCTGCTGAGTAGGGAGCCCGATGTGGGACTTGATTCCAGGACTCCAGGATCATGACCTGAGCCGAAGGCAGTCACTTAACCAACTGAGCCACCCAGGTGCCCCTCATTCTCTTTTAAATAATGATAAAGTTAGGAAATTAGATTTCTGCAGATTATGGACATATGCTTTCCTGAAGCTCTCTCCTAGCTATCAGTCTTAATAAAAACTAAAAATCACATGCTTGGTAATTTAATTGTTAAAACTAAATAGTCAATTTCTGTTTTGTCCCAGTATTTTATTCATCAGACAACAATCACACTTTTGAGATCAACACTTACATGACAAATATACAGAACTGGTTTAATGCAAGTTCCAAAAATTAGAGTATGTCCAGGAAGTACACCTCAATTATCAAAAACACTGGCCTCAAAATTCTACCCTTCTTCCATTAATAATTGGGGAAAAAGGGGAATATTCCTTGTTAGAAAAAATATATACCAAAGTTAATTGACAAATAACATGTAAGTCTCAAAATTCTACCCTTCTTCCATTAATAATTGGGGAAAAAGGGGAATATTCCTTGTTAGAAAAAATATATACCAAAGTTAATTGACAAATAACATGTAAGTCTCAAAATTCTACCCTTCTTCCATTAATAATTGGGGAAAAAGGGGAATATTCCTTGTTAGAAAAAATATATACCAAAGTTAATTGACAAATAACATGTAAGTATTAAAAACAAGCAATTATTACCAATCCAAATCCAAGAACGTATGAAAAAGATCTACCATCATGATCTACCAAAAAACCAGCTGGTACCAACACTGGAAGAGAAATCAGTATAATTCCCCATACCAACAAAAACAATAGAAAAAAACATATGGTACTCTAAATAAACATGGAAAAAGCATTTGACACAAATCAAATACTTATTCATGATAAAAAGTATAAGTAAACTAGGAATAAAAGAAAATTTCCAAAACTGGATAAAAGGCATCTTTGAAATACCCACATCTAACATAGTAAAAGACTGAATGCCTGCACCCTAAGATGCAAACAAGGAGAAGATACCTATTTTCAGCAATACGATTCAACATTGTACTAGATATGCTAGTGTAATAAGCCAAGAAAAAGGATAGGGGTGCTTCGGTGGCTCAGTTGTTAAGCATCTGCCTTCGGCTCAGGTCATGATCCCAGGGTCCTGGGATCGAGCCCTGCGTCGGGCTCCCTGCTCAGCAGGAAGCCTGCTTCTCCCTCTCCCACTCCCCCTGCTTGTGTTCCTGCTCTCGCTATCTCTCTCTGTCAAATAAATAAATAAAATTTAAAAAAAAAGGAATACAATGTAAGTTAGAAAGGAAGAACTACCTACTAGAAAACAAATTTATTTGCGGAAGACATATAGAGAATCAAAATACCTGCAAAAAAGCCACTAGAAATATGTGTGGATTTAGCAAAGTCACAGGATACCAGATCATGTTAAAAAAAGTTAAGGTATTTACATACTAAGAATGAACATTTGGAAAATATAATTTAGAAAAATAATAGCATTTCAGTTACAGACTGGGAGAAAATATTTGCATAACTGACAAAAGACTAGCATGCAAAATATATGAAGAATTTTCAAAACTCAACAGTAAAAAACAAACAGATAAGCAATTCAATTTAGAAAATGGGCAAAAGACATGAACAGGCATGTCACTGAAGAAGATATACAGAAGGCAAATAATAAGTTCACTATGGTGAACCATTAGGAAAATGTAAATTAAAACAAAATAAGATATAATACAAACTTATCAGACTGGCTAGAATAAAAAAATAATGACAACACAAAATGCTGGTGAAGATGTAGAGAGACTGGATCTCTTATACATTGTTAATGGTAATGTAAAATGATCCAGCCACTCTAGAAAAAAGTATGGCAGTTTCTTGCAAAATTAAATATGCACCTTACAGTACAATCCAGCAACTGCACTGTTGGACATTAATACCAAAAAAATAAAAACATATATTCATTCAAAAACCAGCACATGAATATTCATAGCAGTTTTATTCAAAATAACCAAAAAAGAGAAACAACTCAGATGTCCTTTAATGGGTGAATAGTTAAACAAACCATGATATATCTTTACCATGGAATGCTTACTCAGCAATAAAAAGATACAAACCAGTGATATATGCGACAACTGAGATAAATCTCAAGGGAATTATGCTGCGTGGCAAAGGCCAATCCCCATGATTACATTTATATAACATTCTTGAAATGAAAAAATTATGGAAATGGAGAACAGATTGGTGAATGCCAGAGGCTAGGGAGAGGGTGAGTGTGGGGTAATGTCTGTGCTACTCTATTTAAGAGTAGGAAAAAGAATCCTTGTGATAGAACTCTTGTACGTATTCACTGTGGTAATGGTCCACAGATCCACACATGTGATAAAACTGCATAGAACTAAATATACATCCACATACAAACACAAATGAGTACATGTAAAACTGGTGAAATCTGAGTAACTTCAGTAGGTTGGATCAATATCGATTTCCTGGTTGTGATATTTACTACAGTAATGCAATACCTCAGTAATTGGAAAAAACAAGTGAAAGGTATATAGGATCTCTGTATTATTTCTTACAACTGCATTACTATGATCATCTCAAAATTTTTTAAAAAATTAAATAACTGCATTTATAACATCAAAAACACAAAATTACAGTTAAATTTAATAAAATTATGTGCAAGCTCTGTACACTGAAAACCAAAATAACACTGCTGAGAGAAATTAAGGAAAACTTAAAAGAGAATAGGGGGGGTGCCTGGGTGGCTCAGTCGTTAAGCGTCTGCCTTCGGCTCAGGTCATGATCCCAGGGTCCTGGGATCGAGCCCCGCATCGGGCTCCCTGCTCGGCGGGAAGCCTGCTTCTCCCTCTCCCACTCCCCCTGCTTGTGTTCCCTCTCTCACTGTGTCTCTCTCTGTCAAATAAATAAATAAAATCTTAAAAAAAAAAGAGAATAGAGACAAACCATGTTCATTAATTAGAAGATTTAATATCATTAAAATGGCAACTCGTCCTCAAATCTACAAATTCAATGAAGCCCCAATAAAAATTCTAGAGACTTTTAAAAATAGAATTGGCAAGTTGATTCCAAAATTTATATAGAAATGTAAAGGACCTAAAGTAACTAAAGCAATTTTTTTAAAAAGACCAAAGTTGGAAGACATATGACCTGAATTCAAAACTAGTGTAAATAAAACAGTGTGGTACTGGTGTAAAGATAAATATATAAATCAATTAAACAAAAATAAATTCCAGAAATAGGTTCAAATGAATATGGTCAACTTATTTTTTATAAAGGTGCTAAGACAATTCAACAGAAAAAGAGAAGTCTTTGTAAAAATGATGCCAATCAACTGAATACCAATATGAAAAAAAATGAACATGAACCCTTATTTCATACCATACACAAAACTTAACTCTAAATGTACCACAGGCCTAAATACAGCAGCTAAAACTATAAAATCTCTAGAAGAAAATAAAGAAAAAAATCTATGTGACCTTGGGATAGACAAAGATTTCTTAAAACACAAGATACATGAATCATATATGTAAGAAAATAATCAATTACATTTATGAAACTTAAAAACTTTTGTTCTTCTAAAGCACTATACAAAAACAATAAAGCAAGCCACAGAACAGGAAGAATTATTTGTAATACAGATATCTGACAAAGGACTTGTATCTAGAGTACATAAAGAACACTGACAATTCAGTAATAAGACAATTATAAAAAGGTACGGCAAGATAGGAAAGACATTTCACAATAAAAAGATATGAATAGCTAAAGGCACATAAAAGGGTGTTCACATCATTAATCATTACAGAAAACCAAGTGAAAACCACAGTGAAATACCCCTATGTATTTAGAATGACTAAAATTTTAAATGCTAACGATACCATGTGTTTGCAAAGATGTAAGGCAACTGGATTTCTCATACACCACTGGTGGAACAGTAAAATGCAACAATTACACTGTGGAAAATAGTCTGAGTAGTTTTTTAACAGTTAAACATTCATCTACCATGCCACCGATGAGGAAAGAGTTAACAATGCAGGTATGACTGCTTATTCCTTGCATTTCCCCAAGGGAACCAGGACTGACTGTGGGCCAATCCTTAGGAATGTGGTCTTTAGACTTTTCTTTATGTTAGTTATTGATGGTTTTGTAAAATACACCCAGAGCCAGTAGACCATGCCTACTGGCTTGTTCAACAGCTTTGTACAAACATCAAGACTGATGATGTGCACCTGAGTTTCACGTATCATGGCTGATTGCAAAGCAGGACAAGTCTATGTATGACCAACCCCCCCATAAAAGTCTCATATCCTAAGACTCAAGTGGGCTTTCCTGGACAGAAATATTCCATACATATCCTTGTAGTTCACTGCCAGAGAGAAAGCATGTCCTGTGTGCTCAGACAAGGGAGGACTAGAAAGCCTATGCCATAACTCCCTAGACACCACTAATACTATTCATTTCTCTTTCCTGCTGCCTATTCTGTACCTTTGGCTGTAATAAATCCTAGTCATTAGTGTAAGTTGCTTTTGAGACTTATCAGTCTTCTGGCAAATCATGGAAGGAAACAGCATGTACTCATTCCACTTCTAGGTGTTTATCCTCCCAAAAAACAAAAACATATATCCACGCAAAGACTAATACACAAATATTCATAGCAGCTTCATTTGTGATAGCCAAAAACTGGAAACATCACAATGTCTATCAACAGGTAAATGGGTTAACAAATTAAGATATATCCAAATAATCGGATACTCATCAGCAAATAAAATAGAATGGACTGCTAATATATACAACTATATGGACACAACGCAAAATCATGCTGAGGGAAAGAAGCCAGATACAGAAGAGTACATGCTGCATGATCACATTTATATGAAATTCTAGAAAATAAAAACGAATTTATAATGACAGAAAGTACATCTGTGGTTGCCTAGAGCCACAGCGGTAGGGAGAGATGGAATGCAGCAAAGGATGAGGAAATGCTTGAGACTGATGGAAATTTTCTAAATCTTGATTATATCTTTCAAAATTCTGCTATTAAATATCCTAACCTAAGACCCAGGCATGTTTAGTAGCAGGATGCTGAAGAAGTTTCCTGTGTAATGGATTTGATTTCCTCTGTAAGAAAGTGAAGTCATTTGTTAGAGGCTAGGATTTATCATAACTTTGAGGAGAGTGACAAAGGTTTGAAATAGTCATAGAATATTTTATCAGGAAAAAATAAGACAGTCTAGCTATGTAAGGTACATTTGAGACTGGTGATCATGAATGTGTATTGGTATCAACTCCTTTAGCAGCACACAGGACTCACCTGCAGGCAAGGAGAAAACACCTGGATTTGTATAGGATTAAATTTTGTCAGATGAGTGCAACAAATATACACAGGAGAAAGGAAGATATGGTAAGCAGAATGCTGGCCTCCAAAATAATCTTCCCCCTAGTCCCTGGAACCTGGGAATGTGTCACCTTACATGATAAAAGGTACCCTGCAGATGTGAATAAATTACAGACCTTGAGATGGAGAGTTTATTCTGGATTATCTGGGTGGGCCCAATGTAACCAATCACAAGGGTCCTTAGGAATGAGAGAGGGTGGTGGGGCAGTCAAAGAAGAAGCTGTAACAACGGAAACATGTCGGAGTAATGCAACATGAGAGGACTCACCCAACCATTGCTGGTTTTGAAGGTGGAAAGGAGCACAACCCAAGGAATGCAGGCAGCCTCTAGAAGCTGGAAAAGGCAAGGAAATGAATTCTCTCCTAGAGTATCTAGAAGGAATGCAGATTTACTAACACCTTGATTTTAGCCCAGAGCCATTTTGGACTTCAGACTTCTAAAACTGTAGAATAATTTGTGTTGTTTTAAGCCATCAAGTCTGTGTAATTTGTTACAGCAGCCGTTGGGAACTAATACAGATTAAATACTTTTTTTTTTTAAAGATTGTGCTTCCTACTCTGAATAAGAAGGAAATTGAATGAAGGAGATGGCTAATGGATGAGAAGAAATAGAGGGGCCAATAACAGCAATAAACAAGGAAATAAAGTGGTATAGCTAAATGGTATCTTATTTCATTTGCTGAAAAGAAATGCTCGTTCTTAAATATATGGGGGAAAAAAGCTCATTGGCATTTTTAAAATAACTTTTTAAAAAAAGATGAATGAAAAATAGTCCAGAAACAGTAATAGGGGGCAGGGAGACTAACAACACTATTTTATTATTCTATATGCCCATCATAAGCAGAAACCATTTCTTACTCATCTTTCTATTCCAAATACCCAGCATAAGGCCAGCACATGGTCAGTATGCAATTAATGCTTTAGGAAAAAATGAGTAACTTTTTATGTATCACTCTTATCACACGGTGCTCTTAAAAAGCAGATATAAAACCTGAGGCCAAGAGAAGAAAGATGAATTACTAAAGGCACAAAGTTAGAGACAGAATTGAAGGGGATGAAAGACCTTGAATTCCCACCTCTTCCTCGATATGCCATCACTTTTAGGAACATCACTAAATGAAACCTTAAAATAACTTAAAAAAGATTTTCAAGATTCCCATACTCTGCCTTTGCACATAACACCAAAAAGTGGAAAAGGGGTAGAGGTTGAAAATCGAAATGACTATATAACAAGTATATTAAGAATGTTCTCCATTTCCCTCTTTTATCCCAAAAGCAGAAGTAATAAAAAATGATATAGTGAACATAAATCATTTACCTGCCCACCCAGCAACATTTTCCGTAGGGTAACTATCCCCTCCCATTTCACATGGCCTGCTTATTAGGATGCTCACCTATCACCTATCACCTATCACAGGGTTATAAACATAACTCAGTCTAACCAATCAAAGTACTCCATCTCCAAGGCCAAAATGAATGATGAAGGTCAATCAAAAATCATACCCAAGACTTTCTGCTAGAACTAATAAAGGAGATGGCCCCTCACTCAAAGAAAATGAAGTTGGAGCCGCCAGCAGCCTTCGTCCTCAGCCACAGGTAATAAACCCACAGAAGAAAGCAGAAGCAAGTGATGAAGACACAGATTTGCTGACATTACTGATGGATCCAGCTGTGTCTCAAGATAGAGCCGTGAAATAAATTTCATCCCCTATACTTTTATTTAATTTTTTGATTTACTACTTTAAAGTACATTTTTCTCAGTTACAAAATGGCAAGAACACTAATTAAAAAGGGCAGGAAACAATTGTCTTTAGAACTTAAATACGATATATAGGCCAAGCTAAACTATTGTTTCTTTAACCAAAAGTAGAGTTGTGCAGAAATCATAGTTATGACTCCCCTCTTTCTCCTGTCTAGGCTTCTTAGTACTGTTCAAAAGAAAAGACTCTGGTAGAAAGTGAAATGTTTAAGATTTAATAGAAAAGATTTCCGTTTTAGATAGGGAAAAAAAAAACCTTGCTCTCTATGATCTCATCTAATTCAAATATTCCATATTGCCTTTTCTTTTGCACAGCCACCCAATACCAAAAGAAGCTCAGAACAATATAGATACACCAGGATTCTCCCTAACTCATGACATATGCATGGGCCAAATCCAAGTCTCAATTAACAAGCCAATTTACTCTGTTTCTAGAACATGTAGTTCGAATGGAAAAAAGAGAAGAGAAATGGATGTGTTCCCCCAAAGAAGTGATCAAAGATAACATGAATAAACAGTAAATAATTTTCAGCACCCAGATACTAACTTCCAGGCTAGTGGTCATGAAATGCTCCAAAGATGAAACTAAATAGTATAACCAAGTAATGAGGGGCTTTTAAAAAATTAAAATAAAAAAATAGAAATGAAATGGCTTGCTAGTTACACCTTTTTAATCTTGTAATTTTTATTCCAATTACAGTATGAAAAAGTCCTTACTCCCTATAAATTGTCAGCAGTTTTACCTTGCTTCTTGTCTTCACTTTTGATTTGCTCTTCTGTTTTCTTTTCAACTTCTTCTTATTTAAAATTTTCTTATTCCTAAAAATGGAAAAAAAGAATTATGAAAGTTCATTATTAGGGCATACAAAGCTACAAAAAGTAGGTGCTTCCAAAGTAGATATCTGAATAATTCTCCTACAAATTTTCTATGAAACAATATACTCTAGATGCACATATAAGATACTAACACACAGTGTAGCTATTAAGATAATAACACAACACTGGAATGCTAAGAAACATATATTAAGTGATCAAAAAATTGAATTTTACAACTATTTTTATAAAATTAAAAACGGTAAATGGCATCAAATGACGTTTTTAAAATTTTATTCAACAGTAGGGATGCTAATAAATATCAGGTATATTCCCTTCCCAGAAAAATCTACTCTTTGTAGTTGCAACGGTTACAGTGTAAAAAGGGATAGGAAGCAATTTTTACTAAACTACTATAGAAAAAGCCCCAACTCATACTCTTCTCATATCCTGCAGCCAGTTTTTCACAACCTCAGGGGCCTAAGACCAAATTATTCTTTAAGCAGAAGGACGCCCCTGAATGACTTTGAGAAAGAGAGGGGAAAAATGTGGAAAAGAATAAGAATTATAGTGGAAGAAACAGAGTCAGGGAAAACAATATATTTTATTTAATATTTTTGTATGTCTCTAATACTGAAGTACACACGGGTACTAAAAATACAAGATGAAAAAGACCATTCTTGCCGTCAAGGAGCTCAAAGACTTGAATGAAAAACGTAATTTAATGATCTAGCAAGAGGATACTACTGTGGAGGAGGAAGAGGAGGGGGAGGAAGAAAGGAAAAGAGGAATAGGAGGAGGGGAAGGAAGAGACTCTAAATGCTAGAGGTCAAGTCCTTGACACTTGGTAACTAATTCAGTGGAAGTCGTGACCAAAACAAAAGTTGTACGCCTAGGCCACCTGGAGGTAGGGATGTCATTCACAAAAACAGGGAAGTCAAGGGGAAGAATTAGTTTCCAAAAGGAAAAAACAGGTTCTATTTTTTCTATTTATTTTTAATTTTTTTAAGATTTTATTAATTTATTTAGAGTGAGAGAGAGCAAGAGAGAGCAGATAGAGAAGGAGAAGCAGACTCCCTGCTGAGTAGGGAGTCCAACTCAGGGCTCGATCCCAGGACCCTGAGGTCATGACCTGAGCCGAAGGCAGATACTTAACCGAATGAGCCACCCAGGTGCCCTCATTTTTTAAAAATTTTTTTAGAGGGAGAAGGGACAAAGGGAGACAGAGCATCTTAAGCAGGCTCCAAGCCCAGCACGGAGCCCGATGTGGGGCTCCATCTCACAACCCTGAGATTGTAACCTGAGCCAAAATTAAGAGTCAGTTGCTTAACCGACTTACCCACCCAGGTCCCCCAGTTCAATTTTAAAGATGTTTGAGTTCAAGATACTAAAATGTCAGCAAAATAGACATGAACAAGCATATGAAAATTTATCTTTGACAGTCCCTTCAGCTTTACTTCCTAAACCAAAATAATCACAAAATCTTGTCAATTATGTTTTGTAAATAGTTCTTGAATCTGTCTACATCCCTATTGCTGCAATTCTAATAATCTAAGTTACCACCACCTCTTGCTTGGTCTACTGCAAAAGCTTTTTAACTCATTTCTGTACATCCACGTTTGACCCACTTCAATCCATTCTTCACACAAGAACCCAAGTCAACTTTTAAAAATACAAATCTGAAGGGGCACCTGGGTGGCTCAGTTGGTTGAGCATCTGACTCTTGATTTCGGCTCAGGTCATGATCTTGCACTTGTGAAATACAGCCCCACATGGGGCTATGGGTTGAGCCTCACATTTGCTTGGGAGTCCCTCTGCCCCTCCCCCAGCTCACATGTGCTCATCTGCATGCGTGCTTTCTCAAATAAGTAAAATCTTAAAAACAATAAAAATAGAAACACAAACCTGAGTAGGTAATTACCCACTTAAAACCCTAATAACATCTTAATTCTCTTGGGTTAGAGTCCAAAAGCATTGGCATGGCTTAAAAGATCTTCTACCAAGATCTGACCTCTGCCAGCCTCCCTGCCTCATTTTGTATTCCCCTCCAACTTGTTCATCATACTCCAGCCACAAAGACATCCTTCTAGTTTATGAACCTGCTAAGCTACTTAGGGGCTTTCACAAAGGTTCTCCCTCTTCCTGGTATTCCTTCCCACAACTTTTGCTAACCACCATACATCTCTGAGGTCCCAGACTGGGTTAGTTTCCCTAATATACACTCTCATGTCATTTTACACTTGTTTCATTGTGTTATCTACAAGTGTGATTATGTATGTGTTCAATGCATGACTCCTTCACCAAGCTGTAAGTGCCAAGAGTACAGAGGCCGTGTGTTTCTTGTGCAGTGCTCTGGCCTCTTTGTCTAAAAAGTATCTGGAACAAAGTACTCAATACTATTTTGAGAGAAAGAAAAAATAGGAGCAAGGAGACAGGAAAGAGAGAAAAGAAGGAAGTTCAGAGCTATAGCTTTAAGCATTACTCAGAGGGCCAAGGATAGATTCATAGATACACAGATACATTTAAAGGATATGTAAGCCAGACAAGTCCATTTAGGTGCTATGCATGAAATTATTTTATGCAGATTTTGGTGCAATGTAGGTAATGGAAAACCATGTACATGGATAAGATTTCCCCCAGATAGCATGCTACAAAAGTAAAAGAGAAAGACTGATCAATAGTATCATGTGCTATACATGAACAGAAATACATGTTTATATAGTCTATTCAACTATGAGCATTGTGAGAGCATGAAGAATATCCATTTCAACTCTGTACTTTCAAGACCTGCATTACTGCCTGACATATTATGGATGCTCAAGAATTATCAAAAATGAACAAAAAGTTAATGAAAAGTAATGAGTATTTCTCGTTATGGTTTAGAAAAACAACTTCTCTTTTATATTAAACAAAATCAGTTGTTTGAGCAACAGGAATATGTAACTGCTAAAAGGTTAGCCCCTTCTATACAATTTAGAAAAACATCAAGGTTCACTCAAAACCAATCTTCAGAGAAGGCGAACATATAAAGCCAAATAAAATGACTTTCCTGAAGGCTAGTCATCACAGACTAAAATATTCACAAATATACACCAATACTTGTGTTTCTTTTGTTTAATGAACATCTTTAAAGTTCAAATGGCTTTAATATATATTCCTAAAATACTTCTTCCTATGCATTTTAGTTTGGCATTTAATTAGTTATAACAATTTTAATGAACCTAAACCCACCAATTCCTGAATATACAGTTTAAGAATCAGCTTTTCCCAAATCCCCATGAATTGATTTTACTGTGGTTTTTGTTGTTGTTGTTGTTGTTGTTGTTGTTAATTTGGCTTGTTTTATTAGAAGTAGATGGCTGTCAAAGAGAGCCAGTAATAAGTTAAAAGTTATATGAAGAGAGGGGGAGCAAGATGGTGGAGGAGTAGGAGACCTAAATTTCGCCTGGTCCCAGGAATTCAGCTAGATAGCTATCAAACCATTCTGAACACCTGCAAACTCAATAGGAGCTCTAAGAAAAGAATAGCAGCAACTCTATGAACAGAAAAACAACCACTTTCTAGAAAGTAGGACTTGCGGAGAAGTGAATCCCAGGCGATATTCAGGATAGACCGTGGGGGGAGGGAGCGGGCTACCGGCAAGTGATAGAGCAGCAAAGCACAAAATCGAAACATTTAGAACTCAGCTCTGCTGAGGGACTTCACTCCACTGGCTAAGTGGGGGGTGGAACCCTCACTGGGACAGTGTGGTCTCAGAACTCTCGGGGGTCACAGGAAGACGGGGGTACCTGAGTGCGGCAGAGCTCCCAGGTACTGGAGCGGGGAAGCTGGCTGCAGAGAGGGAGCCGAGGAGTGGGCTCTCAGCTCGGGGCTGCCATAAACCCTGATCCACGGCACAGTGGGGCCACTCCTCTTCCAGCAGGGACCCAACAAGCGGCAGATCCGGGGAGACTCCCCTACCTCCCCCGGGAGAAGTGCACCGCAGGAATCTGCTGGGTTTGGAGACTCCAAAGGGGGTCGTGTGCCAAAGACAGAAACGCTCTGTCACAGGCCAGGTGAACACGGGGTGCGGCCAGAGACTAGGGACACAGGAGTGATTGACTACTTTTCTCTAGGGGCGCACTGAGGAGTGGGGTCCCGAGTTCTTGGCTCCTCTGGGGCAGAGACTGGGAGGCCGCCATTTTCGCTCTCGTCCTCCAAAGCTGTAGGGAAAGCTTGCAGGGAACAAAAGCTATGAGAGCAAACCCGAGAGGATTACTTAGCCCGGACCAGGCAAGGGCGGGGCAATTCCGCCTCCAGCAAAGACATTTGGGAACCACGGAAACAGGCCCCTCCCCCAGAAGATCAGCAAGAACAGCCAGCCAAGACCAACTTTACCGATCAATGAGAACAGTAGAACTCCAGCCCTAGGGGAATGCAGCACATAGAATTCATGGCTTTTTTCCCCATGATTCTTTAGTATTTCAAAGTTAATTTTTTAAATTTTCTTAAATTTTTCTTTTTCTATTTTTTTTAAATTTTTCCCCTTTTTCAACCAAAATCTTATCTCATCAATCCCTTTTTTAAATCTTATTTTTAATTTTTAGAGTCATATTCTATCCCTTAATTGTACTTAGTCTTATTTTTTGTATATTTGTATAAGTTCTCTCTTTTAAAATTTTGGGATACAGTTTCTTCTAACAGACCAAAATATACCCTAAATCTCTAGTGTATGGCTTTGTTCTAGTCTCCTGCCTGATCACACTCTCTCCCTTTTTTTTCTTTTTTAATTTTTCTTCTTTCTTTTTCCAACCAACTTCTTATCTTATGAATCCCTTTTACAAAATCTTTTATAATTTTCATCTTTACAGTCATATTCCATTCCCTCAGCATACTTACCCTTATTTTTGTACATAGGTAAGTTTTTCTTTCTTTAAAATTATGGGAGGAGGTTGCTTTTCTAACAGACCAAAATACACCCAAAATCTAGTGTTGCCACTGATCTATTCACCAGCCTGGTCATATTTGATAATATTCTTTTTTTTTCTTTCTTCCTTTCCCTTTCTTTTCCCCCCAGTTTCAGGTCTCTTCTAATTTGTTTAGTATATATTTTTCTGGGGTCATTGTTACTCCGTTAGCATTCTGTTCTCTCATTCATCTATTCTCTGGACAAAATGACAAGACGTAAAAACTCACCTCAAAAAAAAGAACAAGAAGCAGTACTGATTGCCAGGGACCTGATCAATATGGACATTAGTAAGATCTCGGAACCAGAGTACAGAATGATGATTATAAAGATACTAGCTGGGCTTGAAAAAACCATGGAAGATACCAGAGAAACCCTTCCTGGAGAAATAAAAGAACTAAAATCTAACCAAGTCAAAATCAAAAAGGCTATTAATGAGGTGCAATAAAAAATGGGGGCACTAACTGCTAGGATAAATGAGGCAGAAGAGAGAATTAGCAATATAGAAGACCAAATGATGGAAAATAAAGAAGCTGAGAAAAAGAGAGAGAAACAACTACAGGATCACGAGGGCAGAATTCGAGACATAAGTGATACGATAAGACAAAACAACATTAGAATAATTGGGATCCCAGAAAAAGAAGAAAGAGAGAGAGGGGCAGAAGGTATATTGGAGCAAATTATAGCAGAGAACTTCCCTAAGGAAACAGGCATCAAAATCCAGGAGGCACGGAGAACACCCTCAAAATCAATAAAAATAGGTCAACACCCCAACATCTAACAGTAAAACTTACAAGTCTCAGAGACAAGGAGAAAATCCTAAAAGCATCTCGGGACAAGAGGTCTGTAACCTACAATGGTAGAAACATTAGATTGGAAGCAGACCTATCCACAGAGACCTGGCAGGCCAGAAAGGACTGACATGATATATTCAGAGCACTAAACGAGAAAAATATGCAGGCAAGAATACTATACCCAGCTAGGCTGTCACTGAAAATAGAAGGAGAAATAAAAAGCTTCCATGACAAACAAAAACTAAAAGAATCTGCAAACAACAAACCAGCCCTACAAGAAATATTGAAAAGGGTCCTCTAAGCAAAGAGAGAGCCTAAAAGTAACATAGACCAGAAAGGAATAGAGACAATATACAGTAACCATAACCTTACAGGCCATACAATGGCACTAGATTCATATCTTTCAATAGTTACCCTGAATGTAAATGGGCTAAATGCCCCAATCAAAAGACATAGGGTATCAGATTGTATAAAAAAAACAGGACCCATCGATATGCTGCCTACAAGAGACTCATTTTAGACCAAAAGGCACCTCCAGATTGAAAGCGAGGGGGTGGAAAACCATTTACCATGCTAATGGACATCAAAAGAAAGCTGGGGTAGAAATCCATATGTCAGCAAATTAGATTTTAAAACAAAGACAATAATAAGAGCTGAGGAAAGACACTATATCATACTTTAAGGGCCTATCCAACAAGAAGATCTAACAATTGTAAATTATCTATGCCCCTAACATGGGAGCAAATATATAAGCCAATTAATAACAAAATCAAAGAAACACATCGACAACAATAAAATAATAGTAGGGGGCTTTAACACCCGCCTCACTAAAATGGACAGATCATCTAAGCAAAAGATCAACAAGGAAATAAAGGCTTTAAATGTCACACTGGACCAAATGGACTTCACAGATATATTCAGAACATTCCATCCCAAAGAAACAGAATACACATTCTTCTCTAGTGCCCATGGAACATTCTCCAGAATTGATCACATCCTAGGTCACAAATCAGGTCTCAACTGGTACCAAAAGATTGGGATCATTCCCTGCATATTTTTGGACCACAATGCCCTGAAACTAGAACTCAATTACAAGACGAAAGTTGGAAAGAACTCAAATACATGGAGGCTAAAGAGCATCCTACTAAAGAATGAATGGGTCAACCAGGAAATTAAAGAAGAATTAAAAAAAGTCATGGAAATAAATGAAAATGAAAACACAACTGTTCAAAATCTTTGGGATGCAGCAAAGGCGGTCCTAAGAGGAAAGTATATAGGAATACAAGCCTTTGTCAAGGAACAAGAAAGGTCTCAAATACACAACCTAACCCTACACCTAAAGGATCTGGAGAAAGAACAGCAAATAAAGCCTAAACCCAGCAGAAGAAGAGAAATTATAAAGATCAGAGCAGAAATCAATGAAATAGAAACCAAAAGAACAGTAGAACAGATCAACGGAACTAGGAGCTGGTTCTTTGAAAGAATTAATTAAGATTGATAAGCCCCTGGCCAGACTTATCAAAAAGAAAAGAGAAAGGACCCAAATAAATAAAATCATTAATGAAAGAGGAGAGATCACAACCAACACCAAAGAAAGACAAACAATTGTAAGAACATATTATGAGCAACTATATGCCAGCAAATTAGATAATCTGGAAGAAATGTATGCATTCCTAGAGATGTATCAGCTACCAAAACTGAACCAGGAAGAAATAGAAAACCTGAACAGACCTATAACCACTAAGGAAATGGAAGCAGTAATCAAAAATCTCCTAAGAAACAAGAGCCCAGGGCCAGATGGCTTCCCAGGAGAATTCTACCAAACATTTAAAGAAGAGTTAATACCTATTTTTCTGAAACTGTTCCAAAAAATAGAAATGGAAGGCAAACTTCCAAACTCATTTTATGAGGCCAGCATTACCTTGATCCCAAAATCAGACAAAGACCCCATCAAAAAGGAGAATTACAGACCAATATCTCTGATGAACATGGCTGCAAAAATTCTCACCAAAATACTAGCCAATAGGATCCAACAGTACATTAAAAGGATTATTCACCATGACCAAGACTGCGATTTATTCCAGGGCTGCAAGGTTGGTTCAACATCCTCAAATCAATTACTGTGATACAATACATTAATAAAAGAAAGAACAAGAACCGTATGATCCTCTCGATAAATGCAGAAAAAGCATTTGACAAAGTACAGCATCCTCTCTCGATTAAAACTCTTCAGAGTGTAGGGATAGAGGGTACATACCTCAATGTCATAAAAGCCATCTATGCAAAACCCACAGCGAATATCATTCTCAATGGGGAAAAACTGAGAGCTTTCCCCCTAAGGTCAGGAACATGGCAGGGATGTCCACTATCACCAATGCTATTCAACATAGTACTAGAAGTCGTAGCCACAGCAATCAGACAACAAAAAGAAATAAAAGGCATCCAAATCAGCAAAGAAGTCAAACTCTCACTCTTTGCAGATGATATGATACTTTATGTGGAAAACCCAAAAGACGCCACCCCAAAACTGCTAGAACTCATACAGGAATTCAGTACAGTGGCAGGATATAAAATCAATGCACAGAAATCAGTGGCATTCCTATACACCAACAACAAGACAGAAGACAGAGAAATTAAGGAGTCGATCCCATTTACAATTGCACCCAAAACCATAAGATACCTAGGAATAAATCTAACCAAAGAGGCAAAGAATCTGTACTCAGAAAACTATAAAATACTCATGAAAGATATTGAGGAAGACACAAAGAAATGGAAAAATGTTCCATGCTCATGGATTGGAAGAACAAATATTGTGAAGATGTCAGTGCTACCTAGAGCAATCTACACATTCAATGCAATCCCTATCAAAATACCAACCACCTTTTTCAAAGAAATGGAACAAACAATCCTAAAATGTGTATGGAACCAGAAAAGACCCCGAATAGCCAGAGGAATGTTGAAAAAGAAAAGCAAAGCTGGTGGCATCACAATTCCGGACTTCAAGCTCTATTATAAAGCTGTCATCATCAAGACAGTATGGTACTGGCACAAGAACAGGCACAAAGATCAATGGAACAGAACAGAAAGCCCAGAAATGGACCCTCAACTCTATGGTCAACTAATCTTTGACAAAGCAGGAAATAATGTCCAATGGAAAAAAGACAGTCTCTTCAACAAATGGTGTTGGGAAAATTGGACAACCACATGCAGAAGAATGAAACTGTACCTTTTCCTTACACCACACACAAAAATAGACTCAAAATGGATGAAAGACCTCAATGTGAGATAGGATTCCATCAAAATCCTAGAGGAGAACACAGGCAACAACCTCTTCGACCTCAGCCACAGCAACTTCTTCCTAGACACATTGCCAAAGGCAAGGGAAGCAAGGGCACAAATGACCTATTGGACTTCCTCAAGATAAAAAGCTTTTGCACAGCAAAGAAAACAGTCAACAAAACCAAAAGACAACTGATAGAATGGGAGCAGATATTTGCAAATAACATATCAGATAAAGGGCTAGTATCCAAAATCTATAAAGAACTTATCAAACTCAACACCCAAAGAACAAATAACCAATCAAGAAATGGGGAGAAGGCGTGAACAGACATTTTTCCAAAGAAGACATCTAAATGGCCAACAGAACATGAAAAAGTGCTCAACATCGCTCGGCATCAGGGAAATCCAAATCAAAACCTCAATGAGATACCACCTCACACCAGTCAGAATGGCTAAAATTAACAAGTCAGGAGACAGATGTTGGCAAGGATGCAGAGAAAGGGGAACCTTCCTACACTGTTGGTGAGAATGCAGGCTGGTGCAGCCACTCTGGAAAAGTGTGGAGGTTCCTCAAAAAGTTGAAAATAGAGCCACCCTATGACCCAGCAATTGCACTACTGGGTATTTACCCCAGAGACACAAATGTAGTGATCCAAAGGGGTACATGCACCCCAATGTTTATAGCAGCAGTGTCCACAACAGCCAAACTATGGAAAGAGCCAAAATGTCCATCAACAGATGAATGGATAAAGAAGATGTGGTATATATACACAATGGAATATTATGCAGCCATCAAAGAAAACAAAATCTTGCCATTTGCAATGACGTGGATGGAGCTAGAGGGTATTATGCTAAGTGAAATAAGTCAATCAGAGTAAGACAAGTATCATATGATCTCATTGATATTAGGAATTCTTAATCTCAGGAAAACAAACTGAGTGTTGCTGGAGTGGTGGGGGGTGGGAGGGATGGGGTGGCTGGGTGATAGACATAGGGGAGGGTATGTGCTATGGTGAGTGCTGTGAATTGTGTTAAGACTGATGAATCACAGACCTGTACCTCTGAAACAAGTAATACATTATATGTTAAAAAACAAAAAGAGAGTAGGAACGGAAAAATGAAGGGGGGGAATCAGAGGGGGAGATGAATCATGAGAGACTATGGACTCTGAGAAACAAACTGAGGGTTCTAGAGGGGAGGGGGGTGAGGGGATGGGCTAGCCCAGTGATGGGTATTAAGGAGGGCACATACTGAATGGAGCACTGGGTGTTATACGAAACAATGAATCATGGAACACTACATCAAAAACTAATGATGTAATGTATGGTAACTAACATAACATAATAAAATAAAATTTAAAAAAATGTTACATGAAGAAAATCTGTAGTCAACATTAGAAAACAAAAATGCTATTTGTTAGTAAGCTAACATCCCATTATATGACTAATGGAAAAGCTTGGCTGAAAACAAAGTTTAAATAAACTTTTCATGATATCTGAGGATGGACAGATAAAAGAAAAACTCTAGAAACCAGTCTTACACATTAACAATTCACCTTGGAATTTATGATGATTTACGACTTTAAATCCTAAATCAAATAGGAACTTAATGAAAAATGTCTGGAATTGATCCTGTAGGATTTTTAGTCATTTCACAAAAAGAACCTCATACCTATGAGATTTGAAAGAATTATGGGTGTTAATAAAAGGCAAAGTCTATTAACATTCTTTAAATATTTATTTTAAAAATATTTACTTTAAAAATTTCAAAGAAATTTTAATAGCTACCATGGTTTAAGGAAAACCCATTTTTTCCTGCAATGTAAGAACAAATGAATTTTTGCAAGTTGTTCCATGATACAGATCATTAGTTTCTCTATCAGCTTATTGCTGAGTCTGTTTTCTAAAAAACAAAACAAAACAAAAATTAGTCATAATTTAATTTAAAAATGTCTCTCACTCTGAATCTGTTTCTTCATTTGTAAAATAACAAGATGAAGGAGAGTATTTCTGAGATTCCTCTTAACTCTAAAATACTGGAGTTTTAATAAGTCCAAATTCAAAGAACTTCTGGAATAAGAAGATTTCAATCTTTTGTTTAACTTCCCTTAGTAATGAGAAATGAAAAATTTCTGAGTCTGTGGTCTAAAGCAGGAATAGGCAATTTTTTTTCTGTAAAGGGCTAGATTGTAAATACTTTTCACTTTGTAGGCTATAGGATCTCTGCTGCAACTACTTAACCATCATGGCATGAGAGCAAACACAGGCAACACATAAACAGACAAGTATGGTTATATTACAAATTATTTCTGGACACTGAAGTTTGAATTTCATATAATTTTTATCCGCCACAAAACACTTTTTTTTAACCTTTAAAAACATCAAAACCATGAGAGACTATGGACTCTGAGAAACAAACTGAGGGTTTTGAGGGGAGGGGGTTGGGGGGATGGGCTAGCCTGGTGATGGGTATTAAAGAGGGCATGTATTGAATGGAGCACTGGGTGTTATACGCAAACAATGAATCATGGCACAGTACAACAAAAACTAATAATGTAATGTATGGTGATTAACATAACATAATAAAATTTAAAAAAATAAAAAATAAAAAAATAAAAAAACAAAAACGTCAAAACCATTCTTAGCTCACAGGCCATACAAAACAGGCACTGAGCCAATTTGGTCTCTGTGCCATAGTTTGTCAACACCTGGTCTAGAGTGTACTTTAATAAGTACTTCCCTAAAATAAGATACTAGAGAGAAGCAAGCCATTGCTCTTCCTTCAAAAACTCGACTAGCATAAGGACCAGATAAACTAAAACTCCAGAGATGAAAGAGTACTTCCACACTGAGCTCAGGCCATTGCCATTTTCTTCCATGGGGGTATTTGCAAAGTTTGGATACACGTGAGGTCAAATTGAATCTAGTTTAAACAGAGGAACTCTACTAAAGAAAACCAGAAACTAGTGCGGCTTTAGCTGGAATGAGACTGGAAATCTAGAAAAGCCTCAATACATGGCCAGTTTCCCCAATAATATAAAGCTTAGTAATGGGATGCTGGAAGATAGGGAGGCTGGACCAACAGGGCAGAGTCAATTTCCCAGTCTCCCAATGTCTAGAAGACAGAACCCCAGTAGAGGGAGGAGTCTACTTAATCCATGATTGGATGGAGATTGTCAACACTTCATCCTACTTGTCTAACACAGCAAAGAGCAAAACTCTCTGAAAGAAAATAACTGTTAGGCACATAATAAACATATTAAGAGATCTACAAGAAGCAAAATAATCAGGCAGACTCAAGATAATTGATATTGAAGTTAAAATAGATGCAAAGATGGAAAAATAGGATGAAATGATGTAATTTTCAACAGAATCTATTTTTTAAAAAAGCCAAGTAGATTTTCTAAAAAATAAATATTTGAAATCAAGAACTTGTCAGATGATTTTAGAGCAGAACAGACCAGAGGAAAACAGGATTCATGGACTTGCAGATAGGCCAAGGGAAAATATCCAAACTCAAACACAGAGAAAAGAACGAGATGAATAAAACAGAATATGAAACATGTAGCACATAGTCAAATGCTCTCATATTCATGTAAATGAAATACAAGACAGAGAAAAAAATGGAACAAATGCAATATGTGAACAGATAATGACAATTTTACAAAAGTGAGAAAAGAAATCAACTCAGAGATTCAACAAATTCAGGGAAATGGAAGCAGGAAAATGCACAGAAAACCACATGCACACCAAATACTAGGCACAAACTGCTGAAACAAAGGATAAAGAGAAAATCTTAAAAGCAACAAGAGAAAAAAGATACACTAAAAAGAACAACAATAAGATTGATAGCTTCCATTCTCTGTGTTGAACAGTGCTGGGGAAAGAGGGATATAGACCTAGAATTATGTACCTACCACAAATATCCTTTAAAAATGAAGACAAAAATATATTTTAGACCCACAAAAGCTGACATAATTGTCAATATACCAATACTACAAGAAATACAAAAGGAAGGTCTTTAATAATTGCTATGGCAAAATTTTAATAAAAGGACACAGATGTAAAGTAGAAGAAATGGAGAAGATATATCCTGAACACACTTACCGGTCTTGAAAAAAATGTTGGTATGGCTATATTAGTATTTGACAAAATTAATTTTTAAGGCTAGAAGTATTATTAGAGATGAACTGAGCACTTCATAATGCTAATAGGGTCGATTCAATAGGAAAACACAGCAATTCCAAATCTGAATGCATCTAATAATAACATAACTTCAAAACATATGAAGCAAAATTGAGCAAAGTAAAAGGAGAAAGACAAATTCACAATCAAAAGAGATTTTAACATTCCTCTCTCTAACTGACAGAACAAGTAGAGGACAAAATAGCATGGATATAGAAAAGTTTAAAACATGATTAATCAACTTGACCTGACACACCTAGAAAATCACACCTAACAACTGCAGAATAGACGTTCTTTTCTAATGCAAATAGAATATTTACCAAAAGAGACAACAGAATGCTGGACCACAGACTAAGTCTCAACAAATTTCCAAAGACTGTGACTGTGATCACAGAAAAATTAAACTAGAGACCAACAGAAAGAAAACTCAGATATTGCCAAATGTTTGGAAAAAAAAAAAAAAACAAAAACAACAAAAAAACAGATTTTAAATAACCTATGAGTCAAAGAACTATAATAACATATAATATTATATAATAGCTATAATAGTTAAAATGGAAATCAGAAAATATTTTCAATTAAATAAAAATGGACAGATGACCAGACTTGTGAAATGTAGCTGAAGTAGTGCTTAGGAAAATGTATAGCTTTTTGCAAAGACATAAATGCAAATAATGAAAAAAGAAATTCTGAAAGTAAATGATCTAGGCATACAACTTTAGAAGCTAGAAAAACAACAGCAAGTAAACAATGTAAAAAGAGGGAAACAAAAGTAAGAACAGATATCAATAAAATAGAAAACAGACATTCAGTAGAGGAAATCAAGGAATCAAAACTGGTTCTCTGAAAAGATTAATAAGGAAAGACTGCTCTAACAAGACTGGTCAGGAAAAGAAATAAAAAGAAATAAAACCACAATCACCCATATGAGAAATAAGAAAGGGGACATCATTATAGATGCTGCCCATAAATTTCACAATTTAAATACAAGGGCATACCCCTGAAACAAGTAATACATTATATGTTAATAAAAAGAAAAAAAGTTAAAATATAAATAAATAAATACAAGGGCAAATTCCATTGAAAAATGTAACTTGTCAATATTAAACAAGGAAAAAATACAATATCTGAATAGTCTTATATTCTGTTAAAGATACTGAATCCCTAACCAAAACATTCCCACAAAGAAAACTGTAGATTCAGTGGCTTCACCAGAGAATTCCTCTAAATACTTAATTCACTGGTACATTCTTTCCAACAACTTCAATCTTAAACTAACTCTTTCTCTGAATATAAAAAAGAAGAAACTTCCCAACTCATTTTATGAGATAAGCATAATTTTGATACCAAAATCTAAAAAGAGTATTTCAAAATAAAATCTCAAGCCAACATCTCCCATGAACAAAGAAACAAAAATACTACCATAGCCAAAAAGTGGAAACAACCCAAATGTTCATCAATTGACAAATGGATAAACAAAATGTGGTACATCCATATAACAGAATTATTATTCAGCCATGAATGGAGTACTTTATGGATGCTACTTTATGGATGAAGCTTGAAAATATTACGCTAAGTGAAAGAAACCAAGGTCACCAATGATCATATATGGTATGATTCCATTTATATCAAATGTCCAGATTAAATAAATCCATAGAAACAGGAAGCTGATTAGTGGTTGCCAGGGGCTGATGGAAATGAGAAGCAGAGTGACTGCCACTGGGTATAGGATTACTTTTTCGAGTGAAGAAAAATATTGTTTGCACAACTTTGTTAATATACTAAAACTACTGATTTATATACTTTTACATGGTGTGTTTCATGATATGTGAATTATATCTCAACTAAAAAATAAGAGGAAAAAAAGCCACTGATCTAAACATAATTTCAATGTTCAGCAACCTATAAGAAGGATAGATAAATTGCAAAATCCAATCAATGTAACTCAACAGGATAAGAAAACAAGGAAAAAAAATATGATCCTTTCAATAGAAACAGAAAAAGTATTTTATAAAACTCAACAACTACTTGTGATGAAATGCTTCCATAAGGCAGGAAAAAAAATTTATCTGGTAATTACTTAATCTGGAAGTCAGTAAGTTAAACAAAAGAAATGAAAATCATAATGGCTGAAAAGAAAGCAGTAAAGCATTTTTACTTGTAGATAACCTAACTGTGTTTACAGAAAGTGCAAAGTAATCCATAAATAATAAGTGAATTATCCAGGTCAGTGGATGCAACACCAATTTTTTAAAAAATCAGCTAATTTATAAAACACTATATGTAAACTGAAGCTTTTCTATATAAACCAGTTATTTCTCCTGTGTAATTAATGTAATGACACTCTCATCATTGTGTTCAAGCATTACTGAATAAATTAGGGAGGAACAGTAGTCTGATTACTAAGTAGAAAACTTTTATTTACTTTCCTAGGCTGATAATTAGTAACAAGAGAAGAGATTTTAGCAGTTCAAACTGATCTAGGGGAGAGATGCAAACAGATTTCCTATATATAGCTTCAATCTCTTGATCTATTTAGAAGTCTTCATATGGCGGGTAGGGATGGGGGATAAAAACTCTGAAGCAACAGTAAAACTTTCTAAGGACAATCTGTTCACCCCAGGCCTCAGAGAGCTACCATAAGGGTAATGACAGCAGTCAAATAAACAGGCACACAAAAAGATACAAGGCACCCTGAGAACTACCAGAGATAAACAACAGACACCAAAAGAGAGTGCAAGTGGAATTTTCAGACACAACTATGCTTACCAAATTTAAAGAAATAAGAGATGGCTTTAAAATTTCTGCAGCATATGGGGAATAGAGCATATATGAAAGAGAATCAAATCAAATGTCTATGAAAATGAAAAATAACTGAAATTAAAGAACCACTAGGTAGGTTTGCAGCATCTCAGACAAAGATGAAGAAAGAATTTGAAGAAATTAGAAAAAAGTATCTACAATTCAGCATAGAAAGATAAAAAGGTTGAAAATGTATCCCTGAGACCTCCAGTTCTGAAACCTCCTCCTTCAACTCCCATGACCCCAAAAGAGAGCCTTTACTCCACCCAAGTATACTTCTTATACCATGGACCCCATCTCATTCCCCATCCTCAGGATTTCACTCAACCACTTACATCGTCTCTTTGTTCACTCTTTAACCTCTTTTATCCAGGATTTCTAAACCTAGAAGCCTACTGGCCTCCTCCAAATGAAGAAAAAAAAAAAGTTAAATGATTCTCTATTTCTCTTCATCACTAAATTTCTTAGGGAAAAATGGTCTTGAACTTTTTCAATCCCTTAATATCAAATTCCTACAAGTTTATGACTTCTCAATGCCACCAACTTCCTTGTTGCCTACTGAATTCCCTAGCTTCTGTCTGTATCCTTCACATTCCTCCATATATGAGTATTGTCAAACAGTCTACTTCTTTAAGTACCTTACCCCATCCCTTGGCTTCAACCTTATTTTAGTGTTCCTTCTACCTTTGATGATGATTCTTTCTCGGTCTTCTTTAACAGGTCCTTTTCTTGTCCTTTAATAGTTTGTTTATATGTTACTTCTCATGAGAGTTATCTGTGCATATTCTATATTTGTATCTTACAAACTTTGTTTTTAATAATCCACAACAACTCTAAACAGTAACTACTGAGAGTTCATGAACATTATTGGAATACTGGTCTAGAGCCAGTTATGTTCTCTGACAATAAAGGTACATCTACTATAAAAACTGACAACCCTTCTAGCCACTTCAAAATCCTACCCCAACTCATTTAGTTCAGATTAGATCACCTAACCTTCTTCTTTGCTGCTTAAATGGGGACACCATTATGAAGATACTCCTTTTACTTTCCTTCCACCCAACATGAAATGTTCTCTACAGGCCTTATTCCATACATTATCCCCATTCTCTCTTTTTTATTCATTATTCCTGCCCTTCTCCTTCAGTCTACTAGGTTAAAAGTACAGAATTTACAGACAAATGAACTAGGTTGAAATGCAGGCTGTGTCATGTATTAGCCGTGATCTGGGAAAGTTACTTAACCTCTCTGCCTCAGCAGTCTCATCTGCAAAATAGGGTGAAAACAGTACCTCTCCCATTGGATTATAAAGCATTTAGAGTTACACCTGGTATTTAATAAGTACTAAACAAATTTTACTTCTTATTATCATGCTAAAGTGTCTACCTTGGTTTAGATTTCCCCAGAAGCAGACTTGATTCAAGGATTCGTGTAAAAGGAACTGTTTTGGGAAATGAGCCAGGAAAAACACTGGTGGGGGGATCAAAAGTAAGACAGGTAAGGGAAGGCAGTCAGTAAAGAGTGCATTAGTCAGTTACCGTGATGGGCAACTACAGCATGATTCTACTGGAAAACTCGGGTAGATGGTGTAGAACATGGCTCAGTTACCCCAACTGAAGGATGAGAAAAATGAGGTATTTATCCACCAAATCCTCATCCATCACTGGTTGAAAGCTTTTCTAAAGGCATTAACTCTGGCATTTCTGGCTTGCCCTGCCCATAAGCCAAGAATGTCTATATGGCCAATAAGAAAGCTTTCAGACAGAAAGTCACAGATTTAAGTAGAGAGCATGGAGATAAATGCCAAAGAGATAGGGCTAGGACACTAATAACATCTACTACAGCATCTCTTATCCAAAAGATAATTCTTTGTCTCCTTCCTCAAGCTACCATCTTCATTCTTTCCCTTTAAACACTGATTTCTTTCTTTTTTTTTTTTTTTTAAGATTTTTGAGAGAGAGAGCGCGTGAAAGCACAAGCCAGGGGTGGGGGAGGGGCAGAGGGAGAGGGAGAAGCAGACACCCTACTGAGTGGGGAGCCCAAAGCGGGTCTCAATCCTAGGACCCTGAGATAATAACCTGAGCTGAAGGCAGATGCTTAACTGACTAAGCCACCCAGGTGCCCCTAAACACTGATTTCTAAATACTCTCCTTTCTTCACCTAATCTCAATTTACTTTCCCATTGAAATGTCACTTCTCCTTGCCTTCTGGAAAATGTGGTGGGAGTGAGTGGGTGTAGGTCATTATGATCTCTTAATGCAAACTCGAAGATGATGTCTTCAGACTTCTATTTAGCCAACCTACAGGCAAAGAGGCAGTTTGTAAGTGATGGTATGTTTATGAGGAGCCTTTGAATATACTGAACATAATGTATTTGAGACAGGATTGACCAGCAGCAGACTTTTCAAATTACAGGTCTAGAGATCAAGGGAAAGGTTTTGGCTATAAACCACACACCAGGAAGTAAAAAACAATTAGGTAATAACTAAAATCACAGAACTGACTGAAATAACCAAGAAAGAAAATTTAGAGAGAAGGGTACCAAGAATGGACTCTTGAGAAACTAGCTCTTCCTCTCTTACTATCTAAAGAAAAGGCATTGTTATTTCTAGATTTGAAATGTAGTCACCTGCTATACCTATCATTCTTTCTTCATTCTTCTAACACCAAAACATTCTCAAATCCATTCTATTCCATCTATTCCCATTGCCTTTACTCAGGATTCATTACCACTTGTCAGAACTACTACAGTTGTTTCTTTAAAGGTAATCTTGCTTTGGAGATCTGCACCTTTTGTCCTCTATAATGCTAGCAAAGCTATTTTTGTAAGTCGGAAGTTTAACTCTACCATTACTGTTCTCAAATAAAGCAATACTTGGGACATAATAACCTGGTCCTAACATATGTGCCTAGTTTCTTCTATGCCCTTATTCTCATTCACCCAGTTTCCCACACTTCAGTTATTGCCAATATTTGTGTTTTGTACTTGTTTGATTTTATCCCTGAATTAATAATGTAGCTCTAACAACTGTGACAGTCTCCGTTAGGAAACTATGGCCCGCAGTCCAAATGTAGTCTGCCACTTATCTTTGTAAATACAGTTATACTGGAACACAGCGATGCTCATCAGTTTACATATTTATTGCTTATGGGCGCTTTCAAACTGTAACAAGAGTTGAATAGTTGCAACAGAGATTGTACTATCCCAAAGCCAAAATACTTAAGCGTATTTGGCCCTATACAGAATTATGTTTGCTGACCCTTCACCCATGAGACAATAAATATCAAGCAATCTCATATGTGTATAACTGGATTCCCAGAAGGAAATAAGATAGACTTGAGTTTGAAATAATATTTGAGGAAATAAAAGCCAAAATGTGCCCAATTAAACAAAAATTATCACACAGATCTCAGAAATTCAATGAATACCAAGCACAAGCTAAACACACACACACACACAAACTCTATTTAGGCACAGCATAGTCAGATTACTAAAAATCAAAGGTAAAGAGAAAAACCTTAAGAGCAGTCAAGAAAGAATTCTGGTTCCAGTGTGGAGGCATAAACTCAAATGCAGCCTATCTTTCCCACCATTTACAACTAAGAACTGTGGATAAAATACAAGAAGAAAAAAGAAAAAATTACTTGAAGACTCTGAAAAGCAAACAAAAGCATATTGCAGAGTGGAGTTAAACTTGGAAAAATGACCCAGAGGAGAGTGAGCTTCCCAGTTCAATTATTTTTTCCTCTTTCTCTAACAGCTTTGCCCAAAGGCCAGGAAACAATCACTGCATCAGAGCAATAATTCAGAAGTTAAACCTCCAAGAGAAACCCTATCTTTCTGGCCAGCGGAATTGAGGAAGGAGGCTCCTGAGTGCTGCAGAATGTGGGGAAATCCTGAAAAGGAGAAAGATGAGAGAAAGGGATTCCCTAATTCTGTCTACAAACCCACACAGGTCTTGGGCTTACTCTGGAACTATACAGGTACGGGTCAGACCCTACCAGTAGAGCAATGACTCGGAACTGAACTGAGATTTGAAGTACCACCCACAGAGGGCAAGAGCAAATTTGCCATCTGAACCTAAATGGGTTGACAGTGTGCTAAAAGAAACAATAAAAATCAAAATTCTACCCCCAAATTATAATAAGCCCCAGAGTTTACAAAACATAACACTAACAATGTCCAAGGTACAATCCAAAAAAGCAAGAAAAATGTGATCAATTTCAAAGGAAGGAACAACAGGTGCCAACCCTGAGGTGATCCAGATGTTCTAATTATCCAACAAGAGTTTTAAAGCAACTACTATAAATATGCTCCCTCAAGTAAAGGCAAACACACTTGGGCAAAAAAAATTCCTCAGAAGACCAAGAGAAATTATTTTGAAAAAGAACCAAATGTAAAATTTAAATTTTTTAAAATATTTTATTTATTTATTTGACAGAGAGAGAGACAGATAGTGAGAGCAGGAACACAAGCAGGGGGAGTGGGAGAGGGAGAAGCAGGCTTCCCGCTGAGCAGGGAGCCCGATGAGGGGCTCGATCCCAGGATCCTGGGATCATGACCTGAGCCAAAGGCAGACGCTTAATGACTGAGCCACCCAGGCGCCCCCCAAATGTAGAATTTAAAACTCGACAATACAATGCGTAAAATAAAAAAATTCACTGGATGGGCTAAGAGAATGGAGATGACAGAGAAGAGTCTTGAACTTGAAAATGGATCATTAAAAAGTATGAAATCTGAAGAACAAAGAGAAAAAAACATTGACAAAAGGACAAATGAACAGTCAGAGACTTGTGGGACAATCTCAAAAGTTTTACTGTAATTGCCATTGAAATTTTTTTAATTTCTTTAGTTTTTTTTAAGATTTTATTTATTTATTTGACAAAGAGAGACAGCAAGAGAGGGAACACAAGCAGGGGGAGTGGGAGAGGAAGAAGCAGGCTTCCCGCTGAGGAGCCCAATGTGGGGCTCGATCTCAGGACCCTGGGATCATGACTTGAGCCGTAGGCAGACGCTTAACGACTGAGCCACCCCGGCGCCCCCAAAAGTATTTTTAAATCAACATTTTCATTTTTATTTTTAAGCCTAATCACAAGATTTTCTCTTATCTTGAGCTAGGACAAATTTATTTCATTTCTACCTACCGATATGCCAACAGCAGTTTTTCCCTTAAAATGTGTTTATATAGGATTCCATATATAAAGAGCTATATGAAACAAATTATTACCTAGTCACAAATATAGATATACAAACTAATTCAATCCCACATCACTTACTAAAATACTCCTACAATAATGTCTCTTTATAGCTCAAAACCATCAGTGTCTACTGAATAAAATCTAATTTTTACCCTGCTGTTCAAGCTGCCTTACCCTCTGATCAAAGCCTCCATTTCTATAATAATTCCCACTACTCTCCCTCCTAACACTTACATGATCCCTCTAACAGAATTCTTACCATTACCTACACATAAACTGTGCTTTCTCACCTTTTGCTCATGCTTTCATGCCAGACCAGAATGCCATTTCCTTTAACACTTTTATAAGTACCTGCCTTTGTATTTTTCACCATTACCCAGAAAATAAACTCAAGTGTAGAAACTATGTCTTATAAGTCTTTATAGGGTCAATGGTTAGCACCAAGTAGTAATCCCTGAAACTTTGTTGGATTGACTACTTAACCTCTTAAAACCAAAATCCCATGCATCTGAGATAAAGCAGCTGAAGGAACTAAGTGGGTTTAGCTTAGAGAAGAAAAGTAATTCCCCATTTTAACCATAATCTCCTCTACTGTTTCCACTTTGTTCTTCTACCACTTCAACCCACATCCCCTGACTCCTCTTTATCCACCAGTCTACGAGTTCCTTCCTTGGCATCACTTTCCTTTTTACCAAATGGTCAATCAATGTCACCAAAAACTTTCACTTTCTTTTTTTCTTTGACCTCCAGTCACACTTTAAGCTTGAACTAACTCAACCAACAGTTTTTCCCATTTCTTTGTTGAGTGGAAAAACTTACAATATCACGCTAACTGGAATTTTAAATATATAATTTTAATAATAACAATAGCAGCAGCAGCTGACATTTAGTGGGTACTTACCCTGTACAGGCACAATGTCCTTTTAATAACCCTATAAGGTTACAGGTAAAGAAACAGACAAAGAAATGCTAATTAACCTGCCCAACCTAGATAGGAAAAGGTTGAACTAAGGCAGTCTGCCTGTAAGACTGATTTAGCCATTGAACCATATTTCTTTCCAAATGCAATGCTAAATTGCCATTCACACAGAATTCATCAAACTTTCCTTTACTGATTTCCAGTCCAACCCCTTTCCCCAAGTGAATGTTCTAATTTTGATTGGTTCATTCATACAAAAATATATTTACTGAGTCACTGAATAAACGAAATCATTATTCTCACATTCATCACAGTCACTGAGACCAAAAATAAGAGTAAGACATGATCTTTGCCTTTTAAGTCCTCAAATGCCATCTGCCCCCTCACTCTCAGCAGAAATCAATAATATTTAATAGCACTTAATGTGCCAAACACTTTACATATAGGAATTCATTTAATCTACACAGCAATCCTCATTATCATTATCCCCATTCTACATATAAGGCATAAACAAAAGTAAAATAAAAAGTGGGACTACATCAAAATAAAAAGCTTCTGCACAACAAAGGAAACTATCAATAAAATGAAAAGGCAAACTACAAAATGCAAGAAAATATTTGCAAACCATGTATCTGATAAGAGGTTAATACCCAAAATATATAAGGAACTCATACAACAGCAAAAACAAATAATAATCATTCAATTAAAAATGGACAGAGGACCTGAAAAGACATTTTTCCAAAGAAGACATACAGATGGCCAACAGGCACATGAAAATATACTCAATACTAGTCATCAGGGAAATGCAGATCAAAACCACAATGAGATTACTCTCTCACACCTGTTAGAATGACTGTGATCAAAAAGACAAGGAATAACAAGTATTGGCAAAGATGTAGAGAAAAGGGAACCCTGTGCACTGTTGACGGAAATGTAAACTGGTACAGCTATTATGGAAAACAGTATGGAGGTTCCTCAAAAATTAAAAAAATAGAACTACCATATGATCCAGCAATTCTACTTCAGGGTATTTAACCAAAGGATATGAAAACACTAACTCAAAAAGATACCTGCATCCCATGCTCACTGCAGCATTATTTACAATAGCCAAGGCATGGAAGCAAACTAAGCGTCCATCAATGGAAGAATGGATAAAGAAAATGTGGTATGTATATATTTACATATATATACACAAATGTATACACACACACACACAAATGTACACACACACACACACACACACACAGAATATTTGGCCATAAAAAAGGAAATCTTGCCATTTATAACACCATGGATGAATCTTGAAGACATTATGCTCAGTGAAATTAAGTCAGACAAAAACAAATACCATAAGATCTTACCTATATGTGAAATCTAAAACAAAACAAAAAACCTGAACTCATAGACACAGAGAACAGACTGGTAGCAGCTAGAGGCAGGAGGTGGGGGTGGATAAAATGGGTATAGGTGATCAAAAGGTAAGGTTATAAAATAAGTCATGGTGGTGTAATGTACAGCATGGTGACTATCAATAATACTGTATTGCTTATCTGAAAGTTGCTGAGAGTAAATCTTAAGAGTTCTCATCACAAGAAAAAAATAGTTGTAACTGTGGTGATGGATGTTTACGCTTATTATGGTGATCATTTCGCAATATATACAAAATGTAATTGTTATGTGATACACAAGAAACTAGCATAATGTTATATGCCAATTATATCACAATAAAAATTTTGTTTTAATTTGAAGCAAATAAGTCATATAATATACCCAAGGTCACACAGCTAAAAAGTGGTAGAGCCAGGACTGAAAACCAGTCTAGCTTCAGAGTCCAAGCTCTTACACTTCACTAAAATGCCATCAAAGTCACTGACTCCATTAGGTTTGCATCCTTCAACTACTCTACAGGACATGTAAAATATAATCCACAGTAAATTCATTCAACACTGACATAACTCATTTGCCTTGTTTTTGTTCCTTGAATGCAAGCTTGTTCCCACCTCAGAGCCTTTATAATTTTCTATAACACTCTTCCTCCAGATCTGCCTTCCCATCATTATGATTCAACTTAAATCTCGAGATCTGTCCTGACCACCCTACCTAAAATAGCTCTCCTGCTATAAATCGTCTATCACATATATTCGGTTTTATTTCTTTCATAGTTACTTATCACTACCTGAAACTATCAGTTCTCTATTTCTCCCACTAGAGTGAAAGTTCCAAGAGAGTAGAGCTCTTGTCTATTTTGCTCACTGGTACATCTTCAGCACATAAAACAGAGCCTGGCACACAGCAGACAGTTGTTATTTACAGAATGGATACCAAAAACTGTGCTGTATGTTGGGATTACTAAAAAGAATAGGATACGGTTCTTATCCTCAATAAACTCTAGTCTTTATAAATACTAACTCCTCCCTTTCTATATTAAAGGAAGACTAGCCCTTAATTTTTTTCAATGGCTAACCTCTCCACCTGACATCTTAAACATGTCTCTGAGATCTCTCTTTGACCTCTCTCCATCAATTATCCTCTCTCACTTCTTTAATTTCTCCTTCTCCATTCACTGAACATTTCCCACCCACTCACCCGTATTTGAATATCCTTTCCTCAACCCTGCAACTCCCTGTTACCCCAACATCTCTCAATGACTCCTCACATCTCTCTATGACCACTTCCTCAAAATTTACCCAGTGACCTGGAAAATGTTCTCACTTTTTTAAGCATTTAACACTGCTGAGGATTTTCAATCCACTTTCTTAAGACCAGAGGTGCCACTGTCTCACAGCTGTCTTAATTCTTTTTTATCTCTTTTTTTTTTCAGCTTCCTTCACTATCTCCTCTCTCTCACACTTTTAAATTTGAAGCTCACTAGAACTTCATCCTCTATTCTTGCTCTATTCTCTTTGAAAGATCTCATCTTCTCCTCTAACTCAACTAGTGCTCCTATTCAAATAATTGTACCGTTCATTCACAACCTAAATCCTAGCTCCACTTGCCCTGTCATATTTAACAAAAATGTGACTGAATTCTTAAGAAAATCCTCAATAAAGGATAGTTGCAGGCTCACTTAGATAAAATAATGTGAACTAAAATAAGCAATAATGTTCTGAACAAGCACTAGAAGGCAATATTACACACCTTAAGGTTGGTTTCCATGACTACTTCTTGAAATATTTGAACTAATTCTTCATTAATTGTAATTGACAGGTTGTACAAAAATGGATCAATGACCAAAAATCACTAATAAATGTTATATATCTGATTAATCTATATTAATTTTGTCTAAAACTGTAATATAGCTTGAGATACACAAACCTGTATTATTACACAAGTATACTAGAAGAAAGTTAAAATAGGAATACCAGTCACAAATTATGTCTGGAACAACATACAAAATAAATTCAAGTTCTTTGAGAGGGGTTTGTAAAGATGTACCTAAGTGCCATAATTCAGAGACTCACAGCTCAAAATTATACCAATCAGAGCAAACTGTCTAATGACGTTTGGTGCTGTTTTCAAAAAACATGAGCAAGAAATAGGTTTGTGCCACTGTTTAGATAGCAAAAGGTAGTTACATACATTTATACCCATATGATAAACTGCCCAATCCTGTAAACAATTATAGACATGAGAAGACTGGTTTACCCAGAAAAAATGTGAACAAAGCTCCATCTTCACAACTCTGCAATGGGTAAGAGCCCCAGTACACAATGGTAAACTACAAATACCTGATGTAACAGCCTAGTCCCTTTCATAATTAAAGGACATCTTGTTATTGCCTAATACACTGCACATTCAATAAATGCAGTAAACTCTGGAACTTATTTGACAAAATACTACTATGCTTTCCCCATGTGTTGCAAGAAGCTGTGAGAAAAAAGATGAAGCCAACTCCCAATTACCACTGTCAAAGCCAAGCTGGTGAAACAAGTCAATCATCATCCTTCAGGGTATGTGGCATGTAAGGACATGGAAAAGAACACAATACGAGAGCCCTCAGCAAAAAGACACCCACATTTTAAGAAAAAGAAAAGTGATTTAACATCTCCTACATCAAGGAATCTGAAGATACAGGGAGCCTAGGAAGAGATGTAGGAGGCACTCAAATTTTCTAGATGGTGGCAACTAAACACTGTATAAGCAGTCATATTTTGAAATTCTACAGCTTTCCCCCTTTCCCTACAAAACCCCCACACCCCCCTTTACTCTAAAGCCTATAAATGGGAGGAAATAGAACATAAGATGAAGGGAAATGGCTGATGGGACATCAGAACACAAGTGCAGCTGCAATCACATCTCTAGAATACCAAAAGGTCCAGTTACCAAAGTACAGCTCTAAAAATCTCTATCAGACATCCTTCACATCCACATAAATCTCCTTCTGCACCCCCTTTGCATAAATCTCTTAAATTTAAACTCCATGCCTTATCCAACAGCATGATTATCTAAAACTCATCCTATATATATGACACTATCCTTAACCTATACCATTGCTCCCCTTTAGTGAAAGGCAGATTTTTTTTAAGGGAGGTGGAAAGTGGAGGATGGAATATCACGGGGGGGGGGGGGTGGTGGTAGAATACGTGCAAATACCATTGCGGCAGAGATACTGGAAACGCCACTTCCCTCACCACTCTTGCAAATTCTCTCCGTGCAATGCCCTCTTACCCTCTACCAATCCCTCCTCCCTCCTCAACAATACACACACACGTGTCATAACCGACCCGCACCATCACCTTTTCTAACATCACATGCTACCTCCCACTCTCACTAACCCCCCACAAAGACAGTCACACACACACGGCAGAAATTGTTGCCACCGCACCCTATCTCAGTAAGTGCTTCCACCACCCAGCATCATGCGCTTGCAGAAAGACAGCTCAGTAAACAGGTACGCAGACACACATACATGCATACATACATACACACGCACGCACACACATGGGGCATGTGGCCCAAGGAACAGCCCTGGAGACGCACCTGGAGGCTGGGTGTCCAGCGCCGCTGCCCCCCTGGTCCCTGTCACTGAGCGCAGCTGTGTAAATCCTCCGGTAGCGGTCGGCCAGGGCCCGGCCTGACAGCAGCAGCTGGTAGTGACCCCGGGAGTCCGCGGCCGGCAGCCCCAGCCCAAGCCCCGCGGCAGCCACGAAGCCCTCGGGAACCGGCATGAACAGCGCCCCCGGCGCCGGGGAGGAAGAGATGGTGGCGGCCGGGAAGAATCCGTCCCCGCCGGGCCCCGAGGAGGCGGCGGCGGGGGAGGCAGTCGCTGAGCACATCATCATCCTCGCCGCCGCCGCCGCCTCGTCCCTGCGGGCCGGGCAAGCAGACACGCGCGCGCACACACAGTCCTTTTCCAACTACGACGTCTCCGGCGGCGGCCTCTCGTTCTCGCAGCAGGAGACTACAAAGACAGCGTCCTCCTCCTCCGTCTTCTCCTTCTCCCCCCTGCGCCGCCCTCGCCGCTACTGGGACCGCTCATCTAACCCCGCCACCTCGGGAGTGTGAGGAGGAGGCGGTGCCGCCGCTGCCGCCGCCGCCACCGATGCCACCGCCGGGGCTACCCGCAATGGGAAGCTGCCGTCCGCACTGGGCATGCGCCACTCCTCGCACATGCTCAGTAACTCCTGCCCGTTACCCTCCCCACCCCCCCTCGCCACCACTCCCTCCGCCTCAGGGCTTTGGGTGTGGGGCGTTTGAGTTGTGCGGAATCTGAAAGAAATCCACTTCTCCGGGTTTTACTAGCAGCTTGAGGAAGAGTAAGGAAAGTGCTGGGAAGGCTGTCAGCTACAGGCTCTTGGCTTCAGGTAATGGGGTTCCTCTCCAGGTGGGAGAAGTTGGACCTGAAAGAGGGAATGTCCCCCCCCACCGGAGAATGAGTGTTACGCACTCTTCTGCTACTTTTTCTCAAAGTGTGTGCTGCCAACATGAAGATTTACTGGGAACAGCGCTGGTTAATTCAGAATCAAAGGCAGACAAGGCCAGCCAAACTGGAAGTATCTCTGGCGGTTTTATTTTGGATTTTTTTTATCATTAGGATTAAAATGGCTTTTATTTCGAAAAACAGGTAGTAAGCTAGTGCATTCTCTTTTCTATGAAAGTAGAATTCACAGATAATTGACATTCCTAAGTTCTATTCTCAACATTTACCACAGAGCTAAACCTTAATGCAGTAGTACTTTTCTGACATGTTGACCCCACACTCATCCTTAGAGTCCACTTTTATCTCTTGATAGTGGTCACTTAATGGCTTATCTTTTTCTGCCCAGACTTACATTAGTAGAGATAATTCTTGAATCTGACCTGAAGCTGTTAACTCTATGTGTAACATCTGAAAATGTCATATTTACCAAAGATCTTATCATTTTATCTCCTAAAACGTAACATTTGCTAAGTCCTTTGTGCCAAGGTCTTCTACTAACCCCTTGTAAGTAAGTGCTCTAGAAATGCGTGTGCCAATGAATTCTGATCCCTAAGTTTTTCCATTTAACTCTCAATTTGAAGAGTTCACCTAATTCATACTCCTGACAGAAATCATTTCCTAATCCTATCATTCCCAGTACTATTTTCTTTATCTACTTACTGGCTCTTCTTTTAAAAAAGATTTATTTATTTATTTATTTTGGGGGGGCTTGCATGCTTGTATGCACAGGAAAGGGGGGACACTCCTAGAAACCCAGGACCCCTGAGACTTTGGCCTGAGCAGAAACCATGAGTCCACTGCTCTACCCACTGAGCCACCCAAGCACCCCTTTACTTACTAGCTCTTAAGTCTATGCCCTTTCCACAAATGTGCTTCTCAAAAAACGAAACCCAAAACCTTGTTTAGTATTTTGAAAAGTATAAACAAGGAGTGGAGAAATAAATTAATTCTAGCTTTTGGGGGGAGAAAGTGCTAAAGTAGTGCATTTTACCTGGGGCTTTACCATATGGATGTCATTTTGATTTAAGAAAATGATAGTTACAAGTGGGATAATAAAAACATAGGGACAAAGGACTGGCATGGGAAGTGATGGTATTTTAGCACTGTGAGTAGCCCTGTTAAACAGGTTTTGTACTTGTGTCCTTGTCCTCAACTATGAGCTCATGAACAAGAGCTTCTTATTTATCTTTGTGTCTTCCTCAGCCCCTAGTCTAGAAACTGGCACGTAGTAGGTCACCAGTAATTATTTGTTAAACTAAATTCCCGTCCTGATGCTTCACAGTGTTAAACCTCAGCATTGCACAGGAAGCTCCCCCTCCCTCCCAACCCAAAGACAAGGTATTGAAGCAGTGAAGTGCTAGTACAGTTAAAGGCCTGAACAAGTAGGAGCTGCAAGGACTCATTACTGTTGATCAGCCAGCCAGGTAGCCAACAGGCTCTGACAAACCAGAATTTAGATCCTGACTCTGCTATTTGTATGTCTTTGGGTAAATTTCATCCTCTGAATAATGGTCAAACTAATGTTGCATGAGATGGTAGGAGGGCTTCAAACATCTAGGATATCCACCTTGGCACATGGCTTTTCACAAATTGTAACACACAGAACAAACCACTAGACTTTTCGGTGAGGACAGTAAAGGTGTCTGTGTCTGTTCCCCCATTACATTCTCAGCTCCTAGTTCAGGCTCTGGCCCTAAGCAGGAGAGAACCATGTATTGGCTGAATGAATGAATGAATGAATGAATGAATGAATGAATGAATGAATGAATGTCGCCTGCAAAGAGAAGCATTTCCAGTTCAGGTTTAGGTAGTGGCTTGCTCAGTCACAGCCCTTTTGGAGTTTCTAATGGGGATAGAACCCACCGGCTGCACGGTTCTCAGAGTTCTTCCCACCCCTTAGTTTCGCTTCAGTTTTTACCACACGCTTCTGTCCCAGGCAGGCCCCTTCCTGAGCCTTCTGGGTACACGCAAAAACCCGGTAACTGGATAATTTCCTGTGAAACCCGTTGTCATTGAGCGGTGCAACTAGGCGTGCGCGGAGTGGCACACATGCTCACTTAGGTGGCGGAGAGTGGCGTTTCTGTTGCGGTTGGCCGCATTTCCTTCCACGGCAGTGGCAACGGCCGCTCTACTCCAAATTGATAGCCAATGCAGTTTTTTCTCTTCCGCCGCCTCCTCTTTCCTGCCTGGGCACTGCGCGCTCCCTGGGCACTGCTGCAGCTACTGCCGTGGCAGCTGGGCACTTGGGAAGCTTCCCTTGGGTTGGCGGGGAGTGGGGCGCATGCCGGGAACGAAAGGGCATTTGGAGTCACCCTTAATTCCACTGCCAAGGGGATTTGAGGGGAGGGTGGTCCCCAAGGCAAGTCGCGAGAGCCACCTGAACCGTCGCTGCAGACGGGAGCGAGCTGTGGGTTTCTCGCCGCATGCAAAGCGAGAGTCCCCTCCTGCCCATCCTGCGCGTACTACTGCTGAATGCCTCACGTTGCCTATGTGGTGGGCGTGGGGGTAGGGGGCTCTTGTTACTCAAAAAAATGCAGAATGAAAGAATATAGAGAGATTTGCTTTTGTTTTTCCAGCCCCACTGAGCGCGGCTCCAGTACTTTCCGCGCTGCCATCTTAGCTTTATCTTCTGGCCAGGCTGGGCGTGTGTGTGCCTTTGGTTCGGAGGGAGGGTGGAGGGAGCACTGGGCGGGTTGGGTGTCAGAATTGGCTAGACAAGACTTCTGGACACAATCGCACGCAAAGAATAACATTGAAGTAAGGCGAATCCTGACTTTACCCTTTTATAAATGAAACACATGTGTAGTGTTTTTTAGTCTTTGTGGTTGATAATCATGTTCATTTCTCAAAAGCATCTCTCCTCTCCGCAATGATTGTGTAAGACTATGGCTTCATCTTTCATACGTATAATCACAGATTTTGTCTCTCTTTTCCACTTGAAATTGCAAACCTGGGAGTACAATTTTCTGAACTCTTCAGATTTGTCTTTTTTTATACTCTATATCTTTAAGGATATTTTTTGGGGTTTTTTTTTTTTAAAGGAAGCCATCAGCGCTGATGTAATAAATAACAGGCAGAAACCATAAAGTTTATGTAAGAGGACAATGATTGATGTTGTTAGTTTCATTTAAAAGGTTAATATTGTACTAAAGCTATAAGATTACAAACACAGGAAACACGTATGTTATGAGGAACACGGAGACTGCTGAAAATGCTGTGGTCAAGTCAAGAGTCGGGTTTGTTTCCCAAATTTGTACAACAGTGTTGGAACATTTAAAAACAAAATTGGTAGCTGAGACCATTTTAAAACAAACTTAGTAGCTGAGAACAATTTGGAAGGAAAAGAATGATCAAGCTTGAAGAGTGACGAAACATTTCACTCTTTGGTAACCTTCCCTTAGGGACCCTGATTCTACATTCTTGACAAAATGACCATATGCACTTAAAATGAAAATTATTTTATGTACTATATTTAAATACTCCAAAATGAACAGAAAAAATTCAACATGGTAATTTTAATTCTTTTAAACAAAAATTGCATATTGGATCCCCTAGATATCTTGACCTCTTGCTTTAAACAAATGTTATTTCTAGAGCCTTGGAAGATTCCGTAATTTGTAGGCATGAAGAGTTAATGCTTTTTTATTTTTATTCATATTAGCTTTTAAAGATACAGATTTTATGTTTTCCTATAAACAAAAAATTTAGATTCTAGGGGGCTTGAGGTAAATATGGATATTTTCAGCCCTGAAAAATTATTCGAAATGTGAGGATATTCTTTGAAGTATGTGAAATTCATTAACAAATATTTGAATGCAAATCATATTTAAAAAATCTTATTGTTGTGATGCATTTTAGTCCAAAAGAAGCTTTACAGATGATAAAGGCATATAAAGTATAACTCTTTGCAAGAGAAATGTAAGAATCTTGCATTTTAACCTTGAAAACTTCACTGTGGTTTATAAATTATTAGGTTGGTCATTATTACTAAGATTAAATAGTTTAATAATTAAATCATATCTTCCTAAACCCTAAAGGACTATTAAAATTCTTACATAATAGTAATTTTATCATATCAACATTTCCTTGAAATATATTCTTGTTGTTGTTTTTTATTTTATTATGTTATGTTAATCACCATACATTACATCATTAGTTTTTGATGCAGTGTTCTGTGATTCATCGTTGCTTATAACACCCAGTGCTCCATTCAATATGTTCCCTCTTTAATACCCATCACCCAGGCCAACCCATCTCCCCACCCCCACCCCTCCAGAACCCCCAGTTTGTTATTGTTTTTAAGATAGTTCTTGGCTAAGCCAGATATCGGGATATATCTAAATGGGTCTAAAATGATTACACTAAGCGTGATCTTATTTTAAAGACATGTACCCTCTTTCAGGCTATGTTTTCTCATCAATAAAATGAGGATAATAAGAGCAGCTACTTCAATAGATTCTTTGAGGATTATGTTAAATAATATATATGAAGGACTTGCTTAGCACACTACCTGTCAGGCATAATTATTATTATTAATAGTATGTGTGGTCTCCCTTATTTGAGGTGTATCCCAGTCTTGTGCCAAAAGAAGAAAACAGTTATACACTTTGAGTTATATACACTTGGATTTGGAAGTATGTTTTTTTAACAGAGTCCTTTTCACAAACACAGATTTACTGTATCTTGACATGACAAGAATAATAGAATCCAAAGATTATTTGTTTCCCTAAAACACTCTGCTCTCGTATGATTTGTTAATTCACAAAACATATTGCTTACTTTCATTAAGTTCAGTGAGTTTTTGGAATTCCAACCGATGGTTATTGCATTTTGACACATAATAGTCAAAACAGATCATAGTTTCTTCTCAAATGGCTGGTGGCTGTGATACACTTCTAGGGTCAAAAATTGTATACCATCCATGGCTCACATTCTCTGTTAATTTATCTGTCATTAACATGAAAGTTTTAGCACCACCTGGTTCAAATTCCTGTTTTGATCAATATTTTTACTAACAAACTGAGGGTTCCAGAGGGGAAGGGGGTGGGGGGGATGGGTTAGCCTAGTGATGGGTATTAGAGAGGGCACGTACTGAATGGAGCACTGGGTGTTATACGCAAACAATGAATCATGGAACACTACATCAGAAACTAATGATGTAATGTATGGTGATTAACATAACATAATAAAATTTAAAAAATTGAAAAAAAGTAAAAATAAATTGATTTATTAGTTCTTCATAATTAATTCTCTTAAAAAGATTTTGCCTCTTTTTATCATATCAGGTTTGCCTTCATAGTGGGCCAGAAGCTGTTTAAAAGCTTTTTAAAACATATAATACATGAAAAATAGTTTATACTTACCTAAATTAATTTTTGGTGACAATATTTTCTTAGTTTAGACAGAATGCTCTTATCTGTATGATGTCACATGTTGGGACCTAAATTATTTATGTGGTAGAGCAAAGACAACATTGCTTCTGGAGAAAAACTGCGGCTTCCACACAAGTATTCCTAAAGTCCACCTCTACATGCAGGTGGGATGGAGTGGCAGTCATATGCTTATTTGTTCCTGAGTGCATTCCTCTCCATTTCCCTGCTCTGCTCTGTACAGCAAGGGAGTGAGCCCTGCAAACTCCGTTTTCTGGGCTCCCTTGCCAGCTAGCTTCAAATTAGATTCAGCCAATGGAGTGAGACAGATGGTTGGGAAGTGGAAAGAGGGGAAAAAGTCATGCCTCCAGACCTCCTACTCCCACCTCTCTGCTTTGGGCAACATGTCCTTTGTGGTTCTACTCCTGCTGGGCAACTTCTCCTTCTGTGATCCAGTTCTAGCCAGGTAATGTCTGTTGTGGAACCAGTTCTCACTGGGCAGCCCCAGCTCCTAGAATCTGGTAATAGCATCTCCTCCTTTGGTCTCTTCAGCCCTAGACATTATAGTGGCTTCCTGCAGATATCAGTCCTTAGATGCCCTGTCCTTCATTGGGCTTTTCAGCTCCTTCACTACTGTTGCAATTAGTTCCTCATATTCAATTCCCTCTCTTAATGACCTGGCATGCGCCTTTCTGTTTTCCTGTTTGAACCTGAGTGGTACGGATAGTCTTCCATCCAAATAATAGACTTGATTTGGCTTCTCAGCCAAATGATGGCATTTTATCATCTCATATCTGGTCTTTAAAGCTTGTGCTTCTGAGCTCAGTCAGCCAAACAGAAACCTGGTTTGAAAACAAAATTGATTGATTCACCACACCCAGTCCAAATGCACCTCCCCCACCACCTTCCTTGCCTGCCTCTACTTTAAAGACTGGAAAAAGTGAAATATGCTCTCTGTGAACCTCTCCTGCATTTAGGGTTGGCTTTAGGACACAATTCAGGCAGCAAGATAGAGGAAAATCTGTTCTTATTGCTTCTGTCTCTCTTTCCACTTTAAAAATGGGCAGAATGGCTGACATTTGTAGCCGTGAGACAAGAGGTATGAAATAAAGGCCAAGAACATCACTGACATTGGCCTTGACATTATAAAGTCATTGAACAAAGTTTCAAACTTGTTTTTATGCAAGAAAAAGAACTCTAAATTGTCTCAGCTACTGTTAATGAAGTATTTTTTACTTGTAGATAAAAATGTTCCTACTCAATACACCAGCTCCAACATCTTGTCAAAAAAGTGTGCTTCCTATCTAGTTTCTATGAGTAGTCTGCCTGAAAGAAGAAATATTTATGACAAAATAGTAAAAGCATAAAAATCCACTCATTACCCTGGGTCCCAAATTTTCTTGCTTTATTCAAATCAAACATCAGAAAGTTCGCTGAACGATATTTTATATCATGCCATTGGATTTATTAAAGATTTCTGCAGTGATGTGCCTCCCAGATAACCTTCCAGATCTGAGGCACTTATTTCCCTAGCTTCTGCAGTGTTGACTGCTCACAGCTAAGTCCCTTTTCATAAGTTACTCTTGGCTTTAGGGAGCTGTCTCGCTCAAGGTTCTACTCCATCCCCAGAGGGAGTCTGCATCAAATAACGGGTAGATGTGGTGTACAAAGATCTGGACTTCTGACCTTAATTCAAGGTGATTCTGAAGAGCCAGCCCTGCTCCAGAATTCTCCATGGAATTAGCTAAGGCCTTTGTTGTAATTGCATTGCAGTTCCATTTCTCTCTCTTGACCCATCCTGCTTTCCTCACTCATTCATAAGCAGTATTGTTGAAAGCACTGATCAATAAACTTCCTGCATGCAAGTCTCCATTTTTAAGTCTATTTCCCAAGGAAACTGACTTAAGTCATTTGGTATGGGGAGTGGTCTGAAAAAGTGAACTCTAAAATGGGATGGATATTGGAGCTTGATCATCCACTGATTGGTTGGCAATGGGGATCCCATCTGTTGTGGACAGTTTCTAGGGTGGCCCCATGATCTCCATCTCCTAATATACCTACCCCTATATAAGCCTTTCCCCTTATGTGGGGTATGACCTGAAAATTTCTTCTAACCAATAGGATATGGCAAAAATGACAGGATGTACACGATTACACGTATGTGATTAAGTTAGTGTTATATTATCACTCCCATCTTGCTGGGTCCTCCTCTTCCTTGTTGGCTTGGAAACAGGCTGCCATGTGTGAGCCACCACATGGAGAGGTACACATGGCAAGGAGCTGTTGGTAGTAGCCTCTGGCCTATAGCCATTAAGGACTGAGTCCCACATTCCGGCAGCCTGCAAGGAGCTGAATTCTGCTAAAAAACATATGGCTTTGGAAATGATTCCTTTCTCAGCTGAGTCTCAGATGAGACTGTAGCCCCAGCTGACACCTTGATTGCAGCCTTGCAGAGGACAGAACTAAGCCATGCCCAGTCTTCTAATGTACAGAAACTGTCAGATAGTAAGTGTGTGATAAAGTCAACCACTAAGTTTGTGACGGTACTATTATGCAGCAACAAAAAACCTAACAGACCATCACTGGTCTACTGGTGGTAGGCTGAGTGTGATAGCCCTGAGATGGGTAGAACTGTGCAATTGCTGAAACTTTTACTGGAGGTGAACTAAGATGGGATAGTTGCAGATAGAATGCATTTGTAGGTGCAATAGCCTAAGCTCTTGAGAGGCTTAAGGAAAGTGTTCATTATAAAGACATTGGAACTAGATTACTCTTGCTGAGCACCATAGATATACTGGGAAGAGACAATGAAATGCTGGAAGTTAGGGTTCCAGTGGTCTGAGACATGTCAGAAATCTCCTGCAAAGTAAAGGGTAAGTTATCACATCTCACACTTCCTACCACAAAGAAGGAGGGACAACACTTGCTAGGCTTCTCTGAGTCTGCAGGCATAATATTTACTTGAGAATATTGCTCTGACACATTTCCTGAATGACACAGATGGCTGCCAACTTTAAGTACTGCCCAGAACAGTAAAGGGCTCTGCATTATCTCTATCTCTGTGGAGGGAGCAGTTTTGCTTCTTAGAGCATACAACATGACAGTGCCTATGATATTAGATGTATCAGTGGTGGGGAAAGATGCTATGGAGTGAATGGGAAATTTCCATGGGAAAATCACAAAGAAAAGTGTTCTGAAGCAAGGTAAAAAAACAAAACAACAACAACAAAAACCAACTTTTAGCAAACAAAATCATAAAGTATAGAAAAATGGCTTCTGGTAGGTTATTTGGGCCCTGATAGAGACAGAGCACCTCACCATGAGATGTCAAGTTGTTGAACTGCCTATAAGGAGCTAAGTTTTGTCAGACCCACTAATTCATAAGGTCCAGTGGGCCCAGTAAAACCTGTGGTCAGAGTAAGTAATATACCTAGGATTGGACATGAGCAGGGCCAGAGCACAAGTAAGCTGCATGGATGTGTGGCCAGACTCCTATGTCCATCAACCATTATTGCACAGGTACCAGTGCAATAATGGGGCCTGGAGCCTCTTCAATCAATATGGTTGCATGGGATTATGGAGTCCCTTAAGACTGGCTGGTGGAGGAGAAAAAAGGCTGAGTTTGGTTCAAGCATAGGTTGACTTGGTAAGTAGGTGTAAGCTGAAATGAACTGCTGTTACACTATGATCTGATAGTGATGAAGCAAAATCCTCCCAATGGTTCACACTTCATGCGTTGTCCATAACATCCATTTTGCACATTAAAAGCAATGGCCTGAAGTAAGACTCACAGGTAGAGGCAGATGGCTTTGGTAATTGGTAGGGGCCCGGAAGTAGAAAGATTGAAAGATTGGGGAGAAGGAGGGCTGCGGAAGAGACATGTGAATGGACCTTTGAGAGTGGGCACGAAGTGTGGCAGTCTTTGAATCAGATCACCTGGTGACGCCCTTCAGAGAACATCTCATCATGGTAGAGATAATAAATGACCACATAGACAGGATGATTCCACCAGTTGATATCTGCTAGGCTCTGCTTTTGTCCACCCACTGGGGGCACAGAGAGCATATGCACAGAGTAGCTATGGTGCAGAGGTTATACATGGAACTTACAGTTCTCTGCCTTAACAATGCTAATCTAGCTACTGCCACAGCCAAATGTACAACCTGCCAGCAAAAGAAACCAACACTAAGCCCTTAATACAGCATGGTCCCTGAAGAAGACCAACCAGCCACTTGCAAAAAAAAATTGATTATATTCCATTCTAGAAAGGCCAGTGATTCAACTTGGGTGGGAGTGATACATATTCTGCTATGGATTTGCCTTCCCTGCCCACATTGGCCAGAACCATTATCTGAAGTCTTAAAGAGTTCTGTTTCACAGATATGGGATCCTGAAAAGCATTGTCTGAGACCAGGGGGTTCACTTTATAGTAAATAATGTGTGGCAGTAGATATATGCCTGTGGTAGACTGAATTATGACCCCCCCCTCCAAAATTACCCAGGTTGTAATCCTTAGAAGCTGTGAATATGTTACCGTACATGGAAAAAGGGACTTCGCAGATGTGATTAAGTTAAAGATCTTAGATGATCTAAATTTATTTGATCATTTATTGGACTATCCAGGTGGGTCCAATGTAACCACAAGAGATTTTTTTAAAAAATATTTATTTTAGATAAAGAGAGAGAGGGAGTGTTGGGGGGCAGAGAGGTTGGAAGCCCAGCAGACTTCCCGCTGAGTGCAGAGCCCCATGTGGGACTTGATCTCACAACCCCAAGATCATGACCTGAGCCTAAATCAACAGTCAGCCACTAAACCAACTGAGCCACCCAGGTGCCCCAACGAGACTCTTATAAGAAGGAGGAACGTTGGTCAGAGTGAGAGAAAGCAGTGTGACAATGGAAACAGAGTCAGAGAAGATGTGATGATAAGGAGAGGAGAGAGAGAGAGAGATTTAAAGATGCTATGCTGCTGACTTTGACTATGGAGAGAAGGCCATAAGCCAAAGAATGCAGGTGGCCTCTAGAAGCTGGAAAAGACAAGGAAATGAAGTCTTCCCTGGAGCCTCTACAAGAAATATAGCCCTGCTAACATCTTGATTTTAGGACTTCTTACCATCAGAAATATAAGATAGTAAATTTGGTTTGTTTTAACCCAGTAAATTTGTTACAGCAGTAAGAAGAAATAAATACAATGTCCATTGGATCCCTTACCCTATCACATAAAGTGCCACCCAGAACTTGCTGTTGATCGAATTGAAGGTGCAATTGGGGCACTAGTTACACATAATACACCTTAAATTAACAGCTATTACATGGCCCTGTATCCCTAATAGGTAGAATATATGAATTCAAGAATCCAGAGTGAAAGCAGTAGTGGCCCTACTCCCAATGAACCCTTAGAGAATATGTGACTAGGGGCCCATGACTCTCAGGAATGAGTGTGGGTGATCCTACAATGTAGGCCACCTAGACTAGCAGAGGTTCTAGCTGAAGGGAAAGGAAATCTAGGACAAGTGGGGAGGAGGGTCATTATGAATTTCCATTGTAGCAGTGAGACTCTAGCAACAAGGACAGTTGTTTATCCCACTTATTTTCCTCTTTTAGGTTTCTGCAGAAAAAAAAGAACCTAGAATCCTGCATATGGGGTGAACTCTCTAGAGAAGCAAATAAAATTGAGCAACGTTAGGAGTGAACTGAAATGGATATAGGTTGTTGCCCTCATTGACTGCCCTTTGTGACTGAGTCACTTCCCAGTGGCCAGATGTGTTGGCTGCTGACAGCTCACAACTGAGCCCTTCCTTCTCTGAGCGTAGTCTTCAGTGCAGGGTTGCTACTTGGATCATGATTGTGTCCCCTCCCTGAGGTACATTTTGTTTCAGTGACTTAACATTGCAGTGGTACAAGAGCCTAACCTTAATCCTTAATTTGGGAACAACTCTACAGGTCATCCCAATTCCGTAGCCCTCTTTGTGTTTGGCTGATGCTTCTCAACTGATCCTCAGTTCAACATTTCCCTCTACCTAAACTTACTTTTTTCACTTCTTTACAGGTTTTATTCCTAAGTATACTGTCTAATAAACTTCCTGCATGCAAGTTCTTGTTTCAGATCTGATTTCCTGGGGAACTTAAACTAGGACAGTTACTGTGAGTAATATATACCAAATTTGTCATTGCATTTGCTTGAAATATTGATGGCATTATTCATGCCACACCATGTTCTAAATTTCATTTTATAAGTAAGAACTAAAAAATTGCTTTCCCTAAAACCTATACTTTTTCTTTTTATTAATAAAAATTTCATAATTGATCATGATTCCCTTTGCATTTGGCTACTGAGAAACAGTAAATTTGGTATGTGCTACAGTCCTTTTTCAGGATCTGATAAAAAAATTATAAAAATTTATAGCAAATGAAAGGAAAAACTTATCTTTATTACAGAAATGGCAAGCAAGAAGACAGAGCTTAATATAAAGCCAAAAAAGCCCTCTTTTCTGAAACCCAGTTTTTTTTTTTAAGATTTTATTTATTTGACAGAGAGACAGCAAGAGAGGGAACACAAGTAGGGGGGGAGTGGGAGAGGGAGAAGCAGGCTTCCCGCTGAGCAGGGAGCCCAATGTGGGGCTCGATCCCAGGACCCTGGGATCATGACCTGAGCCAAAGGCAGATGCTTAACGACTGAGCCACCCAGGTGCCCCTGAACCCCAGATATTAACAGTTTCAGCCATCCACTCACTTTAATACTGTCAGGGTAGTCCTCCTTACATGATATGGAAGAGATTGTGTGTTCTCTGAAGGATGAAAAGGAGGAAGGGGCTGGGGCTATACATGCCCAATTTCTGCTTCCTAACTCAACAATGAAATAAGGTACTTCTCCTCCCCTTTTCATCCATCTTCTATCATCATCATTCTCCTGATGGTTAGAACATATCAGGCACCATGAACCAAAGACATCAGTTAGGCACTTGTAGCTCAGCATGACCTGTTGAGGGCCTCAGCTAAGGCAGTCAGCATAGAGGGGAGAGGACTGTTCAAGAGGTAAGATGCACAGAAAAAAGTGATCTAATGTGAAGGGTAGGAGAAACAGAGGATCCTAATGTGACTCCCAGATTCTGGGTGGATAACGGTGTCATTCACTGAGATGGGAAGCCAGGAAAAGAGGCTCTTTGGGGACAGGAGATTAAGAGTGCTGTTTATCTTCTCTAACATATTTCTTGGTCTGTTAAGAGAATGCTTTTAGAGGATGTGATCACTCCCCAACTTACACACACTCCTCTGCCATTGACTTTTGGTTTGGTTCATCCTATTTTCTACACAGCTATCATTTTTGAAAACTGTACTATATGCAATGAAATATTATCCAGCAATAAAAATGGACACATGGTACAACATGCAATGAACCTTGTAGATGTTATACTAAATGAAAGAAGCCAGACACAGAGGCCAGATATTGTATGATTCCATTTATACGAAACATCCAAAATAGATAAATCCATCGAAACAAAGCAGATTGTGGTTGCTTGGGGCTTGGGGAAGAGGGGGGATAGGGAGGGACTCCTTAACAGGTATTGTATTTTGGAGGGGTGGGGAGGATATGAGGAAATTGTTCTAGAATTAGGTAGTGTGGATGATTGCACAACTGTGCAAATATACTAGAAACCACTGAATTGTACACTTTAAGAGGATGAATTTTATGGCATATGAATTATATTTCAATAGAACTTATTTTAAAGATCTGCTTCAAAGCCTTCAGTGATTTTGTATTGGAATCATTAAAGTTAGCTGCCACAACAAACAATCCCTGTGAACTGCTTATTCTCTTTGCCCTTCCGAGCCATTCTCCCCTCACTGAGCAGCTTTGTGCCCCAGGAGGCTAGAGCTCCATGCACTGCCTCACCTGGGCTCTCCCAAGGCTGCATTCTGATTGGGTTTGCCCAATGGGGAGACCCTCTCAGGAGACTGAAAGAAAGGAGAAAAGGCAGGTGAAGGTATTTTTCTGGCTCTCTTCCCTTCTTGTTGTAGTGGCAATGTCCCTTCGTGACTTGGGTTCCTGCTGGGCTGTTCCTCCTCTGTGACTCCAGCTCTCAGGGCTCTGATAACTCTATTTCCTCTCTGCCTTTTCAATTGTAGGAGTGGGAACAGCTTCCTGACTCCCATGTTTCTTCCTTACCCTGCCCATACCTCTGAAAGTTTCCTTAAAGTCTTTTCATTTGGGGGCTCCTGGGTGACTTAGTCGGTTGAATGTCCAATTCTTGGTTTCAGTTCAAGTCATGATCTCAGGGTCGTGGGATCGAGCCCTGTATTGGGCTCTGCACTGGGTGTGGAGCCTGCTTAAGATTCTTTCTCTTTCTCCTTCTCCCTCTGCCCACCCCCCCCCCCCCCGCCACCCTGCTCTCTCTATCTCTCTAAAATAAATAAAATCTTTAAAAAGAAAGTCTCTTCATTTGAACCATCTGGGATGATTTGTTTTCTGGTAGAATTCTGATCTATAACCCCCAAACCTCAGTGGCTTAACACAATAAAAGTTGACTCCTCACACATTTGATACAAGTCAGATAGCCCTCTTTTGCTATCTGGACCTCGCGGCCTCCATCACAAGGCAGGAAAAGAGTGAATTAGAAGATTGCAGAGGATGCTCTCTAAGGCCAGGCTTTCCTCTCTCCTACCCACATCCAATGCCCAGAACAACTCACAGGGTCCCAAGCTAACTGCTACCATCGTGGCATGGTGAACATATGGCATTATCTCTGACGAGTACTACAAAATTGTCTTCATGTTTAAATGAACTGTGTAGTAGGGCATAAAATATATGTCACCATCTGGCCCCAGCCTACCTTGTTACCTTTATGGCTGCTAGTGTCTGTTCCATGCCATGCCTTTGCACAAGCTGTTCCTTCTGCCGGAGTTTTCATCCTCTGTCTTTTCCACTTGGATCACTTCAGAACTCAGCTCAATAATTAACTTCTCCAGGAAACTTATTCTGATAAGTTTCCCAGGGCTGATTTAACTATTGGTCCTCCATGGCATAACCATAGTGCCAGGAAAACATCTCCATCATAACATTTATCACTCTATGTTATAATTTCATTCCTTTCTTCATTTTGGCAATTGAGCTGTGAATTTCTTGAAGGCATGGATTATATTTCATTTCTACCTTTCTCAGTACCTACCACTATAGTCACTATACAGATAATCATTTTAGTTAGTGGTTCTTAGCAAAGTTAGTATTATCCCCCTCAAGAGAGCATTTTGGAAATTTGTGGACATGTTTTTCATTGTCATAATAACCAGGAAACCCCACTGACATTTAGGGTATGGTCTAGAGGTAATAAACATCCTGCATTATATAGGACAGTCCCTCACAATGAAGAACACTTCCCTGTCCTGCAAGACTTTCAATTGTACCATTGGATCTTCAAATAGAAGAGAATCTGTTTATATTGGCTTGAATCTGGACCCTAATTCAGTTTTACATATAAATGATGTTTCAGTTGTCTATTGCTATATAATCGAACAACCCAGAATTTAGAGACTTAAAACATCAAAAGTTCATTATCTCCTATGTTTCTGTGGGATAACTGGCTCAATTGGCAAGTTCTTCTGTTCCATGTGATGTTGAGTGTTGCTGCACTCAGATGGGCTCAGTGGGGCTTGAGCATCCAAGATGGCTCTCTCTCACTATTGGGAGTTGATCTGGAGCTGTCAGTTGGAGCACTTCAGACCTCCTTCATGTGGTCTCTCCTTGTGTCTTGGGCTTCTCCTACCATTGTAACTGGGTTAACATTGACAAAATATTTATAAAATAATAGATATTTATATTTTTAATTATTAAATATGTGTAGTAAGTATAATTATACATAACACCAAGATATTTGTAGATAGAAGGGTAGATAGAAACAAACTTTTGTTTTAGTTTTCCCTTAAATTAGGGCATTGTATTTTTTTATTATGTATAAAGATAAGTTATATTATTAATTTAATATCAGGATTGTAAAGAAGTTGTTATACAATATTTGCTCTAAGGAGGAGGTGGGGTAATAGAGTTGAAAAACTACTGATCTGTGTGAACTGAACTGATAACTCTGGTATTCGCTTTTGGTTTCTGTGTTTGTCTTCTCTGGACACAAATGAACTCAAATCTCTAAAAATAATATGGGGAATATGAATAAATGAATGAATAAGTAAATAGCTAATTCTGTGTTTTTCCAATTATTAAAATGTATAATTCTCATAGAATATACAATATTTATCTTCAAAACTTATTTTTGTCCCACAGAAATAGTTCTTTGTTATTTTCTAGTTTGAACCAGGTTAATATCTAAATAATGTGTCATAACAACACTGTTATATTTTATTGGTGTACCTTAATAAGAACAGCTTCTTGATTTATCTACTACATAATCTTATTTTTGGAATAAGATGGAAATTATACATAATGATTTTAGATTTCTGACATTGCAAATTGCTTCACCTCATAATAAGATTTCTCAAGAAAAAAATATCATTAGACTTTTTAGTGAAGCCAGCCTATATATAAATGTATTTATCCCATAGCTTTCCTTAAAATATTAAGTTGAATAAATATTATACTTAGAATATATTTACTATCTGAAACTAAATTCTGTAGAGCTATAAGTACTGATAATCTCTTCCTGTGATTTCCTACTGCTTATATAATACATTACTCTCTAATCAAGGGTTTGTTTTCTAATGCTTATATTTTCATACCAAATACATAAATGGGTCTTTGATTATTAAATCACTAGCATTTACCGTAATATGATTTTTAAAACAAGTAGACAAATACAAAAATCAAATAAACTCATTTAATGTCCTTTGCTATGGGGTCTGAAAAATGCTACCTTCCTAGTCTGGTAAGCAGAGGATAACCCCAGTTACTGTTTTTTTAAAAATTTAATTTAATTTATTTATTTGAGAGAGAGAGAGAGAGAAACAGCATGAGAGGGGAGAGGGTCAGAGGGAGAAGCAGGCTCCCTGCTGAGCCGGGAGCCCGATGTGGGACTCGATCCCAGTACTCTGGGATCATGACCTGAGCTGAAGGCAGTCACTTAACCAACTTAGCCACCCCAGTGCCCTAACTTCCCAGTTTTTGGATAGATGTTAACCATTGGTTCTGGTAGACATATACTGCCTTGTTGATCTGGTAGACAGGTAATACCCTCCTGAACTGGTGCTACTCTCTTGATCTGGTAGACAGGTAATACCCTCCTGAACTGGTGCTACTCTCTTGGTCTGGTTGGCTGATTCTTCTCTCCTGGCTGGTGGACACATGCTACTTCCTTGTTTGATAGATGCTACTTTCCTGGTTTAGTAGACAGATGTCGCCCTTCTGATCTGGTAAGGCAGTAGAGAACCAAGCTCTCAAGCTAAAATAGTCCTATAAATCATCACTTAGCTTCTGCTCAGGAAACAGTGCAAATGATTCTGTTAGTTACCACTGGTATAAGGCACAAATGGTCCCTGAGAAGTATATCATGGGCAGGATATAAGAGATATAATTACTTAACTACTGTTGCTACAATAGGGTCAGATAAACACTGTCATTTTCCTTCTTAAACTATTTTAAGGAGGGGCAAGAGAAATCCAGATTCACATCAAGCTTTATCTTCATGCTTTATAAAACTGAATACTGTGTGGGAACCCCAAGAATATTTGACCACAGAGAGAAAATCCCCACCCTAAGCCAACCACTGTGTCTACATCAATTTTAGTTTGGGGAACTAGGCCAGCCTCAATTCTAATGTGGCAAGAGAAAAATTAGTCTGTCTCCTTATAAGTACAAATAGTGACTTATTTAATTGTTAATTTTTAAAACACTACCAACATGTAATATTGAAAGCTCTTACAAATATTTTTTGACCTGCTTTTTCTGTTACTCCCCCATCTTCCCCACACAAATCATAAAGTATTTTTTCAGTGTGTTAGAAAAGTTTTTTTTTTTTTTTAAAGATTTTATTTATTTATTCATGAGAGACAGAGAGAGAGAGAGAGAGAGAGGCAGAGGGAGAAGCAGGCTCCCAAGGAGCAGGGAGCCTGATGCGGGACTCGATCCCAGGACCCTGGGATCATGACCTGAGCCGAAGGCAGACGCTTAACCATCTGAGCCACCCAGGCGCCCCAGTGTGTTAGAAAAGTTTACTTAATCTTTTTACCAAAGAAAATATAACAAAAAGCCAAATAATAGTAAATTTTAGAATCAACCCACCAATATTGCTTATAATATAGGGGCTAGTCTATTTGAGTTAATATCATGTCTCTGACATTTAAAAATTTATACTTATTTCAAAGCAATAGAAGTTCAATCTAAAAACGAACATTGGCCCACCCTAAGGATGTTTACAGAATGTGAAAGAGAAAATTAATTCTGTTGACAAACAAAGGTAGTGCCTTAAAGTGTATGTGTGTGTACAGTATCTTGCCTAATGAATCCATTTTATAGCCACAAGCACAGAACTAAGCACCACCCTTAAATTTCTTTCTTTACTCTGACATAAAAATACAAAATAGTACAAAGGAAAGAATCAACTTACTGTCCTATCCAAGAAAAACACATCCCCCAGTTCAAAACATAGCATGAGACAAACTTAAAAATTGTAAACTCATTAGTCAGTAGTAGTATTACAAATTCACTAGTCAAAAGATTAGAGTTATTTGATGGATTTTCACTTGTTAGAATTATACTTTTCATAATTGCACAGATGTGATAACTATTGATTAAACTATTATAAACTATATACATCCCACTGCTATGATTCCATACTTTATGTAATTGGTCATAGAACAATACAGTTTTAGAGTACTACAATAACTGTCTTGTATGAAGTGAATTTGTTATCATGTGTGTTTGTGGTATAGCACTACTAATAAATTTAAAAAGCCAAAATACTTCTGAGCCATTGTACTCTTTATTTGGCTACTTTAATATGGCTAACATTCAGCAAGAAAACAGCCCTAGTTCAGAAAGTAAAATAATTAAATTAGAGAGCTAAAATGTGAGAGGGTAAGTCATAAAGGTAACAAGAGATTTAGCAGAATTTTGCAGAATAAGTGAGAACATTCCATTCTTGTCCTTTCCCTTTTATTCTATACACAGAAATCATCACTATGGCATCTTATGCTTTATGAGTATGATAAATTATTTGTTAAAAAGAACCTCAATAAGCTGATTCATTGTCACTATTTTTTTCCCAAGAGGGTGAACTTGCAAAGTAGTGACATTTAAAGTTTGTTACTGGGGCGCCTGGGTGGCTCAGTCGTTAAGCATCTGCCTTCAGCTCAGGTCATGATCCCGGGGTCCTGGAATCGAGCCCTGCGTTGGGCTCCCTGCTCAGTGGGAAGCCTGCTTCTCCCACCTCCACTCTCCCTGCTGTGTTCCCTCTCTCACTGTCTCTGTCTCTCTCTCTGTCAAATAAATAAATAAAATCTTTAAAAAAATAAAAAATAAAAAAAATGAAGTTTGTTATTTATTACCAGCTCTGATAAAATGCATTATTTACTTATAAATCTTCAGGTATACACACATGCATACATACATGGGTAGATATATAGCTAAGGAAGAATGAAAATAATTGGCTTACATAAATTTTCAGTTAATATTTGGCTCTATTTATTACATGTCTCTATATTTAGAATTTTCTGAATTGTACTTTATAGATATTCTCTTTTTAAAAATTCAATTTCTGTAGCAGATGAGCTAAGATCAATATCTCATATTTTTATAGCATGCTATAGTTTTAAATATCATTTCCAAAATATAATTGTAAATAATGAAGTACCATCACTCTATTCTAGATGAGGCAACTATGTCCAGAATGGTTAAAAAATGTGTCCAAGGTCACAAAATAAAGATGTGGCTGAGTGCTATATTTCATTCTAGTATCATTTCCCATTATATTTTAAAATGGCATTTAGTATAATCTCTAAACCATGTATGTATATGACCTTTTTAACCGAACTTGAATGAATTCTTTTTAAACAACTTGGACACATTACTTATCTCTCTGACCCTCAACATCCTCATCTCTAATATGGAGATAGTAGTAGTATCTGTCTACAGGATTATTGTGAGCTAGTTCATGGAAACTCATACACCAGTTCTTAGCACATAGTAAGTGCTCAGTAAATGTTAACCATTGTGATTACTGAGACCACTGACATTTATAGTCTTTTCCTTCATCCATAAATAATTCTGCTTTTCAGAGCGGATATCCTTAATTTTCTGAATTCTCATTCCATTTTCTTTCCTTCAGTAGGTCTTCAGTTTCATGTATTTTGGATAGATTTCTTTCATTCTTCCTTCCATACTTTTATGTATGTGTGTGTGCTGTATGTGTCTGTTTGTGTATCTACTTTGAATTTCTTTTTTAATGAGTTGCCTGTTCAAATCTTTTGCTATTTTTTATTGGGTTGTCAGTTTGGATTCTCTAGGAAGCAGATGCGAAGGTGAACATATATAAAGACATTTATTATTAATTTTAATTGCATTTCAAACTTTATAGAAACAAGGATGACCTGCTAGTTGAATGTAATGGGGAAGGGAGGATTCTTTTCTTTTCTTTCTTTTTTTTTTTTTTCTTTTTACAGTGAAGCTTTGTGTTGCTATTGCTTTGACTGGCTGTGCTGTGTTCTCAGTCTGGGGTGGGAAAGATAGTGATATATCTGCCATTACTTTATGAGATCATCTGTTACATTATCTTTTAAGAGTAGCATCCATTTTAAGAGTTTAACTGTTTGTTAATGTTGAGATGTAAAGTTGCCACCTTTATATTTTCCTGCTTCTGATTTTATGTGAGGGAAACAATAATTGGTTACCTTCAAATTTTGAAATTAAAAAATGTAGTTTTTTTAAAAGAAAAAGGAGGATAAAAGTGCCTTGGAATAAATAGTGAAAGCCTCTGACCTTAATGCTGATTTGACATGTGCGAAAGGAGAGAAGGAAGAAAAGTTGACTGTGAGGAGTATCTCATTGCAATGCAGCTCTGAGAAAGCATCAGCTGGGCCAGTGGGGAGTCTCAGAGCAAAGAATGCCCGTCAGAGAAGTCCTATGGTGGGTGGGAATGGTTAGCCCCTAGTACCCTGCCTTGCTCAGTTATTGGCTAGGAGCCAACCTGGAGAGCCTGGCCTTGGTGTGAATACTGTGGTGGATCCAAAAATGTTGCAGCTATCTACCAACTACCCTTCTTATTTATTTATTTATTTATTCATTCATTCATTCATTCATTCATTTATAAGTTTCGATCTTAATTTTAATATAGTTAGCATGCAGTGTTATATTAGTTTCAGGTATACAATATAGTGATTTAGCAGTTCTATACCTTGTTCAGTACTCATCATGATGAGCGTATTCTTTAATTCTCATCACTTATTTCACCAACTACCCTTCTTGCCACAGTTTCTCTTGAAGGGGGATCTGAGTAACACATCTCCAAGGCCACCACAATTGCTCAGTGTTTTCTCACATATACTAAGGAATCCCTTACATATTTTAAATATTAATCCTTTGTTGGTTGCTATAAAGGGCTAATTGGTTGCAATGACTTGTCTGTTAACTTCAAGATGTCAGTCACAAAAAGGATATTACCATTTTGGAATCCAGTTCTAAGTCTTCTTCGCCTCTGAGGTTGCATAATATGATGTAGCATCTGGAATATTCTAAAAAGAACTTCTCCACCAAAGATTATTGAAAGCCTTGTTCATATGGCATCTGTTGCCAAATTCCATTACTACACATCTATGCTACACATAGAAATTTGTATGGCTGTGAGTTTTTTTTTAAATCAAATGTCTGCTACCAGCTTGCATTATTTCCATGGCAAGTCTACCATCTACCCACTGATTAAACAATACAGTCCATTTGTAATAGAGCAGGGACTTTCCGTGTTGCCTGAGAATTAGGCTAGGGATTGCTTAGGGGCCACAGAACTGGCTCTGAAATAACTGGTGTCTGCCATTCTTTTTCAGTCTATGTAAGAAGTCTGAGAGTCAGGACAATGAAAGACAGTTGGGGGAACGTCAGTAGAAGTGGTATGGAGGAGAGAGTGCCAAGAGAATTTCTTCCAACAATTGGGAATAACCAGCTAGAAGAAGAGACTGCCATTCTGTTTCCTGGTAGACATCTTTGTTGGGAGAAAATTCTTCCCATTCTTCATGAGTCTTTCACGTATCTGTATGTCTTACAAATTAAGTATGGACTACCTTTTGTTCTGGTTTATTTTTCTGGTTCCAAACAGTCTTGGAACATAGGGATAGTGTCTCCCTTTAAAGCAAAGGGCAAGAACACTTGCTGTCTAGTGTAATGAAGAGATCTTCTTTTGGAGAAAAGGTCAGGCTTACCAAGTGCCTATCTTAAAACATTTGGATTCCCTAAGTTTGAAGTTCTTCTCCTGAAATGCAACCCATTTCATGTGCAGGTGACCACTGGCCCTCTTTATGACTCCTTGTGGGAATTGGGGCTTGGAAAAACAGCAGAAAACTAGTGCTGCTGTCGCTACACTCTTGCCATAACAAACTACTCTTCTTGTCTGATGCAGGAGTCTTGTGTTTTCTACCAGCTTTCGTGAAACTGTGACAGACTAACTTGTTAGCTTGCAAATAATATATTCCCGGACTTTTCAAAATTCTTAACATTCTGCTTAGACAGTGGGTTTATGTTGCTTTTCCTCTGTGTTTATCTGAACATAAGAAAAGTGAATTGGAAAGAGATGGCAAGATAGAAAGAAGAAATTGAATAGACCAGCTTTTACATAATCACCATTGGATGGATACACAAGTTATCTATTGCCACAGTAATGCCACACAGCAAACAACAATGAAATTTTAGTGACTACAACAACAAAGATTTATTTCACTCAAAAGTCTGAGAGATTCAACTGATATGAGTTGGGATCAGTTATTTTTTTTGGTGGGGGGGCAGGGGTGGCTCCTTAATGAGTTAGGATGACTTCAGGCATCCTAATGATGGCTTAGGCATTTCTGATCCTGGGATCAGTTAGTTGGTCAACACAAACATGGCCTTCTCGTAGTGATGGCAATCAGAAAGAGCATGGCAAACCCAATTATGCCAACATTTTCCAAGTTCCTGCTTATGTCATGTTTGCTAATAATCCATTGCCAAAGAACAACCCAGAAATAACATTGACTAAAGAAAATAAAACTATTTTGGGACAAAAATATTCCAACACAAGTCCAGGTTCAAGGAAAAAGGAAATAGACTCTATGTCTTAGTGAAAGAATCTACAAAGTCATGATAAAGGGCATGGATACTGGGAAGGTAAAGAACTGGGGCTCTAAACAACCAATGGATTAAAGAAGAAATTAAAAAAGGAAATAAAAGAGTTTCTTGAGATATTCAAAAATGGAAATATAACATACCAGAATTTATGGGATGCTGCAAAACAGTTCTAAGAGGGAAGTTCCTAGCAACAAATGCCTATGTTAAGAAGCAAGAAAGATCCCAAATATACAACCTAACTCTACACCTTAAGGAATGAGAAAAAAAAATTGAGCCCCAAGTTTGCAGAAGGAAGGAAATAATAAAGATTAGAACAGAAATAAATAAAACAAAACAAAAATACAATAGAAAAAATTAACCAAGTTATGATTTAGTTCTTTGAAAAGGTAAAACAAAATTGACAAACCCTTAGGTAGACTAACCAAGGAAAAAAGAGGACCCAAGTAAATAAAATTATAAATGAAAAGGAGATATTACAACTGAAACCACAGAAATACAAAGGATCATAAGAAGTTACTATGAATAACTATATGCCAACAAACTGGAAAGCCTAAAAGCAATAGGAAAATTATTAGAAACATACAACCCACCAAGACTGAATCAAGAAGAAATAGAATATCTGAACAGCCAATTAATACTAAGGAGATTGAATCAGTATTAAAAAAAAAAATCTCCCAATGAAGAAAAGCTCAGGACCAGATGGCTTCACTGGTGAATTTTACCAAACATTTAAAGAATGTTTGGTAATCTTTCTTAAACTCTTCCAAAAAATCAAAGAGGAGAGGCACCTGGGTGGCTCAGTCAGTTGAGTGTCTGACCCTTGGTTTTGGCTCAGAACATGATCTCAGGGTTGTGAGATCAAGCCCTATGTCAGGCTCCACACCCAGAGGGGAATCTGCTTGGGATTCTCTCTTTCTCCTCTCTCTCTGCCCCTCCCCCTGCTATATCTCTCTCTAAAAATAAATAAATAAATCTTAAAAAAAAACAACAACAAAGAGAAGGGAACACTCCCAAACTCATTTTAGAAGGCCAAAATCATCCTGATACCAAACCCAAACAAGAACACTACTAGAGGGCGCCTGGGTGGCTCAGTTGGTTAAGCGACTGCCTTCGGCTCAGGTCATGATCCTGGAGTCCCGGGATCGAGTCCCACATCGGGCTCTCTGCTCGGCGGGGAGTCTGCTTCTCCCTCTGACCCTCTTCCCTCTTGTGCTCTCTATCTCTCATTCTCTCTCTCTAATAAATAAATAAAATCTTTAAAAAAAAAAAAACACTACTAGATAGAAAAGAAAACTGCATGCCAATATCCTTGATGAATATAGATGCAAAAATTCTCAATGAAATACTAGCAAACCAAATTCAACAGCACATTAAGATTGTTCACCATGGTCAGCTATTATCCCTGGTATGCCAGGAGGGTTCAATAAATGCAAATCAATCAATGTGATAATATCATATTAATAGAATGAAAGTTAAGAATTATATGATCATCTCAATAGACAAAGAAAAGGCATTTGACAAAATTCAACAGTCATTAATGATAAAAAACATTTCACAAATTAGGCATAGAAGGAATTTATCTCAACACAGTAAAGGCCATATATGACAATGGTGATACTCAATGGTGAAAAGTTGAAAGCTTTTTCTCTAAGATCGGGAAAAAGACAAGGCTGCCCACTCTCACTGCTCCTGTTCAGCCTAGTACTGGAAGTCCTAGCTAGAGCAATTGGCAAGAAAAAGAAAGAAAAGGCATCAGAATTGGAGAGGGAGAAGTAAAATTGTCTCTATTTATAGATGACGTGATCTTATATATAGAAAATCCTAAAGAGTAAACTACAAAACTGTTAGAACTAATCAATGAATTTAGTAAAGTTACAGGATACAAAATTAACATACAAAACTCCATAGCATTTCTATACACCAACAACAGTTTCTGAAAAAGAAATTTAATTTAATTTAATTTAATTTTAATTTAACTGACAAGGTGAAAGATCTCTACTCTGAAAAAAATTGAAGACACACATAAGTGGAAAGGTATCTCATGTTCATGGGTTGAAAGAGTTAATAATGATTAATTAATAAAGGATTAATCAATAATAATAAAATGTCAATACTACCAAAAGCCATTTGTAGATTTATGGTAATCCCTATCAATATTCTAATGACATTTTTTACAGAAATAGAAAAAATACTTCTACAATTTATATGGAACTACAAAAGACCCCAAATAGCTAAAGAGATCCTGAGAAAGAAGAACAAAACAGAAGGCATCACACTTCCTAATTTTAAGCTATACTATAAAGCTATAGTAATTAAAATAGTGTGACACTAGCATAAAAACAAATAGACCAATGGAATAGAATTAAGAGCCCAAATATAAACCCAAGTGAATATGGTCAACTAATATTTGTCAAGGGAGCCAGAAATACTCAATGAGGAAGAGACAGTCTCTTCAGTAAATGGTGCTGGGAAAATTAAATATTCACAGGTAAAAGAATGAAACCTGATCCCTATCTTATACCACTCACAAAAATTAACTTGAAATGGATTAAATACTTAAATGTAAGACCTGAAACTATGAAATTCCTAGAAGAAAACATAGGAAACAAACCCCTTGACATGGGTCTCAGTAATGATTTTTTGGAAATCACACCTAAAGCACAAGCAACAAAATGAAACACAAGTGGGACTACATTAAACAACAAAAAAAGCTCTGCACAGCAAAAGAAACCATCAACAAAGTGAAAAGACAAACTAAAGAATGAGAAAAAAATATTTGCAAACTATATATCTGATTAAGGGTTAATATTCAAAATATATAAAGAACTCATGGCAAAGAAAACAAATAATTCAATTAAAAAATTGATAAAGGACCTAAATAAACATTTTTCCAAAAACAGTGTATAAACGGCCAACAGGCATGAAAAGATGCTTGACATCGCTAGTCATCAGGGAAATGCAAATTAAAACCACAATAGATATCATCTTTTTTTTTCTTAACATATATTGCATTATTTGTTTCAGAGGTACAGATCTGTGCTTCAACATTCTTGCACAATTCACAGCGCTCACCATAGCACATACCCTCCCCAATGTCTATCACCCAGCCACCCCATCCCTCCCACCCCACCCCCACTCCAGCAACCCTCAGTTTGTTTCCTGAGATTAAGAACTCCTCATATCAATGTGGTCATATGATACATGTCTTTCTCTGATTGACTTATTTCACTCAGCATAACACCCTCCAGTTCCATCCATGTCGTTGCAAATGGCAAGATCTCATTCCTTTTGATGGCTGCATAATATTCCAGTGTGTGTGTGTGTGTGTGTGTGTGTGTGTGTGTGTATTCTTTATCCATTCATCTGTCGATGGACATCTTGGCTCTTTCCACAGTTTGGTTATTGTGGACATTGCTGCTATAAACATCGGGGTGCATGTACCCCTTCGGATCCCTACATTTGTATCTTTGGGGTAAATACCCAGTAGTGCAATTTCTGGATCGTATGGTAGCTCTATTTTCAACTTTTTGAGGAAGAAGAAGATAGCAGGAAGGGAAGAATGAAGGGGAGGAAATCGGAGGGGGAGACGAACCATGAGAGATGATGGACTCTGAAAAACAAACTGAGGGTTGTAGAGGGAAGGGGGGTGGGGGGATGGATTAGCCTGGTGATGGGTATTAAAGAGGGCACGTTCTGCGTGGAGCGCTGGGTGTTATGCACAAACAATGAGTCATGGAACACTACATCAGAAACTAATGGTGTAATGTATGGTGATTAACATAACAATAAAAAATTTAAAGAAAAAAAGATATCCTCTCATACCTGTTAGATAGCCATCATCAAAAAGACAAGAGATAAGAAATGCTGGTGAGGATGTGGAGAAAAAGGAACTCTTGTGCACTGTTGGTGGGATTTTAAATTGGTATAGACACTATGGAAGACAGGGTAGGGTTCAAAAATTAAACATAGAACTACCACATGATCCAGAAATTCTACTTCTGGGAATATATCCAAAGGAAATAAAAACACTAACTTGAAAACATATCTGCACTCCCGTGTTTATAGCTGCATTTTTTACAACAGCCAGTACATGGAAACAATTTAAGTATCCATCAATGGATGAATGGAGGAAAAAATTGTGATACATATAATGTGATATATGTATATAATAGAATAGTATATATATAATGGAGTATATATATGAGATATATATATATATATATATATATCATGGAATATTATGGAATATAATGGAATTTTATTCAGCCGTAAAAAAACAAGGGAATCCTACCATATGTGACAACATGAATGGACTTTGAAGGCATTATGCTAAGTGAAATAAGTCAGAAAAAGAAAGACAAATACCATATGATATCACTTATACATGAATCTTTAAAAACAAAACAAAACAATCAAAAGAAAAAACCCAAACAAAAACACACACCAAACTCATAGAAAAAGCGATCAGATTTGTGGTTACCAGAGGTGGGGGTTTGGGGATAGGGAGATCTGGAAGAAGGTGGATAAAAGGTACAAACTTCCAGTTATAAGATAAGTAACTGCTAGAGATTTCAGGTACAACATTATGACTGTAGTTACCACTGCTGTATGATATACAGGAAAGTTGTTAAGAGAGTAGATCGGAAGAGTTCTCATCACAAGCAGAAACTTTCTTTTCTTTTATTGTATCTATACGAGATGATGGATGTTAACCAAACCTACTGTGCTAATCATTTAACAATATATGTAAATTAAACCATCATACTCTATACCTTAGACTTATACAGTGATATATGTCAATTATTTCTCAATTAAACTGGAAAAAATCCTCGAAAAATAATTGGGGCTCTTAATGCAGTCAGTCTTTCACATAGGAGAGTATACATGAATTTCCATGAGTTAAGTAAGCAGGATGGAACAGAGCTGGACTTCAGCCGTCTATTCAGAATGCCATTTAGGATCATTTCCTGTGAGAAACGGCATCCAGTAGCTGGAGACTGTGGGTGTCCCACGGGTGGTAGGGGCTGTGGGTCGTGGGTAGGTCAAAGAGATTATACCGGAGCCAGTCTTCCGCAGTTTAGGGATCTGTGTAGTAGTGAAGTCCTTCACAGGTTGCCAAAGAACTCACACAGGCTTTCTATGAGAGAACCAGTGTTTTGGGTGCCTGGGACAGAGGCCATCTATGATCCATCAATTAATGACAACCAATGTAGGAAGGACCACCTTCTTACCTCTTCAGTCCCCCTCTCCTGCCCCAGTCCAATCAAACCTATACCTTGAAGAAGAATAGAAAAGAGGAGTACGTGCACAGACAATACTCCTTTACACATTTTAGGCCCTTTAGCAAACCTGTAGATACAACTAATAGCTGGAGAGAGCCACTCGTGCTGGGGTTTGAGGAGGAGGGAAGGGGGGAAGGGGGGAAAGACGGATGGAGAAAAAAGTGACTGAATCTTATGGAATTTGCTTAAAATAATGTTAACAAAACATTGTTGATTAAAGAAGATAAAGCCATCTTATATTTATACCTCTCCTGAATTATTACTCCTCAATAAACCAGGTACATAATTAAATACGCTGTTCATTTTAGCTGAACAACCAGCATTTAAAAAATATACCTGTCTCCAAAATTTAGAGCCAAAAGAAATACAAAATGCTATTAGGGGGCAAATACATTTTAAAAGTAAATGAATCCAAGGACTGATACTGTGTTCTTTCATATGAAATATCACTGCCATTACATCAAAAAAAGATGAGTGAACCTTGCATTTAAAACATCAGGTTTATATTTTTACTATTAATTGATATGTACTCATTTATAGAAAGCTTTGGAAATGCAGTATAAAAATTCACCTATAATCACACAACTCAGAAACAACATGTTAATATTTTGGTGTATTTTTATTTAATATTTCTTATCTCTGTGTGTATATGTTTTAAAAGATATTTATGATTATACTGTATATCCAAAATTCTATCTTGCTTTTTTACTCAAAATTATGTTATCATTTTTAATAAAATTAATAATTGAGAAATTAATTTAATGGCTATTCAATAAAGAACATATGAAAGTACTGTTTTATTCAATAATTCCCTTTTGTTATTCTATTGTTTCTATTCTTTCACCCTTATAAATAATGTTGAGATACACATCCTTCTCCATAAAATTTTGTCATGATTTCCAATTTTATTTTGGTTGCGCTAGATTTCTAAGAGTGGAAATACCAGATGACAGGTTTTCTTTTAAGCTTTTGCATGCTGTACATTGCTTTTAAGAAAGATAATGTCAATTTTGACTCCCAAGAACAATTATGGAAACACCTATGACATAGCACTCTTGCTAGCATTAAAATAATTTTGCCAAGTCAATAGGCAAAATGGATATGATTGTTTTTGTCATTGTTTACTAGAGTGGTGTTTTATACATGTATATACAGATAAAGATTTAAAGTATTTATGTGTGTGCATGTATTTATACTCTTCCTTCTGGGAACTGTTTGTTCTTTCCTTTTCTAACCATGATTGGCAATTTTAAAAAGCTCATTCTAGTAAGTTCTACTTTTTCAGATTTGATAAATTAGATAATAATCAAATTGTATAATTTTACATTTGTTAACAGATCAGAAATCCCATGTCTTATGAAGGTAGGCTTAACTTATGAACACATACCTAGGCTATTGTGGTGGTTTAGCCTACCAAAAATTAAAAGCATTAAGTTGGAACCTGAGCACAAAATTTATTTTTACCACCTACTAGTACAGTGATCTGTATCCATACTTCTCTGAGCCTCAGCTAATTCAGTTATAAAATGGCGAGGATGATCCTTGTCTTCTGGGATTGTGAAACTTAGAAGATATATAAAAGAATCCATAATTGGTGTACTACATACTGTCATTCTTCAAAGTCAAACCACAAGAGAGCATGTGGAGACCCAGTAGAAAACTGATTAATGGGAAAATATAATTACTTTATGCTTTAGCAGTGTCTTCCCATAATGTATTGTCTTTTTTTTTTAATGGTGACTCATATGTTTCCTTCAAAAGAGGTAAAAACCTCAAGTTAATATACAAAAACCCTCGTCTATAACACACTTCCTTTTCTTATTTCCTCACTAACAGTACTCTAAAGTTTACTCAAGTCTTTTTTTCCTTTTATTATTTTTTAAATGCTTTCTCTTCTTAATTATTCGATGATTTGCGAGGTTCATTTCATTTATAACTAGAATTCTTTCTTCATCCTTGTCTAAGTGCTAGCAACTTAATTATCAAATGAGAAGAATATCAGTCTTCTGATTGTCATTCTTGCTTTCCACTAAACTGGTTTTCAGGACAGAGAACTAAGTTTCATACCTGTTTTGCAAACTCATTGCACGATAACAATGAATTAAACTGAATAAAGTACCAGAACAGTTTCTTCTGGTTATGCTAGTTATTAGATATATTCTGTATTTCAGGGGTGCCTGGGTGGCTCAGTCATTAAGCGGCTGCCTTCGGCTCAGGTAATGATCCCAGAGCCCTGGGATCGAGCCCCGCATCGGGCTCCCTGCTCTGAGGGAAGCCTGCTTCTCCCTCTCCCACTCCCCCTGCTTGTGTTCTCTCTCTCACTGTCTCTCTCTCTCTCTCTCTGTCAAATAAATAAATAAATAAAAATCTTTAAAAAAAAGATATATTCTGTATTTCATATTAAGCATTGATTTGATTTTGTATAGTAAGAAATACTGTATACAAAACAATGCTGCTTTTTGGAACTGATCCCAACCAAAGTAAGAATGTATGTTCATCCACAAAAAGGTTTAGAATTGCATTACGGATTTCTGCTTCTGATATTATTGGTCTAAATATCTCTGAGAGTATCATCCTTTACAGAATATTTAACTTCTGTAAAGCATACACCTTGGAGGAATTACTGGTTTTGCAAATGATAGGAGAGTTCTCTAAGGATAATACCTAAAATGCAAAACCAAAATTGCAATGCTGGGTCTAGATGTTTTATATGTATTTGAAAATTTCCAAACTAAAATTACAAATATTAAGATAGTTGGGGGATTTGAGGGTTAGGATGGGGAGGAGCATATATGTAGACATTTTTTTAAAGTTTATTTTTTTTAAAGAATTTTATTTATTTATTTGACAGAGAGAGAGAGCACAGGCGGGGGGCGGGGGAGAGAGAAGCAGGCTTCCCACTGAGCAGGGAGCCTGATGCAGGGCTCGATACCAGGACCCTGGGATCATGACCTGAGGCAAAGGCAGATGCTTAATGACTGAGCCAGCCAGGCATCCCTGTAGACATTTTTTTAATTAATTCCAGTATAATTAACATACAGTGTTATATTCATTTCGGCTGAACAGCATAGTGATTCAATAAATCTATACATTACTCATTGATCATCATGATAAGTGTACTCTTGATTCCCTTCACTTATTTCAGCAATCTTCCCACCCTCCTCCCCTCTGATAAGCACCAATTTGTTCTCTACTGTTAGGAGTCTTGTTTATTGGTCTGTCTCTTCTTTTTTTTAATTATTTTTTCATTATTATGTTCTTATTTGTTTTTTTTAAATTCCACATATGAGTAGTCATATATTATTCGTCTTTCTCTGCCAGACTTATTTCATTTAGCATTATACCCTCTAGATCCATCCATGTTGTTGCAAATGGAAAGGTTTCATTCTTTTCAGTGGCTGAATAATACTCCATTGTATATATATATACAACCTCTTCTTTATTCATTCATCTACCCATGGACACATGGGTTGCTTCCATAATTTGGCTATTATAAATAATGCTACAATAAATATGGGGGTCCATAGATCTTTTCAAATTACTGTTTTCATATTCTTGGGATAAATACCCAGTAGTGGAATTACTGGATCATATGATAATTCCATTTTAATTTTATGAGGAACCTCCATATTGTTTTCTACAATGGCTGCACCAGTTTGCATTCCCACCAACAGTGCATGAATGTTCTTTTTCCACATATCCTCACTAACACTTGTTTCTTGTGTTGTTGATTTTAGCCATTCTGACAGATGTGAGATGATATTTCATTGTGGTTTTGATTTGCATTTCCCTGATGATGAGTGATGTTGAGCATCTTTTCATATGTCTGTTGGCCATCTGGATGTCTTCTTTGGAGAAATGTCTGTTCAGGTCTTCTGCCCATTTTTAATGGGATTATTTGGTAGTGTGTGTGTGTGTGTGTGTGTGTGTGTGTGTGTGTGTGTGTGTGTGTGTGTGTGTTGAGTTGTATAAGTCCTTTATATAATTTGGATACTAACCCTTTATTGGATATGTCATTTGCATATATCTTTTCCCATTCAGGAGGTTGTCTTCTAGTTTTATTGATTGTTTTCTTTCCTGTGCAAAAGTTTTTGTTTTGATATAGTCCAAGTTTATTTTTGCTTTTGTTTCCTTTGCCTCAGGAGACATATCTAGGAAAATGTTGCTATGGCAGATGTCAGAGAAATTACTGTCTGCGCTTTCTTCTAGGATTCTTATGGTTTCAGGTCTCACATATAGGTCTTTAATCCATTTTGAATTTATTTTTGTATCTGGTGTAAGAAAGTGGTCCTCTTTCATTCTTCTGAATGTAGCTGTTCTGCTTTCCCAACACCATTTGTTGAAGAGGCTGTCTTTTTCCCATTGCATATTCTTTTTTTTTTTTTTAAGATTTTATTTATTTGACAGAGAGATACACAGCAAGAGAGGGAACACAAGCAGGGGGAGTGGGAGAGGGAGAAGCAGGCTTCCCGCGGAGCGGGGAGCCTGATGCGGGGCTCGATGTGGGGCTCGATGTGGGGCTCAATCCCAGGACCCTGGGCTCATGACCTGAGCCAAAGGCAGATGCTTAACAACTGAGCCCCCCAGGTGCCCCTTGTTCTTTTTTCAAGATTGCTTTAGCTATTCAAGGTCTCTTGTGGTTCCATACAAATTGTAGTATTAGTTGTTCTAGTTCTGTGAAAAATGTTGTTGGTATTTTGATAGGGATTGCATTAAATCTGTAGATTGCTCTATGTAGTATGGGCATTCTAACAATATTGATTCTCCCAATTCATGCATATGGAATATCTTTCTATTTTTTTGTATCATCTTCAATTTCTTTCATCAGTGTTTTATAGTTTTCAGAGTACAAGTCTTTAACCTCTTTTGTTAACTTTATTCCTAGGTATTTGATTATTTTTGGTATACAATTGTAAATTGGATTGTTTTAATTTTTATTTCTGCTGCTTTATAATTAGTGTGTAGAAATGCAACAGATTTCTGTTTATTGATTTTGTATCCTGTGACTTTATTGAATTCATTTATCTGTTCTAGTATTTTTTTGGTGGAGTCTTTAGGACTTCCTACATGTAGTATCATGTCATCTGCAAATAGTTAAAAGTTTTACCTCCTTTCCAATTTGGTTGCCTTTTTCATTTTGTTGTCTGATTGCTGTGACTGGGACTTCCAGTACTATGTTGAATAAAAGCGGTGAGAGTGGACATCATTGTCTTGTTCTTGACCTTAGGGGCAAAACTCTCAGTTTTTCACCATTGAGTATGATGTTTGCTGTGGGTTTTTGTTATATGGCCTTTATTACTTTGAGGTATGTTCTTTTAAACCTACTTTGTTGAGGATTTTATTGTGAATGGATCTTGTACTTCATTAAATGCTTTTTCTGTATCTATTGAAATTATCATATGATTTTATCTTTTCTCTTATTGATATGATGTATCACATTGATTGATTTGAGAATGAACCATCCTTGCACCCCAGGAATTAATACACTTGAGTGTGGTGAATGATTTTTTTGCTGTTGAATTTGGTGTGCTAATATTTGTTGAGGATTTTTGCATCTATGTTCATCAGAGATATTGGCCTGTAGTTCTCTTTTTTTGTAGTGACTTTATCTGGTTTTGGTATCAGGATAATGCTGGCATCATAGAATGAATTTGGAAGATTTCCTTCCTCTTCTATTTTTTGGAACAGTTTGAGAAGAATAGGTATCAGCTCTTCTTTAAATATTTGGTTGAACTCACCTGTGAAGCCATGGTCCTGGATCATGTGGGGAGTATTTTGATACTGATATAATTTCACTGTTGTTAATGAGTCTATTCAATTTTTCTATTTCTTTCTTATTCAGTTTTGGGAGGTTATATGTGTCTAGAAATTATCTATTTCTTTTAGGTTGTCCAGTTTTTTGGTTTATAATTTTTCATAATATTCTCTTATAATCTTTGTATTTCTGTTGTGTCAGTTGTTATTTCTCCTCTTTCATTTCTGATTTTGTTTATTTGAGTCATTTCTCTCTTGTTTTTGATGAGTCTGGCTAAAGATTTATCAATTTTGTTGATCTTTTCAAAGAATCAGCTCTTGGTTTCATTGATCTGGCCTATTGTTTTTTGTTGTTGTTTGTTTTGTTTTGTTTTTTTGTTTTTTTTTAGTTTCTATTTCATTTATTTCTGCTCTAATCTTTATTATTCCCTTCCTTCTACTGGTTTGGGGTTTTGTTTGTTGTTCTTTTTTAGCTCCTTTAAGTAAGGTTAGGTTGTTTATTTGAGATTTTTCTTGCTTCTTGAGGTAGGCCTATATTGCTATAAACTTTCATCCTAGAACTGCTTTTGCTGCATCCCAAAGCTTTTGGACCATTGTGTTTTGATTTTCATTTTTCCTCATGTGTTTTTTGATTTTCTCTTTGATTTCTTAGTTGACCCACTCATTGTTTGGTAGCATGTTATTTCACTTCCAGGTATTTATGGTCTTTCCAGATTTTTTCTTGTGGTTGATTTCTAGTTTCATAGTGTTATGATCAGAAAATATGCATGGTAAGACTTCAATCTTTTTTAATTTGTTGAGACTTGTTTTGTATCCTCACATGTGATCTGTTCTGGAGAATGTTCCATGTGTACTTGAAAAGAATGTGTACTCCACTGTTTTAGGATAGAGTGTTCTGAATATATTTATTAGATCTATCTGATCCAATGTGTCATTCAAAGCCACTGTTTCCATGGTGATTTTCTGCTTGGATAATCTATCCATTGATGTTTGTAGGGTGTTAAAGTCCTCTACTATTGTTGTATTATTATTGATTACTTTCTTTATGTTTTATTAACTGCTTTATGTATTGGGGTACTCCTATGTTGGGTGCAAAAATATTTACAATTGTTATATCTTCTGGTTGGATTGTCCCTTTCATTATTATATAGTGTCCATGTTTGTCTCTTGTTACAATCTTTGTTTTAAAGTCTATTTTGTCTGAAATAAGTATTGCTACCCAGCTTTCTCTTCACTTCCTTTTGCATGCTAAATGTTTTTCCATCCCTTCACTTTCAATCTGCATGTGCGTTTGGGTCTGAAATGAGTCTCGTGTAGGCAGTATATAAATTATATATACTGTATAGTATATATATAAGTATAGTATATAGTATATATAGGTATATATACTATATACTATATATATATATATATATAAGTATAGTATATAGTATATATAGGTCTTGCTTTTTTAATCCATTCTGTCATGCTGTGTTTTTTGATTGGAGTGTTTAGTTCATTTACATTCTAAGTATTTATTGCTAGGTATGTACTTATTACCATTTTGTTACTTGTTTTATGTTTGTTTTTGGAGTTCTTCTCTGTCCCTTTCTTCTCTTAATCTTTTCCCTCTTTGTTTGCTGGCTCTCTTTAGTGCTCTACTTTGATTCCTTTCTCTTTAATTTTGCATATCGATTACCAGTTTTTGATTTATGGTTACCATTAGGTTTATGTATAACATCTTATGCATGTAGAAGTCTATATTAGGTTGATGGTCACCTAAGCTTGAACTCATTCAAAAAGCACTAAATTGTTACACTCTCCCTCCCATGTTTCAGGTATATGGTGTCATACTTTACATCCTTTTACTTTGTGAATCTCTTGACTGATTTTTATAGATAATACTTTATTTTACTACATTTAGGCTTCTTACTTGTATTATTCTTGATTATGGTCTTTCTTCTCCACTCACAGAGTTGCTGTTAACATTTCTTATAAGGCTGATTTAGTGGTGATGAATTCCTTTACAACTTTTTTTTTCTGGGAAACTATCTCTCCTTCTATTTTGAATGACAGCCTTGCTGGGTAGGGTATTCTTGCTGGTAGGTTTTTTCTTTCAGCACTTTGAATATATCATGCTGCTCCCTCTGGCCTGCTAAGTTTTTGCTGAAAAATCAGCTGATAGCCTTATGGAGTTTCCTTTGTATTTAACTATTTTTTTTCCTCTTGCAGCTTTTAAAATTCTCTCTTTATCACTACCTCTTGCCGTTTTAATTTCTGTGTTCTTGGTGTTGTGTCAAGAGAGTCAACACACTCTCTTGTGTTGATTTTGCTGGCAGCTCTCTGTGCATCCTTGATCTGGATTTCTATTTTCTTCTCCAGATTTGGGAAGTTTTCAGCTATTATTTCTTCAAATGCATTTTCTCTCCCATTTTCTCTCTATTCTCCTTCTGGGATATAATGTGAATATTATTATACTTGATGGTGTTGCTGAGTTCCCTTAATCTATTTTCAGTTTCATTATTTGTTTTTCTTTTTTTTAAGCATTTTTTTAAAGATTTTATTTATTCATTTGAGACACTGAGATACAGAGAGAGAGAGAGCATGAGCAGGGGGAGAGGCAGAGGGAGCAGGAGAAGCAGGCTCCCCACTGAGCCAGGAGCCCAATGCGGGGCTTGATCCCAGGACCCTGGGATCATGACCTAAGCCAAAGGCAGATGCTTAACCATCTGAGCTACCCAGGCACCCCTATTATTTGTTTTTCTCTCTCATGTTCCGCTTAATTGCTTTCCATCACTCTGTTCTTCATGTTGCTGATCCATTCTTCTGTTTTCTCTTGTCAACTATTTCCACCCCCATCCCCCGCCTACTATTTATTCCCTCTAGTGTATTTTTAATTTCAGTTATTGAGTTCTTCATCTCTGATTGCGTCTTTTTTATGTTTTCTACCTCTTTGTTGAGGGTCTCACTGAGGCCATCCAGTCTTTTCTCAAGTCCAGTCAGGATCTTTATGATAATTACTAGAAATTCTCTATCAGGCATGTTACTTATTTCCATTTCTTTTAGCTCTCTTGCTATGATTTTGTACTGTCCTTTCATTTGGGGTCATATTCCTCTGTCTCCCCATTTTGTCTAACTCTCTGTATTTCTTCATGTGTTAGGAAAGTCAGCTACATCTCCTGATCTTGAAAGTAGTGGCCTTATGAATAAGAGGTCCTGTAATGCCCACTGTGCAGTGTCCCTTGTTCCCAGAATGTGGTAATTCAGGGGTATCTCCTATGTGTGTTGTGTGCACCCTGCTATTGTGGTTGAGTTGATTTTGCCTTCAGTCCAATCATCTGCAATGACTCTCTTTGCCTGTTGTATCCAGGGTTTGGTCCCTGTGTTTTTAGTGAGCCAGTCAGTCCTTGGACTTGAATTGAGTCATAGCAGGCATTTTTCAGAGCTGCAATGCCATCAAACTGCAGGGCACTTTCCCTATGTTGTCCCCTAAGAAGATTTTGTTGATGTGCAGGCCTGTAGTCAGACCAGATGTCTGCCTCAAGCCCACTGCTGGGACCTGAGTTTGGACAGATATATGTGGTTATCTTTAGGAAATTCCTGCCACTGGGATGGAGGCGACAGATCCACAGAATCATGTGGGGATGGGGCTCACTGTTAGCAAGTTAGGTGGAAAGTTTTGTCCCTGCACTGGTTCCCTACAGGTGTCTGTGTATCTAGACTGGGGGCAGGGGAGGGAAATGGCACCCACCAGCTCTTTTGTTCTTGAAATCTACCAACAATCCCTCCACTCCAGCACATGTTCTGAGATTAGGAAACAAATCTACCTCCTATTATACCCCAGGCATTTTCAAACTGCTGCTTCTATGCTGTATCTCTGCAGGGCTATTTGTTGTGCTGTCTCTTTAAGGTAAGGACTCAGCCCACTGAATTTTAAAGCTCCAGATGTTAAGCCCTGCTGATTGTAAAGACTCACAAAGCCAGGTCCCTCTGGACTTTAAAGCCAAATGTTATGGATATTTGTCTTCCCAGTGTGGGCCCCTCTGTGTCTGAGCTACCTAGTATGGGGTCCTCTCTTCTCCCCTCTCCATACCTATAAAGTTCCTCCCTCCTGTGAACAGTACTGTGGGTCCATTTGGCTCCTGACCATGTTTCCACCCTCCCTACCCTCATCAATGTGGCCTCTTCTCTACATTTAGCTATTCTGTTGTTATTCAGGTCATTTTCTGGTTTATTTATACTGATGTGGATGTTATCTATTATCTGTGGGACAAGGTGAACCCAGGATCCTCCAACTTTGCCATCTTCCCAGAAAGTCCATATATGTCAATTTAATGGTACTGTTAGTGTTCTAGATCTTGGGATAGGTAGTATATTTATGAGTATTGATTATGTTATGATTTATTTATTACATCTTTATTACATATATTGTTTACTTAGCATTATTTATTTTTAAATGAAAAAAATTAATTTACCTTCCTGACAACTTTTTATTTTAAAATTTCAAACATAGGGAAAATACAACACAATAGATAATACAAAATGGATAATACAAAAAATTCATATACTCCCATTTAATTCAACAGTTATTATTTTTAAAGGTTTTATTTAATTATTAGAGAGAGAGAGAGTGAGAGAGAGCATGAGAGGGGAGAGGGTCACAGGGAGAAGCAGACTCCCTGCCGAGCAGGGAGCCTAATGTGGGACTCGATCGTGGGACTCCGGGATCATGACTCGAGCCAAGGGCAGTCACTTAACCATTGAGCCACCCAGGCACCCTAATTCAACAATTATTAACATGTTGCCAAATTTTAAAATATTTCTGTCTATATACATGCATACATTAATTTTCTTGCTGAAATATTTAAAAGTCATTTGTAGACATATGAAACTCCACCTCTTAATAGTTCATCATACAACCTCTAAGAATAAGAATGTTCTACTTAATCTCAGTGCCATTATTACACCCAAGAAAATTAATAATAATTTTACGTTATTTAATACCGACTCCATATTTAAAGTTTTCCAATCGTCTCCAAAAGCCCTTTATAGATGCACATTTTAGAGTATTAAATTTGACATATTGATTTTGATGGTCATCTCTTTTAATTTAGAACAATTTGCAACCCATTTTTTTCATGAATTTTTGAGGAGTCCAGGACATTTGTCTTATACAGTATATTCTATATCCTGATTGTTTCCCATGATGTTATTTAACCTGTTCCTTTATTCCCTGTATTTCATGTAGACTGAAATTTAGGTCTAGACTTGATTAAATTCAGATTAAACCTATTTGTCAAGAGTCCTTCATTCACAACACATGTAATGTGACTTCATATCTAATCAAGAAGTATATAATGTTAGGTTGTCTCACTACTAAGGATACTTAGTGTGATTGTTAAGTTCAATGGCAACTTCCAGATCTTCACATTGTAAAGGTACATTTTACCCTTTGGAATTAATAATCTGAGAGGTTATACTTGGGCGTTGGGGAATATCCTGTTCTCCCAATAGCCTTCCATTCTGGTAATATTAGAAACCATTTCCTAGGTATTGCAAAATCTTGATTTTCTAATTCTGTCATACTAAACAGAATTTTCCCCAATATCTTAAAAGTCTCAATATTTTAAAGTCTCAATATTTTAATGTTTTTTTAAAGAATTACATCCAGATGCTAGAGCTTTAGCTTATATGAATGAAATATAACATGATTATCATTTATTATTATTATTCTATAGTTAGATTGATCTAGAAACATTTTTTAATATTGTGCTGTCTATGGACTGAATAGTGTCACCTCAAAATTCATGTGTTGGAACCATAACATAATCCATAGCCCCCCAGCTAGTTTCACCCAGGGGATGTGAAGAGCTGGGCTGTATAGCTTGCAGCTCAGATGCCACTGATTCCACCAGATATTCCCAGATGCTGCTGGTGCTGGCACTGCTACCACTGTGGCACCTGGATACTGGAAGCTACTATAGCTTCCAATGTGCTTCATTGTCCTATCCCGATCCTGCCAAATGAATCTCTACCTCATCCTCTGTTCTGGTTCTTTATGTCACTAGCTCTACATTCAAAAACCTAGAGTTTGATCCTGATGATTGGCTGAGCCTTGTTAATGTACCCATTTCCGAACTAGCACATTTCTTGGGAAAACAAGTATCCATCCTTTTCAGCTTCTTTAGTGGAAAGTAGACACCATATGTGAAGATTTAAAAGGTAGGGAACTGTCCCAGACATGGAAGGTGTGGAGGCTCAGACAAATGCAGTACAAGTTGGAAAGTGCAGTGTATGTTCTGAGGTTGGAATGCATGGAGAAAAAGTGGGGAAAACACTCTGGAAGTTGGACCCAGAACAAGGGGAATGCTGACAATCAAATGAAGGCATTTAGACTTTATTTGGTAGGCAGAAAAAGTCACTAGAAATTTCTGCATGAAGAGATCAAAATGGGAATAGGAATAATAATCTGCAGCAGTTTGTGTAGAAGAACATTTGGAGAAAGGAGGTTTTGGAGGCAGAGAAAACAGTGAGCAGTCCAGGGAGTTATCTACACATAAAGTGATAGATGTCTGAACTTGGATAGTGTCTGTAGCAAAGGGGGTGAAAGAAAAGGTGAGAAAATTGGAAGGTTAAATTCTAGAGCTTACTTAAAGAATCCACTTCTCTCCAAAGCATTCTCATATTCATTGTTTTCTTTGGGAGGGTTCCTTTTTTTTATTTAAATTCAATTAATTAACATATAGTGTATTATTAGTTTCAGAGGATTCATCAGTTGCATAGAACACCCAGTGCTCATTCCATCACGTGCCCTTCTCCATGCCCATCACCCAGTTACCCCATCTTCCCCCTCCACCTCCCCTCCAGCAACCCTCAGTTTCTTTCCTATGCTTAAGAGTCTCTTATGGTTTGTCTCCCTCTCTGATTTCATCTTGTTTTATTCTTCCCAGTTTTTTTTTTTTTTTTTTTTTTTTTTTTTACTAACCAGAATCATGCTGTATGTATTGTTCTTTGATGTGCTTGTTGGAGATGTTCTCAGCCTGGCACACTCCTTTTATCCATTCTATATTCTACAGAAGTAGTGTCACTGTTTGGGTTGCTTCATTCTGCTGTTATAATTATGCCCTCTTTTGTGCACAAACTTGAGCACAGGGGCTGGAATTTGAGGGGAATAGTGCCAGTTTGAGCCCTTGGCAATCTGAGGTGAAGGCATGTTGGCTTTCCTGCATGTTGACTCAGGCAGGAGGGCGGCTGGACTATGAATTTGGGACTCACAGGCAGATGGCATCATGTGTGACAGGGACGTGGCTGGTTTTGCTTTTAACTTTTGTATTTCTGGGAAACTCTCTCTCTCCTTCTATTCTAAATGAAAGCCTTGCTGGGTAGAGTATTCTTGGCTGTAGATTTTTTTCCTTTTTCCTTTAGTTGGAATTTATCATGCCACTCTCTTCTGGCCTGCATAGTTTCTGCTGAAAAACCCACTGATAGCTGTATGGGGTTTCCTTTGTATGTCACTGCTTTCCTTTCTCTTGCTGCTTTTAAAATTCTCTATCACTACTTTTGGCCATCTTATTTACTTTGTGTCTTGGTGCAGACCTCTTTGGGTTGATTTTGTTGGGGGCTGTCTGTGCCTCCTGGATCTGGATTTCTCTTTCCTTCCCCAGATTTAGGAAGTTTTTAGCTATTATTTCTTCAGACAAATCTTCTGCCTCCTTTTCTCTCTCTTCTCCTTCTGGGATCCCTATCATGCGACTCTTATGCTTGACAGTGTCACTGAGTTCCCTGGGTCTCTTCTCATTTTGCACATTTTTTCCCCCTCTCATCTGCTCAGCTTGATTACTTTCCATTACTCTGTCCTCCAGGTAACTGATCCATTCTTCTACTTCCTCTTGTTTGCTATTTATTCCAGGTGGTCTACTTTTATTTCCATTTAGTGAGTCCAATAGCTCTAATTGGTTCTTTTTTACATCTCCTATCTCTTGGTGGAGGGTCTCATGGAGGTTCTACACTCTTTTCTCAAGTCCAATGAGTATCTTTATGAGCATTACTTTGAATTCTCTATCAGACATATTACTTATCTTCATTTCACTTAGGTCTCCTGCTCTGATTTTTTTCCACTCTTTCATTTGGGACATATTCCTCTGTCTCCTCATTCTGTATATTGCCGTCTCTGTTTCTCTGTGTTAGGAAAGTCAGCTATGTCTCCCACACTTGATAGTGGCTTTATGAAGAAGAGGTCTTGCAGCACATTGTCTCTTTTTCACCAGAACCTGGTGCTTCAGGGTGTGTCTCCTCTGTGTGTTGCTACAGGGGTGTCCTACCATTGTGCCTGGGATGTGTTTGCCTTCAGTCCAGCCTATGATGGCTCTCTGCCTGTTGTGGGCACAGTCTGGTGCCTGTGGTGTTAGTGGGCCAGTCTGGGGCTGCCTTGGACTTGAGTTGAGTCAGACCAGGTGTTTGCCAGAGATGAAGTAGCACTAAACTGCAGGCACTTTCCGTTTGTTGTCCCCTGAAAAGGTTTGTTGGTGTGTGGGGCCTGTAGTCAGACCAGCTGCCTGCCCTCAGCCCACTGCTGGGGTCACAGTCCGACTGGTGTGTGGTTATCTTCCCCTCTCCCTGGAGCAGGACTCACTTTGGAGTGGTGCTGGCCCTTGTCTGGGCTGTGCATACTCTGCCAGGCTTGTGGAACTGCTTTGTTGGGATCTTGCCAAGAGCAATCGGAGGGGGTATATCTGCTTCACTGTGGCATCTTGTCTATGCCGGGCTGTGGAGAGTCTGTTCTGCCAGTTTTTGGGATGCTTTCTGGATTATTTATGCCGATGTGGGTGCTCTCTAGGTGGCCACACAGCAAGAGGTGAGCCCAGGGTCCTCCTACTCCGCCATCTTCCCAGCAGCCTCTCTCAATGTTCTTGATAGCATAAATATCAATAGCTCATTAAGAATATTCTATTCCAAAGAGAACTCAATGGCTGCCTAGGGCAGCACTCCTTAGAGTGTGGACAACTGGGGTCCTTGAGATCCTTGCAGCTAAGTCTGCAAGGTTAAAACTATTTTCACAGTAATACTAAGATGTTTTTACCACAGTGACATTTGCACTGATGATACAAAAGTCATAATGGCTAACACTGCTCCTCAGCACAAATCAAGGCAGTGGCACTGAACTGTGTCAGGAGTACATAGTAATCATTGTATCCTTTACCCACATACTTGTAAAAAAAATGAAAGAAAACTGTTTCATCTAAGAATATCTTTAGTGGTGCAGTAAGAATACTAAGTTTATTAAATCTTTATCCCCAAGTACATAGCTTTTAAGATTCAGTGTGAGGAAATGGGAAGTACAAAGAGTCTACTCTTTGTAGAGTAGTGCACATCAAAATGTGCAAAACACAAGCATAATTGTTTGAATTGGAAGCTGAACTAGCTATTCCTGCCTCCCCTCCCTACGCATCATTTTACTTGAAACAACAACTGACAAACTATGATTTTTGAGCTTTAACAAGTTGGCAGATACTATCTTGAAAGTGAATGAAGTGGATTTGTCCTTTAGGAAAGAACAGTTTTTGTTGCCAATGATAAAATTAGAATTTTGAAAAACCTGTATCTGTCAGCTCATCAACATCCTAACACTTAAATAAGATTTTTCGAATGAGATTATTGATGAAATTAATGGATGTGATTTAAAAAAGTTATACAATGAACTGTGTCAACATTTGGAAGATCTATATAGCTCAGTGAGCAAATATTTGCAAAATGACCAATGTAGGATATTATGAAATCATGGGGAAAAATCCATTCAAAGACCAAGACAAACCAATAGATTTTATGACAGAGAATGAAAAATTCACTGGTATGGGTTTAGATTCTATATTGCAACTAACTTCTGAAAACTAATCACTGACCAGTTTTGGTGTAGTTACCATTGAAGAATATCTACAATTATCTCAAAAGGCTATTTAAAAAATACTCTTCCCTTCTCTAACTGTATATCTAGTTGAGACTAGATTTATATTTCAACCACAACAACATATTACAACAGATTAAATATAGAAGCAGATATAAGAATCCAACTCTTATCTATTTAAGCCATATTTTAGAGATTTCCCAAAATATAAAACAATGCCATTCTTCTCATTTTTCAGTTTTGGAAAATACGTTTATTGATGTTAACATATAAAGCATTTGTTATTTATTTATTTATTTATTAGATTTTATTTATTTGAGAGAGAGAGCCAGCATGAGCAGGGAGGAAGGGCAGAGGGAGAAGTAGCCTCCCAGCTTAACAGGGAGCCCCATGTGGGGCTCGATCCTAGGACCCTGAGATCATGACCCTAGTTGAAGGCAGACACTTAACTGACTGAGCCACCCAGGCACCCGTTTTTCTTTCTTTTTTTTTTTTACACAAATAATACCTATTATTTTTTTCTAATCTCAGCAGTGGATAGACATCCAGACAGAGAATCAACCAGGAAACAGATGTTTTGAACAACACTATATAATTTTTATTATTATTATTTTTAAATGACCTCATTAGTCATTAGAGAATACAAATCAAAACCACTTCACAGCCGCTAGAATGGCTATAATAATAATTTTTTTTAAGTAGTAAGTGTTGATGAGGATGTGAAGAAATTGGGACCCTCATACATTGCTGGTAGGAATGTAAAAAGGTGTAGACACTTCGGAAAACAGTCTGATAGTTTCTCAAAAAGTTAAACAGACAGTTATCATATGATCCAGCAATTCCATTTCTAGGTATATACCTCAGAGAATTGAAAACATGCTTATAAAAAAGCTTATACAAAAATGTTCATAGCAGCATTATTCATAATATCCAAGAAGTAGAAACAGCCCAGTTGTCTATCAACTGATGAATGTATAAACAAAAATTGTATATCCACACAATGGAATATTATTTGGCCATATAAAGGGATAAAGTACTGATTCATGCTACAACATGGATGAATCTTGAAAACATTATGCTAAGTGAAAGAAGTTAGACACAAAAGACCACATATTATATGATTTCATTTATATGAAATGTCCAGAATTGGCAAATCCATAGAAACAGAAAGTGGATTAGTGCTTGCCAGAGGCTCAGAAAAGGAGGGAATGGAGGATGACTGCTAATGGATATGGAGTTTTTTTTGGGGGGGGTAAAGAAAATGTTCTTGACTTGGATAGTGGTGATGGTTGTAAAACCTTGTAAATATACTAAAAATCACTGAATTATGTACTTTTAAAAAAAGATTTATTTATTTATTTGAGAGAGAAAGTGGGGGAGGGGCAATGGGAGATGGAGAGAAGCAGACTCCCTGCTGAATGTGGAGCCCGATGTGGGGGTCAGTCTTATGACCCTGAGGTCATGACCTGAGCCAGAGTCAAGAGTCAGATGCTTAACCTACTGAGCCACCCAAGTGCCCTGAATTATACACTTTTAAAATGGTCCATTTTATGGTATGTGAATTGTATCTCAGTAAAAAAAATTATATGCCAGGAAAAAAAAAAACTGTGATGTTAGGGGTTAGCAGCTAATACTAAAGTTATTCCCATTGCAAAAATGTTTTCAGTAGCAGGGTTTGAAGGGTTGAATATTTGGTATAAATCATACAAAGATACAAATGTTGGTGATTTTAGAAATATGCAACTTTTCTATAATTTTGCTTCAGGCCTGACTAGCCTTAGTGCTCTGCTTCATTTAGATGCTAGTGATCATTACCATAACACAAAATCCCTTCGTTTTTCACTTTTAGCAATGGTGAGTGAGCTCAGTGACAGTGACTGAAGCCATCTGATTTCATGGGACTTGCTGACAGCTCATGGTACCTGCCATTAGGAAGAGAAGGAAGCCAGATGGAGGGTGGTTGGCAGTTGGAGTGGGGGTGGGGTGAGTGGTAGTCTTTGTGGGCATGGCAGCAGGATTGTCATGGCAGTGTTGATACACAGATTATCTGGCTAGAAGTGGCATCACGGTTTGCAAAGGTTTACCCATTATGGGGCAGAACTCTATTAATAGGTCCATTCCCCTGGTGGCCAGAGCAGCAACAATCTCACAACCCCAGTCCTAGCAGAAAGGGATTAAGGACCCTTGTCCCAAAGGCAGAAGACAGGAATTGGGGTGAAAGATCAGCCACAGAGACTAGATGATATTGTCAAGTGTGAAGAAAATGCTTCAGTTTTTGTGGTCACAGATTTCCAGATTTCCAGAGTTTGCCCTAAGTACCAAGCTGAGGTTACAGAACTAACTCTAGGGCGCCTGGGTGGCTCAGTTGATTAAGCGACTGCCTTCGGTTGAGGTCATGATCCTGGAGTCCCAGGATCAAGTCCCACATCGGACTCCCTGCTCAGCAGGGAGTCTGCTTCTCCCTCTGATCCTCTTCCCTCTCATGCTCTCTATCTCCCATTCTCTCTCTCTCAAATAAATAAATAAAATCTTTTTTTTAAAAAAAAGAACTAACTCTAGATCAAATCAACCAGGATTTTTTTTTTTTTTTTAATCCTAGGCTTACATTTTGGCTTGGGAGGAATTTCTGATGGTGTTAAATGCTTACTCATCTTGCATGTGGACTTTTGTTTGCTTTTTTTGTACAAGTTTTAACCAATGATGAGAACTTACTATTACTGAAAGACAAAATTACTGAATCACTGAATATTACTGAATGACAAAAAAAATACAATACAAATTGTTGAGAACACTGTATACTGACAACAAAGAAAATGGGGTCATTGAAAATTGTTAATTATAGAAAAACATACTTTGCAATTTTGTTGAGGTTTATTGTATACTTTAAAATTGGTTTAATTTCCATTTTTAAAGATAAAACTTTTCTCCTCCTCTTTCATTGAGAACAAACCCCAATTAACAGAAATACAACAGTGATTTGCATAACAATAACTTCCTTGGCATTAGAAAAGATTGGCATTTGTTTCTCTCTAAATGAAGGGTTTGGTCTCTCAGGCCACAACAATATTTTTATCTTAATATTTTGTAATCTTTCCATTATTTTCTGAAATCTGAATTTCAGTACATAATATATCATCATGCTCCTTGTTGGCATGACTGAAAATGCCTCTTAAATTTTTATAGCTTGACCCAATCTCACTTTCTATTTGTACCACTTCCTCCTATGCTCTAGCCAACAGATTGGTCTTTTCCACATTCCCCAAATAATCCGTGGTCTTTAATGGCACCACACAGAATCAATTACTCCTAGCTCTGTATTCCCACCACACTTTTGGTTTTGCCAGGAATACTCAGGAAAAGCTATGTAGAGTTTATGTTTGAGTGAAGTCTTGAATAATAGGAATTTGCACAATGAGGAAGTGAAGAAAGCATTTCAGGTGGAGGCAATTGCCTTTACCAGTTGATGTTGGGTTTAGCTTTTATGTGATAGCCCTACAAATGTTGAAAATAAGTATTGTGTCTGTTTTTACTCTTTAGGTAAATGTACATATTAAAAGGGTGAAAAGAATAGGCAATTTTTCCTTTAGCCTCCTTTTCTCTTCTGGAACAAGTACCCTGCAAAATAGGCTGAACAACGTTCCAGGTTGTTACTAGAATGTTTCTAAGGATGCTAGGTTAGTGTTACTACCAAAGAACATCTTTGTTCTACAATGTCCTTTTCCTGCATTATCTATAAAAATTGCAAAACCTGAAATTCATACACACTACCTTGTGAAAACTGCCTTAGAGGAGATTCTGGTCTTGTCTGAAGCCAAATCTTCAATCTTTTCATAATCTATAACTTGTTATATATATTATCCTGCTCCCATTTATGTCATAGGCTTTATCTTGGGGACAGAATCCATGTCTTATACTTCTTTATATTTTTCTATGAGTATAATATAGTGCTAGAATCTAGATAGAGCGTCCTAAATACCTCTTAGATTGCTTCTTGATTTGACCATTGTGGGAATGAGAGAAACTGCCGAAAAAATGTGTAAGGCTAGTCAAACTGCAGATATAATGGTAGAAGGGAATGTGTGTTGGATATTTACCATTGCCCCTCCAGATCCACCCTCCATCCTACTCTCACTGATCTTTATGGACTGTATCAATTTGTTCCCTTGCCCTTTGGCTTCCATTTGGGTCCAGCCAATAGGAGGAATTGGAAGGAAATCTGAAGGACAGAAGGAGGGAGGTCAGGGTATTTATTCACCCCGTTCCCACTCTGCAGGAATTCACGGCTGCTTTCCTCTACCTGAGTTCACAGCTGCTTGTCACTATCCTCCCACACATATAGCTATAACCCTCTTCAGGTTCTAATAATTGCTTGCTCCTCTTGCCCCTTCAGATCTAGCGATGATAATGACTCCCTATTATTTTAGCCTTGGTGCGCTTCACTCTCATTTGTTGATTTCCTTAACCCTGCCCACACCTTCTGAAGATCTTTCCATTCAACTCTCTCATTACGCATCTGTTCATATGTTGCTGGGATTCTAACTGATACAGGTGGTGGCCATAACATTCTGAGTAACTCTGGAAATCACAACTTGTATTTTATTGTTGTTATTGTAGAGCAAAAATTTTTTCTTATTTAATGTGAATATTTGCTTTCCAGGAAAAAAAAAAAAAACAGACAGAAATCCTGAGATGGATGCTTGAGGAGACTAGTATAATTTTAAATTATGACCTTCAGCGATTTGTGGAGAAAACCAAATTTCTTACTGTGCACTCCATTTTTATAAGCTTGTTTATGTAACAAAGATGTTTCCTGCCTAGTGATTCAATGATCCATTATTAACCAGCCTTGTTCATTCTAACACAGTGTTTTAGGAGCTTAATTGACTCCTTCCTCCCATACAAGATAAAACTTGCTCAGGAGACCCTTTGACTAGTAGTTACGTAGATAAGAATGTGAATTAAATGTTTGGACCAATAACAAATGATAGTCACAGTGGCTCCGTTTTTTTTTAATTGTTGAAAGAGTAATAAGAAAGATCAAAATACTATTAGAAATGACAGAGATATAGGATCTTTAAGTAATTCTTGATTTATGGAAGAATAAGTTATCCTAAAATATTACTGCTATTGTTTTTTTTTTTTTTTTGTAAAAAACTTTGGCTATAATCTTAAGATTCTCTTTTAAGGTTTTCCTCTAGTACTAGGAAATATATACTTTTTGAAGCATATTGAGAAAAAATATTTCTCTAGAATGTTCTTTCTTCAGGATTCTTTTGGAGACAATTTATACTTGAATTAATGAAGAAATCTCTCAATGTAGCTGAAAACTATCATAGTGGGAGCTCTAAAGAAAGTAAATGAATGAATGAATTTATATAGCTTTAGAAATAGCTTAATAAAGTGTCTGAACAGCAATATAACAATTATGTACTCATTTGCTCTGTCAGACTCTATTTGAGTTCCTTCTCTGTTTCCAGTCCTGGACTGAGCACTAAGGATATCTTTCATTAAAGGCCAACGTCATGGAAATATTACATGTATCAGGGGTGATGTCCAAATATTTAACAACTCATGCATCATAGTTCTATACAATCAGAAGCGAAGCCAGCGTAAACAGTAGATTTAGCTGGACCCGTGTATCCTACCTGAGTGTCCCCAAGACTTAATTCTTCTTGGTTTCATCACCTGAAGCCTCTCGGCCATTAACTGAAGATTTGTATTTGCCCCTTATTTGAGATCAGGATAGCTGGGTCTCCCTTCTTTGTCTTGTGTCCTCTGTTTCTGATTCTAGACTGTGCTATGGGCTTTGACTTTCCATTGTTCCTTTAAGTACTTCAGTCCTTCAGTCCCAGGTGCTGATTTGAATTTTGGATCTTCCACTTCCTCAGCTTCTGGTTATCCTCTTGACTTTTTTTTGGTCACCTACTTGTTTCTGGGGTCTTGATCATATTGCAACATATATTTTACTTCTTTAGTCTCCATTATCATCCCTCCTCTGACCATCACATGATACTTCATCTCTACTTTTCTTAAGGTGTTCCTCCTTTCTCTTGGTTACTTAAGTAAAGGTCTTATCAATCCTTCTAGATTGTAAACTTTCGACAGCAGAGAGCAATTCTTATATATATTTTTTAAGATTTTTGTTTATTTATTTATTTTAGAGAGAGAGCAAGAGCATGAGTGGGAAGAACAGAGAGGGAGGGGAAGAGAGAATCTGAAGCAGACTCTGCACTCTGTGCAGACCCTGAAATGGGGCTTGATCTCATGACCCTGAGATCATGACCTGAGCCAAAACCAAGAGTCAGATGCTTAACTGACTGCACCACCCAGGTGCCCTGAAAACAAGTCTTTTAGAACTGGATATACATTAATAGCACTGAATATTAAGTGATTACTGTTACCTTATTCAGAATGAAAATGCTATTATGGTTATGGTTTTAATATTCCTTACCTAAAAGATATATATACTGAAATACTTATAAGGTGAAATATGTATCTGGCATTTATTTAAAAATACCCTAGCAAATAAGTTTGGGGATACAGAGAAGATAAAATAAGGAAAATAAAATATTGGCAATTATTAAAGTTGAATTATGGGTAGATTGGGGGTCACTGTACTTTTTTCTCTACTTATATGTTTGAAAATTTCCATAATAAAGGCTAAATTATGTATAAATATAAATTACACATCACTATAAATATAAATAAAAATAATGATAAATATAAATAAAAGTCTATATTAAAATATTTGTTCACAGAATTGACTCCCAAAATTGCCCCTTCCCTTGGTCTAGCATGATTGCTGGATACCATAAACGTCTTCCTTATTCTTATGTAAAGGGGATGTCATCTGCGGTGGCCACTGTGCTCACAATAGTTTCCTCTTTTCTGGGAATGGATCAAAACACAGGAGCAGGTCTCTAGTGGCCATACCTATGCTACGTGGCACTGCTATGCTCTAGCCAAGTTCATTGATCCAGATGTAGATGGACAAACCCTTGAGCCAGTCATACTCTCTCCTGACAATGTGAAACTTGTAAGAGAGAAGCACACAAACTGGTCTGATTGGAAGCCTGTTGTGTTAATGACAATGCCCAGAGATAAGGTCTATGAACTCTCACTGTAAGGTTTTCTAGTTGCCTTTGCCCCTGTCTTCCTGTGGTTTTATTGTCCACTTCTTCCACTGATCCTGTGAAATGCCTCAGTATTTGTGCAGTAAATCCCTCTCCCCACTGTTTTTTGTTGAAGTTATCCAGAATTTGTTTCTGTTACCTAGAATAATAAAGAAAAACTTACTTAATGTGTCAACTGAATGAAATGAACTCATTCACATAATAAGGAACAGAATGTCTGAATTCAGCACATTTCTGCATATGAAACATTTTTATATGTTATTGTGCAGAGGATTTCCTTTCTGCTTGTTTGCTTTCCTACCTTCAACAATAATTATTGAGTACCTACTATGTGCCTACACTGTGACAAGTGCCGAATATGATGAGAATAACAGAGAAAGTTCTTGCCCTCATGGAGGAGCTTACAATTTTATGGGGGAGATAGGTATTATTAACTAATGATACTTGCCATTGTGTTATTAGAAAGATGAGTATCCAAAAGGAAAAGAATATATTTCAAAGGTGAAGAACCAGAGAACCTGATTAAGAATGGGTGGTGGGAGTGGGGAGTGAACTTGATTTGAGGGCTAAAAGATAAGCAATATGTAATTATATGAGAGGACAGTGGAATGGAGATGGGAGTGAAAAGTCATTCTTGAAAAGATGACTTCCAGAATTCTGTCTGATCAACAAAATGGATGGAAACAGAACTGCATGCAAGAAGATGTTTGTCACTGTCTGATTAATAATTAAGACTAAATTGGAATCTGTTTAATGTTCACCATTAGGACAATAGTTAAACTGGTACATTCACTTTATTTTAAGAACAAAAGCCTCCCTGAGGTTTCACTGGCCAGAACTGTAACACACCTGTCCTTTCTAAGCCAGGTACCAGTAAGAGCAATGGTGGTGAATTGCTTAGAGACTAATCTTGATTTCTGACCCTCAGGCTAGAGAAAGACCCACATCCCCTAAAGCACATGGTTGCTATATGAGCAAGACGTTGACAAAAAGAAATGGCTGTTGCCTGGACAACCAACAATGTGTGAGGCAGACAAGTCAAGTGACCTGGGCAGGAGCTGATCTACCGGAGCTGTGTGTGGGGAAATTTGATTGGAGAGGGTTTGAGAGAAAGTGAAAAGAGAATAATTACAGCAGTAAATATAGATAACTCTTTTGAGAATTTTTGCTATAAAAGCTAGAAGAGAAATGAAGTGGTAGTTGGACAGGGATGTAGGGGCTAAGAGAGATTTGTATCTAAGATTGGAGAAATTACTCATGTTTAATGTTGATGGGTATGAATCTATAGAAAGGCAAAAGTTGAGATGCAGAAGAGAGGACGTGATGTTGATTAAGAGGCAGGTGGTAGATATGAATGCACACATGGGAGGTTGGTTTCAGGAGGAAGACAATTCATCCGCAGTGATAGGAAGCAAGGAAGAATCCATGGGCCCAGATGTAGTAGATGTGTAGATAAGGTAGGAAGCTTGTGTAAATTCTCTTCTGATTGCTTTTGCAGAACGCTGACATGTAAAGTATTGAATAGGTTTCTCAGGCAGATTAAATTCTTGTTTGGCAGAGAATATTTCATTGTGTCCCCATGAATAATTTCCATGATGTTTTGATTCTTGATTTTAACTAGGCTGATTGTTAATACAGTAAAGTTATTATCCTAAAGCTATATTTATAAATAGATCAGTGGGATCAGTGCTAGGATAGAAGGAAGTGTCTCTGTACTTTGAATAAAATTCAAACGACTTACTGGAGACTACAGATCCCTACATAATCTGATCTTTGTCCACCTCTCTAAACACATCAAGTATTATTCTTCCCTTGCTTATTCTGTTCCAGCCAAATCATCTGTCTGTCTTTTTTGCTGATGTCAAGCTCATTTCAGTTTTGTGACCTTTGCACTCCTGTTTCCCTCTTCTTGGAAGACTTTTCCATCGGGTATGTATAGGGCAGTTTCACTGGCATCATTTAGGGCTCAGTGAAACTCCCTAGTCCCTTTACCTAAAGTTGTGATACCCTGACCAGCCACTAGTTTATTACAGTATTTTGTTTCTTTGTAGCATTTAGCACTAACCAAAATTCTATTACTTCTTTCTTAATTTCTGCATCCCCAGCAATTCATATAAAGCCTGGTATATATTAGGTGCCTAAATTCTTTTAAATGGTTGAGTACCAAAGGCTCTGTTCTTATCCTTAATTGCATGCATTCAACCTTTTTATCAGCAACTTAGAAAATGACAGAGAATAACATGCTTATCAAATCCATAGATGCTGCTAATTTAAATGAAACATATAAGTATCCCAATGTGTTGAAGTGAAATGCTGAAATAAAACTATTTTAACAGGGATGAAGGCAAAATGTCAAATTTAGGTTAAAAAATTTACTATAGAATCATAGCTCAGCAGTATTTCATGAGTAAAAAGGCCTGGGGATTTTAACTGTAGACTGCAGGGTGGCTAAAATAGTTAACCTGAACTAATAAAAGCACAATAGCCAGAAAACAGTGCCCTAGATTCTGCTGGGTTAAACCCACAGCTGGAGCAATGTGCTTGTTTAGGTTATTTGATTGTCTGAACATTTTTTTTACACTTACTTTTAAGTCATTATTTTTCAATGAACAGTATAAGTTGTTGTGTTAACTGGCCAGCAACTTCTGTTCTTGCAGGCAACATGAATGGAAAAATGAACTTGTAATCAGCTAGCTGATTATCGAACGAAAGTAATAGTTATCTTTGATGACATCAGACTCTTGAGTTACCTCCACACAAGGTGTGTCTGTAGAGGGTATGATCCTCTCCCAAGGCTCTGCCTCTCACTGGGCTCAGGTCTAGGGGTATAATGGCTCTCTTCCATTGCCAGTTCTTGGGGAATCAAAATGCCTTGTTGGGTCCCCTAGTCCTGCTCTTATCCCTGTTAGGGTCCGTCCATTCAATTCTACTCAACATCTCAATTTCCTTTAGGATACTGATTGATAGCATAGCTTTTGGGATTTCTCAGGCTGTAACATTTTAGAAGGGGCAAATTTTGTATTCCTTAATCATTATACACATAACCTCAGTTGAAGTATTTGTAATTATAACTTTTTGATTACTTGCGTGTGCCTGATATCTTATATGCCTTATTCCTAAGTCTTAAAGTTATAGAACAAGGTAGGCATTATTATTTGCATTTTACAGATGAGGAATTTGAAGCTCAGAGAAGTTAGGTAATTTGGCCAAGGTGATTGTTTATAAATGACAGAGACTTAATTTTGAGTTTGACTCCAAGGCTCACATTGCTATTTCCATTATACCTAGGACCTCTCTTATCTCCACCATGCACATTGGATTCTCTTTTGTTAGTCTGACTACTTAGCTGGAATCTCTTAAGTTTTTCAGAAGTAGATACTATATTGTATTCTTTTATCTCCACTGCCTAGCATAGTGTCAGGCACATGGGAGACATGCAAGATATTTTTTGAATGAGTGGATAGAGGAGAAATGTCACTTACCTGTTAACCTGTATTTCTATTCTTTGGGAATACACATCAGGTTTTTGATGTCATATTTACTTCCCCATTAAAGTCCTTCATGCTCCCTTTCCCTTTTTATCACTGGCCCTCACTTTCATGTACTTGATTTTCTTCTATATTCATTCCTTGCTGAACATTTGGACGTATCACATATCAGAGACAAACATGTGTCTGGCAACTTGGAAATGGTGAGAAAATAAAAATGCAAATAATGATCGTATCTATTTGGTGGGTCTGGGGTTGAGTAGCGGGAAGACATTGTTAAAAGCCACTTAAATCTTCCCATACTTTCTCTTAACATCTATTGTTTTATTTGGATACACTACGGGTGGTGTTGATTCTGTCCCTGCCAATCGTAAAATGAGGAGGTTCCACTTTGTGTATTTTAGCATGTATACAGTAGATACATTGAGTTAGTTGTTTGTCATAGGTTATTGTACACATTGAAGCATATATACTTGCTTTAGAGAATGGCTTGAGAAATACTAAGTGAAGGATGGCTAATAACACACCTGGACATTGTAATTCTCCTCATCTCCTTAGATATGGATCAGGTACGCTGATCTATTTTATAAAATGTTTAACAAAAATGCTGGCCAAACTTAAAAGCCACAGTGTTCACTTGCAGCAGGATGTTCTATGGTAGGGAAAATGCAATCCAAGTCTTTGTTTTTATTCATGTAGTAATGCTTTGGCTTCTGCCTTTGGGCCTCTAATAGGGAAGTAATCAACTCAGAAGTCCCAGAACACTGAAATGTTACAACTAAACAAGAAAGTATTAGATTAGAGAAGAAATCTGACTCCAAATTTTTTTTAATTTTCTGACTAGTTTATTCTTATTAAACTTTCCTTCAACGTCTTATTTTGAAAAATGTCAACTCAACAAAAAGATCAGAAGAGTAGTAAAATGAGTATCCATATACCCTCCTCCCAGATTAACTAATTGTTCACATTGTGCCACATATGTTTTATCCCCTTTTATAACTAATGATAATTACTTTTTTAAGCATTTAGTGGAGATAACTAATAAAAATTTCACACTCATTTTATTGCCTTTAGTAGCAACTAGATTTATAAACTCTATGAGGGTAGGAACCAGGCCTGTCTTGCACATTGCTGCATCCCTGGCACCTAACATAATGTTTGGCATGTAGTAGGAGCTCAATAAATATTCATTGACTGATGGGCTGAGTTGTTCTTTATACATTTGGCCCTGACTAGCTGCACAAATCAATTGAAGTTTGAAAGAAATTAAGTCAATCTGATCTTAAAGCAAAATATCCAAAAGTGTACTCAAGTTTTAAGGGAAATGTGTCTAAATCCTCTTATTTCTCTGGGCACTTATTACAAAGCCTTTCATCACATAGGTACTTATTAAGTATTCCCTGAAGAAAACTTGGTTACAGTATTCACAATAGTCCTGACTATGATCAAACTTTGGAAAATAAGCCTCAATGATAAAAACTTAGAGAGTGAGTTTATTCAGCCTGGGACAATTCATGAATGGATCTGGTGTCTTAGTTGGTCCCTGTTGCAAGATTGAGTCCTAGAGCTGGAATTCAGGGGAGAGGAAGAACAATGAACACAGAACAGGAAAAAACAGCAAAATTAATTAAAACTACTATACAGGAATTCTTAGACATAAAGAATACCTTCTTAAGAGTGAAGGCTGTTAAGTTTTGAAATTGGAGGATTTATAGAGGTAATTCTCTTCTGTAGATCTTCTCTTCTGTGGAGGAATCCACTACAAAGTAGAGTTTCTAGTCTTTTACATGTTTCTTACTAAAATGACCACATCTAAACATACCAAATAGATAAAAAGAATGTCAACAGAATATTTCCTCTTTGCCTACTTAATAAAGTTCAAATATCTTAGCATATAATTCAAGATCCTCTGCAAAAATAACTCCCAACTATCTTAATACTTTCACTTTTCCTGTTTCATGCCTAGCTTGGGTTGGTCCAAGAGTGGTGGTCCAGAGTTTTCCTAACCATGTTCCATGAAACTCTAGTACCCCTAATAGAAAGCATCTAGCATCTCTAATAAGAACAACTGGTGTTAAAAATTTTGCATGATGAAAAAGTTTGGGAAATGTTTCATATTAGATCCCTGACCCACCTACTGTAGGTTCAATGATAAATGAACCTTATTAGCCCAATCAGAACTACATTAGCCCAATTAGAAGATCTGAAAAATTCTACAGTGAGAAACCAGTTTAATGTATAGTTTACAAAATGTACTTGACCAAGGAATTTTTTTTTTTTTTTTGGATAGCAGGATACTTATTAATGTCATGAAAGATACTTGTGTTCTCCAGAATAGTTTGCAGAATGCTGCTTAACCATACTTGGAATTCCTTGAATGTTGCTCATGCCATCTGACTGGAATAACTTAGTTTATTTAGAAAAAGCCCCCATCCTTAAAAAGATATTCCAAGGGACTTACAAGAAAGAAGCCACAAAAGATAGGGAGTACTTGTGGAACTAATTCTGATTTAGATCCATGTCTAAATGCTCTCCAAGGTCTGTAATCAACTGTCTATTATAAAGTTGGAAGCACAGTCTTTAAGTACAGTTCTTCAGCATTCTCTCCTTATTTTGACTAATTTCAACCTCAGAAGTTGGTGTCATTTACATTTTAGTCTTTGGGATAAAGATTTTTAGAATCAAGGAATTTGTATAATAATCCTATGTGTGGAGTGGTGGAATGATATTTGAAGCAAATTGTTTCCATGAAGTTAATAGCATTTGGTAAGTTCTAAAGTGTCACCTGTTAAGTTTTGCAGGATTTATTGAAATGAGTGTCAATTATTGAAAGAATGACATACATCTTTGGGCATGAATCATGAAGGTTTGCAGCCAGCCCCAAAGGGTTTGTATATGAGGCAGAGTGCTATAAATACGTGCCTCACCATGCTTACCATCCAGCATTGCCTGGAGCAGCGAATGGTCAATTGGTGTCACTAACTGAGACCTCCTGGGATTCCATGATTGCAGAGGGAGGCCTGATGAAGTCTCCTGCTGCTGGTGGGGCTGCTGCTGACCTGGAAGAATGGATGGGTTCTGGGAGACAAGGCGGTCTACAAACACAGAGCTCCAGGAAATGTCTACCCAGGGGAGTAAGTACATTAATAAGGAAATTAAAAATGCTCTCAAGGGGGTAAAACAGATAAGCTCTAATAGAACAAATAAATGAAGAAGTGCAAATCACTACTCAGCAACTCAGAAGAAGCCAAGAAGAAGAAAGAGGATGCCCTAAATGATACCAAGGATTCTGAAATGAAGCTGCAGGCATCCCAGGGGGTGTGCAATGATACCATGGTAGCCCTCTGGGAGGAGTGTAAGCCCTGCTTGAAACAGACCTTTATGAAGTTCTGTACACATGTCTGAAGAAGCAGTTCCCACCTGGCTGGCTGTCAGCTTAAGTTGTCCCTGAACCAGTTCTCCCATCTACTTCTGGGTTAATGGCAACCACATGGACTCCCTGCTGGAGAAGACCAGCAGCAGACCCATGCTCGGGACTCATGCAGGACAGCTTCTACTGGACATCCAGCATCATGGACAAGATTTTCCAGGACAGACTCTTCACCCGTGAGCTGTAGGATACTTCCACTACTCACCCTTCCGCTCATTCCAGGAGAGGCCTGTCTTCTTCAATCCCAAGTCCTGCATCACCCAGAACAGAATCTATTTCCCTGTATATTAACCCTTGAACTTCCACGACATGTTTCAGCCCTTCTTTGACATGACTCACCAGGCTCAAAAGGCCATGGATGTCAACCTTCATAGAATTCCCTACCACTTTCCAGTGGAATTCACAGAAGACAACCAAGACCATACTGTGTGCAAGGAGATCCGTCTCAACTCCACAGGGTGCCTGAGGATGAAGGACCAGTGTGACATGCCAGGAGATCTTGTCAGTGGACTGTTTGGCTGACAACCCCTCTCAGGTCCAGCTGTGACAGGAGCTTGACAGTTCCCTCCAGCTTGCTAAGAAGTTCACCAAGCTGTACCCTGAGCTGCTGCAGTCCTCCTAGGAGAAGATGTTCAACACATCCTCTCTGCTGAAGCAGCTGAATGAACAATTTATCTAGGTGTCCCATCTGGCTAATCTCAATCAAAGTGAAGACCCATTCTATCTCCAGGTCACTATGATGAGTTCCCAGACTTCTGACTCCAATGTTCCCCCTGGCTTCACTCACTAAGGTGGTTGCAAAACTCTTTGATTCTGACTTCATCACTGTGATGGTCCCAAAGGTCTCCAGGTATAATCGTAAGTTTATGGAGACTGTGGCAGAGAAAGCTCTTCAGGAATACCACAAAAGGAACTGGGAGAATGAGATGTGAACATTACCTCTCCAAATATAGGGTCTGAATTCAGTTGCCCCCAAGATGAGCCATAGGCCCTTAGAGATTTCTGCATGTCACCAAGTGACCAGGCCTTGCCTTGAGGCCCTCCTGTCCCCTCACCCTGCCTTTCCTCCCTCTGGACACTTCACTGTAATGCCGGTGTTAATGAATCATGGGAAGAAATCCCACTAACTCAATAAAACTGCCAGTAATCTGAAAAAAAAAAAGAAGAATGACATACATTTAAATAAAATAAAATGAGAATCTTTCTTGGTGAACAGAAATGACCTTTATTGAGGTCATTATATGCTTGTGTGCTTATTTAGAGAAATAGAGAATGGATGAACTATTTGTTTTTTTTTTAAAGATTTTATTTTTTATTTATTTGACAGAGACACAGCGAGAGAGGTACACAAGTGGGGGGAGGTGGGAGAGGGAGAAGCAAGCTTCCTGCCAAGTGGGGAGCCCAATGTGGGGCTAGATAACAGGACCCTGGGATCATGACCCGAGCTGAAGGCAGACATCTAATGACTGAGCCACCCAGGCGCCCCGTGGATGAACTATTTGTATTGTATACTCATTACTTTGTGGGTTTCTCTTTTTCATGTTTCTGCACATCTTGTGAGCAGAAGTAGTGATAGCCCTTTGTTCTGGATGATCTTTTTTAAAAAATTTTTTATTGTTATGTTAATCACCATACATTACATCATTAGTTTTTCATGGAGTGTTCCATGATTCATTGTTTGTGCATAACACCCAGTGCTCCATGCAGAATGTGCCCTCTTTAATACCCATCACCAGGCTAACCCATCCCCCCACCCCCTCCCCTCTAGAACCCTCAGTTTGTTTTTCAGAGTCCATCGTCTCTCATGGTTTGTCTCCCCCTCCGACTTACTCCCCTTCATTCTTCCCCTCCTGCTATCTTCTTTTTACTTTTTCTTTTTAACATATGTTGCATTATTTGTTTCACAAGTACAGATCTGTGATTCAACAGTCTTGCACAATTCACAGCGCTCACCATAGCACATACCCTACCCTGGATGATCTTTGCAAAGATGTCTGAGAGTGAACAGAAGATAGAGATAATATCTCTCTCCGGAGCAGAGGGCCAATCTGTTTGCTGTCCAGTGATTATTTTCATTATTGTCCTCTTGAGCAGCTTTGGACAGGTTTTCTTGTAGCCCAATCTCTTGTAAGAAAAAGTTGGGATTTCTCAAGCTCAGGGTATCTCAGCTGTGATGCAAACCCATTGGGTAAGCAGCATTTGCCTAGGCTGCTCAGTGTAACCTATGGAACTTGAGGGATAAGAGGAACCAACACAAACATGAAGTTCAAGATGTTGACTGTGCCATGAATAACACAATCTTTTGTCTCCAGCCCAAAAGTCCTGTGTCTTCTGCCACTATCCAGAAAACTATGGCAGACTAACTTGTCAGTTTGCAGAGCTTGGTAAAATCTCAGAGCTGTAACAATGTTGTTGTAGTAACAATTTTTTGACACTTGTAGGAAGCATCCTCTTCAGGGATATATGGGTTTGGAAGGTTTTTTTCCTGGATGTCATCAAGGCTTGACCTGAATCAGGATCCTGGTATGGATCATTACTAGATGATCAGGGTGGGGCAGAGTTCAATTTGGAAGGAAAAGCATTGCTGGCCTGAGGCAAATATCAAGTGAACTGGGTTATCTGTCTTATCCAAGAAAAGCCATCTAAGCTGGGTTTGAAGTAGACCTGAATGAGTGAACAGACTAGGAAGTGGGCAGCCCTCAAGAGTTAGGGATGGCTCACGTAAGCACATATCCCAGACAAAAGTGGTCAGAAGCATGATGGCAAAAAGTAACCACTTGTGATTCCTTTCTATTCCAGAGCATGACTTTTCGTACAGCATGGGCTCTTTTCCCTCCTCCAAAAGTGACCTTTAGGTAAGAGTTCAAGTTCTTAAATTGCTAAGTCCTTGGGTTGTTCTAACCCCAGATCTGGCAGGCCCTAGTCATTGTCATTGTTTAAAACAAAATGATGTTCTTTCCCTGATCGAGAACATTGGCTGAGCCCTGAAAAGGATATTTTCCTTTTTAGGGTGTGTGGGTTCCTGGTGTCCTATTGTCCAGGCTCTTCTCCAGGATAGGCTTCTGCTCCTGGGACAAAGTAACCCTTCACTGTTGGGGTGAAAGTATGACAATTTGAGCCTTAAGAGATCACTCTGGACAAATAAAAACAAACAAACAACCAAACAAACAAAAAAGTTAATAGTGGCTTCAATAGTAACAAATTTCCAAACAATATGTCATTCATTGTGCTCTTTCTAAAGGGGAATGTGGTTAAAATAACAGCCGTCAGGGGTGCCTGGATGGCTCAGATGGTTAAGCATCTGCCTTTGGCTCAGGTCATGATCCCAGAGTCCTGGGATCAAGCCCCGCATCGGGCTCCCTGCTCAGTGGGGAGCCTGCCTCTCCCTCTCCCTCTGCCTCTCTCCCTGTTCATGCCTTCTCTCTATATCTCTGTGTCTCAAACAAATAAATAAAATCTTTAAAAAAAAAAAAATAACAGCCGTCAGTCCAAGCGGCAGACCAAAGCAGTGGTGGCTAAGCCTCTTTGTACTCATAAATAGACTTATAAAAATGGATATGCCATGAAATGCAATGGCCACGGCGTGATCATGTGAAAGTGTGTGGAGAAATTTCCCAAGTTATTTCAGATGCTTAATTTTGGCCCTAATTATTGTGACCCTCTGAATAGCTTATCAGTTATTCTATCAATGTTATTGGTAGGATCAACAAAAATACAAATTTTTATTACTTTTTTTTTTGAGAGAGAGAATGGGAGAGAGAGTGGGGAGGGACAGAGGGAGAGAATCTTAAGCAGGCTCCATGCTGAGCGCAGAGCCTGATGTGGAGCTCCATCTCGAGACCCTGAGATCATGACCTGAGCCAAAATCAGGAGTCAGACACTTAGCTGACTGAGTCACCCAGCACCCCACAAATTTTCATTACTTTAAGGAGAACATTTAGGAGCAGTTTATCTTAGAAATGTATAGTCATATGTCGCCTTTCAGTTTGATTATTCTTATATAATACACTTATATAATCTTATATATAGGCAGTGGGGGACATGCTTCTGGAAGTTGAATTTGGAATAAAAAAGGCAACATGAGTGAAAAAAAAAACCCAAAATATAGGCCTTGGTCTCAAAGCTGGCCGTCATAAACCAAGTTCAAAAGCAACCCAAGAGAAGCAGGTAGAATGAGGTGACATTAGGAATTCTAGGCCACATTAGTTCTTAGGACAGCTAGTTAAGATGAAAGACCACCTGATTAGAAGCACAGGAAAGCAAAAGAAATGTTTAGCTTGGTGGCAGAGAATGGGAAAAGCAAATACAGGTAGGACTACTCAGGCTTATCTGTGGCTCAGGGTAAGTAGGACAACTATAAGCAAAACAAAGCACCAGACGAGTGCCTGACCAGACTGCTTTAACAGAACAAACTAGGTGGACAGGGAGCTATAAAGAACCTGCAAACTATAACCCAGTCTGTTCTGTGCCTGGTGATAGCAGTGTTGTTAGGAGCACCTGGAGCAAGACTGGCACCGTCTGTGTCTCCCTCCTTTGGCTAGAGAACAAAATTTCTCTAACAGGGAGGGTTCCCACCGGGCTGGGTTGGTTAAGAGCCTCTTAGCCAAGTCTGGGATGAGTATAAGCAAGAGTAGAGCTAAAGCTAAATGCAGTAATTCAGAGAGGAGATTTATATACACTATCAAACTGAGGGACTGGAAGGTATCAGAAGTTCTGGGAAGGAGTTGGGGTAAGCATTCCTTTTCATTCGGTGTATATTGTATGCCAGGCTCTATGCTAGGTTTTGGGAATACAAAGATAAGACAACACCTCTGATAATTTAGAATACCATAGCTGAACTAGACAAAGTGATTGCAATCAAGAGTGGTAAGAACTGTGGTATAAAGATTACTATACAGGACTCTCCAGGAGTACACAAGGTGGTAGTGAAGGGCACAGAATGTAAAAGATGGCTTCCTGGAGGAGGTGATCATCAAGTTGTGTCAAAAAAGATGAGTAGAGGGGAGGCAAATAAAGATGAAGATTTTCTAAATTGAGGTTTGTGCAAAGCCTGTGAATTGAGAGAAAGCATGATGCATCTGGAACCTTCAAGGTTTCAGGGTAAATGAGGCTGGAGAGCCATAGGAGCATCACATATTCTCAAGTGGTAGAGAAACTCAACCACTCAGTTTTAGGTTTCTCAGACCAGCTCCAATCATGGACAATAGTGGCTATCTTGATTATCTTTGTACCCTTCTCTAGACAAGCTGATCTTGTGAGGATTTCCTCATCATGGAACTAAGTCCAAACTCTGTCTTCAAGGGCTAGAGGGTGTAGAGGGAGTAGAAGTGGCCTCTTTATTTCATATATACCCACATTTTGAGATGTTAGCACTTTTCCCCTTTGACTTTGGAATGAGGCTACAAACCAGCATACCCAGGTAAACCCATGGTGACTTTTTTCCGTGAGTTCTCCCCTTAGCGGAGGGATATGAACCCATACATGTCAATAAATAGCAGACTCTGGGGCATGCGCTAATGACAATTTTTGGACATTTTCCCCTGAGGAGGACAGGTCTATTATATCTTTTAGGTCTTACAGTCTTTGGACTGAATTTATATTTACCGTCTTCCTTTCTGGTTTAAAGATGTTACAGAAAATGAAAATGTCATGTTTGTTTAGTACTGCTTAGATATTATCTAGGGTGATGGATTGTTGCTATGAATATTTGAGTTGCTATGAATGCTCAAAAAGGCAGAGTGTGCGTTAAAGTGAAAGTACAAGAACAATGTATTGACCACAAGATTCTGATGGTTCTGGTGCTAAAGACAAATTATAAAGCTTGCATTGCCTACCTTATGTGGCTATTTGTAAGATTAAATCACCAAATGTATATGAAAAGGATGTGTCCCTAGGATACTGTATAAACATAAGATGTTATCATTTGACTTGCTCCCTGTCTAGCTTTCAAAAAAAAAAGAGCATTTTTTCTTTTGAAATATATCTTTTAGCTAAGAATGAGTTACCATGGTATTAGAGCTACTTTAATGAAACATTAACAAATAAATAAATAAATGATAAAACATTGTTGTTTATGAGTTTTTTAAAAAATTTCAATAAAGTTAACTTACAGTGTAAATGAGTTTCAGGTGTACAATATAGTGATTCAACACTTCCATACAATACTCAGTGCTCATCACAGCAAGTGCACTCCTTAATCCCCATCACCTATTTCACCCATCCACCCACACATCTCCCATCTGGTAACCATTCATTTGTTTTCTATGGTTAAGAGTCTGTTTGTTGGTTTTTCTCTCTCTCTCTCTCTCTTTTCCTTTGCTTGTTTGTTTTGTTTCTTAAATTCCACATATGAGTGAAATCATATGGCCTTTGTCTTTCTCTGACTTATTTTGCTAAACACAATACTCTCTAGCTCCATCCACATCATTGCAAATGGCAGGATTTCATTCTTTTTATGGCTGAGTAGTATTCCATTGTGTGTATGTGTATACCACATCTTCTTTATCCATTCATCAGTTGATGTATACTGGAGCTTTTTCCATAATTTGGCTATCACTGATAATGCTGCTATAAACATCATGGTACATGTGCCCCTTTGAATCAGCATTTTTGTATACTTTGGGTAAATACCTAGTACTGCAATTGCTGGGTCATAGGGTAGTTCTATTTTTAACTCTTTGAGACATCTCCATACCATTTCCACAGTGGCTGCACCCATTTTTGTTCCCACCAGTGGTGCAGGTGCGTTCCTTTCTCCACATCCTTGCCAATATCTGTTGTTTCCTGTGTTATTAATTTTAGTTGTTCTGACAGGTATGAGGTGATAGTTCATTGTAGTTTTGATTTGCATTTCCCTGATGATGAGTGATGTTGAGCATCTTTTCTTGTGTTTCTTGGCCATCTGTATGTCTTTGGAGAAATGTCTGCTCATGTATTCTGTCCATTTTTGAATTGGATTGTTTTTTGGGTGTTGAGTTATATCAGTTCTTTTTATATTTTGGATACTAACCCTTTATTTGATATGTCATTTGCAAGTGTCTTCTCCCATGCTGTAGGTTGCCTTTTAGTTTTGTTGATTGTTTCCTTACCTATGCAGAAGTTTTTACTCTGATGTAGTCCCGATAGTTTAGTTTTGCTTTTATTTCCTTTAGCTCAGGAGACATATCTAGAAAAATGCTACTATGACCGATGTCAGAGAAATTACAGCTTGTGCTTGTCTTCAAGGATTTTTATGTTTCATGTCTCACATTTAGGTCTTTAATCCATTTTGAATTTATTTTTGTGTATGGTATAAGAAAGTGGTGCAGGGGCACCTGGGTGGCTCAGTCATTAAGCGTCTGCCTTCGGCTCAGGTCATGATGCCAGGGTCCTGGGATCGAGCCCCGCATCAGGTTCCCTGCTTGGCAGGAAGCCTGCTTCTCCCTCTCCTGCTCCCCCTGCTTGTGTTCCCTCTCTCACTGTGTCTCTCTCTGTCAAATAAATAAATAAAATCTTTAAAAAAAAAGTGGTACAGTTTTATTCTTTTGCATGTAGCTGTCCAGTTTTCCCAACACCATTTGTTGAAAGACTTTTTCCCATTGCATATTCTTGCTTCTTTTGTTGAAGATTAATTGACCATATAATTGTGGGTTTATTTCTGGGTTTTCTATTCTGTTTTATTGATCTTTCATTGATTTGTCTACTTTTTTGCCAGTACTATACTGTTTTGATTACTACAGCTTTGTGGTATAACTTGATGTCTGGGATTGTGATACTTCCAACTTTGCTTTTCTTTTTCAAAATTGCTTTGGTTATTATTTGGTTATTCTTTGTTGTTCCATATAAATTTTAGAATTGTTTATTTTAGTTCTGTGGAAAATGCTTTTGGTATTTTGATAAGGATTGCATTAAATCTACAGATTGCTTTGAGTAGTATAGGCATTTTAACAATATTTGTTGTTCCAATCCATGAGCATAGGAGGTCTTTTCATTTCTTTGTATCATCTTCAATTTCTTTCATCAGTGTTTTATAATTTTCAGGGTACAGGTCTTTCACCTCTTTCATTAGCTTTATTCCTACGTATTTGATTATTTTTGGTGCAATTATAAATGGGATTTTTTTTTTAAATTTGTCTTTCTGCTGCTTTTTTATTAAGGTATAAAAATGCAACAGATTTCTGCACATTGATTTTGTATACTGTGACAAAATTTGTATCCTGCATTCATTTATCAGTTCTAGTAGTTTTTTGGTGGAGTCTTTAGGGTTTTCTATATATAGTATCATGTCATCTGCAGATAGTGAGAGTTTTACTTCTTCCTTACTAATTTGGATGCCTTTTATTTCCTTTGTTGTCTGATTGCTGTAGCTAGGACTTCCAGTGCTATGTTGAATAAAAGTAGTGAGACCGGACATCCTTGTCTAGTTCCTGACCTTAGGGGAAAAGCTCTGTTTTTCATCATTGAGTATGATATTCACTATGATATTCACATATATGTGAAATATATTCACATATATTTCATATATGACCTTTATTATGTGGAGGTATGTTCCCTCTAAACCCATTTTGTTGAGGGTTTTCTTTTTTTTTATCATGAATGAATGTTGTACTTCATCAAATGCTTTTTCTGCCTCTGTTGAAATGATCATATGGTTTTTATCCACTCTTGATGTGATGTATCTTGTTGATTGATTTACGAATATTGAACCACACTTGCTTCACAGGAATAAATCCCACTTGATCGTGGTGAATGATATTTTTAATGTACTGTTGGATTTAGTTTGCTGATATTTTGATGAGGATTTTTGCATCTATGTTCATCGGAGATAAGGGCCTGTAATTCTCTTTTTTTGTGGTGTCTTTATCTGGTTTTGGTATTAGGGTGATATTGGCCTCATAGAATGAATTTGGAAGTTTCCTGTTTTCTTCTATTTTTTTGGAATAGTTTGAGAAAAATAGTTATTAACTCTTCTTTAAATGTTTGGTAGAATTTGCCCATGAAACCGTTTGGTTCTGAACTTTTCCTTGTTGGGAGGTTTTTGATTACTGATTCAATTTCATTGCTGGCAATCAGTCTGTCCTAATTTTCTATTTCTTTCTGCTTCAGTTTTGGTAGATTATACATTTCTAGGAATTTATCCTTTTCTTCTAGCTCGTCTAATTTGTTGGCATGTATTTCATAATATTCTCTCACAATTGTTTGTATTTCTGTGGTGTTGGCTCTTATTTCTCCTCTTTCATTTCTGATTTTGTTTTTTGAATCATCTCTTGTTTTTGATGAGTCTGGCTAAAGGCTTATCAATTTTGTTGATCTTTCAAAGAACCAGCTTTGGGTTTCATTGATCTGTTATATTGTTTTCTTAGTTTCTGTATCATTTACTTCTGCTCTAATCTTTATTATTTCCTTTCCTCAGCTGGTTTTAGGTTTGGTTTGTTGTTATTTTTCTATGTCCTTTCGGTGTAATGTTACATTGTTTATTTGAGATTTTTCTTGCTTCTTGGGGTAGGCCTGTATTTATTATAAATTTCTCTCCTAGAACAGCTTTTGCTGCTTCCCAAAGGTTTTGGACCATTGTATTCTAATTTTCATTCATCTTCATGTACTTTTTGATTTTTTTCTTTCATTTCTTGGTTGAGCCAGTCATCGTTTAGTAGCATGTTATTTAACACTTCATGTATTTGTGGTCTTTCCTGATTTTTTCTTGTGGTTGATTTCTAGTTTCATAGCAATATGGTCAGAAAATATTCATGGTATGACTGCAATCTTTTTGAATTTGTTGAAGCTTGTTTTGTGGCCTAATATGTGATCTATTGTAGAGAATGTTCCATGTGCACTTGAAAAGAATGTGTATTCTGCTGTTTTAGGATGGAATGTTCTGATGAATATATCTGTTAGATCCATCTAGCCCAGTGTGTCCTTCAAAGGCACTGTTTCCTTGTTGGTTTTCTGTTTGGATGATCTGTTCAAAGATCTAAGTGGAGTGTTAAAGTCCCCTACTATTATTGTATTACTATCAATTAGTTGCTTTATGTTTGTCATTAACTATTTTATATGTTTGGGTGCTCCCATGTTAGGTGCATAAATATTTACAATTGTTTTTATCTTCTTGTTGGATTATCCCTTGTATTATTATATAGTGTCTGTCTCTTTTTCCAGTCTTTGTTTTAAAGTCTATTTTATCCAATATAAGTATTGCTACTCAGGCTTTCTTTTGACATCCATTTGCATGATAAATGTTTCTTCATCCTCTTACTTTCAATCTGCATGTGTCTTTAGGTCTGAAATGAGTCTCTTGTAGGTAGCATATAAGTGGGTCTTGTTTTTTTATCCACTCTACAACAGTTTTTAAAATAGTTTCTTAAAGCATTGAATAACATTTAGGGCTTTTTATCTGTATTTTGGGCTCTACCTGCAAACTGCCAGATATTTGATTCCATAATTCAATCTATTTTGAGGAAGGAGCACAGAAATAAGTAGCACTTTTTTGAAAAATAATTGTTTTAAAAAAGAGTGTTAGCTTTGACAGAGAGAAAGGTATTGGTAATTTCCAAGGATGCATTAAAAAATGGGTAAAGAATTCAGACAGGAAGCAGTAGGAGTGTGCACACTGCCTCTTCTAAAAGTTTAGATGTGCAAGGGAGATGAGAGGTCAGGAAATATATGGAGGTGGGGAGATATTTGCTCTCAATAAAGGGTGATGCTTGATGCATAAGTATTGCAAAAAGAGCACAGATCTTCACGTGGGCAATCATCAATATCAGGGATTAAGTATCTGCCCCAAACTCCTCCTATCAGTCATCTGCCCTGCTTGCCAAGCTATGCAAACTTCCAGAGGGAATCCTTTGTGGGTTTTGTGGGCAGAAGGAGTATTTTCCATTGACAGTCCCTCATAAGGCCGTGGATATTGACTTGGGCCTTGCAAACCTCCCAAAAACAAATGTCTAGAGCAGAGCCTTTTTTTTTTTTTTAAAGATTTTATTTATTCGACGGAGAGAGACACAGCGAGAGAGGGAACACAAGCAAGGGGAGAGGGAGAGGGAGAAGCAGGCTTCCCGCTGAGCAGGGAGCCCAACGCAGGGCTCGATCCCAGAACCCCGGGATCACGACCTGAGCCGAAGGCAGATGCTTACACGACTGAGTCACCCAGGCGCCCCTAGAGCAGAGCCTTTTTTTTCTGATTTTCTCCACTAGAGAAGGAGTCATGTTAATAACTGCAGAGGCAAACTGCTTCCACAAGAACATAGGTGCAGGACAGGGTGAGATTTCTTTGTCCCTCCTTGTTCAAGGAAGTACATTGCTTACACTCAATAGGGAGCATTGACTTCAGAGTTATCAAAAGTATTATTTCTAATGTTTCAATAAGTAGAAGACTATTCAAAATGAACTTGTTAATTTCAATGAAGAAGTAGTTACCTGCATTTTATGTAACAAAACTGCATAAATGGACCAGTGTCACACTAGTGTTTAAAAAGAAAGTGCAAAAAAAAAAAAGTTAAAGCTCTTGAATATTTAGTATGGCTGAGAATTATATCATATTGATAATATGTTAATCCAATGTTTTCAATGAAGTCTTCCTAATGAGTGCTCACAGATAATCTAATTCTATTCATGGGGGAATAAATTTGAATACCTTTATAATATCACCCACAGTCAGAAGATTTTTTTAAACAAAAATTCATAAGTACCTTATGAAAATTCTCTTTCAGTGCATTAGTTATTAAATTCTAGAACCAAAACACTAACATTGTTCTCTCAAAACAATATTTAGTTTAATGAATAAAGTACAGTAGTCATGTCAAATGGGAGATTATAGTTAATGAAAAGCTGCTTCATTATTTTGAACCTGCAAGTAATGAGTTTTAACTTTGTATTTTATTATATTAAGAAAAGAGGTCAGAAACTTTTGAAGATAGTGCCTATGTAATTTCATACTTGGCAAACTTGTTTTGAGGCTAGGTGATAGTGCATATGCTGAGCAGATATTTCTTGAAGAATGGGTGTGGTGAGGTGAATATCTGCAGAGTAACTGGTTTTTTCTGTTGGCCCAGAGCCTGGCCCAGAAAAAACTGGTTTTTTTCTGTTGGCCCCGTGTCTGTGTGTGTCTGGAATGTTGAGCCTGACCCATGGAGTATTTGGGTATTCTTTCCTACTGCAGAGTGGTTGTAAAGAGACTAATCTTCAGTTTTTTGAGGAACCTCCATACTGTTTTCCAGACTGGCTGCACCAGCTTGCATTCCCACCAACAGTGTAGGAGGGTTCCCCTTTCTCCGCATCCCTGCCAACATCTGTCGTTTCCTGACTTATTAATTTTAGCCATTCTGACTGGTGTGAGGTGGTATCTCTTTAAGGTTTTGATTTGGATTTCCCTGATGCCGAGCAATGTTGAGCACTTTTTCATGTGTCTGTTGGCCATTTGGATGTCTTCTTTGGAAAAATGTCTGTTCATGTCTTCTGCCCATTTCTTGATTGGATCATTTGTTCTTTGGGTGTTGAGTTTCATAAGTTCTTTATAGATTTTGGATACTAGCCCTTTATCTGATATGTCATTTGCAAATATCTTCTCCCATTCTGTCAGTTGTCTTTTGGTTTTGTGGACTGTTTCTTTTGCTGTGCAAAAGCTTTTTATCTTGATTAAGTCCCAATAGTTCATTTTTGCCCTTGCTTTCCTTGCCTTTGGTGATGTTTCTAGGAAGAAGTTGCTGCGGCTGAGGTCGAAGAGGTTGCTGCCTGTGTTCTCCTTTAGGATTTTGATGGACTCCTGTCTCACATTTAGGTCTTTCAACCATTTGGAGTCTATTTTTGTGTGTGGTGTAAGAAAATGGTCCAGTTTCATTCTTTTGCATGTGGCTGTCCAATTTTCCCAACATCATTTGTTGAAGAGACTGTCTTTTTTCCACTGGACATTCTTTCCTGCTTTGTCAAAGATTAGTTGACCATAGAGTTGAGGGTCCATTTCTGGGCTCTCTATTCTGTTCCATTGATCTATGTGTCTGTTCTTGTGCCAGTACCATACTGTCTTGATGATGACAGCTTTGTAATAGAGCTTAAAGTCCAGAATTGTGATGCCCCCAGCTTTGCTTTTCTTTTTCAACATTCCTCTGGCTATTCGGGGTCTTTTCTGGTTCCATACACATTTTAGGATTATTTGTTCCATTTCTTTGAAAAAAGTGGGTGGTATTTTGGTAGGGATTGCATTAAATGTGTAGATTGCCCTAGGTAGCATTGACATCTTCACAGTATTTGTTCTTCAAATCCATGGGACGTTTTTCCATTTCTTTGTGTCTTCCTCAGTTTCTTTCATGAGTATTTTATAGTTTTCTGAGTACAGATTCTTTGCCTCTTTGGTTAGATTTATTCCTAGGTATCTTATGGTTTTGGGTGCAATTGTAAATGAGATCGACTCCTTAATTTTTCTTTCTTCTGTCTTGTTGTTGGTGTATAGAAATGCCACTGATTTCTGTGCATTGATTTTATATCCTGCCACTGTACTGAACTCCTGTATGAGTTCTAGTAGTTTTGGGGTGGAGTCTTTTGGGTTTTCCACATAAAGTATCATATCTGCAAAGAGTGAGAGTTTGAATTCTTCTTTGCCGATTCGGATGCCTTTTATTTCTTTTTGTTGTCTGATTGCTGCGGCTAGGACTTCTAGTACTATGTTGAATAGCAGTGGTGATAGTGGACATCCCTGCCGTGTTCCTGACCTTAGGGGGAAAGCTCTCAGTTATTCCCCACTGAGAATGATATGGCTTTTATTATATTGAGGTATGTACCCTCTATCCCTACACTCTGAAGAGTTTTGATCAAGAAAGGATGCTGTACTTTGTCAAATGCTTTTTCTGCATCTATCAAGAGGATCATATGGTTCTTGTTCTTTCTTTTATTAATGTATTGTATCACATTGATTGATTTGCCGATGTTGAACCAACCTGCAGCCCAGGGATAAATCCCACTTGGTCGTGGTGAATAATCCTTTTAATGTACTGTTCGATCCTATTGGCTAGTATTTTGGTGAGAATTTTTGCAGCCATGTTCATCAAGGATATTGGTCTGTAATTCTCCTTTTTGTTGGGGTCTTTGTCTGGTTTTGGGATCAAGGTAATGGTGGCCTCATAAAATGAGTTTGGAAGTTTGCCTTCCATTTCTATTTTTTGGAACAGTTTCAGAAGAATAGGTATTAATTCTTCTTTAAGTGTTTGGTAGAATCCCTCTGGGAAGCCATCTGGCCCTGGGCTTTTTTTGTTGGGAGATTTTTGATGACTGCTTCAATTCCTTAGTGGTTTTAGGTGTGTTCAGGTTTTCTATTTCTTCCTGGTTCAGTTTTGGTAGTTGATATATCTCTAGGAATGCATCCATTTCTTCCAGATTATCTAATTTGCTGGCATAGAGTTGCTCATAATATGTTCTTATAATTGTTTGTCTTTCTTTGGTGTTGGTTGTGATCTCTCCTCTTTCATTAATGATTTTGTTTATTTGGGTCATTTCTGTTTTCTTTTTGATAAGTCTGGCCAGGGGTTTATCAATCTTGTTAATTCTTTCAAAGAACCAGCTCCTAGTTTCATTGATCTATTTTACTGTTCTTTTGGTTTCTAGTTCATTGATTTCTGCTCTGATCTTTATTATTTCTCTTCTCCTGCTGGGTTTAGGCTTTATATGCTGTTCTTTCTCCAGCTCCTTTAGATGTAGGGTTAGGTTGTGTATTTGAGACCTTTCTTGTTTCTTGAGAAAGGCTTGTATTGCTGTATACTTTCCTCTTAGGTCTGCTTTGTTGCATCCCAAAGATTGAAAATACCATATGACCCAGCAATTGCACTACTGAGTATTTACCCCAAAGATATAAATGTAGGGATCCAAAGGGGTATGTGCACCCCGATATTTATAGCGGCAATGTCCACAATAGCCAAACTATGGAAAGAGCCAAGATGTCCATCGACAGATGAATGGATAAAGAAGAAGTGGTATATATATATATAATGGAATATTATGCAGCCATCAAAAGGAATGAAACTTGCCATTTGCAATGACGTGGATGGAACTGGAGGGTATTATGCTGAGCGAAATAAGTCAATCAGAGAAAGACATGCATCATATGATCTCACTGATATGAGGAATTCTTAATCTCAGGAAACAAACTGAGGTTTGCTGGAATGGTGGGGGGTGGGAGGGATGGGGTGGCTGTGTGATAGACATTGGGGAGGGTATGTGCTATGGTGAGCACTGTGAATTGTGTAAGACTGTTGGATCACAGACCTGTACCTCTGAAACAAATAATACATCATATGTTAAAAAAAAAAAAAAAGATAACAGGAAGAGAAAAATGAAGAGGGGGAAATCAGAGGGGGAGACAAACCATGAGAGATGGACTCTGAGAAACAAACTGAGGGTTCTAGAGGGGATGGGAGTGGGCGGATGGGTTAACCTGGTGATGGGTATTAAAGAGGGCACGTACTGAATGGAGCACTGGGTGTTATATGCAAACAATGAATCATGAAACACTGCATCAAAAACTAATGATGTAATGTATGGTGATTAACATAACATAATAAAATAAAAAAAAAACCTTTTAAAAAAAAAGAGGCTAATCTGATCTTAGTTTGTATGTAAAATAGACCCCCCACCCCAAACCCTGGGAGATTAGGGTATGCATAGGATTTCAAATACATGCTAAGGTGGGGCTAGAACTGACTGGTTTATCAAGCACATTGACAGATGGGGAGATCCTTTGAGTACCTGTAGAACCAGAAACTGGACCGTATGGATTTTCTTTTTCTTAAAAAAAAAGTTGTTAAGGAAACTTAAAAAAATTGAAGTAGAATTTACATACTGTAAAGTGCACAAATTAAGGTATGTTCATTTATTGATCATTGAATTGTAGCTCCTTATTTCCCTCATATCAGCATTTAAGGCTCAAAATTTCACTCTGAGCACAGTTTTAATTACATCTCACAGATTTTGATACATCAGTTTCTGTTACAATTCAGTTCAAAAATTTTGTGAGTGATTCTTTGACCAATGGGTTATTTAGAGACAAACTACTTTTTATCAAATATTTGGGCCCTTTCTAGGTATTTTTTTAATTATTGATTTTCAGTCTTGTTTTATAAGATTAATAATTTAAATGCTTTGAAATTTGTTGAGACTTGATTGCTTGGTTAATTTTGGCAAATGGTTTATGTGCACTTGAAAAAATATGTATGCTATTGTATTGTATATAGCAGTTAAATGAGGCTCATTAATCATGTTCTTAAAATCTTCCAATCTGATGATTTTTTTCTTGCTTGTTTTTTCCTTTACTGAGAAAGGTGTAGTCAGATCTTCAAACCTAATTGTGATGCATCCATTTTTTTCTTTGATTCCATCAATTTTTGCTTCTTTCAAGGCTGTTTTATTAGAAGCACACACACATTTATAAGTCAATCTGGTGGATTGACCCTTTTATCTTTATAAAATATTTGCTCCCTCTAGTACTGGTTCTTTTTTTTCCTGATATTAGTTAGCTCTAGCAACTTTTGTTGTGTTTTTGCATTGTATACATTTTCCCAATATTTTGTTTTTAACCCGTGTCCTTGTGTTTAAGGTGTGTCTCTTGTAAGAAATATATAGTTGAGTTTTATATTTTAATCCAGTCTGATGGTCTTTTCAATTGGAGAATTACATCCAAATTACTGATATTTTTGGTTTTAAATCTAGCATTTTATTATTTGTTTTCCATTTGTCCCTCTGTTTTTTCCTCTTTCTTGCCTCTTTTGAACTGATGAAATATTTTATCAGTCTATTTTCTCCTTTATGAATTGTTGATTATGCATGATTTTATAATGTTTCTATCAACATGACAGCATGCATTCTTGACTTAGTAGAGTCTACAAAACTTAGTGCTTTTATCACTCCCTTGTAATGTCAAGACTTTAGAACACTTTCACTCTATATAATACACTTCTGCATTTTTTCTTCTATTTCCATATATGTATATTTTAACTCCCTCTTGGAATATTATTATTGTTTTCTGCCATTACAGTTATTTATAGTTTCTTTCTGTTGCTTTTCATTCTGTCTTGCACTTCTGTGTTTCTACCTGAGATTATTTTTCTCATGTCTGAAGAAATATGTTTAATATTGCTTTTAATACTGGTCTGCTAATGATGCGTTCTCTCAGTTTTTGTTTGCTTTCAAGTGCATTTCTTCTTCATGTTTTTAAAAAAACAACTTTATTGAGGTACAATTTGTATACCAGAAAAGTCATCATCTTCTTTTACTTTTTTTCTCTCTTCTTCACTTAAAAAAATTGTGGTAAAATGCACAATATAAAATTTACCACGTTAGCCATTTTTAAATGTATATTTCAGTAGTGTTAAGTATATTCACATTATCATGCAAAAAATCTCTTCTTCATCTTGCAGAACTCCTTCACTTTTTGGGGGTATAGGAATGTAGCTTGACAATTATCTTCTTTCAATATTTATGATATATCAGTGTCAGTATTATTGTTACCTATTTGAAGGAAATGTTTTTTGTTTCTTTGCCATAGATAATTCCATTATTTGGTTATCTGTGAATTCATTTTGTTGTCTACTTTGTTGTTGTTGTTTTGGCTTTTAGTTGTTGGTAATTTGGTCTTGTCTTCTGAGATGCCTAGTAACTGTTGAATGCTGGATATTAGGCATAAAAAATTATAGACATTTGGATGATTTTATATTCCTTCCAGAGAGGATTTACTTTTCTGTTAGTAGGCTTTTTATGTAAGGATAGATTTTCTTGATTTAATCAACCATTAAGATGATTTGTGGTGGAATTTCAGTCCATGTAAAGTTCATCATATTTTTGTTTGTCTCAATCCTGGGACATAGCCTTTCTGGGGTTTAATGCAAAGCTGAGTGTTTACCTTGATGGTTATTGAGCATCAGCTTTTATCTTTTCATCCCTGTGAACATGCTGAATACTCTGAGCTTGAAAGCTAATGCTCTGCTTGGCCACTAAGCGCTATGGTGCTTAAGTATTGGTAAGTTTCTCAAGGAGCAAATTTAGGAGAATGTTGAGCTTCTCTTCTATGAACTTCTCTTCTATGTGTTTCCCTCTGTGATGCTGGCCCTTTTAAAGCCATTGCTTTGTAGTTCCTTCAAATAGCTGATTTTTTAAAAATGAGATTTTGTTTAGCTTCTTGGTGGGAGTGTCAGTCTGATATATAGCTGGAAATGGATATCCTCTGGAATTTCTTTAGGTCAGGGTGAAGCTAAAGTATGCAGATTCTCTTAGCTGGAAATTCAGGTGTGACTAGAACTTGTATGTGGCTGTTCATCTCTCTGGGATGTGCCATCACCAGGTTTTATCTCAGTGGGAAAATGGGCTAAGAATATTAATTAATATTTCACAGAAATAATATAAATGTAGCAAGGAAATCTATAAACAAATGTTCAATCTCAGTTAGTATTAAGAAAATGGAAATTGAAATGAGGAGATGATTTTCCTCCATCAGATTAAAAAATTAATTTTCTTACTATTGGTGGGAATGTAAATCAACCAAATCTACATTAACAATAACTGACATTTATTGAACACTTCTTGTATGTGTCATGAGCTGTTTTAAAAGAAGGAAAAAATACTCTATCAACTATAGGAAAACTCTTTCCCTACTCATTACATTCACACAGAACATTTCTGTGACCGGGCATTTGTTTTTTTTTTCCCATACGAATCAATTCTAACACCAGCTGAGTGTTGTACAATTCAGTTGTACCTGAAGTAGGTACAATTCAAACTACCTGGAGTTAGTGTCAGATCCCACAAGTTAAGGGCTCAGTCCCACAAAACTTGCCCCATTTCAGACATCAATAGCAAATCCCAGGTTGCTAACCTCTACTTCTGACTGACCAGCTGTAAATTGAAAGTTCCCATGATCTCCTCCTTGGGTTCAATAATTTGCTAGCCTGGCCAACAGAACTCGGGGAAACACTTACTTATATTTACCAGTTTATTATAAAAGATGTAATAAAGGATACAGATGAATAACCAGATGAAGAGGTGCAAGGGTGAGGTCTGGAAAGGTCTTAGGTACAGAAACTTCTTTCCCCTTGGAGTTGGGGTGTGCCACCCTCATGGCATGGGATATATTCACCAATCCAGAAGCTCTCCACACCCTGTACTTTAGGGATTTTTATGCGGGTTTCATCACGTAGGCACGATTGATTATTAACTCATCTTCCAGTGTCTCTCCCCTCTCCAGAGAATGGGTAATGGGAGGGGAGTGGGACTGAAGGTTACAAGCTTTTAATCATGGCTTCATCTTGGCAGTGGCCAGCCTCCCTCCAGGAGCCCACAAAGAATCACCTCATTAGAACAAAAGATGCTTCTGTGACCTAGGAAATCCTGGAGGATTTAAGAGTTCTGGGTCAGACACTCCTATCACTCAGGAAATTACAAGAATTTTAGGAGCTTTGTGTCAGGAAACAGGGTCAAAGACCAAATATTAGCAGGAACTAGGAAGAGTTCACAGCTCTTCTAAACACTTCATATGTATTATTTATTCTCACAATGTTATGAAATGAATATAATTATCATTAATCCTATTTGTAGAAGGAAAATCTGACATACAGAGAATTAAACAGATGCCCAAGATCACTCAGATCATCAGTGATAGTGCTGAGATTAGGACCCAGGGAACCTGCCTGGAGTGTTCCACACCCTTCTACACTAATTTAGATGGCCTCTCAATTCTAATTCTAAAACTTCATCCTATAGACATGGTCACACAAATGCACAAAGAGGCATGCACAAAGAAGTTCCTTGTAAATTTGCTAATAGTTAAAAACTAGGAACAGACTAAATATTCATCCATATGGAATTATAAAAATAGTCTCCATGCAAAATATCCAAACAATGGAATACTCTGCATCAGTTACTAAGAACACAGATCTCAATTTCCCAACATGGAAAGATGTTCAAGATATAGTTTTAATAAAGGAAAGGTAAAAAGGCATTTCTGTGGAAAAATTATGTATCTCTATATAGGTATATGTTGAATATACATGTTGATATACACACCATGTTGATATACACACCCGATTAATAGTGGTTTCCTCTCGTGGGTGGTGGTGAGGGAGGATTTTTGCATTTTGACTTACACATGTCTTGTATTATTTGTATTTTACATATTGAATATATATTACTTTTGTATTATCTAAAAAATTTTTATGTTATGAAGATTTTAAGCATACACAAAAGTAGAAAATGCAATAATGAAACTCCACATATGTATTATTTAGAACACTGAACAATTATCAGAGTTTTACTTTATTTACTTCATTTTCCCACGTCCCTTTTTTTCTTTGCTAAAAATGCATTACAGCAAATCTCAGACAGCATACCATTTCATTCCTAACTCAGTATGTGTCAATAGAATGATAGAAATTTTATTACACAATCACAGTGCCATTATCATACCTCACAAATTGACAATAACTCCTTGGCATCATGTAACACCCAGTCTGTAATCGAATTGCCCCAATTGTCTTAAAAACATTTCTTTACAGTTGGTTTGTTTAGAACAGGATTCAACCTAGTTTCTCACGTTATATTTAATTGTTAGATATTTTTTTGCCTCTTTTTACCTAAAATAGTCCCATCACTTATTTTTTTATGCACTGACTTGTAATTTAGCAATTATTATAAGAAATCAAACATGGATTCTCATAGCTACTTAAATTATACAGCAACCCATGTCACACATTAAATTCTATGGAAGTAAGACATATTTGTATTTCTTCCCTCCATCATCCATCAATACTGTACTTATCAATAGCCAGTATTTATTGAATGTCAAAGGTGGTTTAAGCAAAAGACACTTCTTCCTTTCCTCCCTCCCTTCTCCCGCCTTTCTTCCCTTTTCTTTCTTTTTTTCTTTCTTTCTTCTCTGGCTACAGTCAGGAGTCATTGGTGTGGAAACCAACTTTTTTTCTAAAAATTATAGTAAATTTTAAATACCTTAGCTTTGAAAACCTCAGAAACTTCAAGAACTTTCAAAGACGGGCCAGTCAACATAATTACAATCTCACACAGAATTATTCAGGACAATTTAAAAGTATGCAATGCATAATAAATAAAGCTTTGCATCATTGTGTACAGCATTTGAGAGAGAATGCCAAGATGGCACAGAATTATTTTCTCTGATCCAAAGAGACCTAATTAGCACTAATGGGGGGAAAATAGCAAATGAAAGCAGAAGTGCAATATTATATCAGGGAAAATATCCTAATGGACAGATTGATTGGTTAATGGAAAATTCCCAAGAGAAGCAATGTTAAGGCAATTGAAATATGTAATTAAGAGGACAGAGAGCACTGGAGGAGAAATAAATGTGCTGTTTGTAATTCTCTACACAATCCTGCATAGATCAATTCCTGTTTAGAACATTTTGTCTTTATTTTGGAAAAAGATAAAAACTAGCATTGTTGTGTTCTTAGTGAAAATGTATCTAGAAAGAGAACAGAATGCTTATAACTAGATTTTGTTTTCATTCCTCTTGCTGATTTTAGAGTGTGCATTCTAGAAATTCCCAAAGGAAGCTCACATTTCAGTCTCATTCACTCACTTCAGTATCATAAAATTTGCTTAATTACAATATTATAATGATACTGTGAACATCCGTAGAGCAGTGACATGCATTCAGTTTATTGCAAGTTGGAAATAGAAAATTAAAGTCAAGTTTATGTCTGTTTATATGAAGAATGTATTCCAGTAAGCTAAATCAGTTTGTATTGACTTCACTTTGATTGTTGATGGTAGAAATAAGTTTTCACAGCATCACTGTGCTTGCTGTGATGGATGCTGACCAAGAAGGAGAGAAGTGAGACACACTCTTGGGAAGCTTTGTATCAGGAGTATGATAATTGAATTGCTAGCCCAACTAATCTGTCTTCAAAATAATAGGTTATTTTGTATTATGAAACTCGGAATATACTTTTTCTATTATATGTCTTTTTAACATTATTTGGTGGAAAATTTGAAATTATAGAATGACCTGAGACATCTCAAGAATTTCACCAAAGCCCTTTGAATTAAGCGTGGGCATATTAAACAGAGGTACAATGTATTAGTTGAATCAAATTTTTTTCACTTCTAGTGAAAGAGACCAATTTAGGACTGAATAGTGATTTAGCTTTCATTTAGCAATATACTGGAATATAAATCACTCAAATTTACTGTATCTAGCTTAACTTGCCTATCTATTCTTTGCTCTGTGTTGTGGCCAAAGCATTAAGATATGGCCAGAGGATTTAGAATTTAAATCAAATTTCAGGAGCGGGGGTAAGTGCAAAAAAATGTAATGGCTTGTTGATGGGAATAAGGGTTATTGTGAAAGTTTACAAACTAATTATAAGGAAGTGCCTACCTAATTATGCTCATTATACTTGCACTACACCCATTAGATGTATTTGTTTATTTAAACTTGCTGACCATAAACTAGGACACATCTATGTGAATGATGAGAAATGATCAGACAGGCAGTTAATCTTGATCCTGGAATTTGAAGAAAAAAAAAAGCCTGGAAATAGAATCTGAAGTCTATTACCAAGGTAATGAATCAACCTGAAAACATTCTACAGATGTCAAAGGAAAGTCTATATGGAAACAGCAATCTTCATATTTGGCAAAAATAAATTCAAATGAAAGGTAATTGAGCCTAATGAATAGATAATTTGCTACATGGTGTTATATTTTCCCTCGTTCTTTGTACCAGCTATACACTGTGCTTGATGATCTCTTTTGTGTCAGATTATCTGATTCACAGGGTGTTCACAAATCAAAACCATAATCCAGTAATCTTTATTCTTCCCTGGGCATAAAGCCATATTCCCTATAAAGTCACATCAATTATTTCTGTAATTATATGGTTGCATCTTATTCTTTAGCAATATGTCTATTATATTCACGACACAATGGCATTGCTTGTTGATATCAAGATAATACTAAACTATGAGTCTCTGAAGGCAGAGACCTTATTAATCACTCTTATATGCCTAGTATACATGGTAGGCATGGCACAAAGTACAGTGAACGACCTCTAATATAGATGAGATAAAAGTGTTATCATCCTAGTTTTAAGGCAATGGATTTCTTTCCCCACTGACTGGCTAGAATCCTAGGTACCTAATGGCTGGTTAATACCTTCAGAGGTTGGGATTACTAACACAGCTCACTGAAATGCACTGTGTTCTATGTGTTTAAGTTAAAACTTCAGGGAGGCAGGACTCTTACTCCAGGATTCCTATGTATAGTCCTCAAATTGATTGAAGGCTTTCAAGTCAAAGGGTGGTAATTTAGAATTTCACTGCTTCAGAAAGAGTAGTAATTTAACATTTCACTGTTTCACTATGGTGCAAAATAAGACTATTAGTGATAAAGTATTGTAATTCCAAATCTCCATTTATTTCAGGCTTTGCAGACTTTTTAGAAGTTAGGAAGTTGTTATGAATGTTAGTAATTCTTAATATTGGTGCCAGGTTTGAAACTTCAAGTGATATTTCTCATTCTACAGGCTGTGGAAAGTATGTTTTGTATTTTGTTTTGTTTTTAATAGCATTATTGAAGTATAATTGACATAAAATAAGCTGCATATAATTAAAGTATAAAATGATGTTTTAACTTATTTATTTACCTGTGAAACTATCACCATAATCGTGATAGTGAGCACATCCATCACACCCAAAAGTTTTTTTGTGATCCCTCATTTCTCCCTGTCTTCTCTACCCCATGTCACCAAGAAATCTTTGATCTATTTTTTGTCACTATAGATTAGTTTTTATGTTTCAAATGTAGTATAAAAGGAATTGTGTAGTACGTACTCTTTTGTCTATCTTCTTTCACTTAGCATAATTATTTTGGATTCATCTATGTTACTGTGTGTATCAATCAATAGTTCATTCATTTTTATGCTGAGTAATATTCCATTATATGTATATGGTACAATTAATTTATCCATTTACCTATTAATGGACATTTGGGTTGTTTCAAGTTTAGGTCGTTATAATATAGCCACTATGAACATTCTTATATAAATCTTTGTATGGACATGTATTTTCATTTTTGTAGACAAATATATAGGTATAAAATGGTGAGACCATATGCTAGGTCTATGCTTAACTTTTCAAAAACTGCCAACTTTTTTCCAAAGCAATTCTACTATTTTACATTCCCATTAGCAGTGGGTAAGAGTCGTAGGTACTCCATATTGTTGCCAATATTTGGTATAGTCTTTTTTTTTTTTAAGTTTTTTCATCACTTAAAAAATTTTAAAAATTATTTATTTGTTTGTTTCAGGTTTTTTTTTTTTTAATTCCAGTTAGTTAACATATAGTATAATATTAGTCTCAGGAGAATTTAGTGATTCATCACTCATATACAACACCCAATGCTCATCACAACAAGTGCCCTCCTTAATATCTCTCACCCATTTAGCCCATCCCCTGCCCACCTCCCTCAATCAACCCTCAGTTTATTCTCTATAGTTAAGAGTCTGTGTTTTGTGGTTTGCCTCTCTCTTTTTCCCCCCTATGTTCATCTGTTTCATTTCTTAAATTCCACATATGAGTGAAATCATATGGTATTTGTCTTTCTCTACCTGACATATTTGCTTAGCATAATACACTCTAGCTCCATCCACATCATTGCAGTATTTGAGCATATTTGACACACAATGTTACATTAGTGGTATAGTCAGTCTTCTTAATTTTAGCCATCCTAATAGCTGTGTAGTGGCATCTCATTGTGGTTTTAATCTGCACTTCTCTAATGACTAAAGATGTTGAGCATTTTTTCATATGCTTATTTGCTACACATGTGTCTTCTTTAGTGAAGTATCAGTTCAAATATTCTGATCAATTTAAAATTATTATATTACTATTGAATTTTGAGGGTTTAAAAAAATACGTTCTTTATGTTTTCTCCAAGCATGAGGTTTTTCTTCTCTTAGCAGTGTCTAAGAGCAGAAGTTAAAAAATTTGACAAAGCCAATTTGTCAAAAAATTGACAAAGCCAATTTTTCTTTTATTAATTGTGTTTTTAGTGGTGTATATAAGAAATGTTTGCCTAACAAGGAATCAAGTATTTTCTCCTATGCTTTTGTCTAGATGTTTTATAGCTGTAGATTTTACATTTAGGTCTTTTAAAAGCATTTAAAAGTAATTTGTTTCAGTAAATATAGGGGTGCATATATGCCTTCAAATTAATGTTTTTGTTTTCTTTGGGTAAATACACAGTAGTGGAATTCCTGAATCGTATGGTAATTCTATTTTTAATTTTTTGAGGAACCTCCATACTACATACTTACATACATGTCTTCCACAGTGGCTGCACCAGTTTGCTTTCCTACCAATGGTACATGAGGGCTCCTTTTTCTCCACTTCCTCACCAACACTTGTTGTTTCTTGAGTTTTTTATTTTAGCCCTTCTGCCAAGTGTGAGGTGATATCTTACCATGTTTATTGCAGCATTATTTACAATAGCCAAACTATGGAAGTGGACCAAGTGTCCATCAATAGATGAATAAAGGAGATATATACAATGGAATATTATTCAGTCATAAAAAAGAATGAAATCTTGCCATTTGCAACAACATGGATGGATCTAGAGAGTATAATACTAAGTGAAATAAGCCAGTCAGAGAAAGACAAATACCATATGATTTCACTCATATGTGGAATTTAAGAAATAAAACAGCAAAGGGGAAAAAAGGAGACAACCCAAAAAACAAACTCTTTAACTGTAGAGAACAGATAGTTACCAGAGGGGAGGTGATGGGGGGGATTGGTGAAAGAAGTGAAGGGGATTAAGAGTATACTTATCTTGATTAGCACTGAGTAAAATATGGAACTTTTGAATCACTGTATTGTACACCTGAAACTAACATAACACTGTGTGTTAACTAAACTGGAATTAAAACAAAAAAATTTTTTGGGTAATTTGTGTATATGGTATGAAATATGGATCAAAGTTCAATTTTTTAATGTATTGATCCAATTATTCTAGCACCATTTATTGAAAAGACTATCCTTTCTTATTGACTTATCTGAGCACATCTGTTAAAAAAGTCACATGCCAGGGCGCTTGGGTGGCTCAGTCAGTTGAGCATCTGCTTTCAGCTCAGTTCATGATCCCAGGGTCCTGGGATCGAGCCCCATATTGGTGTCCCTGCTCAGCGGGAAGCCTGCTTCTCCCTCTCCCACTCCCCCTGCTTGTGTTCCCTCTCTCACTGTGTCTCTCTCTGTCAAATAAATAAATAAAATCTTTAAAAAATAAATAAATAAAATGTTTTATTAAAAAAGTTACATTCCCCTATATGTCTAGGTCTACTTTTGGAATCTTTATTCTGTACTATTGATCTATTTGTATCTTCACATCAGTATCACTGTCTTGATAACTGTAGCTTTATCAGAAGTATTAAAATATGATATTAGTCCTCCAACTTTTTCAAAGTTATTTTAGCTATTCTAAGTATTTTGGCTTTTCCATATGAATTTTAGAACCTTGTCAATTTCTACACAAAATCTCCTTTTTTTGACTGGAATTGTGTTGAATCTATAGATCAATCTGGGGGAAAACAGCAATCTTAACAATATTGAGTTTTTCAACCTATGAACATGTATAGCTCTCAATTTATTTAGGTCATACTTAATGTGTCTGTGTTCTATAGTTTTCAATATCCAAGTCTTGCACATCTTTTGCCAGATTTATCCCCCAAATATTTTTTATGTTTATGCTATTATAAATGGTATTGTTTTTTCAATTTTAATTTCTGATTGTTGCTGTAATATAGAAATAAAAGTGATTTTTTTAAAGATTTTATTTATTTGAGAGAGAGAGAGAGAGAGCGCACACACAGAGGGAGAGGGAGAGGGAGAAGCAGACTCCTTGCTGAGCAGGGAGCCTGATGTGGGGGCTTGACCCCAGGACCCTGGGATCATGACCTGAGCCTAAGGCAGACACTTAACTGACTGTGCCACCCAGATGCCCCTAAAAGTGATTTTTCTATGTCAATCTTATATCCACAAACTTGCCAAACTCGCTTATTAGTTTTAATAGCCTTTTTTGTGTTTTTGACTCCACAGGATTTTCTACATAATTGATTGACATCTCTGAATAAAGATAGTTTTTTTTCCAATATAGAGGATTTAAAATATCTTTTTCTTGCCCTTTTGCATGGGCTATATCCTCAATATAATGTTGGATAGAAGTGCTGAGAATGGGTATCCTTCCCTTGATCATGATCTTATAAGGAGAAAGCATTCTGTCTTTCACCGTTAGGTATGATGTTAGCAGTAGGTTTCTCATAGACGTCTCCTAGCAGTTTGAGAAAGTTCTCTCCTTATGTTAATGAAACTTGTATCAAGAATGGATTATCTCACATGCTACATCTATTTATAAGATTATACATTTTTTTTAGTTTGTTAATATAGAGTGTAATCTTTGTATGTTTTCCCATCAGTGGGGGAAAGCATACGTCAAAAATCCAAAATTACAAAGATTTCAGTATGAATTTTTCTAGCAGAAGAATAATAAATTTCTGGAAATAAAGAGACATATAGAATGTACTAGAGAAAAAAAAGATTGTCAGTATAAAGCCATCCAGTTTTGAAAAAAAGACAACTCTTGATTTCTGGTGATACAAAGAAAGAGGAAAAAGGAACAGTAAATATTTGTGCCATTCAAAGCAGTTCACTCCGTTTCTGTTTGAATATTGAACAATTATGTGTCATTTTGGCCTCTAATACTAATTTAGGTGATTTGGATTTTTGCATTATACGTAGCAATCCTCTCTTGAGGTCCATCTTTTAAGAGCGCATCTATAAATAGGTAAATATGCCTTGCCCTGATGTGCTAAATAATATAAGCAAAGGAATTTCTCTGAATGATTGTGAAAACTCATTTTATCTTCTATGATCTCAATTCACAAGACCATTTTTAGTCTTTTATCTTACACTGGGTATATAACAATAAGTAAGGATAGCTGCCATCCTTACAGCTACTTACAGTTTTTTTGTTTTGTTTTGTTTTGTTTTTGAGAATACTGGGGGAACCTCATTATAGTCTAAGCTGTATTTTCTTCTAGGATTCAGACATGTGTGGCTTGCTGGGTTGGGGTGTGGAGTGGGTGGAGTGGGGCATGGGCCTTCCAGTGATCTATTTCTATGACTAAATGAAGCCTTCTGGGAAAGAACTCATACCTAAGAAGGAAAAGTCAAGGAGGGAAGATTTGGCCTAACAGATACCTCAGGCATCAAAAGGGGCCTTGATTTTATGTGTCTCACCTTGTCAGCCTCTCAGCTCTGGTCCAGTGCCACATAAGTCTTGCAGAAAGTAGGAATTGAGAGTGGGAGTGTCCACAGTCTCTATGACATGAGGACACCAAGCATCTCTACTTTGGTCTCTGGGCACAAAGTCAAAAAGAAAGAGATGCATTCTTCCTTTTTTGGAGGGAACACAGCATGGCTTTGGCACATGAAGTTTCCAGAAAGCTCTTCACATTTAGCATCATGAAAATTTAGCATCACCTAAGACTGGATCCTGCAGATACAGTGTCTGTGGCTGCTCCTTTGCAGATAGTGGAGGCAATGGATTTGCTCCTGGAGACTTCCAGGTAAAATTGGAGGGATTTTGAGAGAATCTGGGGATCCCATAATTGTGGTTGGGGGACAAAGTCAGTAGAAATATGAGTTGTTCCTATTAATGCGCCTTAATTCTATCCTCTAGGTGGGTGTAATATGGTGAAATATGGGCACCATATTCTGGTTAGGTTAATTTAAAATACTGTATTTTGAGTCCAATTTAATGAGATATAAGAAAGGAAAAAAATGATGATAAAATCAACTACCAATCGGGACGCCTGGGTGGCTCAGTTGGTTGGGCAGCTGCCTTCGGCTCAGGTCATGATCCTGGGATCCTGGAATCGAGCCCCACGTCTGGCTCCCTGCTCGGTGGAGAGCCTGCTTCTCCCTCTCCCTCTGCCTGGCACTCTGCCTACTTGTGCTCTCTCTCTATCTCTCTCTGTCAAATAAATAAATAAAATCTTGAAAAAAAATCAGCTACCAATCAACATATCTTTATTTTAAAAAAGTCCTCTTGTTTGACACAACAATTATTTTCCTGCTATTCTTGACTATTTTTAGATGATGAAAAATTTACTGTGATTTCTAAGTGCTAATTATTTCTAAAACTCACAGATCTGTAATGGTAAAAAGTGCAAAGGGTGTGATTTAGAAAAATAATGTCTACTTTAAGTTTATGTTGGAGTATAATGGATTATTTTTCTATTGCTATGACTTTGTCATTTGTTTTTGGGAAATAAGACATGGCCACTCACTCAAAAATGAAAAACTGAAGAGATTTTATATTAGAATATACCATTAGGGGTGATAGCCTGTAAATCCATTTCTTTGTGAATAGGTACAATTTGTTATAAACAGTGCTGGCAATGCTCCAAGCATGCGCCACCTGGATCAGGCATTGCTTCGGTGATACAGAAGTTGACTTTCACATATTTTTATTCTGGTGACTCTCATAGTTACCTCTACTGCTCAGAGCCTAATTAAAGAGGAAGGTGACTTTATACATCCTCAGGTTGACTAAGAGGGCACTCCTTCCAAATTATCATGAGCCTCTACAAAATAAGATTTTGTGTTGTTTAAAAACATGGATATTTCTAAAATGGGTATAGTATCATATCAAGATAATAAAATAATAATAATAACAGTAATAAATGTATCCTAGTCATACTTTCTTAGAACCATCATGCACTAATTTACCGAGGTGACTTTATTATTCTGCTATCAGCTGGTTTTCTGTAAAACAGGTTTTAAAAATAATTCCCTTATTTTTTTAACAGTCTTTGGATTTTTAAACTTTTCACTGGCATCTTAAACTTGATTTTCACTGTTGAAAAAGAAAGATATTGCTCTTTCCTTCTAAGCTGTTATTTTTTCTCTGTCTTAATATTTCTGTCATTCTTTTGAAAATAGACTTTTTTGCTTGTGCCATGGAAGAGAAACAGAAGGAACTTGTTTGGAATTGAGAGACTATAAAGATTCTGACGAGTAGAAAAGGGGCTGGGGAAGGATTTAGCAACTAAAATCCTTGAAACTGCATTTAAGCAAAACAACACACTGAAATAAAGAGAAAAAAATCCCTTTAGAGCCCTTTTTTGGCCTTTTTGTAAGCTATCATAAACTATTAGATTACTCTTTTAGATAAGAGTTATCAAGAAGTCTGGGGACCCAAGATTTTACCTTTTGACAGATGAACCAGTGAGCCTGCCACCGTTTGATGGAGGCTGGTGGAAGACACGAGACCCGTGGGACTGAGAGTAACATGAATCTAGCACAGCCAGCGGTCTGAGCATCACATGTTTGTGTCTGTTCCCTTTGCTTCCAAGTGCTGCTGAAGTGACACAGATGTAATGGCCCAGACAGATGTCTTCACAACAGTGGTTTCAGTTATAGGAAAGCAACCCTGAGCTTAGGGAACCTGATTTTTTTTAATAATGTACAACATGCATGTCTATAACTTTCAGGGCTGTGTGCTATACAAAAATCCTTGAAAAGATGGTTGAGAATGAATTAGGGTCAGTGCCTTGTTTCAGAAGAGGTATGGAAGCATGAGAGACTCTTAGAGAATGGTCTTCCAACAAAGATATAAAGACCTATCTCTTTCCCAGAGCCAGGAGTTAGAATTTAGGTCTTTTTTTTTTAAGTTTTTTTTTTTTTTTTTTTTTAATTCATTTAAGAGAGAAAGAGCGCAAGAGCAGGGGCAGGGTCAGGGGGAGAAGAACAGAGAGAAGCAGACTCCCCGCTGAGCAGGGAGCCCGATGTGGGGCTCGATCCCAGGATCCCAGGATCATGACCTGAGCCAAAGGCAGACACTTAACCAACTGAGCCACCCAGGCGCCCTAGAATTTATGTCTTTCTAAAAGCAAAACAAACACCAATATTCAGTGTTGTGCTGGCAAATATTTAACAACTGCTTCTTTGAGGAAAGCAAAAAGAAGAAGAAAAAGCCCTAATTTGTGACACTTGCTGATTTCCATGGTGTAAATATTCCCATCATGGCTGATTTTAAGCTACCAGTAGGTTACCACTGAACATGGACTTAGAAAGAGATGCACGATAATATACAATTGTATAGTATTTCTACCATACAGATATGATAGACATAAATAATCTCAAGAGAATAGATAATACTAAAAATTTAGTAGAATAATTAGGAAGTGTTTGAGTAATTATTACTTTTCAATTTAATATAATTTAATTATAAGTTTATGTAATTTAATTTTTAATAATGGCCACCTTTAACAATTATCTTGCAAAATTCTTGAAAATTTAACAGTTGGCTCTTGCAAGCAAGTATGAACCAGCTCCAGCACCTGACTGCCAATACTCCTCTGTGTCTGATTAATAGAGTTCATAATCTCATTCTTCAAAATCAAGTCTCTTTTGTGTTTGTTCTTCTAGCTCATTTAAAAATCCTTTTTCTCCTTTTATTTAAAACTAAGATGATATTCACATCTCCTTTTTATTTCTCAACACGATCTGGTTAACATAAATAAATCTAATGTATTATATCCAATCTTGGATTATGTTAGAAATAATACAAAACAGGTCATTTTGGGGGTTCTCTTTAGATCAGTTGTCTTCAATAATATGGGTGGGTGTGAGTAGAAAACTCATTTTTACTTTTTTGGGGAGGATTGATATTTTTCCCATCTTTTTCTGAGGATTTTATAAATAGAACTTACCTCTGTAAAGTCTGTCACAAATTTTAGGGAGATTTCATAGGCTTTGAGTTGGACCGAAAGCAGTGCTCAGTTTCCTAAGGATGGCTAATTCAAAATCAGATACAACAAACACTTACTGAACACTTATTATGTGCCAAATACCAGGCTAACTAAATGATTTATGTGTGTGTTTCATTTAATAATTAAACAAATCTGTGAAGTAGGTATTCATACCATTTTATGGATGGGGAGCTGAGATTAGTTTTGAGTTCTTCGTTTATGTTTTGAGAAGGAAATGTGATTATGTGCCTCTCCCCACCTCGTGATCAGTATAGAGGTATTAAGCAAACTTTTCCATAGCATTTCTTAGTAGGGGACCTTGACAGGGTAAATAAGACTCTCCCTTAGAGCTCCCAGAGGGAAATTTTACTTTCTCTGTGGTTACAACAATAATCCAGAATGAAATTATGGGCCATACATTACAAGATATGTGAGAACATTTAAAAATGAAGTGATCAAATATTATGTTCATCAAACAGAAACTATAACTTAGTTTTGGGAAAAGCCACTATCAATATCATCATTAAAAATGTCACGTGAAGCTATATACATACACTGGTGAATTTTTTTCAGGTGATTTAAACTCATAGTATATAAAAAAATAAAAATTTTTGTAGGTAATTATTTATCTCAGTGACATATATTCTCTCTTAAGAGAAATAAAGACCATAAACAAACTAATAAAGACTTTAGGTTGAGTAGAGTTGCAGTGAGTTCTTAAGAAAATAATACACTGACAACTTTATTTGATAAACCTCAAATAGATGGGAAAATCAATGTTATTCATTAGGGAAAGATACAAATATATACATGAACACAAATATTTGCAAATAATTTTGGGAATCGTAAATCCCCTGAAGCCTATTCCCGAATTCTCATCTTAAGAATCCCTGTTTTAGAATACTACTTATAGAATTCAATAGCAATAATATTGTTTCCAAACTGTAACTTGCTTATTTTTATCTGTGTTTGACAGCATAGAACTTCAAGAATAGAATTTTAATGAGCTTATTAGTAAGTTATATCATATGAACAGCATATTTTTGTAATTGAAAAACACAATTTATGCCAAGAGTACCAACTGAGGGATAATTTATATCAGGGCAAAATTGGAAACAATATCCAATATCCAGGGATAGAGTATAGGTTAAACAGTTTATGATACAACAAAATGTCATGAAGCCATTTGTAATGAATATGCACATCAATACAGCATATCACTGTGTCAAGAGCTGGCTTTAAGCAGTGTATATTTTTTTCCTTATGAAAAAATCTAGGAAAGCCCTTCATTTGGTTCTTAAAACATTCAAGGAAGCCTAAGAAGAGAGATCTCACTGATGGGCTCCATAAGAAATTTTAAAGGAAATCTCCTGGGTATGCAGGAGTCCAAGGCCTTCATTACACAGTTGATGTCATGATGGAATCTGGAGTGAGAGGTAGTTCTGGGTTTAAAAAGGCTCTAGGCAATCAGTTCAGAGCCTTCCTTCCATCTAATATTCCCCTTGAACATGACTCAGCCACACTGTGCCTCCCAGCTTCTTTCTGTTCCACTTTAAACTGGCATATTCATTATATCTGTTCCTTGTAAATTTAATTTGCTCATGGCACAGTATGGTCTCTAATTCACGACTTTTTGGTTTCAGATCCTACTGTTAACTGTTTATAGTTTAAATTCTCAAGATAGAACCTATTGCTTGGTTTATTTTATTGGACTAGATTTGTTTCTGGACAGCCTGTTGATTATTTCCTTTAGGGAGATATCTACCTGCAGCTGGAGTGATAAGCTGGGGTGGTAAATTTCATATGGTAGAAGGGTGTGGTAGGGTAATTTTATTTAGAATGACCTAGGGATATAAGCAGTGTAAAGTAATTCTAGTGAGGAAAGATTAGGCATCAAAAAATTAATAGTGGTTATCTCTGGGTAGTAGGATTATAAGTGATTTAAAATATGATCTGTACCTCTGAAACAAATAATGCAATATATGTTAAGAAAAAAAAAGATAGCAGAACGGGAAGAATGAGAGGGGTAAAATTGGAGGGGGAGACGAACCATGAGAGATGATGCACTCTGAAAAACAAACTGAGGGTTCTGGGGGGGGATGGGTTAGCCTGGTGATGGGTATTAAAGAGGGCACGTTCTGCATGGAGCACTGGGTGTTATGCACAAACAATGAATCATGGAACACTACATCAAAAACTAATGATGTAATGTATGGTGATTAACATAACAATAAAATTAAAAAATATGTGTATATAAATATATTTTTTCTTTTTGTGTTTCTCCAATTTCTAATTTTTAAATAATGATTATGTCTGACTTGGAAGATAAGGAAATAATATCACTAGAATGTGATTTGTACTTTTTCCTCTGTAGTTCTATAGTTTTGGTCTAATTCCATTTATTAGAGAATTTCCAAATTCTAGCAATAATAGGGATCCAGTGGTGATAAGATATAGTCACTGCCTCCTCAAAGAGCTAGCAATCTAGTTAATTATAGGAACAGGAAAATAAAATTAATATTGCAAGAGTCCATGTGAAAGTTCCAATGACTGATGTGCGAGTTCAGAGGAGTGAGAAATCATTGCAAGCTGGGATGAATAAAACAGACCTCATGAGAGATGTGGGATTTGAGTTGGATGGGTAATGCTTGGGTAAATGGGGGTATGATAGAGGACATTATTGGATTGTGGGAAGAGCCAGCAAGAAGTATACAGGTAGGAGGAACACAAGGCATGTTTAGAAGATGTGAGTGTAGTGGACCCATGTTGCAGAGTGCTGGCAGATAAGACTGGGTTAAGCAGAAACAAGATTTTACTAAATGCTTTTTAAGTATGCTTTCATAAAATGATTTGGAACTAGTTTTTTTTTAATGTTTCAAGTTCAATAACTATTTAGACTATTTCAGAGCTGACTAGCTAGCCTGTGTCTGAAAAGGGGATGGTAATCTATTGTCTTACACCTGCCTCACAGCCATCTCTCACCTAGAATCCTTAGGCTTCGAATCCTCTGTAACAAATGAGAGTCCAAAGACCTTCTTAATAGAGCACTGGCTTTTTTATGTTGTTCTGGTATTCTGATCTAGAAATCATGTTATTATGAATGCTTGCTTGGACTTTTACTCCATTTTAGGCTCTGAATCTACTGTTGCTTTTCCTGTTTTCCTCACTATTTATATATACTCTTCATTCTGCTGGATATCCTGATTCAGGTTGCTGGCCTTGACCCAGGGTGTTTTACCATGACATTAATTTTTGATTCCCAATTCCAAGGTCTTTGTCCCAAATCCTAGTTTGTGGTACTCAGTTATGACACCCGATGGAAGGAAATTTGGTGTAAAATGGAATCCTCTCTATCCTGTCTCAGATAATTTCTTGAATGAAGTGTAAAAAGTGGTGTATGTGTGTTCCAATACAGTAGCTCACAGTAAACATAGTAGGTGAATTATATGAAGCATCAAATATTTTCTAGAATAGTATGATCTAGGTGTTCACTTTGTACAATATGATTCATAGCATAGGCCCCAAGGGCAGTGTTATATTGATATCCATTCCATATGCTTGTTTAATAAATTTGATAGATATTAAAAACAATGAAATCAGTTTTACAGGTGTTTTTAAACATTTTTCTACTTCCATCTATTCTCCATGTTTATCCTCATCAACTCCTACCATCTTCAAAAGATGATGATGATAATGATGATTATCATTATTCAAAATAAATATTTTTAAAACAACATATTAAAATTCTGTTTACACAACACTGAATTATTCTGAGATGGTCAGTGGGTATGAGTGTGATAGTAGGGAGAGAACACTAGTCCATTAATGAATTTAATGTCTTGGTTCATTTCGAACTATCCCAGCCCCATTCAGCTGCAGGTACAGAGGATCTTTTCTGTAGCAGGCTTCTCTCCTTTGCAGTCTCGAACATATCCTGTCCAAGGCAACAGTATATCACTGGGCTCAAATGTAGCCAATAGTAGGGTCTGGAATGAGTCTAAATTGAGTAGCATATCCCTATGAAGCACATCCTCAACCATCATCCTGACCCCCAGCCCCCTTATTGTGTTTGCCCATGACTTATGACAAATTCTTGCCATGATTTCCTTTTCTGTACTCTAGTTTCACCTACAGAATGGTTGTTATGTTCTAACTCAGCCCTTTTGTCTAGTACCCTGTGTTCTTTTTAAATTTTGTCAACCCCTTTCCTGGGAATTCTCTCCAGAACCCTGCTAAAGCAAAAGGATGACTTGGAATCACAAAACTGGTTCTTAAGTGGCCCAATTAGTATCTAAATCAGATTAATTGACCCGATTAATTTTTCAATTGTCTTTGAGGTGTTTGACATGCTGCTTCCTTCTTAATTCTGAGGGGCATTTAAAGAAATATGCATAAAAACACATCGACTATAGTAACCATTAAATCCTTAATGAGTAGCAGAATTAGCAAGGTAAATGTTTAAGTAGTTAGATGTCATTTCCTTCTTTTGATGTGTCATGCAGGAGTTGTTATCAATCCAAAAGAATCTGAGACTTAACTCATTCACAATGTATATCTACAAACTCTGTTTTTCTGTACAGTGGTTTTTAAGTATTGATGACTGTATCTTTATTTTTTTAAAGATTTTTTATTTATTACTTAATTGAGTACTTTAATGGACAATAGGGATCCAGAGGTGATAAGATATAGTTATTGCCTCCTCAAAGAGCTGGCAATCCAGTTAATTATAGGAACAGGAAAATAAATTTAATAAAAAATAAATTAATTAATATTGCAAGACAATCTATGTGAAGGGTTCAATGACTGATGTGAGAGTTCAGAGGAGTGAGAAATCATTTCAAGTTGGGATGAATAAAAAAGAGAGAGAGAACACTCAAGTACTAGTCGGGGGCGGGGGGCGGTGGTGGCAGACAGGGAGAGGGAGAAGCAGGCTCCCCACCAAGCAGGGAGCCCAATGCAGGACTTGATCCTAGGACCGTGGGATCATGATCTGAGACAAAGGCAGATACTTAACCGACTGAGCCACCCAGGTGCCCACAATGACTGTATTTCTAACTTTACAGTGAATATTCATTTTCAAATGAGTACTAGCTTTTTATGAATCATATTGGACAAAGTGAACACCTAGATCATACTATTCTAGAAAATATTTGATGCTTCATATAATTCACCTACTATGTTTACCGAATGCCTACTATTTACAAGGCAATACACTATAAGGGATATCAACAGGAATATGGGATATGTAAGGGATATAAAAATGAGTTAAACATAGTCCTGGCCTTTGTGTGGAGGGATTAAGACAATTACATGTAGACATGGGCACAGAGCAGGATAGCCAATACAGTCCTTAAAAGACAAGAAAACAATTTTAATAATAATGGCATGATCTTAGTCCTTGGCTAAGATAAAGAATAATTACATACTCAAGATGCAAATTATGCCTGCCTTAATTATCTCTATCAATTTGAAGAAGCAGATGCTCAGATGTGCAGACAGATACTAATAACTCACTTGGGAGCACTTAATCTGTATCTTTTTTGGGGTGTGGGAGAGATGTTCACTGATTTCAATTGATGTTAAATTCTTTTTTCTTTTAAAATTTTATTTATTTATTTGAGGGAGAGAGTGTGAGCGAGAGAGCACAAGCAAGGGGAACAGCAGAGGGAGAGGGAGAAGCAGACTTCCCACTGAGCAGGAAGCCCAATGTGGGGCTTGATCTCAGGACCCTGAGATCATGACCTGAGCTGAAGGCAGCCGCTTAACCAACTGAGCCACCCAGGCACCCCTGATGTTACATTCTTTAAGAACAATATGGCAGATCTTTTCTCAAACTGTATTGTACTATGGATGACCTTTGCCTGTACATTCTTCAGTAGCTAAAAAGGCAGCCTAGTTGATGATAAAATCCAGTTTTTGGTGTCAAGCTAATTTAAGGAACATTTTATCACTTAACTTCACAGTGTGAAGAACATTAGTAATTCAGTGGTTTGTATACATTTCCATTCATTCTCCTTGTGAAGATGTTTATGCTGTGTAACAACGGTATAGAGATGGAGGAGTTGGGAAAGCCTCTTTGCTGCCCTGTTCTCATGCTTCCTTTCCTTTTAGAATATCTGGCTTCAGCAACAGTGGAATGAACTTTCGGTAGAGCTGAAGAAGTGCTAGAGTTTGTTAGTACTCTATGCCTTCTGCCACTCCTCATTGGTGATACCCTTCATGCTAACTTTGTCTAGGTTATTAAATACTATACTTTTTAAAAATTTCTATAATTTGGTACTAGTAAGAATAAAGTTTAGCATAAAAATCCTTTCTTCTGTCTTGGAACAAAGATTTTTAAAAATGCAGACTCTGAAGGAAGATTCCAGAGACTTGGTCTCTTGAGAACTACCCATCTGTGAAAAAATTCTATTTCTATTGGAATGGAGATCTGGCAATGGCAAAATGGACTGCCACTGTGAGCCATTTATTCTGTCTCACTGGACAGAATAAATTGTTTCCTAATTGAAGCTATGTCATGACATGAACTGTAAAATGTGGTTGCAATAATTTACTCTCAGCTTAAAGAAATGACAGAAAATTGCTCTTTAAAGAAACATTTTTTTTAAACTGGACTGTGAGATAATATTGAAAAAAGGAATACTTTCTGAAATACTATTTTACACATTAATTTAAACTACGTATTTTGCCATATTTTTAAAGAACGAATTAAAAAGCATTATGTATATGTGTGCTTTTGAATAGCATCATTTGTTATAAGTAACTCAGAGTTTCTTGAGCATAATTTCATTTACCGTTTCATACCCTATAGACAGACATTTTGCTACCTTTCAGATGAAGTCTGTAATACAGGAAACTTGCCAACAGACATTAAAACATATTATACAGGCAACAACTACACACAAACACACACTATGTCTATATTAAAAGCATCCATGAACACACCTAAGAATTTAGTATCATAATTACGAAATTTCAGAAATGATAGGCAAAAGGATTATTTCAAATGATGTTAAAATATTTGGCAATCTTGTTAGGTCTCTACACCACACCTAAATTTATACAACTAAATTCCAAATAGATTAAAGATCTAGACATTAGAAAAAGAAACTCAAGACTAAATGCTAGAAGAAAAGGGATTGAAACAAGTTTATAATTGTAGCATGAGAAAGAGCATTCTCAGCATAATATAAAACCTAGAAACCACAGAAAAAAAAATCAAGGCATTAGAAGTAAAACAACTTGGGGCGCCTGGGTGGCTCAGTCGGTTAAGCATCTGTTTTCAGCTCAAGTTGGGGAGCCTGCTTCTCCCTCTTCCTCTCCCTCTGCTGCTCCCCCTGCCTGTGCTCTCTCACTCTTTCTTTCTCAAATAAATAAATAAAATCTTAAAAAAAAATAAAACAACTTTTATTTGCAAAGATAAAAACAAAGTTAAAAGACAAGTGAGAGATTGGGAGAAAAATATATGCAACATACGTAAAGACAAAAGATTAATATCCAGAATATTTTACTAATATTATACTAATAAATAGAAAAAGACAATTAGCCAAATAGAAAATTGACAAAGAATACAAACAGGAAATTAATGAAAGAAAGAATATATGTGTCCCTCTTTCATTATCCATTTCAATAATTATTAAACATGAAAATTAAACAATAACTAGATATATTATTAGTCCACTTGATGGGCAACATCTCAAAAGATTCATAATGTCCACCATTGGTGAGAAAAGCAGGCACACTTGTATTGATGGTGGTGAATATGGGTATAGCTTTTTGTAAGGCAAATTGGAATTACCTATCAAAAAAAATTTGCATGATCTTTGACCCAGCAATTTCACTGAGAAATTCCACTTGTAGGGGTCTAGTCTACAGAAATACTAGCTTAATTATATATATAAACACATATCCAAGAATGCTCATTGCAGTGTTCTTTACTCACCAAACACTGGGGGAGAACTGTCAATCAATAGGAACGGTTGAACCAATTATAGAATATTCATTAAAGGAAATTCATATACCAGTTAAAAAAAGAGTAGTAGATTCACATGTACTGACTTGGAAAAGTATTTATTATAAGCAAAGCAAAAAACACATTGCAAAACCATATTCATAGCCTGATTCTATTTTCATCTGTGGAGAAAACCCAACAAGAATATATGTTCCTACAAGCATAAAATAAAGCCTGGAAGAAGATAAAATGATCTCTTGATGGTGGCTATCAGGTCGGGGCTGAAGAGGCAGGAGAGGAGGAAAGGAGGAGTTTCACTTGTCATTTCATATCCATTAAAAAATAAAAGTGAAATTATGAGTGATTTTGACTTTTTTATATTGAACATGTTTTCTATTAAAGACATGTATTGCTTTTGTATTAAAAGAATAGATGTAACCTTGAAAAACTAATTTCTGAAGGATGGGTTGAAAAGATGAGAGACTGGAGTCAGGAAGATAATTTAGGAGGCTTTAAATGGGCAGGAACAAAGGGATTGAGGAGAGGCTGAGGGGGACCCTGGGAAGTGGTGACAACTAATATGAGGCTATATTCCCAAATCTCAGTCCACAGCTCTTTCCCAGAGTCTTCCCAAAGGCCCCATGAAAGGCACCATGATGCCATCACACAGGCCCCTGCAGATAACAAAACCCAGCTTGTCCAGTTCCTATGTAGGCAACCATTTCAGTTCTGATTCCACACTTAATGTGTTCCCACACGAGACCAGATAAAAGCAACAGCATCTTTGCCAACGGTCCCTTGGGCTATTCTCTGCAGCTCTGCAACCTGAAGGTTATAGCACCATGACATCAGCCTCCTCCTTGGGGACGGGCAAGCAGCTCTCAGGCTGCTTCCACGGAAGCTCGCTTTCCTTCTACTGTGCTTGATCCAGACTGTTGCGTGTAGTCTGCTTAGCCTCTACTAAAATCTTTTGCTTCCTGTTTACCAAGTCATGCTCATAAACATGAGACCTAACCCACCTGCAATCTGCTCTGCATACAGCATCGTCAGTGCCCCAAACAGTCATTGTGATCATTGCACATCTCACCTTTGAGCTCCTTCATGCCTACAGAGCACACCCTCTGACATGCATAATGCCGTGCTCAATGCAGAGTAAGCAATGTCACATGATGGAAACGGATTTCACATGGGGCACCTCTCTGAAGGGCCTGCTCACTTTTTGCTTGTTTACTCAGAAACAGATGTTTAAACATCTGCTTAAATATTGTGAAATCTTTTCACAGATTGGGCATTTAGTTCCTGCAGCATAACTGGAAAAGATCATCTTTACTAAACTAGAGGCGAATTGTATGATGAAAAGGGGAATTTGGTAGAATAGCTTGTATAGCATTTCAATGAGAGCAAGTGTAATGTTCACAAAAGCTTTCGTGTGTTTAATAGGAAGTACCTTTGGTTGTTTCTAGCTTTAAATCTCAGTAGTATATTATTACCTTGAATCTTTTTTTCATTTTATGGATATATTATATAGAATTGCTACACATAGAAATTTTATGGAAAACAATTTTGAATAAAATTTAGACTGTATCTGAGAGCTGAACTGGTATGGTAGAGAAGATACATAGAAAACATTGTCCCTTTCTCTTCTAAAAGATTGTAAACCTTTCTGATTTTAAAACTATTGTGTGTTCACATAACATCTCTAAGGAGCTACATATTGGCCTATGAACAGTCCTGCTGTTTTCCTTCTGTACTGCAATAGAAGAACATTTGGCTTATACAATTAAGATAATCCGTTTACCTCGGAGATGTAATGTCTTATTTTGAATTTGAGTGATTTCTGTCTGATGTCACATAGAAGAAAATATAATTTTGCTTGTATTTTAGCAGCAGATAATTTGTAGATTTTGTTGCTCAATGGCTTGTATTTAGAAGGAGTTTTGAAATTGCACCTTGAGACTTCTACCATTTTGCATATGAGATAATTGATACGATTTACTGGTAGCTTTTTCAAGCAAAACATGTGACTGGTTGGAAGTGGAAAATTCAATCAGTTTGTTGTTTGCCCTCTCTGATCTCAATCACCGGTTTTAACAGAAGTGTTTAGTTGCTTAGATATCATGTAGAGTAGTTTGGAAATGAAGAAATTACTTCTAATTAAATCTCTCTCTTACCTTGCTGGGCTCAATTTTCTCCAGTTACTGCACACACACACACTGAAATAATATAATAGAGCCATTTTAACCCATTTTAGAGAAAAATAAAAAGCAATCATAAAGTATTATTAGAACTTCTTTTTTGTTTAAGTAATGTGCTACATTGAGAGTGATGCTTAACTGTTACCTTTTGGGGTGACCTCCACAATGACAATGCATTATTGCTCCTCTATGCTGAGGTCTAGTGACCGTGAGTCCTAGATCAGTTCTTCAGCACTCATAGAGGATAATCACTAGTTTCAATTAATTTAGAAACCTATTGATCTGCCCTTGGTTAGAAACATAGACTAGCCATATTCAAGTGGCCTACCAAAATTTTAACCTTGAACCGTCTGCTACCCAATCATTTTCAAAAACTTTATTCAGAGGAACAAAATTAGTAAATGTAAATATCTAATATTTAAAACCCAGTTGAAAGAAATAATATTCCCATATATATGAGTATCTAATATTCATAAGTATGTGATTCCTTACATGAGATGCCATTTACCTCTCTTCTTAGATACTGTAAACCTCACCACTGGGGCGAGCCAGGCCATTAGAGAGCTATACCATGCAGTTTTGACTACTTCAGCCTACCCTCTGAGACCTAATATTCTGTGATACCACAAAACTTGGTGTTTCGGCAGCTGAGACTACTGCCTATATCCAGTAGCTTATCTGAAACAGATTCTAAGGAGCTATGTTTGGGACTGATTGCTTGTGTTCTTTTGCTGTTATGTTCTCTAGCGTCCCTTGTAACTGGTATGCCAAGTCTAATGAAGGACACCTGTCCATTAGTAACTATGCCAGATTAGTCCCTGAGGTCAGTGACGAGGTGATGCGTAACAAGTCAGAAAAAAATAAATAAATAAAGGAATCAGGAAGGATATTTTGAGCTTAGTAGAGAATGTGGTTTTTCCTGAAAAACTGCATACTTCCTAATATGCCTTAGGGGAAATTACCTAATATCTGATTTGGAGAGGGAAAAAAAGTAAATATTGGTGGTCCAAGCAGCTAATGGATTGTGTCTTTGATAAAAATCTGGTAATTGCTTAAACTTTGCTTTCGTTTTATCTTTTAAACTATTGTCTTCATAGGTCAAACTCTGTTCAGTGGTCAGGGGACTTTTTGTTTTTAAAAGCCTTTTAGTAGCATCCATGACCAAATTACTTTTATTTTAGACATTTTTTTTAGTGAAACAAAGATGCTTTACCCATCTCTAATCCCCAGTAACTCAGTTAATTAACTATGAAATCTAATGAAAGTCATTCACAGTTGATAGCAGAAAACTATAGATATTCTACTCATTTACTGGCTTTTTATAATCAAGAGGACTAAAGCATGTTGTTTCCAGTTATGCATGCAAAAGGGAAAGGATGATGTTTTTGCTTTGTCTGAACGGAGTGGTTCCTTCAGCTCCTTTTCTAAACCATTCTGTGAGAATAAGCTGTTTTTTCTGGGAATAAAGAACTGCCTACAGCCATATGCACTCATCTGTTCTTCTCTACAAATGTGCTTGGTCTTTTCCACACACAACCAGTGGGTGCTAGTGGACAGGACAGGCAGGACTTAGAAAGGTATTTATTATTAAATGTGTGATTATAAGGAAACCATTACAAAAAAATGTTTTGCAATGTTTGTTTGTCATAACAAAGTTATTTCTCTGCCCTTGCTAATGGGCCACAGTCTTCTGAGGGCTCTGGACTCTGAATGCTCCTTTATAAATGCTTTTTCTTGGTCTTTGTTGCACATTGTCAAAGTAGCTTGTTTGTGTGCTATTTGCAACGTAGAAATAAGATCACACCCTTATATAGTTCTTGAACACTTTTGTCAAGGACATCAACTAACAACCATTCCTCCATTTTTGCTTTCTTGCCTCACTTATATTTCAACAACTCTTTGTAAGAAAATACACCTGAATTCACAGAGCAACTATACATAGTTTGTAGCAAATTGGGCTGGGATGGAAGGGAAATGCTTTCCTTTGTAATTTAATTTTAATTTCCATTTTCTTGTCTCTTAACATATCTCTTTTGGATGCTTCATTACTAGGTTCAATGGGAGCAATATATGAACGCTAATATTGAATTCCTTTCTAGCATTTTATTTTGACTAAAAATTGTAAAGCTTGTTTGCAACTCATCATAATGGAGTTTTACTGTGTAGGCAATGTAGAGGCTTGTAGGCAGCAGGCTTGAGCAATGGAAATCTGAGTAAGGTAAAAGGACCCACAGTGACCACCGGGCTGAAAGCAAAGAGGCCCATTAGGCGACCCACCTCAAAATATCCATAAGCCCTAGCTAACCATTGGGCTACTTAAAACGGGGCTCAGTTACCAAAAAAGGAAAATTCCAAATGTTCCTCACTTTCTCCCTTAACTGTGTGTAATTTACCATGGTTACACAGATGGTAAAGAGTTAAAATTGGGAAAAGCACTCCTATTAGCTACTCTATCCAATGATATAGAATATTCAAGTTGTCTATTTACTCATATAAATGATAGTGAGTATTTAAAAAAAGTTCTGATGGTTTTCGGTGTAAATGTTGTGTTTTAAGGGTTTCAAAATTATTCAGAAGCCTTTGTAAGTTGTGAATGTTTTTAAGGCATGACAAAAATGTGTGTATGTGTGTGTGTGTATGTATGAAACACGGCATAATTTTTAATAGGTTTAATATTTCCTGAGTCATAAATATATAAGATTAGTTTCTAGAAGCTAGTATGTATGCATAAATAACTATTGCTCCAGGTCACACACTGTATTAGTTTGCTAGGGCTGTCATAACAAAGTACCATAGACTGGGGAGCTTAAACAACAGAAATTTATTTTTCTCAGAATTCTGGAGGCTGCAGATCTGAAGTCAAGGTGTTGACAGAGTTGGTTTCTTTTGAGGCCTGTTGTCTTGGCTTGCAGATGGCCACCATCTCCTTGTGTCTTCCCATGGCCTTCCCTGTGTGCATGTTTATGATCTAATCTCCTCCACTTCTTTGTTTTTTTAAATTAAAAAAAATTTTTTTAATTAAAAAAATATATATAATTAATATACAGTGTTATATTAGTTTCAGGTGTACGATATAGTGATTCAACAATTTTGTGCATTGCTCAGTGCTCATCATAATAAGTGTACTCTTAATCCCCTTCACCCATTTCACCCCCCCTCCCCCCGCCCCGGGTAACCATCAGTTTGTTCTGTAGAGTTAAGAGGCTGGGGGTTTTTTGTTTGTTTTTGGGTTTTTGGGTTTTTTTGTTCGTCTCTTTTTCCTTTATTCATTTGTTTTGTTTCTTAAATTCCACATATGAGTGAAATCATATGGTATTCATCTTTCTTGACTGACTTATTTTGCTTAGCATTATACCCTCTAGATCCATGCATGTCATTGCAAATGGCAAAGATTTCATTCTTTTTTATGGGTGAGTAATATTCCATGATCGATCTATCTATCTATCTATCTATCTATCTATCTATCTATCTATCTATCTATCTATCTATATCTATATTTCACATCTTCGTTCATCTATCAGTGGACACTTGGGCTGCTTCCATATCTTGGCTATTGTAAATAATACTTTGATAAACATAGGGGTGCATATATCCTTTCACATATTAGTGTTTTTGTTTGAGTAAATACCCAGTAATAGAATTACTGGATCCTATGGTAATTCTATTTTTCATTATTTGAGGAACCGCCATACTGTTTTTACAATGGCTGCACCAGCTTGCCTTCCCACCAACAGTGCACAAGTGTTACCTTTTCTCCATATCTTTGCCTATACTTGCTGTTTCTCGTATTTTTTATTTTAGCCATTCTGATAGGTGTGAAGTGATATCCCATTGTGGTTTTCATTTGCATTTCCCTGATGATTAATGATACGGAACATCTTTTGCTATGTCTGTTGGCCATCTGGATGTCTTCTGTCCATTTTTAATTGGATTTTTTTTTTTTTTTTTTTTTTTTTGGTGTTGAGCTGTCTCAGTTCTTCATATACTTTGGATACTAACCCTTTATCAGATATGTTATTTACAAATATCTTCTCCCATTCAGTAGGTTGTCATTTAGTTTTGTTGATTGTTTCCTTTGCTGTGCAGAAGCTTTTTGTTTTGATGTAGTCCCAATAGTTTCTTTTTGCTTTCATTTCCCTTGCCTCAGGAGACATATCTAGAAAAATGTTGTTATGGCCAATGTCAGAGAAATCACCATCTGTTCTCTTTTCTAGGATTTTGATGGTTTCAGGTTTCACATTTAGGTCTTTAATCCATTTTGAGTCTATTTTTGTGTCTGGGGTAAAAAAAGTGGTCCTCTTTCATTCTTCTGAATGTAGCTGCCCAGTTTTCCCAACACCATTTGTTGAAGAGACTGTCTTTTTCCCATTGCATATTCTTGACTCCTTTGTCAAAGATTAATTGATCATATAATTGTGGGTTTATTTCTGGGGTTATGTTGTGTTTCATTTATCTATGTGTCTGTTTTTGTGCCAGTACCATACTGTTTTGATTACTATAGCTTTGTAGCATAGCTTGATACCTGGGATTTTGATACCTCTAGTTTCATTATTCTTTTTCAAGATTGCTTTGGCTATCCAGGGTCTTTTGTGGTTCCATCTAAATTTTAGGATTTTTTGTTCTAGTTCTGTGGAAAAAGCTGTTGGTATTTTGATTGGGATTGCATTAAATCTATAGATTGCTTTGGGTACTATGGACATTTTAATAATATTAGTTGGAAACTTTCCTTCCTCTTCCATTTTTTGGAATAGCTTGAGAAGAATAGGTATCAACTTTTCTTTAAATATTTGGTAGAATTCACTTGTGAAGCCATCTGGTCCTGGACTTTTGTTTGTTGGAAGTTTTTTGATTACTGATTCAATTTCATTGCTGGTAATTGTCTCTTCAAATTTTCTTTCTTACTCAGTTTTGGGAGGTTATATGTTTCTAGAAATTTATCAATTTCTTCTAGGTTGTCCAGTTTGTTGGCATATAATTTTTCATAATATTCTCTTAAAATTCTTTGTATTTCTCTGGTGTCAGTTATTATTTCTCTTCTTTCATTTCTGGTTTTGTTTATCTGAGTCCCCTCTGTTTTTTGTGGGTTTGTTTGTTTTGTTTTGTTTTTGTTGTTGTTGGTTGGTTGGTTTTGGTTAGTCTGGCTAAAAGTTTGTCAATTTTATTGATCTTTTCAAAGAACCAGTTCCTAGTTTCATTGATCTGTTCTATTGATTTTTAGTTACTATTACATTTATTTCTGCTCTAATCTTTATTATTTCCTTCTGTCTGCTGGTTTTCAGTTTTGTTTGTTCTTTTTCTAGTTCTTTTAGGTATAAGGTTATGTTGTTTATTTGAGATTTTTCTTGCTTCTTGAGATAGGCATGTATTACTATAGACTTCCATCTAGAATAGCTTTTGCTGCATCCCAAAGATTTTGGACCATTGTGTTTTCATTTTCATTTGTCTCCATGCATTTTTTGATTTCCTCTTTGATTTCTTGATTGACTCATTCATTGTTTAGTAGCATGTTATTTAACCTCCATATATTTGTGTTCTTTCCAGATTTTTTCTTGTGGTTGATTTCTAGTTTCATAGTGTTATAGTAGAAAAAAATGCACAGTATGATTTTGATCTTTTTAAATTTGTTGAGACTTATTTTGTGACCTATGTGGGATCTATTCTGGAGAATGTTCCATGTGCCCTTGAAAAGAAAGTATATTCTGCTCTTTTAGGATGGGATGTTCTGAATATATCTGTTAGATCCATCTAGTCCAATGTATCATCCAAAGCCACTGTTTCCTTATTGATTTTCTGTTTGGTTGATCTATCCATTGATATAAGTGCTAAAATCCCCTACTATTTTTGTATTAGTATCAATTACTTCTTTTATGTTTGTTGTTAGCTGCTTTGTGTATTGGGTGCTCCCATGTTGGATGCATAAATATTTACAATTATTATATCTTCTTGTTTAATTTTTTCCTTTATGATTATGTAGTATCCTTCTTTGTCTCTTGTAGCAGCCTTTGTTTTACAGTCTATTTTGTCCAAAATAAGTATTGCTACCCTGGCTTTCTTTTCACTTCCTTTTGCACGATAAATGCTTTTCCATCCCTTCACTTTCAATCTGCATGTGTCTTTAGGTCTGAAATTAGTCTCTTGTAGGCAGCATTTAGATGGCTCTTGCTTTTTTATCCATTCCATCACCCTATGTTTTTGATTGGAGCATTTAGTCCATTTACATTCAAAGTAATTATTGTTAGGTGTATACTTACTGCCATTTTATTACTTGTTTTGTATTTGTTTTTGTAGTTCTTCTCTGTATCTTTCTTTTGCTTTCTTCTCTCATTGTTTGCCGGCTTTCTTTAGTGTTCTACCTGGATTCTTTTCTCTCTATTTTTTGCATATCTATTATCAGTTTTTGATCTGTGCTCATATTGGGTTTATATATAACATGAATATAGCAGTTGATATTAAGTTGAGTGTCACTTAAATTTGAACCCATTCCAAAAGCATTACATTTTTACTCTTCTTTCTCTCATGTTCTAGGTATATGGCATCATAGTTTACATCCTTTTATTTTGGGAATCCCTTGACTGATTTTTATAGTTATATTTTATTTACTACTTTGTGCTTCCTACTTTTCTTACTGCTGCTTATGGTCTTTCTTTCCACTCACAAGAGTCCTTTTTAACATTTCTTATAAAGCTGGTTTATTGATGATGAGTTCCTTTCACTTTTGTTTGTCTGGAAAACATATTATCTTTCCTCCTATTCTGAATGATAGCCTTGCTGGATAGAGTAGTCTTGTTTGCAGGATTTTTCTTCCAGCACTTTGAATATATCATGCCACTCTATTCTAACCTGCCAAGTTTCTGCTGAAAACTCAGCTGATAGACTTATGGGGTTTCCCTTGTATGTAACTATTTTCTTTTCTCTTGCTGCTTTTAAAATTCTCTCTTTATCAGTACTTTTTGCTATTTCAATTACTATGTGTCTTGGTGTGGACCTCCTTGAGTTGATTTTGTTGGTGGCTCTCTGTGCCTCTTGGACCTGGATTTCTGTTTTCTTCCTCAGATTTGGGAAGTTTTCAGCTATTATTTCTTCAAATACATTTTCTTGCTCTTCTCTTTCCATTTACATTTCCCTACAATGTAAATGTTATTACACCTGATGGTGTTGCTGTGTTCCCTTAATCTATTTTTATTTATTATTATTATTATTTTCTCTCTCCTGTTCAGCTTGATTGCTTTCCTCTTCTCTGTCCTCCAGGTCACTGATCTGTTCTTCTGCTTCATCTAGTTTACTATTTTTTCTCTCTATTGTATTTTTAATTTCAGTTATTGAGTTCTTTTTTTTTTTTTTTTTAAAGATTTTATTTATTTATGTCAGAGAGAGAGAGAATGAGAGATAGAAAGCACGAGAGGGAAGAGGGTCAGAGGGAGAAGCAGACTCCCTGCTGAGCAGAGAGCCCGATGTGGGACTCGATCCTGGGACTCCAGGATCATGACCTGAGCCGAAGGCAGTCGCTTAACCAACTGAGCCACCCAGGCGCCCTCAGTTATTGAGTTCTTCATCTCTGATTTTTAAAAATGTGTTTTCTATCTCTTTGTTGAGTATCTCACTGAGGACTCCCACTCTTTTCTCAAGTCCCGTGAGTATTCTTATGACCATTACTTTAAATTCTGTATCAGGCATATTACTTATCTCTGTTTTGTTTAGCTGTCTTGCTGTGATTTTGTCCTGTTCTTTTATTTCATGCATTTTGTCTAAACTTCTGTGTCTGTTTCTATGTGTTAGGAAAGTCAACTACATCTCCTGATCTTAAAAGTAGTGGTCTTATGAAGAAGAGGTCCTATAGTGGCCTACAGTGCAATTTTCTCTGTTTGCCAGAAACTTGCACTTCAGGGGTGTCTCCTCTGTGTGTTGTATGCACCCTACTGTTGTGGCTGAGCCATGTTTACCTTCAGTCCAGTCATCTGCAATGCCTTGTTTGCCTGTTGTGGGTAGGGTTTGGTCCCTGTGTTGTCCCTGGGCCAGTCTGAGGCCATTTTGGGCTTGCGTTGGTTTAGACCAGTCTTTTGCCAGGACTGCAGTCACTGAACTGCAAGGTGCTCTTCCTATGTTGGCCCCTAAGAAGCTTTCATTGGTGGATGGAGCCTGCAGTCAGACTGGCTGTCTCCCACCAGCTCACTGCTGGGCTGCAGTTAAACTAGTGTGTGGGTTATCTTTCCCTCTTCCTGGGACAGGAATCACTTTGGCCTGGCTCCTGTTGAGGCTGCTTGCACACTGCCATGTTTGTGGTGCTGCTTTGGAAAACTGGGAGGCCAAGTTGGAGAGATCACATCTGCAGAAGAAAGCAGGAGTGGGGGCACTATTACCAAGCTAGGTGGAGAGTGTTCATGCTGTGCTGGTTCCTGCAGCTCTCTGTGTAACTAGACTGGGGGTCAGGGGAGGGAAATGGCACCCACTAGCTTTTTTGTTCTTCTGGAAATCTCCTAAAGATCCCTGCCCTTCTAGCTCATATTCTGAGATTTAAATCTCCTTCCTGTATACCCCATGTTTTTTCAAACTGCTGCTTCAATGCTGTATCTCAGAGGGGATGTTTGTTATGCTATCTCTTTAAGGTTGGGGATTCAGTTTCCTTTGGCCACTGATTTTTAAAGTTCTAGGAGTTAAGCCCCACTGACTATAAGAACTCATGATGTTAAGTTCCTCTGGTTTTCAAAGCCAAGTGTTATGGAGATTCATCTTTCCAGTGAAGGCACCCCATGCCTGCAGTGGGGGGGCTGCTCTAATCCCTTCTCTGTGCCTGTGGTGTCCCTCTTTCCCATGGACAGTCTCAAGGGTCAATTTGTTTCCCGACTGCCTCTGCCCTTCCTACCCTTTCTGGTGTGGCTTCTTCTCTATGTTTAGCTGTAGAAAATTTGTTTTGCCAGTCTTTGGGTCATTTTCTGGGTTATCTGCACTGATGTGGGTGTTATCTAGTTCTATCTGTGGAACAAGATGAGCCCAGAATCCTCCTTCTTTGCCATCTTCCCTGAAGTCTCTTTAATCTCCTCTTCTTTTTTTTTAAAGATTTTATTTATTTATTTGACAGAGAGAGAGAGAGAGCGTGCACAAGCAGGCAGAGCAGCAGGCAGAGGGAGAGGGAGAAGCGGGCTCCCCGCTGAGCAGGGAGCCTGATGTGGGGCTCGATCCCAGGAGCCTGGGATCATGACCTAAGGCGAAGGCAGATGCTTAACTGACTGAGCCACCCAGGTGCCCCTAATCTCCTCTTTTAATAAGGACACCGGTCATATTGGATTAGGGCCTACCCTAATGATTTCATTTTATCCTAATTACTTAAATTATTTAAATACCCTATCTCTAAATATGGCCACATTCTGAAGTACTGTGAGTTTGGACTTCAACAATGAATTTGTAGGGAACATAATTTAGCCCATCATACATACTAAGAGTCATATAAAAGATGCAAATAAATTGCTTTGGGAAAATTCAGAGAAGAGTGAGGTACTCCAGATATTGCAGAGGGTAGAATTCACATAAAAATCAATTGATTAACAAGGAAATATTTGACATATATGATTACTTTAAGACAGAGCCATCCTTCCCAGAGCACACAGAGATAAAATGGGGCTATCTTGATGAAGTGATAAGGAAATAGTAAATAAAATGATGGAACACATTTGTGTCCTTTCATGAGAAACACTTAGAGGAGTAAAGAGGTCCTTTGGTGAGATTCTTCAATTCCATTCCTGGGAAACAAACAAAGCCAGCAGCTAATGAGTCTTCTGATAGATCTGCCCATGTGAAAGAGCCAAATTTGTTGCTATGCTCTTAGCAACTGTCATGCCTAGCATGCAGATATTAGTGCATCTTCTTTGAGACAAAAACAAACAACAAAACAAAACAAACAAAAAAAACCCACAATGCAATATTTTGAAAAGGTTATTTTTCTCAAAGAAGAATCTGTTACCATAGATGATGACATATTTTACATGTGAAGTAAACAAAACATGCTATATTCTTTAGGGTCCTAGTTGGTGTATTCTAGAAGAAAGGTTCACCCTAAAGTAGCAGTCTAATCAACTGGAGCCAAAATGTAATCCTTTTATGAAAGCAGACAATGTTCACAGCAATCCTTTCATTGCCTTATCAACAAAGATGAAACTGCTCAAGTTGGTAGGAACTTACTTGGGCTGGCAGTTTAATCAACCTAATTTGGCCCATCATTATTCTAGTGCTACAGGTGGAAATATATGGACCTGGGACAGGGAAAAAAATCCCTGGGAAGGAAGAAAGATGTGTAGACAAGATGACTCATTCACTAGACGATAATGTAATGAAATGGCATGTAGAGTCTGAAAAAAAAAAAAAATGGTTAGAAGCTCCCTTGAATTTCCAGACATAGAAAAATAAGAAATTCCACATTTAGGTTATTCATCTGTTGGCATAAGTATTTGCTAATTTCATGCCTTGTATGTTTCTCATTATCCTTTACCATTTCTTTTTTTTATCCTTTACCATTTCAGACAAATGTGCTACTAGAGAATTTTGAAAATAATTTAGTTCTCAAATTCCAAATAATAGCACTAGTGGGGCAAAATGAATGTTTTCATGAAAAGTAGTAAAACGGGAGAGTGGGAGGATGCTCAGTAATGACAGTTAAAATGCTGTGTTTTTTCTAACATAGTATTGTTTCAATTATAAAGTCACTGAATTCAATTATCTATGTGTGTTTAATTGTTAACAATATGTGAATTTATTTAATGATAGTGTACAATTTTTAGTAGGGCTTACTGGAAATTTTCTAAGAATGTCGATTCTTTTCAAATCACATTGTTTTTCAGATGGGGTCTGTTGGGTTTTAACAAAACCCCATAGCTAATTACAGGTAGGAAATAATTATATCACATGACTATTTTCATTGCTGGTGTTGGTTTTTGTCTTAGATCCAGCACAACAATGTGCTGCTTAGCAACACACTTCCTGTAGTCAAGGAAACATTGTCACACAGTTAGAGGAAGAGATGGAAATGGATAATCGAAGGCGATCCTTGAGGTATTGAGAGGATACTTGCAGGAAGGAAGTAAATTCAAAGCAATTTTAATCACAACTTAAATGATTAAGGTTTGAAAAACATTTTTTTTTTACTTCACTGATGCCTAAACTTGGTTAGAGAGAGATTTTATAGATGGAGATGCCACCTTAAGTTTCAAGGCTCAAATGTGTGTGTGTGGGGGGGGGGCGGGGTGTGGTTGTGTGTGTGTATGTGTGTTTAGGTGACAATTCAATTCTAAGATTCTATGCCAGGGAGATGGAGAAGCTTTCTAAAAAGGGTCTTAAAGGAAGTCAAGAGATATGAAAAGAAGTAAAGAGAAGCCTGAACGGCAAAGTTCTTTATTCTTTTACCCATGTGTCTCAGTAAATCACATAAAGGCACCCAACAAATGTTTGTGGATCTGCCCTGCTCTGTCCCAAGCCAATAGAAGAGCATATAAGACAACACTGACCGTGTGTGTTCATATAATTGCAGAGGAGCTTCAAGGAAAGCAACTCAATTCACATTTTTAAATATTTTGCAGTATTTAATTTAAAGGTGTTTGTTGTTGTTGATCTTGGTTTTAAATAGTTTTACTATAATGTACTTGAGTATTTTGTTGTTCTTGTTCTGCTTGAGATTCATAGAATTTCTTCAGTGTGTGACATGCTGTCTTTTATCAATTCTGAACATTTATCAGCCAGTTTCTCTTCATTATTATCTCTGCATCATTACTCCTCCTTCCCCTTCCCTCTTCTCTCTCTCTCTCTCCCTCTCTTTCATTATCTTGTCATTTTTTTCTGGAATACTTATAAATACATTAGATGTTTTTCACCATGTCCTATATATTTATACTCTGTACTGTTTTTTTTAATAATTTTTTTCTTCAAGCTTCAGTGGATCCATTTTATTGAACTTGCTTCCAGTTTCCAATCCTTTCTTCTGCTGTATCTAATTGGTGTTAATCCCATCACTGAATTTTAAATTTTTATTATTGTACTATCCATTTATAGAATGTTTATTTATATTTAATTATTTCTTGAAGATTCTAGTTTTCTGATGAAATTACCCATCTTGTCATGTGTTTCCTTGGATATATTTATGATAATTTCAAAGGCTATATAACTCTAAAATCTGGATCATCTGTAACTCTTTCCATTGTCTGTTCTTTCTTTTATTTGCCAGATATTTGGTCCTTTCCAGGCATGCCTGAGAGTTTTTTGTTGAGCACAAGGCACTGTGGTTGAAAAATTGTAGAGATAATTTGAGACTTTCACAGATACTATTTCTTCCAAGGAGGAGTTTTCTTTTCCTTTTCTGATTAGCAGTTAGATTAAGGGAAGATCACTTGAATCTTATCTGGGGTTTATCTGATTCAAAGATGTGTTTCAGTCTTGGTAAGGTTTTGTTTCATATTTTTTCTTATAATATAGTCCTGGATTCTTAACTAGAAGTATGAGAGATTTTCTAGGGATTCCCCTCCTAGGAGGGCCCTAATTTTTCAATAGTAAGACTACTGAAATCCCAAATTAGGTAGGCAGACTTTTAGACACTGCTTTCTGCTTGGTTTCTTAATCTCTCCTTCCTGTGTAGCTCAGGAATCATCAAATTCCTCCAGGGGGAGAGTGCTGCAGAATGTTGGGTTGATATCAGCGAATTTTCCTTCTCTCTAAGATCTGGCACTTTAAATATTGACTGCTTGGTAGTTTCTTGATTTCTCCAAAGAGATTTTCTATTTAAATTTTGTCCAGATTTAGAATTATAGTCATATTCAAATTGGAATGCAGTAGTAAGTTCTTTTACTGTTATTGAAAATGACCTAATTTTCTTTTATCAGAACAATTAATTTTTCTCCTTGTGTTCATGATACTTTTTTGGTTCCCTTTTTAAAAAAACAACTTTTTTTTAAGATTTTATTTATTTATTTGACAGAGAGAGACACAACGAGAGAGGGAACACAAGCAGGGGGAGTGGGAGAGGGAGAGGGAGAGGCCCGCTTCCCGTGGAGCGGGGAGCCCGATGCGGGGCTCGATCCCAGGACCTAGGGATCATGACCTGAGCCGAAGGCAGACGCTTAACAACTGAGCCACCCAGGGACCCCTAAAAGGGCACCTTTTGCCATTCAACCATCAGCCCTCCAAGTTTCGTTACTTGACTTTCTTTGCCACTTTCTATTGCCATCATTTTGCTTCTATCCTAACATTGATTACTTCTTGTTGCATTAATAAAAAAGTTCGGTTTAAATTCATCTGCTACTCTCCAGCCACTGTTTATCTTTCCTTTTAATTTGCTGCAAATTTTAGTATCTATTGCTGTATAAGTAACCACTTTAAAAATAGTGGATTAAGGCAATGATTTATTATTTCTTTTATGGGTTGGTTGACAATTACTTCTGCTCCATGTAGTGTCTGTCAGCTGGGATCATATGGCTGCAATTAGTTGTGGCTGGACTGGGTCTGGAACACCAGAAATGGTCTTATATGTCTCTTGCCTTATCTGGGATGGGTAAATGGCTAGAGTACCTTGATTCTCCTCCATGTACATCCCTTTCTCCAACAGTCTAGACTGTCTTTCCTAAAGCATGACAACTGACTTTCCAGAAAGCAGGAGTGGATGCTGCCTTGTTTCTCAAATCCTCAGCCCAGAACTGTCACAAAGTCTATTACTTCTGCCACATCCTCCAGGTCAAAATAAGTCACAAGTCCAGGCCAGAACTGAGATGAGGGGAAATAGATTCCTGTTCTTAAAGGGAAGAGGGGAGGGACCTACACATGCAGAGATAAGAGGACTTGGTGGCCATCTTTAAAAGCAATCTACCATAGAGCATATTTATATAAAAGCATATTCCTTTTTTCAGTACAATTTGCTGATAGTACTCTGTTTGTTTGGCTTCTGCCCCAGAATTTTTTCTCTACCAGCAGCTAAGTTCAGTTACTTTCCACCAGTAGGCTCAGGCAAAGCATAAGTGCTGGACTCAGTATTGATCTAAAACAGAAAATTTTACTTGGGCCTTTTCTAATTACTTCTCCCAGTTTTAATAATTCTGTTTCTGTCTTTCTCTCTCTCTTTTTCTGAACCAAACCTACCTATATTCTATTCCTATTACCTCTTTTTAAATTTCCTGAACCTCATTGCTTTCTGGGACTGCAATATCTTGTCTTTCTTGACCCTCTGCAGGTCATTTTTTTCTTGATTAGATTTCTCTTTATATCTTCAGAACATTGGCATCTTCTCAGCACTCTCTTCCTAGTATTGTGGGAAATGCTTGCCCTGCTTCCAATGGGAGGGTCTTTGTTCCAGGTACTGCTCTTTTTGTTTCTTTTTTTTTTTAATGTTATTATGTTATGTTAGTCACCATACATTACATCCTTAGTTTTTGATGTAGTGTTCCATGATTCACTGTTTGTGTATAACACCCAGTGCTCCATTTAGTACATGCCCTCTTTAATACCCATCACCAGGCTAACCCATCCCCCCATGCCCCTCCCATCTAGAACCCTCAGTTTTTTTCTCAGACTCCATAGTCTCTCCCGGTTCATCTCCCCCTCCGATTTCCCCCCCTTCACTTTTCCCTTCCTGCTATCTTCTTTTTTTAACATATAATGTATTACTGGTTTCAGAGGTACAGGTCTGTGATTCAACAGTCTTACACAATTCACAGCACTCACGATAGCACATACCCTCCCCAATGTCTATCATCCAGCTACACCATCCCTCCCACCCCCACCACTCCTGCAACCCTCAGTTTGTTTCCTGAGATTAAGAATTCCTCATATCATTGAGATCATATGATACATGTCTTTCTCTGATTGACTTATTTTCCTCAGCATAATACTCTCCAGTTCCATCCACGTCGTTGCAAATGGCAAGATTTCATTCCTTTTGATGGCTGCATAATATTCCATTATATATGTATATATATATATATATATATATATATACATACCACATCTTCTTTATCATTCATCTGTCAATGGACATCTTGGCTCTTTCCATAGTTTGGCTATTGTGGACATTGCTGCTATAAACATTGGGGTACATGTACCCCTTCAGATCCCTACATTTGTATCTTTAGGGTAAATACCCAGTAGTGCAATTGCTGGGTCGTAGGGTAGCTCTATTTTCAACTTTTTGAGGAACCTCCATACTGTTTTCCAGAGTGGCTGCACAAACTTGCATTCCCACCAACAGTGTAGGAGTGTTCCACATCCCCGCCAACATCTGTCGTTTCCTGACTTGTTAATTTTAGCCATTCTGACTGGTGTGAGGTGGTATCTCTTTGAGGTTTTGATTTGGATTTCCCTGATGCCGAGCAATGTTGAGCACTTTTTCATGTGTCTGTTGGCCATTTGGATGTCTTCTTTGGAAAAATGTCTGTTCATGTCTTCTGCCCATTTCTTGATTGGATCATTTGTTCTTTGGGTGTTGAGTTTCATAAGTTCTTTATAGATTTTGGATACTAGCCCTTTATCTGATATGTCATTTGCAAATATCTTCTCCCATTCTGTTGGTTGTCTTTTGGTTTTGTTGATTGTTTCTTTTGCTGTGCAAAAGCTTTTTATCTTGATGAAGTCCCAAAAGTTCATTTTTGCCCTTGCTTCCCTTGCCTTTGGCGATGTTTCTAGGAAGAAGTTGCTGTGGCTGCAGTCAAAGAGGTTGCTGCCTGTGTTCTCCTTTAGGATTTTGATGGACTCCTGTCTCACATTTAGGTCTTGCAACCATTTTGAGTCTATTTTTGTGTGTGGTATAAGGAAATGGTCCAGTTTCATTCTTCTGCATATGGCTGTCCAATTTTCCCAACACCAGTTGTTGAAGAGACTGTCTTTTTTCCATTGGACATTCTTTCCTGCTTTGTCAAAGATTAGTTGACCATAGAGCTGAGGGTCCATTTCTGGGCTCTCTATTGTTGCTTTTATTGTTTCTAATAGGATTAATCCCTTTATTTCCAAAATGAATTGATAACTCCAAATCTATTTTTATTATTATTTTTTGAAATAGCATAAAGCATGCAGTCATGGGGTACAATGGACTCCACAGGTTATAAAGGGCCTATGTGTATAGAAAGTTTTACTAATTTTGATAGTTGCCATTATATCTTTTGAAAATGAAAATTTGTTCTTGAATAGAATCAAATTTGGCCAGATTTTCTCAATTTAGCTGCAATATTAAGCTACTAGCATATGTGTTTTAATTTGTCACAAGTTTTTACAAAAATAGAGTAGGTATAGATTAAAGGCAAATCTATGTTTTTTTCCAATAATTTAAAAAAATTATTATTCTGTGAGATGCTTGAGACACTTTAAGTCTCACCTAATGTCTAAGTGGCTAAGCAGTTGTAAGACCATATTATAAAATATGAAATAAAATGTGAACATTCATCTCTAAACAATATCACTGAGCACATCAAATTTGTCTTTTGTAATTCAGAATTATTCTTGCTAATGAAAAATATTTAAAACTAGTGCATTTATTATTGTTCAGGTCTTTGGAAAAAAAGTATGTCATGACTGTATTATTTTACTATGTAAAAAAAGCATAAATATATATTATTGGGAATTCAGGACCTCTTTGAAAGGGCTTTGACATTTTTTTAGGTTTTTAGAATAGAAAAGTCTCTGTTGGCAGTGACAAAGCACTAAGAGCTGTCTTAAAAGCAGGTAACTCTTTGATAGTTGGTCACATTTTAGCCACTAGAATGAAGAAGTCTTTGTAAGATCATATATTAATTTATTTGTCAACAATACCTATCTCTCATAAAGACTAGGTGGAAATTGTCCTTTTAAGATTTATCATGCCTTTCAATTTAAAAACTCCGATAGCCAAAATGTCACTGAGAACTGAAATATAGAATTCTTGCACTCTCTGATTTGTCAATTACTCTCTGAACCTTGGCAGATTTCAACAATTAAGTCAAGTTGCTGAATTGCCTGTATTTCTGAGTCCAGTTCTATTAATTTAAGTGGATGAAAAGTTCATTGTGAAGATGAAAAAATTATTTTCAGTAGACTTATGCAAATCATTATTAGTTATTGCTTTGTGTAATTTTATTAAAAGTAAAATTGAACAAAAAACTGAACTAAGAATTTTCTGGGTAGTCATAAATTATGTGAGTGCTAGTTTTTTGAAAATTTGCTCTTGGATTTTAGTTTGGACAAGTTCCATCACCATATCTATAGCATCACATTCTTTCCCCAAGTTTCAAAACAAATTAAAAAAAACTATTTAATGAATACTATGGGAAAACAATGTTTTAACAGTCTATCATGATTCAGCATAGGGGCTCCAAAGGTTGAAAAAAATGGAAGTTTTAAAACAATGATGATTTTGTTAATGGCAAATTTTAATTAAAGTCTCCAAATTTTGTTTTAAAATTTATACTTTGAGTTAACACAAAATGTTCATTTATCAATGAAGTTTTCAGTTTCAACTTAAATTTTGATTTTCTAGTATAAATTTTTTTTAATTTTATTTATTTGACAGAGAGAGAGACACAGCAAGAGAGGGAACACAAGCAGGGGGGAGTGGGAGAGGGAGAAGCAGGCTTCCCGTGGAGCAGGGAACCCGATGCGGGGCTTGATCCCAGGACCCTGGGATCATGACCTGAGCTGAAGGCAGATGTTCAACAACTGAGCCACCCAGGCGCCCCTCTAGTATAAATTTTTTACTGTACATTTTTTCAGGGTGGAGGGGTGTCTTCATTACCTTCCTTTTTCCTTTCTGATAAAATTCACTTGTATCTTTCACTTTAGGAATGTTTTTCCACACCACATTTCTCAGTCATGTTGTCTAATACCAGCCACACCTATTATTATCCCTTCCATTCCATTCATACCTCCTTCTTTTACTCCCTCTGACCCTCTGGCTTGGAACTCCTGTGTGTGTCTGTGTTCATAGCAGTCTTTTTGTAATATTAAGCAGTTCTTCCACTGATTCATCAAATATTTATTGAGCACCTGCTCTGTGCCAATTTGTATGCTAGATTTTGGAGATAAGATAATGATAGTCCCTCATTGAGCTCTTTGAGGTTGAGGTTTATGTCTTGTTCATCCTGGTATTCCTTGTGCTTGACACACACCTGATTCATAACTGACCTTTCATAAAACCATTTTTAAAGGAATCTACAAAAGCCCATCTGCCTATGAAGTGTTCCATTTGTATTGACTGTTTCCTCTTAGTTCCAATAACATTTATTCAAGTTTTGGAGACTATTCCACATACCAGTCAGTAAAATATGGGGGATAAATATTATTCTTAGATTTTCAAATGAAATCCACTAATGTGGCAGCAAATTGCCTGAGGACAAGGAACACACACTGTGCAAACATTACTTCAAATACTTCATTGCTATATGAAGCTGGGTTTTAATGCAACATTTGGTTGAATTGCTGACTTTCTGGATAGGATGTCTGTTGTGGATAAAGCAATATGTGCAGCACTGGCTTCGTGAGGCTGCACCTGAAACATACCTTTTGTTTTGTGACCCAGAGACCAAAAGGTTGAGAAATATAGAATGTAAAAGGAAATTAAGTTGTCTATTTAAAAATCACATAGTATAATTATTTATATTCTTATCACAATGGAAGAGACTACCATGTGGCAAGGTATATAATATCAAGACATTTATGAAATTAAATTAGTTTGATTTTTATTTCTGAGCAAAATATAATATTTTTCAACTGCAGAAATGCATTCCAGAAAAATCTTATAAATATTTCCTGATCCTTCTTCTGTGGGTAATCAAAATGAAATTGAACTGGGATGACATGTTCATATTCAGTTATTCAGTTATTCACTTCCTGACCTTGCAAACTTGGCTTAAAATAATTTCTTTTCAGTCACACTAGTTCCCAGAACTGTGAAACTACTATCAAATTTTTACTTGAAAGGGTCGATTCATGTATTGCCTGGCATTGGATTACAGTCCTGAAATCTCTAAAATCTCATTCTTTGTTTTGCCCAAACTTCTTGTGAAGAGTGAGTGCTCATGCTGACTTTAATAGCCCTCATTTGTTTTTCTAGATAATGTATGAGTTAGTCTTCATGGTTTATAGAACTCAAGATCAGACTTGCTCAATGCCATTCCTTTCTTCCATTTGTTTTTGTTTTTTTTTTAAGATTTTACTTATTTATTTGACAGAGAGAGAGAGAGGACAAGCAGGCGGAGCATCAGGCAGAGAGAGAGAGGGAGAAGCAGGCTCCCTCCTGAGCAGAGACTGATGTGGGGCTCAATCCCAGGAACCTGAGCTGAAGGTAGATGCTTAATTGACTGAGCCACTCATGCACTCCTTTTTGTTTTATTTGTGAGGAAATTACCCCTTTCAGGAGCAAAGAGGTTGATAAAAGATGACTGACAGAGCGCTGTGAATTGTGTAAGACTGTTGAATCACAGATCTATACCTCTGAAACAAATAATGCAATATATGTTAAGAAAAAAAAAGAAGATAGCAGGAGGGGAAGAATGAAGGGGGGGAAATCGGAGGGGGAGCCAAACCATGAGTGACGATGGGACTCTGAAAAACAGACTCAGGGTTCTAGAGGGGAGGGGGGTGGGGGGATGGGTTAGCCTGGTGATGGGTGTTAAAGAGGGCATGTTCTGCGTGGAGCACTGGGTGTTATGCACAAACAATGAATCATGGAACACTACATCAAAAAACTAATGATGTAATGTATGGTGATTAACATAACAATAAAAAATTTTAAAGAAAAAAAGATGACTCACAGAAAAGTTTGTTTTAGGTTGTTTACCAAAAGAGAGTATGAAAGGGGTCTACATCTAAGGTGAGGCTTAAGAGACAGAGAAGAGAAAGGAAGGAAAGGGAGATCTAACAAGCTAAGGAAAAAAGACTTGGAATTTGACATTAAAAATATGTATCTTATCTGTCCATTCCGGACATATTTATTATAATTTCTATCAAAGTTCATGATCCATAGAATTTCATATAAATTCAAAATATTGTTCAGTTAATTTTGACTTCCACTGAAAATAAATTTTGTCAACCATCTTTTGTTGAATGTTTTAGAACTAAACTCATAACAATGACATCTATAAAAATGCCATTAGGTTTTCTAAAAGAACATCAATCTACTTGGAAGTATGAGCTCAACTCTTTAATGCATGTTTTTACATAGATGCTTTTTTCCCCTATGGGCAGCATGATGTACTGGAAGGAATATGAGAGTCTGGGATTAGAAGCACTTTAAGGGCATGAGTCCCAGACTCTGTACTACCAGCTGTGTGACCTTGGGGAAGTCACTTCATCCATCTGAGGCTTGTTTTTCTTGCCTGTCAAATGAAAAATAAAAGACACCGACCTTTCAAGGTAAGATATAGATTAAATGAGTAATATATGTGGAAGTGCTTTATAAATTGTAAAGTATCACACAAATGATAGTTATTTTATTTCAGATTAACTCAAATATTGCTCTAAATTGGTAAACTGCAAACAAAACAAATGACTGTTAATGCCCATAGTAGCCCTGGTTCTAGCTAGAAAAACGTTCTATAGAAAACTAGACGTTTAACTAGCAAACTTTCAATAGGTTTGGACTCTTTTAAAAAAGAATCATTATATATTTAAGTCATTCAATTAAGAAAAAATTAAAAGCCTCCTTTAAGAGAACCCCCTTAATGCTGAATCATTTACTCTTATCTCAAGTTTGATCCTATCCTCATATTCTGAAACCAAACCTATCTTTCAGAGAAGCCTCGTTGAGCTGTGGATTGCATGAATGAGAAAAATGTATAAGAGCACATGCACACAGGGAAAACTTCCTCATGAGATAGTGGACACAGTGCCAAGGTTCCACTCTACTAAACAGAAAAGGTTTACTTTCTTTTGAAATTGGAAAAAAGAAATGAACTTTTAGGTCAAAGTAAATGTTTTAGTGTATAATATTAATACATTCATCTTTATGCCAATGAGTTATAGATATGGCTTTTATATTTGTCATAACTCTGGTAATCTACGATGAATTCTTTGAGAAGCCCGGTTATCTGTTGTTCAAGGCACACCTGAGCACTGTTCCAACAGAGGTGATGTTGCCAGGAATCACAGATGTGGAGTGATTAGTTCTAACCTGAGAAATAGGGAAGGCTTTGCAGAGTTGATATTTAAATCAGTCTTTTGAGAATAAATATGCTTACCACAGGTGGAGGTGGTAGGAAGGGCATTTCTGAGAGGAAAAGCAGCATGAACCAAAGGATAAGGCTGTGGAGAGAGAACGTTGGAACTTGGCAGTAGTCAATAACTGAGAGCGGCCTCTTCAATATAAAATCATGGGGGGAAAGTCCGTTATTTACATGGTTAAATCTTACTCAAGTAGTTTTTGTCCATTATCGTGAATTGAAATATTTTACAGCTAAACCCACAAAATTACACGAACACCTGCAGAAATACCTAATGAGTAAGGAGTTGGTTGTTCAAAGAGCTAATGAGCTTAGATAGAATTAATAAGGATGTTGTGTCGATAATAAGGCAGATTATCTTATGTAATAGTTATTCTTTGATTGCAAGCAACAGAAACTGATTCTAGCTGATCCAGACAGAAAAGAAACAGAAAGAGGAAAGAAGAAAGGAAGCCAGCCCTGTTAACAAAAATGGTATTCTTTTCAAATGATATTCTTTTCGAAGTCCCAGTGTTTTTCTTCTTTCCCCACAGCTGAACCATGTAATCAATCTCCATCCTGGAGGTTCAGTTTAACCCTAGAGACCACTGAACTAATTCCATCCTTTGTAGGGAACTCTAGGTCAATACTCAGGTTATCTAGCACCAAATATGCAAACATCTGATCCGTGCTCACTCTTTCTAGCAACTCTTGTGCCTTGCTACAAGACTGATAAGCATTATATCGTTGAATTCTGGAAACTGTCTTCTATCCCATTCCTAAAAGCAGGTCCTCACATTTTAGCCTCTAGATCCTCTTTCCTGTTATCAATGTCCCTGCTCCTCATCAACCATGTCTCTGCTTCTCATCTCATCTCCAAAGACCTCTGAGCAGGGCTGACATTCATGCCCTACACTGTGCGTTGAACTGGTTATTTACTGTTATCTGTTCTGATGTATTGAGGTGTCCTTTTGTTGGGCCATGACATCTGTTCTGACTAGTTGGTACCTGTATGTAGCAGTGGTTAGATATGTTCCATGTCATTCCTGCCCAGAATCAACATTTAATTTGACGTCTAATAGCTTCATTGGAATCTCAGTATGAAGACAATAAATGTAGGTCTTTTGTGTGGTAAAACAGTTCTTTTCTTCCTTTTGTCCACTAGAAAATACAGAATTGTCCTCCTATTATTTACAAGGCTAGCCATGCATGCATGACTCTAGTCAGAACTGTTGACAGATTAGCCTTTCAGTACATGCATGTCAAATATGCTGGAGGATTGTAAATCTGGGTTTGAATTCTGGCTCTACTCTTACTAAAGTTATGGCTTTGAGTGAGTTATTTAACATCTCTATGTCTCAGCCTCCTCATCTATTGTATGTACAGAATGTCGCTTGTCTGACACATAATAGGTGCCCATCATGTTAGCCACCTTCTCTCTATTGACCTCCTTTTCTCTTTCATTCATCCAAACTTTGGTTTCCTTATCTCAAAAAAGGAAAGGCTTTAGTTTGATCTCTGAAATCTTTAAGAATCTAAAGTTCTGTGATCTGGAATGATCCTCTGATCTTGAAAGAAGTACATTCATTACTTATGGTCAAATATGCAGTATTTTGTAAACACAGTACAACTTCATGAATAACATTGATTAGTCTCAAACACACCTGGCTCTTTCTCACCTTCAGTTCTTGGTGCATCCTGTTCCTCTTGCTTGAAGATCTCTTTCCCCTATGCTTAACTGGTTAACTCCTGCTCATCCTCCAGACCTTATTCTAGAAGTCACTTTCCCAAGGATGAATTCCACAGATGATTTCCAGGAGGCTGATCTGCCAATTCTCTTTGGACTCTACTCATCCTTTCAAAAGAGCCACCATACTACAGCAATCCCCCCACTTACATGTAAATGACAAAATTAGAATCTAATCTCTAATCTCCTAATGTGTTTCTCTTTAAAAAGGCAATGATAATGACTTCTTCTATAGACCCTTCTGGGGATAGGTTTTTGGTTTATTGCAGAGAATGAGGATCGATTTATATTTCATCCTCTCAATGCAAAATGTGGATACAGTTATTAATGGCTAACATGTATAAATCATTCATTACATGCCAGGCACTATGCCAGGCACCACGTATGTATTATTTCATTTACTTCTATCAACTTTAAGAAATAGGTTTATGAGTAAAATAGATTTACAAATGAAGAAATGGCAAATTAAGGAGTTTAAATAAATTTCTTACCATTACATAGATTACTGTGTTTCCTAAATGTCAAGATACCATAGGTTGTAAAAACAAAAACAAAGAACAACAAATGCTCAAAACACTACAGCCAACACACTGTTGGTTTAACGGTAGCTTTTCAGGGAGAGAAGGAAATAAGCCTTACATACACACATTGCTTCTAAGATGATCCTCTTGTCAGATGATCCTCATGTCAGATACATTTGGACTGAGGAGTGTCAGAGGTTGGTTTGAACTCAGGACTGTATAGTTTCAGAACCAATATTTTTACCATTATCTCTTCAGATCCAGAAAATCAGCCCTCAACTACCACAATGCTTGTGAAAGTCTCATGCGGTAAATACAAATTTTATTGGAATTGTGAAAATAGGCCAATGGAAAATAGAAGTGCAAAAACAAAAACAAAAAACCACTGATTAAATTCAAACTTGCCAACAATATTAGATTTACAAACTTTAAAATAAATGCAGGAAATAGAGAATATTTATTATGTACTAGTCACTTTATATAATTTAATTCATTTAATGCTCATAACAATTGTAGAATAAATGTAGTATTATGATCCATATTTAATGAGTCAGAAACTTTGGCATAGAACCTGCCCCAGTTTATATACTAACAAAGTTTGTATTAGATTTAGCTCAGAAATAGTGAAATTGGTAGGAAATTCTACAGTTTCCTAGATTACAGGGATGCAGCAATGTTTTCTGAATAATTGAGTGAAATTAGGTAAGAGAAATATTTGTTGTTGGAGCAGATTTTTAAAATGGGAGTATCTGGTTTGTTGTGGAAATGAGATCCTTTTACATCTATTTTCTACTACATCTTAATTTTGTCAGTTTCAGGTTTGATGGTCATGGTAATTTTAGGAACATGGCCACACAAGAGGCTAAAAGTAATTGCATTGTAATCTTTGGTTACTTGTCTCCATGTACCTAGACTGACAGCAACTTGTGGTCAGGTGCCTATGGTTTGTTCCTGGTTGTATTGGTGGCACATGCAGCCAAGGGGCTCAATAAATACTTGTTGAATGAATGAAGCATGTAAGAAATTGAGCACAAACAATTTTAGATTTAAACAAAGAAAAGGCATATCATGAAGAATGTGGTCTTTTCAGTGGCCACACCCAGCCTCTACAGGGCCTTTCATAAATTAGAAAAAGTGCTCTCTCAGGGTGGATAAATTAGGACAAGCAATCCATTGGGCACATGAGCTCTCCCTGATGTGGCCTAGCCCTGCAAAGAAATTCTTCCAGAGAGCCATGGAGTCCAGCTACACAACTAGAGCATAGATTTCCAAACCCACTTGCTCCCTTAGTCAGGCATGTTTAAACAGTACACAAAATGTACAACTCTATTGGGTGTTCTGGTTTACCTCAACTTTCCCTTGATTTTTTGGGGGGTGGCGAGGTGGGCGGTAGGGCAGGTGTCCTTTTGTCTTTCTTAATCAAGAAAATCCTAGTCTGCCTAGTTTGAAAAGATGTAAAATGATTGCATTCTATTGATTTTTACCTTATTAAACTATGCCAGTCTTTATTTTTCAAAGAAAATGCATTAGGTAGATTAGTTCCTTCTCTCCTTATACTGTAATCTATAAATAATTTTTATAGGATCTTTTCAGATTTTGGAAACCAAAAATATGAGCCCTGAAACTGTATATTTTAGTATTGAAACATTCTTTGAATTTTCTACTCAGTTTCTTGTGCCATTTTTCTTATTTTATATTAGATGAGCCACTAGAAAAAAAATAGCTAAATCCAGACTCTAAAAAATATGAAATTGTTTTTTCTCTTTCAGATATGCGTGCGTGCGCGCGCACACACACGCGCGCGCGCACACACACACACACACACACACACACACACACACACACACAGCCTTTCTGTATTAAGTGGGAACTTAGGGGCAACCTGATTCATAGCAAGAGACATAGGAATTCTGTTGGAATTAGTGGCTTTCTGAACTTCTCTGATTAATTGCAAATGATAATGGTAGTGATAGTTTCTTTTTTTTATTATTTATTTTTTAACAGGGAGAGACACAGCGAGAGAGGGAACACAAGCAGGGAGAGTGGGAGAGGGAGAAACAGGCTCCCCGCTGAGCAGGGAGCCGGATGCGGGGCTGGATCCCAGGATGCTGGGATCGTGCCCTGAGCCAAAGGCAGACGCTTAACGACTGAGCCACCCAGGCGCCCTGTAGTGATAGTTTCTTAAGAAGAGTTTAGTAAAACTTAAATCTTAAAACTTCAGTTCATATCACTTAGACACACACACTGCAAAAATTAAGAAATTAAAACCAACATTCCTTTCTTGAACAATGGAAAGGCCAATTAAAATCCCTTTTTGCCTTGATTATAGCTCTGTCATAGTGTGCCTTTTAAGAGTGATATTTGTATTAATTTTAATAAGGACCACGGAACCGTTTTCAATTTCAGATATATGGGGGAAGAGAATATTTCAATTCAGCTAAAAGTCCTCAGGTTAGAACATTGGTTTCCTGTCCCCTAATGCATTTACAAATGTGGATGGATCTCAATATCTGCTGTAGCTCCCTTTAATCCTCATTTTTTTGTTTTTAATAAGTAGGCTTCATGACCAACTTGGGATTTAAACTCAGGACCCTGAAATCAAGAGTTGCATGCTCTACTGACTGAGCCAGCCAGGTGCCTCCTTCATCTTTTCTTTTATACTGAAGTTTGTCATTCATTAAGCTAATGCAACAAAGTGGAAAGAAGTTTTATGATGGAGAAGAGAACTTGTTCTTTCACTAGCTCTGAGGGTGATTCACTCTGTGTGAGTAGTGTGTGTGAATATGAGCAGGTTCTCTTCTCTCCATTGGTAAACAGGTGCAAGGACAGCTCCGTCAGGTGAACCTTTGTGAGCAATAGTGAAATACAAAGCAACGTGTTTGGAAGAATGCTAATCGTAGTGTTAGGACTGCTAATGCCTACCAATATCAGTTGACCCCTGCCTTATTAGAAACATTAATTCATAGCACCTTTAAAATGATGTGGTTTCCTAACGGCAAGGCATTTTCTTTTCTGGTTCATGTTGGTTTTACTATTGCCTTTACTGTTAAGTAGATGCAACCCTGGATTGGCCTCCAGGTGTAGTAAGAATAGATAATAGAGGATTTGGGTCATCTGGAAAACAGTATTGGGTGGTAATTAAAAGATAAGGGCTTTAGAAACAGGACTTTGAATCACAGCTTTGTATCTAACTGTATGAGCTTGGGCAAGTTGTTAACCTCTCAAAGGCTTGTTTTCTTCTTTTGCAATAGCTCCTGCCTCCAATGGTTATTGTAAGGATTAAATTAAATTAGATAATTCATGTAAAGTATTTAGCATAATGCCTGACACATGTTCAGTTCTTGGTAAGTGGCAGCATTTTCTATTGTTGACATGTGATCCAGAAGAATCCTTCTTGGTCTGAAATGCCTTTCATATAGGTTGATTTATAAATCCTAGCAATACTACAATAAAATAAAACTCTGGAGGTTTTTGAATTTGTGCAAAGCAGAATATACTGCCAAGAGTAGTTATCAAAGCAAAATATATTGCCAAGAGTAGTTATCAAGTCAGCCTTAATATACCCTAAATTGTTTCCAATGAACTGGACTAAATGTATACTATAAATAAAAATAATAATGAGAATGCTTATAAAATAATATTAATGTTTTCTATTCAATGCAAACTTTATTTGCCAGGCATTTTATATATAATTTTAAGTACTTATAACAAATGACACAAATTAAATGCAAATCAAAACCACAGTGAGATATCACCTTATACCTGTCAAAATGGCTAGATTCAAAAAGACAAGAAATAATAAATATTGGTGAGGATGTCAAGAAAAAGGAACCCTCCTGCACTGTTGCTGAGAATGCAGATTGGTGCAGCCACTGTATGGAAAACAGTATGGAGGTTCCTCAATAATTAAAAATGGAATTACCATATGACCTGGTAATTCCACTACTGGGTATTTACCCAAAGAAAACAAAAATACTAGTTAAAAAAGATATATGCATCCTGGTATTCACTGCAGCATTATTTACAATAGCCAAGATATGGGAGCAATCCAAATGTCTGTCGATAGATGAATGGATAAAGAAGATGTGGTGTATATACACAGTGAAATATTACTCAGCCATAAAAAGAATGAAATCTTTCCATTTGCAACAATTTGGGTGGACCTAGAAGATATAATGCTAAGTAAAATAAGTCAAAGACAAATACCATATGATTTCACTCATATATGGAATTTAAGAAACAAAACAAAGAAAGAAAAAAGAGGCAAATGAAAAAACAGACTTTTAAATATAGAGAACAAACTGGTGGTTGCCAGAGAGGAGGTAGTTGGGAAGATGGGTGAAATAGATGAAGAGATTAAGAGTACACTTATCATGATGAGCATGGAGTAAACTAACATAACATTGAATATTAATTATACCTCAATAAAAATATATATATATAATTTTAAGTATTTATAACAATGGCATAAATTAAGTATCAATTTTCATATTTTATAGATGAAGCAGAGTCTCAGAGAGATTAAGGAACATCTCAAAGACTGCACAGCTAGTGAATAGAAGATCAGGGATTCAAAACTAGGTTTATTTTACTTCAGAGCCTTTGTTCTTTCTGATATACCTGCTGAAGTTCAGAGACTATGCCAAGTGGTCTACTCAATTTATCCTTCTGGTGACATGCAGTGAAAATCAACAGGTGACTTTGTCTCCTTAGTGAATATCAAATATTTTGCTGCCGATTTCACAACCTCTGAGAGAATCCTACATTCTCTTTTTGCTAGAATCCAGAATCCCTTTAGCTGATTAAATTATTTCCATTGATGTGGATTTCAATTCAATCTAATAGCAACAAGGCACTGTCTTGACAAAGGATGTGCTATTGTTAGGTGTTTTTCTGAGAGGCAATTCTTTCATAACTTTTTCAGTCTGATGAAGCTAGAATAGCATTATTAACATCTGTCCAGTCCATGGCAAAGAAAAGTTTTAATAGGGAATGGTTTTCCTTCTAGTCGATCTTTTCATGAGATTTACAAAATGATTTCATGAGATTTACAAAAGAATCAGTACAGTATTAAGAGAACAAATCAGTGTTACAAAGACCAAAGATGAATAAAACATAGGTAACTAGGAGGGAGAGACAGGGCTATAACCTAATAATAAAGTTAAAGGTACCAGGAGAGATAAATGTGTACAATATAGTAGAGGAACCAAGGGGAGGAATGATCTGGTTCATATATGTGAATCCAGGAACTTCTTCAAATAATTGAAAATCATTGAACTGAATATTGAATGTTGGCTATGTGCTTCCAAATGATGAAGGAGAGGAAGGGAGTGTGCAGGGAAGCTAATGGTAAAGTAAAGCATCAGACAACTTGGTGATCTATAGAAATGATCCAAGAGGAACACAAACAGAAAGTAAGCAAAATGGTAGACCTATATCCAGCCATATCAGCAATTACCTTAAAAGTCAATGAACTAAACCTGTCTTGTCTAATATGACTGCTACTACCATATGTAGCTATTTAAATTTAAGTTAATTAAAATGAAATATAATTATAAATTCAGTTTCTCAGTTACACTGGCCACATTTCAAGGGCTTAATAGCCACATGTGAATAGTGGCTTTCATATTGGATGGTGTAGATGTGGAACATTTCCATCATCACAGAAAGTTCTACTAGACAATGTTGGACACAGGAAAGGTCAAATGGATTAAAAAAAGAAGCCAGATGCAATTATATATTGTCTGCAAGAGATACATTTTAAATATAAGGATATAGAAAGATATACCATACAAATGTCATATAAAACAGACTTCAGGATAAAGAGTATTATTAGAGATAAATAGGAATATTTCATAATTAGAAAAGAATCACTTCAACAGGAAACCATAGCAAATACAGATATTAATACCCCTGTGTAGTATTTTCCCTGACACCGACTAATTCTCCAATGTTCTGACACCAAGTGGGTGTCCTACAATTCAATTCAATTGAATTCTGATACTACTTGGACTGAGTTAAGGGCTGAGTCCCTCAATCCTATACTCACTTCAGACACCTGTCACAAATGCGATCCCCAGGAGACCTACACTCCTGCTATCCTGACTACAAGGTATGAGGTTTGTACAACCTTCCCTCTGATTCAATAATTCACTAAAATGAATTATGGTACTCAGGAAAGCACTTAACAATTATGGGTTTATTATACAGGATACATCTCAGGAAAGACAAATGGAAGCAATGTTTAGGGCAAGGTATAGGGGGAAGGTGTGCAAAGCTTAATGCCGTCTTTGGGCATGCCACCCTCCCAGCACCTTGATGTGTTCACCAACCCAGAAGTTCCCCAAACCCAGTTTTTTAATGAAAATTTTATTATGTAAGCACAATTGATTAGATCATTGGCCATTGGTGATTGACCCAATCTCCAGTTCCTCTCTCCGTCTAATCACTTGGTTGGCTATTCTGGTGGCCAGTCCCAATTCTGAAGCTACCTAGGTCCCTGCCACATCTATCTCATAAGCATACAAAAGATGGTGAATTCCAGACGTTTTAGGAGTTCTGTGCCAGGAACCAGAGACAAAGACCAAATATTTCTATTCTACTACACCACCATGGCTCATTATAGAACCTCCAAACCTGTGAAGCAAAATCGACAGAATTAAATGGAGAAACAGATTCCACAATCATATCTGGAGATTTCAGTACTTCTCTCTCACTAATTGAGAAGTGACTAGACAAAAGAGTCAGTAAAGACATAGACGATGTGAACAACACCACCAACCATCAGAACATAACTGATATTTATAGAATGCTACACCCAGCAGCTACAAACTATGTATTTTTTAAAAATGTACATGGTAATAATGGTAGGCTATAATAATGGTAGCCTCAATAAATCAGAAAGGATTAAAACTGTACAAAGTATGTTTTCCTAACCAGAACAATTAAACTGGAAATTGAAAACCTCAAATTTTAGAAATTAAACAAATTTTAAATAATCTGCAGATCAGAGAAGTAGTAAGATAAATTAGAAAATATTTCAAACTGATAACAAAATGACAACATATCACACTTTGTGAGATGCAGCAAAAGCAGCACTTAGAAATTTAATCTTTAAATGTTTTTTTTAGGAAAGAAGAAAGGTCTAAAATCAAAGTTCTAAGGTTTCATCTTAAGAAGGTTGAAAATGAAAAGCAAAGTGAGGTGGAAATAAATAGAGGGAAAGAAATGATAATAGAAATCAGTGAAATTAAAGAAAAACAACCGAGAAATTTAACAAAGCCAAGACTCGGAGCGGTAGAAGCTGAGTGGTCCAGGGATGCCATCGTGAGGGTGACTGGGCTGAGGGGACAGGGTGTCATTGGGTCATGTGGTCATGCGAAGGGTTTTGTCGCCACTCTTGTTTTACCGTAGTGTTTTGAGGCATGTATTATTTTTTTTAACAGCATTTTGAAATTTAAAATTTGAGTATAATCTTATCTTGCTCAAAATAAAGTAAATGCCTGCCACTTTTCTATGCCTCCAATTTCTCTCTTTCCCCTTCAGCACTGTTGACAAAAACCTCTTCCTCATTTTTCATTGCCATTATCTTTGCTGGTTCACAGCAATATACAGATGCGTGTGGATTCCATTCAAGATGTAGGGCCTGGGGCACCTGAGTGGCTCAGTTGATTAAGCGTCTGAGTCTGACTTCAGCTCAGGCCACGATGTCACGGTCATGATGTCATGGTCCTGGGATTGAGCTCCACGCTCAGCCAGGATTCTGCTTCTCCCTTTCCCTCTCTCTCTGCCCCTCCCCCTGCTCCTACACACTCACTCACTCTCTCAAATAAATAAAATCTTAAAAAAAAAAAAAGATGTAGTGCCGGCAAAGCTGCATTTGGTCTTAGTATAGGGTCTCCAGGAGAGTACTGTCTGGAAGAGAGGGCTACATGTTCTTTCTTCCATTTAACATGCTATTGAAATTTGCAAATGCTGTGTACTTTTGTAAGAATGTTAAGTTACAATTTGGGCTATGGAAAATGACAATTTGATCAATGAATATTTGGTGTTAGTTTTCATTAGAATTTGGATTTTTTTGTTTAGTTTCTTTTCTTAAGTGACAGTCATAAGACTCAATAAAAGTTTGAATAGTTTGGGGCACCTGGTTGGCTCGGGTTAAGCATAGGACTCTTGATTTCTGCTCAGGTTATGATCTCAGGGTCATGAGATCAAGCCCTGTGTTGGGCTCTGTGCTGGATGTGGAGCCTGCTTAAGATTCTCTCTCTCCCTCTCCCTTGGCAACCCCCTCCACCCACCTCCTGCTCGTGCTGGCTCACTCTCTCTCTCTCTCAAAAAAGTTTTGAATAGCTTATGCATAAGCAATTGCATTTTATTATATGATTTCACCATAACATACTTTTGCTTCATTGTGTCTTTTCTCCCTCCCTCCTTCCTTCCTTCCTTCCCTCCCTTCCTTCCTTTCTCTTTCTTCCCTTTCTTTCTTCCTTCCTTCCTCCCTCCCTCCCTTCCTCTTTCTTTCTTTCTTTCTTTCTTTCTTTCTTTCTTTCTTTCTTTCTTTCTTTCTTTCTTTCTCTCTCTCTCTTTCTCTCTCTCCTTTCTTTCTTTCTTTCTTTCTTTCTTTCTTTCTTTCTTTCTTTCTTTCTTTCTTTCTTTCTTTCTTTCTTTCTTTCTTTCTTTCTCTCTCTCTCTCTCTCTTTCTTTCTTTCTTTCTTTCTTTCTTTCTTTCTCTCTTGTCAAATAAGAAACAAACACCCCTCCCCCAAAGTGTTTAAAGGAGATTTGTGACATCTACTGAAAAGTAGAAAATATAGAACTTGTTATCTGGAAATTTGTGATATATATGGATTTAGCTATGCCATAGGACTAATATTGTCCTCTGAAGCTAACTACAGTCAATAAAAAAAGCCTCATCTAAGATGATTTTTTTGTTCAGTCCACAAATACCAGCATTATCGAAGGGCTCCACTTTGTAGAGGTGCATGGAGAGAGCCAAAAGAATATGTCTTTGAGTCAGACAGACGTGGTTTCAAATACAAGCTGTGCCACCTAGTATTTCTGTAATCTTGATTGTGTCCCTTGAGGGGTTTGAATGTCAATATTTTTAATGCCTACTTCACAAGGTTACACTGTGCTTTAGAGGAAATAATGCATGTAAAGTGCTGGCACATAGAGGTCTTCTGTGTTCTTCCCTCCTTGACCTGTAATACAATAAACTCTGAGTGACTAGTAGCGTTTGCATTTTCAGAGAGCCAGTGTGGCAGACTGGAAGGAGAAGGCTTTTGAAGCACAGACTAAGCCTTACTCTCCTTTGCCGTTCATTGGCCATGTGACTTGAGACTAATTACTTAACCTCTTTGAATTTCTGTTTCCCCTTGTATAAGAAAAGAAAAATAAGATTGTATCTGTAGACATGTGATGGTTAAAGGAGTTACATAAACATTTAGCACAGTGCCTGGCATAATTAATGCTCAATTAAGAGTAACTTCCAAAAAAAAGAGAGGACTTCACTTCTATCCTTTTTGTGCTATTACAATTTTTTTTTTTAATTAAGGTTTTCTTTCAAAACGTCTTCGATTTTCACTGCGTTCTAATGATCAAAACCCGCAGGGGGTGCCTGGCTGGCTCAGTCCATAAAGAATGCGACTCTTGATCTCAGGGTCATTAGTTCAAGCCCCACGTTGAGTGTAGAGACTACTTAAAAAAAAAAAAAACAACCCTCAGGGTTGCAATCAGCAATGTTAGAGCTCAGATCAATTTCTGGTTCAAATACTGGATATTTAATTTTATCTCTGCTTCTGTTTATGAGGGCTAGAGAAGCCAATCTCACTGTTCCACATGCTGCAGAGCAAAAAGATGCTCTTGAGCTCAGTGGAGGTTATTTTTCATAGCTCCAAGAACCTAATCTTTATGATTGATGACTGTTGTTTTAAGATAAATAAAAAGTCCCATCCGAAGAATTCATATCTCAGATTATTGATTTCTATTGAAATTGCCTACCTTTCAGTGCAACAGAGTATATATATGATCAGGGAGGTAAAGAGCAATACTTATTTGATTAAAATTTCTTCAGCTTGATTTTCTTGTTGCTAGTGGCAACCAACAAAAGAATAGATCTAAAATGATAGGTAACAACCACAATGATTACAGTCTATATTTTTGTCTTTACCCAGTTGTGATTTTAAAATAGCTTTTCTAGTGCTTATAGTCACAAAAATGATCACTATATATACCACCTTAGATCTATTGACAAATCACACCTACCTAAACAACCCTATTCACTAATGAACCTCTTGCCAGGGCTTGGAGAGTCAACCCCAGGCCACATGTGCCATTGCTACACTAACGCTGTAAGGAAGATGATACTATTTACATTACAGGAATTATTTCCCAAAGTGCATTTCCTATTAACCACTATGTTTGGATCAGCATAACATTATGTGTTGCAGCAGCATTTACACAGTTTGTATCTTTTTGGAAAATAGTATCACTTCCTAAAAACAAAACAAAACAACTTCATATAATGTATTTAAGAATTTGGAGATTCTGGTATAGAATATACTGGTCTCCAAAGGTGACTAAAAATATACCCTTGGCAGATCTGCTCATAATCCAGTGAAATTCTATTAGAATCCTTTCCAAGGACAAAAGGACATCTTTGTATGCAGGAAAACACTAACTTTACAAAAGCAAGGCACAGCTTAGGGATGTTTGTTGGACCTTCCAAAATTGAACCTCACATACAGGAAAAAAAAAAACACTAGAGCAGTTCATGACATAATATAGTTTCACTCTTCCTCCAATCATTTTGTTCATTTGCAAGCCAATGGAGAGAATCTTCTAGTACATGATTTGATCTCAGCTTGCAATGATGCTATCTCTCTGACTCTTGGAGTGTCACATTCACATGGACAGGACTTGCAGGGGAGTGCCTTTATCAAACTTACAATAAGACTTCTGCTGGATGGGAAGCCTCTTTGGTGAAAATCTTGTGTGCTAAGTTATGTTTCTTGAGACCACGAAAGGTCCCCCATTCATTGCACGTTAAAGGGCAGGACACCCTGAGGAGGAACACTTTAGCCTGCTAACAGTTACAGCACAGTAGAGGATGGAGTTGGGGAGCAGAGCATTTTCTAATCAGCTGGGAATTAATGGAGCCCTTACTCCTGATGAGGGGTGACCCTTGGCAGCAAGACACAACACAGGAAGTATAATGCAGAGAGAGACTCTGAGCTGAGCAAGGCCAGAGGGCAGGGGAGGAAGCCAAGCAGTGGTGTGAGAGGATCAAAAACATTTTTTTTAAAGATTTTATTTATTTATTTGACAGAGAGAGACACAGCGAGAGAGGGAACACAAGCAGGGGGAGTGGGAGAGGGAGAAGCAGGCTTCCTGCGGAGCAGGGAGCCCGATGCAGGGCTTGATCCTAGGACCCTGGGATCATGACCTGAGCCAAAGGCAGACGCTTAACAACTGAGCTACCCAAGTGCCCCAAGAGGATCAAAAACATTTTGTCCACTTCAAAAAATCTCCTAAGCCTGGCACTCAAGATCATTTCTAATTGGAAAAAAAAAAAAAAAACTACTCTTAAAAAAAGTTTGATCTAGCCAAAGTCATGAGATACAAGTGACAGTTCCCTGTTTGCCTTTCTTCTAAATCTGTACAGTGATGCAACACTGCTTATCTTCTTGCTTAAATTTGCTGCAGGCAATGAAGATCTGACCTTCCTGGCTCTAAGCCGGAGCTGGCTCTGAGTGAGTGTTGCCAGGGTGAAGGTTGGAGTACTGAAGAAGTGATGAGTAAGCTGTTAATCTTAACTCTGCTTGCCTTCCCCATGCTCACGCAAACTGGAATGGATTGGAGCCCTCCTTGTTTCTAGGGCTCACTGGGGGATACTATTTATTAAATTAGAAAACAGCTTTGTCTCTGGGAAGAAGAATTTGGCTGCAGTCCTGATCATCAGGCCTTCATCCACTCACTGAGTGTGTGCACTTCTGTGGCACCTCCGTGGCACTCCCCGCGGCACTGGTGGTGCCTTGTGCACACACCCAAGTCTCACTCCATGAAGGTCACATGAGAATATGCTCTCTAGTTTGGTAATTCCCAGCATCGGTGATGTTCAATCCCATTCAGTCACATTTGTATTCATTAATTTGAAGCTCTTTCCATTTTCTCTTTGTGCTTGGGAGATCCCACACTCACTGTTTTGCCTGAATTTTCTCAACTTGTCTGCTTCTGACATTTCTCTTCTCAGTAGCTCATTTCTACAAAATCCCCCGAATTTTGAATTTTTGAGAAACCCTAGTGTTTTTGTGAACTTGCTGTATTAGAATCCTCCTTCTTTTCTCCCTTCCTTCCTTCCCTCATTGTCTTCCTGTAGGTATAAATTGTGCAGTAATTCTTTCAATGTGAAAATTGCAATATTTGGACCAGAGTTCTTGTTGCTGCTACAATCACAAATTTAGTGACTTAATATAATTTTATTTTCTACATTTCTGGAGGTCAGAAGGCTGGAATGGCCTCATTGGGTTAAAACCAACGTGTCATCAGGGCTGTGTTACTTTTAGAAACTCTAGGAGAAACCTGCTCCTTGCTGGTTCCCCCTTCTACAGTCTGCTTGCATTCCTTCTGTGGTGGCCTCTTCCATCATCAAAGACAGCAGTGGCCAATCAAGTCTTTCACGCTCATCACTGACTTTATTTCCCTCCTCATAGCTCCTTCTCTGACTCTTACACTCTTGCCCCCCTCTTTTCATTTATAAGGGTCCTTTACATTGGGCTCACCCAGATAATCCAGGATAATCTCCCCATCTCAAAATCCTTGATTTAATCACATCTTCAAAATCTTTTTTTCCATGTAAAACAGTATATTCACAGATTCTAGGAATTAAGATATGAATATATTGGGTGGGGTGGGGGAAGGTTATTATTCTGCTTACTATAGCCCTAATGAGCTCTTAAAAATAAAATAAGGTTGTTTATTCCTTTCAGGTTGAAAGGATAGCTGCATCTAACCTAGATTCTGAATCTCCAAATCTTGGCCCAAATGCTTGCTCATCTTCTCTGCCTTAAGTCCAGTAGAACAGTATCAGATGTAATACTTTCATGGAAGAGTATATTCCATTTTAGACCAGAATGAATCCTTTATGTATGTAGGTAATACACATTTTAGTGAGCTGAAAATGAGCTTGACTCTGCAAAATGTCACCTTATATTTTGGCACTTTTACAACTAGTTTCAAACACTTGATCATTTTAGTAATAGTATATGAATACTATTTTGTGTGCTATAATATTTCCCAACTTTTGTCCTTATGTTTTTGTACTTCGTTTTCTTCTTTTTCCAAGAAAATTAGATGAAAATGCTATAATATTTTCTTGGAAATAAAAAGATATGACCTGTAATGACTGCAATGATATAATTACCATTATTCTATTGTAGTGAATTTTAGACCAGGATGATTTATAAGATATAGTAAAAGCATCAATAAACATCATTTAGTCTGCCAGTCCTGTGTGTTCATGGGAATTAAATGACACTCCTATTCTTGAAGAATCCATAGTTTACTAGGAGAAAGAGATCATGCACAGAAGAGAGAACTGGCAACCTGTGGGAGCAAGACTCATACTAGAAAATTAAATAAGGTGATTCAAATTTTGTTAGTAGAGGACATTCAGACTATAAACATGCAAGCAAAGGTATTTCCTTGGAAATTGGAGGTAAATGTCACTTTCTTAAGTTTGTATTTGGAACAAAGGAGGTTAGCAATTACAATACATGTTGAAATAAAATTTCTAATTTGAAACATCTTTATATTTATTTACATATTTATTCTTGATGTTGTATTAAAAGATTTGATATTAATGAATAGGAAACAATGTACAGAACATTAAAATGGGTATTTCAGAGATTAGAAAAGAAAAGCAATTAAAATATGTATCTTTCTTGTTGGGATTTTTGTTTATAAAATACCATTGAGTATCTATCTCCCAAAGGAATACAGAGGACATAGGTTTGTGGAGGAAGAGTAAGAACAACATAGTTATTACTCCTGATGAATGGGGATGACAGGCAGGTCCATAACATTAATTTAATACAAAAATAATATAAATGATTAAATCTTAGAGACACATATACAATTACCTATGGTAGTGTGGAGATAATTACATTAAGAATTAGTTGTTAGGAAAGACGAAAGATTAAGAGACTAAGAGTTATTCTTGAGTAACTGCCAAAAATGCCCATATTAAGAAAAAAAATCTTCTTTAAAAGTATTTTGTACCCTTGAATCCCTTTGATGTAGCTTTAGTATATTCATTCAGGAGAAGATACAACTAGATTTGTGACAAGACCATGTGATCATCTTCTCTTGCTTTTGTCTACCTATCCTGAGTTGCCTTAGATTGTAGCTTTGGGAAAAATCTTATTTGATCAATGTAGCGTTGCATTTCCTAGTTCAAAGGATCAAAAATTTACTCTGCATGTATGTGGCTGCAATTGGGTTGAGGTCACATTAAATATGGTTATAATGACTGGGGCCGGTTGGCTGGCACAAATGAGGATGATTGAGAATCACTATCTTGTGTCATGAGATCTGCATCCACTTGCCACCGTTTGCCAAATGATGCTTTATCCCCCTTGGAATTGTGCTTGGTGGTTTTGGGTGAACAATATAATTCAATAATAGTAATTCTAATCTTGTTGGTAGATGGCTAATCAGCTTTTATGTCTATATGACACCACAATAACCCTATTGTTGTTTTAATTGCTTGAATTTGTTATTTTGGCTATATAACATCTTTAGAGTGAAAGTCACAATACATGCTGAATAGGACTGTAAGGAAATTTTAGGTGAAATTTCCTTTGGAAATGAAGACCACTGTGATGAACTGAAGGGACCATGGAATACTACTATGCTGTGGCTCTGAGGTCTGCAGGAGCCCTGTGGTGGCCTATAGAAGCAGGGAGAATGATGGCTCAGCATAACTAGGTCTCTGAGTATTTTAAGACATGAACGTCTGAATGACAGGAACCCAGTAATATCAAATACCATTCCCTAGGAAGAGAGGTGGGCTAAGTCTTTGCAGTTTGGGTAATATATAAACTGAGTCAGAGATGCCAAAAGATTTTTAAAAGATTTTAAAGATTATTTTTCAAATTAAAAAAATCCAAAAAAGATTTTGTATACTTAAAAACATACATTGTATACAAAAAAAAAAAAACATTTCCAAGTTAGAAACAATTTTTGCTTTAAAAAATAGGCTTGGGGCGCCTGGGTGGCTCAGTCAATTAAGCATCCGACTTGTGATTTTGGCTGAAGTCATGATCTCAGGGTTGTGAGATGGAGCCCTGCGTGGGACTCTGTGCTCTGCTTGGGATTCTCTCTCTCTCCCTTTCCCTTTGCCCCTCCCCCTGCTTTGTGGGTGGGCATTCTCTCTATCAATAAATAAATAAAATCTTTAAAAAAAAGACTTAAATAATAGCCTCAATTGTTTATTAAGTTGATCTTTCTCATTTCAGAAACTTATTTCCAAGGCAAGGTCCTGTATTTGATATTGTTTGTTCCCCAGAGAATTAAAGGCTTGAAGGACACTAGGGCCAAGAGCGTATGGCTGACACAAAGAGGCAGCTAAGGCCATTCGAAATTCCCTCTTGTGAGAAAGTGGTTTGGGCCTCCATTGTCCAGATTAGCTGTCTATTTACTAGAGTATCATTCAGTTTCCTCCTCCTTCTGCCTGGGTCCACTATCAGCATGACAGAACTAGAATGACTGTAAATCTGACCAGTGATTTATTGTGGCCAGTCCATAAACTTGAGGAGCGACAGGAGCATGGGAATGTCAGTGCCTTTGCCATGCAAGGTGAGCTCTGTGTTTTGCCATAACTGAGTTCTGTGAACTCTGGCCATATCACATTATTCTTCATGATAGAGAGCTACCCTTAGACACTGAACTTTCCTTGGAAGGGATTATATAGTCAAAACTGTGTGGAGCTTTTATGTGTGTGGTGTTAAAAATTTAGTGTATAAAACTATCCATTGTTAAGGGAAGACTGGCATGTTAGAAGCACAAACTGATGCTCATTTAGGCATATTGCTTTAAGTGTTGTAAGGCATTAATGCAAGCATTTTGTAGAAATGTTATGTTTTTGCTTAAAAGACTTGGGGCAATTGATGTGCTTCAGCAACCTTTGGTTTTATGTATCCCTCCCTTTTTTTTTGAATTTTATTTTATTTTTTTATAATTTTTCTATTTAAATTCAATTAACATATAGTGTATTATCAGTTTCAGAGGCAGAGTTCAGTGATTCATCAGTCTTACATAACACCCAGTGCTCATTACATCACATGCCCTCCTTAATGTCCATCACTCAGTTACCTCATCCCCCAACCCACCCTCTCCTCTAGCAACCCTCAGTCTGTTTCCTATGATTAAGAGTCTCTTAAGGTTTGTCTCCCTCTCTGATTTCGTCTTGTTTTATTTTCCCCTCCTTTCCCCTAGGATCCTCTATTTTGTTTCTTAAGTTCCACATATGAGTGAGATCATATGGTAATTGTCCTTCCCTTTACCCGACTCTCCTGGCTACTTGGCTCTGCATCCTCTTCCAGCACTTCTGTACTAGAGTGAGCCTGTGGGTGCAGCACTTCCTCTGGGTTTCCATATAAACGGCAATTAGATTGGAGTTTGGGTTTTGTAAGATATACAATTTCTCCTTTTTATTTTATTGCATTGGAGAAATAAGGATAATATTTACCTTGCATATTTATTTTAATAATGATCATAAACATATGTAAAGTGCTCAGGAAACTAACTAGAAAGTATGTTCATCCAGGAAATGTCTGTGGTTTTTATTTGTTTCCCTTTAGTGTGGATATTCAAGAAATGTTGCCAAATAAGAGACTGCTCAGATACAAACACAAGAGCACATGCTGAAACTGCCTTTGAAAATGCACCCAGCTGGCTGCTCTAGACAAACTCTTAGGAAGAAAGCCTTCCTCATCTAATTCATAAATGGGAAGTGGGATTGCCAGGTCTAACTGGCTTGTTTATTTATTTATTTTTTGTTTGATTAAACTATGTATTGCTGAATAACTGTGACAACATTAAGAAGAAGGTGTACTAGGAAAGTGAGGGATGACCTTTCACGAAGCAGTGTTATAACCATCTCTATATGTGGAAGAACCTAGAGATGATTCCATACAGGAAACACTCTGTATGGGTGGCGTGGTCTCTGGCAAGCAGCTGATAATCGGCAAGTATGTGTGTGTGTACCAACTTGACTGGTGTGTGTGTGTGTGTGTGTGTGTGTGTGTGTGTGTGTGTGTGTGTGTGTGTGTGTGTGTGTGTGTGTCTGTCTCACATGAATATATCCTATATTATGGCTGTCTCTCTCCATATATACAGGGGAAAGCATGAAACAATGTGGAAGTAGGCAACCATCAGTTTGCTCTTTGTATTTATAAGACCTGATTCTGCTTTTTCTTTGTTTGCTTATTTGTGTGTTTTGTTTTTTAGATTCCACATGAGTGAAGTCACATGGTGTTTGTCTTTCTCAGGGGAGGAGGACGGGGGGATGGGCAAAAATGGGTGAAGAGGCCCTCTTCCGCGGCGGCGAGCAGAGCAATCCGGCAGTCCCCCGCGCTCGCGCGCTCAGGGACGGCAAGGGTCGCGGTGCGCCTGCGCCTGGGCGGGAGCGGAGGGGGCGGCCAGGGGGGCGCCTTAGACACCCGGCCTTTCCTTTAGTTTTTCCCTTTCTCGCCCCCGCGGAGGCTTTCTGGAAGGGGCCTGCGCGGGGGACCTGGAGCTGAAGTGGCCGAGCTGTCGGGAGGGTCCTGAGTGAGCGCTTCGAGGACCCAAGATCGTCTAAAACCACAGGGAAAATGGTGGAAAATTCACCGTCGCCATTGCCAGAAAGAGCGATTTATGGCTTTGTTCTTTTCTTAAGCTCCCAATTTGGCTTCATCCTGTATCTCATGTGGGCATTTATTCCTGAATCTTGGCTAAACTCCTTAGGATTAACCTATTGGCCTCAAAAATACTGGACAATTGCATTGCCCGTCTACTTCCTCATTACTATAGTAATTGGTTATGTACTCTTATTTGGAATAAACATGATGAGTACCTCTCCACTCAACTCCATTCATACAATCACAGATAACTATGCTAAAAATCAACAGCAGAAGAAATACCAAGAAGAGGCCATCCCAGCATTAAGAGATATTCCTATTAGTGAAGTAAACCAAATGTTCTTCCTGGCAACTAAATAACTTTATGCCAAAAACTAAATTGTATGGAGACTAACACCGAGCATTTACTATAATTTTTTATATAATAATTTTGACCATAATTATTTTGACTCTCTCTCGTACCCAATATTGAAATGTAAACAAAGTAAGTTGATTCTTTTAGATTAAGTTATATTAATATTATAAAAGTTCTTGAGTATTAGTTATTAATGAAGAGAATAAATAAAATACTGCATTACCATATAGCAGACTTGTTAAAAAAATAAGTATCAGTAAAAACAAGAAGTCCCTCCAAAAAAAAAAAATGGGTGAAGAGTAGTGGGCCTCCAGTTATGGAATAAATAAGTCATGGGAATAAAAGCCACAGCATAGAGGATATAGTCAATGATATTGTGATAGCGTTGTAATGGGCAGACATGGCGGCTGCACTTGTGGTGAGCACAGCATAACATATAGAGAAGTTGAATTACTGTGTTGTACACCTGAACCTAACATAACATTGTGTGTCAACTATACTCAAATTCAAAAAAAGACAAAAAGGAAAACAAAATAAAGAAAGATGTGAACATAAATGCTGATTTTTGTTTATCTATCTATCCATCTATTATCAACATTTAATTTCATGCTCTTTATGCTCTCCCCAGCATATCAGGGCTAGAAGCCTGAGAACCCTGTTTTCCAGACTCCTTTGCTTTTGGTTCTGCTTATAATTTATGTTCTGTCAATGAAATGATCTCATGCAAGATCCTGACGGTAAAATATAGGCTCAGTGAAACCATATATGAAAAAAATAAGAATTCCTTTGCAATTACAAATAATAATTTTCCTAGTTTATTGGTTTTGTAAGTTTGGAATTGTGATCAGAGAACTTTCCCCCTTTACAGCAAGAAAGAGCTATTCAGCTTTCACTGCAATGATTGAATCCTTTATTAGAAAAAAAAGGGGAATGAATTTTTTTTCTTTTAGCTGACTTTTAATGTGACATTGTTTGAGAGACTGAGCACAAAATTTTTAAACAGATGACAAGGCTGTCACCTTTGAGTGGCATAAATTTAGTGGCAACAGTAGAGTTTTTATTATGATTTCTTTAAAGTATGAACCCCCAAAGTTATTCCTCTATGCCTTCATGATGAAATTACATTGAGTGGCAACGTTTAAAACAGTGATTGGGAGAAAGGTGAGTATGAGGAAGGCAGTATAATTTTCATCTAAGGAAATAGCGCTAGACTTGTGGGAAGGTAATTGTATGTATTACTGAGCAATGTGATGATCCTCCCATGTGAAAAGTTCATCTCCAAGAAGCATTCAGTCAGGTGAGCTATCAACTAGATCTGGCCTTTGATAAACACATCCACTTTAATAGCAGTCCCTGAGATGAAAGGTTTGGATTCTTTCAAGGAATCACAAATTCATGGCATTCAATCTCGGCAGCCTGAAAATATGAAATAAAAACTCTAGCATGCTGCCTTGAAAACCCTCAAATTATACTGGAATCCTACTTTCAGACATAAAAGGAAGACATACATAGGACATAGCATGTTATTAATTAATTCATCTCTCTTTCTTTTATATATCTTTTATTTATTTATTTGAAAGAGAAAGAGAGAAAGAATACAAGCAGGGGGAGCAGCAGAGGGAGAGGGAGAAGCAGGCTCTCCTCTGAGCAGGGAGCCCGTTGTGGGACTCGATGCCAGGACCCTGGGATCATGACCTGAGCAGAAGGCAGACGCTTAACCGCCTGAGCCATCCAGGCATCCCAATTCATCTCTCTCCTTACCCCTAAAATGATTTTAAGCAACTGGCTATGATAGGAAAGTAATGCTTCTTGGCCTGGTGTAGAATGAGGAATTGCCCAAGATGATCCCTAAGGTTTCTTCCATACTACACCCTTTATGAGAAAATCTGGGGAGTCTGTCCTTCAAAACTTCATTACAAGGGACCATAAGGTGAAGTCTTAATAATAAACCTCCTTATGTGGTATTTAAGATAGACCTAACTTTATTTTAGAATCTACCTGGTATTTGGACTGTTGTGATTCTGAAGCTTACATGTATTCACAGTGTTGTTGTAAACTTAATTCCCTTGAAAGTTAGAAGACAAGGATTTATTCTCTGTTCTTGTTACTAACTTGGTGAATTTGGCAAATGCTTGTTACCTTTCAGTGGTGCAAATTTAGTAACAGCAGGAGAATGTCTTATTACAATCCTTATATTACATGAATTCTAAAACTAAGTTTGGCGATTTGGAGGAAAGGTAGTTAGGAGGACATTTTACTTTTCATCTAATGAAACAACATTTAACTTGCGAAAGGTAATTGTAATATTATTGGAAAAAGTGGAGTTTCTTCTCTGACTAAATAGACTTCCTTTTGAAGCAAAGGGTGTCAGTTTTATCCTGTTGGGAAATTTTTCTAGCCAATATTTTATGTGTTTTAAAAAAAGAGTTTAAGCAACATAATTCACAATAACCAAAAGGTAGAAGTAACTCAAGTGTCCATCAACAGCTGAATGAAGGAACAAATGTGATATATACATAAGTGGACTATTAGCCTTAGAAAGGAAGGAAATTCTGACACTTGCTGCAATGTGAGTGAAACTTGAGGACATTATGCTAAGTGAAAGAAGCCAGTCACAAAAGGACAAATATTGTATGATTTCACTTATGCAAAGTACCTGGAATAGTCCGATTCATAGAAACAGAAAGTAGAATGATGCCTGTCAACGGCTGGAGGAGAGGGACATGGGGAATTAGTGTTTAATGGGGACAGAGCATCAGTTTGGGAAGATGAAAAAGTTCTGGAGATGGATAGTGGTGAAGGTTGGGTAACAGTGTGAATGTACTGAAATCTATAATACTGTAAACTTAACAATGGTTAAAACGGTAAATTTTATATTATGACTCTTTTAACCCAATTAAAAAAATAAATTTAAAAAGAAAGTTTAAAATGACTTCAACTGCATCTTCCCGTTTATCCCTTTTCCTAATTTAAGAGGGAAATAAGTCCTGTTTCTCCAAAATTCTGTGTCCCAGCTGCTTTAAGGCTGAATAAAATGTCACCAGTGGTTTTTTGCCTCTTTTAAGATGTCTTGTTTGGTAGGCCATCAGCTTTGAGACACATCTTTGTGGCTTTGAATTCAGATAAAATAGAGTTGTCTCTAAGTTGCATCTTGTGGTTGTTTTACAATTAAAAACATGGAAGGTAAATTAAGAAAAATAATGTTACCATCTTGGAAAATTGCCTTTTGGGAGATTAAACACATGACAGTTTATATTAAAGATGAGATATTACCATGTCTTCTTACTGAATGTATTTTAAAATGCACATTTTGGCATCAAGTTAAAGATGCTTATAAAATATTTTCTTGTTTGTTAAAGGGAACCCCACTTATTGATGATATGCTTCTTGTTCCTCTATGAATATTTGACCAAATCTTTCTGTTATTTTACCTTTTTATGGTGCTTAAAGTAAGCTAATAATGCCCTGAAAAGTTGTTTATTTTTCTATTCATTTTCTGTTATAATAACTCTCATGAATACCTTTATGTGTCAAAGTTTCATGCCAATAATACTAAAGTGAGAATAATTTTTCCATTTTTTAAAGTAAAGTTACAATGATCTATTAAGTGTTTAAAATTCAGGTTCTCATCCAAAAACTTGCATAATATTTATTTTAGAATAGTACCTACCCCCACCCCAGATGGGTGGTGAAAGATAAGAGGAAAGAGGGCACCACGCACCTAGACATATTTTTGACAGAATATAAGGCACCTTGAATTTTTCCTCCTTAATAGTCCCTTTTTAAATGAGTTTGTTATTACTTATGTTTTGGCAGAAAATTTTCATAAATGCTTAATTCTTTTATAGATAAAATAATTTAGAATAAAATAACCATCACAAAGAAGAGCCAATAACTTGTAACATAGTCCTGAATTTAAAGATGAAAGCATTTATAATGTAAGCACAAAGACACTTGGAAGTTCAAGAAAGTTATTAGCAGAGAAGTCCTGTAAGTCATGAGTGTCTGCAGGGGCAGGGACGGGTGAGGCAGAACTTTTAAAGTTAAATACATCTTGGGCAGTAGGGACCATGGCTTTGGACAGAATTCCCTATATTTTTTCTTCTCCCAACTCTGTTGCAAAATGTAGAGTTTCAAGTGCTCCCAGATGGTTATGTCAGTGAGAGTGAATTTAATGGTGGAAAGGCTGTCTGTTGGAGTCCATGGGGAGTCAGTTATTTCCCCATGAATAGCTCAAATTTATTTTGGGTCAGTCTGAGTAAATGCTTTTTCACACGGTGAAAGTGAGCTCTTCTGTGGCACTTTCTATGAAAGCCAGATATCATGGCAAAGATAGGACAGCTCCTCAGTCCTTTATGGGCAATTCCTAAATCCAAACTCTTCTGAAAACTCAGACTTTGTTTTCACAACTTCATTGATGATGGAATTGGAGCTGACCTGATGTGACTATTCAGAGATTTAACTACTTCTACTTATTATAAATATTTGTACGTTGAACTGTGGAAATATTAGTGTTTGATTACAGATGCTGCCCTAAAGTCTGCCAGGAGTGTTCTATAATGTGATATATGCACAAAAATCAGAACATTTCTGAATTCCCAAACATCTCTGGCTGTAAGGGACTCAGAAAAGGGATTTGGATCTATACTACTAACATATTTGTGTTACTACTGAGTAATGATATTCTTTCACAAAACAAATATTTATTATATGCATATTGTGTCACGCACACTGCCAAGGGTGGGGTATACAATTATGAGGAAAACATATAATTCCTACTGTCTAGTTGGGGAAACAATCACATGTAGAGCTGTGTAATTACAGATATATCTCTATCTGTATATATTTATGTTATGTGTATTTAAATATACCAGATATAGAATTATATGTAATATTATATGCAGTATATCATATACATATTAAATATATGCTATATATAATTTTATATTGATATAGATAACCATATGTATAGGTATATAATTACAAATTGTGTTAGATTGTATGAAAGAAAAGAACAGAGTTCAGGAAAAAATAGGGGAAGGCCTAATGTAGATTAATGAATCAGGGAATATTTGAATGGAAACCTGAGGAATTACTGGAGTAGACAGGTGAAGGGGATGGGGAAGATATCTCAACTAGAGGAAACAGGTTGTGCATAGGTACAGGCAAATGTGAAGGGTAGAAAAAGACTATATGCTTAGTGCATGGCAAGGGATAAGAGACTAAAATGAGATGCACCTTTAGAAGCAACTGAGGCTAGATTATTCTGAATGGGCCATGGAAAAGACAAATGTTATTCTACTTGCTGCAGAGTGATATAATAAAATTTAATTTTTAAATTATCATTATAGGATATAATAGGAATTCTAAGAATGAATTGGAGTTGTGCAAAATTGAAAGAACATAAAAAGCATTTCAGATGAGAGATGATGGAGGAAAGACCAGAGTGAAAGAAGTGGAGATGAAGAGAAAGAGATGGAGTTAAAATTTAATTTGGAGAGAAGACTGGCAAGGCTTAGTAATGGATTGTCCATAGCAGTTGAGGGAGAGGCTTGCTATTTTCTGGGTGAATGGTGGTGTCACTTCCTAAGACAAATAAGACTGGAAGAGGGTGGGTATTGGTTTGGGCTGGGGTGAGGGGAGAGCAAGAGTTCCATTTTAGACACATTAAGTTTGTGATGTCCAAGTGGACATCCAAGTGGACATGTCAAGTAGACATTTGGGTACACAGATCTGGAACTGAAATATAAATTTGGAGGCTATGAATTTGGGAGTTATAATACAGATGGATTTAAAGCATAGGAATGGATGAGGATACTTAAAGAATGAAGACAGAGACGAAGGTCAGATGTTGACCTTCAGCCTTGTTGAGGAATTTCAACATTTAAAAATCAGGCAGAAGAGGAAAAATCCACAATGGGGCATGAGAAGGAGGGACCAGACTGGTAGGAGAGGAACCCGGTGAGTGTGATATCAAAAAATCCAGGAGAAAAGGGTTTTAAGAAGCAAGTGCTCAAGAATGTTGAATGCTGCAAAGAAGCAGGAGAGAAGGGGTCTGAATGGCTCATTGTTTTTGACAACTAGGGGGTAACTTGTGGCCTTAGTGAGACCAGTTTCTATAACTGGACTGTGGTAGGTCAATCAGTGATGGGGTGGGTTCGGTTTTTTGTTTGTTTGTTTGTCTTCCAGAAGCTTAGTTGTGAGGGGGAACAGAGAAACAAAGATAAATAGAGACAGATGCAAGGGCAAAGAGATTATTCAAAAGATAGGAACTATGAGCACATGTCTGAATGCTGACAGGGAATAATGAGGGGAGAGAAGATGCTGAAGATGCCCAGGAAAAAAGGGATCCAAGGAGTTGAGGTCACTGCTTACTCTGTATCATGGTACTATGGTATTACATACATGAACCCACTTTAATACTTACAACACCACTAGAAATAAGTATCACAGCTGAAACACCTCTTTCCATTCCAAATAGCTAGGAAGTCCAGTGAGAATAGTTCCCGGCTTACTCATGTCTACTAGGAATATCCTTGGAGTTCAAAGGAAAGTGCAGATGTTTCTGTCCTGCTCCCCTTGTTTGTCTCCTGTCCCTGCCAACTTTGCTCTCAGCAGGGGCTCACGGACTCCTTCCTCCCTTGGTCTCCTTCTTTCTCATCCTCATTTCCACATCATCCTCTGCCCTCTCCCTCGGTCCTGACTTTGTGTCACTGTACTACTTTTACTTACATTAGTAAGTTTTCTTTACATTATATCCCCCATTCTTGGGAAGCATCCATAAAGTTCACGTGGCGCATCTTGGATTTACTCACTTAATTAAATGACTGTTGTGCACTCGGTACTGTACTATACAGTGGTGAACAAACAGATATGGGGCTTATGTTCTAATGTGTGTGTATGTATGGAGGAGTACAAATGCTTGGTGATTGAACCAATAAATTATTTTTAAAAGATAATTTCAGGTTATGATGAATTCTATGGACAAAATAAACCAGAGTAATGTGATGCGGAACTGAATGTTTCCTTTAGATTGAGAGGTCAGGAAAGTTCTGAATACTAAGCTAAAAGACCCCTCTCCACTGAGGGTGAGGATGGAAACAAAGGGAACCCACTGTGACCTACTGGGGAGAATGATAAAAATCAAAAGAGTGAAGGGGAAGGGAATGTGGTCTAGCAACCTACTCCCATTTCACAGACAAAGATGCAGAGGGCAGTTACCTCATCTGCTCAAGGCCTTCTGACTCAAAAGGGATAACATTATGATTCCAGGCTCTGTCTAGTTATTTCCTAAATAAAAGTACCAGTTCTAAGCCTACAGCATTTCCCAGGAAGCCTCGAACAGACTAATTTACCTGGCTCTACAAGTGAGGCTATTACCAACATAAGCATCTTTGGATGAAATTATGTATATGCAAAAGCACTGTGAACCTTTTGGAGACAGTGGACAATGTCAAATCAAGATTTTCACTGCCACACCATGTTATCATTGTGAAATGTCATTTTTTTAGATAGGTCTTAAAATTCTGCCAAAGGCCACTTAGTCTTTCCCTTCTCTTCTAGGAAGGAATGTGCCTAAATTTTCCCAGAAAGATGGGTGTTCCCTTCAGAGAAATAGATTGCTCAACCTTGCTCAGTGGCAGCCAACTACAGAAAATCATAATAATTAAGGCAGGAATTTTCTTTTTTTTTTTTATATCCTACCAAAAGTATTACATAGAAATCCAAGACTCTGTATGGTGGTCTGTTCTTCACCATTGCAGAAAAGGATCTAGAAATTGCTTTTTTTTTAAAGATTTTATTTATTTATTTGAGAGAGAGAGAGAGAGAGAAACAGCATGAGAGGGAAGAAGGTCAGAGGGAGAAGCAGGCTCCCTGCTGAGCCAGGAGCCTGATGTGGGACTCCATCCCAGGACTCTGGGATCATGACCTGAACCGAAGGCAGTCGCTTAACCAACTGATCCACCCAGGTGCCCTAGAAATTGCTTTTGCTTGATTGGTTTGACAGTCCCTCCAAGATTCCCACCAGATACCTGGGGTGTACCATGAGGTATAACTATGGAGCATGGCTTTGTAAAGTATGGAGAGGTGCTTCATCTTTTATCTTGAATACAGTTTAGGGGACTATAATGGAAAGTTTATAAAGCCTAGAAATAGCCTACTTATTTTAAAAGAGCAAAGGGAATGAAATGATCATTACATGGTTAGAAAATAAGATTTATGAGGAAAGATTAAAGAAGATGGGAAGAATGAATAGAAGGCTGAAGGTATCAGATGTCAGATTGGTGCTAGTTACTATTTCTTCCCCATTCCTGGGCTGGACCTCAGGATCCCATAAAAATCTCCCAGAGTACCTCAAGGAATATCTCCAAGCTCTGCTTCCTACTTCCATTCTATACCTCCTTCTTCTGGTGTCCAACTCCCTCTCCCATTTCTTCATGCCTGGTTTATTTCCCCCCACCAAAGCCTTTAGTTAATTGTCTTATTAAGCTGTGTTGTTTTCTTGCTCTCTACCCTTTTCATAAGAACCATTTGCCACTCCCATCTAGTGGTTAACTAAAGATGACCCTTCATGTTGGTGTCTGGCACATAGTTTTGCTTACTAAATATTTTTTGAATTGAATATTTACAACAATGTCTTTGCCACAGCTATCTTATCTTAGTCTGGTGCTTTGTGAATGAATGACACAGAGAGAGAAAACAGCAGATCTCTATATTCACAGTAATTCCCAGTAGCTTGGTTTTCCCATTTCAGCTCCCATCCATGAAGATCTTTAGAATAACATAACATCAGTTTTCTCAGATTGGTATATTAGTTGGGACAGGCCAACTGCTATAACACAGAATGTCAAAACTGTAAAGTTTGAAATTTGGATTGGAAATCCAAAATAAAAGTTTGTCACTCATATTAGCCTGGCTGGCTGGCTTTACAGGTCAGCTGTCCTCCAAATAGCAGTGTAGGCTGTAGATCCTTTTTTTTTTTTGATCCTGAGACTTCTCCATTCAATTGGTACAAGGGGGAAAAAAGAGAGAAATGTGTATGTGAGGGCTGGAAGTAGTATATGACTGTTCATATACTGTTCATGGTATTCATTCCATTGACCAACACCCAGTCACAGGCTACATCCAATTGGAAAAGTGGCTATGACATGTCACCCGGCAGGTACTTGGAAAGGAAGGAAAAATCATTTGGTGAACAACTAACTCATTGCTGGCGTAGATGTCATGAGTGAGCCTCTGTTTCTATTAATCAAATGACTATCACTAAAATGTTAAGATAAAGTATGGCCGCCATAAAGGGCAAAGTCTTCAAAGAATCTTACCTTTGGGAAACCATTACATTTTGACATACAGGGTTAAGGAAATGAAGTCAAACATATGAAATTATACTGAAGGTTAAAATATACATGATTGATATACCAGAATTGTGACCCTGCCAATATATTAAATGTTTCTCATGCAAACAATTAGGAATATTATAGTATCCACTAAAGACAATTCAGTCACACTTCTGCCGTTTTTGCAGGATATCTGACCCCTTCCCATTTCTCTCATTTTTAATATGTTCAGAAGAAGAAAAGTCCCTTTGTTTGATCTGCTTACGTGTGTTATCACGAAAGAATGAATGAACAGATGAAAGAGTGAGAAAGAAAGGGGGGGAGGGAGGATAAATCATACTTAGTACATAAATACACCCACACTTATTTTTTATGGCCATTTTAGTGCTATTTTGTTAAACAATGGAGCTTATTAAATTTTGAGATTTTCCTCCCAACTGTGAAAAAAATAAACAGGCAGAATTTTATTTAAGTTTGTTTTGGCATCAGGTTTAATTATTTTTTCTTTTCTTTTGGTTATGCCAGTTTACTCCTCTATCAGTGTTAGCTCCTCGTACAGGAGTACTGTGGGCTTCTGGTGGAGCACATGTTAAAAATAATGAAGGAACAAGCAATTTACAAACACCAAAACCTGGAGGAGGTTTGGGAAGAAAAGCAGAGCCTGGAGAGAGTAAGTAGAAACAGAGCTACAAACCAGATTAAAGATCAAAGAACCCTACTTCTTCCTAAAACATTTAACTTTATAAAATACCATCCTGGGAGCGATATGACTCATTCAAATGGCATTATTGAGTGTGAGGATGGAAGGGACAGGAAGGGCTCAGAGGAGAACAAGTGGTCTACAGCAGCAGTCTGGCAGATTTGATTCTGAAAATTCTGTTGGTATTTAAGAAACTAGAGCTTAATATCTTTCCATATAATCATTCTTCCCTTCCTTCCTCTTGTACAGAGCACCTCCGATGTGAGAGATGCTACGCAAGACACGACCCAGTCAATCCATCCTTTTGAGGAATATCAATTAACGTTGTCCAGCAGTTCGAGAACCTCAAGGCTGACTAACCTTCGCAAAGGAGGCCGACTCCTGCATCTGGAGGGCATGGCTGAGGCAGCACGGACACCTGGGAACAAAGTAGAGAACCATCCATGGAAGCTCTGGGCCTTGCTTCTGGATGGAAGATTAAATCGCCTTACAAGGAAAGTAAGCACCCAGGGACATGTGTTGGGTGAGTCCCATCTCTTGCTTACCTTCTATCTTGCAATCTCATTCATCTGGTCAATATTTATGGAGTTACAATTGTGCCAGACAATCAGGCAATTGAGTGATGTGTGAGACACAACCCTGCTTTTTAGGAATGTACAGTAACTATAATATAAGATAGACAAGGGCCATCTGAAGGGTACAATTAGGAATTGTAGGGGTGCATATCTCTCCTGGTGAGACTAGGGTAACTTTTGGAGAGGAATCTGCATATTTGAACTGGGCTTAAAAATCTCAAACTTGCAGGCACGTTAGCATCTGAACTTTTACCTTTGTGTATGACTAATTTATTTTACAACCTGTCCTATAAGTTGCATAATTACAGGCTAGGTTCTTTGTAGTAGAGCCAGGTCTACAAAAACCCTTTGGTGCTCAGAATCACTACCACATATGAAAGCCTCTTAAGGAATTTAGGAATCACTAATTCAAATTCCCCTGTCTCTTACAGTAAGTAGTATAACTCCAGTGAACCCAAGGGGCCAAATAGTTAAGGCATGCCTGATTCTACTGCCCCAGTGCAAATCTGCTTTATGAAAGGAAAAGGAAAGGCAAACCCAGAGTCACATAAATGTTTAGAGAGGAGATTTGAATAAAACGTGGTCATAAGACTCATCGTAAGATGTCTTATGTTAGGCTAAATGATTTGTTTTTCTCTGCATTCATATGAAAAATAAGTATTTACTTACAAAAATGGAAGTAAATATGCTCAATAAATTAATCTCCGCTGTATTTCAGACAAAGGGTTGGAGATTTAAGTATCTGGGACATAAGTATCACCCTTGCTCCCTTTTACAGTCAACAAGTTAGATTAGTCTCTCACTCTGAAAGAACAAGGATGTAGTTATTTCCCATTGAGTCAGCTCAAAGTGCTTAGAGCCTTTTCCTCCAAGGAGCCAGAGTGCTGTTCACGGAAGTCCTAAAACCGACTGCCCAAGCTCTGCTTCAGGAAATCAAAATGTGTTGGCCCTGACTTCTGTCTTTATTCATCTCACTTACCCCTAGAAGGTTCTTTAATTCCCTTTGACATTTCCATGGTTAATTCAGCAGTAGCTGATTTGGAAAGCTTCTTGAATGTGATATCACAATATACAGATTTTTCTAATTTAAAATAGCTAAGAGAAAAATTATAGACTGGCAATAATGAAAAAAAAAATCAGATGCCTACGACCTTAAAATACTTTTTAGCTTAAAGTCTGGGAATCTTCATAATGCATAGGATTAATTTTTCTTCATGCCTTCCTCACTCCTAGCCCAATACTCTTTTTGGAGAGATTTTTAAAGACTAAGAGCTGAGTACTTCAATGTCTGTCACCATTTTATCTGCATTTTCACAAGCGTTTTAGCAATCATGTGAGTCATCTCTTCCTCACCTCCCACAAATAGCGTGGGTTAAATGGAGCCATGGGAATTTTTTTAAAAAGTAACAATTCTGACTTTGGAATCTAAAAAGACATCGCTTACATTAAAAGCACATACACACCTACCATTGCAGCTGCCTGTGAATGTTCCATAAGGCAGATGCCAGTGATTTGTGTTTTGGGTGTTATCCTTGATCTTCTGCTGTTTTGGAAGCAGTGTTTGAAATCAAATGTGTTGGGGAACTGACCTCATTACGTCATATGTGCTGAATCACTGTCCTACAACTCTTGTCTCCAAGGCACGGGGCAGATATCATGCTGTGATTGTACTGTCCCGGAAATGTGTTCCAGTGAAAATCCTGGCACGCTTGTGGGACATTTTTACTGCTTTTTCTCATTGTTACAGTCATGTGATCAAGAAGATACTTTGTTCTTTATCTATCTCTGTCTCTGAATTTCTCTAACAATCTCTTTCTCTCTAAACATTGATCAAATGCTTTTTAAAATCCTTTCATTTGAAGTTACTTATCTAAGGACTTGCCTCACTACATCCCCAGTGTTTTGACTGTCCTCTAGTGGCTGTTTTGAATCATATTAGGTGTCAAAAAGGGAGTTGATCTTTTTGTTTCTTTACCATGTCTCAAATAAAAACCTGTGTGCTGGGAGTTGTCATTTAAGAATGTGATGCTTTCATGTTTGAAAAGAACAAGAAAATAATGATGAATTTTAATCTCTATTTTGCTTCATCTTTGCAGTTTGAAAACCCCAAACCTCTGAAATGCTAAATAAATTAACCCATGTCTGTGTAGCCTCCATCAATGAATGTGATAGTGTAAGAATACTCATTTTTTTGAAGAACAAACTGCCTTTGTCTGCACCACTCAATTTAAGGGAAAACTACTTCTGGAATCCTATCCAAGCTCTTCATACTCTGAATAATTTCTACTGCCACTCTAATTATCAGCCAGGACGCTTATTTGTAATCACCCGCTTTCAATAATTTAAATAGGTAGTTGTTCAGCCAACTATTTTTATTCAAAATGTGACAAAAGCTAAAATTACATGTTGAATTTTATCCAGATGCTGTCTTCTTTTAGGACATGACTGCGAAGGCCAAGGGATTGTTCATTTTCTTATAAGTCAGAAGCACATCTTTACTTCATGAATCTAACCAGCAGTCTAAAACACAGCCTACAATTTATGTATCAGTTCAGTTGCTTACCAGAATCAGCAGGCAGGGCATTTTACGATTTAATTCGATGTGCTGAATCATCAAACATAACCACACCCAAGCTGTGTTATTCTTCAGATTTTAGAGATGAGCTTTTCACTGTCTGTCTGAATTTCAGCAAGGCTCATTTTGGCAGTTCCATTTTCCTCCAATAATAATGGCCACTTTGAATAGATTTGTCAATGTGACTGTCACTACTTAATATTTCTGTAAAGGCCCTTAACGTCTTTGGTCTAAATTTTTTTTTATACCTTTGTATACAAAGTGAACCAACTTTTTCATCTCAAAAAGAATGAATCAGACAGAATCCAGATTCCTTAAGAAAAGATTTCTATTGTTTCATACTTTTTTTTTTTTTTTTAGTCCAGTAATTACCACCTTCCGGGCTGGCAAAGGAGGTCACTCTGAAAAGTCCCAGAGTTGCAAAACTACAAAATTGAGAAGTTAGGTTAAAGGTTTTTCTATTTTGTGAAATTTGCTAGATTTTGCCAAGCCCCTGTTTTTGCACCGAAAAAGTTTCAGGGAAAGCTTGTTATCCTTTGTCTGAGTCCTTGTTCAAAAACTCTCTATGGAGTAGTTAGTTGCTGTTAAGGAATGGAAATGCAAACAGTTGCCTCAAAGCACCTCAGTGGTCCTTTTGTCAGTTCCCACTACGCCCCCCCTCTCCAGTTTCTCACCGTGGGTTTTCCAAATTTTCATCACTTTCTTCAAATCCACCCCACAACCCCCTGCAGTCACGATCACCAGATTACCTTGGCTCTTACCTCACAGAGGAAGTAGATTCTATTTACAAGAACTCCTTCAAGTTCCTTTCACTTTATAAACATACCTGCATTAGTGATCTCAGGAGCAGGGTTGGGGTTGGGGGCGAGGAGACTCTTCTGATTTTCCAGGACTAGTCCCTCTACCTCACTCCCATTTCCTCAGAGCCCTTACTCCACCCTTGTCTCTTCTCTTTCATACATCTTCAGTCTCCCACTGGTCACTGACTCAATTGGTTCAACATATAAACCTCCCAGAGTATTGATTTAGGGTCCATCAGAGTCCCTACTCCCAACTCCCTCCTGAATACAGAGGCCACAGGTGGCTCCTTTGACCAAAGCTGCCATGTTTTCAGTTATGTGGCTCTGCCACGCCGGCTTCAAGGGATTGCATTATAGAGAGGGGCTGTAGCCAAAGGCAGCAGATGTAAGCACCATAGCCAAAGGCAGCTCAGATGTGAGAGCCATAACAGCATGGTGTCTGAGTCCTGGTTGGATTCCTGTTTGCAAGCAATAGGAAATGATTTTGGCTAATTTAACCTCAACAGAATATTTGCTGGAAGGATGTCTGTGGCTTGGATCTCTATAGGGACCTAGAAGACCTGGCTTAGAGAAGAGGCAGAAACCAAGGTGCTCTGAAGAGGTCTGCAGTGGGGAACACAGCAAAAGTTATACAGGAGGAGCAGCATGTTCAACCTGCTGCCTCCACTGCTGCTCCTTTGATGGGGGTGGTCTTCAGCTGTCCTTATACTTGTCTGGCTAGCTGAGGCCAAGTGACATGCTTGCTCCATAGCCAGGCTAGGCATGGAGAGAGCGAGCACTGGCTCATTGGCTACTGTGTAGGATGTGGGTTCCATGCCTGTATCTGTAGAAGATCCCCCAGAAGGGAGATTGGAGTGTTAACAGGAGTTGGACGCTAAACAGTCCAAGCCAACCAATGATGATTACAGACGTTTCTCTAACACAATGAAAGGCTCTCGTGGAGAACATGAATGTGAGACAGAGAGGACAGGAGAAGTGGAAAGCAGTAGAAATGGAGAAGCAATAGCAGAGAGAAGCAAAAATGAGAGACTCAGAGCGGGTGGGACAGACAGAAGTTGTGTCATGAAAATGGTAGAGTCACAAGAGTAGAGGGATGGATAGATGTTCACTCTTGGGGGTGGTGAGACAAATGGTGACCACAGGTGCTGAGTTGCTTGGGACACTTGAGCTAGCTCAATTCTGGAAGAGTAGATAGTGTTAACCTAGTTCATAGGCTTTGGAGTCAGAAAATGATGGAGGTCCCTGAGATTCATACCCCAGCCTAACACTCACCTGCTGGGTGATCTTGAACATATTTTTTAACTACATCCTCACTTTCCTAATCTGGAAAAATTATACTTACATTATTTGGTTGATGTAACAATAAAATGACAATACATATAAGTTCTTAGCATCGTTCTTGGCATATTGTATGTTAGCTATTATTATTATTATTTCATATCTTCCACGACTTTACCAATGCTATCCTATTTTTTAAAGATTTTATTTATTTATTTATTTATTTATTTGAGAGAGAGAGCACAAGTGGGGGGAGGGGCAGAGGAAGTGGGAGAAGCAGACTCCCTGCTGAGCAGGGAGCTCGATGGCTGGATCCCAGGACCCTGAGATCATGACCTGAGCACCCACTCAGTGGGACTGGAGAACCCTTGGGGGCAGAGAGAGGTCAGTGGGACGGAAGCAGAACAAGGGAGAGAGCAGAGGCCAGAGAGGTGTTAGGGATGAGGGCGGAAGATTCCAATTATTCATTTGCTTGGGGGTTACATGAAACATTGGCATGACATGCATAACAAATGCTCAGGGAAGGTTGAATGAATTATCTAATTGTAATAAGGAGAGATGTTATGGTAATGTTAGAACAGTAGTCCCTGGGTGTCAGGTGGGAGAGTTATTGTTATCATCCCAGTTCCAGGTGAGCCAGGGTGAGTAAGACAGGAAGGGGATGAGGACCCAAGAAGTAGGGCTCAATCCAGATTGTGGCGTCTCTCTCCCATTCGAGCACTGTGTTATACCACTCAGTCCCCACAATGCATGTGGCTCGCCCAGTCACCCATGGGATCATTCACCCACAATTTTTAAATGTCATTTTCTCTGCTTTTGACTTGTTAGGTAAATTTTGTCAATGATGGTTTCCTTCATTTCTGGGTCTTTCATGTTTCCAATTATGATTTGTGTCGATTAATGGCTAAACACTGTTTGAAAATATAATAAAGCATTATGGAAATTCTGAGCAACTAGATTATTTTTTGCTTTCGTGACTCAGAATTGGTAACTTTACCATTTGTGTTTTATATCCTTTGGGTGATTACCTTGATCAATCAAGGTGAATGGAAATAAAACCTACTTTAGGTGGGGGTGGGGCATGGGCAAGTACACTTTGGCCAAGTAGAGCTGACAATCTTTCAGGGCTGGAAAGAATCTTGTCCAATTTCTTCATTTTGCAAATGTGGAAACTGAACTTAGTAAGGCCAAATGACTTGCCAAGGCTGTCCTGGGGGAACAGAAATAGGAGCCCATATTTCCTCCCCTTAGTCAAATCATTATGGAATCATTAATATTTGGTAGAGATGCAGAAAAACTTTGTTTTCTAAGTACTGGGTAAGTGGAGGTGGAATTTTTAAAAAAATTTAAATCAGGTTTTATTGACCTATTCATGTATAATCTCTATTCCACGGGTGTAGGGTCTATTTTGAGAATCTGTGACGAATTTGAGGAAAATAGTGAAATGGTCAGATTTATACTTTAGAAGTTAATCTAGCAAGAGTACTCCTCAGTACTGCAAAGAAATTTTTAAAAACTGTATGTATTTAAAAATATTTCTCACTGCATTTTTATTAACTGAAATTAGTTTTATTGGTGTGACTCCTTTTTTTGACTGGTACAAGAAATATATTACCTTTTTGCTACTATCATATTATTTCTAGATACTGCCATGTGTTTCTCCTTGAATTGACTTGGTTCAGATGAAATTTTAGTTGAGTTGCTTATAATAGTGATTATCTATTAGTTATCTTTTATGCTCAGTGGGCCCTTATATCCAGTGATAATGCAGAATAAGACACCTGTGACCATGCAGTGATCAGTGGAGGCCCTCTAGGAACCCACTTCAAAGTCAGTGTGAAGACTCATACTCATGTATTCTTTGATTCACTGCTATAGGATGCAGCATTGCTATCTTTCATTTTGACTTATAAGATCTAGGATATTAGTTCATTTAGTGTGTTTGTGTGTGTGTGTGTGTGTACATGCATATGTATGTGTTTGTGTGTGTGTAATGCTAGGGGGGAATAAAAATAGTATAAATCATGGTCACTAAACTCAAGTTATCTCCCAATTGTGTCTCCTTAGCCCCTGCCGTTTCTTATACAACATGGGTAGTGGACCTTTATAAATTTTGTTTTTGTCCATCCAAGCATCAGAACCCATAGTCTATGTTTGGGAAATGTTTTCCCTTATGATGTCTTGCCAGAGCTCACTGTCGGAGTGCTGATAATAGTGACTCCATCTTTGGCTGTCCACCTTGCTCATGTTCACTCGATGACCTCTCTTGGGGCTGCATGTTATTCCCTTGGGGATTAATGTACAAACCTTAGAAATACCTGACAAAGCTGGGGTGGGGGGAGGCTTGCTTTGGCCTCCCACAAATCTATAGTTTTTCCCTTTCCTGATGCACAGGTGGCGCCACAAGATCTAATTAAAGGTTAGCTGTAAATTAGGTTCATACAAACCCTTTGATCTTACTATATATCCCACTCTCCTCAGCTCCATCCCCTGCTCTATAAAATTTGTAGACCAAGGTCTGGACTTTGCTGAGAATAGCTGTGCAGCCGCTGGATCATTGCCCGCCCGATCCCTAATCAGTAAGTTACCCTGAATAAAACTCTGTGTGAATTGTATGGAGTCACCTACTTTGTTTTCCAGTCTCAAACTGCATTATCAGTTTGTGGGATACTTTCCTGTCCCTCCCTTACCTTCTAACACTCTCCTTTCTTTCTAGGCTCCTTGCAGTTAGAGCATGGATCTAGGCTCTGTTAATCAGCTCCATCTGCCCTCCAGACTGTGAATCAGTAACTAGTGACACCAAGAAGCAAGGACCATCCAGAATATATTTGGACAACATATGGGGTTGGGGACAGCATAAACAACCACATTTGGTTCCCGAGGGGAACAGTGGGAGCTGCTCCCTAGGCAGCGTCCAGGGTCTGGTCATTGAGGCTCTTCAAGTGTGCTGTGGTGTTTGTGCCTGGTAGGAGCCTCAGAATGTTTTTACTTGACAAGTCCTGTGGTTTGCTTTTGGGAATTGTTTCTGGCTGTAAAATCCCTAAGTTTGCTTTGTTAGCCCTTCCAGAGAGTATGTGAGCTATCTAATATCTTTTAAATGATTTCCATTTCTGCTTTAATTAGCTGGGGTTGGGTTCTTTTATTTGCATCCAAAGCCCTGTTATTGAAATTTGTACCAGGAGAGACTGCAGCCCATAGACCTTCAGAAAAATTGTGGGGAACCTAGAGTTTATTACCTGTCCTTGGAGGGGGTAAGAGAAAGTGGAAATCAAGTTGATATTAAGAAAATGGATCCGAGAAGCCACTGAAATTAGTGAAAAAAAAAAAAAAACACCAACCAATCAAATTATCACTTGTTGTCCCCTTGAGTGACAGTCCCATTGAAGGCTGGTTTGTGAGACAAGGTAATTGCTCTAAGAGGGCAGTTGAGGGGTGTGAGGAATTCAAGGACAGGGGGTATAGCAGTGGACAGTTTAATAGAAGAAAATGACACTCAAAATCTTTATCTCTCAGCTCAAGATACCAACTGAAAACTAGTCACTTCCTAAGATAGAAATATGTAATCTCTTTCAGCCACAGGGCTGAGATGATTGGAACCTACACTCAAAGATTTATGCTCCAGGTTGCTTACATCAGTTTATACCTTTCCCTAGTCTCTTATATGGAAATTTCTATTTTAACTAACAGGGTGCTAAGCATTGGGTTGTGCAGTGTTCAAACCATCAAAGTCCACTACACTGTGCCCTATACCCCACTCCCAGCATAATCATGCCCCAGGGCCTATTGCAAAATCAACCCAATGGAATTGTAAGATTTTATTAACTTATATTTGCAAAACTCTGGATGATACATGAGGGAATGAATTCTGAGGATTGTTGACTAAGGATGGAAGAATGTGATTTAGATCAAGAAGAATATGTCAATATATGTACATGCACCTATATGCAATTCTATATTCAACTGGGGTTGAATTTTAGTTATTTTTTGTAGTCTGCTGATTAACTTGGACTCAACGGTGGCCTAGACATTACTTGTATAACATAGAGGAAGAAAGTGAGAGGGAATTTTTGTGTGTGTGTGTTCAATCCATTCCCTTAACACCTGGCTGTGGCCCCAAGGCCTCTCTGAGTCATGCACTGAGAAATTCATTGGTGAGGAGAATCCCAGCCTTTTAAAAGGTAATGTCTGTAGAGTCTCTTCTTTGTGGACCTAGGATTCAGTGAGAGGAGACACAGTCGAAGTGAACTCTGATTTCACTGGAATATTAGAATCCCAGGGTGGCAGAAGTCACATATCAGGATGTTAACATTGGAGACAGTTAGGGTTTGGGTAGTGGTGGGGAAAAAGAGATGAGTCAGTGGGTAATCACAATGGTCTGACCCCCAGAGATCTTCACTATTTGCTGATTAGTCATGAGTACTCTAGAAATAAAATATACGTACAGCCCAGCAAGAAGACATTTGATTTGTAAAACAACACCAACATCGACCAAAATCCCCAAATTCTAGGTATGTCAATCAAAGGGCCAATTTGGACCACGACTTAAAAAGTCTTGGCCTTTTATCCAATATCCAAACTTAAATTTTAGACATGAAAAGGAAGCTTAGGTACTCTTGAGAAAGAATTCAGTGATGATATGATAAGTGTGCATTTCTTCTAGCCTTTAAGCAAGGGACCTTCAGCTATGGGAATGGCTCTGCACTGGGAGAGGGAAATGCTTGCATCTTTCAGGTATAGCACAAAAGGTGCTCTGAGCTCACACTAGTTCCTGGGGATCCAGAACCCCATAGTGACCAGTCAGAGTGAGGGCCTATGGGGGTCAGGTAATAAGAGGGATTTTGAACTGAATCTACCTCAAAGGAACCCGAGCTCATCTCTGTTACTTTATTCAGTTCCTGGTTTTGTGATTGGAATGAAAACTCTCAGCAACCACAAAATCCTTTTGTTGACTTTCCGACACATTGAGTAAGGGTTATTATGATAAGAATTGCCTAGTGGAAACCCCTAGGCTTCCTAGTGGTTTTTAAAATATCATGCATTCATTCACTTTTCAAACAATTTTTTAAAGATTTATTTTTTTACTTATTTGAGAGAGAGAGAGAGAGCATGCACATGAGTGTGGGGAGGGGAAGAGGGAGGACTCTCAAGCAGACTCCCCACTGAGTGTGGAGCCTGACACGGGGCTTGATCTCATGACCAATGAGATCATGACCTGAGCTGAAACCAAGAGTTAGTCACTTAATCAGACTGAGCCACGGAGGTGCCCCTATTCAACAATTTTTATATATTGCCTGCTACAGGTCAGAGCCTATGCACTGGTAATTTGTTAGTAAACAAAACAAATAGAAATTTCTGCCTTAGTGGGGTAAAAATGTTAGAGGAAGAAGACAAATTGATAAGTGAAGTATATGGTATGTCACGTAGTGATTAGTGCCACAGAAAAACTAAATTAGGAATAGAGTGACGTGGAGGGATTGCTTCATTTCTCATAGAGCCAGTTGGGATTACAAGGGGATGGGGGTTGACGTGGGGGTCCTAGACTTCTTGCAATCACCAATATAAACATAGTTTGAAGGAATAATGAAATAATACGTAACACCAAATGGGTAAAATTATAAACAAAAACCCAATTTCACATGGTAGAAGAAATCAAAGAGTCACTTAAAAGGTGCAGGGGTGTTCACTCCCTCTTTGATCTCCATTAATTTGCCTGTGTGGCAGATGCAGGAGGCAGATGCGTGTTGGAGAAAGAAGTGTTTGCATTTTGATATTAGAATTTAAGCTAAGTGTGCAACATAGAGAATCCAGCTCATTGGGGGTGATCAGTAGATACCACGTTATATCTTTGAGTCCTCATTCTAACTGACACTGAACCTTAAGCACTGATCATTTTGGCGTTAATTTGAAAGTGTTTAGCAGCTCAGCTGGTCTCCGCAGAGTGGTGCTAGAGAGTCAAGTACTAGATAGTGTTTGAATCTTATCTGCCGTAGGCTTGATTGATTGTTATATTGTTTGTTTCATAAATGGCTTCCCTTTCCACTTGGTTTTATCATCATTAATCAGTGGAATAGCCTGCTGGATGTTGATGTCTAAACTGAAATTAAAATCTGTTTGTTCAGGAGGGTTTCATGGAAGTTTAGTATAACAAGAGAAGAATGATTTATGCAAAGGTTTATCTTTCAGCACATTGTTTACAGAACCCACCAGTTTTGATTATATAAAGTGAATTAGCTTTTGTCCTTGAGCGGAGCAATTTTGGATTTGCTGCCAAGATTAAGGTACAAAGGGAAGATCTCCTCCTATTTAATGTAGTTCTTTGTTAACGACATTAAGAAAAATGATGGCAGTTCACCATTCTTCAAAATAGGGCTCAGTTGACCTGACTTATCTACATTAATTTTGTAAAATTCTTATTCTGGGAAGTTTTTTTTCTTTTTTCATAAAATATACATATTTATTGCAGAAAATCTGGAAAATTCAGAAAAGTGGAAAGGAAATGTATCAACAATCTGCCAGTTCATTTGTGTAATGTAAACATTGTACATATGAATGCTCATCTGTAATTTTATAAATATTCATTTATCCATACAACCCTTCAGACTGAGTGTTTTCTTTCATACTTGGCAGAGATTAGCAAACATCAGGAGAGTATGTATGTTCTGACAAAAACAAAATAGGTGCTTTATTCTACAGTTTTTCTGAACAGGTCCCTGAGAAGCCCAAAGAAGGTTTTCAGCTATATTTTATATGGCAGTTGCTCTCAAAGAATATATTTATGAATTACTTTCTTTTCTTTTCTTTTTTCCCTTTTCTTTTCCTTTCTTTTTGTATTGCTAGTGCTTTTAGTTTGTATTTTTTAGCAACATGGTTCCTTGAATTCAGCCCAGGTGGAATTTCCTGGTTAGACAGGACCGAGATGTTATTTGTGCAGACACAGTGTTGCCAGCATTCTATTTTAGGGCAAAATCAATCTGCTTAAATTAACTGAAAACGTATATTTTCATTGATCTGTTTGCAATCACAAAAACCCCATGACACAACATGAATAGGTTGTCTGGTGGGGGTGCAGAAACCAGGGAGACATGAGCAAAGAATTTTTTTGTTTCATAAGACATTGTATAAACAACTCATCTAAAAAAACTTGTATGGGACTTTGAATTTTATAGATATGATCTCATTTCTAATGGAGAGATAACACTAACATTAATTTATTTAGTCTCTATGTATTTATTGAGTGCATGGTATGTACCAACACATAGGACTGCGAGAAAGACATAGTGTGGCCGGAAGACACCTAGCAAGGAGGCATTTGATTTCAAGATGCTTGACTATTTGGTTAAATGTCATTAAATGATAATTCAGTGATGGTTTTATGATCATAAAATGTGTTTGTTTTAAGTGCTTTAACTAAGGCATCAGCCAAAAATATACCAGATTGTTATAAGACCAGAGAAATTAATTACCTTGGTCTGGACTCTTGTATAATTGTTCAACACCTGCCTCCATTTAAATTTTCTGTTTTATCTTTTTCTTTCCTCTACATTCCAAAAGCATGTGCTCATGTGACCACCCCCCACACCCCCCGGCAACACATATACACACGGATTTTATTATCCAACCCTGCAATGTATTCAACAAATATATCCCTGCTTGTGCCTTATTTCTTCAGGAAAGCTTTAATGATTTATTACCGACAGTTTTGAGTTTATTCAGCTTACTTTAACTCCAATCTGCATCATACTCTCCTTGTACTCTTGAAATTATACACATTTCTTTTGCATGTATATATTTCTACCTTCTCTTCCACATCAGATCATACATCTTCAAGAGAGCCGATCTTTACCTCAAACAAGAAGTAACACAGTGATACCGCTTTTAGTGCCTTCAAGTACCGTATTTATGAAGTACCAGAAGGAGTTCTATTATTTTCCTTAGGGATCTGTCATTTGCAATGAACAGATGCACTAAGCTGTGCTGTATAAGGACATAATCAGATATTTCATGGGAATCTGAGAAGAGGAGCTGAAACAGATAGTTGGGAACTGGATGCCTCTTGTGTCTCTCTGCCTGTTGCTGAGTCTTTCTCTCTTGTGATTTTCTGTTTCTCTTACCATGTATGTTGTTATTTATTGTCTTCTTTGTGTCTGTACACTAAGTTGCCTTTATGGGAAATCAAATTTGGCAGCAAAGCCACATGGCCTGGATTTCAATCTTGCTCTTCCACTTACAGCTTGTGACGAGTTTCTTAATTCCTTTGTGCCTCAATATTTTCGTCAGTAAAAGGGTGGTGGTGGGAGTTGTTAATAACAGTAATTACTTGTTGGGTAAATACATTAACAAGGTGAAACACATAGTAAGTACCATATAAATGGTGGCTTTTGTTATTTATACATTTTATTTTCATTTCCTCATAACTTCAGTTGACTATGTACTATCATGGTTGCCATGATATTTTCTACAAGAGCTCTGATCCTCCTGGTACTCAGTCCGACACTCTCAAGAAAAGAATCTCTTTGGCTCAGGTCATCTTTTTAAACTGGGCCACGTTGGTATTGGTTCCTCGCAGGCCAATGGATTGTCTTGCCCTTTAGGCCAGGGCCTTGCTTTGGTCCAATCCTTAGTTAAGGGCTTGAGGGTAGAATCCCTTGTTCCATGGTATAGCTGCTGTCTCTCACCAGGTACAGTCAGTCAATTTCCCAGTTTCCAGTGGAAGAGAGGGTAGGCAACAGACACCATAAAACATGTATTGGCCAGAGATATAAGTGAATATGTTTTTGCAAATATCGATTGGATTTTTAGTGAGTTTTTTTAAATTGTATCATAATTTTCGTTGGTTTTCTAACCTCAAAGATATAGTTCATAGACTTTTTACTATTACTAAGGTGGACCCTTTAAATCCGGTAAAGACATGACAGTGTTATGGAAAGAGCACAACGTTTGGAGTCAGGTGATCTGGGTGAGTTCTGGTTTCTACCCTTACCCACTGGTTAATCCTGTGCAATGCACAATGCATGGTATCTCTCTGAACATCACTTTCTTCATCTGTAATCTAGAATGAAAAATCCATTTCACAGAATGTAAAATATCAGTTATTGTTATAAACATACTACTTTATAAGGAGTAGCTTCCCTCAATAGTGCCTTATTGAAAAACTCAGCATCAGAACTCAGAAGTAAAGAGTACAGCATGGTCACAATAGATAAAAAGTCTTTTTAATGTCTGTGTTTGCCAGACTCAAAAGGCTAGCAGCATAGAGAAAAAAAAAAATCAATGGTAGAGTGAAGATAACAATGAAGCATAAGTGATAATGAAGAACAGCAGCTCAATACTAAGCTGGAAATAATAAAATTCCAGCAGTTTCTTCAGTTGAAGGACTTGAGCCTCATAAAAGAGAAAAGAGAACCATTTGGAAAATTTGAATATATTCTGCTCAGGTATATCGGGGCTCACTCTTACTAACCTCATTTTAAAAATTGCAACATCAGGGCACCTGGGTGGCTCAGATGGTTAAGCGTCTGCCTTCGGCTCAGGTCAGGATCCCAGCTTCCTGGGATCGAGCCCCACATCGGGCTCCTGGCTCAGCGGGGACCTGCTTCTCCTTCTCCGTCTGCCTCTCCCCCAACTCATGCTCTCTCTCTCTCTCTGTATCTCTGTCTCAAATGAATAAATAAAATCTTTAAAAAGAATTGCAAAATTAACTTACTTTCTAATGTTCATATTGTTAGTAGCTCAAGCATGATGACACATAGGATTCTGTTGGACAACCAGCTTGTACCAGCTGGTTGAATGTCTACAGTGTGATTTGAGGGATATGCAAGGCCCCCTTCCCAAAGTACTCTTCCAATAGATTGCTGATTCTTCTTCTTTACTTCTTTACTTACTTATTTAAAAGATTATTTATTTATTTTAGAGAGAGGGAGCATACACACAAGCCAGCATTGCAGCAGGGGGAGAGGGAGAGGGAGAGAAGGAGACTCCCCACTGAGTGTGGAGCCTGACATGGGGCTCAATCTCAGGAACTTAAGATCATGACCTGAGCTGCAATCAAGAGTTGGATACTTAACTGACTGAGCCAACCAGGCATCCTGAGAAGACACATTTTAGCTAGGCTAAGGAGTTGTGTTTTGTGAAAAATGTGGTTATCTGATAAATAACACCAACTATATTTATTTCACAAATATTCCTGAGGGAATAGAATGTGTTTGTAGAACAGACTCACTTCAAGCCAGACTGCCTGTGTTTGGATTCTAACTCCACAATTTACTAGGTTTAATGGCTCACACTCTCATCTTTAAAATGGGATAATAAGGGTACCTCATAGTTATGTACGTCATAGGGTTGAATGAGCTATATTTAAGGACTATATAAGTATCAAGTCTTATTATATTAATGTAGATGAGAGGAAAATTCTGGAAAACAGAATCATGCCTTAATGAAAGGGGTGTGTGTGTGTGTGTGTGTGTGTGTGTGTGTGTGTGTGTGTTAAGTGTGTGTGTAGGGGGCAGCCAAGGAGCATCATAAAGAATGTTAGGGCTAAAAACAGTTGGTAGTGGAGCACCTGGGTGGCTCAGTCACTTAAGCCTCTAACTTGGTTTTGGCTTGGAGCATGATCTCAGGGTTGTGAGATTGAGGCCCGCATCAGGCTGTGCGCTCAGTGTGGAGTCTGCTTGAGATTCTCTTCCTCTCCCTCTGCCTTTCCCTGCTATGAGCTTACTCTTTCTCTCTCAAATAAATAAATAAAATAAAATAAAAACAAAACAAACAAAAACAGTTGGGAGTGCTAGAAAATAATGTGAAGAGCCCACCCAGAAAGGCAGTGGGCATCAGTTATTAATTTTCCTTTTTTTCACAGCTTTGCAGAGAATCATCCATCCAGCTATAAATAAAAACACCTTTACTACTGTGACTGCCAGAGAAAGATTAGTATAAAACCTTCTCTCTCATCTTATAGCCCACTAACCCTTTTGTTCATCATTCTCTAGTTAGTTATTTTTTTCCCTTCAGTTCCATTTATTTTAAATGGAGTAAGCTTTTTGTAGTAAGCAATAGGAGTAAGCAATGTTGCTCAAGGTAAATCTTATATTTATGTAAGAAAATTTGGTGACTGTGAAAATTTCTCAAGAAATAGTGATGGAAGTAAACATGTCTATTCTGGGAATGTTGATATCACTGCTCTGTTGTATGTTGCATTAAGTGGAATGTTAAATAAGCTAAGAACTGATAATCCTCATCTTACTACTTTGGACATTGATAGCCACTATGACCACTTAGCCTTGATGTGACTTTTGCAAAGAACATGGCTCTGTGAATTATTTAGAGTTGCATTTGTTTGTGAATTTCAGTAAAACTCAATGACAACACTTGAATCAACAAAATTCATTTCTCTCTCATTAATGCCTGGGTGTGGGCATTCTATTGCTCTAACAGCAGACAGCTCTGCTTCTTGAAGTGCTCAAGGATCCAAGCTTCTGTCTTTGTGCTCCTCCATCCCATGGCCTCCATTTCTCAAGTCAAGCCAGCATATCTCCATCCAGACATTGGGAATGAAGAAAGGGAGAAGGCATGTTCCCGCCATTTCAGGACCCATCATGGTGCTTCACCTAACACTCTACTCACATTTCATTGGCCAGAACTTAGTCACAGGGCTATGCCTAGCTGTAAAGGAAACCAAGAGCTGTACTCTTTATTCCATACAGTCACGTGCCCAGGAAGAAGGGAGATGAGCTCTTTTGTAAAAAATAGTAGCCTTTGCCATCCTGGGTCCAGGTAATTAACCTGTAAAATGAGAGACACTGCAAAATGCACTTAAATGTTTATCTAGGTATTTCAAAGCCATCTCCATTTGCTCAGTTTCTTTAAGATATAGTACTTATTTATCACAAAGGAGCTCATTTATTTCAAGTAGTGAATTAGAAGTTTGAGAAAAGAAGGTATAATTTTAGTGATCTGCTTGGCTTCCTAAACCCATATTTGTTAAATTCCCATAGCAGATTCCCCACAGGGTCAGGTGCATGCTTGACTGGAAGAGTAAGTCCATTCTGAGCTGGAAGAAATTTCAGACAATTTACATCAATGGCTTGAAGGCTCACATGCCACGATTTCCCTCTCACTTTACTTGATTCTAAACTTTGATTTTTTTTTTTTTAATGAATAAGCCCTTGTCTTGAACTTCATTAATAGGTCCTCCAGGACCCAAGTTCTTTTCATTCCTCTGAAGGACAAGTGCCTAACCCTTCCTCTGAGGTTCTGTAGCATCTGCCACTGATGTCAACCACATCCAACTTTACATTCACTGGAGTCTCCTGTTGCTTTGTCCCTGGTGTTGAGACACCCATTTGCTACCCACTGCTGAACGCTTATGCCATTCTGGGCTTCTGGGCACTGCCTGGGGCTTTTTGGAATTTCTCCTGAGGTGTCTTTATTTTCTGGGTTTCTGCTTCTCTATCCAGCCCATTCTAGAAGCCTATGACCTCATATGTCTGATGATCCAGATGAGAAATCTGGATTTGCATGATGAAAAAACAAACAAACAAAAACCAAAACAAACCCCTATGTACTTACATACTTAACCATTGTAGAGACACAGTCCAGAACGGACTAGTTAGCAGTGGGAGGACATTGCTTATGGTAGCTGCAGTTACATATTAAACTTGGAGCTGATAGATGCACGATGTAAAGGATTCCTCCCAAGAACAAACCAAAGAACCCCTGAAGAACAAACATGCCCACTGTCAGAATTCATCATGGTGTAAATCAAAATCAGGTACACTTGAGATTTTTGGTAATCCAGTCTAAAATGAGTAGCAGGACTTCTCCCAGTAAGCCAAAAATGCCTTCTTGGCTTGAAAATATTTTACTTGTAGAAAGGATCCTCAAACTTGCTCTTTGCAAATACTCAAAAGAAAATTTACTCCTTTCTTTCAGAAAAGGAACTAACAGGATAGTGGATAAAAGTTTTGGCTCTGGATTCTGGCAGATCTCAGGAAACCCCAACTCCCACTTCTCAGCTATGTAAGCTTGGGAAAACTGCATCATCTCCTTAAAACTCAGTTTCTTCATCTTTAAAATGGGTATAATAACAGCACTTATAAGAATATTGTGAAGAAGAGGGAAATAATTCACTTAAATACTTAGTCTGCTATCTACACATTGTATGTCCCTAATAAATACCATCATAAAAGCAAGAAAGATATTACTGTAACTATAACTTCTTTGCTATCTTTAAAATAAGCAGGTGGGGAAACACACATCAGATTTAAAAAAAAAAACCTAGTATGATCCTCCATAGTACTCTAAATGCTATGGAAAACTCATTATTATTTTTCTTCCCCCATTTCATTGAGATATAATTGACATACAGCACTGTGTAAGTTTAAGGTATAGAGCATAATGATTTGACTTAAATACACCACTAAATGATTACCACAGTAAATTTATTTAATATTTATCATCTTACATAGATATAAAAAAGAAAAAAGAAAAAATTTTCCTTGTGATGAGAACTTTTAGGATCTTCTTTCTTAACTTTTATATATATCATACAGCAAAGTTAACTCTAGTCATCATGTGGTACATTACATCCCTAGTACTTATTTCTCTTATAACTAGGAGTTTGTACATTTTGACTACTTTCCTCCAATCCCCATTACCCCCACTCTCTGCTTCTGGGAGCCACAAATCTGATCTCTTGGAAAAAATCATGATTCTTAGCATGTTCTACCATTATGCTATATTAAACTCCATTACTGTGGTGTTTATATTCTAGTTTTATGAGTGATGAGAAGTTCAGGGAATACAACAAATTTAATAAGGAAACCAAAAGGGAGGTGTTCTAGACTCTTTGCATAATTATTACTCCACCTAAACCTTTTAATCTCCAAAATCTCACTTTAAGCTGTTGTGATTGCTATGATTTCTAGTACAACTGGCTATTACTATACCTGTTTCAAGCTGGTGGAACCTGAAAAGGTCTTGTTTCATTTGACAAAGCAGAGAGATGCGGTTCTCACCTTGTATTTCAAACAAATATCAGGTAAAAAGCTTCCCTACTTACAGAGCTGTCTGTGGATCAGTACATCAGTATCATCCAGGAACCTGTTAGAAATGCAGAATCTTGGGCCCCACCTCAAATCAGCTGAATCAGAATCTGCTCTATAAGATGCTCAGAGAAGCACTGATGTGAAGAATATTTGACATCATGTATTTCATTTACAATTTAGACATAATTATACTGGAGTGATGGATCTTACTCTGTTTCAATCAATTTGTTAAAAATTTCATGTTCCCTAATTGTCTTTTCTTCCATCCACTAGTCATGACCTTTGGTCTTGGCATGAGAAAGTAACATGGGTGATCACTATTTAAATTACTATACCCCATATTTTGTTCCTCACCTTGGCATTAATGTTCTTGAGCTAGAATTGTGGTAAAGTCCACAAGCTTTGAGTTCAGAGAGACAGAGATTGTTTCATCTCTGCCAGTTACCTCTATGAAAACTAGAGTAAATCAGTTTTTCTCATCTATAAAACGGGCATGAGAGTAATGGTTCTTTTCCCAGTTAATTTTTTAGTGCCCCCCACAGCTTATAGGGTCAGAGAAGAGGCTCTGTATGATCAGTCAATTTTCTTGGGAACCTTGATTGGTTAGCTCAGACTAACCAGTAAGTGAGTCAGAATATTTAGAATTTTTGCAATCTAAACTCTCCTGTTGATTTTGTTTAGTTGTTAGTGGTGATTTCTGTCTCAAGGTGAGGACAAATTTTTCACCCCCATTGCTCAAGCCTTACATGCATTCAAGTAAGACTCCCTGTGCTCAGCACTATCCATTGTTGGGGACATCATACTGAGCAAGGCAAAGAAAGCTGCTTCTCTCGTGGGGCATACATTCTAGTAATAACTGTACAAACCTTAAATGTGTTTACAATATCTTATTACAACATTTACTTTCCCTTTCTGTTTCAGACAAAAATTTTTTAGAGCATGGCTTACCGCATTTCTAGAACTATTATCTGAGTATTGCAAATTCAAAACTAAAGATGAAAGTCAAAACAATGCGGCCATTATAATCGTCATTTTCATTATTGTCATTATTTTAGTTCTAATAACCTATAGGATTTATAAGAGCTGTTAAGTTTTGGAACTTAGGAATAAGTGAAAGACAGGTGTAATGTTACTTCTTCAGACTCATTATTATATGGAAAATTTAGAGGCATCAAGCAGCACTTAATTTATAAACCCCCAGATTTTAAGGAGCAAGAAGAGATTAAGAACTAAATTTATACTCATTCATCCTTGCAAATAAAGACCAAACATACACCAGCACTCAAAATACATTTTTTTAAGATTTTTATTTCTCTGACAGAGAGAGACACAGCAAGAGGGAATACAACAGGGGGAGTGGGAGAGGGAGAAGCAGGCTTCCCATGGAGCAGGGAGTCCAATGCGGGGCTCCATCCCAGGACCCTGGGATCACGACCTGAGCCAAAGGCAGATGCTTAACAGCTGAGCCACCCAGGCACCCCTCAGAATACATATATTTTGATTTTACAAAGATTATTCCAATAAGTCAAATTGGCATTTGTCACTTTGCTAGTCTAACAATGGCTGGCTCTTAATAAAGTATAATATTGCATGTATATATTTTAAAATCAGGTACTACCTCACCAAATACTTTGAGTAAATGTACTAGGACACAATGGTTGTTTCTTGTTTTTTGGGTTTTTTTTTTCTCAGTAAGAATAATCCCTAAATTTGAAGTATGTTTGTATGAGGCCAGTTAGAAGTTCAAGTTCAAACATTATCATCTCAATATGAAGATAATCCATATGTAAAATAAGATTAAATATAATCATGGGGTAGCACTTGGAAGATGAGGTTTCCTTCACCTGAAATTTTGATCCACTTGAAGGTGGAAATGGACAGCAGATAAGGGGTTAAAGACTAGGAACTCCCAGAAGGTTTTAATGACACTTGTTACCAACAACAAAAATTCCTGACATTTTCTTTATGGAAAAGTGGTGATGAAGTGTGTGCACTCAATTACAGTACTTCTTTTTCTTTTATTTCTGAAAGCCATGACCTTCCTACTGGTGTCCTTAAAAAGGAAGCTGAAGTCAGAAAGGGGTTGTTGCTTCCTGTTCATAATGACAGTGAAAAATGTGCTCCTACATGTAATTGGGAAAGTAATTTCCTAAAAAGAATTTAAATAGTCCTTGAATAATAGGCAAGTGTAAACCAAACCCTTCTCAAACCTGACTCACTGCTTCACTATTGTTTTCTGCCTCCATGGGAGATGATGATTCTCTGAGTTTCCAGCTATATATTTGTTCCTGAGAAGTGGGATTGAAGTATTGTGAAAAAAAATCCAAACTGGTATATTTTGAAACCAGCTACCATTTGAAAGCCTTTCCCCCTGTAAAGTAATAGAAGAATACATTAATGAAGTGAAAAGAATAGTATTCATCATCTTTCTTACTTTCTTGCTTTGTTTCCCTCTAATGCCCCAAAGTGAAATGTGCGTGGGTATTTTATATGGAGACATGTCCAACTCAAAGGAATTTGTTCATTAAAAAAAAATGGGAAGTTTACTCTTAGGGTTTCTTTTAGAACCTGGGCGCTGTTGCCATTTTAGAACCATGTGTGGCCCAGAGCTCTGATTCCCCTCTCCCTCCTGAACCCACCAGCATCATTGAACACCTCTTCTTTTGGATAATACTCAGATTTAAAGGAACAAAGCCCACTTTATGTTTGTTTCTATGTCTTCTGCCTGGACCTGGTATTTTCCTAAATTTAATAATTCTACAAGTGTGATGATGTGCAGATTTTAGGCTTAAGTTGGAGCCATTTTTAGCCAGTAGGTTAATACAACCAAATTAGCTTATAGGCTTAATACAATCAAACTTTAACTTTATGCTATAATACAGTAATTTTTTTTTAAAGGGGGAATGGAACTAATAGTTGGATTTCAGGTATCAAGTGCTCCATTTGAACCAGAGACATCATCCTGGTCATATTTGTGGTCATTCTTGAGCATCTGAGGCAGTAAGTGTCTGTCTTTCCCCTCGTCTTAAAAAACGGAACAATAATTAAAGCTTGCTACCATAATAAGAGTTATTACTTTGGGAGAGAATTCATGTTGATACTCTACATGAGGAAGAAAATGCTCTGTGGTCATTCTGGGCTGGTGCTCTGGAAGTGTGATTCAGAGCCACTTAAAATTCCTTTTGGCAGGAGGCAGAGTATTTATGGCCAAATGATATTTTTAAGGCTTTTCTAGGGTTTGATGATCTCACAGTTCAGGCTGGACAATTTCCCACAATGACAGGTCTATTAATCGGAGAATCTAGGTGTGACAACCAGTCAGAGATGCCTTTGTCCTCTTCTCAAAAAAATAAGGTACTGGACAGGCTAGCAAGGAAGCACATGGGTGCCCCATGAACTTGTCCAAGCCTGACCTTTTGTGATCTCAAATATATGGCCAGACACCTCAACTTCACACTCCTTGCCTATTCTCCATCAGATGATGATCAGGCGACACAATAAAAGCATTGCTTGGATTTCAGTCAGTTTCCTGATATGTTTTTAAAGCTCAAGATAGAACTGTTGAGCTGTAAGCAACATCCTGGGTACTTCAAATTAGAAAAGGGAAGGTGGAGATGAAGTAAACCTGGATGAGAAGTTTTCTTTGGCATGATTTTAAAGACGCTTGGCAGTAATCTTCAAAGGAGGGTGTGTGTTTATCTTTTTTGGCATGGCTTTTGTTTTACTCATTCTGGAGCCCCACCTTTTATTTAGGGTAATATTTTATCTGATATCCCTGGCAGCTGTGCTGAGGCTGCTCACAGTTTCAAATTATCTGGTCAACGTAGAGAAAAAGTGGAGTAATTTGCATTTATGGCATCAATTAGAAAAATATTATCCAAACTATCGCTTTGCAGTTTAGAATATTGGTCGTTATGTTGAGACAACCGTGAATCAATCTGAACACTGCAAAATTTTGGCAACTCATTTATACAGAACTCAGTGAAGTGAGACTATAAAAATAAAATATCAATGAACATTTTACTTCACTTAAAATATTTGTTTTAGTTCTCTTACCCATTATCAGCTGCTTCACTTTTTAATGGAAATAACAAGTGATAAAGGCAACATTTTAGGATCTTCAACTATCACTTGACTGTAGACCAAAATTTAAGATAGAGGTTTTCAAGAAGAGTTAATTATTTTTTCTTTCTTTTCCTTTTTTTTTTTTTTAATTTATTCGAGTGGGAGAGAAAGAGAAAGCAAGAGAGCATGAGTGGAGGTGGGGGGGCAGAGGCAGAAGTAGAAGCAGATTCCCCACTGAGCAAGGAACCTGACATGGGGCTTGATCCCAGGACACTGGGATCGTGACCTGAGCTTAAGGCAGATGCTTAACCAACAGAGCAACCCAGGTACCCCTAAAGACTTAATTCTTAATGTGAAAATATAATGGCCAAGTGTGTGGATTTTGGAAGTATACAACCTTGAGGCTGAAAATACGTTCCATCACTTACTAGCTGGGAGAACTCTGAGGTTAAAGACTCCATAAAATTAAGAATTTTTTCTTTCTTTTATGCCATTCTGCGTTTCATGTCTAGCTAACTGCTTGACACATAGTGAAAGCTCAAGTATATTTGGTGACTACATGAGTGATAAGGGCTTTTTTTTCTATGCATAATTCTTTTTGAGTCACTGTTTTTATATAAAAAGACTCCTCTTTGCTCTTTTCTAGGATCAGTTGGGTTCTGCAGCATCTTATATGCTTAAGAAAATGAAATATCACTCAGCAATCCGGCATTCCTTGCTTCCTGTTTCCTATTATGTTGCATGCTAACAAAATTGTTTCTAAACCTACTTCCTTATTGATTGGTTAAATGAGATCAGAAATATATCTAATAATAAATGTTTTATAACATTTATGTTTTAAAATATTTAATAAATGAAGGACCACCCAGCATTTGGAGCCTAGGAAGGCAGAAATCCTCAAAACTAAGGAAAAAATGATTGCATTTTACTGTTAAAATTTCAGTTGATTACTATCTTCTGTATTCTATGGCCTGTAATCACCAGCAAATTTTGTCAGCACCTGAGTCTTACAACCACATCAAACTTTAAGAACTGGGTCCTTAAGGAAAAATGAAGGGGGGGAAATCAGAGGGAGAGATGAACCATGAGAGACTATGGACTCTGAGAAACAATCTGAGTGTTTTAGAGGGGAGGGGGGTGGGGGGATGGGTTAGCCTGGTGATGGGTATTAAGGAGGGCACATACTGCATGGAGCACTGGGTGTTATACGAAAACAGTGAATCGTGGATCACTACATCAAAAATTAATGATGTATTGTATGGTGACTAACATAACATAATAAAATAAAAATTAAAAAAAAAAAAGAACTGGTCCTTAAATTCTCTCCACAATGGCAGGTTAATCCTGTGGAATATCAAATATAGGTATCTTGAATATCTCAGATGGCTGTCCTATCAACTCATTAATTTCATGAACCTTACATAAGCAATGACTGTGGGGCTGGCTCTGAGCCAGGCATTGGGGCATTTAAAAGCCAACATAGATATTTCATATCCAAAAATTATATGCTATAGTTTAGGATAGTGACATAAATACAAACAAAATATGGTCTGATACAAGTAATAATAGAATATGTACAAAATAATGGCAGATTTCACAGCAGAATGATATTCAGAGACTGATAATTACCAATCCAATATTAATTTCACCCTCTTTCTTATAAAAGCACTCCAATTTTATACCAGGTGGCAAAATGCCCAGCTAAAGACTCCATTTTCTATCCTCCCTTGCAGGAGATGTAGCCATGGGACTAAGTTTTGGCTAATGTAATGCAAGTAGAAATTTGGAATTGAACTTCTGAGGTCTCATTAGTGTGGGGACAAATGGCTGGGGCTTGCGGGCTGGATTGTGGGTGTGATGGCTGGAGCTCCAGGGACAATACTGGAGGATAATGTGATCTTTTTTTTTTAAATTTTTTATTGTTATGTTAATCACCATACATTACATCATTAGTTTTTGATGTAGTGTTCCATGATTCATTGTTTGTGCATAACACCCAGTGCTCCATGCAGAGCGTGCCCTCTTTAATACCCATCACCAAGCTAACGCATCCTCCCACCCCCCTCCCCTCTAGAACCCTCAGTTTGTTTTTCAGAGTCCATCGTCTCTCATGGTTCATCTCCCCCTCCGATTTCCCCTGCTTCATCTTAACAATGGAAGCCATATATAAGAGATGACAAGTGGAGCGCCTGGGTGGCTCAGCCAGTTAAGTGTCTGACTCTCTTTCAGCTCAGGTCATGATCTCAGGGGGTCGTGAGATTGAGCGCCACATTGGGCTCTGTGCTCAGCATGGAATTTGCTTGGGATTCTCTCCTTTCTCCCTCTCGTCCCCCACCCCCCAACTCTCTCTCTCTAAAAAAAAGGATGACAAGAAAGGAAGAGAGAAAGAGTCTGATCACTGATAACACAGCAGAATGAAATGTGGACTGCCTCTCCTTCAGTTTTGGGGTGGAAATGCTTTTCCATCTTATTTAAGCTACTTCTATTTTCACTGTGTTACTAGAATCTGAATGCAATTCTAGCTGATATGGAATGTGTAGTGTTTTGTTTTGTTTTGTTTTGAGACAAAGGTGTTGGGGAAGGTAACATAGAGAAAAATGCCATGGCAGATTATTTTAAAGGATGGATAGGAGTTTACAGGTGATAACAGATGAGGATTTCAGTAGAAGAATATTCATTGTCACTGTTTATTTCATTAGATACCTTCTCCTTAATGTTGTTGTTGGGTTTTAAAATAATTTCAAACTTACAAAAAAGTTGCAAGAACAAGAATACAAAGAACATCTCTATACCCTTTACTCATATTTACCTGTGGTTAACATTTGATTTGATTTGCTTATATTTGCTGCCTCCATCTATGTCTTTTGCATTGTATTACCAATATTAAATTGTATACATCATGACCCTTTGACCCAGTACCATTTTTCTAAGTGTTTCACTGTAAATTTCCTCAGAATATTCTCTTTCATAAACATAGTTCACTCATCAACTTTAGTAAATTTAACCTTAGTGCAATAGTTTTAGCTAAGTGATTGCCCTTATTCAATTGCCCCAATAATGTTCTTTATAGCATTTTCCCCTCCAATTTAGAATCCAATCTGGGGTCAGATATTGCATTTAGTTGTCTTGTGTCTTTAACCTGGAACATATTAATACAAATTGTCTTGCATCCTTAATCTGGAACATTTCTACAACTTTTCCTTATGTTTTATGCCAATAATATTTTTGAAGACTATAATCTTCCCCTCTTTTTAACAGAATATTCCTCATTGGTTTGATGTTTCCTCATGATTAGAGTCAGGTTACACATTCTCACCCACATACTTCATAGGTGATGTGTGTCTTTCTCAAGGTATCCCATCTGGAGGCACACAATGGCCATCTGCTCCTCACTGGTAACATTAATATTAATCATCCAGTGAAGGTGATACCTAGCTTCTACCCTGTATAATTAACTTTTTTTTTCACTTGAAACTAATTGGCAGTTTCTGATAAGGCACTTTAAATCCAGTTCAAGTTTCTTGTTTTTAGCCAAATTTTCTCTGGATTTAGTTATCATTCATTGGTGATTCTTGCCTGATCTAGTCTTTACTCTAATGCTGCAAATGATTCAACTCCTACCCCCTGCACATTAACAAGCCTGTCATTCAGCATTCTGCCTTAAAAGCATGAGACTCCGTCCTCTTTTAATTAATTAATTAATTAATTAATTAACTTATTTATATCAATAGCATATTCGTTAGTTCATATTTTTCAGTGTTTTTTAAGTCATTACTGTACTTAATATTTTGGTGCTCATATTATCCCCAGTTTGACTTGACAGTTGAAGGCCCTTTTCAAGTTGATTCCTTGTTCTTGTTTTAAGCCCCCATTGCTTTTTTTTTTCTAAAGCACTTGTTCACTTTCTGGCATAACAATATATTCCTGATTCATTTTGTACTATACAGAATCTAGCTTGTGGGTGATTAGTGAATAGCACAACATATATATATCTTTGAACCCTCAGCCTAATTGATATTGCAAGCCTTTGTGCAGATAAATTTGATATTAATTTTCAAGTATTTGGCTCAACATATCTCCATAAAGTACTGCCTTGTTTCCTTTCCTTTAGTTGAAATAGTAGTAAAGGCCAAATTTTGGGATTAGGTATGCTTATGGTTACTTTGGTATGGTCTTTGCTTCTTGGCCCTTTCAGTATGCAAAGTTAGGAATATGTATGTATACGTATACATATATACATGCAAACATATAGATGCATATGCATATACACATGCACAAACACATGCATATACACATTCCGATATATTTTAGAAATTAAGAGTCCACATCAGTACTTCCAGTTCCAATCCACTCCCGTGAGGTTCTTTCTTGCCATTCACCATTGTGTATTTCTATATCCCTTCTTCCTTAGTGAGAACTCTGCTTCTCAATAGCATAAACACATTTGCTCATTGCTTAATCCTATAAAATATCTCAATTGTTTCAGAATCACTTCCCTCATTCCACTACAAAAATTACATCTATGAAAAAGACTTCAGAACTTGTTTGCAAATTCTCTATCCCCACTTTCCACCCCATAAATAGTATTTTAATGGGAGAACAAATTTTAATGTCACCAATGTGAGACTTCCATCTACTATTGACCCAAGACTATACATTGAATGTGGAAATAGTCTTTAAAGTTCTGTGGTTCCTGTACTTGGCACATTCATATTGTTGAGTGTAAATCCTAAATGACTGGGATGTGTGTGTGTGTGTGTGTGTGTGTGTGTGTGTGCATGCCCTGTGCACACTAAATATTGGTAAAGCGCTAAGAGTATTCTTCTAAAATTGCTTCTGTTTGCTTTATCCTTTTCTATCTTTCATCACTCCCTACAGAAAAATAGAAGTTGCACCTTAAATTCATACTGCTAAATGAAAGAAGCCTGTTTGAAAACAACTATATATTATGATTCCAACTATATGTCACTTGGAAGAGGCAAATCTATAGAGATAGTAAAAAGATTAATGGTTGCCAGGAATTTGGAGAGGGAATAGGTGAAGCACTGGGAATTTTATTATGGACTTTAATAATAAAGTTAATAATAATCTATCAGTGTTGGCTCATTACAGAGCAAAATGTGTATACACTGGAGCTTTCAAAGGACATCCATGTATCATTGTCATGTGTTGTTAATGGCACCTATCCCAGGAACAGACCATTAGACCATACTAATGCAAGAGGTTAATAATGGAGGAAACTAGGGCGCCTGGGTGGCTCAGTTGGTTAAGCGACTGCCTTCGGCTCAGGTCATGATCCTGGAGTCCCGGGATCGAGTCCCACATCGGGCTCCCTGCTCAGCAGGGAGTCTGCTTCTCCCTCTGACCCTCTATCCTCTCGTGCTCTCTGTCTCTCATTCTCTCTCTCTCAAATAAATAAATAAAATCTAAAAAAAATAAATAATGGAGGAAACTAGAAAAGTGGGATGGTCAAGGGGGTATTTGGGATCTCTCTACTTTCACCCAATGTTTCTGTAAACCTAAAACCTCTCTAATAAATAGTCTATTTAAGAAATAGCAAATTTCAAATCTATAAAAAACTTAACAAGAGAAACAGAGAGCGTATATGTTATTGTGAGCTTTTAGAACATACCCAGCACAGTCATTAATTAATTTATCATCTATGAAGCTGACCTAAATATTGACAAAGGCTTTTTGTTATTGTTGGCTTTGATCAGTTTTTTTTCCTGCTTTTTAGGATTTATAATAAATTTGGAAAATTTTAAAGGTCAAAAATAATTGTATTTTATTTGGCTTTCAATGATCTTTAAGCCATCATTAAACTCTCAGAGATCTACTAAGGCAAATCCTTTTGGAATTACCTAGTTTCCTTCTGCATTGTGCACCCCCCCTGACAATTACAATGCTGTGAAGACTTTCTGGACTGTTCTCAGTGTCCAACCCCCTGAATCTGAGTTCAGATTAGCAGACTCCTAAATTGTTCTTTCATGGTGGTGCCTACCCTTTCTTGAGCCTCCTGGTTCTTTAACTGTGGAGGAGCAGACATCTGGGAAGACACACAGTCTTATTATCTTTCTGCAGCCATGGGAGACACTGCTCAGGGAGCACCGACAGATGGGTCATGCTTTGTATTAGGACCCATAGTAGTCAGGGCAAAAGATTCTCTTCCTTTGCATCTTCAGGATAGTGGTCTTTGATCACCTACGTTAAATAGAAGTCCATTTGCTCTGAGATCCTCAGCAAAATTTTGTGCTAGTTACTTATTACTTGGAAAATGGCTTCTCTTGTTCTGAGCACAGCTGTGCAGCTATGCCCTGGGACTGTGTGTCCTTGTTGCTTAGCTGCCTCGATGTTCTGCTCTGTTAGTTTCTCTTGGCTTTGAATGGAAGAGAGAGTAGCAGCCTGGAGCGGGCTGGCTTTGATGGGAAGTGTGGTTTTCAGATGGATTCCAGTGTCTCTCCCAGTCTTGTGATTCATGTCATTTCCCTGGTACCCATTTTGAGTAGCAGCACCATAACCTTTTCATGCCAGCTATTTGATAAATTTCATGGACATAAAGGAATTTTATTTAGCTATTAATAATGACAAGTGGGTTGGCTGTTGTCAGTATAATAAATGATTATATGTGATAATCACCAAAAAGAAGCAAAATGCAGGCTTGGTGCATACATTTGTGGCAATCATGTGAAATTTGATTTTATAATCAGGAGGTCAGAAGAAAATTTGGTGAGAGAGTTTGGAACCTAATAATGTTTATCAGTTTCCTTCTTCTTCCGTACTGATGCCAGCGTAGCTACACAGAAGTCATTCTGCAGAAGGTGTTAGTGTGTTCCAGGCTTTGCTGTACTCTCTTGTAAACTTGGAAATATGGAGGAGGAGTGACTATTAGAAATTCTGGCTTCAAGACCATATTAGTTAGCTAGCGCGGCCATAACAAAGTACCAAGGATTGGGCGGCTTAATACATACAACCCTGTTACCTATCGAAGTTAAATATTTGTGTGAATTTCCTTCTGTGGTATTTGTCCAATTAATCAATTAATCAATGTATCTATCCTTATACACCACTGTATTAATTACTACAGCTTTATAATAAGTTTTTATATCTGGTGAGACAAGTCCTGCACCCTACCACTCCCTTGTAATTCAGAAAGTCCTTGAGTATTCTCTCTTATTGATGTAAGTTTTAGAATCAATGCATCAATTTCCATGAAGAGTTCTATTGATGTTTTGATTGGAACCTCATTACGTCTGTAGATTATTTTTGGGAAAATTACAGTCTTTATAATATTAAACCTTCCTATCCAAGAACACAAGTTCTGTTTCCATTTTATTTAGGTATTACTTAATTTCCTTCTAGAAAGTTTCATAATTTTCTGCATATCATAATTTTCTTGCATATTATTTAGTAAGCATAGCTAATGAGGTACATCTTCTATTTTTATCTACATATTTTTGTGAGGTGTCTTCTTTTAGTTCTTATAGCTATTAAAGCTAAATGTTGAAATAAAATGATTTTAGAACCAGACATTTGAATTCTATGTTAATTGAAAAAATTAATTACAAACTAATATTTTATTAATAAAAATTTTACTTATCAACTAAAATAATTAAATTAATATTTGTTATTCTTTATAAATTTCTACTATGTATATTACACTTTATAAGGAATATGTGTCAGTCAAATTTCTGCTAAGGAAACAGAAAGGCCTCGAGGATGAAGGCCTAAACAAAGCTGCTGATGGCTTTCAGGAAATCAGGATTGCAATGCAGGAGTTGAAGGAAATGGTTGACCCTGATTCAGCTACATGTTCACCACTGAAATGAAATAATTCACAGGAGGAATACCAGAAGCTTCTGGAAGCATCTTAAATCTACTGTTTGCCAAAGCATATGACATGCCTGCCAGTGGCAGGGAACAATATTATGGTTTCTGCTTCTCTCCCCTGTCCAAAGCTTGTGTGAGTCTCTCCTGTAGGCAGAATGTAACACAAAACCCTGCTGGCAGGGATTCTGAGAAATGTAGCTCCTAGTCTTCTAGCTTTAGCGATCAAGACATCTTGGAAGGTGGATAGTGCTGGGTTATCCATATATAATCTGCATGAAACAAAATACACAAAAGTGCAAAAAAGGAAGTAAAATATTAGATAGTGGTATGTGCTCAAAGTTCTTTTATGCTGGTAAGGAGATGCAATCAATTCTTTGAGATAGTACTTCCCTCATGCCCGTGACTCTAAGGAGTATCTCATTCTCTTAACCCCACTTACTGTCTCTCCAATTCACAACCCTTTTCCCTGCCATCTTGCTCTTTGATCACTTTCTTCTTTACTGTGCAATAAACATATAAGACACATCAATTTCCTTCTCCTCTGTCTTGGGCAGGACCTATGGCATGCAGGTGTTCTTTGCCTCTGAGCAGTTTCCTCCTGAAGACGTTCCTGGGAAATACAAACATTAGAGGGTAATGTTGAGTGGGTAATTCTCAAATGCTCTAATAACGGCTGGGGAGAGGGGAAGTCTGTAAACCGCCATTCATGAATAATTTTTGCTTCAGCACACACAAACAGAAATGATTACAGACAGTACAGCTTTCTGTCCCTGAGGTAACTCTGGTCTTGTCCCAAAGGGTCTTGATAACATCCCACAGACGTTTTGTATGACTTCTTTCTCCCAGCATCCTCTTGTCTTTCAGTTTTTGTCTTTCTGGCCTCCAGGAAACTGGCCTATTATTTCATCTAGCCCTACCCATGGACAAGTCAGTGTCTTCCTTAGTGCAAAAACCAAAATAACAACAACAAATATCCTTTAGTGCCCCACCCACTCAATGCTGGTATTCATAAGGGTCGTGCCTAGTTCACAAATGATTCACAGGGCCATGACAATTGACTCCCACTGGGACAGCTCAGCTCACCGCTGCGGTCTCCCTAATTCTCTCACTCAGCATGAGACTCCTCCCCTCCAGTGGAGAAGTAGTTTTACCCCTTGCAGGCCAACAGAGTAACAGCACCTTTATCACCTGATACTGTATTCTGTCCAAAGTAAACCAGAACCACACATCCAAAGATAGAAAGATAGTGACATCAGTTTGGGTCTGGTAGGAACCCTTGAGATAAAACCATGGGGGCAGGAACCAAATTCCTCAGGCCTTTGACTTTTCCTGTGATTGATGTGGCCTGTGGAAACAAGGTTATGGTTAAAAGACATTAATATCTCTCTGCACACACAGTGCCCTTTAGGACTGAAAAAGAACCCTCTGGAGGGTCTGTTTTGGGTCCGAGGCCTCTCGTTCCCCCTGGGATGTAAGGGGTAGTGGAGTCCTCCTCCTTCCTGGGTTGTCAGAATGCACCAAGAATGTCAGGAGCTATTTCACCAGAGCACATGCAGGGAGGGAAGGAGGGAAGAAAAGAGAGAAGTAGAAATTGTATTTATGCAAAATGTCCTGTATGAGTTCCACTTGGTTCCTTGGTTCATAACAAGTAATATTAGCCAGTCTAAGTTTTGTTTTGTTATGATTTCCGTTTTAATATGTTAAAGAGATCAGTAGCAGAAGAAGTCTCCAGGCATTCTAATGTAAATGTGAATTTTTAGATAAAGACAATGTAATATTGATTTCCTCTAAAGAAGCTGTAAATAATCTTATGCCCCTGGCTGAGGAACTTGTTCTTTATGCCACACTTCATGAGGAAGTTGCAGCTGCCAAATTCCTTGCACAATCCCTAAGAATGTCTTTGGCTTGAAGGGCGGGTGAGCCCACAGGCCGGGCTGCATACCTTCCCTGGGAGACCCAGGAAGCTACCCAGCCACTCACAGGGCAATGGGAACTTCAGGTGCAAGAGTAGAATGTTTTTCTGTGGTTAGGCATTTGCCCAGAGGTACCTCAAGTGCCTCAGTCAGGTCCTCTCAATGGTCATTTTTTGTTGTTGGTTTTTAATGACTTTATTTACCTTCAGTAAATGCCTTCAATGACATAATTTTTAACATTTCTCAATTTGCCTCTGCTGTTGGAGCAAATCACTGTTATGTGAATTATGTTGGTTTTCCTTCCTTCTAATCTTTGCAGGCAACTCAGGAAGCCTCGAAAGGAGCCCTGCTCTGTTTCTCTGCTGTGGACTCTGCTGAAAGAGAGGGGAAAGTGCTCAATGAAGCTGTTTTATGATGTGACCCATTGCTTTGCTATCCCAGTCTCGTCTTACTATGGACCGCCTTACCCAATTTGACTCCAGACTTTTTTTTCTTACTGTTGGAGAAATAAAGATCTGGGTGAAAGAGTAAAGGACCATAGACCTTATCAAGTAGCTTCATTAGAAACCCACTAGGAATTATTCTTGCTGCAAGATAGAGTTTGCTCCCTTTTAATTTTTCATTTGAACCTCTCTCTTTTTACAGAGGCAAAATGGGACTTGGTTGGGAAAGGAGAGCCAGAGAGGGAATATATGCCTATAGGTGTCAGTAATCTGAGGATAGTACAGTTTATATATGCTTTTTTGTACAATCTGAAATAAAAATAAGTGTGTAGACCATGTAACTTCTTAAGTAAATGACAAGTAACAGTGGCTTACATCCATGCATTGGCTACATGAAGAATAATATTTGATTCTGTAACATGAACACATCAACTTAGAAAAGTTTGTCTTCTGCTCATAGCTTGCCATTTAGCCTGTGATGGCTTATTCTTTTAACAGTGGAGGCTTTAGGTATGACTCACCAAACCTTCATAAGGAAACATGTTTATTCAGAAAAGAAGTGGTCACTGCACCTGTCTTCAACCCTTCCTCCATTTTCTACACCTATTTGTTTTACAGGGCTTATGGAGAAACAAAGCGGGGGAAGTGGGCAGAGGCTAATGTGGGGCACTGTTAGGGGCTAGGAACGCCCAACTTTCTAAAAGAGTCACACACTTCAGCTGTGAAATCAAAGTGAACTCCAATCCAGTTTTTCTGGGGGCCTTCTCTGGACTCCTGGTGGCTGTGGACACTGGAGCTGCTCCAGGAGTCTAAGAGAGGGCGGGAGCATGAAGTTGACTTCCTCATCAAGTCTCCTTGGGTTGGTCTTGTGCAAGCAAAGATCAAACACTTCACATTTCCCAGCCTTTCTACATGGGGTTGGCCATGGGTGTGTGAAGTCAGGGTCCACTCCCTGTTTCTGTGTTGCAGAATTACAGTTAGACTGGATAGGCGAGTCAGGTTACAGGAGTGCTTCTGAGGGGGAGAAAATCCTAACCATGGCATCTTGGATCCGATGTGACAATGGAAGTCTTGTATTGGCTTCCCAGAGGACATGGAATAGTATGCAATGGAAAGTGGAGTGGTGGGCATGTTGCTGCAGCAGCAGCAAGTAGCAGAGGGTGAGAAGCTCTGGCTCTTCTCTGGACCATTTCCCTGCTGTGAAACCCTATGCATATTGCTTAACCTCTCTGAATCTCAGTTTCTTCATCTGTGAAGTGAAGATAATAACAGTACTTTAGAAAGATGTTGTGAGGATGCAATCAGAGAAGGCTTAAGTGCTTTGAAGCTTACCTGAGAGAGTAGTGGTCAAGGAATGTTCCGTAATTTTGAATGGGCTCTGGTCTCACTTCCACAAAAATGGAGTTGGAGATTTAGCAAGTCACCTGACCATTCAGAACCTCGGTATTCTTGTCGGGAAAATGAGGTTTGCAGTAGATGTTTGTGATCTTTTTCTCATTTAGCTTTCCCCCTCCACGGGGAGGAGGAAAGGGAGGAGGCATGTTTTTCTCAGTAGGATTCAGTTAGCATGGACCGAAGATTGGCCCCATACTGCCAGCTCTGGATCCGGCAGACCACTCTGCCCATGCTCATTCCTTAACCAGACTGTCTCCAGCAATGTTCTGCTACAACAGCAGAGCTGAGTTTTGGGATATGTCCCACAAAGCCTAAAATAAAGTATTTACTATCTGCCCCCCCCAAAAAAAAAGAAAAAAGAAAAAGATCTGACCTCTGGCCATAGAACAAAGAACAAAAAGGAGGATTGATTCTGAATTGCATCAATTATGTTAATAGTAAAAGCTATTACAACATTTGTATTCTGCTTGATACTTTTCATAACGACCTTTGCCTCTATCTCTATTCAGAGCCAAGGGGTGTCATATTTTATTTGCTATTGAAAAATTTGTGAAAATTGGTCTCGATGGTTTCTTGGAGATCTTCCCTGATTAGGAAGAAATATTCTGTGAGAGGCACTTTTGTAACTGTCATATTTTAAACACTGGCTTTGGAATTACGGGTCAGTATTGTGCCTTTAATATATATATGGATTTAATCAAGTCTTTAGGGTTACCCTTGGTAATTTGATTGTTAGTTAGTTAGCTTTAAATTTCCTCACCTTCTTTACTCTTCTTTTTTAGGTATTAATATTAGAACTGGGAAAAGTCAAGATTTATTTTCATAGAAGACATTTGAATGTATAAACATATACAATTTTTTTCTTCCTGAAGGGACTGAATATTAAGTAGAAAGAATGGAAAATAAAAAACAAACCAACTTCAGAAAAAAAAGAAAAATTAAAAACATCAAAAATTTAAAAAGATTATGAGATGCATGACATAAAAAGCAAGTTACCTCATGGTATTCCAAATGACCTCAGGCTTTTCTTTCTCTCTCCCATTCTCTCACACACACCCCACTCCCAAATTATTGAGGCCAACTATTTTTAAATAATTTTAAATGACTTGATGAGGAAAGGAACTGTTGTAAAATCAAAGCAAGTAATAAGGTATACCAATTCCAAGATACTTGCAGATCCCTCTTTTCTAGGGCCATCATTAAAATTTTTACAGATTTGCCTCAGCAAAGGATTATCCATTAGTTTACAATAATGTTTGGAAATTAAAAATTTTCTAGAATTCTCTGCTCTCTTCTGAGAATTTATCCTTTGATTGTATAAAGTAAAGGATGGGAGGCAATACAAAGATGAGTTGTGAGGAAAAACACAAGTGGGTAGAAGGAATAGTCCCGGGGAAGGTGAGTGGGAGGGGCTGAAGGTGCAGGAAGTGGGGGCTTTTCAGATATTGTGTGTGGAGAGGGAGCAAGGACACAATTTGGGAAAACCAAGTGGCTTGAGAGATTCACTCAGAATGTGTAGGAGGTAAAGAAAATAGCAGCACAAGAGTAAGCATGAAGGCGGGGGACTGTTTGAACCCAGTTCTTTGGTCTAATCTTTTGAAGCCTGAGATATTGAGAAGGAGGACACAGAAGGAAGGGTCTGATGATTTCATTTTTTTGTCAAGTGGCTTCTATTCCGTTTTCCCATGTGCCACATGGTAATGCAAATGTATTCAATTAAGAAATAATCACTGAGAACTGGCTAAGTCAGGCCTAGTGTAAGCATTACGAATTTGAGGGAAAGTAAACCTGGGCTCATGCCCCGGAGACACTTACTTCCTGATAGGGAAGACAAACACAGGTAGAACTATTGACGTGTGTGTGTGTGTGTGTGTGTGTGTGTGTGTGTGTGTGTGTAGATGTTTAAATCTAATATATATGTGCTATATATATATATAAATCTAATATGTGAGATATGTTTATAAATATAATATATGCAGGGCCTCCTCGGTGGCTCAGTCAGTTAAGCATCTGCCTTCATGATCCTGGGGTCCAGGGAGCACTCTCTGCTCAGCGGGGAGCCTGTTTCTCCCTCTCCCTCTGCTGCTCCCCCCTGCTTGTGCTCTCTCTCTGAAATAAATAAATAAAATTTTAAAAATATGCATTATGTATGTGTAAATATGAACATATAGAGGTATATATATGGAGATATATACATGTGTTTGGATAGCATAGGTAATATATACAACTTAGGTATGTTTCCCCCAAAATTCAGCTGGGAATAGATTTCACTTTATTACTGTAACCTGTACTCAAGCATCCAGGGACCATCTGAAAACATGCCTGTTAATATTGTTTATATAACTCATGAGTGGAATGGAGAGAATGTTTTAAAAATTGGATGTTTCTAACATTTGTTCACAAGATTTTTAAGTATAAAACTTTAGATGCAATCCTAAGGATGTCAACTATTTTTAAGAGTATAGATTTTTAAAATTTATTTACTAAATCAAAGAACTGCATGCATTTTGAACTTTACTCAATGAAATGTTAAGTTTTTTAAATTGTAAAAATAGAAGAAACTAGAGAGAATGCCGAGAAATTGTAAAAATATGATAGGTGCAGTAGGCCGTATAATGTTTCCCCAAAGATGTCCACATCCTAATCCCCATAACCTGGGAATATGTCACCTTGCATGACAAAAGGGACTTGGCAGATATGATCAAATAAAGGGTTTTGAGATGAGATTATCCTGGATTATCTGGGTGGGTCCAGTGTAATCATAAGTGTCCTTCTGGGACAGAGGCAGAGGATCAGTCAGAAGGAGGGGATGTGATGACAGAGCAAGAGGTTGGAATGAGGCAAGGAGTCAGGAACCAAGGGAAATAGGCAGCGTCTAGATTCCTAAAAAGGCAGAAATGCATTTTTTTTCTTTGAACCTCCAAAAGGAACCAGCCTTGCCACCACAATGAAACCGACTTAGACATTAGCCCAATGAAACCGACTTAGACTGCTGATCTCCAGAACTGTAAGATAAAACATTGTATTGTTTTAAGCCACTAAATTTGTGGTAATTGGTTATAGCAGTGATAAGAAACTAATAAAATAGTGAATTATTAGAGGAGAGAGAAAATAGATTTTAAGAGAGAAATGAAACTCTACCGTGGTGGATGGATGTGGGAACACTGAGGAAGAAGAGAGAGATTGGGGCTGAGAAGAGAGAAGAGTCCAGCCAACCATAAAGAAGAGAATGTGCATAGTAACAGGCTGCCATCGAAGAGAAGGAATTGTGAAATGCTACGGTGGACACTGAACACACACAGGAACTTCTCATTCTATTGTTTGTAAATAATCCCTTCTCATTCAAAGTTTCCTGGATGATAAGCCTTTTATAAGTCCATCAATACTTTATCAATAAGTCCCAGGGACTGACTCTTGAAAGGATGGTCATACACCATCCAAAACCTATGTTTTGTCATAGATAGCTAATTATACTTGCTCATTAAAGAGTTGGACCATTGGACACAACAAATGTGTCTAGCTGAGTGAAATTGTTAAATGCACGTACATTCTTGTTCGTCTCAGATATATTTTATATGTAAATAAACAACATGCATTACTATTTTACTAATAGTTTATTTTTAGGTAGCACCCTGACTAAGTTCCAGGCCCCATTCTAAGTGCTTGTTAATAGGAACACAATTGATCATCACTGTGACCCTATGTGGGAAGTATTATTTTATTATCCTCACTTCACAGATGAGGAAACTGAGACAAGAGTGTTGCAAGGTTATGCAGTCCGTCACTGGCAGAGGCATCGGGCGCCAGCCTTAAGTACTAGCCGTATTGTTTCCACTATTAAAGTCTAGAATGTATGTGGTATGCTGAGTACAACTAGGTTACCAAATAACATAGTTAAGTACTACAATAGAGGCAAATACAGAGTTCTCTTGGAGCAGAGAGAAAAGGGGGTACCCGCCTGTGTTTAGGGAGTGGAATGGTAGGAATATCTTCACAGAGTAGGCTGTGTGTTTGTTGGGACTTTAAAGGTGAACAAGACATTGACAGGTGCACAAGAGGCAAGGATATTTCAGGTCACAGGTATGCTATAAAAACAAATATTAAAGGCCTAAACTGCTAGTAGTTTGGGCAACAGCAAGGATTTTAATGTGGTTAGAGCTTAGGGTGCACGGGTAAGTGGTGGGGGATGAGCCTGGAATAGTTTAAAGTGGCTTCAATAAGGCTGACCAACTTCCTGTTTATCTTATCTGTCCTGTCTAATATGGTATTTGAAAGGTGGCTAGTGCAACTGAAGAGCTGAATTTTTAAATTTATTTAATTTTGATTAATTTAAACTTAAATAGCCACAGATGGCTAGTGGCTGCTATGTTGGACAGCACAGTCCTATATGAATGTAAGGAGCTTGAATTTTATGGGACATGGGAACTTATGATATGTTTGAGGCTGGAGAATGATATGATTGCCTCTGTTTTGGAAAAATAATATTAAAGGGTGATGTGTCTTTATTGGGGAGAAAGTAATAACTTGGTATGTGCTATGCATTTAGCCCACTTCTGAGCAGTTGCAAGGAACTGTGCTTTGAACCGTGCAGTGCTGGGGTTGGTCACAGCTGATTGAGATGGGGTGGGTGTCTGAGCAAAACTGTCCTCTATGACTCACCAGAAGCCCAGGAGATGGACTGGTGCAAGGGCTCTGTGTGTAGGAACTTGGGCGACTCCCCACCCCAACTCAAAGCAGTTCTCTCTCAGAGGATTTAAACTGATACATGCAGAGACTATGATAAACTGGTAACATAGTAGAAAGAAGAAGCAAGAAGAGACTAGGTGGGAGGGGAAGTGAGTAATGGTACAGAGTTCACAGATATACTATTGGGTGCCAAAGGAACCAGTGTTGTTTTTGCAAAGTAACCAGCAGGAAATAGTGTATAATTTCTAAGAAGGCTGCTGACACTGTCCGTTTTCCTTTCAGCCTCCCAAATCTTTGTACTAAACCTCCTGTGCTGTGAGGGTTAATTCCAGCAAGGGTAGGATTAGCCTGAGTTACTCTACTACAATAAGAAATAAGCATGCACAGCACTCATCTGAAATGTATTAATTAATATCATTACTTTGTAACCATGTGCCCTAAAAGTTTCAGGATGGTTTGTACCAACTAGTCAGCATTGTTTCTTGTTAACAGTAAAACTGATTATTTGTCTCCTGAGACCCCAGAAGACCTGGTCACATAGCAGGAATATGCCTACATGACTAGCAAGGGATAAGAAATTCCAGCTGAGACTCATTTGTATAATCCATTCACAAATCAGTGGTTCTCTATATGGGAGAGAAAGCAGATCTTGCAAAGACCCTTTCAGAGAGAGGATAATGGGAATTTGCAAGAGGCTTCTCTGACCCTTCAGCCTTTATGTATAATGCCTATCTATCTTTACTTCAATGCGGTTGTTACATTGAATCTTTTTCCTGTATTAAACTGTAGATTTCTGAACATCATTATTTGGGGGTACTGTGTCTCTTCCCTGTTTAATAGCCACTGTTAGTGTGTTCCCATTGACTGAGATTTCTGGAGCTTATCTCTGATCTTTATAACCTGAAAGAGCCTGAGTGACTCAGTAGGGGACAGGTCTGAACACCGAAGAGGCCAGTTAGCAAGTGATTGAAATGATGTTCCCTCAAGACGATGAGGTTCCCAACTCAAGCCTGGGTGGTGGGAGTCAAGTAGAAGGGAAAGGCTAGAGTGAAGTAGGTGGTAGACTTGACAGTGATGGGTCAGTGACCATTTCATTAGATGTGGATGAGGAGAGAGCAAGGGAGGAGACAATGGGCATGGAGGCTCCAACCTTGGGCAATAAGTTCAGTTATGATAATTATTGTTTGAGCAATCTCTATAAAATGCAGAGAAATCTTTTCCTGCTTTAAGAGAACAATGAGTATTACCAATGAGTTGAAGAACTGATGCTATAGTCTTTAGTTCAGTCTATTATAATCTATAGTTCAGCCAGGGATAGAAAAATCTGATAAGAAAATCAGACTTATAAGACAGATAAACCAGATTTTTGGCAAATGGTGAATATCCCTTGTGTATGCCCACTTATTGTTTATGATCATTATTCATTCAGTCAGTCAAAATTTAGTGAGTGTTATTATGAGTCAGGAACTGTGCTACATGTTTAAAATATAGACACATTCAATCCCTACTCTCTGATCCCAAGGAGCTTGTGATGTAATAGCATGAGATAGTTGGCAATGGAGAGACTGGTGTAAAGTGGAAGCACTGACTATGAATTGAAAAAAATCAGACATGATGATCATGAAATTATGAAATAACAATCTAAAAGTAAAGACTTTAATTATAGAAGTTGATTTGCAAAAAAATAAAAATTAAAAAAAGCTGATTTGCCATTCTAGGTTTTTCAGTGGAAGGAAGAGCAATTCTTCCTTCTAATCCCTGAAGAATTGGTTATTTCAGCCTGTGGCAGGAGGCTTGCTCTGTGTTTGCAGTGTAGTTCACATTTGTCTACAGGAGACAGTATGACTGGGGAAATGTGGACTGACTTACACCACTTTGAGGAACTGTTTTTGCTGCTGCAGAAATGCTGCTTTAGGTGGGTGCGGGAATGAGCAAGAAAGTAGCAAAACTTTCAAGCAGGCTTTCTTGACTTTGGCACTATTGAGGAGAATCTGGCTGCAAATCCTTCTTACCCAATTAGATCTCTGCTCCTACTTCCCTCATTAATCGGGCCAGTCATGCCTCATACTGCCTCAGACTGCCAAATTCTGAACTATATTCATAAGCAGGAATCTGGAAGACCTTAAGAAGCAAATCAGGGAAGGTAGAGTGGATGAATGGCTCTTCTCCCCTTCCACCAGCTAATCAAAAACGTTCATTCAAACTTCGAAACTCAGTATCAACATTGGCCCCTTATGCCCAGGTAGGATTCTTCAGTCTCTCTACCATGTAACTATGCCCATAAGATTGCTGTGTATTACTTTATCCTGGTGTATTGTAGCTATTTAATTCAATGTCCATCTCTCCAAACATGGTGAATTCCTGGAGAGCAAGCACTGGATCTCATTAATTTTTCTGTCCTTTGGACTGAAATAGCCCTAGGAGCACTTACTTAATTAAGTGCTATTAAGCAGTACTTAATATTTGTTAAATGAGCAAATGATTGAAGTAGACAAATGAGAATAAGAGGGAACAGGGATAAATTTGTAAATCCATTACAGAGGACAATTTGCTAATATTTATCTACCAACATTAAAATGTATAAATTCTTGGAACCAGCAGTTACATCTATAAGCATTTATCCTACAGATATATACACACATGTGCCAAATATTTATGTACAAATGTTATTCGCTACAGCATTGTTTGTTAGCAGAAGCTTAGAAATGAGGGAAATGTCCATTAATAGTGGATTGATGAAATAGATTATGGCATATCCATAGGATGAAAGGCCAAGCAGCTACAAAAAACAGTATGGAAAGATCTTTAGGATATAATGTTAAAGTACAAAAAAAAAAAAAAAGGATTCAGAATAGTGTAATACGCAAACATTTCTGTAAAAAATGGAGGAAATATCTGTATCTTACATTTGCTCATATATATATAAATATCTATGGAAGGACCCAGAAGAAACTAAATAACTGCCCTTTTTTGGAGATCAAAATTTGGGGGGGTGGAAGACTTTTCATCGTGTTTCTTTCTATACTTTTAATTTCTGAAAAATGTAAATATATGGCTGGTTCAAAATATATTGTGTAAATATTTTTTAAAAAAGAAAACTGCCTGTGGATGGTTATAGCAAGTTTGTTCATAACTGCCAAAAGTTGGAAACAAATAAGATGTTTTTCATTAGGCAAATGGATAAATAAACTGTGGAATAGACAGTGGGATAGCTAAAAAGCAATGAGCTATCAAGCAATGAAGAGACATGGAAGAACCTTAAATGCATATTACTAAGTGAAAGAAGCCAATCTGAAAGGCTACATACTGTATGATTCCAACAAGATGACATTCTGGAAAGGTGGAACTATGTAGACAGTAATAAGGTCCGTCATTTCCAGGAGTTGTGGGGAGGGAAGGATGACTAGACAGAGCACAGAGGATTTTTAGGGCAGTGAAACTATTCTGTATGATACTATAATGGTAGATACATGTCATTATACATTCATCCAAATCCATAGAATATACAGTACCAAGCGTGATGTCCTAATGTAAATTATGGACTTCAAGTGACAATGATGTGTCAGTGTAGATTCATTCATTTAACAAATATACGTGTCTGGTGGGGGTTGTTTATAATAGAGGAGGCTGTACATGTGTGGGGGGAGGGGGTGTATGGGATTTCACTGTACATGACTCTCAATTTTGCTATGAACCTAAAATTGCTCTAAAAATATTCTTAAACAGGGGCACCCGGGTGGCTCAGTCCATTAAGCCTTCGGCTCAGGTCATGATCCCAGGGTACTGGGATTGAGTCCCACATCGGCCTCCTTGCTCAGTGCTGAGTTGCTTCTCCCTCTCCCTCTGCTGCTCCCCCTGCTTGTGCTCTCTCTCTCTCTGTGTCAAATAAATAAAAATAAATAAAAATAGTCTTAAACAAATAAATAAATATTCTTTAAATAAAGAAAAAAAGAAAACTGATGTGTTAGATTTACACTATCATTAAAGGACCCTGGCTTCTGAAGCCACTCAAGGCCATTCTCTGGTCTAACATTGCAATCTAACACATGTGGGCTATGATGATATAAGTGCATATATATATACATTTCCTGCTAAAAGCCGTTGTACTTTTCTGTCACCTATTAGTCAGGGCTCAGGCCTGTTACACATTTAGCTCATCCTGTGGTGTAGCCAGTCTCTTGGATTAAGGAGTGCCCATGCTCCTTTCTGGCATTTTGGAGAGACAGTGGAGCTTCATATCCAAGAATGTGGGCTCTGCAGTCAGTCTGCCTCATTTGGAATTAAGGACACATCTAATTCCTAGCTGTGTTTATCTTAGGCTTTTGTTTTCTTATCTCTGTCACAGATATAACGGCAGTTCCTATTGTGTAGGGTTTTTTGAAGATCAAATGAAATAATACATGTAAAGCACTTAGCAGTGATTGGCACATATTTAAACGGTTGGTGTTGCTATTGTTATTGTTATTTTCATCATCATCATTATAATCACCATCAACTATGCCTAATCTCTGCTGTTTTCTTTGGGCAGGGGAATTGCCTGTTTGTAGCATGAAGAGTCAGAAAGGACTCAGAGCTGGGTCTTCCTGGTTCTTCCTGATGTTTTCTATAGACCAAAGGTTTGGAGTCCTGGTTAAAAAAAACAACAACCTGACATCTTCATGGTGACCTTTACGCAGTTGGTAATGAGTAGATCTCATCAGTCTCACTGCACCAAGACATGGGCATCAGGGTTAAGTGATTTGCCCATAGTGAAGAGGGGGTCTGCGCAGACAAGGGCCCTCGGGCTCCCATGCACCCTCTGCTGAGCTCTCCACTGGTCCGCATGCTGCTGGCACCAGGAGGGTATATTAAGCAATGCACCAGCTCTTGCAGTGCTGACAGTAAGTCATTAATTCTGACATCTGTCTACTCCCAGCCAAAGAGAAATTGGCTCTGTAATTATCATCCTAATGATACATCTTTGTTTTAACATGCACATAACATTTTTTTCCATCTGGGAGGAAAAAGGGGAACCCTCTATCTTCCCACCCCAGAGTGCCTGTGTACTAGATTAGAGAACTTCAAAGATGATTTGTCCCATTTGCATTTTTTGCATTTTCCACATCACTTTTGGAATCTGTCTGGGTTGAGGAGGTAACTTAGTCTGTTCAGGCTGCTATAACAAAATACCACAGACTGGACAGCTTATAAACAACAGAAATTTAATTTTCACTGTTCTGGAGGCTGGGGGTCTGAGATGAAGGTGCCAGCATGGTTGGGGGGGGGGCTTCTCTTCCTGGTTCATAGCCTGTGCCTTCCCACTGTGTCCTCACCTGAAGGAAGAAGCTAGAAAATTCTGAGAGATCTCTTATAAAACACAATCCCATTCATGAGGGCTCCACCCCCAGCACCTCCCAAAGGCCCCAACATTACCCTTTTTGGGGGTTAGGATTGCCACATATGGATTTCAGGGGGATACAAACATTCAGACCATAGCAGAAGGTGACCATAATTTAATAACAATTATTAAATTAATGTATGAAAAGTACTTAGGACAATGCCTGACACATTAACAGAGCTATGTATTTGCTATTCTCATTATTATGTAGTAATAAGAGCTCATTTTGGCTGATTGTTTCATTCTATAATACATAGAAAAAGCACTGCTTTAAAAAAAAAGGGAAAAACACAAACAAAAAAATACTCTTCTATTTTAGGAGATATATTCAGCAAAAAATCCCCCCTCTGAAACACGTGGCAGATATTGTTAATTAAAACTATGGCACTCTTCTGGGTAAGTCCAAAGTTGCTTTACAAAACTCTTCATATCCCTCCAGGCAGCCACTACCAAGCAATTGGCATTGGGCACCTGCAATAAAACATCCCAGCCTAGGAGCTCATGTTCTAAAGAGACCTCAAGAACTCAGACACTCACAGCGAAATAGGCAGGTGGAACCAAGTATTCCAAGCATGCTCAAGGCCTGAGTGAAACCAAGACCAAACCTATCTGGCCACCTCCACACCCAAACACATTCCTGACTGACCTCTTCAAACTTTGAGATTCTTAATTCTCAGCAGTCTTTTCACTGAATGTCTTCTCAGCCAGGAGGAGGTGTGAATTTTGCCCAAGTGTTTAGAATTAGCCCCTTCTTGAGTCAAACATTTGGTTCTAAAAGAAAAGACACTGGTGTGGCTTAGTGGTATGGATTCCTCCTGTATAAGAGGAACCATCAATTACATGCAGAAATAATTGTTTGGAAGCTCAAAAGCCTAAGATGTATCTTAGGCAGTATATTTTACTTCATTAAAATTTAAAAACTTATTTTTCTGGTTCTATATTTTATGAGGACAAAAATATACATTTAAACATTCTATAATGTAAGTTACCACCTGTCCCTAAAGCTGGCTCTGAAACTGTTTTAGCCTTTCATTTGGCTAAATGAATGCTGAATCATGCTGAATATAACTTCTAATTTATTTTACTGATTATAACTTCTTTATAATGCTGAATATAACTCCTAATTTATTTTTTGAAATGAGCCAAACATGTTTTTTCAACTTTCTCATCTGTAGTGTTAATATCCAACCTCAATCAAACCAGCATTTACAGGCATCACAGAAATTTAGAACACACTTCCAAAATATTTTTCATTTATAAAATTCTGTAGGAGGACTGAATAGACATGTATATGTATGTTAATTTTTATTTCTTTTAATTTAATTTTTTTAAAAGATTTTATTTATTTATTTGACAGAGAGAGAGAGAGCACAAGCAGGGGGAGCGGCAGAGAGAGAGGGAGAAGCAGGCTCCCTGCTGAGCAGAGTCTGATGCAGGACTCAATCCCAGGATCATGACCTGAGCCAAAGGCAGATGCTTAACCGACTGAGCTACCCAGGCAGTATGTTACATTTATTTATTTATTTATTTATTTATTTATTTATTTAAGATTTTATTTATTTATTTGACACAGACACAGCGAGAGAGGGAACACAAGCAGGGGGAGTGGGAGAGGGAGAAGCAGGCTTCCCGCAGAGCAGGGAGCCCCATGCAGGGGCTCGATCCCAGGACCCTGGGATCACGACCTGAGCTGAAGGCAGACACTAACGACTGAGCCACCCAGGTGCCCCAACGGTATGTTACTTTTAAAGAACATTTTCCATTTTAGATTTTCAAATTCTTCAGCCCAGAGAAAGGGCCCTTGAGGAAGTGATTTCCCAGAGAATAATGACTGCATACTACAATTGCCTGTGCCTTCCAGTCTGAACAGTTTTCTACTTGTTGTTATGGTCATTTCTGTGGCTACAGCTCAGCTGGACTATAGTTTTCAGGAGCTGTCTTGAAACTAGGAGGATCTGGTTAATTGTTGGTATGCTGGATGAGTAAAGATGACCCAGGAAGTTCTAATGACTCAGCTTCGCTCAGCAATGTTCCAGGTTTGCTGAGCTTTTTGTAAAGCCTCCCTGGCTACTATGGAAGGTACAGTGCAGAGGCTATAATGGGAGCCCCCACCAAGCATGGCTTTTCTGTGTTGTGGCTTCCTCCCCAGCGAAGGTGTTGACACTGGAGTCTACTTCCACCCTCAGATGTGAAAGCCGTTCCAAGCATCTCTTTCACGTTGTTATCTACATTGAAGTAATAAAAGGATCAGAATTTTTATATTTCATAATGTATGTTTCCTCTGATGGTTTTATAAAATATCCCCTGTGTAGAATTTGTGTCATTTCTTATTTTCTGATCTCCGAGTTTCAAAGGACTTTTCTCTCCTAGAGGACATGGTTCCCATGTGTAGTGAATGTCCTATGTTGCGCCTTGGTGCCCCAGCCTTCCAGCCACTATGGGTAGATAGAGAAAAACTCTTCCTACCTTAAGTTTTTGTTTTGTTTTTTTAAGAGACTCCAAAACGGGTTGGGTACTATGCCTCCTTGTCAGTGATATAGTTGTGTATATTGTTGATATCAATTAAAAGGGCGATAACAGGAGCACATTCTTGTTGGCTTAACGAGGCCATAACTTAGAACAAGAATTCACCAAACAGAGACAGTAGGTCCATGAGTGAGCCTGTTTTAATTGAATTGGTATTTATACAAGGTGACACCCTCTTTCACACCACCCACCTCCTCCCTGGGTGACTCAGCCACTGAAGGAGAAGCCTCTGAACTGTTCATTAACACAGTCAAGCAGAGGGGGAAAAGACACTCATTTAACTCCGGGGACACGTTAGTTTCAGCAGGATCCACCTGGGGAATTGCTGCAGGCAGTTTAGACAAAAAAGTCCTGGTTTTTGGCTCAAGAGAGGTAAGTTGAATGATATTTGCAAACATAAATATATCTGCTTTACTTGCATAACTTTCCCTGTGTTCTTTGCAAATGGTTACAATGAGAACTTACTGTATTAACTTTGTCTTTTCTCCAGTTAAATTCCACAGCTTCCAAGGGGCTGTTCTGCTTGTCAATAGCTCTGCTGCTCCTTGTGATTTGAGATGGCATTGCCTTTTAACTTCTCTGCAACTTAACACAATTACGGGCAGCAGAGAAATGAGAGCCTCTTTGAGTTTCTGTGTGGGAGCTGTCAGCTGGTGAATCCGATCACCCATAAGGATAGTAAATTCTTCAGGGCAATTTTATTTCACAAGCGAATATAGAAACATTTTTTAAAAGGACCTCCCTGTTTTCACGGATGATGCTATTATGGTATACTCCATTATTTTATAGATTTGTTTTTCTTGACTGCTAAAAACGTTGCAAGCATTGAGCTGTTAAGGGGGAGATGCCAAGCCCATACCCCTCTACCCCATCTTCCCCAAATAAGAAAAATCATATTTCTTGCACTAGTATTTGTATAGCATTTGTGGATTATAAGTTTACCTTTCATGAAAGGTGAGCAAATTTAAAACTCGCTTTCGCTTTCACAGTTTATAAAGCAGATAAGGTCTTTCTGATATTTGTCCCACTCCAGTGTTTATTGGAACAATCAGTTTGAGAAAACTGAGATATGTTATCAGTAAAAATTTGAGCAGAATATTTGGTTGATTTTAAATGTCAGGTTAGACAGAACACAGATAAACAGGCCAGGGTTTTTATTAAAATTTTGGCTTCATGTAAATCTTTGATCCGACTGACATAAATTTCTGATTGGAATGGAGCATAACCTTATCTAGTCTAACCTGTAAGTTTTTTAGATGAGGACAACAAAACATATCAGTGTCGAACAACTTGCCAAGACATGGTTAACAGAGCCAGAACGAGAAGCCTGACTTTCGTCTTACTGAATTTTTCAAATTTCTTTCACATAAAATATGTAGGAGCAGTAAATTAACTTCCTCCCTCTGGCTTTATAAAAGAGCTAAAATGATACGGAGATAAGAATTTCCTTATTCAGGAATACTTGTGTGTGTGGTATGACTATGACTTATGAGATACATTTTTATTTGTGGTTTATGGGGTCAATCCTGTTATTCATTGTATTCCCAGGGTTTTAATCCAAGGAGTGGTCAGCCCCTCTGCAGGAAGGCAGTGTGGTATGTGTTTGGAGGTTGTGGTGCTCCTCATCAGTGACATCCTCACCTCAGCTACCATTCTGTAGTTGCAATGTCTTCCCTAACCACTGGAATTTTGACTGAAATACCTAAAAAAGTCACTTTTCTATAAACAAACAAAGAGGATATGTTTTGAATGACCAAACTCAGACTGTGGAATGAACTGCCTCTAATTCACTAAGCAGTCAACTTAAGTAAACATGATTTAACTGAGAGTATCCCTGTGATTCAGGCATTAACTTGAAGCATTCTTTACGAAGAAAGTAATAAAATCCTTGGCCAGCAGTCCGAGGGAAATCTTTGTTGTCCCACATAGTTTGTCTTCTGATATTATCTGCTTCCAGGCCATTGGTTGATCAGATTTACTTTTCTCTTGCTGAGAATTTTAGAATAAGGGTTTTATGTATTAATTTCTGTGTACTGTCATTAATTTCTCAGGGTTTACTTTTTAATCACGAGTCTTCATCAAATATGTTTATGTGTTTCTAGTTTACCATTGTAAAAATCCGTGTGATTTTAGAATTTGGGAGAGTCCCTTCTTCAAATGGATGCTTTCTCAAATGACAGCTATATTTATTAGGTTGCAATTTATGTCAGTTGCTAAACTTATTAAGGATACAAGTCATCCTTTTATTGTGATTATTAATTGGAAGAGTGCCTTTTATGGCTCTCCATTAAGTGACAACTAGCTTACTTCTAGACATGAGAACCAATAGTGCTGGATCCTCATCGTAATTGTATACTTGAGAACTCTAAGCATCTAAATAATTTATTCTGCATTTCTAGACCTAAGTTTCCCTGGCCTAAAATGTGATTAAGTCTCCTTTTATGGAACCTCCTGGGGGGAAGTAGTGAACTGTAGACCATACTTTTCAAACTGGAACACACACATCCCGGGAGACTGGTGGTATTTGAAAAAATGCACAGAATGCCACATGGTACCTCTACACTGAGAACTAATTTTAGTTAAAAGGTTTTTCAGAAAAATGCCCTCCTATAACTCTGCCCTTTTCCCCATTCCTTCCCAGTGTTCTCGCTTTTGTCATTAGGTAAAAGTTTGAAAGGAATTCGTATAGAAAAAATGGCGGGAAGCTGGAATCCAGATAGACTTGGATTGAATCGTGATCCTACTTTGAACCAAGGGTAACTTGTATGATCATGCATATCTCACAGCACCAATAGATAAAAAGAAAATTTAGAATTCTTTTTAATTTTTTTGAATCTTTTTTTTTAAAGATTTTATTTATTTATTTGAGAGAGAGAGAGAGAAAGCAAGCACCAAGCAAGGGGAGTGGCAGGCAGAGGGAGAAGCAGACTCCCTGCTTAGCAGGGAGTCTGATGTGGGACTCCATCCCAGGACCCTGAGATCATGACCTGAGCGGAAGGCAGACGCTTAACTGACTGAGCCACCCACGTGCCCTGAAAATTTAGAATTCTTTTTTTTTTTTTAAGATTTCATTTATTTATTTGACAGAGAGAGAGAGCGAGAGCAGGAACACAAGCAGGGGGAGTACGAGAGGGAGAAGCAGGCTTCCTGCCGAGCAGGGAGCCTGATGCGGGGCTCAATCCCAGGACCCTGGGATCACGACCTGAGACAAAGGCAAACGCTTAACGACTGAGCCACCCAGGTGCCCCTGAAAATTTATAATTCTTAATGACATATATATTGTATTATTATTTCTTTCACAATAGCACAAGAAATGTAAAACATCAAGAAAAAATCTCCACGAGAAAAATGTGGGACCCAAGTTAAAAAAAAATCACAAAAATTTACTGTAAGACATGAAGAATTTCTTGAGTAAAAGCTTCTTTGAGTACTGTCCCTAGATGGACAGATTGAATATCGTAAATGTCAGCTCTTCTGAAATCATTTTATAGGATTCATGCAATTCTGATCAAAAGTTCCAATAAAATATTTATTTTGGAACTAGAGGAAATAATTTTAAAGTTTATCTGAAAGAAATAAGTGGATGAGAATAGCTGATAGAATTTCTACAAAGGAAATTAATGAGGGGTGCTTGCACTGGTATTAAAATGTATTATAAAAAGACAGTAATTAAAAGTTTGTTTCTATTGCAAGAAACTAAAGACAGTTTTCTGGAACAAAACAGACAGCCATGAAGCCTTCTAGAATATGTAAGAATTTTATGTGACAAAAGAAGAATCATATCAACAGGAAAGGGATTCATTCCACCATTACCAGAGTAAATCCATATGTACTAGAATTTCCGTGTAACAGTAAAATAGTTAAAAAAAAATTTTAAGAAAGCATGCGTAAACATTTAATTAATCTCACTTGTCTTATAAATATCCCTCTAGAACTGATTATGTGCCAGATACTCTAATAAGTTTCTGGAAACGCAACTGTAGAGAAGATGGTCTTGTTTATTCTCAAGATATACTGTGTGTGTGCGTGTGCGTGTGTGTGTGCGTGTGCATGTGCGTGTGCACGCCCTGGGGATAGAAGAATAGTCAATCACACAAATAGGCAGTCCGTTTGGTAAATGTTTTTATGGGGAGAGATACTCTTTGCTATTTGAGCACTTAGTAGGGCCCATAACTCATCCTGGGGAGGTTGGGGGGGCCAGGTTGCAATGGTGTCACTGAATGCTTCTGGGAGGTTATGTGACCTGAAGAATGAATAGAAGTCTTTCCTGAAAAAAGAGTAAGGAGTGAGGAAAGGCTCAGAATGAAGACTGTTTGGGGCCTAGTGCATAGAGTAAGCAACAGCCTAAAGGTGAGAAAATGGATGAAGCCTTCAGGGAATTAGGGTGATTTAGTGTGGCTGAAACTAGAGCTTGAGTGAGGAATGGGGAGTGGGGAGAGATGAGGCAGGAGCGTGTGGACTTGTAAGCCTTGTTAACAACTTGGCTTTTAGCCTGACGGAAGTGGAACACCACTGAAAAGTTTTAAGCAAGATAGTAACTCTTTGGCAGAGAATGGGTTGGAAGAGATTAAGTCTAGAGACCGGGAATATATCTAGGAAGCTGTTAAAATAGTAAGCAGATTATGGCAGCTTGAATTGGTAGCTTGAATATGGAAAAAAATACTACAAGAGATATGTAGAACCAGAGTTGTAGGTCTTGGTGATTGCTTGGATTTTGAGGTCAGAAAGAAATTTCATGCATGGTCTACAGGAATTTTTAAAAAGAGTCTCAAGAATTCATAAGGGGAAAGGTAATTAGAAAAGTGAATGCTGCTGATAAAAACAATCAGAATTAGAAGGCAAGTGAAAATTGGAAAAGTAAAAATTAATATTACTGATATATGAAGAGAATAAGAAAGCAATAAGAAACATAATATAAATCAATGGAGAATTCACAAAATAAATAAAATAATGGATACAGTTATGAAAATATACAATTGAGGTAAAGTGATTCCACTTTCATTTATTAAATTATTAAAGGATTAATAAGTGACAATTCTAAATGCTGGTGAATGTATGGACATTCATATGCTGCTGGTACATTATAAGCAGATACAGGGTTTAAGGAAGGAGATTTGGCAATAGGGATCAAAAACATTTTAGAAGTTATTCCCTTTGGCAAGTAATTTCACTTCTAGGGATCCATCCAAAGAAAATAATCAGAGATGTGGTCAAAGATTTTTGCATGGTTTTGTTGGAAACACCAGAGGAATTACGTTATATTCATAGACACATAAGATGAAATATATTTTAGTTGCAGAAGAAATGATCATTTAATTGTTTTTAATGACATTGAAAAATGGCGATCAGTAGGATCTAATAGGCAAAGAAAACCCTGGAAGAAAATAAGGATATAGATGAAAGGTGTCTCATTTTTTCTTCTTTGTGCTTTCTTTGACTTTTCACATTTTCTTTTGAGCATGTATTATTGATATAATAAAAATGATGGTACCGTGTAAGACTGGAATAAAGAATGACCTCATGACAGAGCTACTGTGAATATGAAATATGGTAAAGTACTTATGGTAACGAATGGGGTTTTGGCTCATAGTCCATGGTTAAGAATTTGGGTTTTCACTCATTTAACAAATGTTTTCAGCCAGAACTGAGAATAGCCCATAAAGGCCTCAGGTGATAGATAACTTTTGTTCCATAGCGTTTTTATTAATGAGTATTAGATTAGTGTCTTTTATAGAGTGAAACAGATCATTGTCCCAGAGAGTCGAATTCTTCATGCTAGAATTCGATGCTGTCATTCTGTGGAAAAGATAGGTGGTAAGGGGCTCACACTAAAAATAGAACAAACAGAAAATGTTATGGTGGGTACCAGAAAACTGGTAGCATGTAGACGTCTTGCTGGCTGAAATATTTCACTCACACTATGTTCAGAACTGTTTCACTGCCAGTGAGCGACTTTCTCAGTGTTAAGCTCAGACTGTGAGATCACATGACTAAAGAAATAGCAAATTTCTAAACATCACAGCAGGCTAAATGAGTCTTTACCAGCCTGGTAATTATTGGATTTGCTTCTACACTGCGTACGAAGGCTAAACACAATCTGTTAATTTAAATGGACTTTTTAATGTTTGTGCTTCATGAAGACCTGTTTGTTTTCTTCTTACATAATATTTCATGTTCTTTTAGGTGGTAATCGGTTGTTTGGTGGTTTGTTTTTATTTATCTTCCAGAAGCAAAGGCTTCTGTTTATTGGTTTGTAATTACTAGGCTCCTCTTACTCTTCTATAGAAAATAGTTTGATGGCATTTGTCCTTTTCCAGTTTCTAGGGGTTTTTCCCGCTTACCAGTGATTTCTGGGAAACAGGGACTAGTGGGTATGGCACTATCATTGGGCCATGAAACCATCCAGACTTTCATACACAAAGGTGAATGCCACCAGGGCATGTACATCTGTAAGTTTTTAGCCATTTTTTTCTGCTGTATTTATTTCCTTATTCTACATTAGCTTTTTAATACTTTCCATCACTATAGTGATGTCCCCTAGGCGAGTATTCACGTTTGTTCTTTTTCATAAAGATACCAGTTTACCTAAGTAGATTAGAAGCTTGGTAAATTGGAAGATTTTGGAGCAGTTAAAATAACCAATTATGACTCAGTGCTGATCTCATTATACTTTGGTAAAATGATCCAAGAAAGCCTACTCCAATCTCGCTCTCGGTTGAGATCCATCAGGGATCCACAGTGGCAGAAATGTCATTCTTCTCACCCCTTTCTTTTAGCCTGTCACTTTCCATCTGCCAGTCCTGTTTTGTTTCCTGGGCTTCCGGGGACCGGGACTTTGTTGCCAGGTCGAATCCCAACTGTGCGCCAGCTATGTAGCCTCAGGCAAATTATTCATCCTAAAACCTCTTTCCAGAAAAAACTAATTTCACTCACTGCCCACATTTCCAAGTCCTGTCCTACCTTCTGAAAAAAGATTCTGACTTCATTGAAGTCATTCATCACAAAGTGTCACTTAGGTGTAGAATGAGGTTGATGACAGCATCAACTTTAAAGCCTTGTGTGGGGGGGTCTTAAATGAGATAATATATATAAAATCGGAGCTCCATACAGCTAACACTATCACATGACCCAAATACCAGCAGTCAGATTGATTTTTCTTTATTTGTTTTTACTTCTTCTTTCATCGTCTATTTTGTCAGCCTATTTTCCTCTTTCCTGTCTCACTTTTCCTGTTCTCTTTCCTCTATGCAACACCCCATTCCAGTTTCTTTGCTCACCCAATCTTTCTGAAGAGAAAGTTAGCAGAGTGTTGTAAGGACCTTGTTAGGTAAGCCAAGAGGCATTTTGTCCTTGTGCGGGAAGGGAAGAGTGAGATCCAGGCTTTTTGTCAAGAAGACCCAAATGATGAAGGAAAAGACTGTAGCTTAGTTAGGAGGTGGGTCCAGGAAGTTTTTAGAGTTGGGACAGGAGGAGATGGAACTGAGATTGGGTATAACCTAATGGACCTAAGGGCCCCTAGGAAAGTGCTATTATTACAAATAGAAAACACTGAAGGAAATTGAGAAAGACTGTAAGGAGATGAAAAGAAACCGAAAAGAGGACGAATTTAAGAAATAGGAGATGTTTGACAGTTTCCAAATACACCAAAGAGAACTAAGAAACTTGATTGCTTTTGTGATTCAGAGCTTAAGCAGAGTGATTTCATCTAAAACCTAAAGACAGATGTCTTCGTGGGTAGGCTGTAGGCATGGGGTAAAAACCAGCTCTTTCTGGTGGAAACGAAAGATGGGCCAGAAGTTGAAAAGTTTTTTTTCTTCTATCTTTATTGATTTGATGTCATGATTTCACATCAGAATTTTCAACTTATGCATTCGATGCTTTAAAGGGAAAGACTTTTGTAGTTTTGTCCAGTATAATAGAGAAAGACAGCTTTCACACATCTTTTCCCATAAAAATTCCACATTTAATGGTTGGTTATCTGCCATTGTTAGGCATATGCACTGGTAACAGCTTTTTGAGAAGCTGATGTTAGAGTCTATCTTTCTTCTGAGAATTTAAAAACTTAATTGGAACGAAACTCAAGGGCAGCACTTAGAAATAAGTCTAATTGGCTGAACTGAAGCTACTAAGGTCTCATTATTAGACACTTTATAGACACATATAGACACAGAAGTGTCTGAGTAGGTTTGAACGTCAGGATAACCTCAGTCTCTGAAATAAGTAATTTCTTTTAAAAACGCCATAAAAATAAAATTTGGCTGCGTATATTTTTGACACTATCAACTTAAGAGGTTTATTATCTCTGGTTCACTCGACAAAAGGATACTTAATTAGTATTTAATTAATATTAATTATTAATAAGGGTTATTCACAAAGACATATGTTGTTGATCCATTTTAATAACAGTATAAGAAATATCCATATATAAAAAATATTGCTTTATATTCTGGGCAAGATGGAAAGAGTTCCATTGCAATAAACTTTCTGAGGTATGAAAAGCAGATGAGACAGGGGCTTGCACCCTAGAGGTTTTAGATTGGAGCTTCTAGGAATGGTTCTGGGCCACCAAATGGGCTGATGTGGGGAGATGGTTAGGGTGACATGGCCAATGGGTCCTAAGGAGGACAAGGAGAAGGTGGGAATGAGGAGATTGTGTGGGAGGTATAAGAGGAACACATGCAGGGCACCAGGGTGGCTCAGTCAGTTGAGCGGCCAACTCTTGGTTTCTGCTCGGGTTGTGATTTGGGGTCATGGCATCAAGCTGCACTCAGCATGGAGTCTGCTTGTCTGTCCCTCTCCCTCTGCTCCTCCCCCCACCCCTGCTCTTACACACTCTTTCAAATAAATAAATAAATGAACAAACAAATAAGTAAAATCTTTAAAAAGAGGGACATGTGTAGATTTAATGAGAAAAATTTATTTTCTCCCAATATTAGTGACTTTCATAAGAAAAAAACTCTTGCATACTTATTAAACTATTATTACCTGAAAATGGAATATATTACATGTTCCTTTCTCATTACTTTGTGTCAATGGACAGCATGGGGCTAAGAAAGAGTATAAAACATTATCAAATTATCTAGCAAGGAGATTAGATCCGGGGAAGGAGTCTGGTCAGCAATAGTGCCAGGTTACTCACAGCTTCAAGTGTAGATGGAACAGGAGTGAGGCTTGAGGAGCTGTCCAGAGATGTTGGAGCAGCCCTTCGTTACTGCTTCTCCTCCCAGCTCCTCTTCCATTATCTTCCATTTTTCAGAACTCCAGGGCATTTCCTTGAGTGTCTGGTGTTGGTTATATCACATGGTACTTTGAGTGACATGTAGTACCATGTACTCAAAAGAGCCTCAGCATTGCTGTCATCTGGACCTAATTACAGTTCCTGGTTCCGCCACTTACTGTGTGACCTTGGGCAGGTTGTTTAACCTCTCTGAGTTTTGGATTCCTATAATGAGAGATAACAGTACTCATTTGGAAGGATTAAATAAAATAACATTCATAAAGCATGTGGCACAATCTGAAGCAATAATAGGTACTCAATAAGGGATCCTTCTTGCTAGGAACATTGAACACATAGACATATTGCAAGAAATAGTGTTTTACTAATAAAGAGTCACTGATGTCTTTTTAAAAGATTTTATTTATTTATTAGAAAGAGAGCACAAGCGGGGGAGGGGTGCAGAGGGAGAGGGAGAAGAAGACTCCTCACTGAGCAGGGAGCCTGATGCGAAACTCCAGCCCAGGACCCCGAGATCATGACCTGAGTCTAAGGCAGACACATAACTGACTGAGCCACCCAGGCGCCCCAAGAGTTACTGATAGCTTATATTCTGTAGACCACCATGGGCTTTTTACACCTTATACCTTCTATTTGCTCCACAATGGCCTCATAACAGGTGGTAGGAAGAGCATTAAGCTTGTGTAATAAAAATATGGAAAACAATCTTCTGAACAAACTAGGAGGTTTGTTTTTTTTTTTTTTCTTGCAAGGAGAAGTCAAGAGATAGATAACCCAGGGCTATCATGGCAGCTTTGTGATACTGTCAAGGCACCAGGCTCCTTCAACTTCCTGCTCTGCTATTCTTAGTATGTGACTTCAGTCTTCATGGTTAGTCCCTGGCCCCAAGATGGCTGTTCCTATCTTCTGCATGCATCCTAATTTGAGAGAAGAGGGAGGGTGAAGCTAAGTTCTTAACAAAAAGCTAAGTTCTTCCTGGGGATTTTCATGGAAGTGGCAACAAGATAGAACTGGGTGTCCTAGAGAAAGCAAGTGGGTTTGTTGGAAACTTTCCTAGAAAGTATTACAGAGACTCTGGGGTGGAGCCAGTGAGGTGTTTACAGGACAGCTGAGACTAGTCATTGTCAGAGAGAATGAGGTAAAGGGCCATGATCTTCATGGTTGTCTTATCTCACTTGACTCCATTTAACTAGGACTTCTGGAGAATGCCTAGCTACGGAAAGCATGAAAATGGCAGACCCTCTAGCAGAATGTTGGATCTGATTAGAGCCATTCTCTAAATATAAGGTAAAGAGGAGATACCTGCTTTTCTCTGTACAACTTTGCAGAAAGTGCTAATGGTGTGGGAGTCTCTGGCATAGAGAAAAAAATGATGAGCCTCCAGCTAGAAAGCCTCAGGTTGAGTCCCAGCTTTGCCACTCGTTAGCTACTCGAGCTGAGTCTTTGTTTCTGTCTCTGCAAGGTAGGGATTGTATCACTCTAATTTTTTTTTTAACTGAGGTATAGTTGTCATACAATGTTATATTAGTTTCAGGCATAGAACATAGTGATTTTGACAATTCTTTGTATTAGGGCTCACTACAGTAAGTGCCATCACCATCTGTCATCATACAATGTTGTTACAACATTATGGACAAAATTCCTATGCTGTCTGCTGCAGACGCTGTCCAGGTTCTCATTTTGCCAGGCACTGGGGGCAGAGCTCATGGCAATTCCAAAGCCTGAGATGTCAGGAGTCAGGTGGGGACCGCTGGGGTCTCCCTTTCCTCTCACCCTAATGTCAGGGCCCAGTCTTGCAATGACTCAGGATGAGCTTTATTGCTGGTTGCCGTGGAAAGAGGTGGTTTTGGTTTAGAAGGCAGATTCTGCCTCTTCCCAACTTAGGGGTGTTGCATCCTCTCCCTGAGCTTCAGGTGTCTTGTCTGGGAGATGGAGGTAATAATAGGTACCTCACAGAGTGTAGGACGAGGATGAGACAATGCCTGGGGGGCACCCCATTCCGAGCAGGTGCTATTGTGGCCTCGTGCAGTAGGACAGTTGAAGACACAGAGGGCACAAGTCAGAGACAGTGTGACACAGAGCCCTTTGAATGACCTAACTATTTTAGGAATATTTAAATCACTTTTCCCATAAGTACTCTATTTATTTGCTAGGGCTGCCATAACAAAATACCGCACGCCAGTTGACTTAAACAACAGAAATATCTTGTTTCACAATTCTGGAGCCTAGAAGTACAAGACTGGGGTGCTGTCAGGTTCGCTTTCTCCTGTGGCCTCTGTGTCTTGCAGATGGCCCCTTTCTGTGTCCTCAAATGGCCTTTTCTCTGTGCACATATATCCCTGGTGTCTCTTTGTGTGTCCAAAATTCCTCCTCTTGTATGTTTATGAGACAGGTTGGATGAGGACCTACCTAATGGCCTCATTCTAATTTAATCATCTCTTTAAAGGCTCTGTCTCCAAATACGGTCATATCTTGAGGTACTGGGTACTGGGCTTTGACATATAAACTTTGGGGGAGATATATTCAGCCCATAATAAGCACCTAGGAGCATCTACTCTGTTCTAGGCATGGAAAATACAGAAGGGAAAGACTTAGGTCTTGCCCCTGGGACACTCAGTCTTTTGGGAGAGAGAGACAAATAGACAATTATAAAAATGCCTTTTCTCCATTTACCTTGCCCTGTGTCTTACATGTAATTTTCAGTCTTTGCAAATGAATCATCAAATATACATTCAGCATTTTGCCCACTGCAGAATCTCAGTTCAATCAGCTATGAACTTTCCAGGTCTTAACCAGCTCAGGAAGAGAATTTACCGGAGCCCACTGAGAAACAGGAGAAGGTTAACCAAGAGCCCAGATAAGCTGGGCCAGACTGAGGGGAAATGAACAAATAGTTGAGATTGAAATTTGTCTTCACATGCCTCTTTTCCACCCCTGTCTGCCAAATTTTAGTGACCTTCGAACACAGCCAGCCAGAGGCTGCCCACACTGCATTTCCAGTGTCCCAAATTAAGACTGTTCCATCCCCTCCCCACACGCAACCACCCCTGCCTTATGTCTTTGTTCTCTGATTTCCAAGATGATAGAGGCATGAGCCTAAAAACTGAGCACTTTCGTGGGGCACCTGGGTGGCTCAGTTGGTTAAGTGTCTGCCTTCAGCTCAGGTCATGATCCCGGGGTCCTGGGATGGAGTCCCACATTGGGGGAGCTCCCTTTCAGCAGGATGTGTACTTTTCCCTCTCCCTCTGCCCCACCCCGCTCATGTTCTGTCTCAAATAATTAAAATATTTAAAAAATTTGAGTACTTTCAGTGTGTCGGGCAATAATCAGACACTTTACAAATGTCATCTAATTTGATCTTCAAAACAGCTGTTTCACCTCATTTGATAGATGAGGGAGCTGAACTACAACACACTCAAGATAACAGTAAATAGCATCCTTTAAATGCATATCTTTCTAACTTCACTAAGACCTTCAGACTCTCAGCTATTAGTGATGTGAACAGCTGTTGATCTCTGTGATGATAATGCCGTGATTGACTACATTGGTGGTTAGTCTTAGGTTGGGTTCCTAGAAGCAGTTCCTGAGAGGAATGTGGGTGCCTGTGACTTACTGAGGGTAAGCTCTCAGGAGGAAGGAGAAAGGGAAGCAGGGAGTAGAGGCAGGGGGAGAGGCTGAGCAAGGATATGCTCTCTGTTAGTCTAGCTTCGGCCTGATCCCATAGTGAGCTCTGAAGCATAAATCACCCGCAGAACTCGTTCTACCTTGAGGCAAGAGATCCACCTTTTGCCCTGGGTCATTCTACCATTGGCTGTAAGTTGTAGTGTGTGGGGTGGGTGTGTAACCAGGTAGCCCCACCAGGAATCATGAGCCCATACTGCCAACCCTGAGATAGGTAGAGGGGACCTGGTCTGGGCACCAGCACATTCCACTTCTTACCTACTCTAGGATCGGAGGATGGACATTCTAAAAGAAGGCCCCAAGGAAAACAATGATGTGATCCAAATGAATGTGTCTTTACCACTTCAGGTCCTACAGCAAGTTATTTTAGGAGATACTTTTGCATCAGAAGGTGAGAGACAGGGGCTTTTAGAACCCCTGAGTTAAACCTATGAACAGCTGCCTGATAGTATGGTCTTAAATCGGAATAGCACTTGTAGTTTAACGATTGATGTTTATGTACGTTATTCATTTAATCATCACAAACCTATGATGGCAGGTTTCATTAGCCCATTTTACAGGGACATTTTGTGGTTCAATTACAGAACTTTTGTTTTTAAGATTTTATTTATTTATTTTTTTGAGAGAGAGAGAGAGAGAGTGCATGTGCACAAGCATGGGGGAGGGGCTGGGAGAGAGGGAGAAGCAGACTCCCCACTGAGCAGGGAGGCCCACCTCAGGATCATGACTTGAGCCCCTGGGCTGAAGGCAGATGCTTATCCTACTGAGTCACCCAGGTGCCCCTCAATTACACAATTTTGATGTGATAAGGCTGGGCCTACGACTTGCCTCTGACTTGAGATCTAATGTCCCTCCTTCATTTCATCCATTGTATGGTTGAATGGATTCTGCAAAACACCTCATGCCCCACCTAGGGGACCAGCCATCCCCATTTGCTCAGGACTTTTTCAGTTTTAAAACTGAAAATCCCACATTCAGGGAAACCCAGGGCCAACTTAACTGTTAAACAGAAAAAGTAGTGCCTAGGGCCTATGATACCTTTAGAGGCCTACAAAAAGGTTCTAATTTTAATTCCTTTTAACAATGGAAGAAAACATATGAATATTATAATAATAATGAAAGTATGCTAATTAAGCCAGCCTGGATAACTTTTCATCTTTATATTAACAACTGTAAAATATAATTTTTAACTGTGTGGGCATGTGCATGTGTGTGTGTGTGTGTGTGTGTGTGTGTGTGTGTCTGTGTGTCTGTGTGTCTGTGTGAGTGTGAAGGAAGAAGCCTATGAAAGCAAAAGTGCCTAGGACTCACAAAATCATAATGCAGCCCTGAGTTCACCTGGGCTTCCCCAGAGGCACTCTGCATACTGTGCTGTGAATTCCATATCTCTATCTCCCTACTGACCTGACTAGACATTTCTCTTACTCATCTTTTTGTCTCCAGCTCCTGGCTTAGTGCCCAGCACACTATACACACCCAATGCCTATTTATTGATTGAATAAATGAGTTAATTGATGGCCTCATTCAGCCGATTGCTTGATAACATTGGGGACATTCACTGCTCTTGGCCTCAATTTCTACATCTGTAAAATAAATACATTGGAATAGAAGAACTCTCAGGTTCTTAGGGGGCACTTGATGTCATATATTTGTGATACCAGGTCATGGGACTCTCTTAATGTCATTGAAAAATGTCAGTTATCAGATGGTTTCACTTATTTGTGGAACATAAGGAACAGCATGGAGGACATTAGGAGAAGGAAGGGAAAAATGAAGGTGGGGAGATCGGAGGGGGAGACGAACCATGAGAGACTATGGACTCTGAGAAACAAACTGAGGGTTTTAGGGGGGAGGGGGGTGGGGGGATGGGTTAGCCTGGTGATGGGTATTAAGGAGGGCACTCCTTACTGCGCGTGGAGCATGGGTGTTATACGAAAACAATGAATCGTGGATCACTACATCAAAAACTAATGATGTACTGTATGGTGACTAACATCACATAATAAAGTAAAATTAAAAAAAAAAAGAAAAATGTCATTACCAATGAAATAATCACTTGTAAATTCTTAGAGTCATTGTTGTGTTTTTCCCCTCCTTATTTTTCTTTTAGATCCTTACTGGAAGGCAGGATGTCCAATTTTACCTCGCGAAAAATGTCTCCCACAGGAAATGGTAATGTAGATAATATTTTCATTACTCAGAAAATTTAAAAATCTGAGAAAAACAACTCATAGCTCTTAATTCTTTTATATAGATATGGAATGCTTAGAAGCAACTGCCAACATTAGGCTTAAGGAAAAAGTAGGAGTGCGATAGGTTTTATTCATGTAATTGCAATGCAAAGATTTTTTAAAAAATCAATAAAAGTGTTCTTTTGTGTGTGGGACATTCTGTGCTTCTGACTCCCCTGAGATTAAAGAATTCAGTTACTTATAATCAAAAGCACCAGAACTTCTTGACTATCATTTATTAGGTACTTGTAAAGCAGTCTTGTGTGAACTTCTTTTTTTTTTCTCTTGTATGTACTTCTGAAGCATATATATATATTTTAATAAAATGGCCAACCACCAAACCATGGCTTGGTTTATCCCATGCCCGTGGCTCTGTGTTCCCAGGTGCCACACAGGACCTCGTGAGCTGTCCCGGCAGTTTCACTTGGCACTGGAGCAGTTTCATATGTTATCTCTGGTGCTGGGGTGTGGGATTTGTTCTCTCTTACCCGCGCATCCTATTTTGAAACCGTGCTGAACTTCTCAGCCTACAAGATGGATGCTGGCCAATGAGATGTGCCTCTCAAGACACCCAGGTTAACAACTCACACTTGACCCCATGAGATTGCATCTCCCAGTTTTTTTTTTTTTCATTTTTTCTGTTGATAGATATGAAGAGTACCACTCAGGGGACCACACTGAGGCAACAGGGTTTTCATGAGGTTAACAAAAGAAGGACTTTCTTACAAGACAACAGCTGGATAAAGAAACGTCCCGAAGAAGAAAAGTAAGAGGGTGTGGAGAGGGTGGGTGGGTGGATGAATAGAGAGAGCTATTCTCTAGCTGGGGAGCTAGTGGCCATCTAGAAGGCAGGTGCTTTCCTTAAAACATTTTGTTTCATGGCCTAGTGTTTGGTAAGATTTAGTAGGCATACATTGGTTTTAAGATTTTCAAGAATATTTCTACCATTTTTATTATCCACGTAATGAAGAGCATGTGAGTCATTAGGGAGAAAAAGCAGAGTTTCATTGTTACAACTAGAATGGACGTTTGTGTCTTTTTGATAAACTGAAAAGAACACGACTTAGCAGTTTCCCAAAAGGTAATATTTAATCCACAGTAGGGAGACTCCTCATGCATGTTCATCATGTCAGTTGAAACAAACAAATAATAGTATGATTCCTAATTTACAAATTTAATAATAATTTATCTAAAATTTCTATATGTGCAAGTGAAATCAATATATCCTCACCTCATTTTAGTCACAGTGGTATATATCTCTATCAGGTGGGTGCTAAATGTGGTATTACTTTGCAAAGGAAAACATTTACCCTCAAGAACGTTTTGTCTGTTTTGAGCATTGCTTCTACTAGCTCTATGTTATAGATCTGAAAACTACACTTGTAGGCATATTGCCTCATGGCCAATATAGATTTATAATAGACATTTGTCTAGCCCAGATATATTTATGATAAATTACATATATACATATGCATATGTTTTTTGATTCCCTCTTGTGTACAGGTACATACTTTACATATAAGGCATCTTTAAATCTCACAAATCACACAAGGTAGGTATTACATCCTCTATTTTATAGAAGAGAGATCTGAGGTTCAGAAAAGTTAAGTAACTTGTCCAATCCACACAGCTATTAAGTGATGGAGTTGAGATTTTAACATGACCTATTGTCTATTACACCAACGGTTCTCATTCAGGGGCAGTTTTATCCCCACGGGATGTTTGGTAAGATCTGGAGACATGCCCAGTTATCAAAATTAGGGAGTACTCCTGACATCTAGTGGGTAGAAACCATGGATGCTGCTAAACATCCTACAATGCACAGGGCACTCCCCACGATACAAAATTATCAAGCCCATAGTGTCATAGCGCTGAAGTTGAAAAGCTCTACATTACAGGATACTTACTCTCAACTAAGCAGGATACTTACTACTAAAGTGCCCATATATAGTTATTTGAGGAACATATTTATAACTGTTAAATGAAGATGTCTATTAATTTCTGTTATTAAATCTTATTATTTTAAGGGAATATAGAGGTATTTAGAGACTCACATTGACTTTTGGAGTTAACATTCTTGGACAATCATCATTTCCTTTAGTAACACACATTTACTACTTCTCTCAGAGCCCTTATATGGCACTTCTATTTTTCTATAGTGGTTGAGTGATGTCAAATGTGAATCACAAATTCTGTGTTGCAAATATTTGCACAGATGGGTGAGGATAGAGATGTCTAAGACAAATTATAATTGGTAGGAATGATGGTTTTATGCCAGGCACGCCTCCTTTATAAAGGCCCAGGGAAGCCAGTTTGGATGGCATGGCAGCTGCTGAATGAAGGCAAAACGGGCTCCAATGTTTCCCCCACTCCTACTGGCCCAGGTCTGGACTGTGTGTTATGATTCTTCTTCAGGTCAGAATGCATCTGGTGTCTGCTACTCTCTCACAAGTTTAGGGAACTGGATACCAAGAGAGATGGAAAAGTTCTCTTGGGATTTTTGAGGGTGTATATTTGCTGGAATTGTTTCAGTTTCACTGTTCATCTTTCTTTTTAATTATCTACCTCAGTTTCTTGTATAGCTTTATTATAAATAGTTCCAGAGTGTTGCGTAACATTAGGGGAGCAGAACCAGGAGCAATGTGGTATTTCAGGTTTGGCTGGGTTGACATGAAAAAGGTTCGGGTACTTGGTTCAAGGCCAAAAGCTCTACTACATGTTTTGACATTTCCTAGTTACCTGTACTTTCAGGTCTGCTGTACAAAGTAAGAAAGACACTGTTTGGAGTTTTATGTATGAAGGTCTATGTATGTAGGAAGGGTTATGTATGAAGGGTTAACTAGGAGGAAAAGCAAAAGTTTGAAATAAAAAGATCTGGGTCCTAGATCCATGCCTGTCACTTACTAACCTTTTGGTCTTAGGAAGTCTCTGATTTTTTCTCTGATCAATTTCAAAATCTCTGATCAATTTCTTCTTCTGTGAATTGGGTATGACAAGGTCTTCTTTGCCTAAGTCATAGGATTATTTTAAGGACCAAACAGTTCTCATGGTTCAAAAATGGGCCAAATATCCTGTGAATGATCCACCTTCTTAACCATAAATTTTGGTACTTATTTTCCTGCTTTTTGTCAAGGAAAACTATCAAGTCCATCAGATGAAAATATCTACATATAAAAGACTTAGTTATATTTAAGACATGTTTGTGAAAGCTTTTGCCTTCCTGCAGAAAAGGACTCTTACAATGTACACAAAGTGGATGTCCACATACATGTTCCCACACTCTGATAGAAAAATAAATAAATAACACTCATTCCATTGTTGAATCATATGGAAATCTCATGGGGTATATGAGAATAATGATCATTTGTACTGACAAACTTGTTTCTTTTCACCATGCTCTTTCAAGGGGAGACTGGTAAAAATAAATGTATTGTTGTGTTCTTACGCCTGCAATAAGATGAATTAATCTTGCTCTAAATTGTGAGCTCTTTCCTGTCTCCCTTATTTAGTGCTTACCAAATACTGTGGTAACTTTCCATGTGACTTAGTTTTGTTCTTTCTTTACAGAGATGAAAATTATGGTAGGGTGGTGCTCAACCGACATAACTCCCATGATGCCTTGGACAGGTGGGTGTTTCAGACAAGTTACATCATTAGCAGAAACACAAAGACAATAGTTTTGAGAGAAGACTTGTTCAAGACAGGCTGAATATTTGTGGCTAGCCTCAGGCTTTCCCTGGCATTCTGGAAGACTCTGTGATATCATTAGGAGTTTCCACAGAGCAAAGTCTGTGCTTCTCCAGCTTCATGCTTCTAGAACCACAGCTTGGAGGTATAGAATAACCAATCCATGGAGGTAGCCCTCTGGATGGGAAAAAGAAAGGGCTGCCGCAGAAATGTGACCAGATAAGATATCTCAGAACCTTAGGAAAAGTAACCCTAAAATATAGAAATAACAGCAGAGTTCACTTGCTTTATGGGCAGTACACTTCTTTTTAGAAACTCCTAGGTTTGTGAAAAACCGTTAAATGATATTGAGTGGCAAAAAGACTGAGGCAAATTAGTAGAAAAATTCAGACAAAACTCATAATCACAATAATGTAAATAATCTAAGATTGATCAAACAAGTAGATAATACTCTTGTTAAAACACATTTATGTTCACACACATACAAACAACCACACCCATCAGAAGAACCTAAGTATTTATCAGACACAAGTTTTATCTGGTCTAGTAGCCTGTGTCTGTCTGTCACCAAGATGTATATAGTAAAGGAGTGTGATTATCTTTTATGGCATGGACTTTAAAAAGTAGACACCTTGAATATTTTAGAAACTTTTATTTATTAATTTTTCTAAACCCTTCTAAACCTGTTCACAATTTTGACCTGTTATAAAGGTACTGAGCTTAGAACTCTCTACACAAAGTATCTGTTTGGTTTTCTGGTTCGCAGCCTTAGTTCATCTGACTGATTGTTCTGTGATTACCTTTGCCCTCTCCTTGGTTGTCATGATTTTGAAGATTACAGCCTTGTTCTCAGGTGGCTCTCACCCCCAAAGGGAGTCTGATCATTTTAGTCTAGCCACACATGGAAATTGCTCCCTCCATTTTACTGGCTAACTCCCCTACGTATACTGGCTGGAACAGTACATTGAACTTTTATCTTCAGTAACAAAATTGTGTGAGCCCGAGATGTTTTCCCCTTAACCCATAACTAGCGTCTCAAAATACATGTTCCTAGAAGGGTAGTGCAGATGATTTTCCTCCTTGCACTTGCTCAGATGGATGCCTACTTTGCCATTTTCTGCCCTTTCACAGAGGCTGTACCCACTTGGTGGACACTTAACACCATTTTGGAACATCTGCTATGTGCTGCCATAGTGCTAGGTGCTGGGAATACGAAGATGCATAAGATACCACCCTTGACCTTAGGGAGCCTTTACATTCTGGAAAAACATGGATCCATAGACTACAAGACTAAAATTTACCATGGAGGTGCTATTGTAGAAGTGTGTGAGAGCGCCTTGGGAGTAGAGACGAGAGAGCCTAACTCTGCCTGAATTAACCACAGATGGCACCCAGAAAATGGTCTTCCATGTTGGTGCTGCTGTTCGAAGGATGAGGAGGGGTTTCTGAGTTGGGAAGGGCAGCTGGCGGGCAGGAAGCAGGAGAGAAGTGCTTCCAGCACAAGTGGCTATGTGTGCAAAAAGCTCCATGTGAGCAGAGACTGAAAAGGCTACAGGAAAGGGAAGGTAAACAATATAGTGTCCTCACCTAGATAACAGCTTCATAGTATGCATGAACTAAGAACTTTCGCTATGTACTTCTGCCAGATCATTTAAACCCGTCGAATAAGCCTGGCAGCAATACTTGTAGAGATGCCTACTGTGAACCAGACACTGGCCTGAGGACTGCGAATAAAACAAAGTCCCTGCTTCCATAGAACCTGCCTCCTAGTTGAAGGTGGAGGAGGGGAGAGACTGAAAATAAATAAACACAATATAATATGTTATGTTGCCATAAGTGCTAGGAAGAATAAAGCCAACTAATGAGACATAAAGTGATGCTGTCTGAGAAGGGGCTGTTTTACCGAAGGGAGTCAGATGGCCCTTCAGTGTCTGTTTGCATTCATGCATTCAATACAATGCTGGGCTAGACCATGATTTCACTCTGAGGTTCCTTTAAAACTGAGGGAATTGCATTAGGCAATTTTCATTACTTTTTTCTCCCATCAACGGACACTGTTCCCTCTGCTTCTGTTTGAAAATGTTCACGGCTATTTATCTTCCAAGGCCCAGCTCAAACTGTGCCTTATCCATGAAGCCCTTTTTGATTCTTTTACCTAGAAATAAACTTTCTCACCTTAGAACTTCCTTCCCTTTCCCTGAACCTCTTTTATGACAGTGGCCACTATTTGCCTTTGGGTGTACATATCTAATTTTTCTCTCTAGCTCTGTGTGAGTAGATTCCATAGTTTTTTATTCTTGACTTCCTCATAGTCATCAGCACAGTAAATTATATATTGTTTACCTTCAAATATTTGCTTAATAAAAGTATACTATATCAAGTTAAAAATTAAATTTTAGGTGCATATACTGTTTTAGTGCTTTTTCAGATTCAGTATCTTTGATCTGTCAGCTTCAAATGATGCTTTGAAATGCAAACACAGTAAATCATGGTATAATTCATCAGAGAGCTTGCTTTTCCTGTATCACAGGGTTATATAAGGCATTAAACAGCCTGTTTTTGCTGATTGATCAGTCTGATCAAGATATTCCCATTTGCTTTGATGATCTTGATTCCTACTATTGAACCTCCTATCCTTTCTTCCCTTCTTTTCTTGTCTTCTTCCCTCTCCCCTTTGTTCTGCTCGCCTATCTTCCTCAACTTTCTTTGCCTCCTGTCTCTTTTCTCCCTACTTCTCCTTACCTCCCCTTTCTTCTCCTCTCTTCCCCACAGCTCTCCTTTCTCTCTTCTCTCACTCTCTTTTCTTCATTTCTTTCTTTCTAGCTTTTCCTGTTTCCTTCTTTTCCTTTCTTCCCCCTCCCTTCAGTTCAGCAAGTTCTTTTTTTCAACCCTGTCCACGGTGCTGAACTTTAAATAAAGCTATTTGTATCCATTGGTGAGCTAGCTTACGGTGCTACTAAAGTTCTGCAAACAAAACATATCTGATTTTAAGGGATTAAGTTCCTATGATGTAGAAGTCAACAATATTGATAAGAGTACACATTAATTGTTAACCACTTTGCATGCCATGTTGTTTGTTTTGCCTATCCTTTATCCCCAATTTGAATATGTTACATTGTAGTTAGAAATAATTGGACCTAGAGAAGAATTCCTTTATTAGCAGGGGGAGTTGGGTTAGCCATAATTTATTCTATCCAAATCAAAACCTTGGAAGATTTAGATACTCTGAATCTGTCTTTCCTTGGTAACATGTACAACTCCTACCTAAATAGGCCAAAATTTTACTAAAGACATGATAGATTTTATAAACTTTTTTTGGTAATTTATTTGATCTTTCTGTAATTATTTTTTGCTACAGGAAAGCAAATGAGAGAGATGAGCCAAAAGCTATGATTAGTCGGTACAGATCTGATGACACTTTAGACAGGTAAGGTGTTTTTGAACCATGTAAGCAGGATGCAAAATGTATATGAAATCCCATTTTTTTAATCAACCATGAGGTATTTAAATGTTTGCCAAAGTAAGTTTTGAACCATGATATTTTATCCCCAGGGACAGAAGGGCTATTCAGATGGAATCATCTTCAAAATTCACAAAATCTTGACTCAACATGCTATTTTCCCAAAATCCTGCCAGTAGTAGATTGATAAGAACAATTTTGAAGAAACTGGTTTGAGTATAAGTAGGGTGGACACTACAGGGAATCTGTTCAGTTTAAAATGGAGAATCTAGTTATTTTTGTGAATGAGTAGTCAGTTCTTATTCTAACTTTTGGGCTTTCCATCCCATTGGTGGGAAAAACAGCAGTTTCTATTTTTATAGAGAAACTATAAGTTTTACTAATAACATAGTTTTGATCCACTGTAGTATAAAGGCTCTTTACTTTAGAAAGTGAAATTACTCTTGTGGGTGGCACTAGAGTAACCATATGGCCTATAGAATGGGTCCATGGGGCTGTGCCTGTTGTTAGTTCCTTCCTACACAGAGGAAAAGGGCTCCTCTTTATGGAGAAAATTGAGAAATGTCTATTTATTTTTTAAAGTAGGCTCCATACCCAGCATGGAGCCCAATGCAGGGCTTGAACTCACAACACTGAGATCAAGACCTGAGCTGAAATCAAGAGTCAGATGCTTAACTGACTGAGCCACCCAGGCACCCCGAGAAAGGTCTATTTGGATTGAAGTGTAAATGCTACAAATCACATTTTTATCTTATATTTGGTAGAGATACTTAGTAAGCATATATAAAGTGCAAAGTTAACATTTTTAGTTGGAGTCTAGACAATGGACACCCGAGGCCACTGACAGTTGAGGTCACTCCCTGTAGCTAAAGATATGCTGCTATTGTAGACAAAAAATGCCACCTGCTGCCTTTTAAGTAGACATGCTGGAATTTATGGTATCTAGTGGATTCTATATTCAGTATTTGCCAGTATTAATTCATGTAGGAAATGTACACACTTCTGTACTAGTCATAGGTTTTCAAGCCAGTCTCCCTTAATAGAGGCTAATCCTCACTGGTATGCCCAAGGAGTTAACTTCTCTCTTGTAATTAATAGCCTCACAAAAAATGAGTTTGTAGAAGTATATGTACAGGATCTCATCTCCACAGCACTGAGTGGAGGGAGGAGTCAAAATAAGTCCATTCATGTTGGCCTTGTGGGCTGTCCTGTTGCACCGTTAACTGAAGATGGAAACCCTATTTCTAGGAATGAATCTGAAAGTGAGATAATTATGCCTCAAGAAAGGTAAATGTGTGGGAGACCTAAGCCTTTGTAGGCTGTGGATCTGAAGGTCTATGTTGGGCCAGTCATGACAGAGCCTTGGAACATTAGTAATGAACTAGACCAGACTTCACAGGCTAACAAGGTGAGTCATTCTCAGCCTCGGCTGCAAATTAGAATCACTAAGAGAGCTTTTAAACTTTACCGATAACTTGGTCCCACCACCTCTCACCCTCAAAATTCTGATTTAATTAGTCTGAGGTGGGACTGGGACATTCTTAAAGCTTATGAAGTGATTCTAGTATGCATCCAAAGTTTAGAACCACCAATCTAGCCCAAATCCTTCTTCATTTTATATCCTAGAAAATGAGGCCAGAGGTGACCTACTTTGTTTACACAGAGGTTTAGTGGCATGTTTGGTCAGCTCATTCCCGAGGCAGTCCTGAGTCCCAGCAGTATGCCACATCTCTCTAAGTGTGGAAATAGATGTGAGGGAGAGAACTCAGAAATCGGTAAAGAAAGGCAAGTCCTATCAGGAGTCAGACTTTTCATAATGCTGGTCACTCCAAATGTGAGATAGGAAATAATTTTAGGAGGAAGATGACCAAATATATCTGGTATGCACGTATGTATGTATTTCAATAATGCATTTATTTTATTTTTTATTTTTATTTTTTTAAAGATTTTATTTTTAAGTTATCTCTACACCCAACGTGGGCCTTGAACCCACAACCCTGAGATCAAGAGCAACATGCTCCACCAACTGAGCCAGCCAGGTGCCCCATAATAATGCATTTATTTTTAAATGAATATAAGAAAAGTACTGACTTTATATTTGGAGTTCTCTTTTTAAAATATATATGTAGGTAAAAGTGTGAGGTGTTCTAAAGAAACATAAGTAAATACTAATGTATGTAGCATGCAATAGGGCCCAAATCCTCCAGGCCGACGAATGACTTATTTGGAAAACCTAGGTTATGGTGCCCTCTTGTGTTCTCTTGTGGAAGTGTAACTTTTCCTCTAGTTCTTTTGATCATACTGCTAAATGACTATATTTGAGTATTTCCTGTCTCCAAGACTGACACTTATCAAAACAACCTATTTCACATCATAAGTTGGCAGAAACTTAATTTTCAAGGGAAATACAAAGTTAATCTCCCTAAGTAAAAAGAAATTGACATATGTATTGGAATGGTAAGTTAGAGTTCTCTCCATTATTACTCATAGACTGATGCCCCTAGTGGCACAGAAGAGATAGTGAAAGTGAAAACCAGTAAGCGTAGGAAGACCTGTTGACTTAAGGTGTGAATGTTGAAACAATCACTCTACAGAATCAGATGTCTGACATTGGGCCCTACTGGAAAGAGTTTGGAGATACCCTACTTCTTGGCTGGATGGCCAAGAGAAAGTATTCTTGAGACTCCATTCACCATCTCTGAGACTCCACGTTTTCATCTATAAAATGAAGATAATTACGCCTCCCTTGTAAGGATATTTTAAAGAGTAAAGGAAAATGTATATAATAAGCAGCAAAGAGTAGGTAGCTATTTTTATTATTACATGCAGTATTGCCCACATAGGCTTACACTGTAGAATTTTGATTAACTTCATTTAATTTTAACATCAGAACTTGCCTTGATATAAACCTTGAGAATGTTTGATATTAAGGTTCTGTTTGCTTTAGACAGATTGTTGTTTTCAGCAAACCAGAGTAGCAATTTCCCAAGATTATTTTTATCTCATGTTAGGGTCTCATGACAGCTATAAAGTCTGAGGAGAGTTTCCAAGGAACATTTAAGATTAAAGATTTAGGGTCACCTGACCTCTTACTTAAGGTACTCACAGTGGTTTACTGTAGAGCCTTTTAAATATAAACATTTCAGAGGCTCAGTAGCAGTTAACGCTGGTGATATAGTCACAGTCCTTGGCCTGATCATCACCTTAGACATGAGTTTTTTATACATGGATTCTAGGAGCCTGTACAAGTTAATGCCTGGATTGTGAATGGTTTGTTGAGAATATGGAGTTCTGGAAGATTTCAACCTTCCTTCCTTTTTCCATTCAAGTGTTATCAGTTTGTGGCATTATGTGCTATAAACAAAAACGTGTTTGGAGTTGACTTATAGCCTTTTAATGTATTAGAGTTATTTACCCAATATTTTAGTTACACATATCAAGGAATTGAAATCATTTTAAACTCATGACAGTTAAGTCATATGTTTTTCCCACATTAATTTTTTTTTTAGAGTGAGGCAAAGTTAGTGCCCATCTTTCCAGGAATAGTTTATATAAAGCCATGTACTTAAGCTGATGGTAAAATTGAAAGTTTAGAGAAAGTTATAGTAGACCCATAGTGTCGGATCAACAGAAAGGTTTTTCTGACCTTTTGTTTTCCTGAGCCTAATTTTGCTACATCCTTGTGTTGTGCAAGCCTGCAGAATGCTCCAGGGGATAGTCTCATGTCTTAGGAAGAAACTTCTTCTCTGATGTGAGTGAAGGAGAGTCTGCAGTCATGAGAGCCCACCATTGGCATGGAGACCATGGGATTTGTCTTTTCTGACACAGGGGACAAATACACCTTTTCCAGATGTGACCTCCGTGAGGAGACCTGGTATTTGAGGGATTAAAACCTCTGATGGCCAGTAGAGGCTATTAACCAAATGTGTTAGTCAAAGTAAACTAATTCACCAGGGTAGAGAACTCTTTTCTAGTTCCCTCTCTTGCCCCCAAATCTATTGTAGTTTAGCACAATAAAAGATTACCGTTCACTCTCTTCAGGGTCCAGTGTGATAGGCTGGAAGACAGGGGATGTCTCAGCTCCATGAAGTGACTCAGGAACCTAAGTTCATGTTTGGATGCTACCACCTTCAACCCATGCACAACAAGACCATAGTGGGAAGAGGAAGAAAGAGCAAGGAGGATCACACAAGAGGTTTTATAATGGGTCTGATAGTAGCAAACAACATTTCTGCCCACATTCTTTAGTCTAGAATTCAATCACATGGTCCCAACTTAACTGCAATGAAGAATGGGAAATGTGGTCTTCCTGTGTGCTCAGAAGGAAAAGAAAACTAGTTTGGCAAACATATAACAATATCTGTGCCACAAAATATCTAAAAAATACTTGTCTTTCACTGATGTCTTTTACAGACTTGGTAAGCACACTGTCATTGACTGGATGTATAGTTGACAATACAGGGTTTATGGGTGCTATGCAATCGAAAATTCACATGTAACTTTTGACTCCCCAGTACTTAACTACTATAACCCACTATTGATTGGAAGCCTTCCGATAACATAAACAGTTGATTAACACATATTTTGTATGTTATACATAACTGAATTCTTACAATAAAGTAAGCTAGGAAAAAGAAAATGTTTTTAAGAAAATCCTAAAGAGAAAATATATTTACACTACTGTACTGTATTTATCGAAAAAATCTGCATGTAAGTGAACCTGTGCAGTTCAAATCCATGTGGTTCAAAGGTCAACTGTATTATTAAACAATAATGAATATAAAATAGTGGGTTAAATGCTCAATGAATCGGAGCATCTAGTAGAAAGGCATAAACCGTAAAAATTCCAAACTGTATTATAGCCTCATAAATAGATTTTGTCTTAAGTAGCTTTTTTTTAATTGCAAAATATTCTAAAATGTAACACCTGAAAACAAATCTCTTTACCAGCAAAAGGTTATATTGTGGAGTTATTCTTTCATGAAAGAGGTCTGAAAGGACTTTAATGATCTAAATGTTCATCCAAACTTGTGTCTTGTTTCTTTACAAAGGATCTCAGACAGAAATGATGCTGCTAAAACAGATAAGGCCAATACCTTGGATAACCGACTAACCAATAGGTACCAGTATCTATTGACTTTGGGAAAGACCCAAGTACAATATTTTTCTGAGCATAACTTATTTACTTACAATTCTCATGTCCTACTTGATATATTTCTGTAAATTCTTTTCCTCTATTTCTTAAACACAAAAATTCTGGAGTAAATACCTTTATTCCTCCTCATGGTTAGAGAAATAGAAAATCTTTGTTGCCTTGCTTAATTTTTTTAAAAGATTTTATTTATTTATTTGTCAGAGAGAGAGAGGGCACAAGCAGGGGGAGGGGCAGGTAGAGAGGGAAGCAGGCTCCCCACTGAGCAAGTAGCCCAATGTGATGCTGGACTCAATCCCAGGACCCTGGGATCACGATCTGAGCCCAAGGCAGATGCTTAACCAACTGAGCCACCCAGGCGTCCCTGTTGCCTTGCTTAAAAAATTGAGAGAGTTCATTGCGTCAGGTCATCTTTCTCACCACATTCATGTTTTTGTTTTAAGTTATCCTGGTGGCAAGAGTATGAAATACATGTAAATGCCCATTTTACATTCTTATTGCTAAAGAAAATTACTGAACTCAACAAATAAAAACGTTGAACTTAAACAATAACTGAATTTTCTGAAATAAAATGATTTCCTTTAGAAGCTAGTACAAGACAAAAAGATCATGAAATCACCTTATCAAATTTATTCAAATACTGATGCTTTCTTTCTCTTTCTCTCAAATAATGTCTAACTTTAAATAACAACTCTAAATTCATGGACAGTTGCATATTGATGCAAGTATTCATTCTTTGTTGCTGCTCAAACTTTTGCCTTTTTTTCTTTTTAGCAGAAACATGTCCACGTTTAGATCACCAGAAGCAACAAAGATGTATGTGTTTTTCTGACTGAAGTTACATTTTAAGAATAAAGTGTATTTCTTTGTATGAGTTCAAGAAAAGTTAGGGTATATGCCCCTCAGCCCAAAGTTTCATTATAATAAAGCCCCACTCCTGTTGCTTAGGCAGGGTTTAGTAGAAATAAGAAAATGGTCCATGAAGCTTTAAATATTTACTATCTGGATTTTAACAGAAAAAGTTTACCAACCTCTGCTCTAACCAAACACCTGAACTTAAGTCATTCTTTTCTTCTTTTCTTTCTTTCTTTTAACTTTTTGTCTTATTTTTTCCTTTTTATTTTTTCTTTCTCCAAATTTTTATTTAATTTCCAGTTAGTTAGGATACAGTATAATATTGGTTTCAGGAGTAGAATTTAGTGATTCATCACTTACATACAGCACTCAGGCTCATCATAACAAGTACTTTCCTTAATGCCCATCACCCATTTGATTTTTAATTTTTTTCCCCCAGAGACCTTTATTTTTCCTTGTTCTTACGGCCACTAACTTTCTTCCCCTATGTCACTTGTCTTTCAAAACCCCCATCACATTACAATTCAACTGAGTCATGAAATCATAGGTTTGCTAGCAATCAATTTAGATGAAGTACATTTTCTCTGAAACGTACTACTGGTGATTATAAACAGCCAAACTAGGTGGATTTTTGAAAACAGAATTGGTTTTTAAATTTGTATTTACAAATAAAGTCATTTTCACCTTGGACCACACCTCTCAGTCGTTGAAACAGGCTTGGTCCTTTTTTTGGCAGGGGGGAGGTCTATGTATATTAATAAATGCTAAATAGAGATTTAAAATGGTGTGATTTTTTAAATGTTTTCTTAAACAATCTAATGCTCTTAATGCAAAAAAATTGCAATATAATTCTGTTAGTCATAATATACACAGGAATAAATATATAATATGAATCCAGAGCACATCAGAATTCATTGGTCCGGATTTCAGACACACGATGTCATATAATGAATGATTTCATTCAGTTCCTTCCATTCTAGTTACTCAGATGAAGGCCTGACGATTTATAAAACGGTAAACTAAGGAAGGACTTGTTTTCTGTTCTTCTTTTGTCCATTGAAATATGTTGTGGTGGGTAAAGAGCAGGTGGGAATGTGAATAGATGATAAGACCTTTCAAAGGTGGGACAGCATAAAAAAGTTTCAAGAATGTGATTTGTGGCTGTGATTAAACAGGCAACCTGGAGTTTCGTTCAGTGCCAACACCACCAGCACCCCAGCTCCCACCTCTGCTACAACTCCTGTAAAGAAAAAGAGGTATGATGGGCTGGTTGCATCTGTTTCTTGCTGACATTCTGTAGAGGATTGTCCTTTATTAATTTCTGGACCAAACAATCCACCAAGACCCCCGGTGGCATTCAGAAGTTGGTCTCTCATCTTGTTGCCTCCTCCCTTTCCAGGGATCCAGAGCCACTGGATTCTGCTGTCCTCAAACTTTGTTCCTTTTCCTCCTCACTTCCATTTCAAATGTGCAGTCTTGGGATGCCTGGGTGGCACAGTCAGTTAAGCGTCTGACTCTTAATTTCGGCTCAGGTCATGATCTCAGGGTTGTGAGATCCAGCCCCAAGTGGGGCTCTGCTCTCGCTCAGTGTAGAGTCTGCTTGTGGATACTCTCTCCCTCTGCCTCTGCTCCTCCCCCAGCTCACACTCAAATAAATAAATAAATAAATAAATAAATAAATAAATAAATAAAATCTTAATAATTAACAAACAAACATTCAGTCTTTTCTCCAGGTCCCTTGGGGTCTAGAATATCTAAGTAATGTTTTCGATGAGGGAGCTCAGCAAAGAGTAAGCTACTTCAGGTAACATCTTTAGTAGAGTCCTACTACAGGGAATGCCTTACCCTGAAAGAATTATGACTGTGGGGTGGCCAAATATTGCCACACTCCTGAAATCTGCCTGCATCTTTGCGGCCTTCTCTGCTCTGTAGATTGGGTTGACCCTACTTCCAAGTACAGAGTCGAAGTCCCCATATTGACACTTCTATTTATCTAGTAGGCATGGAGAAGTAGCTAGACCTATGGTGGCAGAATATTCTTCATGAGACAGAATGTAGATGGTCGAAGCAATTTTTGCTTGTTGGAGAGAACACAGTGCTAGTGAATCATGATCAAATGGAAAACAAGCATTCATGAATCTTAGTGCTTTTAAAATGTTTTTATTTTCTTTGCCTGCACCGAGGACCGTGCCTAGGTTGGGTAGGTGCTCAATGTTTGTTGATTGCCTGGCTGATTGCCAAAACGCTCCTGCAGTGGGAATTCTGGTTGTATCTGTGAAAATGTGAGTCTGAGAAAATGTGATTACCTTTCTCTTGGACCCAAATTTCACATCTCCTACCCACAGCAAGAATCTTTCCTCTGAAAGGCTAGGCATAATTCAGGATCATTGAAGCCAGCAATAAGACTCTACTTTTGTGATATACATTGGACTAGCTCTTGTGAGTAGAACTGACTACTTACATTGAGTTGAAATCTGCTTTGATTTATGCCCATCTCTTCTTAGTTCAGTCCTGTGGTACCTCAGAGAACAGACCTGCTTCAAGAATTTAAAGCCAGCTCTCCTGGCTTTTTTATCCTCGCCTTTCCTTCCCTGGACTTTCCTCTGACATGTCACTCTCTTCTAAACATCTTCGTTTTTGGTCCATATTTAAGTCTTTCTGACATAACCCCTAAGCTATCTCTATCAATTAAAATTAAGTCCTGGTAATGTGAAGACATCTTTCTAATTGGATATATATGTGTTTGTATATATGCATATACATATGTATGTATGTATACATAATTGAGGTTAGCATTAGTGGGATGTTCACTTATGTTTTCAATACTCTTACTTTCAGAGTTTTCTTTTTATCATGGAGCTTTTTTTAAAAAAAATTATTTATTTATTTGACAGAAAGAGAGACACAGCAAGAGGGAACACAAGCAGGGGGAGTGGGAGAGGGAGAAGCAGGCTCCCCGCAGAGCAGGGAGCCCAACAGAGGGTTTAATCCCAGGGCCCTGGGATCATGACCCTGAGCCGAAGGCAGATGTTCAACAACTGAGCCACCCAGGTGCCCCATTATCATGGAGCTTTTTTAAAAACTCTAAATATAGAGTGAGCATATAGTTGGTTTTGATTATAAAATATTTCAGGTGTGCAGAAAATAGAAAAAGAGGTGTGTTGATGATAAACACCCATGAACTCACCAGCTAGATTTAACAAATACTATTTTGCAGATTCTCTTCATATTTCTTTCTAATGAAATGTCCACATTTTAGTGTCAAGAAAACGGGGAAAGGAGCTTACTTGCGGAGCAGAGAGCCTAGACCATAGTATAGTTATTTTAGTTATTTCCTGTTGAGTTTATGAAATAGTTTTCATTTTATTTCCAAGGCTTGTAGAAAAGTCATCTCAATTCCTTTTAGCTGTCAAATTACTTTCAGCTTTTCCTGGTAGACATGTGGGTGGGATCAGGTCTTTCAAGTGCCATGTTTATAACTGATGTCGTTTCTTAACAGACAGTCCTGGTTTCCACCACCTCCTCCAGGTTACAGCACCACCCCAAGCACAGGAGCAAGCAGAAGGTAAGGGAAATGTATCAGATGTAATTGCTATGTAACCTAATGGAAGAATGTGTGGGATATTGACAATGTATAATTGCAGGAGCTTTGGAATAAATTGGAGGAGAGCTTGTGAATTCTGAGAGCTGAACAAGACAGTGCTCAGTGGGAGTGAGGTCAGGCTACCAGTGCCTCTGAAAGGAAATCTGACAAGTTGCGAGGAGTAGGTAGTTGTGTTAGTTTGCTAAGGGCTGCCGTAACAAAGTCCCATAAACTGGGTGGTTTAACAAAAATGCTTCTCACAGTTCCAAAGGCTAGAAGTCCAAGATCAAGGTGTCAGCAGGGTTGGTTCTCTCTGAGGGTTGGGAGGGAGACTCTGTTCCACATTCTCTCCTGATTTCTGGTGGTTTCCAGACACCGTTTGGCATTCCCAGGTCTGTATAAGCATCATCCAGATCTCTCCCTTTATCTTGACGTGATGTCCTCCCTGAGTGCATGTCTGTGTCCACATTTGCCCTTCTTAAGGGGACACCAGTCATATTGGATATGCGGCCCATCCTACTTCATCCTATATGACCTCATCCTAACATATCTAATTACATCTGTAATGACCCTCTTTCCAAGTAAGGTCACATCTGAGGCCCTGTGGGTTAGGGTTTCAGCATTTGAGTTTTGGGGGCACACAGTTCAACCCACAAGTGGCAGAGGAGAGAATGGAACGAAGCACCAGGCAGGGCTCCACTGTGGGCTCCTGGTAAACCACCGCTTCCAGGCAGCAATGAACCCAGATGACTGGATGGGAATATGAGTTGCAAGTTCTTTGTAAACTTTAAGGAATAAGTGGGTGTTTTCTACTTTTATATTTTTGTTGTTGGGATCAATAATTATAACTAAAATTATAGACCATGTGCAGGGCACCTTGTTCTACCAAATCCATGCTGGGAATGTCAACAACCATTTAACTTAATATGTGATTATTGTGTGCCAGATATTGTTCTAATATCTTGGGGTGTATCAGTGAACAAAACATGGAGCCTACACTCTGACCTTCAAAGAAGCAGACACATGTGCAGAACTCCTATCATCTATGCCATCTTTAACACACAAAGAAAAATAAGTCTCTGATTTGGTTTTGCTTTAGGGTATCCAAAACTGTTGTTGTCTTCAATCCTCAGAATATCTTCACCAAATATTTCCATGTTCCAATGGGACTTATTTTCCCAATTTAACCATTGGGAAAAAGAGTTATTAAACTCTTTGTGCTTATTTAGCATTAGATTGTTTTATTTCCTAAAATTGTCATCTGTTGTGTAGGCTTTTAATGTCTCTTTTATTTCCAAATAATGGAAATATTTGGAAATAAATGTCCTTTATTACAATTTAGGTTGCCTCTATAAGGATGTAAATAAATTCAGTTGATCAATAGACACAAAGAGCTCAAGTTGCTTTTTTCACACATGTTGCATCTGTCTCTCTCTGTATATTTATATATCATATATTATTTATATATGTATAGTTATTAAACACATTGAACAATCACAACTTGGAATTACATCCACCTTCTCTTAAAATATTTTCTTTTTAAACCTCCTCATCTATAGATGACTTCCAACTATATGAACTGCCAAGTATGGATTATGTTTCTCGTTTAAAACCTTCTTTCCCCTCAGGCAGTATTTAGATATGTCTCTATGAGTGACACCTTTCATGGAGCTACCTATTGAGGAAAATATTATCTAGGAGTTTTGCTAGTTACTATTGTTTCCTGAGGATTTTAAGATCCATCCAATTTGTCTTGATAGATAATAACTTGTACTTAGGAATATTTATTACTTATTTCTAAAATCTTATGTTCATCTTCTATTTATTATTCCAATATTGATGTAAATTATCATTACAATAAACTGGTTATATAACTGTGTAAGAATACAGAAGGATTATTCATGAGTTAATATCTCATGCTTTCAATGCCCATTGAGCTTGTGCATCTCTGTTTGCACAGAACTGGTAGAGCTTGGCTATATGCCGTTACAATTTATGCATTGCTGGATGTAATTTACGTGGAAGATAAAATGAGTCACAGTGCTCCTATTTCTGGTTCCTGGATCAGATCCATAGCACCAGAACTAAAGGAAAGAGAAGATTATTGGACTAAGTTGATCAGTTTAGATATCCTTTCCTTTTTTAGAGGCACAGATTATTAATATAATGGCTAAACTGAAAGACTCCTCTTTGAGGATCAGCGCTAATGTCATGCCAAGCTTTGAGGGAAAGGAGGGAATAATAACAATATAGCAATGCCTTTGATTTCTAAAGTGCTTTTCTTTGGAAGAGCTCAGAGTAAAGCTTCTGTTTCTCACCTTTAATGCCAGTGCATTCCTAGGACTGAAAAGAGACTTTTCAGTGAAGAGCTGAAAAATAGAAGCAATTATTAAATGATAAAAGGAAGCAAAGGCATCAAAAAGAGATCTTTGTTCCCAGAAGTAACACAAAGAAAATGAAAATAGGTCAAAAAATATAAAAATGGGAGTGTGATTTTTAATACTAGCTAATAGCTCAATGCTAAGAATATTTCCCCCATCCCTCACTTATACATTGGTCCTCATCTCTTTTCCCATGCTCCTGCAAGAGAATTTCCCCTTAATACTGATACTCTCGCTCTTCTTCCTGTTCTTCATTTTGTGAACCTTCATTTTTCCCATCACCTGATCTTTTCCAGAGATTTCATTCTCTCTCACACACCTGTCTGTACAACACATTTGAAAAGACCACCAGACTTCCCAGCCATTGTCAGAGTGGGTCCTTTTCTTCAACTTTCTTCCCCCTTGACCTCTCCATGGCCTTTGACACCATGGATCACACCATCCCTCAGTTGCTCCTTTCTTACAGAATATGGCAAAATCAAACTTAGTTGTGTTTGGATTGAAAACTTGTGTTGGCATCGTGTTTGGATTAAAATCTATTAGCGGCATGATGTAAGCGGCCTTACAAAGGGTCTCAAGCTCTTTTACCAGCAGAGGAAGCCATATGCTATCATAGCTTTATGTGTATTTATACGTAAACGTATACCTATACCTATGACTACATAGGACCGTGTTTACGTCTCTATCTCTTTTGTTTCTACACTTATAACTACACCTACGTGTAATTCTGTGTACAATTAACAGAAGGCTGGGGGTGCCTGGGTGGCTCAGTTGGTTAGGCGACTGCCTTCGGCTCAGGTCATGATCCTGGAGTCCCAGGATCGAGTCCCACATCGGGCTCCCTGCTCAGCAGGGAGTCTGCTTCTCCCTCTGATCCTACCCCCTCTCATGTGCTCTCTCTCTCTCTCTCTCATGCTCTCTCTCTCAAATAAATAAATAAAATTAAAAAAAAACAATTAACAGAAGGCTGGTGAGCTCAACTAGAGAGTAAATGAGAAAATCTAATTTTCTAAAATAACCATATATTATAGCCTAAAGAAAAAAAGCAATTTCTTAAAACAGTTATCCTTTTATGTATGATATACATTAGTCTTATGACGAGAGGTTAAGATATGGGTGATCTGGGCGCCTGGGTGGCTCAGATGGTTAAGCGTCTGCCTTCGGCTCAGGTCATGATCCCGGGGTCCTGGGATCGAGTCCTGCATCGGGCTCCCTGCTCCTTGGGAGCCTGCTTCTCCCTCTGCTTCTCCCTCTCTCTCTCTCTACCTCTCTCTCTCTCCTCCTCTGTCTCTCATGAATAAATAAATAAAATCTTTAAAAAAAAAAGATATGGGTGATCAAACAGAATTTTGGAGGTAAGAGTTAAATGTCTTTGAAAGCCTCTTGCCTTTTTTTTTTTAATGAAACAAGATTAAAGAGAGAAGCTGTGATTTATGGTAACAAGACATAGCATGTAAAGTTTGAAACTTAAATAAAACCTTTTCTAGATGGTTTCTAAGGCAGTTCCTTGGTCATTGGAATGGAAATATTCTCCGACCTTCTCTTCCTTTTCTTGCTGATAAGGGAAACAACCAGCATAGTATTTTGAATGACCAACCTATGTCAACAAGGTTATATCTTTTGAAATCTTCTTATCAAATGCCCCAGAACCTATTTCTTTTCATTTTAATTAAGACTGAATCAAGATTTAACTTTTATAATTGCTGTTCCTTGTTACTGTCATCTATCTCTCCTCCTACCTCTGTGATCAAATCCCTGCTTCACTGGTTTCCCCTCCTTTCCATGTTCAAACCCCTTTCATCTTAAAAAATAAGCTTCTTAAAAATTAATAGCCTAGGGGGGCCTGGCTGGCTCAGTTGGTTAAGTGTTGGACTCTTAATTTTGGCTGGGGTCATGATCTCAGAGTTGTGAGATCGAGCCTCGCGTAGGCTCTGCACTGAGTGAGGAGCCTGCTTAAGATTCTCTCTTTCCCTCTCCCCCTTCCCCCACCCTGCCATGTGCAATTGCTCTCTCGCTCTCTCTCTCTGAAAAAAAATGAATAGCCTAGGGGCGCCTGGGTAGCTCAGTTGGTGAAGCATCTGACTCTTGATCTCATGGTCCTGAGTTCAAGCCCTGCCTTGGGCTCCCTGCTGGGCACTGAGCCTACTTAAAAAAAAAAAAAACAGTTCATAGCCTAATCACACAAATCCATTCGACTGGCACCTTATCTCTCCACTGCAATCAAAGTTTTCAGAAAAGTTGATGATACTTGCCATCTTTATTTTCTGGTTCCCACCACCATTAATTCATAGAAACAGCTCTTCTCAAGGTCACAGATGACCTTGCTGATAAATTCTTGTTGACATTTCAGTCCCTATGATTGCTTGACCTTTCAAAAGACATCACTGGCTATTCATGCCTTTAGGAAATCTCTCTCCTTATCTTTTGAGAAACCCCCTGCCCCTCACCCTCCCCCACCCCAAACATACTCCTGGGTTTCCTTCCTCTAGCCATTCTTTATCAGACTCCTTTGCCACTTCATCATCCTATACCAGCCAGTAATTGTTGATGCTCCTAAAGCCTCAAAGTTCCTCCCCTCTTCTCATTCTGTAATCTGCCCCTCCACAGGTTATCCATGCCCAGGGCCTCAATGACCACGTGTGTGCTCTTGACTCCACTTATATCTAACTATACCTGTTCTCTGAGTGACTTTGGACAGCCAACTGCTTGCTCAACACCTTCCCTTATATTTCTCAAAAGCATTGCAAACCTAACATGTTCAGAATGAAATTCCTAATTTTCCACACTAACCTGATGCTCTATCACAATTAATAATACCAACCTTCCAAAGAAGATGTTACACGCGCACGCGCACGCACGCACACACACACACACACACACACACACAGGAATATTATGCAGCCATCAAAAAAATGGAATCTTGCCATTTGCAATGACATGGATGGAACTAGAGGGTATTATGCTAAGCAAAATAAGTCAATCAGAGAAAGACAAGTATCATATGATCTCACTGATATGAGGAATTTGAGAAACAAGACAGAGGATCATAGGGGAAGGGAGGGAAGAATGAAACAAGACAAAACCAGAGAGGGAGACAAACCATGAGAGACTCAATCTCAGGAAACAAACTGAGGGTTGCTGGAGTGGAGGGGGGTGGGAGGGATGGGGTGGCTGAATGATGGACACTGGGGAGGGTATGTGCTATGGTGAGCGCTGTGAATTGTATAAGACTGATGAATCACAGACCTGTACGCCTGAAACAAATAATACATTATATGCTAATAAAAAAATTAAATACCATCCTTCAGGCCATTGACACTTGAAAACTTGAATTTACTTTTTACACTTTTCTTTCCTTAATCACCAATATCCAAGCCATTTAGCAAATTCTATCAATTTATCTGCAAGATGCCACTTGAATCCATATGCCTCCTTCCAATTCTATCATCATATCTTTCCTGGATTACGGTAGTAGTAGCTACCTAGATATTCTCCCTTCATCCACCCTGATGCCCACTCCCCAAACCTCTTCTCTGCACAGCTGCTCAAGTGATATTTAGGAAAGGATAATTAGAACATATCACCCTCCTAAAGAAAAATATGACTTTCCATTTTTCTTAGAATAAAGATCCAAATCCTTAGCACTGACTGCCTGCCCTTACCTGGCTTCCATCCCTTATAACTCCCCTTTGCTCTCTGCTCTGGTCATGTAATCTGTTTTAAATGCACCATATCCCACCTTCTATGGACCCTTAGTATATAAGGTCCTCTCTGCTTAGAATCCTGTCTTCTCCCAATTTGGAGGCCCTTACATTCTTGTGGCCATGTTTTCATCTGATTTCTCTTCAAAATATCACTTCTGACTCACGTCTGTTCTGTTCTCTCTGCTTCATACTCACTGAGGTATAGAAGATGGCAGCTTTACCCCCTTGATTTGTCCAAATACCACTTGCATAAGATTTTAATAAAGACATGGGATGATGAAAGTGCTAGCAATACATTGCAGAAGCCCAGCCCAAACAAGGTCAAATGTAATATTAGAAATTCCCGTTTGTTAGTTCTTTGGCCACACCTGTTGTTGGTTATTTCTTCTTGGCTGACATTTCTCCACAGGCCTGATCTTGTTGCTATTTTGCTCAGCAGCCCCTCACTCCTTCTTTCTTCCATCTCCCTTTTTCTCTACCCCACCCCTCCTTCTCCTCTCCCCTTTTCCCTCCACCCCTCAAATTTCTGTTAATTATTTATGTGGGCAGTTTAGTTCTCTCTTTGCTCTGCCAGGCTCTTTGCAGAAAATCTTATCCCTATAACCAAACATGATGATCTATTCTCTCTTTGGGAGGCACTCTATGCTACCTTTTAAAATAAAATTATTTTCTTGTGTCACAGTCATATAAACATCCAGTCACCCACACTTAAACAGCAAAATTGTCATTGACCTCTCTGTCTCCTTTTTCTTTTTCAATAGTCGTTGTAGTGAGTGTGAGAGACTTGGGTGCCACTCAAGAAAAAGGATATGACCACTGGGGGATAGTTGCACACTCTGAGCCTTATTTGGATGGTGCTTTGATAGGTTTGCCCGGGGAGGGAATCACACTCCCACATAAGACTTTCCAAAAACAACTGCTCAGGAGCCACCACCCAGAATGGGAAGAGGACAAGGGAACTCCTGAAGGAAAGGGAGATTCATGGAGGGGGCTTTCATATCTAGGTGATACCACTAAGCAGCATGGCAGGCAGTTCCCTGGTCAGAGAACTCTGAGAGGCAGCAGTGGTTTGGGGTCTTTTATGACTCCCAAACTTGGGTAGTATGGATGCAGAAGAAATCCCAATGCAAGATCAGCTGTGGGATCATGAGAAAAGCATCAACATTCTCTGGGAACTCTGATGTGGTAGGGAGAGCTTCTAACGAGGGGTTCAGGGAAAAGGTCCTGAAAGAGGTGTGGCATTTGGGGGGAAGAGAGGGATTACATAATACTAGGTTTTCAAGCCCAGAGTGATTTTAAGCCTAGTGATGCCACCTATCAGTATAGGAAGAAACAGGAGCAGAATGGGGAATACAAAATTGGTTTTAAGAGGCTGTGCATTGATTTGAGCAGGTAGAGTCTGGCTTACTGAAAAGATATATTTGTGAAGGTAACTACCAAACAGTGGGAAATGGGGGAGCTGCTCAGGGAAGAGGTTGGTGCCACAGATCCAGGTTTTGGAATGATACCAGAGATTTAAATAGGTATCTTCAGAAACTGAGAAAATATTAAATGAGAAGAGAATGGAAGTTGAACCTTGATGTGTGTCTACACATCAGGTGGTGAAGGAGGCACCAGAAAATGAGACTGTAACTGGTACAATTGCATGGTAAAGGTGAAGTGTAATACGAGTTTGGTAGTGGGGAGGCAGAGTAAGTGGATGCATTCTACATCCCAAAGTCTAGTATGAATCTCACTTCCACCACAGCTTTCTCAGCCCAAGAGGTTGTTTTTGTCATCTGAACTCAAAAAAACTTATTGTCTATAATCCTCACTTGACAATTAATTGTCCATTACTGTAGAACATTACTTATTTTCATGGTACACTCGTTAACTAGATGGCATAATCTTATAATTCTTTGAATCATCCATATGACTTTATCCATAGTAATTTGTTAATAGGTACATATTTATATCAACTTATCAATGAATTATAATATTTCTTAGTAACTACAAGATAGGGAATTCCCTCAGCCCATTATGATATTTGTCTTTTGTAGTTAGGCTTTATTCTGTGTGCTCAAGCTATGATGACTGTTTAAATAGCTCCCTCCCTCTCTCTCTCTTCCTCTGTCTGTGTCTGTCTCTCTGTCTTTCCAAACAATTACTGAGCTCTGACTATGTGCTAGGAAAGCACTTTGCTAGAAGCCAGGAATACAGAGATGTGTGAGACCCAGTCTGAATTGCAAGAAAGTCAAAGTGTATCAGGGAGTCAGTTTGAGCCAGGAGTGCTAAACACGAAGACTGGCCCCAGTTGAGAGCGAGTCATTGAGTGTATGATAAACACAAATGTTGCGATAGCCACAAAAATATGTGGAGGCATGGAGAGGGAGGCAATAGAGGACGTGTCTGAGGTACAGTGGGATAAGCAAGAGTAAGCCAGGTATAGAGACGAGGTAGGGATGGAGCCATTCCAAGAAGAAAGGAGTGGAGGAGCAAATGTTCTAATGCCAGAGAGCATGGTGTGGGTGTGGGTGTGTGTGGGTGTGTGCATGCGTGCACATGCACACACACACCATGCATCTACATGTGTGGAACTATGGGACTTCTATCCAAGAGGCATTCTCTGCATTCATCCTCTATCCGTTATGCTTAGTGGTAGCAGGAAATCTAGTAATTGCAAATTCAGTGTCATATGGAAAAATGTCTAGATATCCATTTGTAGATAATCTGTTTATCATTTGTGATAAGTTTAGGTACTTTTCCGAATATCATGTTTCTTTTTGAAGAGTTAGTACTTTGCTGTTATGTGATTTGAGCTCTGGGTATGTGCTAGAGATTGTGAAATATATAAAAGAAAGCACAAATGTCATCACTATGGGTAATTGTTAGGTAAGAGACAGTGAAGTCTGCCTTTCCCACTTTTTTCGCTTTAAGATGTATCAGAAATTTTGATGCAAAACTGTTTGTCAGTGGCAACTAGTGTATGTCTCCAGTTTCCAACTTCTTAAGCTTTTCCTCATTTTTGAGTCCTTCAAAAGAATGATGACATTTGCCAAGCTTGAGACAGGGCATGGATAATAGGTGCCATTCATGAGAAATATTCAGTCACATCACAATGAAATGAGGACACAGCATTTCTAGGAAGTTGATGTTGAAGTTGTTTCTGATTTCAGAACTGACCATTCAATGTATTCTGTTTATGATACATTCAAGTGCTTGTAACTATGTGTTTAGGTGACTTAGAGATTCAGTGGTTCAATGGCATGTGGAGCTCATTTAAGAAACTCACAGAAACTGAAATAAGGTAGTTGCTTAACAGCCAATATAAATGTTTATGGTGTTACCATTATGGTGATTCAAGACCAGCAATGAAGCCATTTCCGCCACCACCACTACCAAAACACCAATGTGTTTTTTTCTGGAATCATTTCCGAAGACAGACAAGAAAATACACAGCTTTTGATAAAATTAAAATAGTGGAAACACACCTAAGAAATTTCCCTAGGAAATTACTGTATAGTTAAATGCTTGCTATGTACTTTTATAATTTCTCATCCATATTTGTTTCAACCTCTTCCTCTTCAGTGGTTTTCACTTTCAGTTAGCTGATTGGTAGAGTTGAAGGAAGAAAGAAAATCCTGATTGAAATGTGAGTTGCCATGGCAACTTTACACTAGTTATATTTTTCTGTCTGTAACTATAAATGGTAAAATGTAACCTTTCTAATTATACTGCTACATTTTTAACTCTATTGGTACCAAACACTCTGCGAAGTTTGTTGTCATGGTAAATTAAATCAATGTATTTTATTTTTATCTCAACCAAATTCTTTATATTAACTAGAATCTGTTTTATAAAAACTAAAGATTTTATAAAAATCTTAGTAAAATGTCAAAGTACAGTGACTTTAAAATTTTATCTGAATGCCTAGAAATACCCATTGTAGGGGCGCCTAGATGGCTCAGTCAGCTAAGCGTCCGCCTCTTGATTTTGGTTCAGGTCATGATCTCAGGGTCGTGAGATCCAGCCCCACCTTGGCTCCAGGCTGAGTGTGAAGCCTTCTTAGGATTCTCTGTCTCCCTCTGCCCCTTCTCCTGCTCGAACACGCACTCAAGTACTCTCTCTCTCTCTAAAAAAAAAAAGGAAAGAAGGAAAAAAATACTTCTAGACATTCAAAATAATTAAAACGTTAACCTAAAATAAGGTTTTGAATAATGTTATTTTTGAATAGTGTTGTTTGAATAGAATGAGGAGAAAGCTTATTCAAAATGTGTCAATGAAGGACTTAACCTTTAGCATTGAGTTAGTTGCTTTTTCAGTCCTATGAGGTCAACATAGACAGTTTCTGATTTCATAACACTAGTTTTAAGTAATTCATACATTAAAACACAACCAACAAAGGCATCCCTGCTTCCCCCCAATCCAGATTCCACCAGCCCTACTCCCTTAGAGCTCCTGTTGCCTCTCCTGCTGCTGGGGGAGCCACTCAAAGTATGATGAAGCGGGGCATCTTCAGGTTCAGAAGCAGGGGGAAGGAAGAAGCTGTGAGAACCAGGATACCTGGGGTCAAGCGCCCTGCCAAGTTACAGCTCCATCTGCCCCAACCATAAAAAGCAAGCAGTTTGATTTTTTTTTTAAATGTATTTCACCTTTTAGTAGTATTGTTTGAAGGTCTATCAACTAAAGATGATAAATCTCACCTCAGCAAAAAGCATGAAAATTCCAAGAGGTTAAAGGGGCTGTCTCTGGTCATCCAAATCTTAGTGTCAATGACCTAAATCATGTTTCTTTCCTGCTAGAACTGGGCAGAATTGGGACATGCTGAGGTATGGTGGCTTGAATTTCATGAATAGGGGATGGCTTTGGAGCAAGGAGACAGGGCATCCCGGGTATGGTGTAGTGTGGGTGAGAGGAGCATTCTGTGACATAGGAACTGAGCTTCTAAGAGCCTAGGAGGAGGGAAAAGTGGGTAGGGGGTGCAAGGACCCACATTGTACTTAGGAGTGTCTGCACACTTGGTGGCACTTCTTTGTCTTCTGATCTTTCTTCTTCCTCTGTCAGGAATATACAGAATATTAGATATGTGGAGTCACACAGTATATATAGCCTTTTGAATCTGGCTTCTTTCACTTAGCATAATTCATGTGGGATTCATCCATGCTCTTGTGTGCATGAATAGCTTATTCCTTTTCATTGCTGAGTAGTATTCTATTATATGGAGCTACATAGTTTATCCATTCACCTGGTGATGGAAATTTGGGTTGTTTGCATGGGCTTTAAATATTCACATACAGGTTTTAGTGCATACATGTTTCTTGGTATGATCATTTCTCTTGAATAAATGCCTACAAGTGGGATTGCTAGGTCATATGGTAAGCATATGTTTAACTTTATAAGAAACTCCTGATTTGTAAAGTGGCTGTACTATTTTGTACCCCACCAGCAATGCATGAGAGGTCAACTTGTCCCACTTCCTTAACATCACTTAGTATTGTCAGCTTTTAAAAGAATTATTTTAACCATTCTAATAGGTGTGTAGTGTAGCTCATCCTGGTTTTAATTTGCATTTCCCTAGAGACTAATGATGTCAGGCATCTTTTCATATGCTTATTTTTTAATCTGTACATCTTCTCTGGTGAAGTATCTGTTCAAATCGTTGGCCTATTTTTTCACTTGTGGTTTATTTACTTACTGTTGACTTCTGAGTTTTAAATAATTATGTACTGCTTGAAAGTCCTTTGTCAGATATGTGATTTGCAAATATTTTTCTCCCAGTCTGGCTTATATTTTCATTCTCTTAACAATGCATTTTACAAAGCAAAGTTTTTAATTTAGTGAAGTCCAACTTACCAAGTTATTATTATTTTTTTTAGTGAATTGTACTGTTGGTGTCATATCTAAGAACCCTCTCCCTAACCCATGATCACAAAGATTTTTGTTCTAAAAGTTTTGTACTTGTATGTTTCATAGATAAGTCTAGGGTAGACTCCTTTTTTTAAAAATTTTTAATTGTTATGTTAATCACCATACATTACATCATTAGTTTTTGATGTAGTGTTCCATGATTCATTGTTTGTGCATAACACCCAGTGCTCCATGCAGAATGTGCCCTCTTTAATACCCATCACCAGGCTAACCCATCCCCCTACCCTCCTCCCCTCTAGAAACCTCAGTTTGTTTTTCAGAGTCCATCATCTCTCCTGGTTCGTCTCCCCCTCTAACTTACTCCCCTTCATTCTTCCTCTCCTGCTCTCTTCTTCTTTTTCTTTTTTCTTAAAATATGTTGCGTTATTTGTTTCAGAAGTACAGATCTGTGATTCAACAGTCTTACACAATTCACAGCGCTCACCGTAGCACATACCCTCCCCAATGTCTGTCACCCAGCCACCCCATAGACTCCTTTTTAATGCTAAAAATTTCTACAACTTCACCTGATAATAATTGGACTGTTTTTATTATGTCTTTGAGAAAATATTTAAGGATCAAAAGCTTCTATGAATTCAGCAATACTTAAGATTTTGTGTCACTTTTTGTTTATTGACCAGAAAATGTTGACATATTTTCTTACAAAACTGACATGAATTATGCTAATTTAAATTGTATTAACCACAGTTGCATCTACATACATTTGGAAAGTGCAGTATATAACTGTGCAAGGTGCTTAGTATACAGCAAGTGCTCGGGGCTCTGTGAGTTGAAGATGCCTTGCAATAATGCTGCCTTCCCACAGTCATGTAATGGTTTGCCAGCCACAGACATGGACCAATCTTCTCCTTTTATAAAGAAGCGGAGGTTCAGAGAGTCAGCTCTCTTTCTAGTTGGTGGCAAAGCTAGTCTAGAACCTAGGTCTCTGGAATTTGGGTCCAGTGCATGCTCTATTGTTGTGTTATGGTTTATTGAAATGGCCACTATGAAGTGAGACTTCATTACAGTAATCATTCTTTTGAACATTTGCCTTGCATTCAATAAGCTCGTTGAGAGCAGAGACCACATCTTTTCTAGTTTTTGAACACCCAATTTTGCTCTGCATTGCTGTGTGTCCTAACATTATACCTGGGGCCTTTGTGGTATAAGTGCCTGTTGGGCTAATGATGCTGTCCTTGGGCAAGGAAACAATCCAGGATAACCTATCATTATTAGATTTTCACTGGGAATACCAGGAAGAGTATTGGTTTGATGCAGTAGGATATAGGAGAAAGCACATGAGATTCAACATCAGAAAAACCAAGTTGAAACCCTGGCTGAGCTACTTACTAGCACCATGATGTAGGGAAAATTACTCAACCTTTTTGACTCATTGAAAAAAAACATCTCCATGGGATAGATGTATGGATGGACTAAAATAATGTTTGTGAGAGCTTGGCAAAGTTAGCATGGTACTGAAACTAAAAAAATATAAGTTCCATCTCCTTTGTCGTTGTTGTTAAAAATTCTGCGTGTGGGAAACAAGGGCTAAGTGTGATGGAAAGTGAAAACAAAACTCAGAGTTAAATGTTAGAGTCAATTATTCTTGTTTCAACCTGGGCGTGTGCTGCAGTAATGAAATGCTCTTCACAAAGGCAGTCAAACAGAATTCACAGAGCCAGGCATGTTGTGCAAAAAAGCTATAATGGAAAGAAGTGATCTTTGTAGCAGCACGTGAGAATAAAGTAACATAAACCACTTCACAGGGTTATTTCTATTAGCTCTGGCCTTTGGGCTATTATCTGCAAGTTTTCCCATTTCTTGTGAAAGCTGCCTTTTTATTCCTGAAAGTTATTCTTTACAATCATAGCCACTAATGTGGTGGCGTCAATCCTGCAAAGGTCTTGGGGGCTTGAGGGAAAGACAGAGGGTAGAGCCAGGGGTCAACTTAGCCAGGCTTAAACATTGCATCTCAAAGTGGTATTCAAACAGGATCATTCCACATCCATGTCCCTTGTTTCCTTCTCTTCAAAACATTCCGGACCACAGCTTCCTGCCTCGCTCTTGCATTTTAATCCCCCTGCTTGGCATTTCATCAAGCTCCTGGCATGGCATGAATGACTTCTCTCATTGCCCCTAAGGGCTTGGGTTCTGTCATCTGTGGCTGTCATTGCAGAGATGCAAATGAAAGCTCCTTTGAGGTGAATTGAAGTCAATGTGGCATTGCCTAGCCCTGGCCCAGCGGGGGTCTAAATGCAGCACCCTCGGAAATAAATATGCTCCTCTGCTTCTCTTGGCCTGCGCAACTGCACGCCCATCTTTACTTTCTGGGTCATCCCAAACCATATCCACACTGTGTACCCAGATCTACTTCTCTACCTGTACCTCTTTCCCAGATACACCCAGTCAGTATTTACCCACCTCTCTGAGGGCTTAGCCATTGTAACATGGAAGAAATGTAGCTTTTCATCAGCGTGACTCTGGCATGAGCAAAGTTTGGCGCCATCCTATTTCTCATTTTTGTAATCCTCCTTTCCATCTTGTTACCTCTCTCCTGCCTATTCTCAGATATCCAGTGCCCTGTGCAGACTTACTAGCCAGGCCTGACCACCCTTTTACCCCTTTCCTCTATCCCTGGAAGAAAAGTGTATAATCAGCTAATCCACCCAGATACACGAAAGACACATTATCACTTGTGATTTCCCATTATCCCCAACACAGGGATATTTTTTGAGAAGAGAAGATGATGGTAGTTCCAATAAAATAATATTTAGTTGTAAAATCTAACACTAAACCAGAACGGGGAGACTGTTCTTATGTAAATTGTTTTCCAGGCATATCATATAACACCATAACTCATCTGAGCTCCTGGCACCTACTCAGTACTGTTAATAGTGGAATTAACAGTAAAGTTCTCCAGTGGGACAGCTAGATTTGAACAGATTTTATAAGTTCCAGGACCCTCTTCAGTACTCATTTCCTTCCCCACCAAGTAGAAATCCAGCCAATCACTCCCTCTTTCAACACATCTTTATTGGGCACCAAAATTATACACAGTCCTAGTACTTGGGATATAACTATCCTTCTAGGAGCTTTCAGCCCAATATGGGGACAGAAAATTATGTGTAATCCAGAACAGTGTGATATGGTCCATAAAGAGGGTGTGCTATGGGGAGACATAGGAATGTATGGAGCACAGCTTTGGATACCACCACAGACAGTAACACCCAAGCCAGGTCTGAGGGGCAGGGAGGAAGTAACCAAGGAGGAAGTATTCCAGGGGAAAGGGAGAAGCACGTAGGCCAGAGAGCAGAGAGCATATGGTGGTGAGGGTGGTTAGGAGTGCAAGTGTTTTGGCACAGCTCCAGTATTGGGGCTCATGTGGAGGAACACCAGCTGCAGCACTAGACATAGAGGGAGCACTTACTGTGAGCCAGGCAGAGGTTGAACGCTCTGCAGGCCCTTCTCCTGGCTTCGGTGCCACCGTCCACACAAGAGCCAGGAGACTCGCCACGCTCTCTGCTCTGCTGCCTGCCCATCACCCAATCACTACCACACTCTGTGGAGAAAGATTTAGAACTAATTGCATCATGTCCTCCAACCCTATGGCCATGGATCTCCCAGGAGAAGCCCAGTCTGATCATTGCTTGTCATCTGGACTAGCCTCACAGAGCTCTGTCTATCAGAGCTTGACCCAACCTAACAGTAGCCTAACCACTCAAACCTTCCACAGTAACTCCCTGGATGTGTCATCTATTATCATCGCAACTAGCTGCTGTGCAGTCTCTTCTTTGACCCAATGGCACTCACCTCTGGTGGGCTCTCCCAGAGGACTCTGCTTCCACAGAGTCCAGAGGAGGAAGAAAGGTCCTGTTTGCTCCTCTTTGCTACCACTTACCAATATTAGCTTTCTCCTCCCTAAAACTTCCCCATCTTCCTTGAAATCGTGGCATCAGAAACTTCTCTTCCTCATTGCAGTCATCTGCAGGTCTCGGAGTCACTCGCTTGCACCCTTTGAAGACTCTGGCACCAGGCTCATTGTCTCACATGGGTCTCCTGCCATAATGCTTGGTGATTTCCAAATCCATGTGGAGGATCCTTCCCCACCCTGACTTTCTCACTTTCTTGATCTTCTCTCCAATGATCTCCTCCTTTGCCCTACCTCAGCCACCCATGGATCTTGCCCTTGTGAGTAACCATAAATTTTCAAAATTTCAAAATCTTCCCATTCTGCTTCCACTTTCTATCTACTGCGTTTAGCTGACTCTCTCCAGTCCTCTGAACCCAGGAAGTTTCTCAGCCTTGCCCCTGCCAACCACCAAACCTCTGACTTTTCACATTCCCTCTCCCCTCACAGCCTCTGTTTCCTCCATATCCATCTCCGATCCCACGGTCCCTCCTTATCATCACTTCCTCACATCCCCCTTCCCCTCCTTCGCCACCGTTCTCTTCGTTGCACTCACTTGTCTGAATTATAAACTTAGTTAAATCCAACTCTCTGTTTTGCCTGTTTCTGCCCCCTAAGCAGCTGAATGTGGCAAGAGAAAACAATGGCAGCTAGCTTTATTTAAATTCCATGACCGCAAACCTCAACTGAGCCACTGATGCTGCCCAAGAATTCCTAGCAAAACATGCGGGGGGTGGCTTATGGAGCCCAGATTATCCACTTTGTAGAGTGCCTGGTAGAGTGCCTCAGTTGGTTAAGCGGCTGCCTTTGGCTCAGGTCATGATCCCAGGGTCCTGGGTTCAAGACCCGCATCGGGGTCCCTGCTCAGCAGAGAGCCTGCTTCTCCCTTTCCCTCTGCCTGCCGCTCTGCCTACTTGTGCTCTCTATCTCTCTGTCAAATAAATAAATTTAAAAAAAATCTAAAAAAAAAAAGAAAAGCATGGTCTAATTCAGTCCTGACAACACCCCAGCAATCCTATGAGAAAGGTCATTACAGACGAAGAGATGGTATCAGGTTGATCCATTATCACACAGCACGCAGTTCAGACAGCTGGACTCCAGAGCTTCCATACTCACCTAGTGTGCTGCAGAAGCCAGAGGGGTACCTGGAGTCTAGCCCACAAGTGTACTTTTATTAGGTATGGGGTTTAATAGGGAGCCACTGGGGTGGTAGTGGTGGGGGTGGAGGGCTGACATGCCCCGGGTAAGGTGTTGACTCCATCCAAATGATGGACATCCAAATGATGCCTGTCTGTCATTCCTAGGTTATCAAATCATGCTGGCTCAGAGGCTGCCTTGGCTCTTGGTTGGAAAGTTTAGGCTGACAGCATATACATGCTTTGCAAGCAGCAAACTAGCCTGTGCTGCCAATATTTAAGTCAGATTTAGTTAAAAGCTTCAAATCAACTTTATCTTGAGGTCTATAAAACTGAAAACCTTTCTTGCTGTTTCCATAGCAGCCTGATGGTTGCCATAATTCTTAAAGAAGATTATATGTTAATGCCCAAGAACCATTTACTATGCTCACGCGCTGCTGACCCAAAATGCCACAGCTTGAGCTAGATAGTCTAGCAAAATATTAAGCTTTTAAAAGAACACATTATATTTCAAACTATAGTAAAAGAGGATAGGGTTTCCAAAAACCTGCTTAAGTAACTTTGAAAATACCAGTAATTTAAATATATGACTCCTCTAAAGTTTAGTGCTATATAGATTCTGGCCTTTCAGCTACCTCTTGCCAGGGGGGTGGGGTGCGATGGGGGGGTGTAAGACGCATGAGTTATTTCCATATAGGCCATAAGTATATTCAGTTAATAGATGCTAAAATTTGCCATGTTTCCATGGTGAAATGAACTGATGTTTTCTGTTTTAAAGGGAACCAACTGTTCACCCTCCAATACCTCCAAAGCCCAGTTCTCCTGTTTCATCTCCTAACCGGCTGAGACGGGAGAATAGGTGAGAACTGGCATTCCAGAATCTCTTGCTCAAATGAAGAAGTTAAAGAAATGAAAGCAAATGAATTGTGACCTGTTTTGTGCAAAGCATGGGTATGTTTTGTGCACACATTCACAGAAGAAGCACTTTTAAAGCTTTTTTAATTCTAATTACCAACACAAATGCCTATTTATGTTTGCCTTTGAATACTTATGGCCATGTTCTGTCTTATGGAAATACACCTTCAAGATAGAAGCTGAACAGTATTCATGTCCGGGAAGTATTCACCTTCTGGTTTCTTCTAATTTATGTATTTCATGTCCAGGAAATATTCACCCTCTGGTTTCTTCTAATTTATGTATGAGCATTATATAAGGAATCTCTTTCTTTCTGTCCCTGTGTATATAAATACATAAATATATATGTATACATATATAGTATTTGACATATGTAATCTAGATAGAAACTATATACGTGTGTGTACACACACACACACACACACACACACACATATGTATAAATACACACACACATTTGGTGTATATTTACTCCTAGTTAAGTTTCCCATTAAAAGCTACACTTTCTGATGAAAAATAGTCTTAAAACTTTGTGTTACTGCTCAAACTCTCCTTATGTTAGAAATACTTTTGGGTAGCTCTTTAGTCTTGTTTTAGCTAAGGAATTTGCAATTTATTTCAAAACTATTACAATTAAAAAATGTTCTAATTAATTTGTCTCTGAATCAAGAAAAAAAAGAGACTTGCTTTTTCATTTTGAATCTCTGATACTCTATAATTAATACTTAGAAACAAATTCAAAGATCTGAAAAATTTTTCATGTGTTTCTGTTAAACTGTTTAATAATCTCGAGCTGTTTTTCGAGACGTACATTGCGCATTTCCATTATTATTATGAGATTTAAAAAATGATATCTCATTAAAGACTGAATACATTAGATCCACTTGATAACCTGCCTTTGATTCTTTTGTATTTTTGTATTTTGATGGTGATTTTTGTTGACAACATGAAAGAAAACTCTAGAAATATTCTTCAGGAACAGGGTAACTTCAGCTAGAAAATGCTGACTGGGCAGCAGGGCTATGAAGCATTAGGTACTCAACCTATTAAGTTAAAAACCGAGGTCTGAATTTCTATTCAATGAAACTTTGCAGGATCTTTGAAATTTTGTCCTTAAGATGAGAAGATAATTTTTTTTCCCTTTAATGAGCCAAGAATATACTTCTTCCCTAAATTAATGAAAAATATAGACCAAAGTTATAACTTTTTATTTGTGCAAAGGTTATAATTACAGTCTTAAAATAATTTAATCTTTCTATCTTACATTATTTTTCCTTTTATTGTATTGAGCAATTAAACCTTAATTTGAATAGGAATTTTTAGGGGGCTTAAAAAACTGGGTTTAGTATTATCTAAATTCTAGTCTAAAATCAGTGACTCTAGAGCCGTGAGCTTGTGTAGAGTCAAAAAAAAAAAAAGCTAAATTTCACGGGAATTGGTTTAATCCATTTTTACTACTTTAATTTCTTTCTTCTACCAGTGATCTTAAAAATAAAATTAGAACAACTTGCATGTTTTAAACACTGATTACTTTAATCACAGCAAGATGATTTTAATGAAAGAATATGAAAGGGAAGTGTTTCCTATGTAATTAACACATGTCCTCAGGAGGACAAAAAATAGTTGAATATAGTTTTTTGAGAACAAGCAAGAATATATAAATAGGTCAGTCAGATACTTAGGAAAATAACAGAGAAAAACCTCATACCATAAATTGTGACAGAATCTAACATCATAAACTTGTTCTGTCAACTCAGTGTGGTCATTCTCAATGTGGTGGGTGTGTTGGAAATTTAAAATATTTCCCATCTTATCTGAGTAAATATATTTCTGGATTGTATTCAAATGAGATAAGTCTTTAAGAAAAATAAAATCATCCATTTGATGCCTAATAACAAAAAAAGAGTCTTAAGAGATAAGTATGGAAATGCTTTATTGATGACTGGAGACTAAAATAAAATGAACATAAACACATTTGGGACAGATATTTCTAGATATATTTAGTAGTTAAAAATATATTTAAAGAGATTGGCCAAATTGCAAAATTATTACATTGGACTCCAGATTTTCAAATAAGAAATGGTTGAGGGGCGCCTGGGTGGCTCAGTTGTTGAGCATCTGCCTTCGGCTGGGGTCATGATCCCAGGATCCTAGTATCGAGCCCCGCATCAGGCTCCCTGCTCCTCCAGAAGCCTGTTTCTCTCTCTCCCACTCCCCCTGCTTCTGTTCCTGCTCTCACCACCTCTCTCTCTCTGTCAAATAAATAAAATCTTTTAAAAAAATAAATAAAAAGAAATGGTCGCGTTCTAGCCAACCAAAAGAGCTAAAGTAAAGTTTGTTATCTCAAGTAGTGCATTGATCCAACACACTGTGATCCTTTTGAACATGAATGTTTCCTTAAAAATTTATATTTAACAGAGAATTGTTTTCTTACCTAACAGACATTATCTTTAACTTTGAAAATATAGGCAGATATGTCCACCTAAACCACGTGTATATACAGAAACCAACAGATCTGCTGAAAGAAATATAAGGTACAATGATCTCTATTTATATCTATGTAATTGTAGAAATAATAATGTTTGCCTTACTAGAATACTTAAAAATACAAGACAGTTAATAATAAAATAGACAAAATCAGTTCTCCAGCTGGCTTCAATATAGTGGGTAATTAATATTTTTATATGTACCTACAGAATTTTATTCCTTTTATTTCTATTCTTAGCTTTACATTAAGAAACAACCAAAATTGTCTGAACATGACAACAGAATAAAATAAACCCCTTAAGAAAGGAAAATACCTCTTTATTCCCAGCACTTGTCCCAAGGTCTGTGACAGAGTTGTGTTGATGTTTAAATAAATAGGCGTAAATATAGTCATTTTATTGAACTTGTTCTGCAAAAGCTTTGCTAGAATTGGCTGTATAATAAGGCCATATCCAGCTCCACCCACATCATCAGAAAAAGGCTCACAAATACTATTGATCTTTGGGTAAGGTTTCCCCATAACGGTCCTGATTTATGCCTGTTGTCTTGCTCATCCCATCTGGTTTAGTATGTATTTTGGTTATATCTTGGTTTTATTATTTTTTAGAAAAAATCCCCTATCTTTGAAATTAGTTTTAAATGATGATATTCTATAGGTTTATCAATATGATAAACCAGTTTTTAATTATTATGGTAAAAACATAACATTAAATTTACCATCTTATCCATTTTGACCAACCGATTTTTTAAAGTTCAAAACTTACAAACTTTTTGGGTTTTCCCTTGACTCTCAGAAAAGTCTGAGTTTGAAACATACATCACATGGATATCTTACTTTGGGGAGAATTATCTTTCTTGAAACATACATCACATGGATATCTTACTTTGGGGAGAATTATCTTTCCCTTGTACTTAGTAACTTCAAGTGCCACCGTATCTCAGCATTTCCCAAGCTGCGTCCCATGTGCCACAGATTTCAATGCATGTTCTGTGAAAGAAGAGTTTGATGGCCAACCCATTTAGGAGACACAATAAAATAGAGTTCTCTACCACAGGACTTCTCAGAACCTTCAATGTGCTTATATACATTCAGAATCTCCAAAAGTTGGTTTTATTTCCCAAATTTACTTGACTGCAAAATTCTTTCTTCATGGAACCCTATTAACCTTCAATGAAACATTGTTTGTGAAACACAGGTCTTGATTACAGGGACACCAATAAGGATTTTCTCAATTATTCCTTTCTATGATCTAGGGGGATTAGTGTGGATTCAACCCTCTGTGTCAGGTGCTTCCACCTACCCTGTAGTTTAAAATGTACTTTCTTTCCCTTTGGAAGCCTAAGAAGACAAATACTTTCACCACATGTGAGGGATGAATTAATCATCTGGACATGTTGCTTAATGCTCTTTGGCTCCAGTCAAAAAACCTCTGAACACATGTCTGTGTTTACTTGTGTAGTTAACTCTACTTTCTTTTCCATATCCTTTAAGTATAGAACTAGGGAGAAGCCAGTGTGTTTAGGAGAAACTGTATTATTTTAGTGAGCACTAGATGGCAGAGCCAATACCCAGTGAAATGACTGGTGTGTGTGTGTGTGTGTGTGTGTGTGTGTGCACGCATGCACACACATGCACACACACTCCCACCTACACACCCCATGAGCTGATACGATAGAACTATTTCATTATGCAGCTAAACTCAATAATTCCTGAACACATGGACTATTATTTTCTTTACTGAAAACATAAGAATTTCTAGCTACTTCAAAGATAGCTCTGCTGTCATTGACTTGTGTTTCTTTTTCATCCTTTGAAGGAGTCAGCATCTCGAGAACATTGTCAAAGTGGCCACTTCACTTCAGAAACCTAACAAGGGGTAAGAGCTTTTGAGCTTGCGTTTTTCCTTTCTTTATGTTTCACAAAAGCTTAACCAGTACTTTTAAAAGTTCCAGATATAAACAAAATCCCAATGCTGTTTACTATATATAATTTAAAAGAAGAAAGAATCAATCTCTCTAGATAAGTGTTCCTGAAAAATGGGTGAGACTGACATTTACCCATACTCTTCTTCCTCTGCTTTGTCTTTTAGTGTGATTGTACTCATCTTCATCACCTCAGCTTTCTGTGGTTTTGACTTTGTTCCAAGTTCTTGTCCTGTATTTATGTTGCTGGCTCAGATCTCAACTTACCTGTCTTCCCAGAACCCTCATTTAGGATGTCCTCAGCCATATTTACTTTCCTTCCCAAATGCGCTATTTCCTCATTTCTTTCTGTTCTTTCCTTCAGCCAAGCTCACCTTTCTGGAATCATTCTTGATTCTTCCATGTCTTTCCCCTCAATGTAGTATCGGGCATATACACATAAAATGTCTAAAATTCTCCTCTTGCCCACACGGCCTCACCCCAGTTCAAACTCTCATCGGCTCCATCATAGGTTATTAGAGTAGCTATCCAGATTTACTTACATTCCCTCAGTCTCTCCTCCCCTAAACCATTACTACCCATCACTGCCAGAGCTTTCTTCCTAAAATTCTCCTTGAACAACTGCTTCACTGGCTCCCCATTGCCCGTTCAATTACATTTAACCTTTGTTAACTTGGCTCCAACCTAACATTCCAGAGTTATTTCTGACTTTACCCTTACATTTACCCTACATGCAATACCAAATTAAACCACTCTCTTCCTATAGTTTCCAGACACTTTGCCTTTGTTTATGCCATGCCACCCATATGGCAGCCTTTCCTAGCTTCAAGGCCACCGTATCAGTTCATTCAAGTCCTACCTATTTTTTCAAGATCTAGATCAGATATCACCTCCTCTGTGAAGTCTTCCCAGAATGATTCAGTGAGATGTGACTTCTTTTCTCTAAGCTCTTAGAGCCCCACTATTCATGTGTTATAACAATGAATCATATTTTTTATTTCATGGTATCTATGTAAATACCTCATTTTCTCTATCATCTCTTTAATCTCTTAGAGCAAATATTTTGTCCTATTGACCATAAGTCATTTGCAGAGTCTGACATGATGCTTTGTGCAAAGTAGGTGCTTATATAACAGATTATGGTAAAGAATGATGAACAGCGGGAAACCTGGAGTATAAACATTCCATAGTTTAAATCCAATTCCTACAAAAATAGTCCTGCTCAGTGGAATTCAGCAATGCTAAGTGTGATTAGGGATTGCAGTCTCAATCAAAAGAACTGAAGAGAAGAAACAGAAGCAATAAGTAGCTCTTTTGTACAAACGAAACCGATTGGAGCTCTGAATCTAGACGGGGACTCCAGAAAGTAGCCTGAATGTTTCATTTCCATTTCTCTTGTCTAAGTGCCTGGATCTCTAATTTTATCTATTTACTTTTTTTGAGGTAATATTTTGTTTTTGTTTTTGTTTTTGTTTTTAAGATTTTATTTATTTATTTGACAAAGAAAGACATAGTGAGAGAGGGAACACAAGCAGGGGGAGCGGGAGAGGGAGAAGCAGGCTTCCCTCGGAGCAGGGAGCCTGATGTGGGGCTCGATCCCAGGACTCTGGGATCATGACCTGAGCCGAAGGCAGACGCTTAAGGAGTGAGCCTCCCAGGCGCCCCTAATATTTTGTTTTTAAGAGGGATTGAACAGTTTTTTGGTGAGTGATGGGGGTGTTTGAAGGAGAGACGGGTGAGTGATGCTGATGGGAAATTATGGTTTGGCACAAATCCAACAAAAACAATGAGAACTACAGTTACTCCTGTCCCCTCTCTGTAGGCATGATGCACAAATTCCACAACAAGATGTGTTCTTCACAGGGAAAAGTTACTGCTCTGGCTGTGGCCGGGGGAAATGTCTGTTGGATCTACATACCCAACTACCATTACTGTGGGCCTTGTGTGGGGACTAGAAATAGTTTTTTTCACCTGAGCTGCTCTTGGTGATATTCCAGTGTGAAGTGGACTCTTACCTGATTAAGAACATTTAATTTACTGCACATGCAATGGTGAAATTTAATATCCAAAGCTTTCCTCAATGTAAGGTCATTTTAAAAGTCCAACTTCTTTAGTCAGAATATTGTTTCCATTTTATTTAATTTACCACCGAGTGTCTTCTCATGATTTATGCCCATTTGTTTGTGATAAACATGAGCAACCCCAAATCCTGATCATCACATCACTGTGACTCACACCAGTCAGAAAGACCTGGGACTACAATTTTACAGGATTCTTAGGTTTGCTCTTTTCCTTGGAGACACAGACAGATTCATAATCTCAGAGCAGGACAGTAGAATTTCAAGCAAGAAACAACAATGGGGCATTGTGTCAAGGGACTAGGTAGTACGTTAATCAATTTTTTGTCAGGGTCAGCAACATTTATATTTCAGTATTTATCCTACCACTGAATATGTAACATTACTTGAAATGATTCATCTCTATGATGGCTGTTAATTTAACGTGTTTTTGGGTCTCTAAGCCATTATGGCAGTGCATTGTGCCAGGCATCTTCAAAGCACATAAATGACTCAGCAACTATACCTGTCTAGCTGGAGCCAAAGTCTTGATGTCTCTAAAAGCATTTTAAAAATAAGCATAACAAGCATTTATGAAATGAAAGTTTTAGTAGACTGGGAACTGTTTCCTATAATGGGCAAAATTAATTGAGAGTTTATGACTTGCCAGACATAATGCTACACACTTTATACTCACTAGCTTATTGATTCTTTTCTCAGATGGGTACAATTAGTATTCTTGTTGGACAGATGGAAAAGTTGAGGCGGCAAGAGGTTCAGTAACTCACCCAGAGTCACCAGATAATAAATGGTGAATCCTGGGTTGGGATCCATGTATCCCTGACCTGAGACACTGAATACGTAACTACTGAGCGACATGGCCTCATGGCCTCCTGGTCAGTTCCAGGGATGATGCAAAAGAAAGAGAAACATTGAGACGGTGTGGAAAATGTGTGATTCTAGAGCAGAAAGAAGGGAAAACCATGATTGGTGATCTAAAAACTGAACTAGGAAGGCAAGAGAAATGGGGGCAAAGGGATGGCAGAAATGTTGAAGAGAGACAATGCTGTGAGGAGCAAACAGGAACCACAAACCCACTGAGGCTGCCTTTTTGGGGAAGAGACCCACACTCTGGTGACACTAAGGGATATTCTGGAACCCAGGGGTTTAGCCTAAACAGGTTGCTCCATGGGAAGCAGCCAGAAAGTTGCAGTTCTCAAATACAGACACAAGATCACAAATTTAAAGTGGTTAGAATGAGGTAGGATCACAATTTAAGAAAGCAGCCAGACTTACTGATGAACAGGTGTTTTCCTATAGCTACTTTGTGCAGGTACATTGCATAAAGATAGAATCTACAATTAGTCAATGTACCTATATTTGTTGATTCAATTAAAAACCTATATTAAATATTTACTGTTTAAAGATTACGGTATTAAAGACTGAAGAGGATCCAATGTAAAACACAGTTCTAAATTTTAAGTGGTGTGTGTGTGTGTGTGTGTGTGTGTGTGTGTGTGTGTGTGTGTGTGTGTGTGTGTGTGAAGGAGAGAGATGTAGGAGTAGGGACATTAACATGAGACAAGTATGTAGTTGCTATATTACAGAATATAGTAGTGTTAGTGCCATAAAGGAGATGGAAAAAAACAAAATGCAGAAATGTTTCCAAAAATGTAGAGGACTCTATTCCGTTGAAGGACTGGGAACTATGTGTTGGAGAAAGAGGCTTTTGAAGAGAGCCTTGGAGGATAAGCAAGATTTTGGTGGCATGTGTTATATTCCAGGGAACTCAGAAACAATGGTTTAAGGTGGACCTGCCCTTTGACTCAGGGCAGGCTTTTAATGATGTGAGATTTTTTGTTTTGTTTTTTTCTTCCAAAAGTGAAGAATTGGATAATCTCATCAAAATGAACAAAAGCTTGAATAGGTAAGATTTGAAAACATCCATTTTTTTGCTTTATTATTGAGTTGCACATTGTGACTTCTTATGTCTTTTTAGTATTTGAGCATGAGGACCCACATACTGGGTGAGTTAAAAATAGCTTACAGGTCTTGAATAAAAAGCTTGCAGGAATCATCATCATTTCATCAGTGCTATAAATGGTTATTACAACCTAAAGATACTAATATTAAAGTATCTTTGATTTTCACACTCTATTTAGTAAGGCAGTTATATAAATAACCACAGTTCTCTTCCTGAAATATTAACATATTAGTATGTGGACAGAGTTGTTTGGTCACTGAATGCTTTCAGTTTTACACTTTACAAAAGCCACTTACTATCTTAGTTAACCTTACCTCCTTAATTTTAATCATTTATAATTGCACAATTTAAAGATTATAGTAATTGAGGTCTGTGTTGGAAGTGTGTGCGGTTTTTGCTATCTCTTTGTTACTTTGCCTGCTAACATAATAAATGTGTAGGGACCAGAGAGACAGAGAAACAAGGCAAATATCAAATGAGCTCATTGCTCTGAGCATCCAGAAGTATGGTGTTCATACCCCGTTCTGACAAAGTGATCATATGATTGACTATCAACAACTCATTTAAATGTACTGCTTTTCAGTTTCTTCATCTATAAAGACAGAAGGTCAACATTGGCTCACATTAAAAACAAAACACTCTGTGAAATCCATACAATGCATCATGGACTTATTGGTTGTGTGTAGATCCCCAGTTTGTATTTTCTATCTTATTTTCTCTGAGGTCAGCTGCAATTTAAATTTTGAGTTTATGAAAATACCTATTTGGAATAAAGCAATTTCAAGAATTGTCGCTCATCTTTTCCACCCAGTTTCTATTTCCTCTCTATCTATAGAAATATAAACTGGTCTATATTTCTATAGAGTTAAGTATGTATTATTACCACTGATGAGGTTTTTTTGTTCAATGCATTTAAAGAAATCAAGGTCTTGATGGTCTCTTCAGAGCAAATCCTAAGGCAGAGCAAACAGAGAAAAGGTAAGTGCATCTGTCCCTAACCTGAAAATCCGATCTCCCAGATTGCTTGCTTTATTCTTTCAGACGTTCGCTGGAAGGGGGTTGTATCCTCTGGCATGGAAATGTACTAGCAGATGGAGAAGTGCTCTCAGAATTGTACATTTAGCTCAGATATAATTGCCCGGAAGGATTTCTGCTCTTCCATTCAATAAGAGTAAATGAGCAATTCATGAAGAATGTTTATTATATCTGACCTCTCAAGATACCACACAATTTTATTTCAATATGTAGCCTTTTATTTGAATTTCTTTGTGTTTACAGAGCCAAAAGCCTTGAAAATCTCATTTTTATGAATACTCGGACAGAAAAAGACGGCAAAGGGTAAGATTTGACTATTACAGTCCTCTTTGATTGAGTCCTAGACTATATGCCATTTCCAGTGTGTGACCTCCTGCTCAGGACAAGGGGCAGGCAGGCTGGTGGAATAAGCCTTGGATGGGGGGTTGGGGTGGAGGTCAGGAAATAAGTGGATATCTTGGTGCTGGCTCTGCCACCCACATCAACCTGGATGACCTTGGGCAAGTCACTTAACCTCTGCAGACTGCTGTTTCCTCATCCCATAAAATGAAGAGCATGACCTAGATGATCTCCAGGTTCCCTTTTGTATTTAAATATGAAGGAACTCTAGCTGGCTGTTACAAGTAGTGGACAATAGCCTGGTTTATGAACTAAATATATTTACTCTAAGACATTTTGATGCTGGGAGCATAGTTTCTCCCCCCTGAAGTCTTTATAATGCTCTGAGGCACTTTTCAGTTAGAATCTTGGTTGAGTCACTTCATATGTATATCTCACATATATTTGTAAGTATCTCAGGGTCAAGAGTAATGCCTTTACTTATTTTATATCATAAGAAGGGTTAGTGAATGATTAGTAACTGAACTGATAACATTAAAGATGTTGATTTATAGTTCTAGACTGATACTGAAATCCTAGAAAATTGACTACATGACTGATATTATTTTTTATATGGAAAGAAATCAAATTCTTGACAGTTTTATTAAAGAAAATCCCAGAAAAGGGATGCCTGGGTAGCTCAGTTGGTTAAGCGTCTGCCTTCGGCTCAGGTCATGATCTCAGGATCCTGGGATCAAGCCCCGACGCAGACTCCTTGTGCAGCAGGGAGCCTGCTTCTCCCTCTGCCTGCCACTCCCCCTGCTTGTGCTCTCTCTCTCTCTGACAAATAAATAAATAAAATCTTAAAAAAAAGAAAGAAAATCCCAGAATGGTCAAGAATGACAAAGGGTAAGGATTTCGGAGATCACTACTATTTTTCCCCCAGATTGGCTGTTTACCTTGTACTTGGTTAGTCATCAGATTTGCCTTTGTAATGTGATAATTATTTCTATTGTCTTATCTTTTAAAGCCATTCATCTGTGCCATTCTGTGCCCAGAATGGTATTCTAGCTTTCCAAGTCAGTCTTGGCAGATGCATTCTCAACTGTCTCTGATGTAGAACACTTAAAGTCTATGTGATAATAATGTGAAAATAATTGGCAATAATAGTTTCACAGATACTGAATCCTTATTAACAATATATTATTATAAATGTCAATGTGCAAGTATTATTACAGGTAAAAGCTTTTCTTCTCATGGAGAACAGATGAAGTGGGAAAACTGTCAGTTCTCTGTGAGTGGTTATATGAGCTTTATAGGAAAAGTTGAGATTTCAGATATTTAAAAAATGAAATTGGGAAGAGTCCACCAAAGTGGTAAAAAATAGAAAAATTAGGATGAACTTCTCAAGTAAACCATTTCTGGGCTGGTAAGGAGGAGAAAAGACATGTGATTTGTAATGTGGGATAATTTGATAGCAACTGGCTTTCTGATGCAGGAATGACTGAACTCACTGGTGTGGTTGAATCAGTCCATAGTGCCTTGTCCTTCTTCCAGCCCTCCCTCTCTGCCTTCTTTCTTATATTGAAAGAAACTAAAATGTTAATAGTCTTATCACAGTAGAATCAGAGACAGATGAAAATGACAAAGGGCAACACCTGGACAATTGGGGGATTTAGAGGGATTAACTTTGATGTTCCCTAATAGCTTTAAATGATCTGCATGGAAAAGGTTTATTGTTTGTAGTCAGTTTATATAAAGAACTGGAGCCATCGTAGAGTTATTTCTACTTTTCCAAGGGTAATTCAGAACCTTGAACTTTTTGCTAAAAATAACATGTCTAAATCTCCAAAGGGTTGAGGCACCTGGGTGGCTCAGTTGGTTGAGCATCTGCCTTCGGCCCAGGTCATGATCTCAGGGTCCTGGGATGGAGCCCCGCGTCAGGCTCCCTGCTCAACGGGGAGTCTGCTTCTCCCTCTCCCTCTGTGCTCTCTCTCTCTCACTCTCACTCTCTCTCAAGTAAATAAATAAAATCTTTAAAAAAAAATTTCCGAAGGGTTTAGATTTAAAATGTTGACCATCTGATTTCTACACCCTATATGAATGATTTTCATGTTTAAAGAAGGCAGTATATCAACAAATATATTAAAGTTAGCTTCCCACCAACCATCCCTGAAAGGACAAAGAAAGCACAAACTGAGACCTGAAGGGAACTTTTATTTTTAAAATGGTTTAATGATAAAGAAAATGTGGTGTGTATTTATACACACACACACACACACACACACACACACACACACACAGACACACACAGGAATATTACTTAGCCATAAAAAATGAGATCTTGCCATTTGTGACAACATCGATGGACCTAGAGGGAGTTATGCTGAGTGAAATAAATCAGACAGAGAAAGACAAATACCATATGATTTCACTTATATATGAAACCTAAAAAAAAACAAAAACAAAGAAAAAGCAGAAATAGGCACATAAATACAGAGAACCAACTGATGGTTGCCAGAGGGGAGTGTGGTGTAGGGATGGACAAAATGGGTGAAGGAAAGCGGAGATACAGGCTTCTAGTTACGGAATGAGTAAGTCACGAGGATAAAAGGTACAGGATAGGGAATATAGTCAATGGTATTAAAATTAAAATAGCACTATATGGTGACAGATGGTAGCTACACTTGTAGTGAACATCGTATCATGTATAGAGTTGTTGAATCACTGTGTTGTACACCTGCAACTAATGTGAACATGTGTGTCAACTCTATTTCAAAGATTTTATTAATCTATTTGACAGAAAGAGAGTGCACAAGCAAGGGGACTGGCAGGCAGAGGGAGAGGGAGAAACAGGCTCCCCGTTCAGCGGGTAGCCTGTTGTGGGGCTCGATCCCAGAACCCTGGGATCATGACCTGAGCTAAAGGCAGATGCTTAACTGACAGCCACCCAGGCACCCCTCAACTCTATTTCAATTAAAAACATTAAATTTACTGGGGCGCCTGGGTGTCTTAGTTGGTTGAGTGTGGGACTCTTGGTTTCAGCTCATGTCATGATCTCAGGGTCATGGGATGGAGCCCCACATTGGGCTCCATGCTCAGCAAGGAGTCTGCTTGAGATTCTCTCCCTTTCCCTCTGCCCCTCCTCCCCACTTGCACACTTTCTCACTTGAGTGCTCTCTCTCTAAAATAAATAAATAAATCTTAAAATAAAACCGTTATATTTACTTTAAAAATAAAAAAATAAGGGATGCCTGAGTGGCTTAGTTGGTTAAGCATCTGCCTTCAGCTCAGGTCATGATCCCAGGGTCCTGGGATCAAGCCCCACGTCATGCTCCCTGCTCAGTGGGGAGTCTGCTTCTCACTCTCCCTCTGCCTGCCTCTCTCTCTTTCTCTGTCAAATAAATAAATAAAATCTTTACCAAAAAAAAAATAAATAAATAAAAGTAAAAAAAACAAAGGGTTTGCACTAACTTGGCCTCAATCCATGGGTCAGGCTCTTTGACCATTAGGTCTTTTGAGAATATGAAGGATAAAATATTAAAGTAAAAAAGGACCTTAAGATAGCATAGTCTAATTCTCTTAAAGTGAGGAAACTTGGTGCAGAGAAGTGAAAGAACATTGTCACAAACCCCATTAAAATCAGAACTAAGATTTGAATCCAGATCTCCTTATACTGATACTGGGCTCTGGTGCTATGATGCATAGTTATAAAAGTAACCTGAAGATTATAACATTGTATAAACTGTCAACATAACAACTCAGTTCTAAATAGCAGGAATGTTTATTATTTTATTAAAAATTATTCCATTAAAGTGATTTAATCACAATGGAGTAATGACTGGGATCTTAATATTAGAATAGTTGGCATATCTCTTCAGCATTTTGCATAAGAAGAGTCACTTGTATTAAACATTTTTAAAGACTTCTGAGGCTTTAGGTACTGGTAACATCTTTCTCTTGTGCTGAGAAGTCTGCTGTTGCCATAAGAGGTTGAATTACTCTCTCTCCTCTCTTTCTGTTGCTCTGCTGTCCTCCCTGCTCCAATGTTATGAAGAAACCAAGGCCTTGGAAGTCTTATTAAAGTTAATCAAAGGACTGACAAAAATGAGAAAGGGTAAGAGAAAGTCCTACCTTGCTGCGGCTCTCTTTTTTCAAGTTAGTTTTTCACACCTTGTTAGAAATGGGAGTGTTATGCTTTCCTTGGTCACAGATGAACTGTTGCACTTTATAGGCCTATCAGAGAGTAAGCAAAGGAATATGATGAATGCTGTTTCCATAGGACCACATGTTTGAGTTACATTGAAGTAAGTGCAGGAAATCTGCTACATAAGATCTTATTCTGTATTTTCTTAAACAATTAAAACATGAGCCAAGTCTTATATTTAAACTAAGAAATATAGATGACAAAATTGCAAAGTGAGAGGTATGTTGGGAAGTTCTTCTAAACGGATTTAAACCAAGTACTGCTGGGGAAATTAACAGAGCTCAGTTGAAGATAATTACATCCAAGTTTTTCTGGCCATTTGGCCCGGAAACATCTGATATTCTTTCAGGGACATTCTTGTTTATACAAATTTCAGAGAAAACTGAATGTAACCTAAGTAACACAAGGTTTTCATGTTTTTTTTTTCCAAAGAAGCCAAGATCTCGAAACGGTTATCAAAGTGAATGCCAGGGCAGATAAAACTAGGAGAGGGTGGGAACTGTTTTGATGTTTCTGAATCTTGGTTTTTTCTACCAAATTTCACTGTGTGATATTCTCAGTGACATCGAGGGGATCACATCTTTGAGTTTCCCTTCTGTCTTCTGTGTCTGATTCCTACCACCCTGATTTTCACTTCGTAGGCTCTACAACAGATTCTATAAATTTACATTTGGCTAATATAAAATCCCAGAGATTAACTATGTTATTCGTAGTTAATTATAATAAATTATATATAATATATATAATAAATTATATATAAATAAATAATAGTTAAATATAATAAAATTAATATAATTCCTGTACAATAATTTTCTCCAAAAGCTTTTAATTAATCATCAATAATACGGAATGTCTATTTATATATAATACTGTGGGAATACTTTGGAACAGATCTAAACTTTTTTTAAAGAGGTGAAGACCTTGATAATCTTATCAAAGCAAAGCCCAAAGGAAGTGAAAACACCACTGGGTAAGAATTATTAGTGTCTTTAAGTCTGATTTCTGTAAGTAACAATCAATAAGATAAAATGATTTGGCATTTTAACTTCATAACCATATTTTATTAGCATGGAGATAGATAATAACAGTGGGCCACATGACCTTCCCTTCTTATTCCTAATAAAATCACTTATTTTTTGAAGAACTGCCCTAGCATTTGATAGTAAGTTGCCTTTTATCCCAGATGAGTTTCTTTGTATCTAAAGAATGCATGGTCTTGACAACATTTTCAAGGTGGATCTCTAAAATAACAAAGTTACTGGGGTGCCTGGGTGGCTCAGTGGTTAAGCATCTGCCTTAATGATCCCCAGGGTCCTGGGATTGAGCCCCACATCGGGCTCCCTGCCCTGTGGGAGGCTTGCTTCTCCCTCTCCCACTCCCCCTGCTTGTGTTCCTGCTTTTGCTATCTCTCTCTGTCAAATAAATAAATACAAAATGTTTTTTAAAAAAATAAAATAACAAAGATAGCCAAAAGTGAAGCTTGACTAAAACTCTTGTGAATCAGCTTCTCTAAGGATGTTGGCCTCAGAAAGCAGCCCAAGGGAGGGCTGGGCAGGTGTATCCACTGGGAGTAAGGAAATTCCGCCACTCTTTCTCCCCTTCAGGGCTCTGTCAACGTGGCGGGGGCATGAAGTCATGATACTTCTGCCAACCTCACAGTATTCTCTTTTCTGGGTTCAGGTTATCCCCTTTAATACTACTCAGTGCATTTTAATGAGGGTGACATGACCCCCCCAAGAAATGAATCAATTTTCCTACCATGTAAGGTATTTTTTTCTTGCTCTTTGTAATTTATCATAATCTAATTATATTTTTAAAAAGCTTGGGTTAAGGAAATGGTTGACTTTATATGAAGACATATTCTTCTTTTAAAAATATGATTATTATTATTATTGACATTGTTCTTATGATTTAAAAAGAGAATAGGCAATTATATCTGATTTGTTGAGTAGAAATTTATATTCTGTCTGGATCCAGTACAGAACTTTATCTGACTCACATTACTTCTCCAATCATTGTTCACTTGATTAGTGTTTTACTTAATAACATTCATTAAAACTCACTTTTTTATTCAAAGCAAACAAGACCTCAATGGATTTGTTAAAGTGAATCCTGAAACAAATAAAAGTATCAAGAGGTAAGACATTTAAAGCTTCCCCCCTTCCCTTTGGCTTTCATAAGCATATTGGAATCCTGAGTGTTTGTATTCAGGAGAGTAAATTGAAATTCAAACCCAGTTGTCTTTTCCCCAAACATATCATATTAAGCAGTTTTATACAAGTGATACCCAGAAGTGATCTTTTACATTTTATTTTTGGGTGAAGTTTACTATCAGGTAGATTTTGAGAAATTAAATGGGAAATTGATTTTCTCTACTGAGTTAAATGATTTCTGTGTGTGTGTGTGTGTGTGTGTGTGTGTGTGTGTGTATAAGTGTATATATGTAAGCAGTGTGTGTTTTTATTATTGTATTTGTGTATATATAAATAGTGTGTATGTATAAGGGTTTGGGTATAAGAGTATGTACGTGTACTGATCAGGGTTTTCCAGAAAAACTGAAACAATAGGATATGTATGATGTATGTGTATATATATATATATATATATATAAAGAGAGAGAGAGAGAAATTTATTGTAAGGACTTGGCTCATGCTCTTACAGAAGCTGAGAAGTCCCAAGATTTGTAGTTTGCAAGCTGGACACCTAGGAGAGCCAGTGATGCAGTTCCTGTCTAAATCCAAATGCCTAAGGATCAGGAGAGCTGATGGTTTAACTTCCAACACCAGAAGAAGATGTCTTAGATCAAGCAGTCAGGCAGGCAAACTCCCTTCAAACTTAGCCTTTTTGCTCTATTCCAATCCTCAACTGATTTGTTGTGGCCCACTATGTTTGGGAGGACCATCTACTTTACCCAGTCTATAGATTTAAATGTTAATCTCACCCCGAAACACCCTCCCAGACAAACCCAGAGCAAGGTTTGACCAAATGTAGGCACCCTGTGGCCCAGTCAAGTTAACATATGAAATTAACCATCAAAATGTGTGTGTGTGTATATATATATATATAGTGTATGTGTGTATTATACACAATATAAATATATTTAAGTGTATGTATGTGGATGTATAAGTAGTATATGTGTATATAGTGGATGTGTTCATGTGTGAATGATGTGTGCATGTCTAGTGTATTTGTGTGTAACATATGTATGTCTATATAGTATAGTGTATGTTTAAAGATGAGCTTAACAAAGTATACTTCATTAAAAGAGTTCTACTACCCATGAACTGTCAAGTAAATCTGGAAAGCTTATGTCCTCCTGCTTTTTATTTTTTAAAAAGCAGATGGAATATATTTGAAACTGAGCTTGTTGGTATGTTGCTGCAAACAGCGCACCAAATAATTCCATGTGGTTTCCTTTGAATTTCTTTTCATTCAGTTAACTCAGTACATGATATTATTAGTGGATTCTAAAATGTGTCACTGATGCCTATAGGCCCAGTCAGCAGAGCAAGGGCTCAGCTAGCTGAAAAGCTGGTGTGTACACAGTCAGGCTGTCCTGTTCTCAGCAGCATGACATGGTCAGAGGCTCAGCGACCCAGGGAGTTGAGTTAGAGACTCCCAACAGACTGAGCAGAAAGCGTGGATTTCCTTGGCTACTTGGGTGGTCCTGGAAGGTAACCGGAACAGGAAGTTCAAATTCTGTGTTCAAATTTTGGCTTGGTCACTTGCTAGCTGTGTCCTCATGCTTCAACTTACTCATCCACAAAATAGGGATCATAACACTCATGCCTGGCACAGAGTAGGTATCAGTAATTGTTAACAATAATAAAGATTTAGGTGAATTATAATCTGTTAATGATTTACATACTGTTCAAATATTTAATTTACTTTGATTCTTCAAGAAAAACCCATGTTTTCCTTTCTAATTTTTATTTAAAAGAGTAGTTTAAATCATCACCTATTGTTTTTCATATGTTGGTGTGTTTCTGTGTGCACGTCTATGTGTGTATATGTGTATACACGCAAATAAATGTTTTATGTGTGTGTGCCTGTGTTTGTATGAGTGTGTATATGTATAGGTGTGCCTTTCTGTGTATGTCAGTGTACATGCATATGGGTGTGCATGTTTTTGCAAATGTCCTGTGTGTGATGGCATAAAAGTGCACACATGCTTACATGTGCATAAATATATGTATATCTGTATGCTTTTGTATGTATATGAGTTCATATGTACATGGATGTCTATGTGTGTGCATCTGCGTCCATGTATTTGGGAGTATGCACTGTGTGTGTGTGTGTGTGTATGTGTGTGTGGGTGCACACGCACGCTTCATGAGACCTTTTAGGGACAGTAGTTGTCTTTTTCTTTCACTACATGTAATTAAGTTTTGTTGATCTTTTAAAAGCAAAACCAAATCATCCTCCCTCTCTTATTAAAAAATTACAGTGTTTTTCCATTTCAGGTAGATTACAATTCTAACCCTCAGGAATGGTCTCTTACTTGTTCAATACAGTCCAGCCAAATTAATCTTTTTTTCTATTCCTGGCTCATTCTTACTTTATGAGTTCTGCATATGCTATTCCCACTTTGGGACTGGCTTTACCCCCATCTTGTCATTTCTGACCATTGACTGTAATTGTCACCACCCCCTCCTCCAACCCCAGCACCACAGGCACCAGGCACTCCTTTTCTTCAGAGCATGTATTGTTATCTGGAATTGTGACATTCATTTATATGTTTGATGGTATGTTGCCTGCCTCTTTCCAAGTTAGGATAGAAGCCTCATGAGGGCAAAGCCTATGTCTATATTATTCACAGGTTTCCATAACTACTTGTGGATTGAAAGAATGAATGAATACTGAGGATATATATACTATGAGGCATTAATTGACAGTTTAGCTCAAAATACTATTTTAAATGACTACATTAATTAGCATACTCCACTTTATTGATTTTATTTACTTTGAGATTTAAATAACCTTCCACTTATATATTCTTAATATGTTTAAAGAGATCAAGTTCTTGGCAATATAATCAAAGTGAACTCCAGAATCAACAAAAGTATTACAAGGGAGGGGTTACAATGCTTACTGTTGTGTTATTTTTTTTTAAGTACTCAAATCTGGAAACAGAATTCTGGGAATTTTTTTCTTAGACTCTGGCATTCAAATCTCACATACTTCATTTAGGCAAAAATTAACAAGAGGTAAAAAAACATCAACAAGGGGTATTCTGGGATAGAATACTTGCCTCTGTTGGGTTAATTGTTTCATTTTGCATGGAAAAGGTCTGCATTTTTTAATTGCTGCTTTTAGCCTGGGTATACACATTCTCAGACATGTGGATACAAGTAAAAACTTGGGTCAACATCTGGTTGCTTCCAAATATCTGTATCTTTGATGTTGTATAGATACAACCTCAGAGACTTTGTGATACGATCTTAGTAGGACCACAGGGCATGGAGAAACAGAGTGTACCTTTTGTAGATGTCCTTTACCCATGTGGCATCCTCTGTAGATCAGAGGGGCATTGGCTTGTGCTGTGTGTGTGGAAAACACATAGAAACAATATGAAAAACAAAATTCCATTAAGATCAGAAACAGAATATATTCAAGGGCAACAAGAAAATACTGACATGTTTTTAGTGACTACATGGAGTTTTTTATTATAGTAAATATAGCTTACATTTCGGAACTCTATAGATTTTAATCTTGCTATTGTTTGTTGCCAACACAACTAGTCCAAATTTGTAGTTTGAACACATAAGTACCAGACACAGATACTAGGTTGTATAACATGGACCTCAACAAATTGGTATCTTATTCTTAATCCGGTGTTGTGAATAGAAAACCTGCTAATGAATGTCAATTTTACAAAATATGGATTCTCCAAAGTTGATTTTAAATTCCCACAGCATGTTGGAGGTTGATATTAAGAGAGGATATGCTTTCTGGAATGTTCCATGATATGCGTATATCGACTATTACAAAATGTTCAGTGCACCTAGCAAAGGTTTAGAGCATAGCATTAAATGAATCATAATCGAGACAGAGTCCCAGTACAGTGTTTGCAACTGACCTAAAGGCTCTAAGATTAAAATACTGTCTCATTGAGTCTCAGAGATGTATAAATCCCTACATACTTCTGCATCATCACTTTTAACAATCTTCCATTCTTTGGCATAATCTCAGTAAGTGTTTATCCTGTTTCTGAGTTTTAATAAATAACTTTATTCATTTGGTATTAATCTATCATTAACCTCATCATTTTTCTTCAATGTTTTAAAGGGGCCAGAGCCTTGACAATCTCATTAAAGTGACTCCTGAAGTAAACAGAAGTAACGCAAGGTGAAGATTATGTCTTATCTTTCTTCCTTCCCTGCCTGCATCAATTTGTGACCCTCATCAGAAAAGCTGTGTGGAAAAAATCTTTGGGTTGGAATCAGAAAGTCTGAAATCCATTACTTCCCATTACTTGCCTTTGAGCAAGTCCCTAGAACACTCTGAGCTGAGGCTTCTTTAGTTATAAAATGAGGATCATTTATAACTGTCTGGTCTACCTTTGTCACTTGGTTGTTGTAAGGATCAAGTGAAATAATGGATATAAAATGGATATATAAAATCCCTTTAAAGCAAGAAGGTACTATAAATGGAAATTATTAACAAAATACAGTTTAGTAACAGCTACAGTGTTAGATGGAATACTTGTTGGGGGGCAGGTGAAAGTTTTTGGCAAATCATTACATAGTTGCTAATTGATTTTTTGAAAAACTCAATATTGCCCTAAAGTTATGGTTTTACTTTGAGGTTAAATAGGAATCTGAGCCATATATTGATGATTTGTATGGAGGTCAAAATTTGTACTTTAAAAATTAAGGACAAAGACTGGTATGATTTTTCTCAAAACTTAATAGTAAAATTCATCTTGAGCACATATATCTTTTAAATAAATACTTAGTTGATTTAATTCCATTTTTACTTATCATTTTTGTTTTTTGTTTTTAAGTTCCAAAGATCTTGATAACCTCATCAAAGTGGTTCCAAGAACAGGAAAAAGCATGCAAGGGTAAGATTTAATAAGCTTCTGGTTTTTTTGTTTCATACATGCCAATGCTTAAAAATATAATTAAATTAACATTTCAGCAGATTGACAACTCAATAATAGTTCAAGAAAAGTCATGTGACCTCCATGACCTCATATCTAAAATGCTGAAGATTTTGGTCAACTAATTCTTAATGTAATGGAGATAACCTTTGATTAATTAGATGCACAGTTGATTTCCAAGAATGGACAAGACACATTATGTTCATTGATTTGTTTATTCTTCTTAAGCAGAGGATGGCACAGGAGTGGGGAAAGAGAACTAGATGGGAGACCATAGATGTGGGCCTAGGCCTTAGCTCTGCCCTCACTAACCGCAGAATGTGATTGGCCACTTCCCCTTTTTGGGCTTCTTTCCTTGTCCTCACAGTAAGGAAAGTGGACCAGGTGCTGTCTAGTCACTTCAGTGCTAATGCAATTACTAAGTGCCAATACGATGGTTGGTATCATGGAAAGAGTCAAGTGCTCTTGAGTTAGAGTACTTTGCTTTCACATAATCTTTCTGTTTCAGTTTTTCCCTTTGAGAAAATGGGATGGTAATACTTCCCATATTGAATAATTGATGTGAGGATTCACTTATATAAATCATGTAAATCACTTGAACAGTGCCTGGCACATCATCAATTTTCTAAAACCGGTGGTTATTGTTTATTATTTCTATGCAGCAGTATGTAGGTCCAAAAATATATATTCACAACACTGGAAAATTCCAATCGTTTGAGATGATCTCTATATTCATAAATATTTTATAACAAAATATTTTTATAACAAAAAATGTTTCTTGGTTTTAATATTTGCAACCACATGATGTAAATCAACCACTGATCTGATCATTTCTTCCATGTTTTAAAGTGGCCAAAGTCTTGACAGCCTCATCAAAGTGTCTCCTGAAACAAACAGAACTAACCAAAGGTGAGGTTCATGAAACTCTTCTATTTAACTTTAAAAAAAAAAATGTAATTCACTGTTCTACCATTGAGAAAACCAGTGATGGGACCCAAAACCAACAGCTTCGTGTCATAAACCTAATGTTCAAGTCCTTGCTCAGGGCTCTCGGGCTGTGGGCTTTAATGGAGGATAAAGAATTTCTTAAAATATCTCTTATCAGTCTGGGGTTTGTGTTCCATGCTTGGGATTTCAACATAATTCTATTTCAGCATAATAGTTCAACATAATAGCATGCAATAATTTACATGAAAGGATACGTACATGATAAAATTAGTTTACAAGTTAATTCTAAAGATTCCTTAAGTGATACAAACCTTTCTGGCCTTTTTTCCCTTCAGGATATATAACATAGTGCCCAATAATAATGTATATTAAATTAGGCAACTTGTTTAGGCCTTTGGGGTTAGTGCTGGTATGAGAGCCCATTGCGTGGTAATAGAAATGTCTCTTTAGAGCTATGATTGCCTATTTGGGTGTTTAGAATAAAAACAATTTATGTAAACCAAAAGTCTTCCTTGTTCTGATTTAGCCTTGCATGAAGTGCAATTCTGAAGTGATTTAATTAATACCTTAGAGTAGCCTCAATATTACACATTCACGTTATGTATATTACCTGTATACCTTGGAATCAGGAAATACTCTGTTTTTTGAAAGTCCCAGGTTTTGTTGTTTTGTTTGCTTGCTTTTGTTTTTGTTATTTTTTGGAGGGGAGAGAAGCAAGGAATACCTGGAAATGATAAACAATTTTATATTTTTCTCTTGTTTGTTACAACCTCCTAAAACATCCTAAATGCTACTTCTACTACAAAATGTGATATGGAGAATAAGAAGCTTAAGAGCAATTTAAACTTGAGGTTGTCTTGAAAGAAACAAGAATAAAACTAAATTAAATTCTCATATATACATAATTGTATAAGATATGAATTCATAGCCACCTGCTTTTACATAGGGCTAAAAAGAATTCAAGTAATGATGAAGTTTTTTTTTTAAAGATTTTATTTATTTATTTGTCAGAGAGAGAGAGAGAGAGTGAGCAAGCACAAGCAGGGGGAGCAGCAAGCAGAGGGAGAAGTAGGCTCTCCACTGAGCAGGAAACCCGATGCAGGGCTCGATCCCAGCACCCTGGGATCATGACCTAAGCTAAAGGCAGATGCTTAACTGATTGAGCCACCTAGGCATCCCTGATGAAGTTATGTCAGCAATAATTTCTTAATGTAATATTAAAGTTGAAAAAATGTACAGATTATTATTGATTTTAATTTATTTTACCAACTGTTGCAACTTGCATCATTTTTTAGGATCCAAACACATTCCCTCAGCAAACACAAGGTAGATTTATCAAGATTATTGAAGACTCCTGAGCAAGTCTCCAATTTCTGCCAAAAAATAAGACTAATCATTTAGCTAAGGGCATTCTGAAAGGGGACATGAGAAAAATGAGAACAAATTGATTTGTTGATGTGTAGTGATGCTGGATAGACTTTTCTTTTTTCATTGTTTCAATTTATTTCATTACAATATTGAAGCAAATTCTGTATAATTACTACTTGAGAAATCCATTTTGATACAATCATAGCGTAACTAGGTCATTACTGTAAATTTATAGTTAATAAATCATTAGTTCATAAAACTGAATAAAACAAAGAATATTGACTTTCTACTCCTTCACGAACCCAAGGATTAGTTTTTAAATGACTCGAGAAAATTGGTGACATAGCATTCTTATACTTGACCATAATATTTTCGCATGACATTGAATATATTTCTGTCTTCTTGAGTAGTTAAGACTCATTATACCTGGGGGTCAAAGGTCAAGAAAAGCATGAGAGAGTGACTCCAAGGTACCTCTCTCAGGATTACTGTGATGATGGTGGAAAGCATGGTGCAGATATAAGGGATTACTGTGAACACAGAGGGAGGATGATAGTGGGAAGGGGCGTGAGGGTTGGGGTCCAGTTGCTATGGTTCCAAACCTGGTTCATCCTCTGTTATTTCTTCCTACCTGCCCCCAAAGAGAGGCTTAACCTCCATGAAGCTCTATTTCTTATTTGTAAGGGGACGATGGTAATATCTACCTCAGTAGGTTGTTTTGAGGATTTTTAAAAACTTTGTAAAGTAGAAACTTGGTAAACATTACTTTTTATCTAGGATCCCATTGTATGATCCACATGTGTCAAAAGAAAAAAATGTCAGTCATAAAATTTGCAGATTACCAGCTGAATTTGAACTTTTATTTTATTTCGTTTTAGCAGGAAAGAAGGTCTTGATGAACTTATTAATGTGGGCCCCAAAGCTGTCAAAAACATGGCTGGGTAAGAGAAAGATGTTATTTAGGTTCTGTTTCATTTTTTTCCTCTTTAAGTACAATACAAACATAAATGGTTTACAGTCATTCTGTGGGCAAACTGAATACAGGTCTTGAAAAGCCGTCACAATTTTTATATGTTCCTGGAAATAAATGTCTGTTTGTTACTAGCAAGAAAAAGCAATAGCTGGAGAAAATAATTTGGTAGTGACTTCACTTCTTTTGGCCTCAAGTAAAGCAATTGAAGGGAGTGATTGGGGTAGGAACATAGCTGGTCTATGTGCTATATTTGTTTTTTCTTTGTAGTATTGATGTTAATACCTTTTCTCTGGAACTGATGAAAATGTATTAATAATAGTTAATTTTTAAAAAGACCTAGAATGCTTTATTAGATTCATCATCAGCAGTACCATGTACTTCATTTTTAAAGAGTGTTCTCTGGTAGTCACTGGAAATTTTATGAGGTATATTATTTCTTAGATCTTTTGATGCTCCCAGCAAAGTTAGGGACCTAAAATTTGTTATTTCTTTAGGTAGTATCTGTAAGATGATAAAACTCACCTTTGCCTCTGGTTATACGAGGATTTTTATACTGTTACACACTACTCCCATTTATATGGGAATTATATATGTTATATATAAGGGATTATACACACACACACACACACACACACACACACATCTCTTAAGAATGTTCTCATGATTTCCCTTGAGTTTAGTTGGTACATATAAAAGTGCAAAATTATAGAGATGAAGGAAGGAACCTGAGAGAACTCCCAGACCAGTTAGTTTGAATAGTTTTGAAAACCACTGTTCCAGTCAAACCCATTCCATTTCCAGGAGAGGAAACAGACTCAGAAAGATTGAGTGATCTGACCAGGATCACAGAGAAAACTGGTGGAAGACTGGTAGTAGTTCTTGATCTGCTAGGCAGTGAATAATTATTGAGCACCTACTGGGTTTGAAACTTACAACCAGGTATCTTTAGTTGCACATTAGGTATAATTATAGGCCATGGACACCAAAAAGAGAATTCAGTAGACATAATTTTATTAACAGCAGGCAATTATCATAGATTAAAGCTAATTATGTACTGGGGGTACAGAGATGTTACTCCAAGAGAATAATAGGTTGTCAATTTAATATATTACATTTTGGAACGCTCATGTTCTGCTTGCTGAATATAGAATGCATTGGCAGGACATTGCATTTAAAAAGAAAAAGAGACATTGACTAGCTAATTTAATAAACATGACAGGCAATCAAGTTCATATTCATAGATTCCTAGGAGTAGAAGATGTTAGCGATAGGCAGATTCTTAGAAATGGTCCAGTCTCCTCATTTTACAGATGAGAATATTGAGGCCGGGGCAAAAATCTCATAGTCTCCTGTGACTTTTTCTAACTCCCAGACCAACTCCTGATCTTGAAATCACAGCACACGAACTTTGATCTTAAATGAAAGTTATCCTGATGTCGTCTTTGGAAAAATAGACTTTTAGGTCCTCTCTTCATTTTTAATAAGATTATTACTTTGTATGGTGATAGATGGTAACTACACTTATTGTGGTGAGCATTTCATAATGTATAGAATTGTCAAATCACTGTTGTATACCTGAAACTAATAGGTCAACTATATACTTCAATAAAAAAATTTAAAAAAATAAAAGTAGATGAAAGTTAATTAAGTACTTCCGGAAATAGTGGAGGCTTATAAAGCTAGGATTGTTGCTCTTGCCATGGGACAGCCAGGAAGTTTCCTTTACTGCTCCACAGGGTCCCTTGAAATGTGACCTCATAGATGACAATGGCACAAATGTGCAAATGACTGCAAAACTTTATAGCTCTTCAACTACATGGAGGTAATAATAGCTAAATATTCTAATACATCTCTTTCCTACATCCTTAAAGCAAGAACAAATGAAAGCAGTCACTTGATCAGGAAGAGTTACATTTTTCCTGGATAAAATTCAGATACAAGATTCCTGTGTGTGCAGGGATCCAGGGCCTAAAAAAAAGGTGTATAAATTTGTTATTTTCAATTCATTGAGATAAACTGCATGATGCTATCAGTCAAGGCAATTCAGAACTGATACCGAGATCCTTGTTTTGTTAAAAACACTGTGCTGTTTTTTTTAAGAATAGTGGTAGAATATAGCATACATTTCTATATTTTCTAAGCTAGGATTTCTCAAACTGTGGGTCAAAACCCATGAAAGGGTCTTGTAATTAATGTAGTGAGTGGCAATCAGTATTTTTCCCAATTAAATAAAATTAATTAGAGTGGAAAAGATGAGAGTTCTTATGTGGTAAAGGTATTATTTAATGAAATTTGTGTTTGCTTATGTATGTCTGTCTGAAAAGAGAGAATTGGGCTGTGATACAAAATGTATTTCTTAGTGGGTTTTAAGAAACAGCAATTTGAATATCACTGTTCTAGGCTGTTGGATAAATCCGATTTTCTGTGCTCATCAGAACAGTGAAAAATGCAAGTTCTCATGGTTGTGTGTGCAGCTTACTCTAATTGTGCTGGTACACAAATATTATATGTAGTTACACTAAGAAATATTGTGATTAATTTATACGTTAAAAGACTGGCCTTTGAGTTTATCTCCTCTACAAAGTTTTATTCTTTGTATTTTTCTTCTAATATGTAAAATTAACCTCACTTTAATTTAATTTAATTTAATTTTAATTCCAGCGTAGTTAACATACAGTGTTACATTAGTTTAAGGTGTATAATAACCTCACTTTAGAGATTATTGTCTTTTAGGCACAGTTGAGCTTTATAACAGATTTGCAATCAGTTCATGCAAGGAAATTATATTTTGGATAGCTGTCATATGTTAATCATTCCTTTAATAGTATTGGAGACATCAATGGATTATCTTTAATTGCAAATACTATTATTGGAGATAATTCAAAACAGTGAAAATTCAATTAGTGGCTTTCTGTCTACCATGAAAATCTGAGAATGATGATGGAAAGAAGGAACTGAGTGAAGCCAGAAGCTGGGAAGCACATTCTATGGAAATATTAGGGCTGGGGGAGGGAAATGCAGACCTTTTCTTAGAACTTTTTGGTGATGAAGCTCTAAATGGCTCCCCTTCAGTCCTTAATCTTGTTTCAATCTTTTTGACAGTTAAAATGTCTCTTACTTTTCTATAAGGAAAAAGAACTGCTGTTGGGGTGTAGGGAAGAAAGGCAGGTTGTTGTCCAAGATGGTAGTGAAAAGCAGGTGTTCTCAGTCTTGCAATTTCTTGCCATGACAGACTATTTTATTTCTCTGAATAAATATTAAAAAGGGGTTTAAAGGAACACTTTGAAGAATCATCATTCACTAGCCTTTAAAACAAGGTATTATACTGAGGCAGTGAATGGCAGCAAACTATGTGGGAAGAAATATTTTTGTGACTGAGAAAAGAAACTGGTGGGGCTTCCAATAGGAAGAGGACAGTCTTCAGAGTCTGTAAGTCATTTGACCATGAACAGCTGCGTTTAATTCAGCTTTTTATTTATTGTAAAGCAAAGAAAAGTCACCAATTTAATGGATTGCTGGAATTCTCCATGCCAAGCCTTAGGCTAAGTATAATTCCAATTTTAGAGCTTATTAAAAAAAATATCTTCAGTTGGTGAATATGATCTTAAAAATAACAAGGAAAAGGACATGAAAATCAGAGTATATCTCCATAATGTTAAAACACTGCAGAGTGCAAAGTTGTTAATCACCAGATGTTTGCTGTGAACGCCTGCCAGTGTGCCCCCGTGGATGTGCTCTGGCTTTGAAGTATGTTAAGTCAGAGCAGCTTCTCTTCTAATCCAGCAAAATTTGTCCCCCCTAAAGCTAGGAAACTTATTTCAAGGCTGTTCTGTGCCAAACCAGTATGTATAAGTGATAAGATAGCTAATCCTTTCTTCTAATTTCAACCAACTTGAACCTGCATTATCTCTAACACAAGCTGCTTTAATTTTTTTTTTTCACTTAAAGAAATCAAGATCTTGATAAGCTCATCAGAGTGAATCCTGAAACTCTCACCAACAACCAGAGGTAATAGAACTATATTCATTTTTGTGCTTTGGTCAGGGAGAATGTTTTGTCTTAGTATTATTTCAAGCAGATTTGTAACCTGAATCCACCTGCCAAAAGAACTTTATCATTAACCTGCTCTCCTTTTATTTTTCTATTTAAAGAAATCAGGATCTGGATAACCTCATCAAAGTGAATCCTGCAGTGACCAGAAGCAGTCAGAGGTAATCAGATAAAAGCAGTCATTTCATGTTTTCATCTGCCTGTCGCCCCTGGGTGGAGTGGATTTATAATGTTGCTTTATTGACCTAGCCCAACCAAAAACCTATCCCTAATCTGAACTTTTTTTTTTCCTCTTTCGAACAGTGAAGGCTTGGACAACCTTGTTAAAGTGAAATCTTCAGCTCTCAGAAACCCTGAGCGGTAAATGACTTTGCCTAACTATCTTGATGTGGTCTCAAGATTCTAGTTAGGAATTTTACATTTTACATCTAATCCTTACAACTACCCCATGCAAAATATATTCACACACCCTGTCTTATAGAAGAGGAAACTATAGCTCAAAGACATTCAATGACCTTATTAAGACAGAAAACCCATCCCGGATCTAAACTGAAGCCCTTCTGATGTCACTAAATTGAAGAAAAACAAAAAATCTGTGACTAAAACAGTTCAGATTCTCCTCTTCTTCCCACCCTTCATACTCCCCACAGTCTCTTCCCTTCCAAGGCTCCCTCCCACCCTGCAGCCAAAGGACTACAATTAGAAACATTTATTCTAGAAAATCATCACTAAAGTGACAGGGAGGGGAGAAAAGTAGTTGTTTCCTAGAGGTTTCCTAATAGCTGAAATGACAACAGACTTTTGCTGTCGACCCTGCCACTGAGAATTGTATGGAAATATCTTTAAGTAAAACCATTTCTTCATAGTGGTTTTGGTGGGGACAGATTTTTCTTTTCATTAGTAGCAGTATGAGGAGTTTCCCCACCACGTAGGAAGCGGTTAGGTTTACGAACCACATGCGGAATCACTGACAGTCGTTACTGTGGCCAACTCTTCCCTCCGTGGCTGATTCCACAAAATGTACTTCTGTCTCTGTCTCTGTCTCTCTCACACATACACATGCCCACGTGAGTGTGCACCCTCACACTTTCCTCTTTTTCTCACTTTCCCTTCCTTCCCTCCTTCTCTCTGGCAAATGTGCTTTGTTGACAGAAGATGGAAACTTTTCTGCCTTTTGGTTATTAGAAGACGCTAATTTTATAAAAAGGTAGTTTGTGTTTTGGCAACTTCTAAAACAATTTCTATAGAAAGAAGACATTTTCCTTATATGGATGAGATTCCTAAAAAAAGGAAATTTGAAAACATTGGCCATCATGTTTCTTTCAGATGGCAGCTTGATCCATGAATCTAAACCTAGGCAGTGTCTGATTGTTCTTTAGGGGTGACGCCAGATTTAATGATAATCAGCCAGGTTGTTCAAGAATTAGAGCAGAACAGACAAACAGGAAAGCTGCTTATTTGAAAAGAGTGACTTCATTCAATTGGTTCAGCCACCTGTAATATAATGTATCTACCCTGCTCACTTGATTTTAATGGGGGATAAGGAGGGGGCATTTTAAAGGATTTCCCAGAGGAATAACAGCCACAGGCTGTTTTACATTCAATTCAGTGTGACAGGAACACCGATTATTTAATAGTAGAACAGCAGTGAATCAGAATCCTTTTTATGTGACTTTGCTGACATTTCCAGCAGCTGTATATTTAATTCACAGTTAGAGGCAGAATAAACTTTGGTCATCGATCAGAATGTAAGCAGGTGTCCCTGAGCTCCTTCTAGGAACACAACAACCTGAACAAATGCAGATGTGCACAGAATTTTCATTTATTCAGGGAGAAACTGCATGGCTTTTAGCAGTGACAGTTTCACATTTTCACGAACCAACATAAAAGGAAGATGTTCAATTATCTGTAGCCCATAAACTGCTGTTCCCAATTGAAGATTGAAAAACAGCTAGTGCCACTTAGGCCTGTACAGTTAGAAAAGGCATCCTTCATCTGAAGTAGAAAAAATATTCTGAACTATTTACATTATTATACTTCCATAATTTTAAGGGCTTCCATTGGCTAAGACATACACCTCCAAGTTCTAGTATTCCAACAAGACAAGAGGTTCTTCCTATCTTCCTGATGCAGATTGCTCATATTTCTGCTCAAGAAAGAAAGCTGGGGGGGAGGGGTAACCTTGACTCTTTCCAGCGCTTCATTCCCCACATAATCAGTAGGTCATTTTGGAGGCTTCTATCTCAGGAACTAAGACGTTTCATCTTCCACTATACTACTGTAACTGGATTATAATTGTCTTCTTTTTTTTTAAGATTTTATTTATTTATTTGACAGAGAGAGACACAGCGAGAGAGGGAACACAAGCAGGGGGAGTGGGAGAGGGAGAAGCAGGCTTCCCGCGGAGCAGGGAGCCCAATACGGGGCTCGATCCCAGGACCCTGGGATCATGACCTGAGCCGAAGGCAGATGCTTAACCACTGAGCCACCCAGGCGCTCCTATAATTCTGTCTTCTAATTGCTCCCTCTGCGCCAGTCTTGCCTCCTGTTCTTCAGTCCATCGGTCACAGTATAGAGTGACCTTCCTAAAACACAAATCTGATCACATCATTCTGATCAAATCTTCCTGTGGCTTTCCATTGCCATTGGACAATGACCATACTCCTTAACGTGGTTTCCAAAGCCTACCTTATCCTGCCTCCACAGGCTTCTCCTCCCACCTCCCATGATGCTCCCCCCACAAGCAAACCCACCCATCTTTCATCTGTATTGCATTGATAACTTCTACTTATCCCTTAGGTCTCAAAATAGCTGTCTCTTACTTAGCTCTGGGAGGTCCCCTGGACCCACCACATCTGCATCAGGTGCTTCTTCTAGACATTCTCAAGCTCTCTGACCCTGTCCCATAGCATTTGTCTCATAGGGGGAATTATTATTTAATCATCTCTCCCCAACTGTAAGATTTTTGAGGGTAAGAACTGGGTCTGTCTTATTCACTTCTTTATTTACGATGCAGAACATAATGCCTGGCCCATATTAGGTGCTTAACAAATACTTTGTGAATCAAAGGCTAAAATCTCAAACTAATCAAGGACCTTTGATCATCCAGCTAGTAAAGCTTACTGCTTTCCAGCTCTAACATTCTGAGCCCCCAGGAGTGAAACCAGATTGAAGAAATCTGGTATCTTATGACAGGTCTGCTTGCTTAAGCCATGACTATCTCTTGCTTGTGACAGAATTTCAATCAACCATGGTGAATTAGAGCCACTAAAATCCTTGGTTACATCTTATATTTAAAATACCTACATTGTCCAATTTCTCTATGGACCTGTTAATTTATTTAATAGAAAATATTTAAGACTCTCTCACTGAAAGGAACCATAAAGATATACAAATCTGGGCCCATTTTGCCACGTCAGCAGAGCTGAAGAATTATACAGTTATCTCACTGTATTCTGTACTTTCAGAGAGCCAAATATTCCTTTTGAACTAAAGCTTAATGCCTAAGATTTAGTTCTTGGCACAAAAGAAGTGCCATAGTAAACTTTTTATGTGGAGGCTCTTAATTTTGCAAATGTGTTTGATACTCTACAAAAACAATTTAAGTAAGCTGTAGAGAGAGAAACATATTGCAGCTTTTAATAAATACCACCCACACCCTCATGAGAGAGGAAGAGCACTGGTGAGTGAGCTGTTAACTTTCTCTCATGCAGCACTTATCTTGAGAAAAGTTATATAATAGCAGACATAGTAATACCTATTTTTTTTCCTTAATCTGCTCTGTAAGGGAGTGTTATATTCCTTAATGGGACAGTAGAAAATAAATTACATTTATTGGCTTAAATTACATTTATTGACTTATTGGATAAATGGCTTATATTCAAAAGTTGTACTATGACTCTACATAACAGATGACTCATTCCCCCTTCCCCAAATTTTGAAATCTACATATAAAAAAGCATTTTTAGTTGCAAAGGTTAAAATTTCTTTTTAGCATTTCTCACTGTGTCCATGGAGAACTTTCCTTGGAGCTAATTCCAACTACTCATAAATATACACAGGTCTTCCTTCCACTGCAACTGCCATGGTAAGTGTTGGGAATCAAGCCTTTGCTCCAACCTGCTGCACGGAGCCGGGCTTCTAGAAAAATCTACATGTCACACTTTGGCTCACAGTGTTTCATTTTCCGCCACAGTGCAGAAGACATGATGTAATAGATGTGTTCTTAATAAAGAGTGAAAATTTATTTTTATATCCTTCAATTTGGGAAGTTTATGGGCAATCTGAACTTCTTTTATTGGATCTTCAGATCTAGCTGATGACGTCAATCAGGGTGAACAACCAAAGCAAATACACATTTTGTGCTCTTCATAATCTGGAACTTTTCATTTTGCTTTAAATATTAGTATAGATTATTCAGAATAAAATCATATAATCTACTCTATCAAACTTGATATGTGATGCTGTTTAATAAAAACACCAAAAATTCTAAAAAACCACTAATAATACGGCTTAGCCAATGATTCATAGTTCTATCACGTTGGGGGTAAGTTCCGTTGAAGGCATGTATAGGTTCCAGTTTTGAGTTACCTACTTGTAATTACTGGATTTGTTAGATTCGGGCTTCTCCTTCTTCCTCAGGCCAAAACTCATTCCTGTTCTCCCTCCTGATAGCTGGGATCCAAAAAGGCTTGGGTCCCGAGGCAAGGGTGGGAGGACATGCAAAGATCCAGTATCTGCAGCAGCCAGGATCGAATGGAAGGTACCAGCAGAAGTGAGGCAGTCCGGGATCAGACTCACAAACTAAGTGTAATTGTGTTGTGAGGGCAGAAGCAGATCTCTGTTAGTTTTCTAGGGCTGTCATAACACGTACCACAGACTGAATGGCTTAAAATAGAAATTTATTTTCTCACCGTGCTAGAGGCTAGAAGTCCAAGAATAAGACGTCTGTAAGGGTGGGTCCTTCTGAAGATCGAGAAAGAAGAATCTATTCCAAGGTTTCTCTCCTTGGCTTGTAAAGGGTTGCCTTCACCCTGTATCTTCACATTGTCTTACATCTGTGTGTGTCTTCATCCAAATTTCCTCTTCTTGTAAAGATACTAGTCATACTGGAGTAGGACCCACCCCAATGACCACATTTGAACTTGATGACCTGTGTGAAGACCCCATCTCTAAATAAGGTCTCATTCTGACCATACTAGCATTAGGACTTCAGCATATGAATTTGGTGGGGGAACACAATTTGACCCGTAACAACATCCCAGAACAAGGAAACAAAGCCAGAGTTGAGAGCTGTATAAAAAAAGAAATATATGTAATTCAGGGGTGAAGTAAGGCAGGCTCTGGGTGACTGACACCAAGGGAGATGAAATATCCATCACTGCCTTTACTGATCTTTTTCTACAAGGTCATGGTGAACACTGTGTACCTAGATGTGGGTAGAGCTGACTGCCTTAAGGGTTCACGGTCTAATGTCTTCCCCTTGGGGGTCCCTTTAATATCTTTTCCCAGAGCTAGGTAAGGTAGTTAAAAATTTCCCCTGGAGATGTAGAAAAAGAGAATTTGAACTTAATTTCCCAAATATGTTTGGAGCAGCTTCTATGTACAAGGTCATGTAAGGCCATGGTAATGAGACTCTACTCTCAAGTTGTAGTAAAAACCACCAGTGTCCTTAAATAATGGCACTCAGTTCATCCTAGGTTAACAGTGGAAGGAGAATCATTTGCTGGGACAAAATTTTAATTCCCTCAAGATTCACAGTTCTGGTGGTCTCTCACCATTTACTACTGCCAACCATCCTAGGAAGCTGGATTATGTAACATCATGATACATCTCTTCATTTTATTTCATTATCCCCAAGTATTTAGTGAAGTATTATTTTAAAATGATAAAAGGAGGATCACTTAATGCCAGGTTATTAAAATAGTACAGTGGCCCCTGCGGCCAAGAAGGTAGCTCTAATAATTAGCAAAGGACCATTAGGGGTTCAGCAAAAGCCTTCTGTCTCCATTTCTAAATTTGAACGATATGATCTGGGAGGTTCCCTTACGTAGTTCTAGCAGTTATGTCGTTGAAGGAGTCAGTTCTGAATTTTATATCATTCAGACTACAGAATCAAATGATTGCAACACTTCTGAGCTACTTCTGAAATCTTGTGCTTTTGACATGTATTAATTAGCATATTTTCCTGACTATAACTCACATTAAAAAATAATCTAATTTCTACATTTTCAAAATTATGCAGCTAGTTTTTTAAATGTGAAGTTTAAGTGTGGCTATTGAATGCTGCCTAATTTGCAGATTTACCAATTGTTGATGGTTTGGATGTTATATAAAAAGAGTGTTAAGTCTTGTTATACTACAAGAACTTTTTTATAGTATTTTCATCCTTATCGATATTAATTTCATGAGTAAGAGTCCATACTCTGATTCCATGTATAATAACCTTATTTAAATCTACTATTCACAATCACGAGAAGGGAGATTTATGAAAACTAGAGCTAATTCCCAAGGTGAAAAAAATTAGAGCAGAAATAAAAATGAAAAGGTAGTCCGTCAAAATATTGGAATCAATAGTGCCTACTGCTGTGTCACTGAACTTCTAGTAATTATCATTTACTTATGCCTATTCAGTTCACACATGACTGGGGGCATTGTGCCATGAATTTTATTTACATTAGCTCATTCATCCTCACTGCAACCTTATGAAATTAAATATGATTAGTCTAGTTTACAAAAGGAAGATTAGGAAGGTTAATTAACAAGGAAATAGGGAAAGAGATGACTTCATTGTTTTGACTCCTAAACAAGCCTCCCAATCAATCGGGTTCATGACAAAGCCTTTTCTAAACTCATGGGAAAAAAAAAATCAAGAACCACCAGTGTTATAACCAAATATATAAATAACTAATGTATGAATAACATACCAGGGGATATTGTATATCATGAAAGTGTATCTAATCATTGCTGCAGCTCGATTCAAGAATCTAATTGTCCCATTTATCCTCCACATTATGAATTGTTTATTCAAATTTTGGGTTTCGTGTTTCTGTGATCTACAAAGCTGGAATGAAGTCTCTAATTAAATATCCAAGAATTGATTTCAGATGGGCAGGTGGCTTGGCCTCAAATCTTGACTCTTTTACAATTTAGTTAATTGACCTTGGAAAATTCGCTTAGCCTTCCTGAGCCCTAGATGCTGTCCTACAGGATTTTGTGAGATCTGAATGAAATCATCCATGTGAAAATACATAGTTAGTACTTTGTGACACAAAGTTAGTAATCATTAAATGTTAACTTAAATGGACTATAAATCGGTTGTTTATTTTCAGATTTCTTAAAACTTCTAAAGCATTAGTTCTTTCTCTCTCACACATAATCCACACTCTTATATTTGAGTTGTATAGGTCAATTAGCTCAATGTCAGATTTCCAATGTCCCGTATTTATATTTATACATATTTATATTATACATATTATATATATTTTTCTCCTATAGAGACCAAGACCTGAAAAATGTAACTGAAGTAAATTCTAATGTGCCTAAAAACAAAAATGGAAGGTAAGACTTATTATAATTTACTTTTTTGTTATCAATCCCATATAAGCCTACATAAATTATATAACCTTAGAAGATTTGTTGAGGAGTTGAATTGTATTATGGTATAAATATAAATGCTACTGAAATACAAAAATCGATATACAGGGTACTTAATAGTTCATATGGAAAAAAGTGAACAAAATTCAAATTCTGTTGGAATTTCAGACAAAGGGGCTTCTATTCAATTGCTTCGTGTAAAAGGCATCATGGAAATTCAAAGCTCTGCACTTGGGCTGTGAAGATTTATTTTTACTTATTGTTGCTTGGTAGTTCTTCAGTGGTGCAGAAAGCACTCTGGGACTTTCTTCCTTGGATACATAGTTCTAAAAGAATGCACAAATTCATCACAGCTATAAGACAGGACCTAGTTTTGAAAGTTGTTTACACCACAGAGTGTAACAGCATTAAAACGGTTGTACTTTGTTTTTTTGTTTGTTTGTTTGTTTACAAGGAAAGTATAGTTTATAGAAGCTATACTTCATTGTTGTTACAGACTGTTTAAGAAAGAATTATAATTCTTTTCCATGTTTTGCAATCCCCCCTCCCCACATATGGGAGACCCAAAACCAATAGGTTCCTAGTTTTTACCTTTGCAAGGTGCAGTTGTCTTTTCTATTAGTTTTTTTATGCAAAGAAATGATATTGTCAACATTGTGTGTGGAGAGTGGAAAAGCAGGAAGAGATCTGGGTCACTTCTTCCCCATAATGTCTACAAAAGATTTGCATCTAATGGGTAGTTTCTTTCTGTTCCCTTAATTCCTTAAATCATCTTCTGCCTTCTCTTCTTGTAATCACAAAAAGCATTTGATAAAATGAGGGAGGGTAAATTTTCAATAGGATCTGTTTATCTTAGAAAAACATCCACTACTTTGGGGATAGGACCGGGCTTACGGTTAACCAGTCTTCCAGATAATTCAAGTATTATTTGGAAGTGATCAAGGTAAAAAAATTTTCAAGTCAATGATCGTGTATGATTAAGGAACTTTTCATTTAATATGATTTGACAGATGTTCCAATTTCAGTGTGGCTTTTTCACGAAATGGGTTTTATTGGAAGGATTAATGAAGAAATGAAATTTTATAGAAATTCAAGAGCAGGGATGGTAGCCTGGCCAGGCCTCATAGAGGCCTGAACTGGAAGATTGCTCCCTTTTGGCCAGAGAACATTCCATCAAGAATCCGTGAACATTAACCCTAGTTCTTTGTCATTACTATAACTCAGCTACTCCCTGAATTTTGGCTCCTCCCCATTTTCCTCCCACTCTTCCTTCTGCCTGTTGACCTCCTTATTCTCTACTCTATATCTCTTTGATAACCAAGATTCTTTGCTACCTCCCAGTTTCTGCCTCCTCATACCTGGAGTTTACTCTAGCTTTCCGTGGTCTGTCTGGCTTTCTAAAGCAAGGCAGTGTGGGTGTGGCCATCTGCATTGAAGATGGTGTGTAGATGGAAAACACCATGGTTGACAATAAAGTTAACACAGTCTCCTTCCCCTTCCTGCAATTCCATCTGTTTCTCCTGCCTGACATAATCCAACGATGACAGAAACATGCGCAAACACACCCACTCTCTCCCCAGGGAGACGGGAATCAGCACATTCAGTGACTACGTCTCGAGGTCTTAACTACCACTACTGCAAGACCGTTTGTTGATCTCTGAGTTCTGTTTTCAGGTGGTGTTTATTCTCCTTCAGTTCTATCACAATCCTGTAGATGTACGATTTCTCATGGTTCTGCTATCTAAAAATTAAATGGAAAATGTCACCACCACCCTGGCACTGACACAGCAACCATAGTAAAAATTTTCACCTGGAAAAGAGTGGAAAGAAGAAGTCTCTGGGCCCAACTTTTGTGCCCATGGATTCTGGCTGCAAAAAGGACTGTCAAAATGCGTGAATGGGTAAATCTGGAACAGAAAGAAAATAGAGAAAATTCACAGAGAGTAAGAGACTTGACCAAGTGCGGAAGGTTAGTAAGTTAGAGAGGTGGGATGAACCCATGTGTTCTGGCAGCAAATCCTCTCATTTTTTTACAGTAGGGTACTTTTTTTTAAGATTTTATTTATTTAATTGACAGAGAGAGACACAGCGAGAGAGAGGACACAAGCAGGGGGAGTGGGAGAGGGAGAAGCAGGCCTCCCGCGGAGCAGGGAGCCCGATGTGGGGCTCGATCCCAGGACCCCGGGATCACAACCCGAGCAGAAGGCAGATGCTTAACGACTGAGCCACCCAGGTGCCCCAACAGTAGAGTACTTTTTAAAAAATACTTAAAACTTGAAATTTTAAATTTTTCTTTTTTTTTAAAAGATTTATTTATTTATTTTGAGAGAGTGAGAATGAGAGAGAGAGAGAGAGTACATGAGAGGGGGTTAGAGGGAGAAGCAGGCTCCTCACTGAGCAGGGAGCCCGATGCGGGACTCGATCCCGGGACTCCAGGATCATGACCTGAGCCGAAGGCAGTCGCTTAACCAACTGAGCCACCCAGGCACCCTAAAATTTGAAATTTTTATAAGCGCTTAAGAACTTGACATTTTACAGAAGTAAACCCTAACACATATGATACAAAATAGTGGGCTCTTAATAAGATTTTATTCTTTTTGCAAAAGAGATTTATAAAGTTTGCAGGGGTATAGATATTTATCAGTTGAAATTGTTTTATGGTGTTTAATGTCAGGCTGCTAAGGCTAAGTTAGTAAGATGATGGAAATCCAAGTAAGAGTCCTGAGCCAATCTGCTAAACTGAAACTTGATTCACTTTATGAATGCATTCACTTTGTATAGTAACTGGATATCCAAGTAAATATATGTTCCTAATCAGTATATTCATGCAGTTGTGCAACCATCACCACAATCCATTTTAGAACATATTTATCACCTCAAAAACAAACCCCATACCATTAGCAGTCACACATTTTCTCCCCAACCCCTCGTCCTAGGCGACTGCTAATCTACTTTCTGTCTATGAATTGCCTATACTGAACATTTCATATAAATGGAATCATACAATATGTGGTCCTTTATGACTGGCTTCTTTCACTTTGTGTAATGTTTTCAAGATTCATCCATATTATAGCATGTATCAGTATTTTATTTCTTTTTATTCCCAAATAGTATTTTTTCCATTGTATGGCTAAACAGCATTTTGTTCATTCATTAATTGATGGGCGTTTGAATTGTTTTTGACTTTTGGATTGCATTTAACTATTGTGAACAATGCTGTATCTATAACTTTTTATTTGGGATATGTTTTCATTTCTCTTGGGTATATACCTAGGAGTAGAATTTCTGGATTGTGTAGTAACTCTACGTTTAACCATCTAAGGAACCAACACTGTTTTTCAGATCAGCTGTACCATTTTATACTTTGGCAATGTATGAGGGTTGCAGATAGGTAAATTTTCAAGGTGAATTTCTACTGCAGGAAACATTTTCTCAAGAGTAATTCCATTAGGAATTCTGTAAGGTCCTATATACAGTGTTTGAGTTTATATTTTGTAGAGTTGTTATTTAATTAAGAAACAAAACTATGACCATTAATTGGAAGTTATAATTTAACAATTGTTTCAATGAAGAATAACTTCTTAACCATAAAACTTAAACAACAAACATTGTGAGTTATGAGTTCTCCTTTATGAGGATTGTTTAAGGCATTTGAGAGGAATACTTGGGCAGAGTTCCTTGATTGCACCAGTTCCCAAACTTTACTGTATATCACAACCACCTGCTGACCCAGGGATCATACTTTAAGAACCAGTGCTCTTTTGGGTAAGATGTTGGACTGCCCAACCTCTAAGGTGGTGGTTCTCAACCTTAAATTGCACGTGAGACTCACTGGAGAGGCTTAAAAGAAGCCCAGTGCCCAAGCTGTAATTCAAACTAATTAAACCAGAATATCTGGATGTGGGACCCTGTAGCATTATAAAAAGCACTACAGGTGATTTCACTGCCAAAGTATTTTCTAACTATTTCTATGGTTCTAAATAATAATAAAAAATAGATCACCACTTATTGGCATCAAGATAGAATTTCCTGTGTAACATCTATCACCATCTCATGAAGAGCAAAGAAAGACTTGGCAATGATCACAGACCCTAGGAAACTAAAGAGACATGATGATTTTGTGGAAGATATATCCTGATTCTGATTCTGGAACTGAGAAAGGATATCAGTGGAAAAACTGATGAAATACAAATGAAGTCTGTAGTTTAGTTAACAGTATTGTACCAACGTTGATTCTTTAGTTTTGACAAATGTACCATGGTTATATATGGTATTAGTATTAGGAGAGGCTGGGTGAAGGGTAGACACGGCTTGTCCACACTGTCTTTGCAATTTTTCCATATATTTAAAATTACTTGAAAATAAAAGGTCTAGAAGATCTCTATATATTTTTTTAGCAATTTATTTTTTTAAAAGATTTTATTTATTTATTTGAGAGAGAGAGAGAATGAGAGAGAGCACATGAAAGAGGGGAGGGTCAGAGGGTAAAGCAGATTCCCTGCTGAGCAGGGAGCCCGATGCGGGACTCGATCCAGGAAGGCCAGGATCATGACCTGAGCCGAAAGCCGTCACTTAATCAACTGAGCCACCCAGGCGCCCTAAAAGATCTGTATTTTTTTAATCTGTCATCTTCCAAACCTACTGGTGGAGTAAAATCCATCAAAGAGTTTATTGTTCCACATTTCAAATTTGTTTACTAATATTTGGTTTTTATTCACAAGTTAAATCTTCATGAAGGCATAGTCATTAATCTCATTATAAACACAACGAGGAAATGCTACTCGTATTATCACTCCATCTGGGCTGCCATAGCAAAATACCACAGACCAAGTGGCTTAAACAACAGAAATTTTTTTTCCCACAACTCTGGAGGCTGCCAGTCCAAGATCAAGGTGTTGGCAGGTTTAGCTTCTCCTGGGGCCTTTCTCCTTGGCTTGCAGATGGCCATGTTCTCACTGTGGCCTTGCATGGCCTCTCTTTTGTATTTGCACGAACACATGCAGATCTCTCGTGTCACTTCCTCTTCTTAAAAAGACACAAGTCCTATGGCCCCACCCATGACCTCACTTAACCTTTTTCACCTTCTTATAGGCTCTGTCTGCAAATCACATTGAGGGTTAGGGTTTCAACATACGAATTTTGGGGGGAGACAATTGAGTCCAGAACAGTACTGTTTGCAAATTATTTCCCTTTTCTATTTGCCGATTTTGCTAACTGGTGATAACTTGATTTTATACTGCTGAGGCTGGTGCAAGCACATTTCAGACTCACTGACAACCTTTGTTCTTTGAAGCTGTTTATCTGTTAAAATTGGGTTTTTGTATTGTATATGATATGATTTGAATATTTCCAAATAACTGCTAGCTAGGTTTATAATTCCTGGAATGACATATTCTAATAATCACGTTAGAGAATCTGATGTTAATTCTACTTTCTCATTACTTAGTATCATTTTAATGTAGCTGTATGTTTTGTGAAACATCTGTCTTAAAACTAGAAGATAATTTTCTGTATGCCAGAGATAATATGTGAACAAATGTTTTCCTCTTCTTTAAGAGCTATCAGGGAATGGAAGGAACAGCGTGTTTAAAAATGATAAGTCTTGATTAAGATCTCAACTGTCCTCTTGGTTTTCACATCTCTTCTATATCAGAGTTTACTAACCTGGAGGGAGAAATGTGGCTAAAATTTTTACAATTCCTGCATTAAAATTTTCCTTTGTTCCAGAGGAAAAAGAAAATATGCCTACACTTTGTTAAGCGTAGTGATATTTTTTTGAGTTAGCAGAAATCTAGGTCAGGAATCTGTAATCTTCAAAGTATTCCTTTCCATTAAAAATAAGATGGAAACTGTAATTTCCAAAAGCAACCCCTGGATAATTTTCATCAAATTGATAAACTCTCAAGATATATTATACATTATATATTATTATATATTATACATGAGAAGCTTTGTACAGTGGCACTGCTGTAGGTAATATGACACATGCCTGTAGATTATTCTTAAAGGTAAGAGAGTGGTCGCTGTGGAGAGTGAAACAGTATATGTATTCTATTTGTGTATCTGCACAGAAACCAGACAAACATAAAGAGGTTCATGTATGTAAAGAATGTTAATTGAACAGAATTTTAATAAAACAAAAAACTTCTAAGTGGCCTTAGAAATGCCAAATATTTGTGTTTGCTTTCCCAGGCTAGATGGCCAAGTCGATGGATCCACAGATGCTTTAAACAACCAGCTCACTAGAACTCCTGCCCATTTGTATGAAGCCAGGAGAAATCTCAGGTACTGCAGCCAATTATAAAACAAATGACAGAACTATTCTCCTTCTGTTTTTAAAAATCATCTTATATAAAATCTGACCCCTCCTTTGAAATGCATAAATTTCTAATTTTATCCGTGACTATATGTAAACCGCACACAAAGACATTAAGTTAACAACTTAGTCATTGGGAAGTTTTGATACCTGCATAGGAAAGTGTAAATGTGATTTTTCCCTGAAAATTTTACTTTTTTTTTTACGAGCCTGTTTGTGACATTGGTGTTGATATTCTTTAGATAGATTTAAAGGTTTCATTAAATTACATGTTATCATGTTAGTTCATTAAGGTCAACTTTTTGAGATTTATGGGGAAAGTTATGGTTTGGAAATATGAATGAGACACCAGGGAAACAAACAGTAAAATGTATTACACAAATATTCCAAATAATCTTCATGCTCTACAGCAGATATTCTGAGTGACCAATTTTCATAGCAGCATTCTGGAAGTAGGCCAAGACAGTGGAAGCTAAGAACATACTGGGAGATATGAAGACATTTTGCAGAAGTGGTTTAATACCCCTTTAACAATTACATTTCAAAAGTTATAATTTAAAAGGAATATGTAAGCACTATTTGTTTGCTTTGAATTGGATAATAGCCTTATTGTTTTCATTATCCTTATAACTAAATTTTAAACATTAAGTAAATGGTTTGTATTTCAGCTTCAATGCTGAAACCAGGCATGCAGGACCGAAGGATACCTTTGTGTATACAAGGACGTACGTGGAGAACAGGTACTGGAAATTTATTTAAAATATTTTGCTACATTTATTCTAATTTTGAAATAATCTGTGTGTAAGAAGAGATGCTATTATTTTGGAGTAAGCTTGGATTTTTTCAAATAGAAGACCACTTAGGAGTATGTTAAGTTCTAAGTATATAATTCTTTATAATGTTTCCAATATCAAGTAGTTGGCAAATAATCATAAGTAGTCATTGGATGAACCGAATACTTGAATATAACAAGTATATACATAATAGGATAACCATTTGTCAGTTCTCACATAATTGTATGTAACTGAATGTTTATAACAAGCTTTATAAAATTACACAATACAAAATTACACAAAATTACTCAGATATTCCTATGCTGACTTCAAGTTCCACTTAAATAGTTCTATATACTACTCTGGTTCTATCTATTATCATTTGCCTTTATTCTGAAATAAGGGGTATTACCTTTAGTAGATACGCTCTGGCCCAAATTACAGAGAATTGATATCCCCAAAAATCTGCTGCTTGGAGTGATGGGTGTTGAGGAAAATGTCAAACAAAGTCATTAATTCACAACCCATTCCATTTCAGGGAGTACAAAAACAAGAATTAGCCTAACTGTGGAGTAATATACTGATGGGGAATACAAATGTGATCTTTGTGACATATGTGTTAATCAGAGCCCATTTCAAAGAAGGGAGAGCATCTCTGGAGAGGGTCCCTGAAAGGACTCTAGGAACATCATTATATGTCAGAAGGTGGACAATTTTCCAAAAAAGGTTTCTCAAAACCACACATCATTTTCCTTGTAAAATTCAGCTTCAAGTTCAATTTTTCTGCTGAATCTAATTCTCCCTAAACTGTATGCTGATGTTGCAGTATAGCGTAGAGATCCTGGTGTCAGATCTGGGATTGAATCTGTGTCATTTGCTAACCATGTGGTCTTGGCAAAAGCAACTTAAGTCTCTTCACATCTCAGTTTCCTCATCAATAAAATGGGAGTAATAATATATGTATCCTGCACAAATGTGTACACACTCTTACTTAGCATTATGCGTTACGTATTCCAAATAGATTCTGACAACAGTCTGCCTGTGGGCAGTTTGGAGGGAGAGAGAGATTTCCTATTTAAAAATCCCAGGTGAAGGTTGTGGAATTACCACTCACTGTATGAAATAATAGGAATGTATTGCTTCCAGCCTTAATATATTCCCAGGTAGCATAAGTCTTGGGAAGCAATTATGAGCAGCTAGCTGGTTAGTGCATTGCAGATTTCGTTTGTCTCCGGGAAAGACTGACATTTACAAACTGGAGCAGTCTGAGAAATAGAACAAAGAGGACCTAAAATTACCTTTTTTTTTTTTTTTTTTTTTGCTTTCATGCTGGACTGTTCTTGGATGTTTTCAAATAAAAATAAACATTTCTACAGCTTTCTGTAGTTCAAGAATCTGCTTCTCTACCTGAATGGTGATTTTTGTATGTGCTTACACTGGCTCATGCTTTGCGTATTTCCTTTTCTCTGTTAGATTACATGTGGCTTTCTTTTAGTAAATGAATGAGGGACGGGAAGCATAAATTTCATGAGAAATGGTAACTGCTTTACCTGTTCATACTTGTTCCTGTGCTCCTTGCCCTATTCTCTATTTACTTCAGTAGATATGTCAACTTATGTCACCTTGGAGGTGGCTTGTGTATTAGCTCTTCTCTATATTAAAAAAAAAAAAAAGATGTTAGTTCCATGATGTTTGCAACATCACAGAGAAGAATAATAAGGCTGCATGAGGAGGTATGTGTGCTTTGTCACCTGCATATGGGTGTGTACAACAAGACTAGGGAAATAGTCAAATTCTCACACATCCATATGTGTTTGTTTCTAGTAAATCACTGAAGGATGGATATCAGAATATCTCTGGAAAATACATACAAACTGTTTATTCGACTTCAGATAGGTGAGTATGTCTATATTTCCACACCTAAAAGTATATATACTCACATACTTACATGTACACTTATATATACATATGTGTATACATAATTTCATTATAATATATTATGTATTTTAGTGTATATGTATGTATGTGTGTATGCATATATATACTTTCACATATAATATATATTTTATATCCACATCTGATATATTTTTATTATATATGTAACATTGAAATATGTGATTCTTGTTGTCCATTGTACTTAGAGACGGCGTCCTGATGGTGATTGTCATATATGTGTACGAATGGAACAACGTACAACAACCTCTGCATCCAGGAATTAATTCTTTGGCTTCCTGTGTGTTGCTGCTCTCTGATTTTGATGTACTTGATGTACTTGATTCCAGTAGAGTTTTGCATGCTTTCCAGCTACCTCCCAGACCAGCCCCTCTGCTGTTGCTGATTCCCAGGAGTCCCTGTTAATGTCACATTTTTAGCGTCTAGGCTCCATTGCGTCACTTGACTGTGCCCTCAACCCTCCGTCCTTGTGGTTTTCCAGAACCAGCTCACCTTACAAACAGCTGCGTGGATATGCTGCTATGATGCGCTCTGGGCCCACACTCACTTCTCAAGACAGGGGTTATAATGCATATCAAGTTAGTTCTGGGAAACGGACACCAGGCTTTTGCTGTTGGTGATCCTTTTTTACCATTTAATGTTCAGTGAGGCACATAGGTGATGCTCATGAGAATATAACCTGCAGATTTCCAGTGGACAAAATGAAAATAATTAACATTTCAACCCAACCACCGGAAAGAAGCTGTAATGCAAATGTACAACGTTTTATGGATGGTGTTTCTTTATAGCAGAGGCGGGACATATGACTTATTGAGGGTGAGGGCCTATCTTATTTTTATGCACAGCCTCAGCTTGTAATGCAGTGTTGGGCAACTAACAGGTACTCAGTAAATGTTTTCAGAAAAAATAAACCAATGCTCTGTTGGCTAAGAAAAACACGGATGGGCCAGGCATCAAAATTATATCCTCTTTCTGTCACTTTTATAAGATCTTGTAGTACCAGCGATCTTCTGAGTGTCTTGCCTTTAAGTCACACTTCCTTAAAGGATAAAGTCATCTATGCAAGCATTAAAACTACAAATACTGCCTAGATAACTAAAACCAAACTAACAAATAAAAAACAGAGCTTTTTTTCATAATGCTTTTTAAAAGGTCTTTGATTAACAGTATGACCTTAATAAGGACAACACCAACATCAGAGCTGTCCCTGGGCTCTCGTTGTTACTGTTAACTTAAGGAAGGAAAACATTCTTCACAGAAGTATTGCTCTTAATATGAAGAATTTCAGTTCTGTTACTCAAGTGGTCCTTAAAATTTTTCTTAGTCATCAGAGCAAAAGTCAATTCTCTGTAAGACCAGTCAAGCAACTTTTTTTGATTATTGTGTGAAATTAACTAAATTCCCAGAGTTCTTATCTAAGCATTTCAATCCCATTTAAAGTGGCTTCCCACTTAACAGGATAAAGACTAATTCCTTTGCACAATTATTTATGGGCTTTAAAATCTGTTCCTGCTGAATATTGACTGGTGTTTAATCACTCCAGATACTCTCTTGGGTACATCCTGTTCACTCTGTGTGGAATTCCTCTCTCCTGCCCCTCTGCACCTCACCGAGCTCACCTTGAAAGCCCCTCTGTCTTCAAGCTTTAACTCATGTGGCACTTTTTCCAGCAAGGCCTCCCTGACTCCACGCCGGGGAAGAGTTGTTTCGTTGGCCATGCTCTCCTAATTCTCTCCATGTATCCGTAATATGCTGTGATTATCAAATCAAACACTTGGCTGCCCTCATGGAAGGAAGGAGACTGTCTCCCTCTATGTAATTCCCAGCTCTTCCCTCAGTGCCTCTACAATGGAAGTGGGATAGAGAGTGCCTGTTTTCTACTCTTGAAGCGCTTACAGTCTTCCATGGGAAATTTAAGTGTGTGTGCACACATGCATGTATATATATGAATTATCCATAGGAAAGTATTTGCCAGGAATATGTAAGGAAGTGCCTTTAGAGTTAATTGACAGAGGAAAATATTTATTGATATATATATAAGGACTTGGACGAGGGTGCTAGAATGACTGAAAGTATAAAACCAGACAGGTTTCATCTGCTTGAATCTCATCTCACCTCCTCCTTCCATCCGTTTTCTCTTCTCTCTGCTTCTAGTCCTGGGCTTGATCCTAGGATCAAGGCTCCCAGGCACGACTAGTTCACCTTCCCCCAGGGAGCCCGATAGGTTTCATGGGCAGGCCCAGGGTAGCCCAGGGACTCTGGGTCCACACTGCCTTACTCAAATCCTGCCACTGCCACTCAATTGTCTGCATGACCTGAGCAAATTTCTTACCCTTCTGAGCCTCAGTTTCTTCTTCTGTAAAATGATGTAAAAATAGTAGTACCTGCTTTTCAGACATGTTGTGAAAAATAAATGAGTTTATATGAACCACGTGCATGGAAAGCACACTGCCTGTATAAAGCATATTAGCACTATATAAGTATTGGCTATTTTTTAAAAAATATTTATTTATTTTAGAGAGAGCACACACGAGAGGGGGAGGTGTGAAGGGGAGGGACAGAGGGAGTCAGGCAGACTCCACGCTGAGAATGGAGCCGGATGTGGGGCTCAATCTCACGACCCTGAGATCATGGCATGAGCCAACACCAAGAGTCGGATGTTTAACCACCTGAGCCACCCAGGTGCCCCAGTATTGGGTATTTTTCTTTTACCACCCCATTGTGTACCCTACTGTGGAAATTTCAGGCCTGCTGCTCACACCCTGAAACTAATAAACTTTGCAGGGTGCTACTTTAGACAGTTCTAATACCTTCCCAAAAGAAAAGAATCACAGAGCTGTTGGCCGTTCATGAGGTGATGGTGTGACTTTTTGGACTTGCTGATCATATCTGTGGTTCATTTGTTATTGAATATTATTTTTCCAAAATAAAAAACAAAACTCTCTTTTCCTCATCAAATTTCTGGACGGGTTATATCTTGTTGGAGAACATAAGTTTTGTCATGAAAGCTAGCCCTGTAATTCTGAGTCTTAAAAGACACCAAGAGATTATACACAGTTACAGGGGAGCATTTTGGGGACTCTAGACCCTAGAGTCTGGGGTACCATGGACCCATCATTTGTGAATTTGCCAAAACACTTTTGAGTGGAATTGTATTTTTGTCCTATTGAATGTTTTGAGAGCTAAAATTTTATATTAATCTACAGTATAATTTTTCTATGATATATGCAAATTAATAATTCAAAACCCTCTTCTAGCTTCAGGGGGTACTCATGACCTAGTTCAATTAGGAAACTGTGAACATCTTTGCCCTGCCCAGATGCACCCTTGATTGCTAATGAATTAATAATTTGAGACTTTCCTTCATGTTAATTCTTTGATATTATTTTGAGGTAACTAGAAGAATCAATTCTATTAATAGAATAAGTAAGTCCCAAACTTTCCTTGATTTTCATACAATTTCCTAAAGTATCAACAAAATTAACATATCATTTCCACATGACTTTATGGGGAATACATCCATCACTTGCATGATGACAAATTTATTTGTAATTGCTTACATCCCTATAGGTCTGTCATTGAAAGAGATATGTGTACTTATTGCCGGAAACCTTTGGGCACAGAAACAAAAATGATTTTAGATGAATTACAAATTTGCTGCCATTCCACTTGCTTCAAGGTAAGGATATGTTTATTGCAGTTAATGAAATATAGACCTGCATAATGATGACTAGAATAAAAATAATTATTTGATGAAATACATGAGATGAAGTTAAAGCCTTCAAAAATAGTCTAATCCACATTAATAATATACTACTTAAATATTTCTCAGAGTTCTGCAGCCTGAACCTCAAAGGTTTATAATTACTATCTTGGCTTTGGGCTTAGGGTTGATTACTGACACATTTATTGCTCTTACCCTAGAGATTTAAATCTGTAAAAATATAAATACTTGTTCTCTTTATAAAAGTTTTTGTAACATTTTAATGAATCATGCATTGCATAAAAAAATCATGAAATCCAAAAAGAAAAAGAAATTGTTGAGAAGAAAGCTAGGAGCTTTTTACATGAGGCATGAAATCAGGACTGATAGGCTTAACAATAGTTGAAAGTCAGTCTGCTTTTGAGAACATGATTAGTTATAACTAACTGTGGCTGTAGCATAATAAAAATAAAGCTTATGTAGCAGAATGCTTCAGTTTGTGGTCATACGCCATTTCTCTTACTTCTCACAGTAATATTGAACAGGTTAACATGATAGTTGTTGGTGTAACTGGTTGAGCACTGAATTGGGAATCTGAAGGCCTGAGTATGCATTCTAACTTCCACTAACTGTGGCTCATTTTGGACCAGCACCTAATTAGTTTGGCTTCAGTTTCCTTCTCTGTAAAATAGGTAGCTGACTAGACTAGTGGTTCTCAACTCAGGCTGTACATTATAATTATCTGGGAGCAATTAGGAGAAAAATAGAATGCTTGGGACCGGCCCCGATTAAATAAAAAAATCTCAAAGATGATTCCTGGGCATTGGTATTTTTAAAAGCTCCTTGGATAGCTCTAAGGGCAACCAATTTAAGAATCATTTGCTTAAATCCAAGGATCCTTTCTGTGCTGACATTCTGTGGTATAGATATAATTACCTAATGCAGTCAAATACGTGTAATACTTTGACAACTGATTGCTTCTCCTTCAATTAGCTTCAGACAGTGACACATAGCAATCAGATATATGATGCCTCGTTTTGAGAAAAAAAATCCAATTTTAGGCCACATTTTATAGAATTCCATTTAAAATAATTGTGAAATTATTTTTTGTGAAAAATTTTTGTGAAATTATTCACAAAAAAGTTGTGAAAATTGCACAATTAATTATAAGAAAATGAAATTTCCTTTTAGTTATGAAAATTTACTCAATAAAACAAAAGTTAGCCTATAGCTCTTTATTTAAAGTTATTATGCAGAAAACTTTTTAAAATAAGATAATTCTCCCAATTATTTCTTTTGGTAAATAACAATAATTTCCATTTATTATATTTTGGATGATTTATTTCTATTTTCGATTTAATTATAAAATACTACTGAGAATAAAAATGTCCCCACACTCCTCAGAAAAGATGTATTACTCTTATAGCCATGATAATAGAGAACCACCTGGACTTGTTTAAACGTATTGAATTGATCAATGACAATTTGCTTCAATGAACTCACCTCTGAAAGCCATCCAATCAGTGACAGCCTTATGCTTGAAAGTCAGCCATTCAGCAGTGAACTTGTTTCCAAAGAACATAGGTCAACCCTTTTCTGCCTCCATAACCAACACAACACAAAACAAACTGTTCGCTAAAGCCTATGTAATAGCAGAGGTCTGTTTTGTCCAGTCAGGCTGTAATTGGACAACATAACTCCCCCTTAGTAAGCAAACAAATAGGCTTTGTGTTTTTGTTTGCGATATTGAGTAGTGATCTTATCCTTGGCATAACCAATTTTTGAAAATTTATATCTACTCTATTGTGAGTTAAGTAGAAGCTTCAGTGCTATAGATGCCCTGAAATGCACATTTTCAGAGTAGAGAGATGTTGTGAGAATTTATTTGAAAAGTTCAACATTAGGGTCCTGGACAAGTACATTCTCGCTTTCCCGGTGGGTTCTCTTTCACCTGAGTGTTGCTATGTAGCATGGTAGTGAATGAATCGAAAGGGCTTTTCTATTACACTAAGAATCTAGACTTCACATATAATATGTGCAAACTTCATATATTGTTTTTTCCTTTAGTGTGAAATATGCAAACGGCCTTTGGAAAACCTACAAGCAGGTGACAGTATTTGGATTTACAGACAGACAATACACTGTGAACCTTGCTACTCTAAAGTAACGGGTAAGTGTTAAGCTCTTTAAGAAATGATCACTTTTACTAATATTAATGAGCACTTAATATTGTTGAAATGAAGGATTTCAATAAAGTTAAAAATATTTTATTAATTACATTTAGTTAAGAATTCAGCTGAAGGTAGTTATACAATCATAGTATTTTAAGGTATAAAATCAGTTAATATATATGATTGTCTCCTGATATCAGGCCAGGCATAATACAACTAAGTAAAGAGGTCACTTATTTTGGAAAGTTTTTTTTATTTTTTCCAAACAAAAATAAAGATCTTCTTTGCTCAAATAATTGTTTGAAGTCCATTTCTGTGAATGACCTTTTATATTTGCACTGAAGTATACTTTTGTATCTAATTTGGTTACTATGCTAAATGCTTTTCAATGTTATCTTTAAATGGAAAGTTTAGAGCTAGTTCTATATAATTCTATATTAAGTATAGCATCTAAGTATTTTTTATGAGCTCTTAATTGGCATAAATGATATGAGAAGAAAACACTAAGGACTTGCATTTTTAACTCATTTTCTTTAAGCAGTGTAAAAACTTTAAAAGTTGATCTGAAAGTTATGCATAAAGTACACTAAGTTAGCAAAATAAAATCCTATGATACTTGATTAGTTTTTAATAGCCAGTATCAGGATTTTATTTTAATTTAATGATACATAGGTAGAATAACCGAGATGATATTGGATAGCGGGTCAACAGAACTACATGAGGGCAAGTTCCCTGATGTCTTACTGGCCTGGCGAATAAAAGAGGAGCATGTGCAGTTCTTACATGGGATCCAAAATATGGAATTTAACAATAAATGTGTGACATTAATGAGGTACTGGGAGGCTGCATCTGGAAAATGCTCTGAGAAATACTCAGAAACCCACATTCCATCAGGCTGCAGTATCAATTACAAGAACAAACCTAATTATATTCATACTTGGCTTTCTATTTTCTGCTTTCCCCAGCCAGTTCCCATATTCCATTTTCTTCGTAATTTAGCAGCCTTATTATGATCCAGTATTATATCAAAGGCCTTGGTGTGCTTGGTGGCACTCTCAAACTTTCAGTTTTCTAGAAATCCATGAAACGGCTTAGGAGATATGATTACCAAAAGACTCAGAAATCTTTGTGTCTTCCTGTCTAGGTGCACTCCACATGCATTGCCTATTTTATAGTACATATTGGTTGTCAAGACTCGACTCTCAGGCATCTCATAAATACAAGTACCAGGCATTGGTAACTTTGTGTTTATGGTGTCTGACCAAAAGCCATAGTGATGAATGCAGTAGAAAGAAAAAATAAAATGCTTAATCCACCACTACCCCGTTGATGAATAGTTATTTAAAATTTTTTAATTACAGGCTTATGTTTGTACTGAAGTTGTATTTCTAACTGTTATTTTCTTTAAAATTTTCAGCTAAGTGGATTCAATAATCCTGGCACATGGAAATCAAGAGAAAAGCATTCATTAGGAAGTTAAATTTTATTTTAAGAATATGTCATCTAGAAAAGCTTTTACACTGAAGATTGACTCTTGTATACAACTAACAATTCTGCTATTGCATAAATAATCTAATTGCCTTCAATAAGGTCATATACATAAAGGAAGCCATCTGGTATCTGGTTAGATTTAGCCATGAAAAATTCAAGTGGTTCCAGTTACCAATGTCAAAGGAATGATGCTTCTGATGGCAGTGAGCTGTGTCAACCCTAACCAGGTCCATCTCTGCTCCGTAAGTGGGCTGCGCATCGTGGTTGCCATTATAGACAAGTTTATTTTTTTCCCATCTTTGTTTCCCTAAAGATTTGTATTTACAGACATTATTGACATCCTGACAAACTGTCAAAAAGGCAAGATATATTTCTCTTATGCTCAAAAGAAATGTTGATAGAAATTTTTTTATGAAGTTTGGCAGAAAGATGTTTCATATAAAGTTGTATGAACCTCAGAGAATCACTTGACCCTTCCATACAAAATGATTGGTCCCTTTCTGCTCCCCACATTTTCTGATTCTAAAGCAAGTGTTGTTTTCTCTTTAAAAGCATATTTGAATATGTGTTTGTTAAGCATATTGAACTAAATAGTACATCTAAACAATTTAATGTTATCCTTCAGTTTGCCACAGATATAATTTTTATAGAATGTTTTAAAAACAGAAACATGGATTTATGGGTAATGGGTAAAATTATACATGATGTGTATAGTTTACATATTATAAATTGTTAGATTTTCTTTGCATGCATTTCAAAATCCAAGTATATGAATAATCTCTGAGAAATAATGGTTGTGGATTACAAAGACATGTTCTTTTGCTTGTCGCATCTATTCATATTACATAGCACTTTACAGTTGCAGACAGCTTATAAATAAAAATAAAATGAACTACCAGTTACACAGAACCTTTTTGTGGAGTGTCTATAAATATCATTCGCTGATATCGATGTTGTCAATTACAGAGATCATAATTTTGTATATTCTATGCCATGCTGGTTAATGTAATTCTTTAACTACTTGAGCTATAGCTTTTATTTTACTATTATTATTTTTTTGAGAGCGAAGAGTAGTGGGGGAGAGGCAGGGGGGAGAGAGAATCCCAAGCAGGTTCCACGGCCGGTGCAGATCCCGACACAGAGCTCCATCTCAAGACTCTGAGATCATGACCTGAGCCAAAATCAAGAGTGGGTTGTTTAACTGACTGAGCCACCCAGGCACCATATAGCTTTTATTTTTAAAGAGCTTTTTCTTGATGAATTGAGAATTCAATAATCATATATGAGGAACTAGTATTATTGTGAGAAATTGAAAAACTATTTTATATGCACATAGCAACTGCTTTCTCAAAGGAAGACATACAGAATATTGAAGAGAGGGAGGAATTTTAGGGAAGCTTAAGGTAGTTGTGAAAAACTGACATCAACTAGGGAGATTAAATGATCATTATGTATTTTCCAAACGTTGATAAATTTAAAGAATTATTCTTCAGTGTAATGATTTCAAGAATCTGTTTCTTTTAGAGACTGGTCTGCAAAGCGTTAAGTACAAAACGCTTATAAAAATACAGCAATGTATAATTGTTGTCCTACGGAGGGGAAGCCAGAAAAAACAATTAATAATAATTGGATATTCATTAATTCATGCCTGATGAGAAGCAGTGGTAATTGAGCCATATGTTTTATTGTTCTTTTATTACAGGCTATCAGAGTGGATCAAAAGAAATAATTTTCTTAGGGTTGGAATTTGTGGCAGAAAAGGACTGATGGAAGAGTATCTCTCCCTTTTATATGAAGTGTATTAACATCTCAATGCATTTGTAGTAATTAAAAATCATTTGAATATCATTTTAGAAGTATTCTACTTTTTAATGCTTCATTTAAAAAATTTTAAAAGGAACATATTTCTCACTTTTCTGTAGCTGTTTAATGGACCCTTTCTTCTATAATAATGTATTAAAATAAACCAAAAGCTGTTGTAAAAATGGAATAAATACAGAGTGAGAAAGCAGGGCTTCCAATTCACTAAGACCACTTCATTATGTCTGGGTTTATTTGCACCATCAGAATACAGATTTCTAAGACAATTTGGAAGATCATGTTTTTTTTTTGTTGTTTTTTTGTTTTTTTTGCAGCCAATTAATTATGTTATTACTGGCATCCTTTTCCTGGACACAATCGCCTAAATCTCAGAATATCAGGTCCTGAATTCTATTGCTAATTAAGAGATACCTCTAAAAAGAATGGCTACAACATGACAATATCCTTCTAAAAAAGCAAAATGGAAGAAATATAATCATCTCAGAAATAGGATTTGTTAAGATAGTATTCTTTCTTTTAATAAGGCTAAGAAATAAAAATGTAGTCAAGAAATAATTTGTATACCCTAATTGTTTGATTGCACCCACTCCTGTCTTTAGATATGGGTGATGAGATATGGTCCAACGCTCACTGTCACTGCGATCTCTGACTTGTTTACTACCATAGAAAATCATGAGTGTTTGAAATGTTTTCCTATTCAGCTTGATTCAGAGCTCTACCAAAACAAGTGACTGTTTGGTCTACATTATGGCAAACTAACAATGCTGATGTTGGTTTTTATTTTTGTGTGTGTGTCCTACCGAATTTTGGTTATTTTGTAACAAAGTAAGTAAGTTGGTATTAGAGATCCACCTATTCTTAAGTACTCAGCATTCCCCAGGGGCACCCATAAATATCTTCGTTAACTTGGGGCATGCCCTTTCCCCCGTGGGCCTAGTCACTACTTAAAATGTGAGATTTAGGGGTGCCTGGCTGGCCGAGTCAGTGGATCATGAGATTTTTGATCTCAGGTTTGTGAGTTCAAGCCCTACATTGGGGATAGAGTTTACCTAATAAAAAAAATTTTTTTTAATAAAAATAAAATGTGAGATTTAGAACGCTTACAACATGTACCCACCAGCTCCAACATTGCACGGATCTGTGAATCTATTCCTGCTGCTTACCCCATTCTGAGATGATCTCTTTCTTTAGATGCCTAGGGGTTGTTGAATGTTTTATGTTTTTATTTTTGCCTTTTGACCCTCTACACACATATCTCCCACCCCTACCCCAACCCTTGCCTATGATAACCACCAATCTGGTCTCTGTATCTATGAACTTGTTTTTGTTGTTGGTGGTGGTGGTTTTGGGTGTTTTTTGTTAGTTTTTTGTTTGTTTGTTTTTTTTAGATTTTTTTTTTTATTTATTTGAGAGAGAGGGCGGGTGAGAGGAAGAGGGAGAGAGAATCTGAAGCAGATTCCTCACCGAACACAGAGCCAATGTGGGGCTCGATCCCACAACCTTGAGATCATGACCTGAGCTAAAACCAAGGTTTGGACACTTAAGAGACTGAGCCACCCAGGCACCCCTTGTTCTTGTTTTTTTAAGACTCCATATATAAAAGAGATCATACTGTGTTTGTCGTTCTCTGTCTGATTTACTACACTTAGCATGGACCTTAAGGTTCATCTGTGTTGTTGCAAATCGCATTTTCATTTTCTTTGAATAAACACCAAGAAGTGGAATTGCTGGATTATAGGGTAGTTCTATTTTTACTTATTTGTTTGTTTGTTTGTTCGTTTGTTTATTATTTTAGAGAGAGGGAGTGTGAGTAGGGGAGGGGCAAAGGGAGAGGGAGAGAGAATCTCAAGCAGACTCTCCACTGAGCACAGAGCCTGATGCAGGGCTCGATCTCATGACCCTGAGATCATGACCTGAGCTGAAACCAAGAGTCAGATGCTTAACTGACTGAGCGACCCAGGTGCCCCTACAGGGTAGTTTTATTTTTATTATTTTAGAAGATTTTATTTATTTGAGAGAGAGAGAGAGCAGTGGGAGAGGGAGAGAGAGGGAGAGGGAGAAAGAAACTCAAGCAGACTCCATGCTGAGTGTGGAGCCTGCCACAGGGTTTGATCTCATTGCTGAGATCACAACCTGAGCTGAAACCAAGAGTTGGACACTTAACCAACTGCACCTTTCGGGTGCTCCTATTTTTAATTTTTTGAGGAGCGTCCATACTGTTTTCCACAGTGGCTGCCCCAATTTACATTCCCACCAACAGGGGTGTCCCTTTCTCCACAGCCTCACCAATACTCGTTATTTCTTTTCTTCTTGATAATAGTCATTCTACCAGGTGTGCGGTGATATCTCATTGTGGTTATCTGGTATATAGAAAAGCAGAAGATTTTTGTGTATCAATTCCGTATCCTATGACTTTACTGAATGAGTTTATTAGTTCTAACAGTTTTTTGGGCAGTTGTTTTGTTTGTTTTTTTAGTTCTAACATTTTTTTGGTGGAGTCTCTAGGGTTTTCTATATAAAATATGTCATCTGCAAATAGTGACACTTTTTTCCAATTTGGATGCCTGTTATTTCTTTTTCTTGCCGAATTGCTCTGGCTAGGACTTCCATTACTATGTTGAATGAAATTGGTAAGCGTGGGCATCCTTGTCCCATTCCTTATTTTAGAGGGAAAGCTCTCAGCTTTTACTGTTGAGTATGATGTTATCTGTGCACTCGTCATATATGGCCTTTATTACATTCCCTCTATAGACACTTTGTTGAAAGTTTTTATTATAAATGGATGTTGAATGTGTCAAATGCTTTCCTGCATCTATTGAAATGATCATATGATTTTTATCTTTCATTTTGTTAAGGTGGTATAAATACATCAATTTGTGGATGTTGAATGATCCTTGTGTCCCTAGAATAGATCCCACTTGATCATGGTATGATCATGTATGATCCTTTTAATCTATTGTTGAATTCAGTTTGCTAGTATTTTGTTGAGGATTTTTGCATCTATGTCCAGCAGGGATATTGGCATATAATTTGTAGCATCCTTGTCTGGTTTGGTATCAGGATAATACTGGCCTCATAAATGAGTTTGGAAGAGTTCTCTCCTCTTCTGTTTTTTTGGAAGAGTTTGAGAATGATTGCTATTAATTCTTCAAATGTTTGGTAGAATTCACCAGTGAAGTCATCTGGTCCTGGACTTTTGGTTCTTAGAGGGTTTTTGAATACTGATTTAATCTTCTTACTACTAATCAGTCTGTTCAGATTTTTTATTTCATCATGATTCAGTCTTTTTTTTATAAAGATTTTATTTATTTATTTGACAGAGAGAGCGAGAGAGCACAAGCAGGGGGAGCAGCAGAGGGAGAAGGAGAAGCAGGCTCCCCGCTGAATCATGATTCAGTCTTGTTAGGTTGTGTGTTTCTAGGAATTTATCCATTTCTTCTAGGTAGTGCAATTTGTTGGCATATTTTTGTTCATAGTAGTCTCTTATGATTTTTTTGTATTCCTGTGGTATCAGTGCAACATATCCTCTTTCATTTCTGATTTAATTTATTTGAGTCCTCTTTCTTGGTGAGTCTAGCTAAAGGCTTTTCAATTTTGTTTATCTTTTCAAAGAATCAGCTCTTAATTTTATTGATTTTTTTTTTCTATTGTCCTTTTAGTCCCATTTCATTTACTTTTGCTCTAATCCTTATTGTTTCCTTTCTTCTACTAACTTTGGACTTTGTTCTTTTTTCTAGTTCCTTGAACTGCAATATTGGGTTGTTTATTTAAGACTTTTCTTGTTTCTTAAGGTAGGCATTTGTCGCTATGAGCCTCCCTGTTAGAAATTTTTTGCTGCATCCCACAAATTTTGGTATGCTACATTTCTATTTTTGTTTGTCTCCAAATATTTTTTAATTTCTTTTGATTTCTCTTTGACCCATTTGTTGTTCAGTAGCATGTTGCTTAATCTCTACATATTTGTGAATTTTCCAGTTTTCTTCATGTAATTAATTTTTAGTTTCATATCATTGTGCTTGGAAAAAATGGTTGATATGATTTTCATCCTCTCAAACTTATAAGCCTTATTTTGTTGCCTAATATATAATCTCTACTAGAAAATGTTCCATGTACACTTAGAAAGAATGGGTATTCTATTGCTTTTGAATGAAATGCTCTGTATATATCTGTTAAGTCCTTCTGGTCTAACATGCCATTTAAGGCAGATGTTTCCTTATTGATTTTCTGTCTGGATGATCTATCCATCGATGTAAGTGGACTATTAAAGTCCTCTGCTGTTACCGAATTGCTTTCTATTTCTCACTGTAGGTCTGTTAATATTTGCTTTATATATTTTGGTGCTCTTATGTTGGTTGCATGAATATTTACACATGTTATATCTTCTTATACTTTAGAATTGCATGTTGGCTTTATCACAGTACAAATGTTTGGCACCATCTGAACCTTATTTACTGGATCTTTGTCCTGTCATTTGAGAAGTATGTCTCTGAGAGATATTACTGAAATGTTCAAATAAGTGAGTTGGGTAATGGTTTCAGTTTTTCACTAGAAGAGAGGAAACTAAATATCACGATTGCCTTATGAATGATACAAGAAGGATGTTTTAACATCATTGCCTCTGTAGTTTCTTTGATACATTCTTCTCCTTATAACATTGAATTGCTGAATTGTTCCAGGTGCTGTATAAAAAAAAAAAATGCATGGTTTATAATCTACTACCATCCATCCATTCATTCAATTGTTCTGTTATTCAATAAACTTAAAAATCTTCATTTCAATCCTATGTTCCAGATCTTAGTGATGACCAATACAGCCAAAGGATCCTGCCCTCATGGTACTTATATTCTAATGGAGCAGTTTGGAAGATGGAAAATAAACACAGTAATTTCTGAAACCAATAAGACCCATGAAGGAAATAAAACACTGACTAGGTTTTAGTAGTGGCCAAAGTCAGAGCATTTTCCCCTTTTAAACATAATAAGATGGAAGTTCAAAGATGCCAGGAGGCAAAGACCAGCCAAAACTTTTTAAGCTTCCTCTATTCCTCATGCAAAAGAATATTCAAATATTACTCAGATAGCTTTCAAAAAGTCTCTGCAAGGGGTGGATTACACCAAATGGTTCCTGAAATCCTGACCTCAGGCTGAAGTGCTCACTTGGATAAAGGAGCCAACAGTCATGTTCTGGTGACTGTGCCCAAGGTGGTGATGGGAGAGAGGGAGGTCTGAACCAGCCCTCAAATGGGGTGGAAACCATGGGCTGGGTATGACCTTTCTTCACTTCATTTGAGGCACTACGGATTAAGTCCCTTTCTGTTTTCCAAGTGGAAACATGAAACAGCCAGCATCATTTCTGATCTAGGAGAGACTTCTCATAGAAATTTTATAAACATTACATGTTCTCTTCCCTTGTTGCGATATGAATAATGTATCTGGTGGAAAGAAACATTCAGATCTTTGTATAACTTTCTTGGCAGTCATGGTTTGTTAATTTTACCTCCTTTCCCAAGAGAAAAGGAATTCGTGAGCTTCAAGGGCCCTTCAGGCTCATAAAGCAGTGAACTATGAAATCTGCAGAAACATGGATACTTCTTAAATGCATGTTGGTAAATGAATAAAGTCAGTCTGACAATGGCTCCATGCCCTCTGATTCCACCTATATGACATTCTGGAAAAGACAAAACCATAGAAACTGTAAGCAGATCAGTGATTGCTGGAGGTTAAGGGAAATTGGGTCTGGGAAGCTGGAGAGTTGAATAAGTGGAACACAGGGAATTTTTTAGAGCAGACTGTTCCATGTGACACTGTAATGGTGAATAAATGACACTCTGCTTTTGTCAAAACCCACAGAACTTTACAGTACAAAGAATGAACCTTATTATATGCAGATTTAGAATCTCATTTAGGTGATCAGGGGCAGGGCATTTCAGGATAGGAGGCAGAATGTGTCAAAAGAATCTAACTGTATTAAAAATGTATGACACCGGGCGCCTGGGTGGCTCAGTTGGTTGGGAAACTGCCTTCGGCTCAGCTCATGATCCCGGAGTCCTGGGATCGAGTCCCGCATTGGGCTTCCTGCTCGGCGAGGAGCCTGCTTCTCCCTCTGACCCTCCCCCCCTCATGTACTCTCTCTCTCTCATTCTCACTCTCTCAAATGAATAAATCTTTAAAAAAAAAAAACGTATGACACCATCTCACTAAAGGGGCTGAGTAGAAAAATGCTGCCCTAAGTAACTTTGGAAATGAGTGGCCTCTGTAAGACTATGGCAAAAGTAACTGTACATGAACACTGTACTCTAGCTGATAAAGTTGTTTTCTGTGGGGTCCAGGTTAACAATTCTGCAACCTCTATTAATATATGCTGGAATTGAACAATTAACTAAATAGTGGATAGTGGGGGTCAGATTTCTCACAGTCGGAGTGGGAGATTACAGATAAGCAAGGAGAGGAATCTAGAATGATCTGTGTGATAATGAGTACATCGATAGGGATTCAGGTTTAGTTTAACATAGATACAGATGATCACATATAGAAATATTTCTAGATATGTACATATACATGGATTGCTATACACACATATATTTTCTTGTTCTGTCAGCTGAGAGGGCCTAGAAGTAATGGAACTCCAATAGCAATGAATATAGCTGGTATCTAGATCTTGACTTCTAATGCCATTCTCCAATACAAGGGATTAAGGTTTCTTGGAGAAATGGCTGGTTCTAGGACTGGACTAGGATGTATGTAAGATGAATCTGGAGCATCTCACAGTGCTAGAAAATAAGGAAGTGTTCAAATACACACATGAACATACACATGCACCCCCCCCACACACACACTAATGTGGATATGTTAAAAGCATATAGGATTCAAATGAAAGAGTTTCCAATGGCCAAAGCTGGAACAATTTGAGCAACTAAATAAATAATGTAGTATTGAATTATAATCCAAAGTATAAAATGAACATTTGTAGATAGATGCTGGTTTATTTATTTATTTTTTATTTACTTTTTTAAAGATCTTTTTTTTTTTTTTCAATTTGACAGAGACAGAGACAGTGAGAGCAGGAACACAAGCAGGGGGAGTGGGAGAGGGAGAAGTAGGCTTCCTGCCGAGCAGGGAGCCCGATGCGGGGCTCGATCCCAGGACCCGGGGATCATGACCTGAGCCGAAGGCAGACGCTTAATGACTGAGCTACCCAGGCGCCCCTCGATGCTGGTTTAAATAAGTGATTGAGTAAATAAATTCAATAAATGCAGGAGACTCAAATCTCCCGTGCAGAAGAGTGCCAAATAATTTATATGACTACTCCATCTTCAAGGAGGTAGAGCATAATTGTCCACTTATGTGTGGGCTGTGCATAGTGACTGCCTTCCACAATACAGTGTGGGATGAGAGAAAAGAATAGCTTTGGAGGGACCTGATAAACACTTCCTCAGACAGATTATCAAGATGAACGTCAATGACAAGAAATCATATTGCTAACATGCATCCTTGATAGGATGTGATAAGTATGACACAGTTGCTCTCTGATTTTCTTCCCTAAAAACCTGTAACTGCAATCTAATCACGAGGAACACATGAGACACATCTTAATTGAAGAGCCACCACTCCTCAAAACTGTCAGTCATCAAATACGATAAAATCTAAGAAACCATCACAGCCAAGAAGAGCCTCAGGAGACCTGATGACTAAATGTAACGTGGTACATGGATGAGATCCTGGGACCAAAAAAAAAAAAAAAAAAAAAAGGAACTTAGGTTAAAACTGAAGAGTTCTGAAGAAAATGTCAGCTTTAGTCTTAGTTTCTTTCTTTCTGAATTTTTTCCATCCCTTCCCCGAGAATCACAGGCTCCGTAGCTAAGGTAAGAGAACTTTGCCGGACGTTTTGGCCATGGTGTAAGGAGGGTTCCCGGATTTCCAGCCTGCAAGACATAGTTCCTCCCTCCCTACTGCACGAGCGATCAGCTAACCCCACACGTTTCAGGCTTTTGTTTGAGAGCGCACTCGGTCTAGCCCCAGTTTCTAAACAAGTTAGGGCACAGCTAAATGGCTGTAACAAAGAACCTCTGAAGTCCAGAGGCTCTGCCGAGATGCTTTGTTCTCTTTCTCATAGTAAAACAGGAACAGGTCTGTCCACGACATTGTCGAGAGCATATTGTTGCCCTGCTGTCCCCTAGTATCTCACCATCAGAGCTGGCTCACCGGCCGCGGGACCGTGGCCCTGTCTGAGGGGAGGGAAGAAGAATGCGATGAAAAGCCGCCCTGTTCCTGTCGGTCACATCCAACTGGCCACTCATGTCGCATTGGCCACACCTCACTGCCAGGTGGCATGTAGTTCCTAGCCACGTGCCTGCTAAGATAATTTGAGATTTCTATTCCTAAAGGAAGATGGACCCATGGGTTGTGGGAGCAGGTGGTCATCTCGGCACAGAAGCCCATGAGCTAGGACTCCTCCTTCAGCCCCTGTGAGAGCTCATCAGTGGATCGTAGCAGAGTCTCCTATAATCACCTCTTTGTATACAAAGGCATTGTGATCAGATTCTCCCAGGCCATTGTTCATGATGTCTTTTCCTGACAGACAAAGGATTTCAGATTCGTGTAGCCATTTGAGAATGGTTCGGGCCTGATGACCTCAATTGACAGGATTTGTGGGTGAGGAGAATTGGGGGCCTGAGTTTGCCAGTGGCAAACTGGGATTGGAGACCAGCACGCTGAAGTCTCTTTTACAAACCGTGGGGTTGAAAAGTGAATACAATAATCTAAAAATGATCTCACCAGAATAGAACACAGTGGCAGACTAAGCCTCATGTGACACTCTCTTATTTAGAGAATTTGGTGTTTTATTAGCTTTTAGAATTACAGTGACACACTGCTAACTCCTACTGACCTTGCGGTTTTTATGATTCTAAATAAATGTATGTGATACATTTGCAAAATAAGTTCTGTCCTAGCCTTTGCGTTTTTATAGATTTCTTCTTCTGTGAGTTGCTTTTTGTACTCTCCATGTGTCATTATTGAATTAGTTAAATTGATGGTCCTTTGGATCCCATTTAATATGAGATGCTTTAAAGAGTCAAATCCTGGGACCAAATAAAAATTTAACTAAAATCCATATGTGTTATATCCATTATATGCCCCCAATTTACTATATTTATCCCTATCGTAGAAAGAAAGATTAGGATTTACTCCTTTAAAGGCCACATTATTTTCCACATTTTGCTCTTTTGAATATGTATTCTAGTATTTCTTCTAGCAGTATAGCTGATTGGTCTCCAATTCTAGACTTATTCCCTTCGAAATCTGATTTTCTTTTTCACTTTAAGGCTTTTCCATAAACACTTCACTTTACATTTGGTGTAGAGATATATTTTGCTTCTGCAAAGTGTGTGGGTTTCCAGGACCATCCTCACTTCTGGCACCTCCTGCAAGTTCAAGCCTTCTCCTAGACCACCGTTCATTTCTTTTTTTTTTTTTTTTAAAGATTTTATTTATTTATTTGAGAGAGAGAGAGAGAGAGCATGAGAGGGGGGAGAGTCAGAGGGAGAAGCAGACTCCCTGCTGAGCAGGGAGCCCGATGCGGGACTTGATCCCGGCACTCCAGGATCATGACCTGAGCCGAAGGCAGTCGCTTAACCAACTGAGCCACCCAGGCGCCCGACCACCGTTCATTTCCATAATTCACAAGAAAGACTCCTAGAACTCAGAACAACTATTATACTCATGGTTGTAGTTTATTATAGTGAAAAGGTACCGGTTAAGTTCAGCCAGGGGAAGAGGCACGTAGCGCGGTGTCCAGGAAACAGCAAACACGGATCTTCAGTTGTCCTCCCCCGGTGGATTTGTGTGGACTGCTCTTATTTCTTCCAGCTATGATATGTGACGATACGCAATGAGTTGTGACGGCCAGGGAAGCCCAACCCAGCCTTGGTGTCCAGAGTTTTCAGTGGGGTTCAGTCACGTAGACTTGGCTGACTGCTTGCGTCGTTGACCTTAATCTCCAGCCCCGCTAGAGGTAGAGCTGATACTGTGTGGCCCAAAGCCCCATCACTGTTAGCTGAGAATATCTGGAGTGGTCCAAGACCTCCAGGGAAACAAAGATACCCTCAGCAGGCAGAACATTCTAAAGACACCCCTCCCACCCCCACCCCCGCCCAGGAACCAGGGGCAAAGGCCAAATCTCTCCTTGGGCAACGTCGATCTTTTACCGCGTACAACTTTCAAGTAAATAATAATATAAGCTTGTAAACCCAGAGACACTCGGGGTTCAGTCCCATCACAGTACTACAGTTAAGAAGGGTAGTTCAATTCTTAGACATAATTAGAAGGAATTCTCTTTTACTGGTGACTCTCAAAGGACATTCAAGGGGATCCAATACATACTCCACATCCACTTTTATTAAAATCTCCTTCCCTCATTCCCACCCCTTCCTGCCCCCACAACACTCTTATACCCCCACGAGTGTATCTTAATATCGCCCTCCTCCTTTTCCCTCTCTTTCCCCTCACAGTTATTAGAGTTTAGTCTTAAATTCAGCCCAAAATTATCCATCCCGTTTAGGAACTTGGATGAGGTGGAAAATTGGGCTCCCCAGTGCAAATTCTCTTTGACAGGCAGGAAAATGGGGAAAATCAAAGCATATGCCAATATTATTTTTTTCCTGATACAAAAATATTAACTTCCATTCACCGGATACCAACTGTTTCACTTTCCATACAAGCGTTTCTGGATCTAATATTTCACTATTTCAGAGATGATACAGCTTGGGAAAAGTGAAGGCAAAACCATAAAAAAATGCTACAGATGTATATTGAGGAAGAGCTTAATTCCATGATACTTTGCTATGGAAAAAGAAATATGTACCATGGGAAGACAAAATATGTAAGTATCAAAATATTCAGCCTCAAAGATTCCTTTTTCTTTATTATTTCTTACTCTTATGATTGTCTTCTAGCTCAGTATTGGATGGTTAATTTAGGGAGAACAGTGGGAAATTTTTAAGATTCTACCAACTTCTAACAAACACAAAATTCTAAAATGCAGGCATATGTCTGTATATTTAACTCTCTCATCAAGTATTGACTTCTATTCTCCAATATATGTGGAAATGTTTGACTCTGTGACAAAGTTTCAATCCACTTTCTTTACTAGAGGAAAATGAGGCAGAGAGAAAACTTTTTCAACTATCTATGTGCTTTAACAGCATCGTGGATTCATTTGTTAAACTACTCATGTGCATGCTTCAGGGTGAACGAAAACCAAGCTTGAAACACATTATATACTTTATTCTTCTGGCAAAAGGAAATAGCAACCCTTCCTTTCTACCTCCGTGATCCTCCTTCCCCTTACTTCCGACCGCAGGAGACTATTCAACGCTTGTTAAAATACCATGCTTGCTGTATTACCTTTACTATCCTTACACTTTTAAAACATGACAATATCACCAATATATCTCCCAAATCAGCTACAATTCCTTAATCCCCTCAAATATCCAAGCAGTGCTCCCATTTCCCAAATTATGCTATAAATGTTCTCTCTCTATTTGAGTTTGTTTGAATCATGATTCAGAAAGCTCTGTACATTGCATTTGGGTAACACGCACTTGTCTCCTTTAATCTATAGATTCTTTCTCCATCTCTTTTTTTTTCCATTTGGAATTTTGTACTTGTAGAAGAAGGAGTGGGGGGGGGGCGCTGGGAGAAAGAGAAGAAGCTGGGCCACTTGTCTCATAGTTTTCTGCAGTTTATATTTTCATTTTGTTGTGTTTTATACGTGTTTCCTGGCCTATATATTTCCATGTCTTGAGATATCAGGTTTGGTGGTGGTGGTGTGTGTGTATGTGAAGACTACCTAGGAAGTGGTATTGGGTCCTTTCATCAGAAGTGCAGAATATCTTTCATTTTGGGATATTAGCAGTTTGCCAGAGATTGCAAAAAGTGATGTTCTCCTTCTGTTGTTCCTTGTTCATTTGTTAGCCAGAACACAGCTATTAAAAGATACTTTCTCTCATCACTAATTTGGTTATACATAATTTGTATAGAAAAGATAGAATAAAGGCTTTCTCCTTTATTTACCAGTTTTCAAAATAATAACTCAAAGCCCTGGTATGCTCCAAAGATGATCTAGGTATGTAAATATCATTAAACATATTTGATGTGCTTCACTTCATGGCAGTTACTGTTCTTATTGTCACTAGATTAGTGTAATCTTTGGAGAGTGGGAACTTATTGAAGTTGGGCTTCTGGGTCTTTTTGACACAATCTTACTGGCCCTTGATAAAAAGTTTCAGGATCATCTAGCACATTTCCTACCTCCGACTTCCAACCAGCTCCTTTTTTCAAGAACGCTGATCTCTTTTTGTGGAAAAAAAAATGGTATTTAAAGACCAAAATCTAGGCACTAAGATAACTCATTGCTATTGTGTTGGTCGGTATCTCTAAGTCATTTCAGTGGCTAGTGTTAAAAATAAATATTTTGTACTGCAAATGAGTTTGAACTGATACTCCAATTCAATTCAATTTAGAATTATAAAGTTAAACTCATAATCTTTGTACCATAGTACACACATCACAGTCTCTAAATAACTATATCAACACCATAATCAACAATATATTTCTAGAAATTTCTTCAACTCAAATAAGAGTATCTCTAGGAAAGGGATAGAATCTGAAAACTGACACCATGGATGACTCTTAAGCAAAGATGAATCGCACGGTTTAAGCATATTTACTTGGTGTTATTTAAGGTCAGTTGAAGTATTGCAGTATGTGTGGAAGTCCGGCTCAGGAGGATGGTAAAATTTGCTTCTCAGAATTAGCACCTCATATTTCAGATGATTCACAAGCATGTCTATAACTAATTCTTATCTCTGTTGTACGTTAACCAAGTGCTAACATATTTGCAGAAAAACTCTCTTGTAATGTGACAAGACTCACAATGAGCTGGTTTCCCTCCGTTAGAAAGGCACAGTAGGGGTCAAGCCATACCCGATTATACCATGCTTCTGTCTGGTCTCCCCGGACAGTTACCATAGCCACTTGGAAGCACTGAAGTTAACAGATGGTAAATTTAAAAGAACAGCTTTTGAAAATTTAAAACAAATCCAAATGTAAACCTCCCTCATCTTTTCCATCCCACTCTTTGCCAAGAAAGGGGAGAAAAACATCACAAGTATGATTCCGAGATGTTTATTTTAAACGTATCATTTATCCTAGCTTTCAAAATCCATTACAACTCATCTTAAACAGTGGGTTGCTTGCGGTTTCTTTGGCGAGCCAATGCTTGATTTTTATCAGTTTCCCTCACTCATGACCAAGAGGTAGGAGCACAAGAGTTACGAGGCTACAATTTCCAGGAGGCGCTAGCAGGGAGGAAGCTGCAGCCAATGCCCAGTTGATTCTCCTAGACTGACACAGGACAGCATATCACTATACCTAAACGCATGTGAAAATTTTGTACCTTTTTTTTTTTTTGTGAGAAGATGTTTTGTGCAATTTACCTCCTGGTATTTTACAGCAGAGAGAGAAGTTTAAAATCACTGTAGCTTCCTCTCATTCTGTGATCAGGGATGACATACCGATTAAATGGCGAACCGTGTATGGCACGCTAGAGGCCAAGTGGGGCCGTGACCTGCAGAGAGAGCTAGTGCACAGACGTCTGCTGTGGAGTGGGGCTAGGATGCACTCACCAGTTTTTTTTTTTTTTTTAAATCAGGTAATAAAAGAGTGTAGATTTCCTATCAAAATGGCAAAGTTCATACTTTGAGCTACCCACAGATTCCACAACCCAGTGAATAAAACTGGGAGAAAAAAAATCCTCTTTATGGATCAGGAATGGAAGAGAAGTGTGGGACAGAAGCCACAGGACTGCCACTCTCAGAACCACGTGTGGCCAAGACAGTGGGGGATACAAGTGCCCAGGACCAGGGAGAAGTGGGGTGGTGGGGCAAGTCACTCGCCCCCTCCTTCCTTTGTCCCCATCCTGGGAAGAGAGGCTGTGAAAAGGTGCTGCCATTTGCTGTCCAGAGCTACAGCTGATCAGAGCCTGAGTGCCAAGGCAGACATCAGGATGGACTCGACCTTCACGACCAAGTGTTGCCAACATATCTGACTTTACACTACTCCCAATATCATGGTGGAATAAGAACCCTGAGCATCAAGAGGAGATCTGGTGTTGGACTCTGGATCCTAGGGGCTGAGCTGAGGCCGCCACAAAACCTTTTAAATAGAGAAGAGAAAGAAAAAGAAAAGTAGCATCAACTCAAGGTGGATCTGAAATCCAAAATTTCGAAACATACAAAGAATATTAACACCAAGAACGACACCAAGTAAAATCAAATATTGGGAAATAAAATCATTCTGCACAAAATAAAAATAAGTGTGCTGTCTTAAGAAGACTTCAAGATATCTGGAGTTGTCAAAGAGATATCAAAAACACTAGCATCATTCCAAAGAAGTGAGAAATGATACAGAAAAAAAAAAAAGATGGAGAAGGAAGGGAAAAATGAAGGGGGGGAAATTCAAGAGGGGATGAACCATGAGAGACGATGGACTCTGAGAAACAATCTGAGGGTTCTGGGGGGGGATGGGTCAGCCTGGTGATGGGTATTAAAGAGGGCACGTACTGCGTGGAGCACTGGGTGTTATACGCAAACAATGAATCATGGAACACTACATCAGAAACTAATGATGTAATGTATGGTGACTAACATAACATAATAAAAAGAAAAGATGATTTTTAAAACTCAGTTGAGTGGATAAACACTAAACTGGAATAATCAAAATAATATGAATGAATTGGGAGGCAATTCAAAGGCCTTCACCAAGAATATAGCAGAGAGGCAAAGAGAAAAAAGCATATGAAAAATCAGTTAAAAGATATGGAGGTAGGGGCGCCTGGGTGGCTCAGTGGTTAAGCGTCTGCCTTCGGCTCAGGTCATGATCCCAGGGTCCTGGGATCGAGCCCCGCATCGGGCTCCCTGCTCGGCGGGGAGTCTGCTTCTCCCTCTCCCACTCCCCCTGCTTGTGTTCCCTCTCTCGCTGTGTCTCTCTCTGTCAAATAAATAAATAAAATCCTATAAAAAAAAAGATATGGAGATAGATTGATATGGAGATAGTTATGAATGAATGAATGAGTGACTACACGGACAGGAGCATACAAGCACACGCACACACACGCTTGCACACACACACGCGCACATGCACGCACACATGCACACGCACACACACGCTCACTTGCACACACACGGGATCCCAGAAGATAATGGGGGCAGAAGCAACAAGTGGAGAGATAAAAACTGAGACTTTTCCAAGCTGATGTAAAACATGGGCTGTCAGATGGAAAGAATACTCCTGATGAATAAAAGTAAATGCACAATTAGACACATTAACATAAAACAACAAAATGCAAATATATTCCTAAAATGTACGAGGAAGAAAAGACAGAGTCCCTACATACACCTGGGCTTCTCATGACCAGGAGACGCCAGAAGAGATAAAATCGTAGCTTTGAAGTTCATAGGGAAAATATCTATCTACTCAGAATTTTCATTCCAGTATAGTTAACATACAGTGTTAGTTATATAACTTTCAGTATACAATATAGTGATTCAGCAATTCTTTACATTACTTAGGGCTCTTTGTGATAGGTGTACCCTTAACCCCTTCACCTATTTCACCCATCCTCCCACCCACCTCCCCTCTGGAAACCATCAGTTTGTTCTCTATAGTTAAGAGTCTTTCTTGGGGCGCCTGGTTGCTTAAGCTTCTGACTCTTGATTTCAGCTCAGGTCATGATCTCAGGGTTGTGGGATCAAGCCCCACGTCGGGCTCTGTGCTCCTCAGGGAGTCTGCTTCTCTCCCTCAATCTCTCTCTTGGCCCCTACCCCTCCTCCCACTCTCTCTGAAATAAATCCATAAATCTTAAAAGAAAAAAAGAGTCTGTTTCTTGGTTTCTCTCTCTCCTATTTTCCTTTGTTCATTTGTGCTGTTTCTTAAATTCCACATATGAGTGAAATCATACGGTATTTGTCTTTCTCTGACTTATTTCACTTAGTGTTATACTCTGTAGCTCCATCCATGTCATTGCAAATGGCAAGCTTTCATTCTTTTTATGGCTGAATAATATTCCATTGTATATATATGTACCACCTCTTCTTGATCCATTCATCTGTTGATGGACACTTGGGCTGCTTCCATAATTTGGCAGTTGTAAATGATACTGCAATAAACATAGGGGTGCATATATCCTTTTGAAATAGTGTTTTTATATGCATGGGTAAATACCCAGTAGTGTCATTACTGGATCATAGGGTAGTTCTATATTTAATTTTGGGAGAAACCTCCATACTGTTTTCCTCAGTGGCTGCACCAGTTTGTATTCCCACCAACAGTACAAGAGGGTTGCTTTTTCTCCATTTCCTCACCAACTTATTGTTTCTTGTTTTTGATTTTAGCCATTCTGACAGGTGTGAGGTGATATGTCATTGTGGTTTTGATTTGCATTTCCCCGATGATAAGTGATGTCGAGCATCTTTTCGTGTGTCTGCTGGCCATCTGGATGTCTTCTTTGGAGATATGTTTGTTCATGTCTTCTGCCCATTTTTTTTTTTTTAAGTAGGCTCCATGTCCAGCATGGAGCCCAACAAGGGGCTTGAACTCAAGACCCTGAGATCAAGACCTGAGCTGAGATCAGGAGTTGAATGCTTGACCAACTGAGCCACCAGGCAACCCCCCTGCCCATTTTTTAATTGGTAAAATACATAATTTCTAAATCAATGGAGGGAAAAAAATGAACTATAAAAAATGCATAAATCCAAGAAAAAGCAGAAAAGGAAAAGGAAAAAGGTATGATAAACAAAAAAACACAAGCTATTATGATAGAAGTCCAGAAATACCAATAATCACAATAAATGAATTCACTTAATAAATAACAGAGGCCATCAGACTGGATAATAAAACAAAATTTGACTATATGTACCTTATGCAAATCACTTCTAAAACAAAGCAACATAGTAAGATGAGAAGATTAAAAATGCTAACTGAAAGAAAGCCGGTATAGCAATATTAATATTATGAACATTAAGTAAATTATATTTTAGGGCAAAAAACATTAAAAAGGATGGAGACATCACATAATAATAAATGGAATTATCCACAAATATATAAATCATGACCATGAATACATAAAATGTATAATACAACAAATATGTATTTATATATACATTATCACAATAGGATATTTAAACACTTTTCTGTCAGTAACTGATAAGTAAGTTAGACCATAGAAGATTTGAATAACATAAGCAACTTGATTTCAAATAAATACACATAAATTATATATTTTATAAATATAAGTTTAAATAAATGTTATAATTTATATGTGTACAAATTATATGTGTGTGTCTATGTATCCAACAAATTGAATGTATATATACTATTCAAATACTCATAGAATATTTCCAAATACTGGCAGTGTACCAGGGCGCAAAGGAAGTCTCATTAAATTTCAGTGAATCGGGGTGAAATAAATCAGACAGAGAAAAACAAATACCTTAAGATCTCCTTTATACGTGGAATCTAAAAACAAAACAAAGTAAAAACCTGTAGGCAGAGAAAACAGATTGGTGGATGCCGGAGGTGGTATGGGAGGAGGCAAAACGGGCGAAGGCGATCAAAAGGTACAGACTTCTGGTTATAAAATCAATAAGTCATGGGGATGTAACACGTAGCATGAGGTACATGATTGATACTACTGTATCATATATTTGAAAACTTCTAAGAAAGTAGCTCTTCAAAGTCCTCATCACAAGAAAAAAATTTTTGTAACTGTGTATGGTGATGGGTGTCAACCCGGCTTATTTTTCAATATATACAAACCATTTTTGCAATATATACAAATATCGAATCATTATGTTTTACACCAGAAATTAATATAATGCTGTATGTCAATTATACCTCAAGAAAAAAGTTTCAGTGAATCAGATTTATATAGGTCATAATCTCTAGTCACAATGCCATTAAATAGGAATCAATACTGTAAAAGATGGTAAAAAATATATATATACAAACAAAAATTGTCTCTAAAATTACAAATGAACCTAAGACACAATCACAATGAATTTACAGCCAAACAACCACAAAAACAGGAGATTCCAAAATTTATGGGAATCTGCCAAAATATTTTAGGTAAATCTTAGCCTTAAGTTTTTTTAGTAGCAGGAAACATTCACGTAAGAGTGTATTATAGTTCAATGCAGTACACTAAGTATTTCCAGTTCTTCTAGTCATATGGTATGATTGCATACTCGTGGTGCTTTGAAGTTACATGTAGCCATATGACTTGCTTAGGTCAATGAAATGTAAGTAGGAAGCGTTTTTGCCACGTTTTTGAACTTGTGTGCAGTTGGCCAGATCCTTTGTTCTTACCCTGGCAGTTAGAAAGCGTGGAGATGGAGCCTCCCTTAAGCCCAGGTACCTGGGTGAGGATGACACTCTTCTGAGTCCTCCTCTGACTCTCTTCCGGTCTGTCCACATGTGAAAAGCATCAAAGGGACAGACTACCACCATCACATTTCCAAGTTAGATTTCCAGTTACTCTCTGGATTTCTATCTTCTATAAGCTGAATTATTTTAGATTTTCTTCTTTGGAGCTGCATTTGCAATCTTTTGGCCTAATCACCTAATCAGCCTGACCTTTTAAAATTATCTTTCATTATTTCTTGTTTTCTCGGTCTCCAATTTTTTAGTAGTATCTGGGAGCTTTCAGATACTTTCCACAGACTAACAAAAAATGGTGGGGTGCCTGGATGGCTCAGTCAGTTAAGCTTCGGACTCCTGATTTCGGCTCAGGTCATGATCTCAGGGTCTTGATCTCAGGGTCATGAAATCGAGCCTTGTGTTGGGCTCCATGCTGGACACCGAGCATGGAGCCTGCTTAAGATTTTCCCACTCCCTCTGCCCCCATCACTTCCCCCTTCTCAAAAAAAAAAAAAAAAAAAAAAAAAAATGCAAGCTTAATATATCACCAAATAAAGCCCAGAGTCTGAAAACAAAGGCTTTAAGCTCATTATAAATCCACAAAACTGCTCCATAGTTAATTCCTCCCTGTCCTACCCATTCAACTATTCTTTAGTTGCCAGAGTACATTCATCTTTGAGCTTTTTTGCATTCTGTTTTGGTGAAGGCCATCATACCTTTAATAAAGTATTTTCTACTAATTGACGTATCTTCCTTTCTGAAAACAAACAAACAATATCCCTAGAGATAGAAATAAGAACATACCTATAATCATAATGGCACAATCCTCCAGTGACATGATTATAACCATAGGCTCCGTGAAGCATGTAGGATGAGGTTTTATAGTTGAAACACAGATAACCCTTTTCTGGTATAATTATTATTCTTTTCTGAAAATTAATTGTGCACAGACCATGATTAGACACTCACTGATTATTTATTTTGGATAAACTTGCAGCAACTTTTTTGAGACTGGCTTCTGACCTCTAGAATGTGATGACCTGCCCAAGAGAATGCTGCACTATTTTCTGTATGCTGCCTTCTCCCACCATTTACTTAGATTCCGACAGTCATGTCCTTGAAGCTGTGCTAGTCCCTTGAAGGAGGCCTAAAGAATCCGCTATCATAGGAGGGCTTGTTGCCCTGCCATGTCACACAGACTTTTAAATAATTTCTGACTTTGGTTTCTAACACTCCAGAGTGACTGCAATTTTTTTGCAAGGGAGTTTTTGCAAATGCTCTGGAAATTATCAAAGAAAAATAACTCTTTTGAATTAAAGAAAGAAAAAACTCTCTACCATATTGACTCTTTTGATGACAGAAACATTTGAGGAAAACAGGAAAATAGATTCTTCTACATTGAAATACTTTCAAAAGCTCTAGGGCAGATACCAGTGTGATGGTAGGTATACGTACCTACCGATTTTTGCCCGTGAGACTCAAGCCTATGAGATTCATTTTTCTCTTGTAAAGTTAACACATTTTGAAAAAAAAAATTAAAGATGGTTTTCAGTCTGATGTATCCTTCAAGGTTTAAGTTATCTTACACACTAATTTTCAAGAAGAGCAAAACTTCTGGTGGGTAAAAAAAGTCTCAAATTTTGAAAAAATTTTCTGAACTTTTTTTGTTTTCCTTTTTGAACTTTAAAATCATGATGGCATCTGCACAGATCGAACATAGGCTGTGACATTGTTTCTTTTGAGTATTCTTAACAGTGGTATGGACATATGAAGAAGCTAAAAGGCTAGAAACAGCAAGAAGCAGCAGGGACAATGAATGCTGTTTTGTCATCTGTGCAGAAATAAGCATTGAATGAATAGCCATTGTACTGTTGGAAATGTTGTACCAGCACTGGCAACTTTGTTGATCTTGGAAACCTACTGTTTTCTAATCTGTGCTGGGTGACAGAACTGAAAAATTGAGTTCCAGTAATATTTGCTTATTAATGAATCAGACTCCGTTCAAGACATTCCTTGCTATTGATTTTTGCATTAGTCAATAGTTTTTATTGATAAGCCACTGAGACCAGAACAGGGTATTTTGGTCGGTGCTGCCTAAGACTGAAAGAGAAATACATCATTTTACAAGGCTGGACTCTGCAGCTAGACTGCCTGGCTTCAAATCCTGGTTCTGCTGCTTACTGGCTGGGTAAGAGTGTTGGACCTTTCTGGGCCTCAGTTTCCTCATTTATAAAACAGGAATAATAACAGAAACTATGTCAAAGGGCTGTTCGGTGATTAAATGAGCCAATGCCGGGAAAGGGTTTGGAACAGCTACTGGCAGTTAGTAAGCACCAATTGCTACTATTAAGGTAAATTATAAAAAGCTTCATTTTAATGGGAGTGGTAGATATGTGAGCTATTTACAAAAACAAAACAAAGTGACCACAAAGGAAACAAAGTTGACCAGAAATTAGAGATGGGCGCTCAACCCTAGTCCTACTAATTCTTTGATACATGCTATATCCTGTGTGATAAATGAAGGTCTCAATAGTTGCCCCAATGCCCCACAGCTTGATAAAGAGAACCAAATGAAATAATGTTCACTTTCCACAAAACCTCTTCCTAAATTTTTTAGCCAAAGTTAATTGCCCCTTCTTGGGCAATCCCTGTGCTGTTGACTTGTATTTTTGTCATGACCCTTAACTCACTAAGTCTTGTACCATAGTTAATTATTGATGTGCTTCTTTCTCCAACCAGATAAAGGTCTTGGTGGTGGAGACACTGTCTTTCTCACATCTCAAAATCATCTAGCATTGTGACTTGAACATAATAGACATGTAATAAGTGTTTATTAAAGAGGGCTCTGACAAATATAGCTTGACATATAAACAGAATTATTATCATTATTACTATTATGACTACTACTATATGTAACTTTAGAGGGTATAATTACATGGGTTATTGGCCTGAATTCGAATGGTAGAATTGGGTGGGGTTTGAATGGAGCAACCCACACAGGGATTATTTATATAAATTGTGGCTTCGTGTATTTTTGTTTTCTCTCTGCATTATCCCTGTGCATTAAAATGCACACATTAGTTGCAGCAAGTATGTTTCTAGCTTTTAATTGGGCCAGATGTGAAATAATCAATTATTACGGGGTTGCAAAAAGCCTTCTAATCCTTCCATGTTGTTACCACATGATAAATGAGGCTTATGGAAATAACTACTTAGGTTTTTGTCTAGATTCCAGCTAAAACTTGGGGATTTATTTATTCATTTATTCTTAAAAAAAATTTCAATGTGCCTTTGCTACATGCTAGACAGTGTGCGAGGTGCTGCATCAGAGCAGTGGGGACCCACAATATTCAAGTCTATTCTGTATGGACAAACAGGAATCTTCATTAAGAGGCAAACAAAATCAAACACTGTAGTCTGAATGGACTTGAAAACACAGTTGGGGATCTTTGATCTTAGTTGAACACATTAGATGATTTCCTTTTCTTGCCGTAATGGGATCTATCAACATGATAAATGTAGTGCTCATATTAGGGTATGTCCATTGCACTGATGGAAAATCTACATTTAAAATGTATGGGGCTTACTCTTAGAGGACTTTTACCCTAAGACAAGGGTATAAGGAGAAGAGTGGTTGGGCCACTAGAAACTGTGCTGAGAACTGTCATCGTTTTCATGCCTGGATTTGGGCGAGTTGCCTAACCTTGTTAGGTCATCTATAAAACTAGGATAATAACAGGCTGTTCCTAGATTTCCTCAGAGAATTAGGTTTACAAACTCAAGAGGAAACTGCTGCCTTTTCAGTTCTGTGGCGAGGTCGTCAATTTGATGTCCATAGACACTATTACAGGTATATGTGAACATACAGATCAAATTAATTATTTTCTCTCTTAAAGTTCACTAGAGTGAACTAGTGTCCATAGTTCTGAAGTGTAAGGAATGGGAAGCAATAGAGAAATATGCATTTATTCATCTGGTTTGAATGTGTGATGTATGGATGTTTTTCATCATTTTATGCTATTTTAAATGCATTGTTAAAGCAAAGTTCTTAATGAGACATGTGCTTTCATATATCATAAACCTCTGAAATCATATTTTTAATTTAAAATAAAAATAATTTAAAATGGAGTAACTATGCATGCAATTTCTTTCAAAGCACAAAGCTTTGCAAATTTGCATCAAAATAAAAAATCAAGACTGCTTAATTAAAACCTTGACACCATCAACCTCTTTAATTACGTGTTAAAGTGACAAGCATCCTGGGGATACCAAGTTAAAATCTGTACATTCTGATCATCTCTGGTGTGTGTACATGAGTAGTTCACAGAAGGGGAGAAAAAAGAGGTGCTTTAATAGAAAGGAAAAGAAATTATTGAAAATTTCTCTGGACATGAGTCATTTCATACTTTTTAAAACAGTTATGAAGAGGGCAAATTCGTCTTTTCAGAAGAAGAATGAAGAATAGAAATTTAGGGCAGAATGTGTCATCTCTATTCTATGTCTAAATTTCAATGCATGCTTTTTAAATACTAAATTTTTTATTTAATAATTGTGACTTAGAAGACACAGTTCTAAGACTTGACTACTGGTTGCTTGGATGTATTCTATAGACCATATTGAGTAAATGGGGGAGGAGTGAGCTGTTTATTTCACTGCTTCTCCAGAGTATATAAATTTTGTAGTAAAATGACTGCTTTTCTTTACATCTGAATTCTTGCTGTCTTCACTATTATGTGTCTCTTCCCAATTTCTTTTGCTAATAGGGAAGCCAGCAGCTCTTTGTTCTCATTGTGTCTGTTGTCTCCCTTTCTTTGTGTTGCAGGGATCCTGCTACCCGCATCTGCCACTGAGCATGCGGAAAAATCCTCAATAGATTCTTTACTTAGGACTTTCAGGAGTATTACTCCACTTCTCCAGGTTTTAGTAGTCACCAGAATATCCAGAAGATAGACCGAAACTTGGAAAGGTGATACAGGTGGTTAAGTGGTAGTCTAGCAAGGGGGACCTCCAGATAGGAAGGGTCCGGGTAATTGTCACACATACTTCTTTAATTTATGGAAGCTCTCACCATGCAAGTTAAATGCACATCACCCAACCTACAGGCAGAACCACAGATATTGATTGATAACTGAGAAGACACAAGTGTTTCAGAGCAGGAGGGCACAGAGCTGTATCTAAAACCAATGATACAATGTGCTAGCAGTTCCAGAGGCAGTGGAACATTGTCACAAGGATCGGTATGTAAAGTCCCTGAGCAGGAACTCTCACTAGATAGCCTATCATCTGAGGATGAGAACCAGTTGTGTGGACTTTTCTCATAATAAAATCTTAGACTTTTCTCTGATTGTGTTAAACACTTGCAATGCTGTCAATATTCGTTGAATGAAACCGGATTCAATTCTTCTGCCTAAAAGCCTCCCCCACTCCCCCCAAGGCAGATTGGCCAATGGTTTCCAAAAGATTTAAGAAGAGCAGGCTTGCAGGTGAGTTCAGGGACACTGGGATAGAGTTCTAAGGTTTTGTTTTTCTCTGGCCCCTTCCACCCCGTAAGTCTGACCTAATAGCTTGTAAATTATTAAAGAGATGGAGCACTATACAATTTTACTCATGTTTCGCCTATAATGATTTTTGCTTGTTCTGTTCACTGCTTGATGGCCAACTCAGAATCGTGTCCAGAACAGTTTAGTGCTCAAAGATCTTTTGTCTGATAAATATAAGAATATGCATAGTATGGAAAATGCTCTAGCTTTATTATCACAAACATTGGTGCTAACAGAATAATTTGAATTCGACTATTTTAGAATAAATAAACACTTGGCTCTTTGGTAGCTGGCCACTCTCAGGATTTCTTCTTTCTCCTCGGCCTCCTCTCTCCCACCATTTTGTTTCTGTATTACCAATTAGTGGATTAATAGTATTGTCTCAAAGTCTTTCAGTTCCACGTTTTCACTTTTCATCCCTTACGATAACGTCCCCTGGCCCTCTGGTTCTTTATAGGTTTCATTAGCCAGTGGTTAGTGGCTAAGGTCATTGAGCACAAGTGCTCTCGGACCCTAGCAAACCAGCGGGCGCCGGGTGCTCTCCTCTAGGGCAGACACCTGAGGCCGCTTTTGGGGAACCCCGGCTGAGAGATCCGCACAGTTGGCTTCTCTCCACAGCTGCGGAAGGGCCTGTGGCGGGAAAGCTCAGGCCAAGTCTAATCAGGCACCTAGGGCTAGGTGGCGGGGGCGGGGGGGCCCCCAGGACCCCCGGCCCCCGCAGCCTGCCCCGCCCTCGCGAGCGCCTCTTCCCCCCCCGCAGGTCCTCCACCGGCCCCGCCCACCCGGCGTTCGCGCCCCGCCCCGCCCCGAGGCCGCGGCTAAAACCCGGAGCCGCCGCGGCGCCCAGGGGACTGGAGGGACGCTCTGAGCATGTGCAGAGCTGTTTGGCGGCGGCTGCCTCGGCCGGAGGCTGGGCCCCGGTGCTGATGCGAACAGCCGGCTCGGCCTCTGCACCAGCGTGGTCGGCGCCCCGGGCCCGGGTGGCAGGGAAGGAGCCGTAGCCTCCCCACGGCCGGAGGAGCAGGCGCGGCGACGCGCACTCTCTGCCTCCGCTCCCGCCCCCGGCTGCCGCGGCGCCTTCGGGGCCCACGATGATGGCGGAGCAGGTGAAATGCGCCTCGGCAGGGGGCGGCTCCGGAGCGGGCTCCGGGCCGGTGGTGAACGCGGAGCTGGAGGTGAAGAAGCTGCAGGAGCTAGTGCGCAAGCTGGAGAAGCAGAACGAGCAGCTGCGGAGCCGGGCGGCTAGCGCGGCCGCCGCCCCGCACCTGCTGCTGCTGCCGCCGCCGCCGCCCGCCGCGCCGCCCCCCGCCGGGGCCTGCAGCCCGTTGGGTCCGCGGAGCCCCCCGGCCGCCGCCGCCTCGGGGGGCCTGGGGCTCGGGCTGGCGTTGGGCACCGGGGGCGGCGGCAGCGGCGGCTCCAGCCCCGCGTTCTCGGGGACCTACTGCCTGCCCAGCTCGGCGCCCTCCCTGCTCTGCAGCCTGGCGCAGCCCCCCGAGGCGCCTTTCGTCTACTTCAAGCCGGCGGCGGGCTTCTTCGGCGCGGGCGGCGGCGGGCCGGAGCCGGGGGGCGCGGGGACGCCGCCGGGGGGAGCCGCCGCGCCGCCCTCGTCGCCCCCCACGCTGCTGGACGAGGTGGAGCCGCTGGACCTGGAGAGCGTAGCCGCCTGGCGGGACGAGGACGACTACACCTGGTATTGCCGAGCTCCGCTCTCTCCCCCGGGACCCCGGCCTCGGAGGCCCGGGGACGGCGGGGAGGGCGTGGGCAGGGAGGGAGAGGGGGACCTCGCCATTGCCCCCGGACGTGGTGGCCTGGCAGGTGCCCAACTCGACGAGGAGGGGGGGCTTTTCGCGAGGGCGGAAACCTGTTTCTCATAGCTCAGGCTGAGCCAGCTGGGGATGAATTGGTCCCCTCCATCTCCCTATCTTCTGCTCTCGGCTGATGATTCGGTCCCAGGCTCCCTGTTAGCATTAAGTGAAAAATCCGTGCCGTCTTTTTGTTACTCAGCCCTGCTTTTTCTCCCGTCATTTTTGGGAGTAGCGGGGGTTGGGTAGGGGTTGGCCTCAGTCTGCGACCGTTCCTGGTCCTTCCTCCCAAACGAACGCTGGACAGGATTTGCGTGTTGTCTCCTCCCGTGGCATCCCAAGCCTCCTAGGGATGGATCTCTCCTCAGAGATTCGTGCTTGCAGTTTGAGTTGTGTAGTCGCATGTCCTCATTCGCCGCATTTTCGTTGATAGCTTCTCATTTCAAAGACAGACTTGCTTTTTTTGAAATCTGCTGCCCTCACTGGCTTTACTTGTCAGTAATGGTGTCAAAAATGAGGGCTTTTTCAGGGAGTGGAGTGGGCAACTTGAGAGCACTGTTACTTAGAAACCAAGGATCTTTCTTTAATTTTTAAAATCGAACCGTTGATTGAAGAAGAAAAGAGATTCAAGAAGCTTTATTATTATTATAGAAACTGTAAGTTGGTTATCAGAAAACTTGTAGCTGGCAGCATCTTTTCATTTGAAATCTGGCTAGCTCTTTCTGCTTTCCATCCATGAGCAGCTTTGGTGGGGATGTCTAATTCCCTTATTTTTCATGCTGTTTTCTCATGGAGCAAGTCCTTTCATAACTGACTTCTTTTGGTTGGTTCGTTTGCTTTCCTCCATCAGGAGAGGTAGTGGGACATGGTAAGATGAGTAGAAGCCTCAGAGAAGGTCAAACTTAAATTCCTGCAGGGAAAATGAACAGCATTCACCTTTCCATACCTGCGGCCCCATGAAGAACAGTTGTTGTTCTTTTTATCTTGGGTCCTTCTACTTAGGACCCTTCCTGTTTTTGCAAGCTGGGTTTTCCTCACTTTCTCTGTGGTCCTGTTGCATGATCGCACAGGGGGGAATGGGAGACGGAGAACCTTACTGGCTTTCTGTTGAGACCTGTGGTGTTCCCTTATACTCTTAGTGGGAACTCCGACTGTAAGGTACGTTAATTGGGTTGATTCAGAGCATCAAAATGTTAGGGCGCTACAAGAAAGCATACTCCTCCTCCTTAGTACTCCACCTGTGGGCAACTGTGCTGGTAGCTCGGGTTGTAACAAAGATCAGAACAACTCACCACTTTGGGGAGCTTTAAGCGTTTCTTCAGAAATGACACCTTTGTTTTTGTGAAGCCCAGGCTGTGTTATAAGCTGAGTTTCAACCTGAACATGGTACTAGAAAATGCTCTCAGGTCATTCTTAGGTTATAAAAACTATAAGCCCTTATGCTACTTTCAAATTATGTTACCTTGATTTAGTGCCCACTTGGCCTTTTCTGGAGATACACGTCTGTATTTTTGATGGGCATCAATCCTGTGCATTAAAAATGTTAGCATTTTTAAACATATACTTCCTATTTTGTAAGTGTATTCAGTTGGGGTAGTGTGTACATAGCTCATATAATTGTAATATTTTCTTGCATTGAATGGACTTCTACCTATTTAGTTTTCATCCAGCTACTGCTAGAATTTTGATATGTAGGCTTTTTGTAGGTTATTTTTTGTCAAAATAGTATTGGAATAACTTTGGGGAAAAAAATGACCTGCTTAGTGGGATTACTCTTAGCACTTCAGGTGGTTTGAAGTGAATGTAAAGTATAGCATGTTCTACTAATTTAACTCATCAGATATTTAGGGAAGTACATAAATCAGTGCCTTGACATTTTACAGATGTTCCCACAGACAAGGGGCACACTGTTTTGTAGCCTTTCTCAAAACAAATTTAGGATTAGAATCCCATGTGGAAAATGGAGGGATCATTACTCTTAGGTGGGATGTAATTTAAAAAAAATTAAGGTCATCTGATTTACAGAAAACTTTCTGTCCTGGCATCTTATACATTAAAATATTTTTGTATTGCAGTATTTTGGCTTATTGATGAACAAATAACAGGTCTAATTCTCAAAGTTTAACCCACTTGTTAATGCTTGCAGAGCTCTCTGATGTTCCTTCATCGCTGCAAACTATGTCCCTGTGCTGTAGTCTCACAAATAGGGTGTTTTTCATTTGGATTGCCTAGTAGGTTTGCAGGGAGGCAACTTATTTTAATTTCCCCTGTTAAGAAACAACTGTAGTGTTGTACCTGATTATTTTAAAAATACTTAAAAATAGTTTTACATTTTCACTGTGGAAGAAAAAAACCCACAGATGTGAGTATGAAGTCACAGGAGTCTTCCCTCTTGTCCTCAATCCACTACCATGATTCAGAGTTTAACCGTTAACATTCTGTAGATCATTCAAGATAAAAACATAATTATTCAAATCATTATGCAAATATATACACATCAGTTTTTTTACTTACCTTTTACTGAACATATCTTGGACATCTTTGTCTCCCTGTAAAGTTGCATCATTGTTAAACTAACCGTGTTTATTAAGGAATAGCTTACTGTCAACTGTCTCCCCTATAATTTTTCATGCATTTTAATCATGATTTCATCCTAATGGGTTAAACAAAATTGATATTTAGAATAGTACTTCCTGCTAAGATGTCTTGTCTTCAGGAAAGAAAGTTCACAAATGTAGATTAATATTTGAACATTTTAGAAGTTCTTTCATGTAAGTCCCATTTTTTTTCTAATAAAACCTTGGACTGTAACTCTTCACCTTTTATTAACAACCTGGCAACTTTTGGCTCAAGAATTATGTGTAGAAGGAAAACAGTGAATTGTAGAATCAGTATTTGCTCGATGACAGTTCATTAGTTAATGAACGGTCAATCAGGTCTCTTGGGTCTTTTTTCCAAACAATTATTTAATCTATAAGTATCTTCTGTTTACAAAAAAACAAAACTTTGTGAGGATAGCGTGTTCTGCTTTTCATTTTGATGAAAATCTTTGAAACAAAACAGTGTCTCATTTCTTCACATATTTCAGTTGAATTTAAATTGATTTTTCTTTAACCTTAGTACAGGGCTGCTAGAAGTAAATGTCTCAGGAAATTAGATTGTGGTTCCAGGACCTTAATTTTTTTTTTTAAAGATTTATTTTAAAAAGAGAGAGTGAGTGTGCATGAACAGGGAGAGGGGCAGAGGGAGAATCTCAAGCAGAGTCCCCACTGAGCATGGAGCCCCATGCAGGGCTTGATCCCACAACCCTGAGGTCGTAACCTGAGCCAAAATCATAACTGACTGAGCCACCCAGGTGCCCCTTAGAGCCTTAATTCTTAAGTCCAATTTGTTATAATCCCATAATAAACTTCACATCCTGTCATGGATTTTTCAGTGACCGCTACTAATTTGACAGCCTTAGCTCTCCAGAGGACCATAGGCTAGAAAGTAAAGGGGTCAGTCTCTGAATATCAGGAGCAAATAAGCTCCAAGGATTGCAGTTTTGATGCATACCTGGGGGCATGTGACTGGATGATTTGCCAGTGTGTATGGAAGGACGTTTTCCAGATCACTGTCCCAGTGTCACTAGGCTGAGAAGCACCAGGGTATCAGGAAAAGAAAGCAGATTGGTGTGAAGTGGCAAGAGGAGCAGGAAGTTGTTAACTGCATACTAGACCTTTCCATGACCTGTTTCATTTCCCCTATTTCACGATTGAGGGACTGAAGCTCCGAGGTGAAATGACTTAAAAAAGCTCCTCTAGTTATTTATTGAAAGGTTAAAACCACAGTTCAGATTGTTTATCCAGATTTGGAAGTGTTTACACCACTGATATTTTTCCCGAGCTTGGTTATGACCATTAATGTGTCATAAAGTCAGTTTAGTGGATTGACCTGCATTTCTTTTTTAAAAAATGAAGAGCAGTGGAATATAAAATCAGAATGCATTATATCTTGCAATACAAATTTGTCTTCATTAAACTTATTTCAGTTTTGCATGTGTGTGCCCTGGGTTAAATAGTAAATGTATTTGTGCATTATGGTCACAGTTAGGAAAACTCCATTTGGAAGCAAAATGGTCTTGAGGAAAGCAAGTGGAAAAGCCCAGCTCTCTGAAGATACGGTAGCACTGGGGAAAGTCAGGTCTTGCACACCTCAATCAGGAAGACAAGTCTATATTCAGAAAATGTCAAGATAATAATATGCTAGCTAACACAAAATACAGTCCTTTAGGGCCTTTATTTTAGTGGGGTGGCAATTAGAAGAATATTGAAACTTACGTAAAAGGGATGTGGCAGAGATTTTGAACTTGCCCAATGGGAAAGGACAGGAGAAGAGTTCATAATTATATAAGGGGAAAAGGGTGCAATGTACAAATTAAGGAAAATTTAATGAATGAGATATTCATCTTTCGAGTGTAACACCAAGACCCCGGACAGCTGGCTAAAATCCTTGCCAATTCCATCAAAGCTGCTGAACACCTTGTACTATACATATGGCACAGTTAAATTAGACCACCTGAACTGTTCTTTTTCCATAATTGATTTTCAGTGAAAAGACCAGAGGGTGCTTCACTTTGTGACAGTGCTAATTGAAAACCGCAGTGTATTCTAGAGGCAAATGGAGTTGAGTGAAGTATGTGCTGAGGTCTTCGAAACCTTGCAGTGAGACACCGGAACAGAATCCAGCCCTAACTGTTGAGGGTTGGGGAGAGAGTCTGCTGTAGGACCATTGCATAACTCCAGTTTGGACTTCATGTGTCCTTTTAATAGCTTAGTGGTGGTAGGTTTGCTTTGCAGTGGCTGACCGATGTGACCCTAGCAGGTGCTAGTGAATCACACACTTTAGTTCAACTGAAGATTGATTGATTGTGCTTATCAGTGCTGGTGTTTTAGCTTTCCTTAAAATAGATCTTGTGATGATTGAAGGCTCTTAAATCACATGTCTGAAAATTGCCACATATTCCTTCTCAGTGATAGGTATGTAAAACATATATGTATATATTTTGTCGTATCACTTGTTTTTGTGTTATCAGAAGGATGACTTTAGAACCAAACATTTACTTGAGAATAATGGATTTTTTTTTTCTAGGTAGTTGTAATACTTCCTTTGAAGCACTCAGGTTATTATTATTATGGCGGGCTTTGTGTTATTCCTGTCCTCCCAGTGTTAACACGTGTTTTAAGTGAGGGCATCCAGAATGTGAAATGTATGGAAAAGAAGAGATTCTATGAGAAAGCTAATCGTTTCTAGTCCTGTGCCTTTGGAAGTTCTTGAAGCAAAGTTAAAGAAAATTAGAGTGTGACATTTTAAAAGATAGCTTTTCTAATATTTGAAGAATTCTCAAGTTGTAGATGGTTTTTCTTATATCTTGTCAGATTCTAATATAGTTTCATTGGTGGAACTATAGAAGTTGAAAGAGCAGTTTGTAAGTCAGTAGGAGGTATGTTGTATTAATGATGGCAAAATAGGATCTTGTAATGACAACAAACAAGGTGATTTTTTTATGACTTTTTGGAAGATTGGAACCATTTAGGAGAAATCCAAGTTGTACCTTGCTTATCTAATTTTGAGGTTATGTCATATTCAAGGAGTTTGTAGCTACATGATCGCCATCTGCCTTTTTCTTCTTTCTTTAGGTCCAGCTCTAGGCCTACCTATAGAAATAGGAGGCTCAAAGCTATCCTGGGTATGTTCGGAGACTGACTCTGAAAATGATCCCTTGTCTTAATACCATGCTTTGCACGGTGCTTCTAAAGTTTTATCAAAGTGATGTAATAAATAGAATGTAAATAGCAAGGCTTTTTACAGAAAGCAGCAGTCCTCTGTCATTCCTACCTTTGAGTCCTCCACTTAGGCATCATTTGATACTCATATAGTTGTTTCTTTTGCTCTTTATTTCTGAACCGTCATTTGTACTATATATTTGTACTATATGATCTTAGACATCTGTAGACTTGTTTTGGAAGGTGAAGACTAAACCCTCTTCTCCTCACCCCCAAACCTTCTTTCCCTTCTCATAATGGTTTTCATAATTTTTGTGTTAAATCCTATGTAATGCCTGTATTATTATAATAGTTATTAACTGAACGCTGTTAATTGTATGTTACATTTGTCCTGTAATCCCTTTGTTCCTCCAAGAGTTAGCAATGGCCTCTCTTTTCCCCCTTCAATTTCTTTAATCCCTATTACTAATTACTTTTTCAAATACTCTGCTGGAGCAATAAATTCCTTGATAAGGTCATCCATATTTGACAGTCTCTTAAATCTGTTATTAAAAATTTATTTTGTAATGCCATCCCTGCTGGAACTCTTAAGCCCATTGCTCCAGTCTTTACTGTTCGCTTCTTAGGCTGCATGCACGGTGCTGTGTTAATGGGAATTTCTTAGGTTTCTTGCTTATGTGGGACCTCCCATTTCTAAGATTCTTTGTCTTCATATTTCGATTATTCTAGTAGGGTGGGGCACAGCCTCCAATAGTTTTCTGAGAAAGGGCATATATATGAGAAGTACAGTGTGAAATCCTGCTTATTTAAAAATGTCTGTATTCTATCCTCATGAAAGATTCCTAGTGGGGCTGGGTATAAAAAGCCTAAGTCACTTTCTCTTATGTTTGAAGGCATTGTTCCATTTTGTTCTAATTTTTATTATGTTTTAGATATTGAAGTGCACTGTAATTTGGATACCTAATCTTTCTTGACTTCTTTTTTAGCCTCCTTTATCCCTGGTTTTCTAAAATGCCATGTTGTACCTTGGTATGGGCCTCTCTATTTGTTGTACTGGACATTTTTCGGTGTTCTCACTTTAGAACTCAGTGGCCTGCCTTCAGTTCTCAAAATTTTCTGCTCTTTTTGTTTAAATAACCTTCTCTCCGTGTGTGTGTGTGTTTTAGAACTTGTAATAATCAGATGTAGGCCCAACTAGTGCAATCATTTTAATTTTTTTATTTGTCTTCTTTCATTGTAAATCTGTGTCTTTGTTTTGCATCTGGGAGACTTTTTTAACTTGATCTTTCAAACTCACTTATTGAATTTTTTGTTTCTGCTAAAATAGTTTCATTTTCCAAAAATGAAGAAACTGTTTCTTTTTCTTTCAAAGATTTTATTTATTTATTTGACAGAGAGAGAGACAGCGAGAGAGGGAACACAAGCAGGGGGAATGGGAGAGGGAGAAGCAGGCTTCCCGCTGAGCAGGGAGCCCAATGTAGGGCTCGATCCCAGGACCCTGGGATCATGACCTGAGCCGAAGGCAGACGCCCAACGACTGAGCCACCCAGGCGCCCCGGGCCTAGGGTTTTAACCAGCCAACATGTAGATGTTCATTTCATCTCTCTGGTTCAGTAAAGTACTTGATCCCTCCTTCGGCTAAATTTGGTGTGCCTGAAGTCAGTGCCTCTGGGCCAGCCTCTGGCTGGTCTTAGGTTGTGATGTTCTCAGTGGTGGGAGTGAGCACTGCTTTTTGAATATGCCACGAGTGTGTGGTGTCAAATGAAAGAACTAAATGACATAGGCCCTACGGGATAAAGGTAATCTTCTTATAGAGTTCCCCTATAAGCAAAAGCACCCCACAAGAAACTACCAGAAAAAAATCCCGACTGGTGGGAGTACCTAAAATCCTGAGGCAACCTGGTTGGTGGAAGCTAATAGAAGATATGAGCAGTTCTTCTTACGATGCTAGAGGTAATGAGCAGAACAGTGCTTCACCCCGTAGTTTCAGGAGGCAGTGAGAGGGATTTGAGAACAAGCAGAGACTCAGGCAGTGATGTGAATTTGTGTGTGTATCAGACAGTGGGGATAACTTTAATTAAAGAAGTCTAAAGTCCATTCTCTCCCTTTCTAAAAAAAAAGGAAGCTAAGTAAAAAATAAAAAAGGGGCACCTGGGGGCTCAGTCAGTTAAGCAGCCGACTCAATTTCGGCTCAGGTCATGATCTCAGGATTGTGAGATCAAGCCCTGTGTTGGGCTCCACGCTGGGTGTGGAGCCTGCTTAAGATTCTCTCTCTCTCTCTGCCTCTCCCTGCCATCTCTGTCTCTCCCCTCACCTCTAAAACAAATAAAATAAATAAAATAAGTAAATTTCCATGGTTGACTGATTTAGTGGCTCCTTTATGTCAGGGCTGGGGCACCTGCTTGTTTGTTTCACCTGAATCCATCTGATTCACCTGGAATGGCTACTCCAGTCTCAAGGACATTGAAGGACAGAAGACAGTTCCTGTCTCGTGAAATTTTTTTTTAAAGCTTTATTGAGGTATAAGTGAAGTATAAGCTGCATGTATTAAAATGTACTATTTGCTAGGTTTTGACATATACACACACCCATAAAACCATCACTAGAGTCAAGAGAGTGAACATATCTTAATGCTCCAAGTTTCTTTGTGGCCCTTTGTATTCCTTCTCTCCTGCTCCTGCCTACTGCTCATCAAGGCGCCCAGCCACTGGTCTGCTTTCTGTCAGTCTAGATTAGTTTGCATTTTCCTATACTTTCATATCTGTGAAATTATATAGTGTGTACCATTTTTCATTTGTTTTTGGTCTGGCTTCTTACAATCAAGATAATTTGAAATTCTGTGTTACATGAATCAATAATTCATACCTTTTTATTGTGAGAACTATTAGACTGTATGGATGTAACAATGGTTTTTTTATCCATTCATCTTTTAATGAACATTTGGGCCATTACCAAGTTTTGGCTATTACAGATAAGCCTTTGTGCGGACGCATGCGTTCGTATCTTTTGGATAAATACTTAACTGCTGTTGAGAGGCTGGAACAGAGAGTAGGTGTATGTTAATGTCTTAGGAAGCTGCCAAAATCTTTCCCAAAGTGGTTAGGCTGTTTCATGTTTATGCCAGCACTGTATGAGAGTTTCAGTTGCACTCACCATACTGGCCATGGCCAAGTCTTTTTAATTTGAGCCATTCTGATAGGTGTGTAGTAGTACCTCATAGTGGTTCTACTTCGCATTTCCCTCATGACAAATGAGCATATTTTCTATGTGCTATTTGCCGTTCAGATTTTCTTTGGTGAAATGTCTGTTCAAATCTTTTGTCCATTTTTAAAAATTGGGTTGCTTATTATTGAGTTTGCAGAGTTCTTATGTATATTCTACATACAAGTTTTTTTATCAGATATGTGATTTGCAAATATTTTTACCCAATCTGTGGTTTATCATTTATTCTATTAGTGTCTTTCAAGGAGGAAAGTTGTAATTTTAATTTTAGTGAAGTCCAATTGATAAAAATTTTTTTTTCTTTTATGGATATTTTTCCATGTAAGAAATTCTGTCTAAGAAATAATTGCCAACCCAGGGACACAAGGACTTTGCCTATGGTTTCTTTTAAAAATTTTATAGTTTCAGGTTTGACATTTTTGTAAATCTGTTTTGAGTTAACTTTAGATGTTGTGTGAAGTATGGCTCAAAATTTATTTTTTGTATATAGACTTCCATGTGTTTCAGCATGATTTGCTCAAAAGGCTATCTTTTCTTCATTGAATTGTCTTTATACTTTGTCAAGACTCAGTTTTCCATATGTGTACAGTTCTGGGCCATCTTGTTTCTGCATTGATCTGTCTGTCCTCACGTCCTACTAAACTGTCCTCTCCGCTGTAACTTTGTAATGTGTCCCACTCAGTGGTAGCTCTCCAACTTCATTGTTTTTTCAAGGTGGTTTTGACTATTCTAGGATCTTTGCATTTCCATATGAATTTTAGAATCAGCTTTCACATTTCTTCAAGAAGCTTACTGAAGTTTTGGGATTTAGTTAAATGGGTACATTGAAGGATAATCGACATCTTAACAATATTTAGTCTTCTGATCCGTGAACATGGTCTGTCTTTGCATTTATATCTTTAATTTCTCTCAGAACGTTTTGTAGTTTTTAGTGTATAGAGCTTGATATCCTTTATCAGATTTATCCTTTATGGTTTTTGTGTAAATGAGAAGTGAAATTTCAAAAATACTGATTGTGGCTAGTATAGAAATGCACTTAACTCTTGTATGTTGATCTGGTATGCTACAGTCTTTTTCCTAAACTCCCTCATTAGTTTGAGTCTCTTTTTTGTAGGTTCCTCAGATTTTTTACATAGATAATCGTGTGATCTGTGAATAAACATAGACTATTTACTTCCAGTCTAAATGTTTTTATTTATTGCGTGATTGCACTAGCTAGAACCTCTAGTCCTGTTTTGTTCCTGATGTTAGGGGAAGCGCATTCAGTCTTTCACTATTAAGAATGCTGTTTTTGTAGATGCCTTTAATCGGATCAAATGTGTTTCCTTCTTAATTTGCTGAGAGTTTTTATCAGGGATGGATGTCAGATGCTTTGTTGTTGTTGAGATGATCATATGCCTTTTCTGTGGTAAGCTACACTGAATGTTAAGCCGACCTTTCATTCCTGGGATAAACCCCACTTCGTAATGATGAAGTATCCCTTTTATATGTGGTTGGACTCAATTTGCTAAAATATCCAGATTTTTGCTTCTGTGTTTATGAGGAATATTGGTCTTCAATTTCTTTTCTCAGTGATATTTGGTAGAATTCAGCAGTGAAACCTTCTGGGCCTAGGCTTTTCGTTGTGGGTATTTTACTTTTACATCCTTTTACTTTTCGCCTGTGTGCTTATATTTAAAGTGCATATGTTGTAGGCAGCATATACTTAGGTCTTTTGTGACTACTTTAAAAATGAGAAACTTGCCCATCAGAATATTTCCCGTTAGTTTTTAGTGGCCAGAATTGTGTCCAGGGCTGTGCCTGAGCCAGTGATGGGGCAAACAGGGATGCTGGAATGACTCAGATCGGCTTAGCCCAGTGCGCCCGTCTCCGGGTGAGGTCTCCAAGGCAGCGGTGTCAGCATCACCTGGAAACTTGTGAGACATTCACGTTCTCGGACCACATTCCAAACCTTCTGAATCAGGTAGATTAGACCTGCCTGCAGTCGAGTGTTAGCAATTTGTGTTTTAACAAGCCCACTAAGAGATTTCAATGCACCAAAGATTGAGAACAGCTGACTTAGACTAGCCTTTACTTGGGGAACCGGAGCGAGGTACCCAGCACTGGGCTCTTCAGGGGTCTTTTAGCAAGGGAGGGTGGAAAGGTTGGATTTACATAGGTAGGTATGAATCTGGTCAGAGTAGACTGAGGTGGGCCCAGGAATAATCCATATACTCTTGATAAAGGGAGGCCCATGGCCCACCCAGGGAAGAATGAGATATTAGGATTACTCCTGAATCGATTAAACGACATTTTAGAATCTGCACCTGTAACAGGAGTTAGCAAACTGTGTCTTAGGGGCAAGTTGGCCCTGCTGCATGGTGTGTATGGCTGGTCAGCGAGATTTTTACATTTTTAAATGACTGAAAAAAAAAAAAACCAAAAGAATACTAATTCATGACATTGAAAATTATGGGAAATTCACGTTTCAGTGTCTGTAAATAGTTCATAGGAACACAGCCTACTTATTCACATTACATGTCATCTGTGATGCTTTGGGGCTGTCATATGGAATTGAGTGGTTGTGACAGAGACGATGTGTCCCACAAAGCCTAAATATTGACTAGCTGCCCCTTTATAGAAAAAGTTTGCCAACCTCTGATCTGTAAGAAGAATTTACTGAAGAATAGTACCATTCCTCAACCATCTTGGATAGCTGAGAAATTATCTTGACAGGTGGGGGCTCCTGACTGTAAGGGTATGAGAGTGAATAATGAAGTATGATATTTCAAGAATATGTACTCATTAGAATTCTGGTAACTTTGTTTAAAGGAGTGTTACTTTAATGCAATTTGTAATTACAATACAGCTTTGTAAATAAAGTTAATTACTAGAAGCAGGGATTATAATTTTTTCTCTTCCTTTTTTTAGTCAACTGAAAAGATTAACTTTTTTTGTATAACCCTGTGACTGAAAATATTCTGTAGTTTACCTTAGTACCATATGTCAGAGAGAAAATCTTTAACTTAAAGTGCCTCATGGTGGTTATTTTGAATTCTACCCATTACTATGTAATAGTATAGGTGCTGGAAAGCAATTTTTTCCTAAAACCTAGCTTTGGAAGCTATTTGGCTTTTGTGAGAAAGAAGCACATACCAAGTTTAGTACAGATTTGAGATGGGGGGTATCTGATTATTTAAGGGTTGAGAGAATCAATAGCCTTTCACTTACTTATAGACTTTTTTTTTAAAGCACATAAAATGGGCCTTGTTTGCCATGCCATGTTTACATAAATTAGCCCAGTTAATGTAGCGTTCTGCTACCAAAGAGATGAAAGCGTTCATTTGTACAAGCACAAGTGAGGTAGTCAGATCATCACGGTGCCTGTTCAAGGCTAGTTCAATAACAAAAGCCTCCGATCTCTGACTCTGAGACCTAGGTTCTCATAGTTTTGTGAACTCCTCCTTCCCACCAAGCTACAGAAAGCATCACATTTTATTTGGGGGTATTTGCCTGTTAAAAAATAATTTTGGTATTTGAAGTAATCCAATGTGAGTTTTGTTTCCATAGAAACTGTGAAATACATGTTGTTTTCCCTAGAAGGGAGGTCATCTCTATATACCTATATAATACCTATAATGTAGATTTCTTTTTTTAAGGTTATACGTTGGCTCTTCAAAGACATTCACATCATCAGAGAAATCCCTGAGCCCTTTGCAGTGGTGTAGACACGTCCTAGATAACCCGACTCCAGAGATGGAAGCAGCAAGGCGTTCCCTGTGCTTTAGACTGGAGCAAGGTAATCTCGAACCTGTACATTTACGTTCTGAAACTCTTGCCACTGTCAGCTCTGTTTTTGTTGCTGGTTTTGGAATTGACACTTAAATGGAAAAGCCTTACCCAAAGGGGCAGCTGTTGCATGCGATTTGCTTCACACTCATTCCCCATCAGGGTTTTTCAAGGTAGAATATAGTTTCATGCTTGTGTATAGCCACATTTTTAGCTTGTTTCAGTTTGTATTGAAAGGTTGGAATACATATTATTTTTGTTTTTTTTTCCTTTCTGTTTGCAGATATACCAATAAGTAAAATGGTTCAGCCTTAAATTCTCTGGGGACAGTAACAGGTGGTGTGGCTGAAATCCAGGATAGAAAACGAGTTTCAAGGGGACCTGAGTACTGACCTTTTTGAGTTCCATAAATATTTAATTGGTTGTATAACTGGAAATCCTAACCTTTATAAACTGGGAAATAATCTTCATATTGTATATAACATTAATTTATGGGGCCCAACATAAGTTTAAGGCAAAAAAAAAAAAATTAGGACTGTTTTGGAAGTAAAAACAGCCAAAGGCATTAGCAGTCCTTTGTCCCTTGCCATTTTGTATTTAATTAAGGCTGTGATCACTTAGGCTTTTGCTCATCTCTTAACCTCTCGGTATCTTTTCCATTATCTAGGAGCACTGTTTCCATTCCCTGGACTACCTGTATCCAAATCACACTTGAGCTTGGAAATGCAGATATCTGCCTTTTCCAGATTAAATAATCAGAGTCACTGGGAGTGGGGCTGAGGGTATCTGCACTCACAAGTTCACCAGTGTGATTGTGACATACAGTGAAGTTTGAGAACACTACCTGTGAGGCTCTTCAGGGATAATGATGGGTATCAAAATCGGGACATGAGACAGTATAATAGGTAACATTTCTTGCGCTCTGAATTCTGTGACCGTCAGTACATTCGGTTCTTGACATCCTCCATTTTATTCAGTCTAACCACACTCCTGTGAGTTAGGTACACACTCACTTTTAAGGAAGAAACAGGTGAAGTTGAGAGGTCAGATGATTATTGGGGCTAGAGCGATACCCCAGGGGCAGAGCCAGAAGCTGGGTCTCCCTGACCCTAAAGACTATCCTTCATCAGTGTTCTGTGCTGCTTTTTTGGCACAGTCATAAGTAAATATCAGCAGGAATTTGTTTTAAATATTTGGGAAACGTCAAAATAAAAGGCACATTTTATTAACATTTTAACTAAAACTAAGTGTTTGAGTAAGAAGTTGAAGGGTAGAGTAGGAACCAAGGAGTAGTATTAGGGTTAAAACTTCGGCTACAGATGCTTATCTAAGAGAGGAGCCATGAGATCAGACTCCAGCCTTGATTCTGTTCCCATTTACCTGACCGACTCTAAGCAAACCATTAAATCCCTCTGGACTTTTTTAAGGGTTGTGTAGACTGTCTCTAAGGTTCTTTTTTCAAACATCTCTTGATTCAAGGACTCTTTCTGTGCACATTTTTTTTAAAGATTTTATTTATTTGACAGAGACACAGCAAGAGAGGGAACACAAGTAGGGGGAGTGGGAGAGGGAGAAGCAGGCTTCCCGCCGAGCAGGGAGCCCGATGCGGGACTCGATCCCAGGACCCTGGGATCACGACCTGAGCCGAAGGCAGACGCTTAACCGACTGAGACACCCAGGCACCCCTCTGCACATTTTTATGTATGAATTTGGCTCAGTTTCATTTCAAATGAAATTCAGAACTAGAATCCTTTAGTTCAGGGGTCAACAATTTTTTTCTGAAAGGGACCTGATAGCAAGGATTTTAGGCTTTGCAGGCCACACGTTGTCTACCATCAGTAAAAAGCAGCCATAGATGCAAACATTAACAAACAAGGCTGTGTTCCAATAAACCTTTAGCTGTGGACACTGAGATTTGAATTCTCATGATTTTTTTTTTTCGATGTGTCACAAAATATATTCTTTTGGTTTTTCTGTTTTTTAACCATTAAAAAAAAACATAAAAACCATTCTTAGCTGGTAGATATTACAGAGCTGGGGGCAGGTTGGATTGGGGCCTCCCCCACCTTAGTTTGTAACCCCTGCTTCATTTGCACACAAGGCAGATTTACATACAAGGCTGATTTATAAAATAGAGGCTTTGTTGAATTTAATGTAATTAATCCTTATCGGTGGCTGCTTTTGAGATTTGAGACTAAGTGCCTGATTATCTAATTTTCCCTTCATTGACAAGGGCTAGAGCAGAATGGTGAGGTCCTAAGGACATGCATTGATGTGCTGTAGTTTTATTCATAATGTAATGGATTTCAATTTCATGTAAGAGTTTAAGCAGAGAACTAGCTTTTCAAAACCTGCCTTAGTGTTTTGCAAAATTTGTATCTAAATCTAAATCCTCTCTTGCTGTGAGACAAAATGCTTTTGTTCCAAAGATCTATAATTCCTTCATGAGATAATAAGTCACTGTCTACAATAGGTTGTTCTTTGGATGAAATTTTTTTTTGAAATTTAACTTTTATTTTATAAGGCAATTTGTCTATAGTTTAGAAAGTATTAATCTTACGGGTATTATAAGGAAAATAGCAGATACCTACCCCGTCTCTCATGTCCATTGGATTACCCAGATGTGGTTACTTAACAAAAGCTATTTGTTTTGGTTTTGCTGTTTATCTCATTAAATTCCCATGCCTATAAGGCTGTGGCTTAAGTTGTCAATTTCTTACTTTGGATGGTGAAGTTTTAATTCTTTTAACACTCTTTTCCCCTTACACTTTTTCCTCTGCACATCTTCCCATGTAGCTTTTTACCAATTTGGGGATACATTATTATTGATTACAATAGACATAATCGTATCTCAGCCATACCGTATTTTATTGTTATGTTTCTTTTTTTCATCCAACCTTTTGTTTTTCCTAGAGTTAATTGTGAAAAGACACTTGCTGTTTTGGTTTTTGTCATTAATTTACCCCCAGACTCTCCAGATGAACCGACTTCGGTACAGTTAGATGTACAGACCCACCAAGGGTTTTATTTCCCTTTGTTTTGTTAACTGTTCCTGCTGGTAGCTCCCTCAGATCCCCTGCCGCCCTCTGACCTTCTTTGCAGACCCGCGCACAGTTGTCTTGGGGGGCCTTCCCTCTGCCCTCATCCTGGGAATTCTCCTGTCCGCTCCTCAGTGTAGCCCTGCCTGTGTCCTGGATGCCAAGACTCCCTTTTCCTTATGTTCCCTCTCGGGGTGGAATTCATTCTCCTGGTGCCTTTTCTCAGGAGCAGGAGAGGAAAGAGGTTAAACTTTGAGAACCTCCTGCGTCTGAAAATGTCTTCATTATATCTTCAGTCTTGATTGTTCTTTGAGCTAGGTATAGAATTCTAGGTTGGAAACCATGTCCAACAGTATAGAAGACATTATTTCATTATATTTCAGCTTTGGGATTGCTATGGAAGTCCTGTACCATTCTCATTTCTGATTCCTGTGAGCTTTCTCTAAAATACCTCTTAGATAGAATCTCAGAATCTTTTCATTCCTAGTCCATGACATTTTCATTTTTTGTGCTGGTGGGTATTTTAACCAGGAAACTTGAGTTCTGCAAAACATCCTGCATTCTTTCTCTGTAAATCCCTCCTGCCTTCCAGTTTTCTCTATTCTTTCATTCTAGATAGTCCTTTTAGTCAGACGTTGAATCTCCTGGATTGATGTTCAGATTTTTTTTTTAAAGATTTATTTATTTGAGAGACAGAGTATGTGTGTGTGCGTGTGAGAGAGAGAGAGATCACAAGCAGAGGGGGGTGTAGAGGGAGAAGCAGACTCCCCGCTGAGCAGGGAGCCCAAAGTGGGACTTGATCCCAGGACCCTGGGATCATGACCTGAGCCAAAGGCAGACACTTAATCAACTGAGCCACCCAGGTGCCCATGATGTTCAGATTTTTATATTCTGTCATGTTTTCTATCCATGATATTGATCTGTTTTCTTGGAGATTGTAAAAATTCCTCTCTGAAACTCCTCTGCTGCATGTCTATTGAGTACACTCTGTGTGCTAGGCACCTTGTAGGGAATGGGGACGCAGCAGTGACCAAACAGATGGCAAGTCCGTGCCATCACTGAGTCTACCTTCTTATACACAGACCCTCACTTAATCCTCCTGTGTTTGTAAGGTACCTGTATTTGTGTAAGGTATCTTAAGTCCAGTGGCTTTTAATTTCGGTTTATTTAAGCAATAGAATAAAGCGGGAGAGGAGCAGCTGCTTGGGGAGGGGAGGGATTTGAGGGTCTCAGTATTTTCCTAAACAGTCGTTCTGTTTTTGCTTCACTGTAAAGCTCCCTGCCCTCAGTGGTAGGCTGTACATCCAGTTCTAGAACATTTCAGGTTCTTGTTGGTTTGTCCCCCATTGTGGGTCTTTGGAGCAGAGAATGTCAAAACCCAAGTCTGTTACCTAATGTTTATCCATTTTACATTTCTAAATGAAGTGACCGCCTCGGACTGATAGTGACTCCTTCCTGTTCCATCTTCCTTGCAGGTTTAGAAGACTGAGTTTAGCTGTCATTCTTGTGTGTGTTTTTACATTTAATTTTATTGTTTGTTTAAGTATAATCAACAGTGTCAGGCATACAATATAGTGATTCGACAATTCTGTACATTTCTCAGGGCTCATCAAGTTAAGTGTACTCGTAATTCCCTTTGTCTGTTTCACAACCCCTCCCTCCCATCTTCTGTTATTCACCAGTTCCCTGTTTAAGAGTCTTGCTCTGTCTCTTTTTTTCTTTATTCTTTTTTTTGTTTGTTTCTTAAATTCCACATGAGTGAAATCATATGGTATTTGTCTTTCTCTGACTGAGTTATTTCACTTAGCATTATACTCTCTGGCTCTTTTCCATGTTGCTGCAAATGGTAAGATTTAATTCTTTTATGGCTGAATAATATTCCATTGTATATACACCATATCTTCTTTATCCATTCATTTGTAGATGGACACTTGGGTTGCTTCCATATATTGACGCTTGTAAATAATGCTGCATTAAACATAGGAGTGTGTATATGTTTTCAAATTAGTGTTTTCATATTTTTTGGGTAAATACCCAGTATTTACTGGAATTACTGGATCATAGGGTAAATTCTATTTTTAAAGTCCTAGTCACAGCAGTCAGACAAAGAATAAAAGGCATCCAAATTGGTAAGAAAGAAGTAGAACTTTCACTATTTGTAGATGACGTGATAGTATATATAGAAAACTCTGAAGACACTACCAAAAAACTACTAGAACTGATAAATGAATTCGGTAAAGTCACAGGACAGAAAATTAATATACAGCAATCTGTTGCATTTCTATACACTGATAATGAAGTAGTAGAAAGAGAAGAAAATCCCATTTATAATTGGCATAATTATAAAATACCTAGGAAAACACATAACCAAGGAAGTGGAAGACCTGTACACTTTGAAAACTATACAACCTTGATGAAAGACATTGAAAATGACACAAACAGGTAGAAAGATAGTCCATGCTCATGGACTGGCAGAACCAATGTTGTAAAAATATCCATACCACCCAAAGCAATCTACAGATATACTGCAATCTCCATCAAATTTTTTCACAGAACTAGAACTGAAGTTTGTATGGAACCACAGAAGACCTTGAATAGCCAAAGCAATCTTGAAAAAGAAGAATGAAGCTGGAGGTATCACAATTCCAGATTCAAGACATAGTACAAAGATACAGTAATTGAAACAGTACGGTACTGGCACAAAAATAGATCAACAGAACAGACTAGAGAGCCCAGAAATGAACCCATGCTTTATGGTCAATTTACGACAAAGGAGGCAAGAATATACAATGGAGAAAAGACAGTCTCTTCAACAAGTGGTGTTGGGAAAACTGGACAGCTACATGCAAAAGAATGAAATGGGTCACCTTCTTACACCATACATAAAAATAAACTCAAAATGGATTAAAGGCCTAACTGTGAGACCTGAAACTATAAGAATCTTAGAAGAAAACCTAGGCCGTAATTTCTTTGACATCAGCCATAGAAACATTTTTCTAGATATGTCTCCTCAGGCAAGAGAAACAAAAGCCAAAATAACCTGTTGGGACTACACCCAAATGAAAAGCTTTTGCACAGTGAAGGAAGCCATCAACCAAACAAAAAGGCAGCCTACTGAATGAGAGAAGATACTTGCAAATGACATATCCAGTAAGGGGTGAATACCCAAAATATAAAGAACTTATGCAACTCAACACCAAAGAAACTAATCCAATTAAAAATGGGCAGAGGACTGACCCCAGTAAACATTTTGCCAAAGACATATGGATGGCTGACCAGCAGACACGTGGAAGGGTGCTCAACATGACTCATCATTAGGGAAACGCAAATTAAAACTAGAGTGAGATATCACCTCACACCCATCAGAATGGCTAAAATCAAAAACACAAGAAACAAGTGTTGGTGAGGATGTGCAGAAAAAGGAACCCTTGTGTGCTGTTGGTGGGAATACAAACTGGTGTAGCCACTGTGGGAAACAGTATGGAGTCCTCAAAAGAATCCTGTGTGGTTTTGTAAGAGAATAGGGAGGAATTCATATTTAGTCTTCAGTATCAAAGAATTCTTACTGGCTTCCAATTAAGGGAGGCCTTGGTCCATGACAGCTAAGTAACAGATACCAGAAATTATGGTTTTAACTTTATTCATATTATAGCATAAATATTTAATTGGATAATGTGAGCATTCCGTATTTTAGAACTTTCAAGCAATGCTAATAAAACACTTTGTGTAGATCTCATGTCTCTCTTAATCAGCATTTCCAGGTAACAAATATTGAGCATTTTCTTTGAGATCAAGTCCTTCATTGAATAGAAATTGCCCAAGGACAGTGACTTTGTTTTGTTGGTCACGCGGGCTAGAAGGGAACCTGACATCTTATAGACGCTGTTGCTAAAATAAATGAATTTTTGTTTAATTCTTTTTGAATCTAATGTCACAGTTACTGCTGTTATATTTTTAGTTTTGGCTTTGAACATTTTAAGACAGGGCGGAGTATTTGCACTCTTTCCTTACCGGCCATCTCTCGCTTTTCAGCGTCCTGCAAAGCATTAGCTTTCAGCCTTGTTTTACTGTTCACAAGCATGTTTACTTTAAAATAGTCAGTTTTTACTTATCTTACTGTATTTTGTTGCAAAATGCTCCCGCCCCCTTCCCCCGCCCCGAATGTAAAGACCTTTCCGTAAGACCATCCACTGGCATGACAAGGACTGATGAGAGATTAGATTTTTTGAAAGGGTAGTATTATCATCCCCTTTGTCTTTCTTTTCCAGTCTCTCCTACTTGTTAACCGTGGGGTGGGAAAGTGTTCTCCACTGGTAGCCTGGGGCTTCGGATTAGATGCTGCCTTAATTAGAAAGCAAATAGGTTAAATACTTGGTTTCTATTTCTTGACCCTAATGCTTCTGGGAAGAAAATTACTTAAAGATTAATTCCCTGTAGAACATGTGGAGGCAGGGCCGTAATAATTAGGGGCCAAAGTGTGTCTAGTGGCGACCCTGTAGCCCTTCTTGTCCCATGGGCCTTCACACCCTTCCTTAGCCCCTCTTGCACCCTAGGGACTTGACGGGTGCTGTTTTCTTGGTTGCAAGTTAGCGGTCTTCCCTGCTTGAGAAGTAAACTTCCTTGGGAACACATCTGAAACCTCAGTTTCCGTGGGTCCATTGGGTAGCATTTCTCCCAAGGTTGTCCCTAATCGTGCAGTTGCTCCTGAGCTCATTCTGAGTTCATTTGGATCGTAACTTTGTGAAGGGTCCGACTCTCTTCTCGCTGCCTGCCTTCTTGGGGATGGTCTTCATGCTCCAGCTGATAACCTCGGGACCCTGGATCTAGGTAACGAATCTTGGTAAATTATGGGAGAATGTATGGGAAGTCTTCACGTTTTGTTGAGGTTGTGAGAAAAGGCTTATTAAAATCCCACCCTTCTGAAGGTTTATTTTTATGAAGAAAACGAGGCACAGAAAGGAATGTTTCGTTATTTATTGAGGTAGCACCATCATTAAGAGCTTTTTAAAGATATTGCTGAAAGAAATGCTTTGTCTTCACAGCTACAGTTTTGTAAATTGGTTAAATGTGTGTGTTTAAGATACAGTAAGACAGTTACTTTCGGTGTAAGGTAGGTGTATACACACACACACTCTCTCTCTCTCTCTCTCTCTCTCTCTGCTAATATGTATCCAGTGCCCCGAAATTCTCAGTTGACTTGGTCAATTAATATTTTAATTGAAAATTAAATTGAAACGTTTATTGTAAATCCCAAAACTTATTTTCCCCTTTTCCAGAATGGTCTTTTAATACCCGAATTTCATAATTTATAAGGTCTTCTATATCAAGTAGTCAACACTGGAGAGCTACTTAAGCTTTCTCAGCCTCTTCTACATTTATATTTATTTTCTGCAGTTGTTGTCAGACAATAAATACGTTTGTAAAGCAGACATAGTGAAGGCTTAAACATTGGGTCTCCTAATACATTTGAAAATGTAAATGGCTTTTTGGGATAATGTACAGAAAGTAATGTTCAAAGAAAAATAACTCATTGTTGAAAGTTAAATCTTTCAGTACCTCTTTTTAAAAAAAAAAATGATTTATTTGAGAGAGAAAGAGTGAGAGAGACAAAGCATGAGAAGGGGGAGGGTCAGAGGGAGAAGCAGACTCCCCGCTGAGCAGGGAGCCCAATGTGGGACTCGATCTCGGGACTCCGGGATCATGACCTGAGCTGAAGGCAGACACTTAACTGACTGAGCAACCTAGGCACCCCCTTTCAGTACTTCTTAATCTGCAATCTATTGGTATAAAATTAAGAATTAGCCTAGAATAATATTCTCTTTTTTTTCCCCAAAAAAAACCATTGGGCCCTGATTTGAATATGCAATCTTAGACATACTGAGTATCTTGGTTGGTTTTTCTCTTTGAAAATGGTCCTAACAATGTTATTTTCCATTTGGAAGTGTCTTGTTTTGTGAGCATCTTTTTACTTACTTAATTTTTAATATGTATATGCCTTCTTTCAAGTAGATGAAGCATCTGATGATAGGGGCCTGTGCCTCAGTTTCCTTTTGAATTACCAATGCTTAATAAATTCTCAAACATGTTTTAAGTTCCGAACGTTTGGTTTTTTTATGATTTATTAATTTGAGTACATTTAAATTTCTTACATGGACAAAGAAACTAATTGACCATTGGTGTTGTAAATGGCATCCAACTAGCCAAGCCAAAAGAAAGTTACTTGGTGGTGCTCGTTAAAATGTTAGTGTTGGAGGTAGATACTTAAGTCTGCTTTGTTCACTGCTGTTGACCCTCCCGGTGCCTAGAATAGTTCCGGTCCCATTGTCGGTACTGAATGCTAATTGTTGAGTGAATGAATATGGTGGGGATTTTGATTTAGTACTTAAGACAAAGTGCTCACTAGCGCCTTTGTGTGTCTTAACTGTGGTTAAGAGCAGGTCTCTGTCCCCTGACTGACTTTATAACTGGAAGTTTGTGCCTCTTAATCCCCTTACCTGTTTCCCCCATCCCCCCACTCTCTTTCCTGCTGACAACCAGCAGTTTGTTCTCTGTATTTGAGTCTGTTTCTGTTTTGTTGTTCGTTTTGCTTTTTAGGTTCCACACATAAGTGAAATCATATAGTATTTGTCTTTCTCTGTCTTACTTCACTTAGCATCATACCCTCCAGGTCCACCCATGTTGTCTCAGATGAGAAGATTTCATTCTTTTCTTATTGCTGAGTAGCATCTGTGTGTGTGTGTGTGTGTGTGTGTGTGTGCACGTGTGTACCATATCTCCTGTATCCGTCTATCAGTGGATGCTTAGATTGCTTCCATGTCTTGGACTATTGCAGATAATGCTGCAGTGAACATAGGGGTGCATATATTTTTTTGAATTAGTGTTTTTTTCTTTGGGTAACCTAGAAGTAGAATTGCTAGATTGCATGGTACTTCTATTTTTAATTTTTTGAGGAAGCTCCATGATATTTTCCATAGCAGCTACACCAATTTTCATGCCCACCATTAGTGCACAAGGGTTCCCTTTTTTCCACATCCTCACCAACACTTGTTTTTTTTTTTTTTTTTTTGTAACAGCCAGTCTGACAGGTGTGAAGTGATAGCTTGTTATTTTTTAGTTAAGAAAAAAAAAGAAAGCATGTCATTTGCTTCTAGTGTCTTGCCTAGTAAGTGGGGACATTTAACAGATTTCACAGGGCTATTAGAAAGATTTCAGGCAATGTTGAATGTAAAATTACCTTGATAAACGTGAAGTGCTATCTAAATATGTGGACACATTCCTACTGTGCAGTTCCTTATTCAGAATCTGAACCAAAACATACAGGGAATCCTCTTAGTTTGGCTATTTATACTTTATAGGAAACTAATAGCTTTTTTTTCTTTGGGGTGGGGAGGTTTGTTTTCTCTAGCTATAAATCAACCCATCTGTTAGAGTTGGGATCTCAGATTGGAAAGTTTTTGAGTGTAATTTATTTAAGAATAGGAAGTTTAAGGCAACTTCATTAGCTGTTCCTTTTCTTCTGTCTCTTCTTAGATCGATATTTCTGACATGCTTTTTATTCTTCCCACTTCCCCCACCACTTTGTTTATTTTTTATTTTTTAAAGACTTATTAGAGATAGAACATGAGCAGTGGTGGGGTGGAGGCAGAGGGAGAAGCAGGCTCCAGACTCCTCACTGAGCAGGGAGCCCAATGAGGGGCTCGATCCCAGGACCCCAGGATCATGACCTGAGCTGAAGGCAGATGTTTAACTGACTGAGCCACCCAGGCGCCCCTTCCTCAACCCCTGTAGACTGTAAATAACAAACACCAATAGAACTTCCATGGGTAACATTAACTCATGTGATATCCTAAATTGAAATAAGGCTAATCTAGAACCTTTGGTGAGTCCTTGTTATGAGGCTGGGATGTTAAATAACCAAATAATGATTTAAAAAAAAAAAAGCTTATCTGAGTAATTGGAAACACCCAGTATGTGTCTCAGTTAATTTGGGGCCAGTTAATAGAAGCTTATCTTGCCTGAAGATACTTGAATATCCATAACTATTGAATCAGGACAGGTCACATTTGAGGAGTGTGGGTATAGCCTTCGTAAATAGTGTAGCCCTACACAATTACTATCATGGGTCATGTTTCCTTATGAGCATCTTTCATTTCCTCTGTGATTATATGCTATGCACATGTAAATAGATGTTGCTTCTTTTTTTTTTTTTTAAAGATTTTATTTATTTGAGAGAGAAAGAGAGAGAGTGCGCGTGTGCGTGCATGAGAGGGAGGAGGGTCAGAGGGAGAAGCAGACTCCCTGCTGAGCAGGGAGCCTGATGTGGGACTCGATCCCAGGACTCCAGGATCATGACCTGAGCCGAAGGCAGTTGCTTAACTGACTGAGCCACCCAGGCGCCCTAAATAGATATTGCTTCTTAATTGAGTTTTTCTTTCATCTTCCTATGATACCAGTTCCCGTGTTTGTCTTGGTTGTTATGATGTGGTATTCCTCTCTAAATTTAGCCAATGGAAAAGAAAGTTGTCAATCCAGTGCTCTGAAGGTGGCCTTTTCATGTGTTAAAAGCCGCACAGATTGAATGGAGACCTTAGGGAAGCTTCTCGAGTGTCTGTCTTCTGGACCCCGTCCAGCCTCTTGCCCTGGCCCAAGATGCTGTCTTCATCAGCTCGTGTTTCCAGTCTCGAGGTGCTTCCTCAAATTGGGAACACAAAATTAAAACTTAGTCTGTGCAGTTCATTTTAGGTAAGCTTTGTAAAGGAGTCCCTTTCTCATTGGAAGAATAATCTGGAATCATACTGAAATTTGCAGACATGGTCTCTTGACATTTGCTCTTATTCTTGTGTGCTAGAAATTGAAGACACACTGTCATGGCTGTGGCCTTTCATCACATCTTTGCTTTCCTCGTATGTTCAGAATAGTTCCAGCGTGTTTGCTTCAGTACTGGGAATGATGTTCAGTACAATAAATGGCAGATCAGTAGGGACTGTACTCCTGGGAAATTTGCGGTGTCTAGCCCATTATATCCAGCAACATGGGAATGTGTTCACCGCATACTCCTGAACAGCCCTCCTGCTTTCCCTTCTTTTGCCAATTACATGTGTTTCTCTGTGGTTTTTTGTTTTTTTATTTTGCATTTCCACCACAAGACAGTTATTAAAATAAGCAAAGCTTATGACAGTGTGTAACGTTTGTTACAATGAATCTGTATCATTGACGTGCTATTTTCTTACCCTGGTGGAGGAGGAAATAAAACAGATATTCTCCCACAGTAGTTGTTTACTGCTTTCACAGTACTCTAATGATTGGTTGAATTGGCTTTTATGGCAGTGGAATTTTATTTTGGTAGATGTTCATACCTGTCTCGTGGGACCTCTACGTAGAGCGTCCATTTAGGCAAGAATTTGTAGACTCTCCTTTTCTGAAACACTGCGCCTTGATCAGAGAGATGATTCAGGTGCTTACTCGTGAAATAAGTGTATGGAGCGCTTGCTGCATGCAGGCACAGTGCTAGGAACGAGGGGTCGGGGCGAGATGAACCCGGGGCCTTGCCTTCGGAACATGCAGTCTGGTATGACCCACCGTGCAGACAGCCGCTCTTGTTCTTCTTTTCTTCCTTTCCCTTAAAACAAGCATGATGGTGCTAGTGGACCTGAGTCTGAGGGGTCTGAATGGCCAGGAAATGCTTTCCCAAGGATGTGTGTGACGTCAGCAAGAGTTAGGCTGTATTAAGAGTTAATGGGGGGGAGCGCAGAGGTGCGGGAGAGCGGCCCAGACCCCAGGAACAGCGTATGGAAAGGTCTCACACGGGCGTGGGACTCCTGACGGGAGAGGAAGTGGCAGACCGTTGTGGTGGGAGTGTAATAGAGGTGAAGGGAGAAAAAAGGAGCCCAGGGATTCTCCATGAAATGAGGGAGATATGCGGGGTATTCAGGGCGCTTAAGGATTTCGGACTTTGTCTTAAGATGGTTTGGAAGCCTTTGGGTAGTTCTCAGCAAAGGAGTGATGTGACCCTGAACAGGAAAGTGTCAGAGTGCTAATGGAATTGTTGATTGTTACTAGCCTTTCTTGAAGTCTGGCAAGACGCAGAGAATGAAATGGTGATTTTAGAAATTCTTAGCCATGTGAGTGAAGTTATGCTTGAGCATGTTTTGTTTTTGAAGGGATTCTTTAACTTATATAAACTTGGAAATGTTTTCTGCTGCTTCTGTCATTAATATCCTGTATTTCTTGTGTGACTTCTTGTGAAAAGTGGTCGTTTAAAATATGGCCAAACTCTTCATGATACTTAATTTACTTGGAAAATATAAAACTTTGATCTTCTCAATTACTTAAAATACATGGAACTTTAAACTTTTACATAGTAACAGGTTTCGTACATTTGAGTTTTGGAGCTCTTAACGGTTTTTATTTGTGAGTTTAATTTTTTTTTTTTCATTGTAGCTATAAAATTGTGTTTCGAGGAACAGGGTGTGTGTGTGAGTGTGAGTGCAATTCAGATACTGTCATCATCATCCGCGTGTCTGTATTCATGTGCACATGTGTATGTATGTACAGTCTGATCTTCCAGTCTGTGGCATTTTAGATAAGCCAAGTTAGATCAGTAAAAGGATATTCAGCAGTAGGAGTCGCTGGCATGCACTAAAAGAGGATGACGGCAAGTAGGTGGACATTTAGTCTCCCGGGTAAAACCAAATACCTATTCTTAAAGAAAATCCAGACATCTAAGCATGGGATCCCTACTCCTGACTGAGAAGCAGAGTTTGAGGGAACTTTAGTTGTGATGTCCACAGTAGACTGAGCAGGACTTGGGGGACTATTAGATGAACTTGTAAAGCATCCCAGTCCTAGCATAAAGACCACCCGACTTCCTCAGCCACTCTGTGGCTGCACATCTAGGCATCTCATGGGAAGTTTGCCTATGGAATAATCCAGGCATTTATGTAGTAGTGCCTGTTGTCCATCTTCTAAGTCGGAGGCCTGCAGGGGTAATACCTGTACTGGTGCAGAAGAAGTTCATTCCAATTACTTATTCAGATGAACATAGTCTGTGTTCATAAATACACACCAGTAACCAAGTCTCATTTGCTTTTTGGGGAAACTGATAGCATGAACAAAATAAACAGATCAGCTGACTTTGTAGGAAACAAGAACCTAAGGGAATAGAGAAGTCCATGTGCTTAGATTTAAGAGAATAATACACCTTTAAACAAGAACAGATTGCTGGAAAAAGCAGCAGTCAAATCATTATTTGTAGTCATTTTTTATTTGTTGGAAGTATGGAACGGGAATGGACAGGACTTAGAACCAAGCTGCTTACCCATATTTGTCAAAGGAAATCCCCCTCAAAAAGAGACAATATGAGAGAAGTTAGGGGACATGGAGGGCAGATCCCAAACCTCTAATCTTTAACAGTTCTAGAAGCAGGAACAGACAGTTGAGAGGAAGGAAGAATAAATAATAGAAGAAAATTTCTTTGAGCTCAAGAAAGAAAACTCCCTGGTATGAACTAAGGTAGATGAGAAAAGACCTAAACCTAGACATCCTGGTTGAATTTCCAGGGCTAAAACCCTACAACACCCTGAAGAAACAGGTTATCTGCAGTGTAATAGACTTCAGGCATTTCATAAGGAATGCTAGATGCTTAGCTGGGAAATGAATATTGTCTTTTTAGTTTTGAGGAAAGGTATTTTCAAACCATATGTCATGCCCAGGCAAATCATAGGTTGTGGAGACAAATGGAAGGGGGTTTTGGTTCTGCAAAGATTTAGAAAATTTACTGTCTGCACCCTATTTTAATGGTGGAGGCAGTACAAGGAAAGAAGATCCAAGAATCTGGAAAAGAGTGCTTGTGGAGGTGACCCAGGAGGGGCCAGGAATGAGGAAATGAGAAAATAGGTGGACTCTCAATGCTTGGGGCGTTCTTCGCCCAGTGGTTGGGATCTGATGCCAGACAATTCCTTTCTTTTCCCTGGGTCCTCTGACGGTACTCAGCTCCCCGGTGGGCAGTGCTTCTGTGAGGCCACGGACATGCCACCTGTATGTGGCTTAGTATCTGATGTTCACCTTAAAGTTGTCCCGATCACAGCTATGCAACAGAATGGAGAACCAGTAGACCTTGACAGTGTCGAAACAGAACCTTGAGGTCTGGAGATGGGAGCGGAAGAGAGGAGAGACTTAGCACGGGCTCAATATCAGACAGCGAGGCAGAGGGCAACAAGGTGATGTTGGTGTATCTGCTTAAAGTTACATAGTAGTTAGAGAATTGTCCCCAAGCTCCCAAACAAAACTCAGAGAAAGTGGATCTGGGTGGGGAAGGGAAAGAGATTTTTGTTTTAGACCTTTGTATATATTTTAATGTTCTTCCATGTGCAGGCATTAAATTAATTAATTTTGGGGGGGCGGGGAAAGGGAGAGAGAATCTTAAGCAGGCTCCATGCCCAGTGCAGAGCCTGACACGGCTTGATCTCCCGACCCTGGGATCATGACCTAAGCCAAAATTAAGAGTTGGACCCTTAACTGACTGAGCCACCCAGGCATCCCCATGTGCTGGCATTTTAATAAAATCATGCAGTGGTTACTTTTAGGGCCAAGAAAATAGTTTTGTCCACCTCAAAGTTCTTAATAATATATGCTTACTTTCTACCACCTCTCAGTACTAGTGGGTCAGAGGCCTTTTCTGCCACAGGGCTATAAGCACATGTATTGTGTCCCTTATTGGAAGAAAAGTATTTTAGCCCAGGAGATACTGAAGAGGAGGGAATATCCAAATTCTGTTTCCATTACTCTTCCTATTCAGGAGTGCACAGAGCTTTCTAGTAGCCTGCTGGGCTTGCATTTTCTAACACACTGGACATGGTCAAGGGCAGGAAGGTTCTTATTGGTGATCTAGTCTATCCTTTCAGGAGAGGAACCACACTGTTTTCAGACATGAGATAATCGAGCCTGTTTCTTCTAGAACTGGACTGTAGCCTCTTCCTTGACTTACCTTGTTATTGCCATGTGGAGCTTGGAAGTCACTCTGGCTGGCTGTCATGGCCTGCGCGGTGGCTCTCGTCCAAATTAGATGCAGCTGTCTACAATCTGCATGACAACATCGCATCATTGGCAGATGATTAGGTCATTCTTTTCCCTTGTTCTTTTCGGGTTAAATTAGGACTTTCGCAGAGGCCGACTTCTCACGTTTTGTGGCCATTTTCACTGTCCTTACGTTTGATTAAAGCCACAGTCGTCAGGTCTAAAGGAAAAATGGCTTCTCTAAAAGGGCATTTTTAGACATGCCTTTGAAGTGTAATTACTGCTGAAGTCAGATGTGTTTTTTTAATCTCCCCTGTTAATTAAATAGAGATGGGAAGTCTGATCATTTGTGCAGTTGCAGACAGAGCTCACTCCGGTCTTGGGCAACCCTGAATTTGGTCCATCTATGTTTGGAGTTGGCAGCTTTTCTTCTGTTTTGACCAGCAATGAAATGGAAGCAAGTTGGCTGACAGTCCAGAGAATATCCCCTTTCCAACCCTCATTTTTCAGTTTTTAGACCATTGCCCTGGTTAGAGAAGACCCATGGAGAGAGAAGAGCAGAGAGAAGAGCATTCAGCATGTGGTCTTGGGACGGGTTAAGCTCTGAGAAGTAGAAAAAGTCTAATGCTTAAATGGTAACTGGACACTTGAACCAGCAAGTCTTACTTTACCTAGGAAACGTTTGACCTATTAAATTCAAGATCAAGAATAATTCTAAAAGTCAGATCCCTATGGCATAAATGTGGTTAAATAATACTCCTTCATGGTGAAACTTTGTAACTCTCATTCAAGTATTAAACATTTATCTGCCAGTCATTGCAGGTATATAATCCCTTAGTTACTTTTAAACCTCATATATTTTAAAACTTAATCCTAATGTTGAAAGTGACTTTCTTGATTAGCTCTAGGTACTATTTATATGGGTAAATGACCTCTTTTATTAGATGTTTCTTAAAGATGGTATGTAAGTCATGTTTTGTAAGTTTTACATTTTGAATACAACCGAAGTTTATATATTGAGTATTACAGTGTTCTGGGGCTATGTGTTTATATAAATATATATATATATAAGATTTATTTATTTGAGAGAGCGAGAATGAGAGAGAGAGTACATGGGGGGGGGAGAGTCAGTGGGAGAAGCAGGCTCCTCGCTGAGGAGGGAGCCCGATGCGGGACTCGATCCCGGTACTCCGGGATCATGACCTGAGCCGAAGGCAGTCACTTAACCAACTGAGTCACCCAGGCGCCCATATAAATATATATTTAAACACATAAATATGCATATTAGCATATAACACAAACACATTTATGAACATAAATATGTGTTAACGTGTAACAAACACATTATGTATATTGACATTTAACAAGTATACTTACGGTTACAATTAACTTATCCTGAATAAATAGTCACTAAGAATACAATTAGGGACATTTACTAGTTCTGTAGCCCCTCTCCTTATGTGAATACACTGGCAAATGCATAATAGTTGAATCTTCTTTACTTTGTGTATGTCTGGGAGAGAGTGCCAAGAACACCTGTTTCAAAGAAGTAGTAGGCCTTCCCAGCTCCATGTGCATATTCATTGGGTCATGGAAAGCGGTGGAGAAATTAATGCTATCAAGTTTACCCAATAAAAATAGGGAATCAGATAAGCTGCAGGCCATATGTTCCTACCCCTGGGGGCTTGCTCAAGCTGGGGCCAAGTCAGCAGTGCTTACTTAATGTGAACTTGAAGCCCTGATCTGGGCAGTCCGAGTTTATGAGAGTGAACCAGTAAAATACTGTCTTTGCCTAGGTTCCTTAATTCCTTTAAGTTTAGCGCGAACATTTGAGTACATCAGTGTGCAAGCCTTTCTGTAGGTTCTAACCTCTAGGTATGGACAAATATAATATCACCTGGGAAGTTTATAGCTGAGAGGATGGTTCATGAAAACAGAATCTTCTTGCCTGGTGGTGTGTGGGTTTAGGTCAAAGTGCTGTGGTCTGGATAAAACTTCCTTCCCACATAAGCGAATAGCAGGTATTAAAAGAGATGGTGTCTTCTGTCCCTTCCCTGATCTCAGACCACTTGGTCACTGGTGTGAGTGAAAGGCCATGTATGGAATTCCTCCAGTTGTTTGGCTTAGTACTGAGTCCTGCCCACCTATTATGTAAAGAAGGTATAAAAGCAGAGGATTGAAAGTTTATCTCCCCTTTCCTCCTCTGGCCTTACTTTCCAGGACTCTGTGGTAAAGAACACCATTATTTAAGTGTCAGAGACATGACCTTAGGAGCCTGTGGTTTTGAAGAAACCATATTTCTTAAAATGTGGCATTTGGGACATATGCTTCCTCTGAGATAGTCTTTGGATACGTAAGTGAGCACTGTTGACCTACCCTGATCAAATTGTGGAATGTTCAGGGTCTAGTACTTTGCCTCTGACTGAGTTGAGGAAAGATCGAGTCTATGACATTGTCTAGATAAGAAGGTGTAGTGTAGAAAGCATGCGCATCATTTTGAGAAGACAGGTTAAAATGCCTGCGAATTGGAGGAGTGAAAGGGCAGAACATTTCTGTACTCTCCTTTCTCCTAGTTAGCTTCTAGAACATTCCCCTCTGGGTTTAGAGTATGGTTTTCCTCCAACTAGCTATAACTTTTCAGTAGGCTTTTTAAAAAAAAAAAATGCTTTATAGTTTGTGAATGCATGCCACAAACTGCAAACTTTTGTCTTGTGCTTGCCACAGCCTTGCTTATTATCTTCCCACAAACATGCGTTTTCACATGGAAACCCTGCAAACACTAAGATGTTACATGACTTGCTCCACATGAGAACTAGCATGTGGCAGGATGGAGACTGGAATTCTGGTATCTGGATTCTTAGTCCAATCTCCTTAAAATCTTCTGTTGATCTTTAATATGTTATGAAAAATTGCAGTAAAGAAGTACCCTGTTGGCCTTCATTGCTATATTGCAACACCTGACTTACCTTACAGTACAGTTCCAATCCTGTGTGTTCTCCAGAGTGAATATTATAAAACTGGTACGTGTGTTAGCCCAGGGGTTGGCAAACTGGCCGTATCTGGCCTTCAGCCTGTTCTTGCATGGCCTGTGAGATAAGAATGCTGCTCACGTTTTCAAATAGTTGGAAAACATGAAAATTCATGACCCATAATTTTTACGAAATTCAACTCTCAGTGTATATAAATAAAGTTGTATTGGAGCATGGTCACATTCATTCATTCATGTGTTGCCTGGGGCTGCTGTATGGCTATGATGGCAGAGTCCGTAGTTACAGCTGAGACTGTATGGCCAGCAAAGCCTAAAATACTTACTGTCTGGCCCTTTACAGAAAACGCTGGTCAACCCTTGTGTTAGTTAGCCTGTTGCTGTGATCTCTGATTTCACTGGCGGTGAATACAGCCATCTAGCCCTTCATTTAACTCCCTTTACCAAGATCCTACCAAAGATCTCTAAAATTTCCCAGCAGCAGATGACCTAGCAGTCGGTATCTAAACATAAACATCTTCAAATAAATTTTGAGCCTCACCTATTGTTACATACTCACCTGGGCAATCACTTGGGCTTCTCCCAGTGGGGGCCAGGCCATTACTACTACATTGGTTCTGTGTTCAAGCCTCTGCCTTGGGAGCACACTTACTGCCTTCTAGTTTACAGATAAAGGAGGTCATCGTTGCATTCTCTGTATTCTCACTAGCTTTGCCTCCCAGTTTCAGAGGAAGAAATAACCCTTCCTGTTCCCACGGCTGTCCCCTCTACCTTCTCTCTTTGCCCCCTGCCTCCTGATCTCCAGGACCTCACGTCAGTGCATTCCCCTTTTCTGTAGACTCTTGTTTTCTCCACTGGTTCTCTTCTGTTTTCATTCTATTAATAATGCTCGTCTTTTCCCTTATCCTAAAACTATCCTCCCTTGAGTTTCATGCTCTGCAAAATACAACCCTATTTCTTCTTACTTTTATAGGCAGATCTCTCTAGAAAGAGTTATTTCTTCTTCCTCATCTGATATCTGCTTGACCTCTTAACACAGATTTCTGCTTTAGCTCCTCTGTTGAACCTGCTCCCATCAGTGGCCCCGTTGCCCAGCCAGTTGCTTTTTCTGACTCATTATCCTGTAGGACCTCTCTGCAGGAATTCCCATATTAACTGCTGCTTCCAGGTTGCAGGCCTTCGTTACCTTTAGTGGTTTGGGGCTCTACTGATCCTTGAGCTTCTGAATTCTCTCGGTGACCTCTCTTAGTCTCTGTTACTGAGTCTCCCTTTATCCACTCGTAAATGTTCCTGAAGTTCCTTATGTACATTCTCCTTGGGTGATTTCATTCATGCCTGTGGCTTCATCTAACACCTACTTGTTTACGTGCCCCTAATTCTTCCTCTCTAGCTTCTTTCCCGAACTCTCAGCTCCTTAGTGGGCACCAGCACGTAGGCATGTCCTATAACTCTCTCAAATGCAGCTCATTTTCTCCTCTCACTAAGCATGCTTATCTCATGTTGCCTGTCTTAGTGGATGGCATCAGTGTCTTGGAAAGCATGGCCGCCTCCTTTCCTCCATTCCCTGTATTCATTGGGCCACCAGGTGACTCCTCTTTAGCTCAGATGTGGCTTAGTTAACATGTTCTCATCAAGTGTTCTGCTGATCCTTTAGTTTGATACCTTGTGATGTCTCACCGGCTCCCCTGTGAATCCTAACTGCTCTGGTCATCACTCTGCCCACATTGTCCATCATCTATATGACGATTTATGTCATCTTCACAAAACACGCATCTGGCCATGCCTTTCTCATTCTCAGTCAGAACACCGATTGAATATTAAAGCGCATCCTCCTAACAGTGCAGAACCTGCTGCTCCCGACCCACCAGCCCTGGCTTTTCTCCCACGTGCCTACGCCTCAGTCCCAAGGCCATTCGCCATTCCTTGAATGTGCACTGCTTTGTCTTCCATGGCTTCTGCCGAGTTATTTCTGCCTGGAATGGCATTGTACCCGCAGGGTAAACTCCTCAACCTTCAGGAGCCATGTTAAACATAATGTCTTCTGGTAAAGTCTTTGGTCTCTCTTGGAAAGTGAATCACCGTCTTCACTTTGTGAGTGTACTTCATGGTGCCTTATTCCACTTACTCTATCACATCAGATGCATATCTGACTTGCCTGCCTTCCACGCTAGCTGGTCTTTAGGAACTGGAGTGGGAAGGAGAGGAGAGCGATAATCATATTGTATTCATCTCCGTATCTGTAGCATCTGGTACTTTATAGCCCCGTGGTGGGTGCCTGCTCAAATGAATAGAGAAATGAATTTTAAAAAGCAGGTGGGAACATCCGGGCCAGATTTCTCAGAACGACTGTGAAGCAGGAAAATAACTATGCGCTGTGTGTGTCTTTGAAAGGTATTTGCATCACTACTGGAGACTGACCTTTCATATTTTTGGGTTTTGGTTTTTTTAATATTTGTGGGTAAATTTTGAATGAAGGAATGACTCTGGATGTGGTCTGTAAATGTTGGGTGTCTGCATCATTCTGGAGCACTTCACTTTTTTTTTTTTTTGCGCAGGGGCCCATAGGATCTTGCCTGTGAAGATTTAAATATTTGTTGGCCAGTTTCTCAAGGAAGATCCTGGGTTAGGGAATGAGGAAGGAGAATATAAATTTGGGTAGCTGAGAGGAGCCATGAGCAAGGAGATACAAAATTATGAGTTATTTAGAAAGCAGTTTTGTGAATTTTAATACAACAGATCTAAAATTTGTTTTTAATGAGTTTTCATCAGACTTATTAAAAACTGAAGAAGTAGAACATGTATAGGGCTGCTTTGGACTGATTTCTTTTTTTTTTTTTTTTTTTTTTTTTTAAAGGATCCCATTTCTTTTTTTTTTTTTTTTTTTTTTAAGATTTTATTTATTTATTTGAGAGAGAGAGAATGAGAGATAGAGAGCACGAGAGGGAAGAGGGTCAGAGGGAGAAGCAGACTCCCTGCCGAGCAGGGAGCCCGATGCGGGACTCGATCCCGGGACTCCGGGATCATGACCTGAGCTGAAGGCAGTCGCTTAACCAACTGAGCCACCCAGGCGCCCGTGGACTGATTTCTTCACACTTCCAGGATCATTCTGGCCTCCTGAAGGGATGACCCTGGGTCATTTGCTTTGCATGAGAGAAAGATAAGAGGATGTGGCAAAGTAGACTGAGCCATGGTCTCTACAAGTTGCAGTTTTGCCTTTTACAGCCTTACTCTTAGATGAGAAAGGGGGTAAGAGGATAGAAGTAGGGAAGATCAGGGCTTGTTTTCTAGAGAAACTTGCTCCTGTATCTTAGTCTGTTCTGGCCGCTATAACAAAATACCACAGAGGCGGCGGCTTATAAACGGCAGAAGTTTTATGGCTGGCAGTTCTGGAGGCTGGACGTCCACAATCAGGTGCCAGCGAGGTCGGGCTCAGAGGTCCCCATGCCAGGTTGCGGACTTCTTGTTGTGCCCTCATGTTTGGAAAGGGCTCAGGAGCTCTTTGGAACCTCTTCTATAATTATGGCACTAATCCAATTCACAAGGGTTCTATCCTTTTGATGTAAGCTTCTCCCAGAGGCCCCACCTATAATACCTTCCTCTTTGGGGGTTAGCATTTCACCATGAATTTTGGGGGACACAAACATTCAGACCACAGGACCCTGATTAGAAATGCGGCTGTACCATTAGAAGCCAGTAGAAAGAGTAAGAGTGCTGCCCTCCAGGACTGACTTCTTCACCTTGAACTCAGATGCTACACCATTGGAAGCAGGACATACAGAAATTCCACGAAACGCTCTTAGCTGTTTTGTGAACAGTGTCTTTGATTGTAAGAAATGGTAGCATTTCAAGAATTTGAGGAAGCTTTGTTGCCTTCTTGCATGGTTTACTGCCAACTGGTATTCTTGGCACAGCCCTTCACTTTAACTGTGCAATGCAGCGTTGCTGGAATGAGCTCATCCTAAGACAGTGACCCCTGTTTAATCTTGATGTGACAGTGACCCAATCATAGCTCCTAGCCATAAGTGATATAAAATCATTTAGCTGGAAACCAGAAGATTCACACACACGAAGTTCAACAACTTAATAGTTATTAGGAAGTATTAAGAAATTGTGCTCCTACAGGTATATTTCTTCATGGAGCCTCTATCTAGCTGGGCTGAAAGGTCTAAACTAACTTTTGTCTTCAAAGATACTGTATATATTGAATTATAGTTAATAAGTTTAAGAAGTTGGGCAGAATCATTTAGGTGTTAAGGTAGGAATGGTAGAATGGTTTGAAGTAAGGAGATATTAGTGAACTCGGCCAAGATTTTGAACACACTGAGCTTTGACTGTTTACTGTATGCCAGACAGTGTATTAGGTACTGAAGGCTATCTCTGTAGGGAGAAGGAAGTGTGAAAAGGATTGTTTCTAGAATGTATTCTAGCACTGCCTTATTGAACTCTTGGTACCGATCTTTGAGGATTATCACTGAGCTTCTCATTAGATCAGTTTCTCTTTTTCCTTTTATGCAAATTAAGTCATACTCTTTCTTAAATTTGATTTTCATTATATGCAGAGACCTATATATTCAACGAAAATTTGAATATTTACTGTGTTTGCTGTGAATCTAGGCAAGGCATGGAAGGAATGTCATTGTTACTTTTTGATTAATAATTTTCAGTGTGGAGAATTAAAGAAATTTAGATTCTTTCTTAAACCTTTCCTGTCCTTTGTGATTTTTCTGGATATTATCATCACTGGAACAGTTGTCAAATTAAACTTTTTCTTGGGGGGGGGCATTTATATTTAATGATGTACACAAATAGCTTCACAGATTTGTAATTTACTTTTTAAGTCTGGCAATTTTGAAGATGTACCAAAAATAATTGCCCGTTAGACATTCTTTTGGCAGAAAGATGAAGGACCAGTCCACACCTTAGTACTTTATCAAATTTATTTCAATAGAAGATGCTTGTTAGGGGCGCCTGGGTGGCTCAGTCGTTAAGCGTCTGCCTTCGGCTCAGGTCGTGATCCCAGGGTCCTGGGATGGAGCCCCGCATCGGGCTCCCTGTCCGCGGGAAGCCTGCTTCTCCCTCTCCCACTCCCCCTGCTTGTGTTCCCTCTCCCGCTGTGTCTCTCTCTGTCAAATAAATAAAATCTTTAAAAAAAAAAAAAAGATGCTTGTTAGAGGAGGGAGGCAACGTAGAAGGTTTTGCTGTCCGAGTGTGTTAGCAAGGAAACCAGAAATGCCGGAGGTGGGCAGGGGGGCCCAGCGGTGGGGAGGAGTCCTGGCGAGATGATCCCGAGTGCCTTCCAGATCCCGTGTGCCATGAAGAGCCACTGCGGTACTTCAGTGGAGGAGAGTAATACAGTTTAAATAGTATCGGACAGACACAGCGATGGTCGTGATGTTCAGAGCAGGCTGGCCGGGGCAGTGGTGGTGGCTACAGGTTGGTTGAGGAGTAGATGGCGTTCATCTGGTGTGAGGTGGCGAGCATCTCGATTCAGGAAGTTGCAGTAGGATGAGAGAGCATGCAGAAAAGAGTGTTCTGGGAGGCAGTCCAACTTAAGGTATTTGGGAATGAAAACCTTTAGTGTGTCCTCGTGTTTGGGCCCAGCTTTGCTATTTGAGGGCTTGAAATAGAACAAAAAGTTACGGAGTCCATGCCGCCTCCAAGTTTGAGAAGCACCTGACTTACAGGTAGAACTTTGCAGCGGAGGGTAGGGAAATGTAACTGTCGTTCAGAACTTTATAATCCATTTTCTCTTTTTTTTTAAAGATTTATTTGAGAGAGAGAGAGAGAGCGCACGGGAGGGGGGGAGGGTCCGAGGGAGAAGCAGACTCCCCGCTGAGCAGGCAGCCCGATGTGGGACTCGATCCCGGGACTCCAGGATCATGACCTGAGCCAAAGGCAGTCGCTTAACCAACTGAGCCACCCATTATCCATTTTCTCCATTAGCAACATTGTCTTACTCTGTTTTTAGGGTCATTACAATCATCACTGAGCCTCTCAAATAACATCTTCATATGAAAAGTCCATTAAATTAATTGACTGAAAAAGATAAAATTGCCCTTTAGAAGGTTCTTTTGTTTTATGCTCTGTAAGAATGCTTCCTGGGGGGCACCTGGCTGGCTCGCTCAGTAGAGCATGCGACTCTTGATCTTGGGGTCATGAGTTCAAGCGCCACAACACCCATAAAAATGCTTCCTGTTACAATTCGTAGAATCCTTCGGCCACATAGTGAAGAAGTAGGATGTCATGGCTTCCGCTCTTTTCCTTCCCTTCTCCTCCGCCACAGCCTTGGGCGCTGGTCTAACGTTGTTGTTTTGTTAGCTTGCCCCCATGATAATTCTCCTCCCTCTTCTTAAAAACCTCCATGCTAAAGGACAATGTAGAGCATTCTTTCTTGCAATAGATGCTAATTGTGTTCTTAGTCTGGATCTTGCTGTCATAGCCACAATCACTGTGCCATTGTGCTGGGAGGCTGGGTCACAGTAGTTACTGTGCCGAGCGATGAATGCTGTTTACTTGGGATGCGTTGTCGCCTGCATCTGTGGGTGAGAACACGCAGTTACTGTAATTTGCCTGGCAAGTGATCAAACATCATCTGTTAAGCAAGTCAGCCATCACAAAGAGCTATTGATCTTTTTTTTTTTAATATAGAATTTTAATGAGAAACTTTGAGTCCTAGAGTTTGAAGGTGTGAGAGCGGCTACCTCTCACATTAACCCCAATCTTTCAGTATATTTGGGGATCAGGTTTACATATCTAGAAGTTCTGGGACTAGTAATGCCAGCCCCGCGGGTCTCCGCTCTGGCTCAGCTTGAGAAGAGCTGCTCAACCACACGTAGTTACATACTGGGTAAGTGAGGTGACTGGTGTGAGTTAGGAACCAGGCTTCGCTGCAGCAGTGGCCCCTTGCAGACACTTGCGAGTTCCAAAAGAGGGGTCATTGTGAATGCAGTTTCTTTGCCTAGCTTTTTCACCTACAGAAGGAAAAGGTATTTTTTTTTTTTGGAACGGCATGGTACTTCTCTCAAGAACTCTTGCTTGAAATAAGAGGAAACGTTTTGCTCTTTTAAATAACCTTGGTGATATTTGCAAGGGTGTTAAGAATCCCAGATTTGGAGCCAGTTAGTTCCTTGACCCCCCCAACATCCCGTGGTGTCTCTCTCTCTTCACCCCACCGCCCACTTTTAAACACTTTTCAGTTGTCCCACCGACTGCGCGTTAGCAGTGCTCATTAAAAGTGGTCTGGGCCATGCATGTCACAGTGGCCCTTTGTATACTTGCTCCTCCAGGTTTTGTCACATTTCCAGCAAATACAGACCCAGTTATTGCTTTAAGTGAGGTTTAACCTCATCTATATTTCTTAGGTGTTCCCTCCTGTCCTGCTTATTAGTACATGTCGAAATGATTGCTTTTCAGAAAAATGGATTTTCCTAGCACAGTAATTTGCATCCCTTGAAGGGAGAGTACGTGGTATTTGGTGTGACTTAAGTTTTTACAGTTTGAGGTCCTTTTTCATGATCTCGAGAACTTAGAAATAGCAGGGTTTGGCAGTTTGGGAGGAGGGAAATACATTAATTAGGCCAGGTGAAATAATGTAAGAATTTGATCATTTGCCCATTGTAGGTAATGTTCCTTTTTGTTCCTTATTTTAAAGGATTAAAGTAATAGTATGTGTCATCCTACCTTTAAATGTTACACAAGTAACACATGTTCCATACAGAAAATTTGGAAGATATTTTTTATAAAAAAAAATACCCAGCAAATCACCAGTTAATCTCTACGCCTGCCATTACAAATAGCTGTCATTAAATTTTGTAAGCTTCTCCTGTGGTTTTGGTATTGTTTTTCCATAAGGGCTTGTTTTGGACTCAGGGCGGCCATTCAGAAAGGCAGTCGTCCCGTTAAGTTTGTCCTGTAAGCCAAGAGCAGGTTTCCATGAGAATTTTTTGACCAACATTTTCTGATACTAAATGGGTTGAAAATTAATCTTAGGAAGAAAAAATATAGGACTGTGTATAGTTAATACTAACATTCCCCACAATTTCTAATTTTGAGGTTTTTTTGGACACTCACCTTTTATATTACTACAAAACACTTAAGTCCTTGTGCAGAAATACAGAGTAGGAAACAAACATTTCCAGTGTAGAAACTCAAAACGAGGTTTCCTTATTACCCAGGCATATTGACTTTAATCAAGCTGATTACTAATTCTTGAGGTATCAACAGGAATTCACAAATGACCTGTTTTTACATATTTCCGCCTTAGATAAATGGAAGTCATTTAAGATATCTTTATGAAACGTTGCTTTGTCTTTTCATTTTTTTTTTTTTTAACCTCTGCCCTTTCTCCCTCTGACCAGTCAGCACATGCTCCCGGGTAGCTAACTGCTGTTGTTTATTTTCTGCTTCTGTGACAGTGAGCCGATGGCGGAGTCTCTTCTCTTCAAATGTCTCACTGGCTTTTCCTTACAGTCCTGTTGCAAGACTCAGCCCATATAGCAATGGCATTAATACTCCCAGCTTCTCTAAAACCTCAAATAAAGCAATACTAACACCTGAGAGAACAGGTAATCTTTCAACTTCTTGACTAGCTGCTTGCATTGTCAGTAAGAACAGCTTAAGTTCCCTCTTTCCTGGAGACGTTGAGGGTGATCCTGCAATGGAGAGTGTGTGCTGCACACTTACCCTGGGTGCAGAGAGAAGGCCAGCCTTCATTTGTGCTCGAGCACCGGCAGCATGCTCTCCCTTGTGTGTCATAGGCAGGTTTTCCCTGGTTAGCAAGGACCCATGTGTCTGGTGACCTGTCCAGACACCTAATGTGCTTTCAACATTAAATGTCGAACTCAGTTCAGGTATTTTCATTATGATTCAGGAAGATAAACCTTTTGTGTCTTTGGTTTTCTCAGTTTCATTTTTCTGATAGCTTTTTGTTTTTAAAGCCAGGGCTACACAGAAGAAATAGCCACAGTACCTTTTTGGGAGATGAAGTTCCCTTCCTTTCCTTATTTGTGTCAGTGTTGGTGTGATTCCATTCCTACAGCTTTTCTCCCTTTGGGTCCCTTCTTCCTTCTTTCTCTTACCCAAGCCATTGCTTTTTTTACTTTCGTGGGTGACTCCGGGTCTCCTGTGACTACTGTACTCTCTCCTTTATTAAGGTTTTGGATATGCTTCTGTGTATATATGCGTGCCTTTTCTGTGTGATGTTCTTGTACCTGTTCGAAAAACGGACCAGAATATAATAATCAATTACTACCAGAGACAAGCATATCTGATTATTAACTGAAAGTGAACATGGATATGTGTTCTTATATAATGCCTTTAGATATATATTTATCTAATGGGATGCAGATTTCACCAGTGGTGAGATACATACATATATATATAGATGTAGATATTTATATATATATAGTTTTTTTAATGTGGTAAAAAAAAAATAACTCCGCCTACTCTCTTAACAGTTTTTTTTTTTTTTTTTTTTTGGTGTGTAGTACAGAGTGATTTTTAAATTGTGGAAATTGAATTTGAAAAAACAAATGGTTTTGTATATGTGAATTATGGACATGTGAAAGATATGCATATTGTCTCGCTGGTAAATGGTGATGTGTTGGTCACTTTTGGGTGATTTGGAACTAGGGAAAAAATTGCTGACTTGATACAGGAATTGTTAGGCATGATGCAAATATCAGTTCTTCAGGCTAAATAATAAACATATTTCCTTTGTGTTTTAGGTTACACCTCCAGGGGCTCCCCTCTCAGTCCCCAGTCCTCTATAGACAGTGAGCTGAGCACTTCGGAATTGGAAGATGATTCTATCTCCATGGGATATAAGTTACAGGATCTCACTGACGTTCAGATCATGGCTCGTCTCCAAGAAGAAAGTATGTTCTTTTTAAAGTAGAAAACTTCTTAAACTAGAGGCTTCTGCTTGAAATGTAAGGAGGTAGGGAGACTCGGGCATTTCTCCCCAGGTAATGGGTAAACAGATGCTTGTTTTCATACTCCTCTAGCTTGTAGGTGGGCCAGTTAGTGCTTCTCAGGCTCTCGTGGGCATCGGAAGGTGTTAGAACATACATAATACATTATATATAAAGACATTGATCAGAATACATTAATATAAAGACATTGTGGTATAGCTACTGTGGAAACCGTTTGTCCGTTTCTTAAAAAACCAACCATGCGATTTCCGTAGGCCCCAGCAAGTTGCAGTCTTGGGCACTTCTTCCAGAATAGTGGAAATTTGTGTTCACGCAAATAGCTGTACGTTTGTGGTGCTTTATTCGTAATAGCCCCCGAACTGGCAGGAACTCAGATGCCCTTCAGGCGGTGCATGGTTCATGAGGCTGGGGCGCCCCGTACCCTGGAGTACCACTACTCAGCAGTAAGGAGGAGTGGACTGTTGATGCAGGCAGCATCTTGGATGACTTTCCCAGGAATGATGCTGAGCGAGAAAAGATGATTTCATACTGCCGTAATTCCATTTATATAACATTTGAGAATGAGAACGTTTTAGAAATGGGAGGACAGATGAGTGGGTGATGGGGATTAGAGACAGGATGTGGGATCTCGGGAGGGAGGTAGATTGGTGATGAAAGGGCAGCACAAGGGATTTTTGTTGTTTTGTGAGTTTTTGGAGTTGTTCAGTGTTTTGACACTGGTGGTAGATATTTGATCCTACAGGTGATAAAATGTATGGAACTTAATACTTAACATGTACCTGAGTAAAATTGGGAATATCTAAACAAGATGGGTTTATATCACAATATCCCAGTTGTCATATTATTCTGTAATTTTGCAAAATGCTACTGTTGCGGGAAACTGGGCAGAGTGCACAAGGAACCTCTGTATTAGTTCTTTGAACTGCATGTAAGTCTATAGTTATCTTTAATGTAGGCTCAGTTAAAATGCATTAATAAACTTCTCAGGATAAATAATGGTAGAAGAGAAGATAATTAGAACTGGAACAGCTTATCACTGGTTCTGCAGTAGAGTTAACCAGTCATCTAGGAGTGAACTGCTGCAAGGGTTTTACAAGGGCATCAAAATGCACAGTGAGCTGCTGAGCACTGGATGGGGTTAGGCTTGTTCTGGAATTACCTTTTCAGGTCAGCATAAAGTAGAAACAGCCAACTGTCCTTCCATTGAAGCATGACCATTTCCTGCTTTCAGAATTAGGGGTATTATGAGAAACACTGTCATGCTTACGGAGAGTTTAATAAGATAACATTCTGAGGGGCAAAGTGATGGTTTTATGTTATTATTCAGTAGTAGTAAAATAACAGCGACTTGTTCTGAAAACATGGCTAAACGATTAATGTCCTTCTTTAAAAAAAATTGTGGTATTGGCAGTGACATGAATAACTAGACACTTCCAGTCTGTTTTTAGATGGTTGTCATTTGGGATGACCCAAAACCATTGAAGTATTGAAGTGTCAGGATGCTTTGAAAAAGATAATATTAGTAACAAATAGAACAGAGAGGCGACCTTGTAAGAGAATATTTTGTACCCCAGCTTTTGAACTTTGACTTTGAAAGCTGGGGGTGAGGGACAGGAGGAGTTCCTCCCTGGAAGGAGATTTGATTGTTTTAACTGTCTAACCCATAACATACTCTTCATAATGATAATGGGTAGCTTCTCCTAAGTATCTCCAGATTTCAGAAGGGATCATTTGGGAGTATTGACAGACACTGACCGATGAACTGTGGCAGTATATTTAGTCTTCTCTGGAATCGGGGCAGTCTTTTTGTAGAACAGAACAGCCTAGTATTAGACACCTGTTTTGGTGGGTGAATGTATCTGTTTTCTTGGGATTTAATAAAGTGTGAACAGGATACGGGTCTTCATTTGAACTGTTAATCTGGAGCACATTTTCTTCCAATACTTGATTGCAACTTGATTTTTGCTAGACTGAAACGTCTCCTGAGGTAATACTGTTCCTTGTTGTCCTAGGTCTCAGGCAAGATTACGCTTCCACCTCAGCATCTGTGTCCAGACATAGCTCCAGTGTGTCACTCAATTCAGGAAAAAAAGGGACGTGTAGCGATCAAGAATATGATCGCTTCAGTCTGGAGGACGAGGAAGAATTTGATCATTTACCACCACCTCAGCCTCGTCTTCCAAGATGTTCACCTTTCCAAAGAGGCATTCCCCACTCACAGACTTTCTCCAGCATTCGGGAGTGTAGGAGGAGCCCCAGTTCCCACTATTTTCCTTCAAGTAATTACCAGCAGCAACAGTATTACTCACCTCAAGCCCAAACACCTGATCAGCAACCAAATCGGACCAATGGAGGTAGGTTATGTGTGCCCTTCGGTCTTTAATGTGCTTTGATCTTTCATGTGTGGTTGAGAAATGGTTTTAAGGTCAGTGTAAATAATTAGTAAATGTTTCCCAGATTTATGAAGTATATCTTCAAGACCTGATCAGTTTGGTCTAAGTTTAAATCTAAAATTGCCCAGCATCTGATGATATGTCCCAGATTTACAGACTTACGGCTTCAAAAAACCCCACCATGAAGTAGCCAACACAGAACGGGCAACGCATGGGGGGCGTCTTTGTGCGGTGGCTCGGTCAGGGCAGGATGGGCAGGTGGTGCTGGTGGCGTTCACAGGGGAGCCCCGTGGGGGCCGCCGCACTGAGCTGTGGCTCCTTATCTGGGCCTCACCTCAGTCTCTCCTGGCCCGTTCTTGGCATGGAGTGATGTGGGGGAAACATGCCCATCCAGATTTAGGGCACGTTTGGATGTGTCTTTCCTTGTGACATCTAGAAGAAAGGTCTGTGTAGCAGGAGGGATAAGGAGGCTGATACTTGGCTTGATAACGGGAAGCTGATCTTCCCCAGCGTCAACACGGAGGGTCAGAGAACGTGTCACCTCTTTTGTATTTTTTCCTTTCTCCCTCCTTGCCATCTGTCTTTCTTTCCCATTCCAGGACTTACAGTCCTTGACCTCCAACAAACTGTAGGGAGAACAATCATGTATTCTCCTAAGCCTGGTATGCTTTTATACTAATGACCAGCCAGACTTTTCACACACAGATCCCATATAATATGGAGGAAAAAAACAGATTTATAATTACAGCATCTAATTATCATATAGCACCATTTCTGGGCCCAGGAGTGATTAAGCAGCTCACTTAAAAGTACTGCAAGGCCAAATACAGATTGTATTTGTGATACCTGTCACCGTGTTTTTAGTTTTCACCTTTTCTTCTTCTGTACTTGTATCTTTCATGCTGAGAAATCATTTGAAAATACTGAACGTTTTAGTCATAATTTCCCTTTTAGGACCTTGAGGTTTCAGATTTGAAAGAAAAAAGTGGCAGCCAAGGAATGTCATAGTAACTCAACTTATTAAAGCTCGTCATATCAGAAAAGCGGTGTATTCCATGTGCTTAATGAAAGCCAGCCTTGTTTTAAAATTGAGGAAAAGGGCCCGTAGAACTGTTGCTCTAAAGGTTATTTGTCAGGTGTCTCAGGACACCCCAGCCTAGCTGCCCAGCAGATGCCAGCTCGGCATCTTGAGCCGTGTTCTCAGCAGGTCATTGTCTTAACCTTAGAAAAGTGGTTTTACCTTACACAAAACACCACGATGAAAAGGATTAGGTTTCCTGGGAGCTGTGCTATGATGGTTCCTATTAGGAAAGCAGAGACATAACACAGCTTCATGTCCCGACTGTGGTGGTTTTATTTTTCCTAAAAGCTCTGGTCTCCACGTACAAAGGACAACGGACTACAACGGCAGTCGTCTGGATTGGACTTGTGCCACTTAACTTAGCGGTGAGCGCACGGGTCTGGAGTCCAGTCCCGTCCTCCCACTTCTGCCTTTTACAGGTTTCTCGGGTCTGTAAACTTTGATTTCTTTGACTATACAATGTGGCCAAATAATACCTTTTACTTGGAAAACTTAGGTATAATTTCACATCAAACCATCTGGTGCGTATTCTCCCAACCTAAGGAAGAAATGAAACAATGACCATTATTTTGCCTAGAGTAAAATAGAAGTACTGAAAAAAGGGAATAAAGGTTGTCACTCTCCTTTCCCACATGCCTTTTTTTAAAAAATAGGACTCACTGGGGCACCTGGGTGGCTCATTCGGTTCTCTGCCCCTGCCCCCCCGGCCCCAGTATATAGATATAACTCAGATAGCTAAGCCTCCATTTGTTACCACAGAATATCATTTGAACAAAATTGTTTAATAAGAACGGTAACTTTGAAACTATCATATATCTTTCTAAATTACCAAAATGATAGAGATAGAAGAATTGTTAAATCATTGATTCGTTTAAAAATAATTAAAAAGAAACCAGAAATGCATATTTATGTTTATTGCTTCCATAGCTCCTACACTGCCTAGATTCAGAAGAGAGGGCTCTTAAAAGTTATGGGACTGTTTATAGGGGATATAGAATTAAAAGGAGCATATTTGGAATAATTTGCCAGATGTGAAAAATGACTAAATCTTGTAGGATCTTTAGTCAATGTCAAGGGAGTTGATTGGGCAGGGACTGTTGGTGGCATGATGTAAGCACTGTTAGCCCCAGGCCCTCCCCTGTACCCTGTATTGATTGTGGAAGGCCAGATCGGATTGGTGGGTAACCGAGTATCTCCTTTATAGCCAAAGATTCTTTAGTCTGTGTTTTCTAGAGTGGTAAGTCTTGCTGCTACTTTAATAATGGGAAAACTGATTTGAATTCTTTCCTTGGTCTATTCCTCCAGCTTCCCTGCTGAGTCTCAGTACTTGAGGATAAATTACTGGTTTCTTGGGAAGATAGAGTGTTATTTTTGATTCCTTGAATATTAAAGTATATATGGTCATTAATATGTTCCAGATTGTTTGACAGGAAGGTGTACCTCATTTCCAGATGGTCCCTGACACAGCTTGGAGATCACAGCTTAGCTCCCGGAGGAGTCATGTTCTAAATGTTTACACTTGGAAGCCTTTATTTTTAAGAGCATATTTCAGATTTAAAGCTTTGTGAAACTGACTTGATGCTCACATGAATAAAGATTGGTTTTGAAAGGCAGATGCATCTAGATGAACAGACTAGAAACCTATCCACCACAACTAAGGTGTGAACCTTGATTGATTGTGGTTTAGGGGGAAAAGCTTATGAAAGACCTTCTTTTTTTTTTTTTTTTTTAACTAAAACAGTTGACAATTTTATTTTCACATTTCACAATACAAATGAAAATTGCTTTTTTTTTTTTTTTTTTTGGTCCCACTACTCCCCGGCAAAAACTATTCTCTCTTTGATAGGAAGGGGGAGCAAGTCTTCCTTGTCCTGCTGTGAGAAAACACCCAGAGTCACAACACCATGATCTCCTGGTGAAGTAAACAAGTAATATAAAATGAACATAAAGAGGTTCCTATCTCTTCTTATCTGTCTGGGCGAGTGGGCACCATCATGGGACAGGCAGGAGGTCTCCTCATTGGGGGCCCAGGCATCATTGGCATGTGGCCTCCCATAGGTGGCCTCATTCCAGGAGCAGGTCCCACTGGCATCATCCCAGGAGGAGGAGGGCCCATCATTGGCATCATGGGAGGGCCCCCCGTATGGGGCGCTGGCATCATACCAGGGCGAGGAGGACCCGGGAGACTGGGGGCAGGTGAGATCATTGCCCCTGCAGGAGGAGGAGCAGAGAATGGAGTAGGAGGTATCTTTCCTTGTTGAAATGCAGCAGTTGTTTTGTCGATCAGGCTCTGAGCCTGCTCTTCCATCCATTTCTGATAGTAGTCTTTCACATTCTCTTTGTGTTTCCTACCACTGCAGTGTGTCTTTCTCACAGATGGAGAGTCATGGGTGAGGTACGTGTCGCAGTAGTCACAATAAAACTTAGGCATGTTGCTCTGCAGGCCGTTGGCCACTCCCTTATGAAAGACATTCTTAATGTGTGCAAAATTTTGTGTATGGATTGTTAAAAACTTGTTAATTTGTTTACATGTCATGACAGTATTGTGATTCGATAGAATTTTCAGATTTAAAATTTAAAGGGAAATAGTGGCAGCTAAGGAATGTCATAGTGACTAATTTATTAAAGCTCAAACTATCAGGAAGAAAATGTATTCCGTGGGCTTAATGGAAGTCATGGCATCATACTAAAATTGAGGGGGAGAAGGCAGTTAGGGTTCAAGTGTCAAGATGTCTGCAGCTTTTATGTGGCTTAACAACAGCAAACAAGTGTGTGTATATATGTATATGGAGGTGAATTAATTATGGCAGAATGAAAACAACTAGTACATCTAGGTGGAAAACGTACAGATGTTTATGATACTACTTTTCAACTAGATACATGAAAACTTTTATGGTAAATAGTTTGGAAACTTAGATGTACAAAAACACAATTCATATTCTAAATAATAGCATATCTTTCCCTGTGCCTCCCTTCAGCCTAAATATATATAGTCGAAGTAATTTAGTCTTGCACTGATAGAGGCTCACTTTTCATGCCAGTTATTTATTTATTTGATGGGGGGGCGGGAAGAGAAATAGAGAATGCACACGCAGAGGGAGAAGCAGGCTCTCCGCTGAGCAGGGAGCCCAATGCGGGGCTCGATCCCAGGACCCCGGGATCGTGACCTGAGCCGAAGGCAGAGGCTTAACCGACTGAGCTACCCAGGCGCCCTTGAAGTTAGGAATTTTAACAAAAATTTGGGAATATGAGACCTGTGGTTGTTAAAAACAGGCCTCAAGGAGATAATGAGGAAAGTGGGCAAGAAATCTAACAGTCACTGGCAGTAACTGAGCATGATTCCTCCAGAAGTGTGCACAGGGAGTGAGGACATGGTGTGGGGTGGTCGGATCTCACTGTGGAGCTCTGTGGAAGTCAGCTGGGTCGGATCTCACCCCGGAGCTCTGTGGAAGTCAGCTGGGTTGGATCTCACCCCGGAGCTCTGTGGAAGTCAGCTGGGTCGGATCTCACCCCGGAGCTCTGTGGAAGTCAGCTGGGTCGGATCTCACCCCGGAGCTCTGTGGAAGTCAGCTGGGTCGGATCTCACCCCGGAGCTCTGTGGAAGTCAGCTGGGTTGGATCTCACCCCGGAGCTCTGTGGAAGTCAGCTAGGTCGGATCTCACTGTGGAGCTCTGTGGAAGTCAGCTGGGTCGGATCTCACCCCGGAGCTCTGTGGAAGTCAGCTAGGTCGGATCTCACCCTGGAGCTCTGTGGAAGTCAGCTAGGTCGGATCTCACCCCGGAGCTCTGTGGAAGTCAGCTGGGTCGGATCTCACCCTGGAGCTCTGTGGAAGTCAGCTGGGTCGGATCTCACCCCGGAGCTCTGTGGAAGTCAGCTGGGTTGGATCTCACCCCGGAGCTCTGTGGAAGTCAGCTGGGTCGGATCTCACCCTGGAGCTCTGTGGAAGTCAGCTGGGTCGGATCTCACCCTGGAGCTCTGTGGAAGTCAGCTGGACAGGGCTACAGCCCTGTACCTGTACAGCCGGGTATAAGTAATGTAGAATGAGCATTGCAAAGAGGGGGGGAAGGAAGAGATGAGTTTGGTTTTGGCCTTGGACACATTTTGGATTAGTGTTCAAGTACAGCATTTGTACTTGAAAGTGACCACAAACTCGTGTGTCCTGATAATGTATCTCTTAGTGCTTCAGGGCATATACCAGTAAAATTGAAACTATCTTGGTGAGTGAGGCGCGAGTGAAAAGCATGAGATGTCACAATGGTTTGTGGTCCTCCGAAGTTCCCAGTGTTTCAGAGTTTCACAATGCTATTTTCAATATTTAATTTGTTCCATTTGGGAGAAACAAGATTGAACATTAAATTTATTTTAGGTTTTCTTCTTAGGCTCAATAACGGAAAAAAGATTGCAAAACCATGGTCTAGACGATAAAACTCAGAGTCAGGGAGTGTACCTATAGTACACTCTGGTATCCCCCACATTTCCTAGGGTGCCTGGCACGGAGCATGTGCACGGTGAATTCTGGTGTCCCTGTTCGTTCACTCCGTAAAGTGGGGAAGCGTGGCCAAGGGCGGGGGGGGGGGGGGCGCGGAATCAGCATGTCACAGGTGCAGGAGAATGTGGAGCGTTTGGGAACTCTGCTCATCTGCTGTGGTAGGAGGGTAGCCTGAGGGGTGGGAGTAGCAGGAGATACGGTTGGGAAGAAGGGAAGAAGGACGGGAGCTGATACCTTGAAGGGTCTCATGTGGGCCATGCCTGGGGGCTTTCAGATGAAGGTGGGAGAGTAATTGGAAGGTTTTAAGCGGGTGACTGGGTGTGTACTTGTGCTCGAGGAAGAGTGGAGCAGGCTGTGTGGAAGGTGGGTCAGAAGAGCAAGACAGGGTGCATGGAGACCGAGTAAGAGGATGCCGTGAAAACGTGGGTGATAATGTGGTCCGCACCGATGAAGTGGAAGAGTCATTAACTACTGACAGGACTTGGGGCTGAGGGTGTAGAAGGGAGGTGAATCTGAGGAGATGGCCCCGATTTCTGGATTAGAGGACTTGCTGGTCGAGGTGCAACCTGCAGGTCTGAGTAAGTGTAGGAGGAGCTGTGTGTAAAGGGGAGGAAGGCGTGAATCCAGTTTTGTACTTGAGCACGGAGTTTTTGGCTTAGCATCTAAATAGATCCTTTGTTTTCTGAGCTTGAGTGAGTGACCTGTTACACGTACTTTAGTTTGGAGCCACCACCCAACCCCCCACCCCGCATTGAAGTCACAGCGCTGCACTGAGATCTGTGGCTGGCTCTCTGCTGCCCCTTTGTGGCAGAAGACGGACTCAGCAAGGAGAGTGACAACAGAAGCCATCTCTTTTTCAGGTATCCAGAAGTTTAGAGGCGTACTCCTAGTTAAAACTTTCCAGGACTTAATGGGGTCATACTGATGTGATGAGTAGGTATCTCAAAACACATCAAGGTAGAATTTTAGTCATTCTTTCCATTTTGATGTGCTAGCAAAAGATAAAGTAAGTGTTGGATTTGACTGTTCTAGGGTTTTTTGTTAATATGTAACAATTTCTAACTAAGTGGCTGTCAGATGATTCTCTAACCTCACTTTGATCCAATTTTATCCACTTACTGTATATATAGAAACAAATAGCTAATTGATTAGCTAATCCCTACTTTTTATAGAACACTTAAAAAAAAAAAAAAAACAATTTATTTGGTAGACCCTTTCTGGAGATAGCGAGTTTGTTCTCCAAACAGAAGGTTAATTCTGTGGTAGCTTGTTACCATTCATAACACACGTGATGATTTTTATCTGTTATTGAGCTTACTATCATTTAGTTTACTTTTGAAAGCTAGTAATTTAGTTGGCATAAGCCTTATGATTTTTAACTAGAATTTTTTTCTCTTCTAGACAAGCTCCGGAGAAGTATGCCTAATCTAGCTCGGATGCCAGGTACGACTGCTGTCCCTAGCAATGCTGGCTCACCAGTCACCGTGAGAAATAGTCAGAGTTTTGACTCGAGCTTGCATGGAGCCGGAAACGGGATTTCAAGAATACAGTCTTGCAGTAAGTATGACAATTTGTAATTTTTTTTAAGTAAGTTTTAGTTGTAACACAATTAGAAAAACAGCTTATTCCTTTTTTTTTTTTTTTGAGGACATAGCAGGAAACTTTTCTCATGACTTTTTTTTTTAACTTCACCAGTACAGTTTAGTATTTTCATCAGTGCATATGTTAATGAATTAATAATTAGGAAGTTATATTTAATCTTCTCTATCCAAGGATAGCAGAAGTACTACATGGTGATTAATTTGCCCACTCAGCGTATAACAAAAATTACGTGTTTTCCTCGCAGATCTGCCTCTTTCTGGCTGTATCTGCCCGATGCCTTCACTCTGAAGAACGCATACTTACTCAGTCTCGCTGTCACTTTGCTCTTGTTGTTTACCAGTCCAGAGCTTTGTTCCTCCCAAAAGGAAGTTCTGTTTTAGTGTGCTGAGGAGTATCTATCTGCCCCCTTTTCAGCTTACCACACAGTCTGTCGTTCATTCTCCGTACGTTTTACCCAGCGGTGAGCAATGCAGTGAGCATGAAATCTCGTGTTCATGTGTTTTTATTTTGTGTGGGGATGTGGTGGTTCCAGTTGTCCCCGTCCCATTCCGACTCATGCTGTTTATGGGGGTAGTTGGGGTTAAGTCTGAGAACGACCCCTGGGAGGCGGACTGAGGGTCAGAGTCCCAGTAACGATGTGGCCCAAACGTAGGGGGCCCGGAGTGTGTTCAGAGTGGGCCGGTCAGCAGTCATCAACCGGATGTCTACATCTGCACCCAGAATGGTTTGAAGCCTTTCTCCCTCGGATTCCAGTTTGGGGCTCAAGTGGCATTTTCCCCACACGTGACAGTTTTTCATTTCAAAATGGCAGCATTTACTGAGCACGAGGAACCATGCTAACTGGCTTATATCTCTTGTCCGACTCAGTCCTGCCAGCAACCCTATGAGGTCGTTTCTGTCCTTGTTCCCATTTTGCAGATGAGGCAACAGATAACGTAACAGTTTGCACAGGGCCATACAGGGAAAAGAATAGAGCTAGAAAACTGTTCTGATGACCCCGGAGTTCATCTTTAACTACAAACATATTCTGACTCCTGTGTGCCATTCTTTCCCTTTCTTTATGCAGTTTTGTTGCTCTTTACCTTTATCCTACAGCCCAAACACCACACGCCCTTTGAAAAGGCTCCATTGATGACCCTGATAGACCTCCCCATAAACCCCCGAAGCAGATCTGGGATGGATTCAGTTTTTGGTGCTTACCTTTTTTTCCCCCCCAATGTGTCGTATTTCATGGTCTTTATATTTATCTTCCATACTAGCTCATCAGATCCCTCTGGGCTTGGGCCCTAGCTTAACTGATTTTCTGCACCCTGTACCTGGCACCCTGCCTGGTATTTAGTGAGTTTGAATGCATGAGTAAATGAATGCCACAGGGCCATATCTTAGGCCTTGATCTGTTAATATCGGAATTAATGACTTGTGTAAAGACACAGAAGACAACCTATGGAGTTTGCTAATGGTGGGAAAGGGAGAAATACTATTTCACATGAGGCAGCTGGGGAAACCGGCCAGATAGGTCATGATGAAATTTGACTTAAGTACACAGTTCTCTAGTTGAGTTCAAGAGTCAATAGTTTTCATGTAGAATGAGAAAGAATGGTTTTGACAGTAGCACATGTGGTAATGATTAGGAATTTTTGGTAACTCTGACTCCATTTGGCTTCATAGCATGATTTGAGTGCCAGAACAATGTATGGAACCCAAAATAGAATGTCCACAACAGAGAGTGGCCGGTTTTGATGGACATGCTCAAAGACTGATGGGGATGTGTCAGAAGTGCCCAGTAACCAAATCTTTGACCACTGAAGTCACCCAAAAAAAAGCAATTCGAAGGGATTCTAACCAGTAGAGCAAAATAAATACAGTTCCACATTTAATAGACAAAATACATAAATGGAGAAGGGGAAATTTTTCTTTATAGGAGAATGCCAGTTCATCAATGTAAAAAAAAAAAAATCAATGTTTGAAAGTCACATAGTGTAACAAGGAAAGAAGAAAAACCCTCCAGAGCACTGCTATGTAAGAGAAGTCAGTCAGACGCTTCTCTCAGATCTAAGGATTCTCTCCGCATTTACTTTTATTCGAAAGCATTCCAAGGAATTCTTCTCTATACAATGTAAGTTTATATCCTGACGATCCCTGGTTCTGGGCCATCTCACTTCCTGGGAAACACAAAGGTAAGGTAACGTTGGAAAGGCAGCGTGATACAGAAGGAGAACCCCTGGGTTTGCAGTAAAAAAAAAAAAATCTGAGTTTGGGTCTTAATCATAAGTTCTTGGATAAGTTATGTATTCTTTCTGATTCTTGTTTTCTTATTTGTACAATTGGGATTTTGTCTGTTTTACTCTCATCTGTTTTTCCACTTGTTTTAAAATACTTGAGTGGTTAGAGTATAGACATTGTGTATAGGAGAATTCGTAGGATGCTTTTCTTGAGTAACTTGTGTAATTTCATTTCAAATGATACTGATTGGGACGTCAGTGAATCTGTAGATAAATTTTAGGAGAATGGAATCTTCATGATATTCTTCTAATTCATTAACATGGCACCTCTCTTCATTTAGATCTTCTTCCATGTCTCCCAGCAAAGTGTTTGTAGCTTCTTGTATGGAAGTTTTCTGCACCACAGTTAAATTTATTCCTAAGTATCTGATTTTTCAAATGTTTTTATAGGTAGTGTTCTTTTAAATTTTAGTTTCTGCTTTGCTGATATTTAGAAATAGTTGATTTTTATATTTTGATATTGCATCCAGTGACTTTGCTGACTTCATGTATGCTGATGGTTATAGAATTTGGAATATACCTTACATAATGAGTGCATATGAACACTGAAATATATTCAGGAATGTTCACAAAACCCCAAACTGGAAATAACCCAGCCTTTCATCATCGGGCAAGCAGATTGTGACATTCATACAACCAAATACTACATAGCAGTGCAAACAACATGGTTGAATCTCAAAAACACAATGTTGAGTGAAAGAAGCCCGAGAACGTACTGTGTGATTACATTTCTATGAAGTTCAGAGTAGGAATAACCAATCTGTGGTGATAAAGTGAGAATAACTGTTACCATTATGGGAACAGTGAGTGGGAAGGGGAATGGGAGCCTTCTGGGGTGCAGGTAATGCTCTGTATCTTGGAGTGACTGGTGGTTCCACAGTGTGTTCACTTTGAAACTTGAGTGCTAGACTTAAGATTTAGATGCTTTATATGTATTTTATATATATAAGATTTATATACTTTATATGTATTATGTTTTTCAAAAGAAATTGAATTCACATTGAATTTTTAAATTTAGACTTTTTTCTGAGCAGTTTTCGGCTTAGCAATGAAGAAGTACAGAGTGCCAAGATAATCCCTACCTATCGCTTCCTTCCCTGGTTTCCCCTTTTAACTTCTTGCATTAGTGTGGTGCATTTGTTACACCTGATGAGCCAATGTATTGAAATATTCATGGTTGAAAGCTACCTCATTAAGGAATTGTAGAATTGGTTGGAATGGAACTTAGAGATTATTATTTGTCAACTGACAAGTTTTACAGTGTCACAGAAACTCGATGGGACCAAAACTACGGCAGCATCTTGTGTAGACCTGAGTTTGCATCGAGTGTTGACTGCTGTACGTGTGCATCAGCATTCCCGTGTACGGATCTCATCTGACGCTTGGGCAAAACTAATTTTTTAAGAAAATTCGAGAGACACTAAACCACGGACATTTTTTTTTGTCTTTCCCCCTTCCTATTTTATGGTTAAGTATAAAATCAGTTAAACTGTTTTAGAAAATGTTGGGTGTGTAAGTATACTGATGCAGTTCTTAAGAGTTCTTATGCAGAGAGCTCCCTTCATCTTAGATTTTGCTATTCTCAAGGTAATAATAGCACTGGTTGAGTGGTTACTAAGTGTCAGGCCCCACTGTAAGGCTTTATGTGGATTAATACTCCTTTACTCTTCCCACCAACCCCAGGAGATCGGTCAGTGCCATGTTCGTAACCTACTGATGTCACCTCTGTCTTCCCATCATCCCAGTATTGTCCCCTGGTTTTATTTTCATGAAACCATCCCCAGCGCAACCATCAGGAACATCCTCATGTCTTCCAAGCAAGCAAGGAAGAAACTGTCCTGTGAGAACTCAGGGATGGTTCTGTTCATTAAAGGAAAGGAAGCTGTTGTTAGGTGTGGCTTCTAGATATAGTTAGGTACTCAGAAATGTTGCTGACTGACAGAACGGGAGACGTGTCAAGAATTAGAATTTTCTAGTACTCAGTGCTGTCTGGAACGCACATTTCATTTCTGTCTGTCTATTACCTTTCAGACCCTGCTGGTCTAGGGTTAAGGTCCACTTCCTCAGTTGGGTGGCAGTGTAAGTTTTCGCTCTCGTCCCTGTCTTCCTTTCTAGTTCCTTCCCCAGGACAGCTTCAGCACAGAATGCACAGCGTGGGGCATTTCCCAGTGTCCGTGCGGCAGCCTCTGAAAGCCACGGCCTACGTGAGTCCCACTGTGCAGGGCGGCGGCAGCAGCATGCCTTTGTCCAACGGCCTCCAGCCATATTCCAGCACAGGCATCCCCACACCAAACAAAGCGGCCGCCGCGTCGGGGACACTGGGCCGCAGTGCGCTTCCCAGACCTTCACTGGCAATAAACGGGAGTAACCTGCCTCGAAGCAAAATTGCACAGCCTGTTAGAAGGTAGGAACCTTCGTTCGCTCCACCGCCTCTTTTGTGGCTTGAAATTGGAAACTGCTTGGGAACCAGCCTTCCTTTTGGGGTCTTTGGCACGCTGCCCTTCATGGCCTGACCTCTGACCACCTCCTTCTGGAAAGTGCTGGGGCGGGGGGTGTCCCTTCCTCCCTCCTCACTTCACTCCCGATGCTCCAGGGTTTGCTTGAATTTACCAGGTAAGCTCCCTCTGCAGAGCTTTTGTGTATTTTCCTTTCCCCAGGTTTTTCCCTCCAGGACTTCGCTCAGATGACCCCTCTGTGCACAAGTGCAGCTCCAGGGGCAGTTGTAGCTCCTTTTTCACCCCGTCCTCCTTCCCCCTTCTCCCCCAGAGCATTGATCACCGCCTGAGGGAGTAGAGTCTACTTCCTTACTAGTTTATGGTCTGACTGTCCTCTCTAGAATAGAAGCTTCATGGGGACGGAGGAAGGGAGTCTTCATGAATATAAAACCCCAAGGCTCAGGACTATGCCTAGCACAGGATCAAATGGTAAATATTTGTCGAAGCAATAATTTTATCAAAATAAGCAAACACGTTGGGCAGCTGTACACATGCACACCTGCTCACAGTCTTTTGGAGCTGGGCCTTTGTTAGTTTATGTTGGTAAGTTTAGTAAGGGTCCCGCTGGAATTTTTTTTTCTTTAAAACTTCAGATTAGTTGCAAGGCACACACTAGACAAGTTCGTGGTCATGATGTACCCTTCTTGAACTGGAGATCTTGAAGTGTTCTAGGTCAGTAAGAATTCCATAGCACTGGCTCCAGGATAGTTTTGGAAGAGGAGACAGTGACCACAGACCACTCCCAACAAGGAACTAGGCTCTGGAGGAGGAGGGGGATGGACCATGGTGACAGTGTGCAAAGGGGTGATGCGCGAGCAAGTAGTTCTTCCTTCTTTATGTGTTAATATGTGTAAATATTTTCCGATTAGAAGTAATAAGTGCTCAGATAAAAAATTCAGAAACTATTAAACATAAAAGTAAACAAAAATGAGTGAATTCCTAGTCCTGTTAGGAGTGCTTCCAGATAGGAAGCACTTTGTTGCATGTTTAATAAATTCTGGCTTTTTCTCCCCTTATAAATACAGATGTGTGTTATATTCATGGCAAATAGAATCCCAGTATTTGATGGATGTCGGTTATTGTGACCCCTCTATTTGTCCTTGAATAGGTCTCCAAACTAATCTTCTCTAAAGGGAGGACGTTTCCCCAAACTTAGGCAAACACTGGGTATTATTCTTTGCCAGTATCATAGGCACATCTTTATTTGTAAGGTTGCAAATTTCATGTGAATTTGCTGTTTGCATTCAAGGAAGTACCCATTTGTTTTTAGACAAGAGTTTATCTTTTTCTTTCTGGTTTTAAAATACCCTTTGTCCAGGAAGGATATGTTGCAGTACACACGTACACACACCCCCATCCACCCACCCACGCATGGCTGTGTGCTGAGAATGGGGTTTCCAGCTGGTGAGCGCGTGGCTCAGGAAAGTGCTAGTAGCTGCCGGCGCCCACCTGCGTGGAGGAGAGCAGATGGGAGTAAGGGCCGGGACCCCTGGGATTGTACTAACCGTCTCTTTCCGCCCCCTCAGTTTCCTTCAGCCTCCAAAGCCTCTGTCTTCGCTCAGCGCTCTGAGGGACGGAAGCTGGAGAGACGGTTGCTACTGATGCGGTTCCTCGCGCCCTTGGAACACGGGAAAGGAGCGGAAATGAGGGTCGAGTTACCTAGCTGGCTAGGTAACCGTGAACGTCGGGATATTCTTTCCCTTCTGCGTTTTAACATATTTACTGCATTGTTTTTCAACAGACCAAGCGCCAGAGACTAATGATTGCACTTAAATATTTGCCTGAGAGAATACTGCACCAGTCTCAGATCCGTGGTTGCGGTATTGTGACATTTAGATCTAGGGGGTTTTTGTAGAACTGCTATGTACCTGGACACTTTTTGAGAGGATTGAGATGTATCAATAATGCTTTCTTTGCCATGAGTTTTTTTTTTAAGTAACTGGTTCAATTTACTTACGTGTTCTAAACATCATCTTCCCATTACGTGTTCTGTATCTTAATACATTGCATATTTACAACTAGGTTCTATAATTTATGCTTTGAAGTTTACTTTTTTATAGTTTACAGGAATTTTATTTTTTGTGCCTATTTCTTTTTACACCTCTGTGAACCACTATGGAACAACTTAAATTTTGTGCCATAAAAATATTTTTGTGGTAAGGTACTATTTTTTTAGCTCTAGGGATCTATCAGCAAAAATCCACCATACAATTTGAAAGACCTAATTTTATGTTGAATGAGCACAACATAAGCTGAAGCATTGCAAGGAGGTAGCCAGATAGCAGTTAGATGGTCTTGTCTTTTTGTTAATTTATTGTCATACTTGGGTTTCCGATTTATAAAGGCATCACAGGCTCATTGCACTTAATACCTGCAATGTTTGCTACTGTACCACAATTGATTTTCAATACTTTATTACAGAGGATGAGAAACTGTAATGTTTTGTTAACAATGCTTCTGGAAATGGATGCATTTTAAAGCAAATAAATCTTTTTGATAGACCTTTTACAAAACCCATTTGCACTAATGAATGCTTTCTTATGGTATAGGACTTAATATTTGTTACTGTGTACACTGCTCTTTTGGAATGTTCGGAAATAAAGACTATTTCAGCAATATCAGGTCACGCATGAATGTGCAGCACGAGCAGTATAAACACCATTTCTCTGTTTCACTATCATTGTGAAAGCAGGATACTCACATTTGTGAAAACTATTTCTCTAGAATACTCCTGATACGAATGGGAGGTTTTGGTTTTGCAGTGAGGTTTAGGTCCCATTTAGAAAAGCCATCGAAACTCAGGTAGCCTCTTGCCCAGAAGTACTTACGGATGAACGCTGTCCGTGATTAACAGTTCATGGGGGTCGAATTTGAGGTATTGTCACAATATCAGCAAAATATTATTCTACATTATGTCTGATATATGTTGAAAAAACTTTTCACCTGAAGGTCCTATGGAAAAGCTTTAATGTTAAATATTAAAATAGAAACACATCTAATTCCATCTGGAATGGCTTTTATAGTTAACTTGCTGTGTAAATGAAATGTGAGCTGGAGGAGGGGTGAGATACCAAAGGGGAAGTAATATTTTTTGAGCATTTCTTTAGTGAGGAGAACTGTCCTAGAGATTTCAGGTACATTTGTCTATTCCAGACCATCTGCTGTTCTCACCATTTACATAATAAAGATACTGAGTCCAAGGTAGCAGGTTAACCTTACATAAACATTTAGCTAGTACTGAAGCTGACTTAGGAATCCAGGTTTAGCCAATCTCAAATCTGTTTTCCCCACCGCTGTGCTCTTTTCCTATGAGCACATGTAATTAGTACATTTTTTTAAAAAATGGGTTTCTATTCTAAGAAAATTAAAGGATTAAATTCATTTTCAATTTAAATATTTCTACTTTAAAAAAGTCCATTCAGCTCTTGGGATGATAAAGAGCTCTGTGCCTTGGATTTCACATTCTAGTTGGTGGGGGACACAGTAAACGAACAAGTGAATGAATCACGGTATAGATCCCTACTGCTCAGGGAGGGGACAAAAGGTGCTCAAAGTAAGGGCCAGGGGCTCAAAGCGAGAGAAAAATCGAGACCGGGAGAGATCACACTTTTAAGTTACCTGGCTAGATCTCATTAAGGACTTGACCCTTGCAGACTTGGGAGATGGAGAGTTAGTCCTAAAGTTACTTCATAGACTCTTTCCCCTGGAGTTCTCCAGAACACCAGCAGCTTTGGCATCTCATGGGAACTTATTAGAAATGCAAATTCTCAAGCCCCACCCCCCAGACTTAGTGGGTGATTTGAAGAACCTCCTCACAACTGTCCCTGCAAAGGCTCAGGACGGAGCAGGCCTGGCGTGCTGGAGGAAGAGCAGAAAGGCCGGTGCGGAGTTTCATGTTACTCGGCAAGGGGAGCCGGGCACTGTTCCGAGCGGCAGAGTTCATGATTTGACTTAGGTTTAAATAGCTCACCCTGGCATTTGGGGGAGAATAGACTAGAAGATGGCAGATGTAGATTAAACTATTTCAGTAATCCAAGCAAGAGAGGAGGAATTGGACCAGAAGGATTTCAGTGGGGGTAGTCAAAGTGGCCAGCTTTGGGGGTATATTCTGAAAGCGGAGCTGTCAGGATTTCTTTATGGACTGGATCTACTCTGATCAAAAAGGAAAACAAGCCCTTTGGGCTGGCAAGCAGAGGGACAGAGTTCCACGGGTAAAGATGGGGAGGGCCGTGACTGGCTGAGATCACCAGAGGGAGCCTAGATGGAGAAGAGGACTAAGGACTGGGAGCTGGGCACATGTGCCTTTGCGCTTACGTGAGTTCCTCGTCCCGGTAACGGGGCCGCGTGCAGGGAAAGACAGCCCAAGAGCTTCGTTTTCGCACATGGAGGGGAGCGATGGTATTGGGTTAACGCAGATCCGAGCAGGACTTCTCTTTGGATTAGCTGTCCCAGTGTAAGCAGCTACCACAAAACTTGGCGGCCTCACCCAACATCTCACAGTTGCCATGGGGCTGGAATCTGGCCACAGCCTAGCCGAGTCCTCTGGCCTAGGGTCCCTCCCCAGGCTGCGGTCATGGGGAGACTGGCCTGGGAAAGAACGCGCTTTCACGCTTACTCACAGGGCTGTTGGCAGGATTCATTTCCTTGTGTGCCATCCCCCGTTTCTTCCACACGGACCTCTCCTGGGGCAGCTTCCACACAGTGGCTGGCTTCATCAGGATGAACAAGCGCGAGGTGCAAGAGAGTGAACCAGAAATATGGAAGTTAGTCTCTTGTAACTCAATCTTGGAAGCAATATCCCATCACTTGGCCATATTCTATTTGTTGGAAGCCAGTCACTAGGTCCAGCCCTCATTCAGGGTGAGGGGATGACACGAGAATGTGAATACCTGGAGACAAGGATCTTACAAGCTGCCTGCCAGACACTGCCTCCAAAACCTCGCCAGCAGCCATACTGGATGATGCCCATGGAATTTCCAAAATGATTAACACTATCTGTATGCCGGCAGTATGAAAATTCCTGTTACTGTACACCCTCAGTATTGTTTGTAGTGTCTCTAACTTTGTGGGCGGGCAGTACTGTGTCACGGTTTCAATTTGCATTTCCTTTTCCTCTAGCTGGGATCGTATACCTTTTCATTGGTTAGATTGAACATCAGCTTATCTTCTGTGGATTCCTTTTCAGGTCTTTTGCCCATTTTTCTGTTGGGATTTTCTGACCGGTTTATAGGAGCTCTTTATAAAGCCTGCTTGGAGCCTTTTGTCAGTTAGATGTGTCACGTCTTCACGCTGTGTACCTTACCTTTTAACTCTATGGTGTATTTTGATAGACTTACTAACTTTAATAGGGTACCATTTATTCCCTTAAGATTAGCCATTTTGTGTCTTATTTAAAGAGTATTTCCTACCCTAAAATCATGAATTTATTCTGTATTCTCAAAGCTTTATTATTTTGCTTTCCACCTATATTTTTTATTATCCATGTAGTTCTAATAACACTGAAAACTCCATCCTTGCCCCAGTTTTTCTGTCATAAAGCAAATGCCTTTGTGTCTGTGTCTATTTCAACTGTCTATTCTTGCAGAATTCCAGAACGGTACTGTTCTAAACACTGTAGCATTATAATTAGTTTTGCCAAACAGCAAAGCAATCTTGTCATCCTGTTTTCCCTTAGGAGTGTCTTGGTTATTCCTGTCACTTTAGCTTGTTCAAAAATAAAGACTTGCAGTCAGTGACATTCCAGAAAAACATCCTGTTGGAATTGCATAGAACTTACTCAGTTTGGGGGAAATTCTTTATAATATTGAATCTTATAATCCATGAGCATGGTCTATGTCTTTTATTGATTGAGGTATTCTTTAATCTCTCAATTGTGCCAAGTTCTCCATGGAGTGCTTATATAGTCTTTGCCAAATTAATTTCTAGATATTTGGAATTTTTTGCTATTGTAAGGGATATTTTTAAAAATTTCATTCCAGCATTTTGTTTTGAATGTTTTATTCAACAACCGTAAGTTTATGTCAGTTATATTTATCATTTGTTACTTACACAGTCAAATGTATGAGAGTGAGTTTTATCTCTTCCTTTCCTGTCCTTCTAACTTTGCTTTTTCTTGACTATGGTCTTCAATGCAATATTAAATACAAATGATAATATTTTTCTTTTTGCTAATTTCAAAAGGAAAGCTTTTTTTGCCATTGACTTTCAAATTTGCTAAGAGCATTTTTAATTGCAAAAGTGAATTTTAATAACCCTTTTCTGCATCTATTAGAATATCTCTTTTAGTCTTAATACGCCAACTTTATGAGAGCTTTTAAAATTGAATCAACCACGGATTAAAGGTAAATCCAAGTTGGTCTGGACATTTATTTCATTTTAAAGATAGATGGATTTGATTTACTAATGTTTAGGATTTTTGTCCAGTTTTTTGAATAAAAATGACCTGTAATCTTTCTTAAGCTATCTCTGTCAGGTTTTGGAATTAAGATAGTTTTAGACTCATAAGACGAGTTGGGAGGTACTTTCTGTTCTAGCTGGATAAATTCATATAATACTGCAATTATTTCTACTTTAAAAAACAGGTGATAAATCTCAGTTGTGAAGCCATTGAAGCCTGGAGTCCAGGTCGTGTTTTAAAAATCTGGTGGTATATCTACTTATTGTACTTGGCAGAAGCATTAGGAGAAAACCTACCTTAGTGGTGGACATCTACATACTCCTCATGGTTCTGTCAAATTTTGCTTCATGTCTTTTGAGGACATAGGATTTGGTGTATACACATGTAGATACGTTTTATCTTCCTCGCAGACTTGAACCTGTTGTTGGAACTATTTTTTTTAATGTCTAGGAATCTGTTTTTCTCAGATTAGGTAGCTACATCAGATTTCTTTTAGTGTTTGTAGGATATATATTTCTTAAACCTTCACTGTCAAACTTATTGTTATGTTAAAACAACATATAGTTCAGTTCTTAACCAAGTATGAAAATCTTTGCCCTTCAGCTTGAGCATTTAAGCCAGTAGTATATAAAATGACTGACATATTTAAATATAAATTTATGAGCTGTTTGTTATATCTGTTCGCTTTCTCTCCTATTGGTTTGAAAATTATACCCTAATGCTCTTTTGCTGTTTGTGGCTACCCGAGGAATTGCAATTTTCATCCTTCACCTATCAAAGAATATTTAATCTTAACTTTTACCATCCTCCTAGGCAACACAAGGACATCCTTGCATCTCATCTAGTATCAGACTAGGCATTAGCCTCCTGACACACCTAATCTCTGTACACGCATTTTAAGTCTCAGCCAGGGATTGGGGAGAAATATCATATGTAGATTGTGGGGCTCTCTGAAATTCAGAGAAAACAGAGTTAGCCATGTAAACAATGCAACGTTGTGAGATTAAAAAATATTTAGAGAAAGGTACACAGACTAATGATGGGACCAAGGGAACGATCAGCAGGTGAAGTCAGAAGTTTCCCAGGTAGTGTAATTATTTTGTCTTAAACCAGGCCCTTAGTTCACTTGCCCAGCAAATATTTATTGACAGCCTAGTATTTGTCAGGCTTTGTGCTCGATGCTGAGGACATCACAGTCAATAAATCAGATATGGTCCTTGCCTTTATCCAAGTTACATTTTTGATTCAAGTGCGAAAGAGCTTAAAATAAAATGCCATGTCCTTCCCATAAACAAACAAGTGAGGGGCGAAGATCCCGAATAAGGGGTCAGAAGAGGAGGACAAGAATCATTTACCTAAAAGGGATGCTCCAGAAAGGCGAGAGAGAGAATATTTAAGCTGCGGATGTAGAGGATCAAATGAAGAGAAGGGGAAAGATTATTTCAGGCAGGGATGGGGAAGAATTTGGTGTGTAAAGAACCAAAAGGAGGCTGGTGGGGCTGGACCTTAGGGTGCCAGTGACAGGACTAGCTACAGGAATTTGGGGTCCAGTACAAAATGAAAATGCAAAATAAAAATCGAAGACATTAAGAATTTCAAGATGGCAACAGTAGAAAATTAAACCAATCAAGGGGCCCTTCTGAGCATGGGGCCACATGCCACTACACAGGCCACAGGACCAGAAGCCAGCAGCCATGGCTAGTGGGAGAGTAGTGAGAGCTGAATTGAGGGAAGAGATGGGCCTGATCCTGTAGAACCTCTAGTAAGGACTTTGAAGTGTATTTGAAGTTCAATGGGAAGCTACTTAGTGGTAATACTGACATAATGCTCTTCCTATGTACTAGACATTCTGCTACATTCTTTAGTTTTTATTAATGTAATCCTCACATAAACTTACTGTTTTAAAATTAAACCTGTGGGATTTGTGGAGGTGGCTAAGTGATGACATGGAGAAGTCCATGCATTTGAAAGGAGATTTTTATTAGTGACATTTCCCAAGAGGAAGGGGCAGTCATTACCATGCAGGGCCACGTGAGAAGCATCAGGCTTTGTTCAGGAGGCAGAAGCAGGAGAGTGAGGGGCAAGTCTAGGCCGGAGATGTTAATGGGGTTTCTGCGGGAAAAGCACAGTGATCAGTTTAGGATTGGCCAGTTTGAATAATTCCAGTGGGTTTAGGGCTATCGAGGTGGTCTCTTGTTGCCTGGTACTTGGCCCTGGGATGAGTTAGGGCAGGGGAAATTTGTTTTGGTGTGTGAGAATTGCCTGAGAAAGCGGGTGGGGGGGCTCAGCCCAGGATCAGCAGGTCTGCACAGGTAAGCAGACTTGCAGGAGCGAGGTAAACCCGTTGGTAGTTTGGTCCTGTGATGAACAGATGCCAGAATAAATCTAAGCAAGCGCAGCTAGAATGCTTACTGAGGTAAGTACTCTTACCCCCATTTCATTTTTTTTGTGACAGCCTAGGACTTATTTTCCAACTGGAGATTTGGCCTTTTCACCCCTTTCACCAATTTGGGCCACTGCCCACCCTCTGCCTCTGGTAACTACCTTTCTGTGCTTGTCTCTGTGAGTTTTTTTTTTTTTTAACCAGAACCCTGGTGAGACTAACCACAAAGTGGGGGACACCACAAGCACAGAGAAGCAAGAGGATCAGACCCTATGCCAGGAACTCCAGGTTGGGGGTGGGGGGGGCAGGGAGACACACTGGGATACGAGTCCCCCCTAATAGCCAGCTTTGAAAACCAGTAGGGCTTAACTCCAGGTATATTTTTTTTAATTTTTAATTTTTTTAAACTTTAATTCCAGTTAACATATAGTAATTCATAAGTATATGAATTACTTCATATATACTTCATGTCTTCTGAGGACATAGGATTTGGTATATACAATACAGTAATTGAACTCTTCCATACATGACCCTGTACTCATCATAACAAATGCACTTATTAGAAATTAACAGGGCCTGGGGCACCTGGGTGGCTCAGTAGGTTAAGCAGCTGCCTTCGGCTCAGGTCATGATCCCAGGGTCCTGGGATCGAGCCCTGCATCGGGCTCCTTGCTCAGCGGGGAGCCTGCTTCTCCCTCTACCCCTCCTCCAGCTGTCTGTCTTTTGCTTGCTCACGCTCAGTCTCTGAAATAAATAAAATCTTAAAAAAAAAAAAAATTAACGGCTTAACTCCAAGAGAGCCTGGAGGGCAATAGGAAACAGAGTCCCCACTCTTAAAGGGTCACCAAATAGCTGTCCAAGACACAACACAGAATCAGCATTTTGAAAAGCACCTGTGGTATACATGAAGGAGATTTATTTACTAATCTCAGAACCTGTGCTGAAAGAGCAGGGATCTTCAGGAGACTTCTCCAAGAAGAAAAGTGCTATTTCTCTTCCCCTCCCCCAGCCTAGATAGCTGGACATTTGCGAGAACCAGTGCTAACAGTCTCCACGTTGCTAGTGCCCTGTGCCCAACTCATTGTTCCCCTGCAGACCCACCCATCCAACCCACCCACCTTGCTAGGCATCCCTACAAAGCAGCCCTGGCAGGAACTGGCCGCACTCCAAAATGACTCCTGCCCTGGGAAGAGAGGGAGATAGCCACACCAGCATGTCCACAGTGCAAGCAGCCAAGGCCTTAGTTGGCTGCACAGGGAGAAAGCCCAGCCATTCAGTGTACACACAACAGTGGCAGGGAGGCTAAGTGCAGACAGCTAACTTGACGGCTGACAATGCCCACGTGCAAGCCCATAGCAGCCTCATTCAGGCCCCTCAATGGCAAAGGGACCAAATCCTGACTGGTGTGCCAATAGCAGGCAAAGCAGGTCATTTTAGCCAAGTGGGCTAAAAACCAAATGTGGTTCAGCCACAAGAGTAGGGCACGTGTAACCCAAATAGACATTCATGGAGTGCCTAGTTCTGGTAACTGGGGGAATTGTACTACAGGGCACCCCAGGACCTCTTCTACACAAGGCCACTACTGTCAAGACCAGATGTAGCTGACTTCCCTAATATGTAGAAACAAACTCAGAGTTAGGTAAAATAAAAAGACAAAGGAAAATGTTCTAAATGAAAGAACAAGACAAAAATCACAGCAGAAGAGCTACCTGAAACAGAGATAAGCAATGTGTCTGATAAAGGACTCAAAGTAATGGACATAAAGATACTCACTGAACTTGAAAAAAGAGTGGAAAACCTCAATGAAAACTTCAACAAAGAGAAAACATTAAAAAAAATGAATTTAGTAACAATTAAAAATACATTAGAGGATGCAGAAGAAAGGATCAGTGATCTGGAAAATAGCAACCAAGATGAGCAGCAAAGAAAAAAAATGCGAATAGGTTAAGGGGACTCAGTGACATCACCAAGCATCACGACATTTGCAATTTAGGGATCTTGAGAAGAGAGGGCAGAAAACTTATCTGAGGGAATAATAACTAAAAATTTCCCACTCTAAGGAAGAAAACACATCTAGGCCACAGAAGCACAGAGAGGCTCTAAGAGATTAACCGAAGAAGGTCCACACCAAGACACATAACAATTAAAATGGCAAAAAGTAGTGATAGAGAATTTTAAAGCAGCAAGAGAAAAGAAAAAACAGTTACATACAAGGGAAACCCTATAAAGCTAACACATGATTTTTCAGCAGAAACTTTGAAGGCCAGAAGGATGTGGCAAGATCTATTTAAAGTGCTGAAAGGAAAAAACCTGTAGCCGTGAGGATGAATACTCTATCCAGCAAGGCTATTATTCAGGATAGAAGGAGGGAGAAAGAGTTTCCCAGACAAACGGAAGTTAAAGGAGTTCATCACCACTGAATCAGCCTTACAAGAAATACTAAAGAAAAGTCTATAGAAAGGGAAGAACATAACCAGAGTAAGACAATTATGAAAGGAAAATATTTCACAGGTAAAAGCAGACATTAATAAAGGTAGTAAGATTAATCAGTCATAAAGCCAATAATGGAGGTTAAAACACGAAAGTAGTAAAATCAATTATATCTATAAAAATCGGGTGCCTGGGTGGCTCAGTCGGTTAAGCATCTGCCTTCAGCTCAGGTCATGATCTGAGGGATCGAGCCCCACCTCGAGCTCCTTGCTTAGCAGGGAGCCTGCTTCTCCCTCTCCCTCTGCCTGCCATTCCCCCTGCTTGTGCGTGCATGCTCTCTCTCTGTCAAATAAATACGTAAAAAAAAAGCCCATCACAGTTTTAAAAAAAATAAAAGTCAAGGGATACACAAAAAGATGTAAAACATGATGTCATATACATAAAACATGGAGAGGGGAGTAAAAATTTAGTGGTTTTAGAATGTGTTCAAACTTTAACCATCCACTTAATAGTTATTGAACTTGAACATAAGACTGCTATAAACATAAGACACTATACATGAACTTAATGGTAACCACAAATCAAAAACCTCTAATGGATCCAAGCGTCACACTAAAGAAAGCAATCAAACCACAAGAACAGAGAAGAACTACAAAAACAATCAGAAAACAATTAACAAAATTGTAATAAATACATACCTAGCAATAATTACTTTAAATGTAAATGGACTACATGCTCCAATCAAAAGACACAAGGTGACTGAATGGATAAAACAAAAAACAAGACCCCTCTATACACTGCCCACAAGAGACTCAATTTTAGATCTAAAGACACATGCAGACTGAAAGTGAAGGGCTAGAAAAACATCTACCATACAAATGAAAGCAACAACAAAAAACAAAAAACTGGGGTAGCAATATTTATATTGGGAAAAAATACTTTAAAACAAAGACTATAACAACAAAGGGCACTACATAATGATAAAAGTATAACAATTGTAAATATTGATGCATCTAATACATAAAGCAAATATTAACAGACGTAAAGAAAGAAACTGACAGTAATACAGTGATGGTAGGGCACTTTAACACCCAACTTGCAGCAATAGAAAGATCATCCAGAAAGAAAATCAAGAAAACAGTGGCTTTGAAGAACATGTTAGACCGGACAAACCGGTCCAAATCAAAATACACATTCTTTCCAAGTGCACATTGAATGTTCTCTAGGACAGATCACATGTTAGGCCACAAAACACGTCTCAATAAATTTAAGAAGACTGAGTTCACATCATGCATCTTTTCAGACCACACCATAGGAAACTGGAAATCAGTTATAAGAAAAAATCTGGAAACACAAATACACGGAGGTAAAACAACATGCTCCTAAACAATGAACAGATCAAACAAGAAGTCAAAGAGGAAATTTAAAAAAATATGGAGACAAATGAAAATGAAAACACAATGGTGCAAAATATTTGAAACAGCAAAAGCAGATCTAAGAGGTAGTAATAGCTATATAGGCCGACCTCAAGGAACGAAAAAAATCCTCAAATAAACAACATAACCTTAGACCTAAAAGAGCTAGAAAAAGAATAAACAAAGCCCAAAGCTAGCCAAAGGAAAAAATAACAAAGATGGGAGCAGAGATAAATGAAATAGAGGCTACAGAAGCACAAGAATAGACAAATGAAACAAGGAGCTAGTTCTCTAAAAAGATAAAATTAAATTTTAGATTCATCAAAAAAGGTTCAAATGAATAAAATCATAAAGAAATACCACCACATAAATAAAATGGATAAGAGAATATTATGAAAAATTAAATGCCAACAAATTGGATCACCAAGTAGACAGAAATTCTTAGAACATATATATAATCTTCCAAGACTGAATTTAAAAAATGCAAAATTTGAATAGACTCATTACTAGTAATCAGTAATCAAAACAACAACTAAATCTTCCAACAAACAAAAGTCCCGGACCAGATGGCTTCACAGGTGTATTCTACCAAACATGTAAAAAAGAGTTAATATCTATGCTAAAACTATTCCAAAAAATAGGATAACAAGGAAAATTTCCCATTATATGAGGCCAGCATTACCCTGTTACCAAAACCAGACAGAAACATTACAAAAAAAGAGAACTACAGGCCAATATCTCTGATGAACATAGAAGTAAAAAATTCTTAAAAAATTTTTTTTATTTACTTGAGAGATAGGAAGAGCAGAGGGAGAGGGAGAAGCAGACTCTGCACTGGCCATAGAGTGTGATACAGGGCTCCATCTCACAACTCTGAGATCATGACCTGAGCTGAAAACCAAGAGTTGGACGCTTAACCAACTGAACCACCTAGGCGCCCAGAGATGAAAAAATTCTTAACAAAACCTTACCAAACAGAATCCAAAGATATATTTAAAAAGCATTTACCATGGTCAATGAGGATCTATTCCAGGAATGCAAGAATGGTTCAATATTAATAAATCAGATGAACATAGATGCAAAAATTATGAACACATAGGCAAAAACAATTTAAAAAAACCTAAAATTCACTTACCACAATCAAGTAGGATTTATTACAGGGATGCAAGTGTGGTTCACTATTTGCAAATCAATCAATGTGATACATATATATCACATTGACAAAACAAAAGATAAAAACCACCTGAATTGAGACATAGAACTGGCTTCAGGGGGAAAAGATGGCAGAGAAGTAGGGGACCCTATTCCAACTGGTCCCCTGAATTGAGCTGGATATCTACCAGACCACTCTGAGCACCCATGAAATCAGCCTGAGATGTAAGAAGATATATCTGGATGTCTACAAACAGAATATCGCAGGCGGTTGGTTTCGAGGTATGAAGAGGGGAGCCGTGATTATGCGGGCAGATATCAGAGGATAAACAGAAGGGGGAGGGAGCCTTCTGGATCCTGCACTGCCGGTGAGCAATAGCCTCCTGTGCTGGGGATGGGGCACAGACTCACAGACCGGTAGCAGTGGGGAAAGGACTTCAGGGCAGTCCCCCCAGACAGAAACCGGAGCGGTGGGCCCGCGTGTATGTAGTGGGGGCAGCTGGCGGTTTTAGAAGCACAAAGGGCAGAGATGTGCCCTGACCTAGAGGCGAGGACTGGGAGCGCTGCTGAGGGGTGCACAACCCAGGACTGCAGTTTATAGCAGCACAGACAGAAACGGAGATAGTTTGGCCTGGAGAGCTCACTGAAGAACAGACTGCAATCTCTCTGCTCTGAGGTAGAGGGTTGGAAATGGTCTCTCTCCTGCTCTGACTCTTGGAAGAGACTCGGAAAGCTGCCAGGGAAAGCCTCCGGAGAACAAAAGCCCCAAAAAACTGGTTTTCACTGAGCCCATCCCCCCCCCATAGGGGGCAGGGCAACTCTACCCAAAGAGGGTTGCCTGCGTAACAGTGAGGCAGGCCCCTCCCCCAGAAGATAGGCTGGGAAACCAGAGGCCAGCAACCCTAAGGTCTCTATAAAACAGGTGCATCTTGCAATGGTCGATAATTTGGACTCTGTACATTCCCTCAACCACCCCTCAACAGAATGACTAGGAGGAGGAACCCCCAAAATAGGAAAGACTCAGAGACTGTGACGTCTGCCACAGATTTACAAATGGATACAGATATAAGCAAGATGTCAGAAACAGACTTCAGGGTAACAGTTATAAAGATAATAGCTACAATGGAGAAATCCATTAATGGCAACATAGAATCTCTAAGGGCAGAAATGAGAGCTGAACTGGCAGAACTTAAAAATGCTATCAATGAGATCCAATCTAATCTAGATAATCTAACAGCTAGGTAAACAAGGCAGAAGAACGAATTAGCGATCTAGAAGACAAATTGATAGAAAAGAAGGAAAAAGAGGAGGCCTGGGAGAAACACCTTAAAATCCATGAAAACAGAATTCGAGAAATAAGTGACGCCATGAAATGTTCCAATGTCATAATTACTGGGATCCCTGAGGGGGTGGAGAGAGAGAGAGGACTAGAAGATATATTTGAGCAAATTGTAGCTGAGAACTTCCCTAATATGGGGAATGAAACAAACATTCGTGTCCTAGAGGCAGAGAGGACCCTTCCCAAGATCAAGGAAAACAGGCCAACACCCTGGCATGTAATAGTAAAACTCGCAAATCTTAGAACAAAGGAAAACATCTTAAGGGCAGTTGGGGGGAAGAGATTCCTTATGTGCAAAGGGAGGAACATCAGAATAACATCAGATCTATCCACAGAGACCTGGCAAGCCAGAAAAGGCTGGCAAGACAGACTCAGAGTACTAAATGAAAAGAACGTACATTAAAGAATACTTTATCTGGCAAGGCTGTCATTTAGAATGGATGGAGAGATGCAGAGCTTCCACGACTGGCAGAAACTGAAAGACTATGTGACCACTAAACCAGCCCTGCAAGAAATATTAAGGGGGGTTCTATAAAAGGAGAAAGACCCCAAGAGTGATACAGAAAAGAAATTTACAGAGACAGTCTATAGAAACAAGGAACTTCACAGGCAACATGATGACAATAAATTCATATCTTTCAATAATCACTCTCAATGTGAACGGCCTAAATGCTCCCATAAAATGGCACAGGGTTGCAGATTGGATAAAAAGACAGGACCCATCCATACGCTGTCACAAGAGACTCATTTTGAACCTAAAGTTACATCCAGACTGAAAGTGAAGGGGTGGAGATCCATCTTCCATGACAATGGACCTCAAAAGAAAGCTGGGGTAGCAATTCTTAGACAAATTAGATTTTAAGGTAAAGACTGTAGTTAGAGACACAGAAAGACACTATATCATTCTTAAAGGGTCTATCCAACAAGAAGATCTAACAGTTGTAAGTATCTATGTCCCCAACACGAGAGCAGCCAACTACATAAACCAACTGTTAACCAAAATAAAGAGTCATATTGATAACAATACATTAATTGTAGGAGACCTCAATACTCCACTCTCAGCAACAGACAGATCATCTAAGCAGAAAAATCAACAAAGAAACAAGAGCTTTGAATGACACACTGGACAAGATGGACCTCACAGATATATACAGAACTTTCTACTCTAAAACAACAGAATACTCTTTCTTCTCGAGTGCACACGGAACTTTCTCCAGAACAGACCACATACTGGGTCACAAATCAGGTCTCAACTGATACCAAAAGATTGAGATTATTCTCTCCATATTTTCAGACCATAATGCTTTAAAACGAACTCAATCACAAGAAAAAATGTGGCAGAAATTCAAACACTTGGAAGCTAAAGACCACTCTGCTTAAGAATGTTTGGGTCAAAAAAAAAAAAAAAAAAGAATGTTTGGGTCAACCAGGAAATCAAAGAAGAACTTAAATAATTCATGGAAACCAATGAGAATGAAAACACATGAGTCCAAAACCTACGGGATACAGCAAAGGCGGTCCTAAGGGGGAAATACATAGCCATCCAAGCCTCACTCAAAAAAATAGAAAAATCCCAAATTCACTAACTAACTTTACACCTTAAAGAACTTGAGAAAAAGCAACAAATGATGCCTAAGCCACACATTAGAAGAGAAATAATTAAGATTAGAGCAGAGATCAATGAATTAGAAACCAGAAATACAGCAGATCTGATCAATGAAACTAGAAGCTGGTTCTTTGAAAGAATTAATAAGATTGATAAACCACTGGCCAGACTTCTCCAAAAGAAAAGAGAAAGGACCCAAATTAATAAAATTATGAATGAAAGGGGAGAGATCACAACTAACACCAAGGAAATAGAAACAATTATTAGAAATTATTGTCAACAACTCTATGCCAATAAATTAAGCAACCTGGAAGAAATGGATGCCTTCCTGGAAACGTATAAACTACCAAGATTGAAACAGGAAGAAACTGACCACCTGAATAGGCCAATAACCAGTAATGAGATTGAAGCAGTGATCAAAAACCTCCCAAAAACACTGTTGGTGGGAATGCAAGTTGGTACAGCCACTTTGGAAAACAGTGTGGAGGTGCCTCAAAAAATTAAAAATAGAGCTACCCTATGACCCAGCAATTGCACTACTGGGTATTTACCCCAAAGACACAGATGTAGTGAAAAGAAGGGCCATATGCACCCCAATGTTCATGGCATCAATGTCCACAATAGCCAAACTGTGGAAAGAGCTGAGATGCCCTTCAACAGAGGAATGGATAAAGAAGATGTGGTCCATATATACAATGGAATATTACTCAGCCATCAGAAAGGATGAATACCCAGCTTTTACATCAACATGGATGGGACTGGAGGAGATTATGCTAAGTGAAATAAGTCAAGCAGAGAAAGTCAATTATCATATGGTTTCACTTATTTGTAGAACATAAGGAATAGCATGGAGGACGTTAGGAGAAGGAAGGGAAAAATGAAAGGGGGGAGATCGGAGGGGGAGATGAACCATGAGAGACTATGGACTCTGAGAAACAAACTGAGGGTTTTAGATGGGAGGGAGGTGGGGGGATGGGTTAGCCCGGTGACGGGTATTAAGGAGGACACGTACTGCATGGAGCACTGGGTGTTATACAAAAACAATGAATCATGGAACACTACATCAAAAACTAATGATGTACTGTATGGCGACTAACATAATAAAATAATATTAAATATAAAAAAACCCCACCTGAATTGATGCAGAAAAAGCACTTGACACAATACATGCCTTCATGATAAAAACTCCCATGAAGTAGGTTTAGAGGCGACATACCTCAGCATAATAAAGACCATATGTGATGAACAGAAAGCTAAATCATATTTAATGGTGAAAAACTGAGAGCTTTTCCCGCAAAGAACAAGACAAAAAATTCATTATCACCACTTTAATTCAGCATAGTACTGGAAGTCCTAAATGCCCCAGTCATATGAGAAAAAGAAGTCAGTCATCAAAATTGGCAAAAAAAAAAAAAAAAAAGTTAAAATTGTCATTAAGCAGATGGCATGGTACAGTTTATAAACAAAATTCAAACTGCTTCAAAAACTATTAGAACCAATTAATAAATTCAGTAAAGCCAGAGGATACAGAATATACAGAAACATGTAATTTTTATACACTAATAACAGAGAAACAGAATTTTTGAAAAAAATCCCATTATCAATTATACAAACATAAAACACCTATGATTAAATACTAACCAGCAGGGGAAGACTCATGCTCTAAAAATGAAAAAAACATGGAGGAAGGGAATTGAGGACACCTACTGATGGAATGATGTAACATGTTCAAGGATTGCAAGAATGAATACTGTGAAAATGGTCATACTACCCAAAGCAAGCTACACATCTGATGAAACCCCTATAAAATACTGACAGTATTTTTCGGAGAACTAAAAAAAAAATCCTAAAATTGGTGCCAAGCCATAAAAATCCTCAAAGAAATCTTGAGAATAAAGAATATACCTGGAGGTATCACAGCCCCAGATTTCAAGATATACTCCAAAGTTATAGTTGTTGTGTGTGTGTGTAATGTTACTGACACCAAAAATAAACACATAGATCAATGGAAAGAAACAGCCACAGAATAAACCTAAGCTTATATGGTCAATGAATCTACAACATAGGTGGCAAGGATAGACTATGGGGAAAAGACAGTCTCTTCAACACACGGTGCTCGGAAAACTGGACATTACATGCACAACAATAAAACTGGACCACTTTCTGACCCCTTACACAAAAATAAACTTGAAATGCATTAGAGACCCACATGTGAGACCTGAGACCATAAAACTGCAAGAAGACATTGGCAGTAACTACTTGGACATTGGCCTTTGCAACACTTTTCTAGGTAGGTCTCCTTAGGCAAGGGAGCTAAGGGCAGAAATCAACTATTGGGACCACACCAAAATGTGATGCTCTTGTATGGCAAAGGAGACCCTCAACTAAATGCAAAGACAACTTACTGAATGGGAAAAGTCTTTTGCAAATGCTATATCCAATAATTGTTGAATATCCAAAGTACTGGGAGAACTTTCATAAGTCAACACAGACCACCACCAAATCATCAGATGAAAACATGGGCAGAGGCCCTGAATAGACATTTTCAGAGAAGGCATACAGATGGCCAATAGACACATGGAGAAGTGCTCAACAACACTAGTGATCCGGGAAAGGCAAATCAAATCCACAGTGTGATATCAGCTGACTGTCAGAATGGGTACAACTCAAAGGGTAGAAATACCAAGAGTTGCCAAGGGTATAAAGAAAACAGGAACCCTCATGCACTGCTGGGCGGAATGTAATTTGTTGCACCCATGGGGAAAACAGTCTGAATATTCCTTCAAAATTACAGAGAAATAACATGTGACCCATTATTTTCACGGCTGTGTATTCATGCAGAGAAAATAAAAAAAACATTAATTTGAAGAGGTATAATCACCTTGATTTTGGTTGCAGCCATACCCACTATAGTCTAGATATGGAGGAGACCTAGGTATCCATTGACAGGTGAATGGATCAAGAACAAGTTATACACATATAGAATGGAATATTACTTGGCCTTGAAAAAAAGATGTTTCATTTGATGAAACATTAATGGCCCTAGAGAGCCTTATGCTAAGTGAAATTAGTGAGACAGAATATAACAAATACCATAGGATTCTCCTTACATTTGGAATTTCAAAAACAAAGCAAACCAACCTACCAAGAAGACTCTAAGAAACAAAACAAAAGCAGACTACTAAATACAGAGAACAGAGTGGTGGTCAATAGTGTGGGCATGGTTTGTGGTAAAAATGTATAAATGGTATCAAGGGTTACAAACTTCAGTGATAAAATAAAGACCAGGTATGTGGAAATTATTGCATAGGGAATATAGGCAATAATCTTGTAATAACACTGTTTTGTAACAGCTGGTGACTATACTTATGATGAGCAGTTAGTAATGTTTAGCATTTTTACATCTTTAGCTGCACACTTGACACCAATATAACATTTTATGTCAATAATTCCATTTAAAAACTCATTTTATATTGGATTAAAGAGTGCAAGATTGGAAGCAAGCACACAGTGATATGTACATATCTTGTAAAGGGAGCTGGATGTACATAGAAACTTGGGCGAATTATAGAAGTGGCAATGCTTGGTGAGTCCAGGATTGTCTCAACTACATGGCAGGGTGCCAGGGAGTGTTAGAAGAAAGAAGCTCAGGAATGGGCAGGAGGTAGTTTTGGGATGTCCTTTTATCCTATCCAATGTATACATGGAGAATATCCTCTAAAACTCTGTTAGCTAGGGTTTAGTCCAGATAGAACAAACTACTCTAGCTGTTTTGAAGCAAAAAGTTTTTGATAGTAGAAATTAGTACCTACAAAATTATTGGAAGGATAGCTTAGCTCGGCCAGGCTGGGCTTCTGAGAATGGCTTTCCTAGCACTGCCAATCAGGAGACAGGGAGCTTGTGAGAGACGGATGAGGGGAACTGGAACCACTGGAACCACTGGCTTCACTAACACACTCTTTAACTTCGGCACATGGATCATGCTGCATGCAGGCTGTCATCATGCCTTCCAGATCGGCACTAACCAAAAATAGATGGCTATGGGTCTCGTGTGTCCTACCCGTGAAAACAGTGACCAGGTAGGGGGATCTCTGCTAATGTTGCCACAGAATAAAGCCAATGTCTCTCTGGCTGTACTTGTTAACAAAAGCATCAGACTTTCCTGAATGCTCACATTTCACTACAAGTGCATCTGATTCATGGACTCTCAATTGCTTCTAGAATCCATCCAGCAAGGAAGTGTAAAAGAGGAGGTTGTTAGCTTTATTTCTCTGCACTGTAGGGAGAAATACCCAAAGAAGCCCCACATTCACCATGGAGATTATTGTATTCACCTAGTGGACAGTAGATAGACCGGGAGGAAAAGATTGGAGAGAACCAGAGAAAGTAACATAGACAGGATTTAGTGATTTATATAGGCTTTGGATTAAACAGAGCGAAGCCAATTTATCAGCTTGTGCTGGAAAGATTCATTTAGTGAACTCCACGTCCAGTGACTGACTGGAGGTGAGTGAGGGCTGTGAGGTGCTCTCCCCTACCTTCCCAGCAAGAAAAAGGAGGCTACAGCTGGACCAGATTTTTTGCCACAGCATAACAAGTATCTCCATTTTTCTAGCTCAGATGCCATTTCCCTAATCTCTCACTGCTTGACTGCTAAGCCAATGGCATACTGAGACAGGGAAACTGAAGGACTGCATAAAAATCTCCTTTTTGCTCCTTTTCCTGCTTCAAGTCTGGCTAGGACCTGCATCCCCAACCCACTTTACCCATGCCTCATTTTGCAAATAGTGTACATCCTCTTCATGAGGGATAGGGAGTTAATGATTTCTTTAGAATAGATAACATCTAAGGAAGACCAGGTGAGAATGGCTGGACAAAGCTATCAAATGCATATTCCAGACCATGAGCATAGACATCTTAAGGCCAAGATGCCCTGACTCCAAGGCATAACACTTAGCCCTTTGTCTTTGTTTTAACTGGTTCCTGGATGCCTGAGAGGACATGTACACCAGACCACCATCCTCAATAAAAAAAACCCCAGACTTCAAGCAAAGACAAGACTCATGCTCCTTTCTTTTCTGAGTCTCCCAGACACTCCATCTGTATCTGCTCTTTCTATATCATCAATAAACTCTGCTCTCACTTTCTGCTAGATTACATTTGATTTCCATCCTGTGCGAAGCCAAGGACCCTTTTGGCTGGTACTGCTAGACCCTTCCTGGGTCCTCAGACCTGGCCTTCCAGCATCAATACCTTTTAAATTTTAGTACAGTTAATGTCTCCAGGACATCTAAACCTTCTAATCGGCTAAATCCAGTGACATCTGTCTTCCAGTTTTCTGTTTCGAATCTTGTGATTTGCATTAGGTCTCCAAATTTCATTGCAAATGGAGTTTTTGTTGTTGTTGTTGTTTCTGTTCTCTTTTCAAGAATTGCCCAAGATCAACAGAGAAGTGTTAAAAATGTCTTTACTTAATTGTCTGAAAAATAAAGCCTTATTTTGTTAATTTTAATAATTTCTTCTCATAAAATATAATTCTTCTAAATAACAACTTATGTTTATATAATAGATTCTGTAGAACTCTGAATTCTAAATTTTTTTGACCTGGAATAGTTTTTATCACCACTCAGTAAACCTCTCCACACACATATTTAAATGAAACACAGTTAACAATATATGAAAAAAATTACTATAAAGGAAAAACAGTTGATGGCAAATATAATTTTGATACGTAAAAACAGGTAATGCAATAAAAACAACAAAAGCAACAAAAAAGCAATCAGGTTAAAAAGTGGTCAAAGGACTTGAATAGACATTTTTCCAAAGATCAAATGTCCAATAAGCACATGAAAAGTTGCTCAGTATCACTAATCATTAGAGAAATGCAAATCAAAGCCACAATGTGATAGCATCTCACACCCATTAGAATAGCTTTTATAAACAGAACAAGATTACACAAAAGAAGTTTTGGCAAGAATATAGAAAAACTGGAAATCTTGTGAACTGCTAGTAGTAATGTGCAGCTTCTATGGAAAACATTACGGTGGTTTCTCTAAAAAGTAGAATAGAATTACCATATGATCCCACAACTCCATCTCTGGTTATATACCCCAAAGAACTGAAAGTAGGGACTCAACCAGATATTTGTACACTGCTGTTTATGGCATCATTAGTCACAGGAGTCAAAAGTGGAAGTAACCCACGTGTTCATCTGCAGATGAATGGGTAAATTAAGTGTGGTATATACATATAATGGAATACTATTCAGCCTTAAAAAGAACGAAAATTCTGACACATGCTTCAACAGACATACGACTTGAGTACATTAAGCTAAGTGAAATAAACACAGTCACAAAAAGACAAATATATGATTCTACTTATATGAGGTACCTAAATTAGTGAAATATATAGTGGTTGCCAGTGGCTAGGGAGCTTAAAAATAGACACATAAACCATGGAACAGAAGAGAGCCAGAATTAAATCCCAGCCCATAGGGTCAACTATTAATTGACAAGGGAGCCAAGAACATCCAATGGGGAAATGAAAATGATATCTAGTCAACAAACAGTGCTGGGAAAAATTGGAGAAATTCATGCAGAACAATGAAGTTGGACCCCTATCTCATACCACTTAAAGAGTTAACTGAAAATGTATCAAAAATTTAAACATAAGACCTAGTCTCATAAAACTCATACCAGTAGGAAAAAGCTCCTTGACATTGATCTAGGTGGCAATTTTTAGAAAATGATGCCAAAAGCACAGAGATCAAAAGCTAAAAAAAAAAAAAAAAAAAAAATCACCAAATGGGACTACATCGAACTCAAAGGCTTCTACACAGCAAAAGAAACTATTAAAATAAATAAAAAGATGACCTATAGGATGGAAGAAAAATTTTGTAAACTATCAGTTAAGGGGTTAATACCCATAATATCTTATATAACTTTATTATAAAAAGATGAACAGTCCAATTTAAAAATGGGCAGAAACACTAACTAGACATTTTTCCAAAGAGGACATCAAAATGGCCAGCAGGCACATAAAAATGCCCAATATCACTAATTATTTGGGAAATGCAAATTGAAAGCAGAATGAAATGTCACCTCACACCTGTTAGAATAGTTATCATCATGGGGCCCTGTGGCTCAGTAGATTAGGGGTCCAACTCTTGATTGACTTTGGCTCAGGACATGATCTCAGGGTCATGAGACTGAGCCCCACATCAGGCTCCACACTGGGCATGGAGCCTGTTTAAGATTCTCTTCCCCTGTCCTTCTGCCCTTTCCCCACCTGCTCACACTCTCTCTAAAAAATTAAAAATTAAAAAATATACATATAAAAAAAGAATAGTTATCAAGAAAACGAGACAACAGATGCTGACAAATGTGGTAAAAAGGGAACCCTTATATACTGTTAGTGGAAATGTAAATTGGTCCAACCATTATTGGAAATAATATGGAGATATGGCAAAAAAAACCTAAAAATAGATCTACCATATGATCCTGCAATACTATTTCTGGGTATATACCCAAAGGAAATGAAAACACTGAGATATGTATACTTACATGTTTATTGTATGACTATTCACAATAGCCAAGATACTGAAACAACCTAAGTGCCCATCAATGGATAAATAAATTAAAAAGGTGTGATATAGATATGCAAAGGAATTTTATTAGCTATGAGAAAGGAGGATATCCTATCATTTGTGACATCATGGATGGGCCTTGAGCACATTATTCAATGTGAGACAAGTTAAAGGAAACAAGTATAGCATAATATCACCTATATGTAGAATCTTAAAAAAAGGGAATAAAAATCATAGCATAAGGAATATAGTCAATGCTATTGTAATAGTGTTGTAATTGGGTCAGATGGTAGCTACACTTGTGGTGAACATAACAGTGTATAAACTTGTCAAATCACTAGTTGTACACCTGAAACTAATGTAACATTGTGTCAACTAAAATAAAAAAGAATACATTTAAAAATTAATAAAAAAGTATAATCGTGATTATCATGGGTGGGGCATGAAGGGATAAGATAGATGTTAAGAGTAAAAAATTACAATGAGTAGTAAATAAATCATAAAGATCAAATGCATAGAATAACAATCAAACTTTCTTAGAGACTAAAACTTAACTATTTCAACCATTAAAAGAAATGGCTAATTATGTAGTGTGATAGAGGGGCTAAATATTGTTACAGTAGCAATCATACTGCAATGTGTAAGTGTATCAGATTAACATGTCGTATGCCTTAAATTTACATAATGGTATATATCAATTATATTCAATACAAATAAGTTACAAAATAAAACAAAGACTGTTAAAAAGAGACAAAAACAGCATTAATAAGGGGATCAATCGAATAAGAAAATATAATATTTGTAACTATTTATACACCCAACTTATAAATACCTAAATATTGGCATTAACAGATGTAAAGGGAGAGATAGACAGCAATACAATATTAGGGGACTTTAATACCCCACTTACACCAAAGGATAGATCAGATTATCCAGAGAGAAAAACCAATGCAGAAATATCCAACCTTAAATGACACATTAGACCAGACGGGTTTAACAGTTATATACAAACCTTCAATCCAAAGGAACAGGATACACATTTTTTTTTTAAAGATTTTATTTACTTATTTGACAGAGAGAGACACAGCGAAAGAGGGAACACAAGCAGGGGGAGTGGGAGAGGGAGAAGCAGGCTTTCCGCCGAGCAGGGAGCCCGATGCAGGGCTCGATCCCAGGACCCTGGGATCATGACCTGAGCCGAAGGCAGACGCTTAACGACTGAGCCACCCAGGCGCCCCGGGATACACATTCTTCAAGTGCACATGGAACATTCTCCAGGTTAGATGTTAGAACACAAGATAAATCTTAATAAATTTAAAAAGACTAATATTACATCAAGTATATTTTTGAACCATAATAGTATAAAAATAGAAATCAATTACAAGAAGAAACTTGGGAAATTTACAAATATGTTGACATCAAACAACATGTTACTGAACAACCAATAGGTCAGAGAAGAAATAATGAAGTAAAAAAGCTTTGAGACAAATGAAAATGGAAATACAACAAACAAAAACTTATAGGATGAAACAAAAGCAGGTCTAAGAGCAAAGTTCATAGCAATAAAAGTCTTTATCAAGAATCAAGAAAAATCTCAAATAGACTTGATGGGAGGGTAGGAGGATCTTGAGCTCATCTTGACCCATGGATACATCAAGGCAACAACTACATCTATGCAAATAACTCTGAAAATGACCTAAAGACCAGCAGAACAAATCTTCCACAGCTAGCTATAGAGAGAAGGCTACATCTTAAATGGTAAGAGTGGCAGAAATATAGTTAGGAGCCAAACTCCTGGCATGACAAACCACAAACAGGAGGACATCATAAGCATGGATGAGCGAGGGGAATCAGATCCCACACCAGGCACCCCTGGCCCTGGGGCTTTAAATAAGTGTGGCTTAACTCTGGGAGAGCTGGAGGGATATAGGAAACTGAGTACCCACCCTTAAAGAGCCAGTACTCCAAATAATGGCCTGACACAGAACAGAAGCAACAGTTTGAAAAATGCCCAGGGTATATGTGAAGGAAATTTATTAACTAATCTTAGAACATGCACTAGAGGGGCAGGGATCTGCAGATTTCTTGAAGAAAAAAAGTGCTGGTGGGTGCCATTTTTCTTGCCCTCCCTCTGCCTAGATAGCCAGATGCTGGCAGGAGCCATTTCTAATACTCTATATCTACCTTGTTAGCTCTGTGTGCCCCACCCCAGCATTCCCTTGTGCACCTGCCCCACCAAACCTGCCCACTGTGGCATGCCTCCCTCCAAAGCAGCTCCTGCCCTGCCACACATGGCAAGCAGCTCTGGCTGGAGCCAGTGCCACCCCAAAGGACTCCTGCCCTATGGAGTGTGGGGAGATAATCCACACATGCAGTTCTTGCAGCCAGGCCTCTTAGCTGGTTGCATAGACAGCAAGCCCTGCCCTGTGGTGTGTATGCAGCTGTGGCAAAAGCTAACTGCAAAGAGACAGGCTGAATACCAGCCCCACCCACCAGCAAACCAAAATCAGCTGCAGCCAGGCTTCTCAACAGCAGAGGGAGAAAACCCTTCCTACTGCCCCAGGGCAGGCAAGGCAGGTGGTTTCAGCCAGCCCAACTCACCAACATGCCCACAGCAGTCATGCCTCAGCTACAGCAGGGCACATGCAGCCCCACAGGAGACACCTGTGGAGTGCCTGGTTCTGGTGACCAGGGAGGACTGAACTACAGGGCACCAAGAACCTCTTCTACACAAGGGCACTATTTTCAAGACCAGGAAACAGCTAACATCATTAACATAGAGTTAGACAAAATGAGGAGACAGAGGAATATGTTCCAAATGAAAGAAGACGACAAAAATCACGGCAGAAGAGCTAAATGAAATGGAGATAAGCAATATTTCAAATAAATAATTCAAAGTGATGGTCATAAACGGCACTGAACTTGAGGAAAGAGTGGATGAACTCGGTGAGAACTTCAACAAAGATAGAAAACACAAAAACAGAATACATTCTTCTTGAGTGCACATGGAACATTCTTCAGAATAGGTCACATATTTGGCCACAAAAAAGGCTCAACAAATTCAAAAAGATCAAAGTCATACCATGTATCTTCTCTGACCACAATGCTATGAAACTAGAAATTAACTACAAGAAAAAAAATCTGAAGACAGCACAAATACATGGAGGTCAAATAACATGCTACTAAACAGTGAATACGTTAACCAAGAAATCAAAGAGGAAATAAAAAATACATGGAGACAAATGAAAATGAAAACACAATGGTCCAATATCTTTGGGATGCAGCAAAAGCTATTCTAAGAGGGAAGTTTATGATAATTCAGGCCCACCACAAGAAAGAAAAATCTCAAATAAACAACCTGACCTTACACCTAAAGGAGCTAGAAAAAAATCAAACAAAACACAAAACCAATAGAGGGAAGGAAATAAAGATTAGAGCAGAAATAAGTGAAATAGAAACTAAAAAAACAATAGAACAGATCAGTGAAACAAGGAGCTGGTTCTCTGAGATCAATGAAATTCATAAACTTTTACCCAGACTCATTAAAAAACAAAACAAGAGAAAGGACTCAAACAAAATCAGAGATGAAAGAGGGGAAATAACAACTGATACCACAGAAATACAAATTATAAGAGCATATTATGAAAAATTATATGCCAACAAATCTGACAACCTATAAAAAAATGGATACATTCCTAGAAACATGCCATCTTCCAAAACTGAATCAGGAAAAAAAAGAAAATCCGAATAGACTTGTTAGTACTAATAAAAATGAAAGAGTAGTCAAAAACATACAAACAGAAGTCTAACACCGGATGGCTTTCAAGTGAATTCTACCAAATCTTTAAATAAAAATTAATACCTATTTTTATCAAACTATTCCAGTGATAGGAGGGAAAGAAAGACTTCGAAATTCATTCTATGAGGCCAACAGTACCTGGATAACAAAAACATTTACTCATTCATTCATTGAGCAAGTATTTACAAGAGCATAGTGATTAATTACACGGACTGAGTTTGGATCCCAGCTCTGCGGCTTTTTGGCCATGTGACTGCGCAAATTATTTAAAATCTTTGGGCCTTGGTTTCCTCTTGTGTAAAATGGGATGTTAAGGGGTTTCGCATAACGATGTTGTGATGATTAAATGAGTTAAAGTATGTGGGGGATAAAAAAGACACTACCCAAAAAAAAAAAAAAAGGAAAATACAGATAAATATTCCTAATGAACAGAGATGCAAAAATCCTCAAGAAAATATTAGCAAATCGAAATCAACCATTTATTAAAAGAATTGTTCACCATGATCAAGTGGGATTTATTCCAGGGATGTAAGGACAGTTCAATATATGCAAATCAAACAACATGATACATCACATTAACAGAATGAAAGATACAAACCATATTATCACCTCAATAGATGCAGAGAAAGCATTTGACAAAATTCAACATCAGTCCATGATAAAAAAACTAAAACTCTCAGTGAAGTGGGATTAGAATATATCTCAACATAATAAAGGCTATGTATGACAAATCTATAGCTAACATCATTGTCAATGGGTTAATCCTGAAAGCTTTTACTGTAGGAGAGGAACAAGGCAAGGATGTCCACTCTTGCCAGTTATAGTCAGCTTAGTACTGAAGTCCCAGCCGTAGCAATCAAACAGAAAAAAATAAAAGGCATTCAAATTGGTAAGAAAGATGTAAAACTGTTCCTATTTGTAGATGATACAATACCATGTATAGAAAACCCTAAAGACTCCACCCAAAAAATATTAGAATAAATAAATTCAGTAAAGTTGCATGATACAAAATATACAGAGGTTGATTGCACTTCTACATATTAATTCTATATATTAATAATGAAGTAGCAGAAAGAGAAATTAAGAACACAGTTCCATTTACAATTGTACCAAAAATAATAAAATACCTACGAATAAACTTTTTTTTAAGATTTTATTTATTTGACAGAGAGAGACACAGTGAGAGAGGGAACATAAGCAGGCGGAGTGGGAGAGGGAGAAGCAGGCTACCTGCTGAGCAGGGATCCCGATGCGGGACTCGATCCCAGGACCCTGGGATCATGACCTGAGCTGAAGGCAGACGCTTAACAACTGAGCCACCCAGGTGCCCCCCCTAGGAATAAACTTAACTAAAAGAGGTGAAACACCTGTAACTCTGAAACCTATAAAACGTCAGTGAAAGAATTTGAAGACAATAGAGGTAAATAGAAAGCTATTCCATGCTGATGGATTGGAAGAATTAATATTGTTAAAATGATCTATAAAGCAAAGCAATCTATAGCTTCAGTGAAACCCTTATCAAAACACCACTAGTGGTTTTCGTAGAACTAGAACAAACAATCTTAAAATTGTCATGGAACCACAAAAGACCCTGAGTAGCCAAAGCAATCTTGAGAGAAAAGAACAAAGCTGGAGGTCTCACAATCCCAGATCTCAAGATATACCACAAAGCTGTAGTAATCAAAACACTAATGCACTGGCACAAAAAAAGACATATAAATCAATGTGGAACAGAATAAAAAGCCCAGAAATAAACCCACACTTACATGGTCAATAAGTCTACAACAAAGGAGGTAAGAATATACCATGTGGAGAGACTGTCTTTTCAATAAATGGTGTTGGGAATCCCGGACTGCTACATGCAAAAGAATGAAACTGGACCACTTTTACACCATACACAAAATTAAACTCAAAATGAACTGAAGACTTAAATGTAAGTCCTGAAACCGTAAAACTCCTAAAAGAAAACATAGGCAGTAATCACTTGGACATCAATCTTGGCAGCGTATTTATGGATATGTCTCCTCAGTCAGGGGGAAAAAAAAACAACCCAAAACTATGGAATTGCACCAAAAAAAAAGAAAGAAAGAAAAAAAAAAAAGGTTTTGCACAGCAAAGGAAACCACTGGCAAAATGAGGGGCAATCTACAAATGGGAGAAGATATTTGATAATCAGATTAATGATATATCTGATAAGGGGTTAATATCCAAAATACACAAAGAACTTCTACAACTCAGCCCACACACATAAAAACCAACAACCTGATTTAAAAAAATGGGCAGAGAATCTAAATGGACATCTTTCCAAAGAAGACATACAGATGGCCAATAGACACATGTAAAGACTCAACATCACTAATCACCAGGGAAAGTCAGATCAAAACTACTTCACACCAGTGAGAATGGCTAGTATGGAGAAGGTAAGAAATAACAAGTGTTGGCAAGGTTTGGAAGAAAAGGGAACCATCATGCAACTGTTGGTGGTTATGTAAATTTCACAACCACTGTGAAAAACAGGATGGAGTTTCCTCAAAAAGTAAAAATAGAAATATCATATGATCCAGTAATTCTACTGGTATTTATGCAAAGAAAACAGGAACACTATTTCAAAGAGATATATGCACCCCTATGTTTATTGAGGCATTATTTGTGCTAACCAAGACATGGAAGCAACCCATGTCCATCAATAGATGAATGGAAAAATAAGACGTAGTATAAATATACAATGGAATATTACTCAGCCATAAAGAATGAAATCTTGGTATTTACGATAACATGGATGCACTTAGAGGATATGATGCTAAGTGAAATAAGTCAGACAGAGAAAAACAAATACCTTATGATTTCAATTAGATTTGGAATCTAAAAAACACAACAAACAAAAAACAGACTCATAAATACAGAGAAAAGCTAGTGGTTATCAGAGGGGAGGTGGGAGGGAGAATCAGCTAAATAGGTGAAGGGGTTAAAGGGTATAAATTTCCAGTTCTAAAATAAATCATGCAAATTTTCATATTGCACAGGCAATATAGTCAATTATATGATAATATTATTGTGTGGTGACAGATATTGACTACACTTAACTGCGTGAGCACTGAGTCATGTGTGGAACTGTCAAATCACTATGTTGTACATCTAAAAGTAATATAACATTGTATGTTACCTATTCTTCAACAATAAAAACAAACTAAACAAAAAGTTACCAAACTCTTTAAGAAAAAAAAAAAAAAGAAAAATCTCAAACAACCTAATTTTACATCTCAGGGAACTAGAAGAGAAAAAGAACAAATGAATCCCAGTTAACAGAAGGAAGGAAATAACAATCAAAGCAGAAATAAATGAAATAGAGACTGAAAGACAATAAAAAAGATCATTGCAGCTAAGAGCTGGGTCACTGAAAAAATAAAAAAATATTGAGAAACCCTTAGTTGTACTCACCAAGAAAAAAGAGGATTCAAATAAAATCAGAAATAAAAGGACACATTACAACTGATACCTCAGAAATGCAAAGGAACATAAGAGACTATTATGAAGAACTATTACCACAAACTGGACAACGTGGAAGGAATAGATAAATTCCTAGCTATATAAACCTACCACGACTAAAACATAAAAGAAAATTTGAATAGATCAAATACTAGTAAGGAGATTGAATCTGCAATTAAAAGCCTCCCAACAAACAAAAGTCCAGGACCAGCTGGCCTCACTGTGAATTCTACCAAAAATTTAAAGAATTAATATCAATCCTTCTGAAATTTTCCAAAAATTAGAAGTGGAGTAAGGACTTCTAAACTCATTTTTTTTTTCAATATCAGCATTACACTGATGTCAAAAATAGACAAATGACACAAGAAAGAGTATTGCAGGTCAATATCCCTGATGAACAGAGATGCAAAAATTCTCAATGAAATGTTAGCAAACTGAATTCAACAATACTTTAAAGGATCATGCAACATTGTCAAGCAGGATTTATTCTAGAGATGCAAAAATGGTCAACCTTCATAAATGAATCAATATGATACACCACATTCATAAAACGATGAAATCCTATGATCATTACAATAGGTGCGGAAAAAGCATGTAATAAAATTCAACATTTGTTAATGATAAAAACTCTCAAAGTGGGTATAGTGGGAACATATCTCAAAGTAATAAAGGCCATATATGATCAACCCATAGCCAAGATCTTACTCGATGGTGAAAAGCTAAAAGCTTTTCCTCTAAGATTAGGAACAAGGCAGGATGCCTACTTCCACAACTTTTACTTCAACATAATAATGCATATTCTAGCCAGAACAATTAGGCAAGAAAAAGTAGGGGCATTCAAATTGGAAAGAAAGGAGTAAAACTAATTAGTAAAACTAATTTCTACATTATATATAGAAAACTCTAAAGACTCCATCAAAAACTATCAGAACAAATAAATGAAGTTGTAGGATACAAAATCAGTACATAAAAATCTGTTGCATTTTTACACACTAATAACAAACTACCAGAAAGAGAAATTAAGAAAACAATTCATTTACAATGGCATAAAAAAGAATAAAATATCTAGGAATAAGTTGAACCTAGGAGGTGAAAGGATTGTATGTGAAAAACGACAATAAAGAAAAAAGACAAATAAACGGAAAGATATTCCATGCTCATGGATTAGAAGAATATTGTTAAAATGTCCATATTACCCAAAGCAATCTACAGATTCAATGCAATCCCCATCAAAATACCAATAGTACTTTTCATGGACCTAGAACAAATCTAAAATTTGTATAGAACCACAAAAGACCCCAAATAGCCAAAGAAATATTGAGAAAGAACAAAGCTAGAGGCATCATGCTCCTTGATTTCAAACTACATTAAAAAAATTATGGAAATCAAAATTATATGGTATTGGTATAAAAACAGGCATAGCAATGTAACAGAATAAAGAGCCCAGAAATAAAGTCACATATATATGACTGAGTGGCCACATGCAAAAGAATGAAACTAGGATCATTATCTTACACTATCCACAAAAATAAAGACTTGAACATAAGACCAAAAACCATAAAACTTCTAGAAGAAAACCTAGGCACTAGACTGCTTGACATCATTCTTGGCGTTTTTTGTTTCGATTGGACCCTAAAAGGTAACAAAAGTAAAAAAAAAAAAAATGGAAGTATGGCAAACTTAAAATGTTCTGCACAGCAAAAGAAACCATCAACAAAATTATAAGCAACATATAGAATGGGAGAAAATGTTTACAATCATATATCTGATAAGGGGTTAATATCCAAAATATATAGAGAAATCATACAACAGCCAAAAAACCCAATCTGATTAGAAAGTGGCAGAGGGGGCCCCTGGGTGGTTCAGTTGGTTAAGCAACTGCCTTTGGCTCAGGTCATGATCCTGGAGTCCCGGGATCGAGTCCCACATCGGGCTCCCTGCTCAGCAGGGAGTCTGCTTCGCCCTCTGACCCTCTTCCCTCTCATGCTCTCTCTCATTCTCTTTCTCTCAGATAAATAATAAAATAAAATCTTAAAAAAAAAGAAAGTGGCAGAGGATCTGAACACTTTTTTCCAAAGAAGATATGCAGATGGCCACAGGTACGTGAAAAGATGCTCACCATTACTAGTCATCAGGGAAATGCAAATCAGAATCAAAATGAGGTAACACCTCACACCTGTTAGAATGGCTATTATCAAAAGACAAGAAATAACAAGTGTTGGTGAGAATGTGGAGAAAGGGGAACCCTCATGCACTATTGGTGGTAATGCAAATTAGTGCAATCACTATGGAAAGCAGTATAGAGGTTTCTCAAAAAATTAAAAATAGAACTACCATATGATTCAGCTCTTCCATTTTGGCTATTTACTCAAAGAAAATTAGAACATTAATTTGAATAGATATATGCATCCCTATATTCTATATTCATTGCAGCATTACTTACAATAGCCGAAATATGGAAACAACCTAACTGTCCATTGATGGATGGATGAATGGATAAGGAAGATGTGGTACATATACACAACCGGATATTACTCAGCCATAAAATAGACATGGATGAACCTTGATGGTATTAAGTTAAATAAGTCAGCCAGAGAAAGACATGATCTTACTTATATGCGCAATGTGGAAAAACAAAACAACAGCAACAAAAAAATCAAACTCATAGATACAGACAACAGACTGGTGTTTATCAGAGGGGAAGATTGGGGTATGTTGAGACGAGTGAAGGGGGTCAACTGCATGGTAGCAGATGGTAACTAGACTAATTGTGGTGATCACTTTGTAGTGTATGTAAGTATCAGATTATTATGCTGTAATCTGAAACTAGTATGCTGTCATACAATAGGACCTCGATTAAAAAAAAGTTCTTCCCAACCTCCAGATTATAAATGCAACTGCTTAAGTTTTCTTCAAAAATTTTTACTTTATATCTTTAATCTATACAAAATTTACTTTGTATATGGTATGAAATAGAAGTTTAACTGTTTTTCTGCTTAAATAAAACATCGTAATCACATATTAAATGATCAAATATAATTTTTTTTCTCTGGATTCTCTATTCTAGTGTCTTTCAAGCCACAGGTCAGGATTATTTGTTGCTTCTGATATCAATTTAGTAGGCTTTATTTGGCATTTTAGGAAGTATAAAATAGAAGAACAAAATATCAGTGTGCATAATATGTAATGGGGTAAATGTTTCATGCAACTTTTATTTCTGTTTTTAATACAAATAAACACATGCAGTAAGGGTCATTCTGTATATAAAATGTGTTTCTTATTGTGAATTATAATAAAGTTGGAAATTTTTTAAAAAGACACAGAAATAAACTAAATGTCCACTGATGGGTAAATGGATAAAGAAAAAGTGCTGTATATACAATGGAATATATATTACTCATCCATAAACAGTGAAATGTTGCCATTTGTGACAACATGGGTCTTGAGGGCATTACACTAAGTGAAATAAGTCAGAGAAAGATAAAAACCTATGATTTCACTTATATGTGGAATCTTAAAAAAAAAAAAAAGAAAAGAAACAAAGCAAGAACTGGGCTTATAGGTACAGAGAACAGATTGGTGGTTGCCAGAAATGAGGGGTGGGCAAAATGAGTGAAGGGAGTCAAAAAGTACAAACTTCCAGTTATAAAATAAATAAGTCATGGGAATGTAGTGTGACATGGTGACTATAGTTAATACTGTACTGCATATTTGAAAGTTGCTAAGAGAGGCACGCCTGGGTGGCTGAGTCAGTCGAGCACAGACTCTTGATTTCCACTCAGGTCATGATCTCAGGGTGGTGGGGCTCTGCACTCAGCAGGGAGTTTGCTCAGGATTCTCTCTTCCTCTCCCCCTCCCTGCCCCGCACTTGCTTACGTGCACGCTAATTCTTTTTTTTTTTTTTTAAAGAAAGTTGTTAGAGATTTTAAAAGTTCCTATCACAACAAAAAATGTGACTGTGTGGTGAGAAATGCTAACTAGACTTCTTGTGATTATTTCACAATTTATACAAATAGTAAATTATGTTGCACATCCGAAACTAATTTATGTCAATAATTTATGTCATTTATAAAAATGAATATCCAATATAAGAATAAAAATTAGGAGATGTTTGATGTAATAGGGAAGTAGGACTGTTTTAAAAATTTATTCCAATCCATTCATACTGAACTTGTTTATTAATCAGGTAACTGTAGTCTTTTTGAATTTAGCAGAACTTCTTATTCTTAACCTAAAATTATGATAAACTCACTGTTATAATAATTATGAGGTACATTTATTCAGTATAAATGAATAACCTACTGATTCCATGTAAATGAATAAATAAGTTGCAATGGTTTATTTTCTTCCTTGGGGAAACTTAAGTTTAAGTGAATAATTGATTTTAGATTTTGAAAAGTAAATGGATTTTTAGCTTAATATTAGATTTCTGTCCTGAAAAGTGATGATTAAAAGTTTGAGACTGAGAAGTGAGCTCAGACACTTTGTCATCTTAACTTCTCTTCATTAATAATGTTCCATGATATGTTGCAATAGTGTTGAGAAATGGAGTAACTAGGGTAATTACTTGTCCTGGTTGACATAACAACAAAGTTTTCTGGAACCACCGAACATGTTAAATGTTTTTCTCTTCCAATTTCAAATTTTATTAAGAATGTTGAAAACACCAAATATGTCCATTTTGTCCCCCAAATATCTTGTTTTTCCATAAAAAATATGCATCATAAATTGAGTTCTTATGCTCTACTGTCCCTTATGATAACCAAAACCTGATATGATCCAGTAAGTGGTTATGGTTAGTTCCAATCTCTGAAAAAAAAAAAAAAAAAAAAGGGAGGAGGGCTATTCAGTGGATCTCTTTTAAAAAAATTAGCAAATTTCACTGGCTTTCAATAGACTATGACAATCAGCATTTTAGATGCTGAAGCAATGGTAACTGTACATAAAACAGTGACTCCAAATGGCACTCTTATTAACAGCTTAGAGCAATTAAACTGAAATCATAAATTAGTGCAGAAGTATCTACTACTCTATCAGTTTTGTAATTCTTTTAAAATTTCTGTTTAATTAAATTGACCAACAATACTCTCTTCCAACTCTATAAATACATTAAAATTCAGTTAAGTGTATAATTTAAACAACACAACAAATTCTAGCAAAATAATCTTGCCACACTTATCTGACATAAGCTCAAAGTTTTGCCCAGTTTTCAGTGAAAGCGTCAAGTTGGATCCCAAAAATCTAGACCAGACTGTAACAGCATAATAGGTTCTGATGATTATTGTGCAAGAAGACAAACCAATTGTATTTTGTTACTAATAGAAGATATGGATTTCCACATATTAGCATGGGAAGTCATAGAAAACACATCCAAACATGTGAAAATAATTTTATTTTGCTAGCTGCTATGTCTTCCTTTGCTACATGGTAAATAGGAGGCTTTCTGATAGTTGTAACTAGGAAATAGTTCCAGAAGCTTCATTATTTTTCTTTTCTTAATATTTAAGAGCCTTAATAAATTCACATTTTGTGTTTCCAGGTGTCTCATTAATTTTGAAGTGGGTAAGCTTTCAGTTTTAAGACTATTAAAGATTATACACCCTGATTTGTTATTTGCATTGCACAATGAAACAACATGAGGGATGAACAAAGAAAGAAAGAAACAGACTCCTAAATACGGAGAACAAGCTGATGGTTGTCAGAGGGAGGTGGTAGGAGGATGGGGGATGTAAAGGGGATTTAAGAGGTACAAACTTCCAGTTATAAAATAAATCACAGAGGTGAAAAGCACAGCTTAGGGAATACAGTCAATAATATTGTAGTAACATTGAATGGTGACAGATGGTGAATGCCCTTGTGGTGAGCGCTGAGCAATGCATAGAATTGTTGAATTACTATGTTGTCCACCTGAAACTAAGATAACGTTGAATGTTAATTATACTTCAATCACAAAACCAAACATTAGATATAAAATATTCCACTTTTTTTCTTTTTAGGAGACTCAGAAGAAATCAAAACTTGCTGATTAGAGTCAACATTTTTCTCGTAATACACTGTTTATACGTTCAGATCCAGCAATGATGCTTGAACTTGATCAGACCTCTATATTTTACACGTCATTGTTCTTTTTACCTCCTAATAAGAAATGATCAACTTAAACGACAATTGGACTATTTCATGACAAAGTTACAACTGTCAAGAACTTAGGACATGTAATAAGCAGGCCAAAGTACTAAAATAACCCTAACTCAATGGCAAGTCCCAACATTTTTGCAGGCGGAATAAAGTTAGGCTGCATTTTGCTTCACAATTAGTTATAATATATAAAATTAAGTTGGGGGACATTAACTGCATTAGTTTTCTACTGCTGCATAACAAATTGCCATAAACTTGGGGCCTTAGCAGAACACAAGCTTATTACCTTACTGCTTGGCCTGGGCAGAGTCCAGGTTGGGAGGAAGTGGGTTTTCCTCTCAGAGTTTCTCGAGGCTGAAATCACAGTGTTTGATGGTTTGCTTTCCTTTCTGAAGCTCAGGGTGTTCTTGCACCCTCATTCATGTTGTTGGCTGAATTCACTTCCTTACACTGGTAGAACTGAGGCTCCGTTCTGCTGGCTGTCAGCTTAGGGTTAGCCTCAAGTCCTCACCTGGTCGTATGGCTCCCTCCTTATGCCTCAAATCTTTCGGGAGAGGCCCAGGTTCTTTTAAGGGCTAACTTGATTAGATTTGGCCCACCTGAATAATCTTCCTTCTGATTAGTTCAAAAGTCAACAGGTTAGTAATCTAATTACTGTAGTGATGCTCCGCGTTCCTCACGTGTTTGGAATGCACTCAAGAAGGAATTATATATACTAAGCGTGTACATTAGGGGGCAGCAGAGTTCTGGAGGGCTACCTCGGAATTCTGCCTACCACCTTGGTTTATTATGTTGATGCTCAAATTAACCATTACGCGCCCGGAAAATCAAGTGAGAAACTAGTGAAGAAAAGATCAAATGACCTTCCCTGGCTAAGACATGAACTTATCACATTATTCTGTCATTTGAAACATACACCTCTTGCACTTCACAATTGACCATTTTTTAGTGTGCATGGGTCTTACTAAGGATCTGTGCAATCCTTTCTAATATTTTCTACTTATTCTTTTTGTTCTATTTTATGGCTTTTTTAGCAAAAGCGGAACATAACTCAAAAAACGGATTTCACAAAATAGATTTCATGATCCATGATTTGAAAAACATGGTCTTAATAGACACATTTTATTTTAATTAGTAATCTTCAAAGTTTTCTTTAGAGTAAGAAACACTCAAGTATATTTATGCAAAAATAATTGTTTCTGAATAAATAAATATGTACTAAATTATAGGTGCGGATGGGTAAACAAATGTATCATCTTCAAAATCTTATCACGAGACAATCTGCAATGCCAGTACAGTCCACAGGAGGGCAGCATGTGTTCTAGGTATATTTTAGGCTTCACTTAAATGTGCTGTTTTCTAGTTGAGTAGGAATTCTTAGTGAATTATTTATAGTGTAGTGGTATGAGCACTGGAAGAGCAGAGAGGACTCAGATTCTGCACCGTGGGAGCATGACCTGGACCCTGAGTAGAATTCGGAGGGGTGGGGCCTCATATTTTGAAAGAGATGGGGAGTAACACACTGCCTGGTGGAAAAAACCCCAGACTACAAGTTTGCTAGAGCTATGTGTTCTTGGTTTCAATTGTACTCTGAAATGCATGCTCCTTTTTTCTTTCTTTTCTTTTTAAAATATCATTATAAAACTTCACATCCTTCAAAAAAAAATAAGTAAGTGTAACTCTTCGGCCTCACATCACTCCCTACACTCACACTCTCTCAGCTCTGGGAATCTAAAAAGGCATATACCCCAGACTCTCATCACACCCAGCCATGCAGGGGCTGGTTTCCGGGAACAGCCCAGCCAGACCCAGCCCATCTTTCCTTCTTTCTAGGAAGTGACCTGGCGACTAGGGTTGTTGAGCCCGGGTGTCTGAGCAACCCCTGCATCAAGACTGTTACTTGAGTGCTTGAAATGGAAATAGCTGACGTTTGGAGGAGAGCATTTCAGGACCTGCTACATGGGAACACAGAACGACGTGTATTTCCAGAGTTAGACTCAACCATTGTACTGTTGGAACCATAGCTTGAACCCCAGAATCAACCATTTTAAACCACAATTTAAATATGCCTTGGAAAAAAACCCTCTTATTACTAAAACCCAGAAATGAGCCATCTTCTGAAAATTGGATAAAATATCTCAAATACAGATATTCTCTATCCCTTTGGTCATGAGATAGCAAAGCCCTAGAAAATAACAACCATCATAAAGTTAATGAATAAATGCTGAGTTGCTTTGCTGCTATCACACGTGGTACTTCAGTTGATATAAACCAATGGAGTTTTTCTTAAGGCAGAGTAAGTGGGAAGGGGCAGATTGTAATGGATGCATATGTGAGCATCAGGATGAAGGATGAGTTGAACATGTCTTCTTTATTTTTTAAAGATTTATTTATTTATTTGAGAGAGAGAGAGAAAGGGAGAATGTGTGCACACGTGGGGGAGGGGGTGGGAGAGAAGATGACTCCCTGGCTGAGTGTCAAGCCTAATGTGGGCTCCATCCCAGGACCGGAGCCCAGTCAAGAGTGGGCTGCCCAACCCACTGAGCCACCCAGATGCCCCAGAACATCTCCCCTTTAAATTTCTTTTGTATTTTGTTTTCCATAGCTATACCTAAAGGGAGGAGAATGATAAAATAAATATCTAAAAAAGCAAGGAATATGTATGATAGGTGATAAGATCCAAATATAAGAACACTCACTGGAGTATTTTTTATAATAGTAAGAAGCAGGAAATCATCTAGATGAGCATCATTAGGAATATGGGTAAAAAAACCCATGGGACACGGTGGAAGACTATATGGTGGTTAAACTGACTAAGCTGAAAATACGAAATAACATGGCAAAGTCTTGTAAACATAACATCTTTTCAGGTTTATTGCGATATCACTGACATATAATGAAAACAATATTGAATGAAGGAAGCAAGTGGCAAAGGACATGTGCAAAATGGGAACATTTATGTGAATGGTAATATAAAAAATTATAAATTGTACATATTTATCACACAACTTGAAAATACTTACAAGGAAGGATAAATCCCCAAATCAGGATATTGATTTTCTGGGGGTGGGAGGGGAAGGTGGTATAGCTGGAGTTCTAATGTCATATTTAAAAAAAATAGAATTCTGAAGCTAATATGGCAAAACGTTAAAATTCCTTAAAGTTTTGTGATTGACATAGAAAGATTTATTGTATTTTGTTCTTTTGGGTGGTTTTGAAATATAAAAATAAAATTAAGGAGACATGTAAAAGTAAGCATCTAAAAACAGTCTCAGATAATAATTGCTGCCAAGAGACTCAGCTTATCAGTTTTTAGCTCTTTCACATAGAAATTGTGTAAAATTGTGCCTGACTGACGTCGTGCCTCTTCTTCTTGGGGAAGAATCACGGGAGGAAAGGAAAGGGTGCAAGACGGTGCGGAAATGTGAGTCTTTGGCCGCCAGCAGGTTTTTTGTTTCCTCCCAAATGGGAACTCCTCGAACGGAAGGACAGCCTTTGATCTTCCTGTACCAATCCGGGGCACATCCAGCCAAGTGCTAGGAACACAAAGGTCACTAAAAGTATCAATAACAAAACTTGAGGTTGTTCTTCCGCATGGCTCTGAGGCGGGTTCACAGGGACTCCTGGTGTTGATTCACTGGGGTCCTGGGAATTGGATTCAGATCCTATGACCAGCGCCACTCTGTTGAATCACCGCAGTCTTATCCCGTTCAATGTGGAACCAGAAGGGCTTTGTTCTAAGAAAGATGACATGGGATGTCCTGCCGAGATCTATTAGTCCGGATTGCATTTGGCTCATCTCATTACTGGATTGATAAACGCGGAGAACAATGACTGTGTGTTTCTCTGTTGGATTTTTTTTTTTTTTTTAGTTTAAAATAGCATCTTTATTCTACTTTTTTTATTATTATTATGTTATGTTAATTACCATACATTACATTCTCTGTTGGATTTTATTGAAAGAAACTTGCATTGGATACTTCTGACTGTGACAGAGCCTTAACATATTTTCTCTCAGTGCCTGCCATAGAGTTTCTGAGGGTTTTCATGGTTTCATGGTCTATAAGCCAGGGTTTTGAGGGTTCTCTGTGTCAAGGATGTAGGGAGAGTTGCCTCAAGCTGATTCAGGAAAACTAGAAATCTCTGCTCATCAGGCCCACGTTACTCATTCTTTCTGGGCAAGAGAAGCACGGATCCAGTTTAGCACTGACTCCTTAGAGTTAATTATTGATATCACAGGTTAGCTATTAAATTAGAGAGCCAGAGAGGACCAGCATGCTGTTTGTTTTGCTTACTCTGCAGAGATATTTCTGTCATTCTCATCCTAATTTCTGGTAACTATCTTGATTCATAGCAAATGGTTTGATTTTTTCCAAAGGATAAAGAAAACACCCTGGATATTATAATGCAAGTTTTATAGTCTGTTTAGGCTGGTGATGGTGGTCAGGTGAATGTGGTTCCACTGTAGGCCCAGCTACCTCTCACTGAGAAAATAATGATTCTGAAGAGTGCAGAGAAATTAAGCTGAGCATTCTTTTTGTGGATGGCAGGTGACAAATTTTGATGTAAGTAATTCTCTGTGAGGACAGATTGGGGGCTAAGGAGGAAGAAATAAAGAGTGGAACCCCAGAGCCCTTATAGTGGCAGCACCATGTGAGCTTTCTGAGCTAAGGGATGGGGCCAGCTGGCCTGGTGGGCAGTGATTGGGAGGGAAGAAAATGGGAAACGTCCACTGTTGCTCATGCCTCCAGGTGGGACATTCGGTCAGACTTGTCTTCTGATAGTCATTGAAAGGAAAGAGAAAGAGACTTTGTTTGTGAGCTCTTGTTATCTCTAGGCATTTGACTGAGTGTTTAAAAATAAGTTTTAGGGGTGCCTGGGTGTCTCAGTCAGTTGAGAATCCGATTCTTGATTTCAGCTGGGGTCATGATCTTGGCTTGTGGGATTGAGCCACACGCTGGGCTCCGTGCTCAACGGGGAGTCTGCTGGAGATTCTTTGACTCCTTCTCCCTCTGCCCTCACCCCACCCCCGTGCTCTCTTTCTCTCTCCAAAGTAAATAAATCTTAAAAAAAAAAAGTTTCAAATGAACTTGTCAGACATGTGATTGTATATTATTATGGTAATTTTTTCAAGGAGAAAACCAAACTTGGAGAGATTTACTTCCCTAAGGTCATATGTCTAGTGAATGGGGGAGGTAGAATTTAAATCTAGGTTTGTTCGAAGCCATGTTTATTCTACTATTCAACATTTGGACCATAAAGTGGATTATAACACAGATGAGAGCATCCACGTGCACAAACAACATTCACTTATGTGCTTTCATTGTGTTTACACAAGGGATTTCCCAAATGGGCTGCATGTCCCCTATGGAGTACACAGGCTGATCAATTGAGAGTATGGGAAGAAAATACTAGAACTTCCATTTGTATTTTTATCTCAGCTTTTTAAAATTACTACTTTGGATATATATTGTAGTAGATATACATTATATACATTAGTTATATCATACGTAATGCATGTATAGATATATAATTGTGTGTGTGTGTGTGTGTGTGTGCATATATGAGATATGTGCTTAAAATGTTTGGAGAGTGCTGATACAGGTTAGAGGTTGGGAATTACAGCCTGTGGATCAAATCTGACCTATCACATGATTTTGTAAATTTCAATGAAGCATAGCCATGCTCATTTGCTTTCATATTGTCTATAGTTGAGCTGAGTAGTTGCACCACAAACCATATGGCTCACAAAACCTAAAATGTTTCCCATGTGGCCTTTACAGAAAAGGTTTGCCAACCCCTGATTTAGACCATGAAGTAGAAGTAGACGATTAAGTTTTGAAACAAAACTTTGACCTTAAATATAAATTGGTATTTGATCACTGCTCTGCCTAGAAGTGGATAGAACCCACTGTCTCATCTCAATGATCATGAATTAATTTTTTAGTTAGTACTTGATATACCATTGCCTAAAATTCTGTACCTTAGCAACCTGTTTTTGTAAAATAGGTCATGATGAACAGGCTAAAGAACTAGCGGAGAAAAATTAAAGGGAAATGTACAATAATGAACAAAAAAGGATACTTTCTGTAAAAGCCAGCCTTGATCTACCAGCCTGAGATGCGGCTCTCTTGCACACCCCCTTCCAATCTACTGAGCAGCGGGACATTCAGAATTTCAGCTGTGAGCTCAGTCTTACTAGTTTCCCTTAGTCAGTCCTGACCAACGTGGCCTCAACTCCACCAACAGGAAGTTACTGGAGTAATTCTAGGATTTGGTCTGCCTGGGGTCCAGATTTGCTCTCTGTTCTCCCTTTGGGCTAAAGTTTCAACTACAATCTACTGAGCTAGGGTTGAGGCTACTTTTTAACCGGGACATGACCTTCTACGTGCAAGTATCCTGTTCGAATTGTATGGTGTCCCTCCCCCAACTTCCACACTCAGAACCATTCCAGCAAGACTTAGCCTCGTAGCTAGTTTAGCCTCTAGCACATTCTTTTCAGATCCACGCTCACTTCCCTTCCTCTGACAGCACATTTTGAGTCCCTAGCTTGCCTTGCAAATAAGAACATAAGGGTTTTGTCTGCGGTCTTCCTGAACAGTAAAGTATGAGCTACAAACTTTTGAAATAAGCAGGGTAACAGAACAAACCACTTACGAAGTAAATCAGTCACAGCTATGATCCTTCTCAAATAATTAAGCATCTTGCTGCTGGTATCCCCGTTCCTCAGGGGAGTTCCTAACAGGACAAAGGAGTTGCTAAGAGGTGTGGACGCTCTTAGCATATAGTGATCAGAGATTAATAATTCCCCACAGCGGTGACCCCTGTACTCAGTGGAAACTGTGGCCTTGCATTCCAACTCCAGACGTGATAGGCTCTCGTCAAGACCCTTAAATAGGGGAGTGCCCACTTGCACAGCTCAGTCAGTTCGGTGAAACACAGCAGTGATGCCCGATTCCTCTACGGTGCTACGTGGAGGTGGGGCTGACCCAGTAGCCACTCCCAAGGTGTTATCTTACTTTTGGTTTGAACAACCTTGAGGGAAAATGATCCTCTGGGATCTAGTTCTCTATAATTCTTGTAAAGATTCACCACATCATGAAGAATGGCTTCCAGAAGATGTCCGATTTTGTCCTTGGTCTCACTTCTTCCACTCTTGTCCCTCTAGCCAGACAGATCCTTCAACGCACAGGTCAGATTATATTTCTTCCCTGATTAAAATCTCTCAGGGTTCCCCAAAGCAATAACCAGAGCTCATTAGACCCTGCACAATCTGGCCTGTGCCGACTTCTCCATACTCTACACTTCCCGTGTTTTAGCCCCATTGGACTTTCATGTTCATTTCTACCTCAGGACCTTTGCAACTGCTGATCCTTTATAGTTCCTGATCCTTGGACTGCTCTTCCCCAAATCTTTGTGTGTCTGGCTTGATATCATCACCCATGTCTTAGCACAAATGACGCCTCCTCAGAGAAGTCTTCCTTGACCACCCTAGCTGATACAGGTATCCCCAAGGGCCACTCACTCTCTTCCCCCATTCCCCTATTTTATTGCTTCCATAGCACTAATTACTCTTTGAATTTATGTTATTTATATCATTTATGTCATTTTATTTGTTTGATTATTTATTATAATTGACTTATTAGTTTGTTCACATCCACATTCCAACGAGACAAAGTTCCATGCAAGTAGAACTTCATTTGTCTTGTTCACTACTTCATGTTCAGACAATAGAGATATGTTTTCAATAAATATTTCTGGGTAAAGCATTGAATGAATAATGAGGCAATGGCAAGTTTCCTCCACTACTTCTTCCATCACTTTTTCATCTCCATGAGCTCCTTAGGGATATCCTTACAGTTAAGCCTCAGATTTCACATTATACTTTCCAGAAAACCCCTCAATTGACTTTGACGTCAAGATCTACCACATCTCTACAGACAAACAGAAAAATCAACTCAATAGCCCTACTATTCTAAAATACTAACAGAAACTTCCATACCATACCATTAAGCTTGCCCACAATTATTGAGAAGCCTCTGAAATTTTCTTTGCTAAATGCTTATATACCCTTACAAATTTATCAAATTGAATAATGGAAGTGAACAGCCCATGAAAAGTTTCAAGTATTGTGCAAGTTAAGATGACATGTGGGTTTTAGAGACATCTTCTTGATTTTGAGAATTGTGCTACTTTAAAAGAAGTTAGGTAGATACAAAATGGTAGAAAGTAACAATTTTTCAAATGTGTCTAAACCATACATTTTTAATTGATTTCAGTGTAATTAGTCATGCAGGTGTGTCAGGAAGGGTGTGATCAGTGGAGAACCCCACTGAACGATAAAAAGGATTTCTTGTAGGGATTTGACGTTATGCAGTTATGGGAGCTGGGGAAGCTGTTGCATGAGTATGCTGCCCTTGTGGCTGAATGCTGGGTCCAAGTCAGCTGGGAAGTCAGAATGGGAAGAAGAGTAAGGGACGTGGAAGGCCACAGACTGAGCGAAACCCAGGAGGATGAACTGGAACTTTTGTTGTCTCTCACTGGGACTCGGGGTGGTCTCTGACTGTTTCTAAGCTTCCTGCTTTGATGCTATGGGTGACTGCAAAAGAGCTGGTGTGCTTGGCCATGGAGGAGCTGAAGGAAATCTGGAAGGAGCTGGAAGAATTAAAGCCTGGATATTGCTCCGTGCCAATGAGGCGACCTAGCGGACCCGTGACAATGTGCATGACGTGAGCCCCGACAATGCCTTACTCTCAACCAACCCTTCCTGTAAACACAGCTGCTGCCTCTCTTCCACCTTCTAAGTCTTGAGTAAATTTCTCTTTTGGCCAGTCCTAACTCAAACCATGCTGGGAAACAGTTCTGGCTTAGCCGATTTTATGCAATACTAAGTCACTGCTCTAGGTGGTAGATTTTACTAAACTCTACAATCCATACAGACAAACATATGTATTTCTTTGAAGCTCCTTGATTCCAGGTAAGAGCTGGGTACTAGTTGAGACTTCACCCCTGACCAGCACCTTCCCTTTCAGAGGTCACTCAAACACCTTGATCTTAAGATACTGCATTGGCTAATTAAGGGCATTGAGCTCATATCTCTAAATGGCTTTCCAACACCATAATACCCTGACTCTAAGATTTACCTTCCTTTTACTTTTTTTAATTTAAAAGAGGAGAGTATAGAAAATGCAACCAATAAACATGGTCTTTGATAAGTGTGACTATTTATATGCTGGTTCTTGGTCTGTGAAGTTTTAAAGTACATCTTATTTTTTAGAGACAGGCACTGAACTCTTTGTGGATGAAATGACATGATGTGTGGGATTTGCTTCAAAATAATAAGGGTAAGAAGGAAGCTCCAGGGAAGGAAGGGGGTAAACATGAAACAATAGGCCATAAGTTAATAATTGCTGAAGTTTGCTGTTCTTAAATGTGGGTAATGGCTTTATTATATTATTTTCTCTACTTTTGTACATGTTTGAATTTCTCCATAATAAAGTGTTTATTACAAAATTGTATGCTAAACAGTTTTGGATGTTACATTTTGGTTTTCTTCATCCTATTTTACTATTGGCTATAAAAAATGAGGTATAATTGCTTCATTTTACCATCTCCAGGAAGACAGAGCCCTCTGCCCATATGATTATTTATATCTACTGGTCTCTATAAATTATTCTCCTCCCACGCCCCCCCCCCCCCACCCTCCAGGTTGCAAGCTCAGGCCTGGGAACTTTTTCTTTCACTTACAGGGAAGAAATGAAAACATTCAATATACAAAATTAATACAATCCACTTTTTTTCAGTGAGGTGCTTCACCTTTGCCCCTGGCAGAGCCTTTCTGGTCCAACATTACCAGAGAATAAACCTTTGGTTTCATGTAGTGGTGGAGGAAATCGTCAGCCAGCTCTAAGAGCTGGGGAGTAGATTTGGAAGTCTGACCGTGTCTTACCAGGATTTGAATGGATCCTGTTTGATCAGCCCCCTCCAGTATCCCTACCAGTCAGGTGGGGATTGACTTCAGTCAGACAGGAGTTTCTTATCTGGGCTCTGTGGAGTCCGTTGTAACTAGTCCTTGGAATTTCCACCTTCTAAAATGTTATTGACATATGTTGTTTCCTATCATTTCATCTACAATTCCTTTTGTTGTAATTAATTGACATCATTTTTATCCTTCATTCTCGATTGTAGGGCTTAGTAGGGCTAGAGATAAATGCGCTTGTTTAATCCTGTCCCTTCAGCTGGAAATCGCGGCTTGAGGGTGTTAGCCCAGATCACCATAGTCCTGGTTTTCCCAGAGCTCATTCCAGCTGTCTCACACGGATGGACCCTTCTTCCTTCCTCCCTCACATGTTAACTGTCTGCCTATCGTGAACCAGCCCCGCCTACTTGCGGTATCTGCCAAGCTCACCTGCTGAACTGGATTCCTACTTTTAGAATCTTTTGATCAGTCCCGTCTCTTCTGACACAAGTAATACTTCATTGGATGGAATTATTATTCTAGCCTAACCAAACCCTCAGAGTGATTATTACCATCAAAGCATCCAGACGCACTACGGAAGACGACGCTCATCTGTGTTTAAAAGCAAAAGCCAGGCTAACTCTACCTTCTGGAAGGTCACACTGCCAAATCCTGCTTAAGCAAAACAGGCAGCCACAGAGCTTGCTCTTGTGTACGTTTGCGGTTTGGTGAAAGGGGACTGTCCCTCACAGGGATCAAAATTTCCTTCTTGGTCGTTTTCTGAGTGGTGCGTAAAGCATCTTTGGAGTGAGTGACAGCCTTCCAGAGGTGGAGATGCTAGCTCCCTTCTATCACCTCGCAGGGGTTTGGTGGAGAGGGAAGGCCAGGAAATGATGCAGTCGAGGCACAGGCAGGGACCCTGGGAAGCCTGGCAGGGCCCAGCAGAACAGAGCATGTGTCCGATCTCCTACCTTTGCTTAGATCTTTCAGGCTCCAAGCCCAATCCCAATTCTGTTGAGATCTGGAAGGAATTGTGATCCTGCGCCAATTTGCAGAGCTGCTATACTTCAAAATCTCTGCTTTGGTTTAGACAGTTGTCTTCACTATAAAGAGAGTGGTTTTGATTTAGCAATTCAGGCAAAATACTGAAATGAAGAAATCTCTCAAATTCTGTGGATTCCTGCCTTTGTGTGTTTACTTCTTATGGCAAGATAGGGATAGGCCTGTGATAATAACACTTCCCTCTTTTCCTTCACTTTGCTTTGTTTCTTTTTCCTTCTCTGCTTCTGTTCCTTCATTATCAACATTCACTGAGTTCCTGACATTTGAGATTTTAAAAAAAGTGGTAAGACATAGTTCCTGTCTTCAAGAAGCTTACAGTCAACACAATAACATTTAGCTTGGAGGTTGTTATTCAGGGTAAGAAGAGGAGAAAATGTTTCAAAAAGGGCCAGATTTTCATTTTCCATTTTCCTCCTCATTTAGAATTACACCCTCTGTGCTCTGCTCCACTTTGTTCCTGTGCAAAAATATTGTCATCCGGGCGCCTAGGTGGCTTGGTTGGTTATGTGTCTGCCTTCGGTTCAGGTCATGATCCCAGGGTCCTGGGATCGAGCCCCACATCCGGCTCCCTGCTCAGCCAGGAGTCTGCTTGTCCCTCTCTCTTTCCCTCTACCCCTTCCCTGGCTTGTGCTCTCTCTCTCTCTCAAATAAATAAATTTTAAAAATCTTAAAAAAAAAAAACATTAGCATCATCATACACAAGTCTTCCAAATTTATTTTTTATAACTCACATGCCACCCACATTTGTTCAATCCCTCTTTAATTGTTCACAGAAGGATGTGTCATCTTTGGTTTGAGGTTCTTAGTCCTTAATTAGGAAGTCTGTTCCAAACCCACCCATTCTTTTTTTGTGGAGAGTGTTCCTTTTCCTTTCCCCTGGAATACAGCTGACTGCAAATGAGCTTCTCATCTGTTTCATATTTCTGTGTGCACGACTCCTGGGGTTAGAGTTGGTTTCTTCCATTATCTTCATTAAATCCATCTTCTGCATGTAAACATTTTGAAGAGAAATGTGAATTGTGCAAGGGAAGGCAAGGACTTTGAGTGTGAGGACTCTTTATTTATTTTTATTATTTTTAAAAGATATATTTATTTGAGGGCGGGAGGGGCAGAGGAAGAGGGAGAGGGAGAGAGAATCTTAAGCAGACACCCCACTGGGCACGGATCCCAAGGTGGGGCTGCATCCCAGGACCCCGAGAACACGACCTGAGCCAAAAACCAAGAATCTGACACTTAACCGACTGAGCCACTCAGGCACCCAGGCCTCTTTTTATTTTTAACTGGCTGGGTATCCCATGCTACTCAGGCATGCTTTTGCCTCAGTTTCCCAAATTGGGGAATTGCCTTTCGAGTAACAGCTTTGTTTATTTCATGGATGTTGGAGATAAGAAAAGACTACACATCTAGGCATGTGATGCTGCCGTCTAGGTTTAATCTGCTTTTGAGGTTGTGCAATGTCATGAAATATAGTTCCCTATTGCCATGTTACAGAGTGGGAAGATGCGATGCTTCATACTCTGTGTAGTTCAGTTTTGAGTTTATTCATCAGTTGCCTGCCTCTATTCTCATTCTGGAGGGAGGTTATATTGCTCTGATGAGATGAAATAAACTTAAACGTGTCCAAGTTGTGCAGATAACTTCCTGTGTCTTATGGCTTCTTCTCTTGTTCCTTTCACACCAGGGCTTTGCTTCTGCACCCATATATATATATATATATTCCCTCCACCTGCTCATGGGGAAAGGAACTTCAAAAGTTGACAGCGAAGTGAAGTTTTTTCCCCTTGTTCCAACAAACAATACAAAATATTTAGATCCCCAAGTTTCAGGGGATAAAAATGAGGGGTAACTCTTCCGTATTAAGACGTTTTCTTTTACATTACTTAGTTCATAGCTGGAATTGTTTCTGCTCTTACTTGATTTACCGACTCTGATTTGCAAACAGATTTTTAAGAAATTGTGTGAAATCGTGCATACCATTCTCCACAAAGCAGGCAGTCATCTTTTAAAACATTAATTAGCTGATTTTTGTCTCCGTTTAAGACCCTATGTACGTTTTCTACTGTATTTAGAAGAGAATCTAAACTACTTCCTGTGGGCTTTAAAACCCAGTAACATCTGACTCTAGCTCACCTCTGCAATGTTATCTCTCACCAATTTCTCTTTGCTTACTACGTTTTTTGACACTGACTCATTGATTTATTTATTCACTTGGCAGTATTTTCGGAGGACCTCATCTGTGCTAGGCATTGTTCTATACCCTGTAAATACCACTGAGAAAGGGTGCAGCAGTTTTTGCCCATATGGGATCAGTACTTCAGTGGAGGACAGGTAACACACCAAATAATATGTAATATATCAGAGATACATCCAGTGAAACCAGATACAACATGTACTGCAGGGCAAAGATGGAAGAAGATATCTTTGTCTTGGTGGCTAAGGGAGACCTCTTTCAGGAGATAGTATCTTAGAAAAGGCATCAATGAAATGAGAGAATGAGTCACGAGATTCGGTAGAAGAGCGTTTTGGGCAGAGGGAATAGCAAATGGAAATGTCCTGAGGTAGAAATGACTGTGTGAGTTTGACAGACAACGGGAAGAGGAATGTTATGGAGAGGAATGAGGGAGGGGATCACAGGGGATGAGATCATAGAGACAGGTAGGGCAAGATCATGTAGGAACTTGCAGGTTTGTGTTGGAATAGACTCTAAAAGTGTAAGAGAGGAAGCCTATGGGAGGGGAGACCTCTGGGGATTTTGCAGTTGTATAGGTGAGGGATAATGGGATCTAGAATTAGAAAAATAACTATAGATTCTGGAAAAGTATTTGAATTCTGGTAATAAATTTTAAAGGTTGAGTGAAAAGTATTACTGTTGGATTTGATATGGTGTGTAAAAGGAAAAAGAACTTAAAGATGACTCCTGAATTTTTAGCCAGAGCGACTGTGTAAATGAAAGTTCCATTTACTAAAATTGGGAAGACTGAGGGAGGGCCATGATTTGAAGACATGGCAGAGTTTCATTTCGGATATGTGGAGTTTGGGCTGCCTATTAGATGCTCATTGGAAGATGTCTTGGCAATTTAAAACGTAAATCTGGAGCTTATGGGAGAGTTTTTGAGTGGGCTATCTAGATGGTCTTTGAGCTGAGGCAGTGGATAAAATCGGTTAGAGAGTTGACACGGCTAGAGAAGAGGGCAGAAGAAGAGACATTGCCTGCACAAGAGACTGTAGAGGATCATCAGCTGAGGCAGAAGGAAAGCTGGACTGTGTAATGCTCTAGAAACCAACTGAATAAAGACTTCCAAAATGGAAGAAATAATCAACAGTGTCAAATGCTGTCAACCATGTCAAGTGAGATGAAGACTGTCCTGACGACTGGAGTTGGCAAGATGGAGCCACCAGCTGTTCACCTTGACAAGAGTGACTGAGGTGTAGTGCTGGGGTTGTGTTGGGGTTGAATTGAGCCAACTGATATTATTTAGCAAGTTAGCAGCTGGCTAAGAAATACATTGAAAGATAAAGCCTCCACAAAACTCAATAGTCTTCTTAGGGTTAGCAATATGCTAATGTAAAGACTAGAACAGCCGAGGTTGCCAGAGTTCAAGGTCTTTGTTAGGATGAGTGAAACTCGAGTTCATAAAGTAAATGAACACAGGAGGAGGGTTCTTGGGATACGGGTGCTCAGGTGCACACACGGGATGGGATTAAAGAGATTGTATGCAGCTGTCAGAACCTCATGACCTGAATTCAAATCCTAGCTCTTCTAGCTGGACAACCTTCCCTCAATCAACCTCTTGAGTTTTGGGTTCTTTATACAAAGTAGGAATAATATTAACCAGATCAAGAAATGGCTGCTAGAATGAACTGGAATAACATATGCAAAGGGATTAGTAGCACAGTTACTTAGTTTTCTTCTCTAAGGACTTATTGAAAAGTCTCATGAACATTCTATATCATTGGATGCTGAAGCTCACACCAAAGGGCCTCTATTTCCTTGGATTTCTTTTATCCTAGAGAAATAAAAATAGTTCAATTAAAAAAAAAGGCAGCTTTAGCTTCATCCAAGTGTGGGTAAAGTTGATCGTTACTATGCTCAAACTCCCTCCTGTAAGGAGCGATTCTATTGCTTTCCTTTGGAAGAGAAGCAACCTCTGCCTCTCTCCCTCCCTCCCTCTCTCTTTCTCTCATCTTTCTCTTAATCCTTCTGTACATTTCTTTTTTCTTCTTGTATTCTATTTACTTTAATTTTCTGATTTTATAAATAATATTTATTTTGGGGGAAAAGGAGATACGTTTTAATTCTTTCTTTTTAAAAGATTTTATTTATTTATTTGTCAGAGAGAGAGAGAGAGAGAGAGAGAGAGAGAGAGAAAGTGCACAAGCAGGGGGAGGGGCAGAGGGAGAAGCAGGCTCCCTGCTTAGCAAGGAGCCCGAGACTTGATCTGGGGACCCTGGGATCATGACCTGGGCTGAAGGCAGACGCTTAACTGACTGAGCCACCCAGGCCTCCCAGTACCTTTTAAGTCTTAAAGAGATGGTTTTAACCAGTGGTGGCCATGCCAGGTAATATTTCCCTAGGAATTTCCCACCAGGTGACTTCTTGACTCTCCTCTGGCTGCTCCTGCATTCATGACATTGAGGACAAGGGGAACTCATTCCCATTTTCACGTAGCAGACAGTGACTAGGTATGATGAAAGGCTGTTGTGGAAACTTCTATGGGTCTTAACTTCATGGTGTCTTTCAAACACCTCCCTTTTCCCTACCACCTTTTCCTTTCTGCATAGTATCTATGTAGTTGGGGAATCTGAGTCATCAGCTACTCGTGGAGTCCTGTCCTTCTTGCCTGATTGACCAGGGTGTCATTCAGCTGCGTTAGTCCTCCATTCCCAGCTCCCAGATGCTTCCCAGCAGCCAACCCTCCTTCATAGTCCTTGCCCAGGGGGCAGAAAGAAGACTTCTGTGCCTGGTGACAAATGATGACATTTCAGGAAGCTGAGTCCTGGAGCACTTGGGGAAGCACTTCCTCTCCTGAGACAGTTGTGGGTTGGACGGCCTCTTTTGTTTATTGTTTCATGGAGGTAAGTGAATCTGAGAGACAAGATGTGCTACAAGATGTCCCTTGAACAAGTTTACAAGCCTGTTTTTGCCGAAGTTGTGTTTGTCACACTCAGCTGCTGCTCTGTGAAGAGGAAGGAGGCTGGCTTTGCTTAGGACTGATTCAGAGATGCAGGAGGAAAGGGTACGCATACATTGACCGGAGCTGGACTGCTTCTGGGAGCCAAGCAGGTTTTCTGTGCATGTGTTCCCGGAGAGCCTTCCAGTGCTTACATACACTTGACAGGCACCTGTGATTTATATTTTGAACCTTGCCCAAGTTTGTGCAGCACACTTTTGGTTTACTCTGTGGGAGAGGTTGTGAGTTTACTATGAGAAGGCTGCTTGAAGCCCACACGATGTAAGTGGATGTGCAGTTGCTCTGAGTTGTTTTTAAATGAAGGAAATACGAAGTTCTTGAAACAGATCCTCAGAGTTGGTGTTGGAATTCTTGGCTACGGAGCAGATTGGGCTGGGAGAAACTTGTGAACTCTGAAAAATCTTCATGTCATTTTCCATTTAGGCTTCAAAAAGAAGTATCTGTGATATCAACCATGGAAGCCCATCCATGTTACCAGATCCTGGAGCTCGCATCAGATTGAATGGTGGGGGAAATCCAAGTGGCAAATGTTAGACTTAATGATTTCCATCAAGTTCTATCAGAAAGCCCCATTTTTATGAAATGAGTTATATTTTTTGGAGGAAATAACTATTTTTTTATTCCCACAACAAATTAGGAAATATTTTGAATTTTTAAAAAGTTGCATCCTTTGACAAACATGATCCCGATGGTATCAGACTCTCAACATTTTGTAAGAGAGACAAATGTATTTATTGTTCTAGATGGATCGCTGGGTCACATGAAGTATGTGAAGCCTAGGTTTGGTGTTTTTAAGGTAATATCAGTAGTTTTAAAGATCCAAAGCAAATCCACCCAATTCTTTACAGAATGCTAATCAACAAAGGCTTGCCTGTTTTCCAAACTCCATGATAAATCAGCTTCATGTCCTCCATATGAAAGTCCTAAAGTTTTAAAGGAGAATGTTAAAAGCAAGATTTTTTTTTAAAGATTTTATTTATTTATTTATTTGACAGAGAGAGAGAGAGAGAGACAGCGAGAGAGGGAACACAAGCAGGGGGAGTGGGAGAGGGAGAAGCAGGCTTCCCGCCGAGCAGGGAGCCTGACGCGGGGCTCGATCCCAGGAGCCTGGGATCATGACCTGAGCCGAAGGCAGACGCTTAACGACTGAGCCACCCAGGCGCCCCTAAAAGCAAGATTTTAAGGGCCACTCTGGCTGCTATTTTTCTACATAAAATGAACTTCAGTAACAACAGAGAAATAAGACCAAAACCCCAAACCAGACTGTCCTACAGCTGCCAGATGGTTCTTATCTCATAAAAACTCACATAGATATCAAGAAGTCACATCAGCAGACAGGCCTGTTGGTTTTTGTTCTTTGTCCTGTTCCTATCACTTGTTATCTTAACTATAAATTTTCTCTAGAGTGGGAAATAAATAGGATCCTTCCTTCCACATTTGTCTACCCTAGGAATTGAGGGGAATCCTACCATCTTTTTCCCCAGAGACTGTGAAATGTGAAGGCTGATGAAAAGCACTCTGTTTCCGGGCTTCAGATTCTACTAAACACCAGCAGCAAATGCTGATTTTGGCCTCTGAGACACTGTTGAGGAAGTAGTGTTGGGAGTGTTCTCTACGATGAACTTCTTTGGGCTCTCAGGGAGATACAAGCTTCTATAGCTTGAGGCAGACTCATATGTGAGGAGCAACATTTTAATTGTTGCTTCATTTTTCTGGGTTGAGGTCAGAAATGTTCTGAAACAGAGCACATTCATCATTGGGAAAGCCCACCCTGTTGGATGGCAGAAAGGAAGAATCCAACATAATTCTAGATGCCTCTGATAGTTCACACACAGGTTTGGATACTGGACTTTTCTCATTTAACAACGAAAACCCTCTGGAGAGTTTGAGGTTATTCAGGACGCTGGCTATATTTTAAATAGTTTAATATGATCAAAAGCCTTCATAGCCTCCCAAAGCTCCCTTACAATTTTTAATTGATGGACTAAATAGCTATTGCTTTCCTAAAGGATTATTTTATACAGAGTTTTCCAGACATTTTTCCAGTATATCCCCAAAATTAGAGTGTTAGTAAAACATGGCATATGCTGCATATTATTATTCAGCTTTTGCAGAGTAGTAACTGTGCCTATTGTGCTGTAATAATTTCTCATTATTTTTCTTGTGCGTATATCTCGTCTTGGTAGTTATCAGGAAAAGCAGAGGCTGCATTATGGTTCTTTTTTTATTACCTTTTCCAGAAGGTGAAACAGAGCTTGGTTGGCTCCATACTGGGGATTTGGTTACTACTGAAGGCATGGGGCTAGGACGAATGCTCCTCAGCTCTCACTCCTAGTTCTGTACCCTTATCAAGATGCGGGACTTTGTGTGGACTCTGGGGTGATGCCTTTAGGCACATTTAGGACAGCTCCTGTTTTATGTTTGTGCCCGGAGAACCAACCCCGGCTGCATCTTTAGGAAGCTCACATCGCCCCACTTTATCTGTCACCTTTCTTCCTTTCTGCTTTATGTCTTGACTCCCAGCATATTTTTTTTTCTCTCAAGAGGGCAAAAATAACTTTAAATAACCACCGTTTTCCAGGATTTGCTTACAAATGTTGCAGTATGGTAATTAACAGCTGCCTTGTAAGAAGGCTGACTATATACCAAGCACAGAGCAAGTGTCATATATATCCTCTTTCCTTATTGACGCTTCTGTCCTCATACACTGTGCTCAGCCTTGAGACCTTCTTTCTGTTCTTTAATGGCAACAAGTGGGTTTCCATCTCACAGCCTTTAAATTTGTCCATGACCTTGCCTGGACCCCTCTGAAATGCTCTTCCCTCTGCTTCGCATAACTGATGCTACCCATCACTCAGGTCTCAGCTCAATGTTAACTTCTCAAGAAGACTTGGTCGATGAACTTCTCTGTCATGACACTGACAAGATCTGAAATGATCTTGTCTATTGGCTTACATGTCTATTTTCTGTCTCCCCTCATGAGACCATACACTTCCAAAGAGAAGGAAACTTGCCTATCTTGTTTTCTCCTGTGTCCCCAACATGGAGAGCAATTTGTAGTCCATGTGGTACTGTATCTATATACTGAATAGAGTATAGCGGTTGCTCTACTGCTTGAACAAATGAATGATCTCATCAAATATTTATAACAATTGTATGAACTATTATCTCCTTAAAACATAAAGAAATTGGGACTCAGACAAGTTAAGTAATTTCCTTGATGATGCAGAGCCAACAAATGGAATTTTCTACGTCACTGAATTTTTCAGATTTTCATGATCATCAATAATGGTATCTTTCTTCTCATCTTTGCCCTTGTCATATCATCACAAGAATCACCTTGGAGAGTGAATGACTGATGTGCTTAATCCTAGGATATTCATTCATTCATTTATTTATGCCCTGACATGCTTTAGTAAAATTTCAGGTGGCTCAGAAACACATGCCCTGAAGCTAGATACTATCCACGGTCAAATAAGTGAAAGAGGAAAAGCATCCCAAGAGTAGAGGAGATTAAAAATGTAAGGTGAAGCCAGGAATGAGATCAGTACCTAAAATGCTCATCAGAATCTGGTGCATGTTGTAAGAGTCAGTTGCAACTTTGGCTTTACATTGTCCAGAAGAGAAAGAACAATTACATTCTTCAGTGTTCTTGTAAAGCAAAAATTAATGGTTGACTCAAAAGCAGAAGAATTTTGAGACCCCAGAGAAGTATCCTTGGTTTTTCTCATAATGATGACATTGTGTGATGTAAGGAATGATATTTTCTACAGCATCTATATGGTAAATATAACCAAAATTTTCATTTTCCCCCTTGTAATATGATAGCACATCAAAGCCTAAGTGAAGAAAAAAATATAATCCTTTGAGGACCCTAAAAGCAATTCTATAGGGGACTCAAAATAATGCTGTTGGGTTGTCCAGCTCAATGCTGTATGGCTCAACACAAAGGATATGTTTTAGGCCATTTTGGAAGTATCAGGTTTATGTCAGGTCATAAATACTGTTCTCTAATCAGGCTGATCAGTGCTAATCAGCATTTGATGGAAGAAGGGTAGGACACACACACACACACACACACACACACACACACACACAACTTCTGGCAACTACCTGGAGTTAAAAGACTCTGACTCTGATACTGGTTTTGTGTGTAATCATAAACTTTGACAGTTAATGGAACTCAGAAAGGGCTAGTAGCCCTGGTACATACATCATTGCATCTGGGGTAGGAAATCTTGGGAATTGTATTTGAATTTGAAGAGTTATTAATGTTAATGTATTATTAACTTGTGCGATGGGGACTATTTTACAGCAAATTTCTGTGTTATACTCTTTTTTACCACCTCCTGGCAGATCTGAGGCATTGGGGGCAACCACTTGGCATTCCATTTATGAATGGTTGCTTATTTCTGTCATAGTTTAGGGAAAGTGGAACATGTAACTGTGGGCCTGAACTGACACTTCAGCTAACCTCGTGTAAGCAGTGATTTAATTTTGGCTAAATTGATTGAATCACCTGGATGGCTCAAAATATTAAATAGCTCTCATGAGATTTCCACACCTAAGCAAGTCATTTTCAACAGTGGATTGATTATACAAGATGGAAAACCTTTGGTGTGTCAAGCATCCGTACAGTTGCTGGGAAATAAGTCAAGGAAACACTAATCAGTTCATTTAGGAACTAATAACATCAGCCCCAAGGCTACAAGAGCCATCGAGACTGGGCTTCCTCCGTGAGGGGCACATGGTCTCTCTGAACCGGTGGTAGAGTGGATTTCATCAGATAAGCTGTCAAATGCTTCATAGAACATGCCTTGGAGAATTAAGCTTCTACTGTTCATACAATTTTATCAGACACTAGCAAAGTAGATTTTCCAGTAAAACAGGAAATTGCCCTAAGGCCATGCTTTTGAACATTTATTCAAGATGTACTTTAAATGCTGTTTCAGCTGTCATTTATTGCTATGGGCAGAAATGTCTGCTTTTGTTGCAGATGAGCAGTTCTCTTTAATCATCAAAATCAACTAAAGTGTGGAGGAAATAAGAGCTATAAAATTAGAGTGTGTGCAAGAAGGGGTGAGGGTAGGTAAATTTTGACGCAAGAGCAGTTGAAGCTGGTTGGGAACATGATCGAGATCCCGAATTGACAACAGAGAAATTTATAAATTCCTTTCTTTTCATAAGGCTAATCAGATATACTATGTTACAATGTATATGAGGGCTGCATAGCGTAGTAAACGCATGAACTCTGGAGACAGACCGCCTGGTTTTAAATGCCAGTTCTGCAACTTCTAACTTTTGGACTTTGAACAAGTTACTTAACTTCTTTGTGCCTCAGTTTCATTAAGTAGCGAAGCCGTATCACTACATTGCACACCTGAAACTAATATAACAATGTGTGTCGGCTATACTCAAATACAATTTTTATAAATAAATAAATAAATAATAAAATGGCAAGAAAAGTACAATACTTAGTAAGCACTATCTCATTATTTTCTATTGCTACTATAGCTCTCCGTAAAATTGGTAAGGAGTCATATGAAAATTTGAATATAAACATATTGGCTCTATGTAGCAATTCAAAGTATCAAAATTAGTAACTTCTGAAATGTATATCAATTAAAGATTTTAAGAACCACTATAAAATTTCCAGCTTTGTTTAGGAAGTACAGAATGTGTGTTTCAGAAATATGGAATGAATATACAGCAAAGGAAAGGCTCAGTTTTCAAAAAGTAAATTGTAGGATAATTATAAATGTCACATCTTCCAGTAGGAAATAACCTCCTGGTCAATATATGGTAAATTATACAAAATATATACACATGGCTTCATCATAGTCAATACATGAAAACATATAGTTATTTCCCATTTTATCATTTATGAATCTAAGCCAGCAGCTCAGGAAATGACCAGCTGATTTCATGTGGGATTCATGTGGTTCTCTACTTCCTTCTAATCTGAGAAGAGAAGAACATTAATGTCTTTTGCCTTGAGTCATTTTTGAGGAACATCAGGTCATTTCCTCAGTATAGTAAGAGAAAATGAAGTCACCTTTCTGACACTTGTCTTAAAAGGCAAATTTAATATATAAATGGTAGTCCAAATCTGTAAGTTCTTTTACTGTGAGAGCAGCAAACTGCTTCAGGTCACTTCAGGATCAGTGTGGATAACATAAGCAATGCTGACTCCTAAATGACCAAGGATTTGTCGTTCAACAACGCACCACCGCACCAGTACACTTTCTATGGAAATGTTGACACTCACTCGACTACCAGGCTTATTCTAGAGATTACAAAATATATCTGTGGACAAAGGTCACCCTTTGATATGTGAAGAATATAACTTTGTTTTGAAGTTCATAAGAGCTCATTCCTCAGTTTATCAGAATGACTTTCATCATGAGTGGTCTGTGGAATATTATGTAATCTTCACGCTGTATGTGCCTCGTAAGGAGACAAAATATTATCCCCATTTTAGAGAATGTAAAAGAAGGGCCGTGTGAACCTACGTGACTTGCCTACATTATATTGAGCAAGGAGATCATTACCTGTATTTCTGGCTCACAATCTCACACTATCATTTTACTCTAGCCTTCTTTGGAAACATTAAAGAATGTGTCTTCATGTAGAGTTTTCTGCCTATTTGCAAATATAAATTAATATTTCACACTGTATATATAATATAGAAGTCAATTCAGCTGTAACACTTACTTTGCAAATGTGAATTTGCTTCCAAAGTAATTAGTATATTAGAAAACAATTCGAACATGAATGAATTTCACATTCCTGTAGCGTTAGACAAACACAGAAAACTGCACTCAGCTGGCCCTGGCAACAGAGAAATACACAGAACTCACCCCACACACCTCAAACATCTACCAGTTGTCTGGTCCCTGAGTGCCTCCCTGGTCCCGCATGCTTTATGAGACTCCCATCTGCATCTGCTATTGTAACTTCCGCTCCGATTTTAGAAAACCCCTCTTCCACCACTCCGCAATTACTCACAAACTGCAGTCCTTCCACACATAACTCCTGCAAGCAAACTTCAGGTCCTTTTCAAGTAAAGTGCCATATTTATTGTAGTATTTACATATTCTAAAACCATTTAACATGCATAAACTGTTCAACTCTTTAATCTGTGCTACTGTTCGTACCAAGTTCCTTATCTTGCTTTTAAGTGTCTCTGATAAATGTTGTATACCTAACCCCATGTTTTTCCATACAGTCTGTGGTTTATACTGCAGGATATTACATAGCACAGTGATTTTTAGGAAGGCATATATCACATTACAAAAGAACCCTATGTGGCATGCAGATTATCACACTCTTAAGCTCCACAGTTAGCTAGCACTTGTTACCGTTAGGCACTGCTCCATACATGGTGAAGGATACAAAGATGGCCATTTTGGTCCCTGCCTTCTAGGATTATGTGGTCTTTCAGAGACCATTACACACATAAACATCTTTAATGATAAGTCCCGTTGTGCTCACCAGTGAAGAGTTACAATGGGAGGGTGGAGGGAGAAAGTAATTCCACTCCAGAGGATCTATAAGATTTTCTTGGAAGACATGAGATTTGACTTGGCCCTGATGGGTAAAGGGTGAGTTTAGCAGGCAGGTGGGAAAGATATAGAAAGAAGGATTTCCTGGTGCTCCTTAATGACAGTTTAAAAATGTTTCCATTAACGGCCAATGTTGAGTCCATGGTGGTAGAATCTTTGAGGAACAAAATGCCTACCAAGGAAGGATCTCTATGCATCACAGTGTTGGCTTCCTTGAGGAGGAGATAGTCTGAATTAGACAAACCCTTCTTGGTATCTATCCACTGTCCCTCTGAAAGACCCTCTTCTCATTTTTGTTGTTGCTCTTCCTCTGACTCCTAAAGGATTTTTGTTTCTAGTGGTTTGTTCTTGCCTGAGTATTATTTGATAACGAAGCTGTCATTTTAAAAGAATGTGACCTCCTCCAGAAGACTGACAATTTTAGAGGGGAAATGGGAAGGGAAGTAGAAACTTAGAAAAAAGACATTTGTTGAGCACCTAACGTGCCCTGCCTTGTGCAAATGAGTTTTACGTACATAAACTTACTTGATTATTGCAAAAACTCCATGAACTCTTCTAGTTCATCATTCCCACTGTGGAAAAGATAGAGATGCTTGCTGAGCCTACAGCAGTGGTTCTTAAACCCTTGGCTGCACATTAGAATCGCCTGGGGGTGGAGGGAACTTTTGAAATCCCTTTGCCTACACCACTCTTGGCACAATGGAATTGCAATCTGGTGGTGGTGGGGCAGGTATTTTCTCTCTTTTTTTTTAATGCTCCACAGGCGGGGCCAATGTGCAGCCCAGGTTGAGAACCACTGACCTAAAGGAAGATCTCATATCCCTGCTATACCTGCCTCACAGAGGGAAGTGTGAGAGCAAACTCATTTGTTTGATTTAAATGGTACTTTTTATAAACTCTAACCTTCATATTTTAATATGAAAGAAAAGGAATTCATAAAATTACTTTAACTTAGAAATTTTAGAAGGGTTGCATTTCAGAGTTCTGTGCAGATGAATTGCTAGGTTCCTGTCAAAATAGATACATAAGTGCTGAGGATGAACCTGTTATTGGACATTTGGATTGTTTCCAGGTTTTTGGTTCTATGAATAAAGCTGCAGAGAACATTTGTGTACAAGTCTTCCTGTAGACATGTGGTTTCATTTCTCTTGGGTAAATACCTAAGAATAGAATAGCACTGTTTTAGAGCAGGAATATGTTTAACTTTATAAGAAACAGTTTTCCAAAGTGGCTGTACAATGTTGCATTTCCACCAGCAACGTATGAGAGTTCCAGTCACTCCACATCCTTTCAAATACTTGGTATGATCAAGGCCCTTAATTTTACCGGTTCTAATGGCTATTCAGTGCTTTCATTGTGATTTCAACTCACTTTTCTCTGATGACTAATGATGTTGAGCAACTTCTCATGTTAATATTGACAACTCACATATCTTCTTTGATGAAATGTCTCTTAACTATTTTTAAATTAGGTTAAGTTTCTTCTTAATACTGAGTTGGCATTCTTTCTCAGTGGCATTTCTGTGAAATAATGAAACATTTACGCCCAAAGACATCTATTATATGTAACACATTAACAACTCTCGAATTCTTCTATAATGGTGCAAGTGATGCACAATTCTTGGGAGAATAGAGAAAATAGTCACACAAATAAGCTTCTGTCCTCTGTGTTTCAGATGAGAAATTGTGTTAAAACTCGTTTTCACATATAAGTAATGCATAATATTTTCTCCTAGTTGGTGTCTTGTCTTTTCAGTTTTCTGTTGGTCTCTTTCAGAAGGACATTTTGAATTTTGATGAGGCCTAATTTATCATTTTTAATGGTTCATGGTTTCTTTGTCATCTCTTAAAACTCTTACCTACTTCAAATTTAAAAATATTTTCACTTATATTTTCTTCTAGGAGTTTTATAATTTTAGCTTTACACAGAGGTTTATTGGTTGTTTTGAGTTTAAGAGCCAAGGCTCATGTGTTCTTTTTCCATGTGAATATCCAGTCATTTCAATACTATTTGTTAAAAGAGTCTGTCTTCCCCATTGAGTTACTTTGCTATTTATCTCTTTTAAAAAGTATTGACTTTATATGGATGGGTCTATTTGTGAACTTTCTTTTCAGTTCCATTGATATAAATTTCTATCCTTATGCTAATATCAAAATTGTCATGACTACTATAACTTTTTGAAGTCAGGCACTGTAAGCAGTCCAAGTTGGTTCTTTTTATCACAATTGTTTGGGCTATTTGTGAGAATAGACTTTAGAATCACCTTGTCAATTCCTAAAAAATAAACTGGTGGGATTTTTACTGCATCAAATCTACAGCTCATTTTTGGAGAGCCTTGGCATCTAACAGTACTGACTGTTCTGGTCAATGTGCATGGTAGCCTTTCCATCTATTTAGGTCTTCCTTAATTTCTTTCAGCAATACTTTGCAATATTCATTGAATAGATTTTACACATATTTTAAAAATTTGCCCCTAAGCTGTTTATGTTTAGCGAAGCTATTGTAAGTGGTATTTTAAATAATTTTCCAAATGTTTGTTGTTTTCCAAAGTGGCTATATAATGTCATATTCTGCATATGTAGATGTACAATCGATTTTTTTTATGTTAACCTTCATCCTGCAGCTTTCTTAATTCTGTTTATTGGTTCTTATAACTCTCATTTATTAGTTGTTTTTTGTTGTTGTAGATTTTGTCTGTAGTTTTTAAAATAGTTTTTAAATGTAGTTTTTTTTTAAAGATTTTATTTATTTATTTGAGACAGAGAGAATGAGAGAGAGAGAGAGAGAGCGTGCACATGAGAGGGGGGAGGGTCAGAGGGAGAAGCAGACTCCCTGCCGAGCAGGGAGCCCGATGCGGGACTCGATCCAGGGACTCCAGGATCATGACCTGAGCCAAAGGCAGCTGCCCAACCAACTGAGCCACCTAGGCGCCCTTAAATGTAGTTTTTAAAATATAAAAATAGTCACGTTGTTTATGGAAACTCAACATTTTTATTTATTCCTTTTCAATGATTTTGTTTTCTTGTCTCATTTCTTTGGCTACAACATTGTGGAATACCATAAAGAGAGCAGAATCTTTGCTTTGTTCCTGATTGTAAGGGGAAAAAAATTCAGTCTTCTTTAAATATGACATTAGCTATAAGGTTTTCATAAATTACTTTTATCGTGTTGAAGAATTTTTTTTTTATTCCTAGTTTGCTGAAAGTTTTTATCATTATGGGTGTCGAACTTTATCAAATTAATTTTCTCTGCAGCTTTTAAATGTCACATTTGCCCGTCTTCACTCATTAAAAAAACCCCACAAAACTCATGGAAAAACAAAACAAAAACTTGCCATCTAGTGTTAGTGTGGCTCATCTTCATATAGTTTTTATGCCCCTATACTCAGAATAAAAAACAGGCAAATCAAATTTTATTCAAACTATTTAAAATGCTAGGTTCTATCTTTTAAAATAATAATGAAACATACAAGGATGTCTACCTGATGATTCACAGATATTTGAAGACACCTGTAGTGGTTTGAATGTTGCCTCATGCCCACCCCTTCTACAAAAAAAAATATGTTCCCTCAGAGTCTGTGAATTTGATCTTATTTGGGGCGGGGGGAGTATGTTCAGTTGTAGTTAAGTGAAGGATCTCAAGATGAGGTCATCTTGGATTAGGGTGAGCTCTAAATGCAATGACAAGTTTCTCATGAGGGAAGAAAGAGGGAGAAGATGTAGAGGACGAGGTAATGAGAAGGCAGAGGAAGGGGCTGAGGTGATGCTTCCACAAGTCAAAGAACACCCAGGATTGTTGGCAGCCACGAGAAAGCTAGGAGAGAGGAGTGCAATGGGTTCTCCCTCAGAGCCTCCAGAAGAGACCAACACTGCTGACACCTTGATTTTGGATTTCTGACCTACAAAAGTGTGAGAGCAGAAATACCTGTGTTTTTTGAGCCACTAAGTTTGTGATAATTTGTTACAGCAGTCCTAGGAATCTAATACAGTACCTCTTATGTACCAGACATTTTTTGAAGGCATTGAGGCTACAACAATGACCAACAGATGGATACTATCCTGTTTTTTTTTTTTTTTTAAAGATTTTATTTATTTGAGAGAGAGAGAGTGAGAGAGAGAGAGCACATGAGAGGGGAGAGGGTCAGAGGGAGAAGCAGACTCCCTGCTGAGCAGGGAGCCCGATGCGGGACTCGATCCCGGGACTCCAGGATCATGACCTGAGCCGAAGGCAGTCGCTTAACCAACTGAGCCACCCAGGCGCCCTGATACTATCCTGTTTTTGCTACTCTGCAGAACTGATGATTTTATTTTTCTCTCTTTCATTAAAAAATATTTTGAAGTTTTATATGTGTCTTCTCTTGGAAAATTTGACTGTGGTGATATTTTAGAGAGAGAGCAGAAATTTGAATCTTCATACAGTATTCTTTTATCTTGGAAATGAGTCTAATATTTATGTAAAAACCCCTTCTTTAATTTATCAGTCTGCCTGCTTTGATCTATACCAATAGTCATTAAAAGAAAAAGAAAAAAAACTGACTTAGCATATCAATATCATTCTGATATGCTAAGGAGGAACAAGACCAGCGTTTGAGCTACAACTTCTAATGGTAGTCTTTCTACGCTAACCTTTAAGCAAATAATACCCAAACATAGATTTCACTAACTCATTGGTGAATGTAGATTTCACAGTCATGGGGAAAAAAGACACAGATGTTTGCCTTATTTGTTCTGTTTAAGAGAAAAAACATTTTCAGTTTTAAACATTCATACTTCCCCAAATTAACTAATAGAATGTGTTACTGGCATAAGGTTGAAAAGAAAAGGACCAATGGAACTAGATACAGGGATCAGAAACAGACCTACTTACATATGGCCACCTGGTTTACGACAAAGGTGACACTGCCATATAATGGGCAAAGAATGATCTTTTGAATAAATGTTTCAGGATGGGAAACATAGTATCCACATGGGAAAAAATGAACCTTGATCCTACCTCACACCTACGCAAAAATCAATGTCCACACCAAGGTTTACATATGAAAGGAAAAATAATACAACTTTTAGAAGAAAACATAGGACTACATCTTTATGTCCTTGGAGCAGGTGCAAATGTCTTAAATAGGGACAAAACCCAAAAAACAAAAAACAAAACTCTAAGACATAAAGGGGAAACTGATTTTAGATGATATTAAAATTAACTTCTGTTCATCAGACGACACCGCTAAGGAAGTGAAAAGGCAACCTACAGAGTGGGAGAAAATATTTACAATCATGCATTAAGAACTCCTACAAATAAATAAGAAATAAGTATAAAAACCAATAGGAAAATGGACGAAATAGAACAAGCACTTCACAAAAGAAAATATCCAAATGGTCAATATGTATGTGAAACAGTGCTTAATTTTATTAGTCACTAGAAAAATGCAGATTAAAACCATAATGTGATACCACTATACATCTACCAGAATGGCTAAAATGAAAGCAGAGAACAAAAAAAATCCAGAAATACAAAGTACTGGTGAGGAAATAAAGCAACCAGAATGTTTTTACACTGCTGGTTAGACTGTCAATAGGAATAACCACTGGAATATTTTGGAAAAAAATATTTGGCATATCAATATGCATATCCTATGACCCAGCAATTCCACTCCTACTTATCTTCCCCCAAAGAAATGTAAATATGTATTCACAACATGACATGTACAAAATTGTTCCTAGTGGAATTATTTATATTAGCTCTGAACTAGAAATTTCCCCAATTGTTCAATAGTAGAATCGATAATAAGTTGAAGTATATTAATGTAATATAGTAGTATGCAGCAATGAGAATAAACATAGTATATCTATATGGAACAACCTACATTAATTTAGGAAACAGTGTTCAAAGAAAGAAAACAGACACAAAAGAGTGAATACTCTTTTTCAACATGAATAAAGCTTGAGTTAGTTAAAGCTAATGTATGCTGATAGAAGTCTTGAGAGTGGTTATCCCTGAGGATGCCAATAGAGACTGGAAACGGGCACAAGGGTGACTCAAGGATGCTCATTATGTTCTGTTTCTTGATCTGGGTGATGATAAATGGGTGAGTTCACTATGAAAAATCATCAAGCTGGACACTTATGATCTGTGCCTTTTTCTGTGTGTATGTTATTCTTGAATAAACATGATTTTTTAAAAAGTGTATCTTTTGAAGTATACAATGTTTTCAGTCAGGTTTTGGTTCTGAGTATATCTCTTGATGTTGCTTCCATTGGGATTGATAAAAGTATTAAATTCTTTGATGATGAACTGTATCTGAAGATAACTGGTGAGTTGAAATGCCCTTCAGACCAGAGGGTCTTACACTTCCTTAGAACTCATCACAGTACCATGAAGAGGCCATTCACATAATGCTGTCCAGTCTTCAAAAAAGAACAAGAGCTTTACAGTCTGATATTGACTGTAGTCTTGGTCCTAAATTGTGCAAGCTAATTAAACCATTCTGAGATTCAGTTTTCTGATATATAAAATGGGGGTATGAATATCAGTTGCTATTGTTATGGGGCCTAAATGAGGTGATGTTTGCAAAGTAGAAAGTGCACTTATTAAACATTTTTCTCCTCTAGATGTCATGGAATATATAAAATTGAATAACATCTACTTTTTAGCTCTTATGAACATAGGCTTGTGAGAAATATGAAATATGTAGTTACTATCATGTAAGCTAGAAAGTAACGAATTCTACAAGAGGAACATATAATGTCTTTTGTTCAGAGAGAAGAAAGTGGTAGAGGCTAGGGGACACTTACATTTATGGTCTACCATATGCCAGATACTTTAAACTTTATAAAATCTAAGGATAGCAGAGAATGTTTTGAAAAGGAAGTGGCATTGGAGCAAGGCTAGGAACGATGCCTTGGGATAAGGAAATAGAGTTAATTGGGCATATAAAGATAGTGGGATATTCATTATAGGAAAGAAAATAGTATAAAGAAAGTCTTAAAAGCAGAAAGTACAGGGTGTATTTAAGAAATAAATGGGAAATGAATTTGGCCGGAATATTTTGTGGATGAAAGAAAAGCAATAAAGAATAAAGCTGGAGAGGAAAGTAGACGCCAGACCTTGACCACCATGTTAAGCAAATTTGTCTACAGTTTTTAGGAGGTGAGAAGACTTCAGAGATATTCGAGCAGATGGATTCAGTGTTCATAGCTGGGCTTCATTTGGGAAGATTTATACACCAGCACTATGATGTTAGATGATTGGATGCAGTCAGGAAAAGTAGTAGAGAATAGATTATTGCTTTTATCTAGAAATATAGCAACATAGTCTCGAAGAGTAATTAGTGAGAATACAGAAAAAATGGATAGAGTACTTGCAGACTCTATGGAATTTAGGAGTTAGTGGATGTGGAGGGCAGTTGTTCAGTTCTGCTTATCCGAGCTTGGTGCAAATTTGGTGGAAGGACAGATCAAGCACGTTGATTGATGGATCTGGCAGAATCAGGCAAGGTGTTTATTTCTATGAAGATGCTAGAAACAAAGAGTAGTCAGATGGCAGGTGTAAATGATCTCCTCAGTTGAGCCAAAGTCAGTGCCAAAGAACTAGGGTCTTACCTTAATGGATGCAGCACTGGCCATGGGATCCAGAAGGGATTATGAAGGAAATTTTTAGGTGAGAAGAACCAAACTTCATCAGGGACAATGGAGTGAGCAAAGCAGAGTGCAAGGTGTTAACTCTTGTTGGGTGCTCGTGTAGGGTCAGGCTGTCTCTCAGAAGTACTGGTTTCAAATTTAGTAGATAGGGAGGAATCCAGGATGTTGATGTGACAATACATTCCTCAGACTATAGTATTATAAAGTCCATTATTAGGAATGAGGAGGACAGAAAAAGAACAGGTGTTTGGTTGGTAGTACATGTGTGTAAATTTGGTGGTTGGCTTAGGTGAGGCATGTTGTGAGAGCATTTAGGTAGAGGAAAAAATTCTGCGTTTGTTTTTGGTACATGTTGAGTTTGAAATGCTGATGGTTCACCTCATGGAGGTGTTTGGAAGCAGAGAAAAATATAAATTGTAGTTCTGGGTTTCAGTTGGTCCCTGAAGTACACTGACCTGTATCTTCTTCTAGGTCCTTATTGGTAAGGGTTCCCTAAGAGTCTGAGCCCCAAGTTCCAGCCACCAGTAGACCAGATTTGTTGCTTGTTCCTGTTTGTCAGTCCTGGTTGACACCTCCAAGTACTCTGTCCACAGCGTGGGGCTGTTTTTTCCAGCCTGTACAAGCCAGAGCCATTTGGAACAGCCTGATGACTTTTCTATTGAAAACTGGAGGGATTTATAGTTTCCTTAGGAACTTACTCTGAAGTTTCTAAGAAGTTAGAGAAAACAAACTGGGAGACTCTAAAAAGCTTTTTGCCTTTTGTTGGGTTTTGTTGGTTCTTGGTGGTCATGCCAGTTGTCTCTGTTTGTCCTTCCAGCAACCTATTCTCTTCTCTGCCCTGCTTTGTGCTCCAGAAGGCTAATGCCTGAGGACTGCTTCCTTTCTGGATTCTGGTTGAGTTTGGCCAATGGAAAACACTGGCAAGAGATGAAAGGGTTGAAGGAGCTATAATCGGGGCATTTCATCTCCACTCCCTCCATTCTTTGGTAGCCTGTCTTTGGCAGTAGCTGAAATACAGCGCTTGCCCTACACGTCCTCCTCTGTTGCTCCAGCCTTTATTGTGCTTTGATAACACTATTTCCTCTCTCTGCTTCTTTAACCAAAAGGATAATGATGACTTCCTTTTGTTGCGAATATCTCAGTGCCTCAGTATCCCCTGTTGGCTCCCTTAACCCTGCCCTCATCCCTGTAATTATTTCCCTTATTAAATCACTTCATTTGAACAATCTGGGGAGTGAATTCTGTCCCTTGCTGGGACTCTGACTGATACGGTTGTCCCAAGAACAGATGGACACTGCCCCCAGTACACCCTTACCTCCAAATGAGATATCATGGCCCATTAGAGCCCAGGATTTGAACAGAAGACCACTCCCCTGCCATAAGTGGTTCTAAAATTTGATAATATAGGGTAGAGATCATCTAACAGAGTACCCAGATTTACTATTATATTTCCTACTTGTAGTAAGGTGAGAGTATCCTTGAGAACGACATTGTGTCTGGGATCAAAGTTAATTACCTTATTTGACAATATAATCACTCTACAAACATCCAATCAGATGGTTAAAAATCTGAAAGGTCTTTCCAGTGACATATTTTTAATGACCCAGACATGGAAAAATTATTTTAACATATTTACTTTTAATGATGTACTAACACTTTGTTTGAACTGAAGTCTTAGATTCCCAACCAGGCATAGGCTTACCCAATATTTTTCCATAATGGTTATTGTAAACAAATTATTCATCTTATTTAATCTAATAAAGTGTTTCCCCTGTAGAATTAAAGACCAGAGACTAATTGAATGAATTTCTAGATTGGAACTCATTTGGGCTTTCCCAAAACATGATATAACTCAATGCATTAATCAATCAAGAATTATAAGTATATCAGACAAGAGCTAGGCCTTTATATTTCTGCTATAAAAATATGCTGTTATACAGTTTGAGTTGTATAGAAGACTTTAAAAAGGGTTTTTTTGTTGTTTTTTTTTAACAAGGATGAAAAGTCACGCACTTAATTACACGTACAGACTGTGTATGTACTGGCTAGCTCAGTTCAGTAAACATCATTTAGTAAACCTCTGAAAATGACTAAGAATCAATACCTTTAAAAGATTTAATGGTAATATACAAAAATGACTGGAAGTAGGGAAACTTCCTGGTGTCCTTAAAAGAATTAGGATAGTATAAAAGGAAAATAGCAGATCGAGGGGACAATAAATAAACACTTAATGGGGTGACAAGTACTGTTTATTCATTTCCACTTTGGGAATAACATGAGGTAAAACCTCTGTTATTTCAGCTCTTCCCTGATCCCTTGGTTGGAATTTCTCATATCCAAGGACTTCGTTTCTCTATCTCAATACATTTTCTGGGCCAGGCATGGCTGTGGGCTTGGATGGGGCTCATCCTGAGGGACAAACGTGACAGATAATCCAACATCAGTTAATAGGGGCTGGGCAGGGATGAGAAGTCTAGCCACCTGCCACAGGATAACACTGGGGTACCTTATGAGATTAGGAGTTCAGTACTGAGGGTAGCAAGTTCTGTTTATGACTGGTGTGTCCAACTTTCTGTGTTTGCTCTGCCTCTCTGACTCCACAGTACATTTCTTGAGGTCAGCAATTATGTGTTCATTTTAATTCCCCACAGCATCTCATAAGGAGCTTGTTGCTTGTATTTTTCATAAATGACTCATAATTAAGTCAAAATTACGCTATAGACATTAATGCTGACAGAAATAAATGGTATCAATTTTTTCTCTTTTTGAGCACAAAGCATCTTCCATTTTATGTAATCGAGGAGGACGGTACTTAAGGGATGAGGCTTAAATTAGATTATTTAAGATCCCTTCTGGGGGCACCTGTGTGGCTCAGTCATTAAGCGTCTGTCTTTGGCTCGGGTCATGATCCCGGGGTCCTGGGATCGAGCCCCACATCGAGCCCCGCATCGGGCTTCCTGCTCAGCGGGAAGCCTGCTTCTCCCTCTCCCACTCCCCCTGCTTGTGTTCCCTCACTCGCGGTGTCTCTCTCTGTCAAATAAATAAATAAAATCTTAAAAAAAAAAAAAAAAAAACGATCCCTTCTGGTTCTAGGATTCCAGAGCTACGTGGCAATTAAGATAGCCCTCTGATGCTGACTGCAAAAAGAACTGATGACTTGGATTTAAGGTACGTAGATGGGGTAGACTGATGCTGGATACTGAATCCAGGTCTAGAAGCCATTATTTTTCTAGAAGTCTCTTCAATAGTTTACACATGCGGTATTGGGTGAGATTGGGCTTTCAAATGGGCACAAGAGACAAAAAGTAAAGTCTTCGTTCCAGCATTTGTGTGATTGTTACTGACATTCAGGGCTCACAGCAAAAAGCAGGCTGTAGAGTTGATGAGCGAGCTGGTTGAAAAGCCCTATTAGAGGTGAACAGGGTCCTCTCCTTGTTCCTCATTTGCACTGCTGGTAGAGTTAATGTTTTGAGTCTGAAGGACACTATGACTGTTATCAGTTTTATTGGACAAGTGAATATAAAGGTAATTAAAGAGACCATGCCTAATAACCCAACTCTTACAATTTAAAAATAAGAAAGAGGCCTGATAGGGTACCAGGGATATACCTATCATCCTAATTAAGTGCTAACAAGACAGTTGTCCTCACTTTGGTAACTTCAGTGTATTCCCTCTGTTAACTGTCTCCATCCAGTGGACTCATCTACAATTCTTAATTCTTCTCCATGGTTACCCTTCTTCATTCTCCACATGAGCAATGTTTCTATAGGTTTCTGTGTTTAGCAGGTGGTGTCCCCAAAGCACTCATCCCAAATTGCCCATCCAGTTTATTCATTCACCACCTTTTCACACCTTCCCCTTGAAGTTGAGATTTGGCCAAATTGCCATGCAGTTTGAACTTGTCATCTCTCCTAGCCTTTCTACTTTATTAAGCAAGCACATCTCATAAATGAAAACAAGAGGAGATGTGTGGCTAGCCCACTCTCGTTTTATCTAAATTTAAAAATCACCTCACCAACTTGCATTGCTTCAGGGAGGTGGGTGGAGATAGATCGAATATTTAAATGCATCAGGAGAGGATGGAAAAATGACCATGCATAATCAAGTGGCAGTTTTCCAAATCAGAGGAGTGTCTTGTGCTAGCTATATTCAAACTCCTCAACATTCTGGTTAAATGTGCCTAAAGACAGGAAATAACTCTTTTTAGAACTAGAGAACAATGGTTTCTGATGTTTGTCATGAAAAACTCTTGTTGCAGAATTACCTGAAACCTCCCGATTTTATTTGAGAGTTTGTTCAGCTTCCTTTTAATTCTAAGAAGTTTGAATTCTGGGAATGGACCTGCATTGATATTTTCTGTGAGTAGATTGAGAAGGTGAAACCCAACACAAGCTGATAGATCTATCGATATTTGCTATCGAATGTTAACTCTTAAGAGGAAAGGGACAACCACAGGCCCAGGTCCAGGAGTATTTTCATGGACATGACAGCTTAAATTGAGGAGTCAGTGGTGAAATCATGATGCTTTAGTCCTGGTCATAATTTACAAAGGATACTTTTTTAGACATAATAAACTACTGTTGTGTGCAACAATGTGTGCTGTTTCATAAGGCTTAGATCCCACAAGGATCTTTCTACTCTCTCTTTGTAATGCCATCTGTTACTTTTCCACTTATGGAGAGAAAGCATTTGAAGAAAAACGCTACTTTGATAACTGTTTTAACTAGTAAAATATTGAATTCATGCTAAAAAGTCATTTTCATTTTGGAATGAAGCTCTCCTTTGTGTAACTAATTTTGATTCCTATGAATTATCATTTCCTTTTTTTTTTTAAAGGTGCATTTTATTTAAGGACTTAGTTAGGGCCCAGTAATTCCATTTCCCTAGTAAACTGTGACCGTACTGTTCCCTCTCCTGGTTGGGGGCTGTATGCAGAAGTGGTTGGGGCGAATGAAGAGTTTGCCCTCCTTTTCTTCCCAATGATGGGCAGTTTGCACCCACCTCCTACCAGCCAGATTGCAAACAAAATATGCTCTTCGTAGCTTCAATCAAAATGTATGTTGTTTTAACCTGGAAATAATGTTTGGTAAAGTTCTTTAGCTTAAGGAAAAATATTTTGTGCTCTGTCACACTTAAAAATAGCTCCCATATGCTTGAGTCATGTTGATCACATTCAGGGATTTTTAAAAGAATTTGTTTGTCTGTGACCATAGTCAGTAACAAAATGCAGGAAGAGAACTGGACTCTTAATCTGTATTCTGCCATGAAGGCAAAATAAGATCTCAATGGGGGGGAGGAAGAATATTCTATTTAAATTTAAATCATGTTAGAGCTGCTTGCATCTTGGTTTTATTTTGCTGTCTCCATGCCTCTTAGGGGTCTGTCTTTGTTGACTATCTCAGAGGAGAACTGCTGGAAGGCAGGGACCTGGTTGATGTCACTCTTGGTGTAAGAACAATGAAGCACTTGTTAAAGCTAGTGGATGTGATGTCTAGAATTTTCAGTCCAGAGCTCTCATTTGAGATGCTTCCGGCTGCTTGAGCAGAGAATCTTGGGGTTGTTTATTCTTTGGGGAGCAAGAGCTTAAGGGTACCCCTAAGTCCCAAACAAACATTTGCCTGATTTTAGAGATAATTTTTTAAAGTTTTTATTTAAATTCCAGTTAGTTAGCATAAATGTAATATTAGTTTCACGTGTACAGTATAATGATTCAGCGCTTCCACACAACACCCGGTGCTCATCACGAGTGTCCCCCTTAATCCCCTCCGAGGTAATTTTTGACTGACTTACCCTTACCAATCTCATATGATGCTCATATATAAGTCAGAATATCAACTCAATAATGGAAAAATATATTTAGTCTTTCCTTCCTAAACCATCTAGTAAATTCCTGCTATTTGAACCTTTACATAATCTCTCCTATGTGTGAATATCCCCATTTTATTGATGAAGAAATTGAAGCTAAAAAATACTGAACAAACCATCCATGTTCACACAGCTTATATATAACAGAGTCCAAGATATGAATTGAAGTCCATGTAGCTTCAAAATTACTACTATTGGTTTATGCATTTATATTTATCACACTGGAAAATGTAGTTTTCTGGTCCATTAACTGCCTCCTTTCCCTATGAGATAAGCTTCATAGAGATCTGTTTTACAACCAGAACTATTTAAAATCAGAGTGAGAGATACTTTGAATGATCCAATACAGGGTACTATAATTGAGCAACTTAGCTGAATAATTTTATTTTGTCTGAAGAGAGATATTTACCAAGGGAATCCAGTGTTTAGTTTTGTAAGTCAGAGCACTCTTTCACCTGTACAGTATTTGAAATACCTTGAGATTTTTCCTCTTTGGGCTCCCGGCCCCCTTTTTGTTAAACCAATAGTCCTTCAGACTAGGTAACGAGAGACACCACTGAAAGTGGTAGAACAAAGGAACCTGAGTCCCCAGTAATACCATTGAACCACACCATCCATCTAAGGACTGCTTATTTCCAAATCACTTAAAAAGAAAAAAAAAATTTATATTTATGGCTTATGCCACCGTTAATTGAGGTTTGGTTTGGTTTGTTGTTGATTTCTTTTTGCCATTGTTAATTGAATTTTCTATGATTTGTGGCTCAAAGTTTTCCTAACACATGGAACTTCATGAAAGTGCAGAAGAGATATGCTTTGCCTGAAGGTGTTAAATACAAACACACAAAAAAATCACCTCTGTGATGGTTTTGCATTGCTTTTCCTTTTGCTTGGCTCAAAAAATCCAGTTTAGGCTGCAGGAGCAAGTTCCAAGTAGTAGATTTTTTCTAGTATCTGAAAACACTTGATTAGAGGTGTCCCTACTCTAGAATGTGCTGTTACATGAGAAATGGAAACTTTCAGAGGCGATGGATGTTTATGGCTTTGATTATGGTGATGGTTTCACATTTGATTATGGTGATGGTTTCACAGTGTATACGTATCTCTAAACTCATCAAGCTGTATACATTAAGTATCAACTTTTTGTATGTTAATTATATCTCAATAAAGTGGTTTAAAAAAAAAAAAGAAGAAGAAGAGCTGCTCTGGCCCTGGATCCACTGGCCGGCCTGGAGTCCCTATAGCTTGCCTGTCACTTCACCCTTCTTTCAGCCCCTGTGCAACTGATGAGTCTGAAGACAGAGAAATTCGTTCTTAAATGTTACCAAGTTCTTTCTAATTGGAACCCTAGATGATTCCAAGACAGGCTGAGCACAGAATCTTAGCAGGAAGATCACAGAATTCACACTTGCCTCGTGGAGGCAATCAGTATTGTTGCTTTTTTCTCCCTCTCATTGTTAATACTGAGCAGAGCTATTGTACCCAGTGACCCAAGAAAGTAAAGAAGTTTTTATCGGAGAGCCATTAAATACGTGAAGTCCTTTTGTTTACTTCTCAGGCCTTATCCAAATCTTGATATGTGGCTGCTGTGAATGGAAGTTTTCAGACTGTTCTGCCAAACTGCCCGTCTCTTTATAACTGTTCTAACGCAAAAGTGTTTGCCCGCTTTCCACATAATGAGGCTTTTTAGACCTGATATAAATGATGCTATTCTTACATTGGGGCAAAATAACCTGCTCACATCTCTTCTTTGTGTCTGACCTAGCACTTGCCCTCTTCCTGAATGTGGGCCTTGAAGCAAATATGTAAAGTAAAAATAGGAATTCCATTCCTGAAGAGATTTCTTTATGCTTGTTTTATATCAGTTTTTACTCCGCTCGCAAGTTAAAGTCATAAAATGAATAGACATGGCCTTTGAGGATCTGGTGTCCTTCTCTGCGAATCTCATTTCATCTGCAGCATTTGAATTGGGAAAATCCTTTGTGTGATTTCAACAACCTTTTGTCCAGATAGTTAAATGCACTGACAGAGTCTTTTGACAGAGCCACAGAAAATTCTCTGCTGAATACTCAATCAGTTCTTAAGTTGGCTTGCTTCCACTTTTCCTTTCTTCAAGACTATGTTGCTATATTACTAGCGTTTTTATTTGTGGTTGAGAGTTTAAGACTAAATAAATTTTGGGTATATGGTCTATATGTTATCTTCATCACACACATTCATTATTTTATATACACACACACACACACATTGGGGTGTATTGAAATTTATGCTTATACTATTTAAAAAATAGGTTTATGTTTTTATAAATGCATTCTTTTACATTCGATAGCTTGATTCTTAATTACTTTACAAATGAGGTATTTTGATATCTCGGAATATTAACACAGAAATCGAAATCAGATCAGATTCTATTTCTAGGGATCAAACAGAATAACCCTGTTGAGTGAAGAAGAACTTATTGAAAATTGCTGTCAGACATGCTGAATGAAGAACAATGAGGAAAGACAGTGACATTCAAAATTCTCAATCTCTTTTTCTAGGGATTCATGGCAGAACCTGTTAATGGCAGATTTTGTGAGCCAAGAAAGGCAATAACCTTCTGCTGTGAGTCCTCATCCATTAGATGTCTGGAGTGTGTGGAGCAGACTCCACGGGTTGACTGGTTCTGACTTTTCCATCTACTAAAGTAATCAAATCGACTGCATGTTTTACCACTGTGATCTCTATATAAATAGACTTCACTTGAGTATCGGAGGGTCTTTTTTTTTCTTTTTTAAAGATTTTATTTATTTATTTGACAGAGAGAGACACAGCGAGAGAGGGAACACAAGCAGGAGGAGTGGGAGAGGGAGAAGCAGGCTTCCCGCCGAGCAGGGAGCCCGATGCAGGGCTCGATCCCAGGATCCCGGGATCATGACCTGAGCCGAAGACAGACGCTTAACGGCTGAGCCACCCAGGCGCCCCTCGGAGGGTCTTTTGAAGAAGAAGCAAATCTTGCTGAGGTTCCTTACTTACAGACATGGGAAATGCTGGTGGCCATTATAATACTCCAAACTACTTCTTTGGATCTTAATTTTAATATGGAGAAAGAAAGTCACTTTCATTTAAACAGGGGTTTAATTTTGGAGAGACATTGCTTTGAGAGACACAACATACATTACAACATTATGATGTGTTCGGCCAGATGTATGCAAGACAGAAAATCACATGACTAAGCAAACCATGTGAGTGTTCTTGAAGAAGAAAAAAAAAATAGAAAAGGAAAAAAAAACATGTGTCAGATATTTTCTTTTTTGCTGCACATTATTTCAAATCATATGGGTGCCTTATGTTTGTAATTTGTCAATTATGACTTTCCCCTCATGTGTACTAAACTCAGGGATCACTGTAATTTTGGTCTTGCATCACAGTCTTGCTCTATTTATTTATATCTAATTATGTGGGCACATGTGAATGAAGCATGGAGAGCTCCCTAGGTATCTGTTAGGGAAGTCGTGAGGATATAGTGAGAAATTATTCTTTGCCACTCACAACAACTGTATATAGATCACATTTACTCCCTTGGGATCCTGGCCCATATAAATGAAAACTGCATGCACTTGACAATCCTGAGCAACACTGGAATCATTGAATTAATTTATTTTATTTATTTATTTTTCCTGTGTTGGCAATCCCACTGTCAATGTGAGTAAGTATTCACTAAGTGACCACAGTGTAGATCACAGTTTCTCAGCCGTACAGGGATGGTGGGGTTCCTCCAGGGATGTCCTTACCTGAAGATAAGAGATCAGAGCACTTTTCAGGAAAGGGAAGGAAAATCCCAGGTGGGGGAAATGGTCATGGATTTACTGTCACTTCACTCTATTTTTAACAACCCAATCACTTCTCTGGTGGCTGTCCCCCACACAGCCTCTGGCATATGGGTAGATATCCAATGCATAATTGCTGAATGAAAGAATGAATTCAATCTCAAGGGCATCCATTTCATTTTCTCTGCAGCTACACCATCGGCATGGCAACAGCCCAGTCAGCATGTTATTTTAATAATTTTTTTCTTTTTTTCTTCTTATGCTAGTTTCCATGGGCAGTGGTCTATACAATTTGTAGTCCTACATCACTATTAATGAGGAAGTTTTGTGCATACATTCCCCAAATAGCTATTTTATAAATAAAACATTATCTTATGTTATAAAACATATTTAATAAGTGGAAGAAGGAGATTAAGTAAGTTAATAGACGTTCTAATATTTTTATTCCTGTCTTCTAATAGTTCACCTCTCTTGTCTCCATTCCAGAGACTAGGCTACCAGGGGTAAAGGAAGAATAGGATGCAGTCCCTGCTTTGGGGGAGCTTAGATCTTATTTGCTAGGCCAGATGAATACAATGAAGTACAGTAATAGAGAAGGTAGTTTTATGGCATGGTGCGCTAGAAGAGAGTCCTGAAGAGACTTTTCCTGAAAACACAAAATTTAAAACGTAATACAGTCTCTACGACCTTTGATTTGTAATAGGATATTTCTTATTCTCTAGTAAGTTCAAGCACACTTAGGTCTTTTCAGTAGGTAGACTCTATTCTCTTGGAATCACCCACATTTAATATTAAACTTTTTTTCATGTTAAATTTTCCCTTTTTCTTCTATCCTTAAAAATTTGTGTACTTAAACTTGGCCTTTGAATCCCCTGGCTCAGTAAATTTTACTTTTTGATGGAAACATTTTTTACTTGAATTTTGACTCTGAGGTGTTTTATAAATTACATCCTGGAGGTCCATTTACTTCAGGCATGCAGGATGATGTGGCAATATATTTACAGATCACAAGCATAAACACAATGATTCTGTAAACAATACAATCATCTCAAGTTTCGTGGCTGCCTTAATGTGTACACCTCTCTTCAGGGGTCTTCATCTCTTACAACCTAATTGCTCAATTCTCTTTCTTCATTTCGACTTTTAGTCTGCTATGACGTTAGGTCATATGTATCTCTTGTTAGCTCAGTGTGGTCCCCAAAAGGGAGGATAAGGTCAATTATTTAGAATAAAACTAGAAAATACTCACCTAAAGCAGATTCACGTAGTCATTTGGAACAACCTACCTTGAGAAATGGTTTCCACACAAATTCCTTCCAGGTGTTTACCAAGTGACTCAGATATATTTGTAGGGAGATAGTGATATAACATTTATCTACTCATTTGTGCTGTAACTTGACTACATAAAGTAATTATATTAACAGGATTGCGGTCTGCATTGAATCTAGGGGAGAAAGAACTGAAAAGCTAGGAGTGGTGATTATGTCTCTAGGAGTGGTTAGTTTCTAGGAGTAGTTATCCTGGGTAATCAAGATAATATTAGTTATAGGTGTCTTAGTAAATGAATATACTGGCACTCAGGCTTATAAATTCATCTCTTACGAGTTTGGCTAATGTGAGTTTGGTTATCTGAGCAAGTTAATTTTGCACCCACAATACAAAGGGCCAGAACCTGTATCATGATGAATCTACTAAAACACCACACAATGAGAAGCTCTGCTCGAGGTTCCAGCTGACCTCTTTGACATTGTTCTCTATTATTGGTAGTAATCCCATTTCTCTATCTGCTTTGGCTTCTATTATAAGTACATTGTATAATTTATTAGTTTTATAGATCAATTTCTCTCTTTGAATAATTATATCTCTCCCGTGTTAGGGTAATGCTAGCTGCTGTCAGGTACAAATCCCAAAATTCTAGTCATTTCACAGGATACATTATTTCTTTTTATTCACATAACACTTCAGTGCAGATGCTCCTGGTGGGAAGGTGGGGTGCCTTGCCCCATTCAATTATACAGGGTCCAAGTGGATGGGGGATCTGCCATCTTCCATACATGACTTCCCAGGTCTCCTTGCCTGTTGACATCTACCGGGGAAAGAGAATAGGTGCGAAAGCCACGCACGTTTCTTACTCACCTGAGCAGAGCAGTGACATACATCACTGGGGCAAGTCAGTCACATGCCCAGATGTAGAGGAAAGGGGGAGGGGAGTAGGGACTGTGGTCTCTGGTGGGGCAGCCAGTTTCCCAGCAACCGCTCCTCACTAAGGAAAGAGGGCGTGAAGCCTTGCAGAACAGCTAGCCTGCTCTGCCACAATCCATGGCATGGTGGAATGTCCAAAGGACAAGAAATGTAATCATTAAAAAAAATCCCTCGTTTTGTAAACTAAACTTCTGATGCAGTGTTTTATGCTTAAGAACAAGGCACGTATCTTACACCGACAGTGAACGTTTAAATTACAGAAACACAGTGTTTAGACTGCTTTTAAAATACAAAGTTATGTCCCAATCTGACAACTAACTGTTGAATTTCATCAGTGTAGACAACTGACTCAGATAAACCTAACATGATTTTTAATCTGATTATCTAACTTAGTTTACTACATTATAGATAAATAAAATAAATTCTTCCTTTGTTTTATATTACATAAATATAATACGAATGTGCTTAGTCTTCTTTCCAAAATTGTTTCTAATTGATTAAAAGAAAACAAGTTTAAATTTTTCCAGATGTGTAATAGAGCAGAAAGAAACCTCGAACATTTATTTTATAGTTGTTTCGGGGTTCGTTCACAGAGATATTTAACAGTGTGGAAAAACATTCTGTGGGATGTGTTAAGTTACAGAAAATATCACCCAAAGATAAATATATATATTCCTTAGCACGTGGGGCTTCAGAAACGCAGAACTATTTAATGGGCAAAAGATGGACTGAAGTAAATATTGAAGTTACTTTTCCATAAAAGGACATGAGTTCTGTTTTAATATATAATCTAGAGTGTGCCCAGTCTTCTTCTCAAAGCATTTTTTTCTTTGCAGTTTCTTTGACTATTAATTCTATATTCAATGAAACAGAAAGCAAACACGAAACTAAACAAAATATTTAAATATTTTGATTGCAATTGCCCTTTTCTATTTAATTTAATTTAATTAATTTTTAAAAACAAGTTTTGTTCTAATAAACTGAATTTCCATCAGTCCTCTTAGATCTTGTGGTGAGACCTCAAGCCATAATGTGGCCAGTTTGGGCAGGGAAAAGAGACTTTCTCAAGGACAGACTGACGTCACGTCTAATTAAACAAGCCAAGTGAGTGCTGTAGGAGGGTTTGAGGCATGAGGATGGGTTATGCAGGAGTGTGAGAGGATATTCTATAAGAGACCGTTGGATTTTTTTAAAGTAACGATTAGCAAGGGGGCGGAGGTCTGGGCTACGACGGCGAACCTGAGTTCGTTAAGGCAATCGGGAAAGATTCTTGGCGTACTACTATTTTCCTCCTAAGCGACATGCGATGAACAACTAGGAGATGTAATGATACTAAGTGTCATGAATTATTAAGCACCTACTTTGTGCTAGGCACTGTGTTGGAAGATTAAGATACACTTTCACTAATTTCAGAACAACCCTACAGGGAAGGTTTCGTTATTTCCATTTTGTAGATGTGGACCCTGAAGTTCAAGGAGGTTGAGTGATTTGCTCAAGGCCACGTAAGTATTAGTAGGAGAGGCGGGATTCTACCGACTTGTATATTACCCCAAAGCCCTAGCCCTTTTCCCTGGGCGAATCCTCTGCTCACAGTGAAGTATCCACAGCAAACTTCTTGGCTCCTTAGACAAGTCCATCATCACACTTTTGCGGACTTCGGTCTTCGCCTTGCTCCGACATTTCACGGGTACTAGCATTTCACTGCACACCGCAGCAATCATAAACAATGACTTGGAGATATGCAGCCTGGGGCTGGTTTACCGGAACTGTTTTGAACAAAACCAAAAGGAACTCTTTTCTCGGATGTGCCAGGATTCTTTGATTCTTTGATCCAAAGGAGCTCTGTCTTCTACAGGAGATGGGGAGGAAGAATACACACAGAAGAAAGGCCCTTCCAGGCCAGTGGCCTTGCTTGTTTTGTAGGAGTCTGACTTTCATACCAAATCTCATCAACTTCAGCAGTTTATGATTACTTAAAAACTCCCTGTACAGTGTCCAGGCGGGTGAGGATAACTGAGCAGGGAATGGGATGGTCTCCGGACCTCGGCAGGTGAAATATGCACATCTCCCAAGTGAATTTATATTAATATTAAATTAATTAATATTAATATAAAATTTATATTTATAAATTTTTATTTTATTTTTATATAATTTTATTATGTTAATTTTATATATAAAATTTATATAAAATATGAATTTTATATTTATAAATTAATATAAAATTGATATTTATATTAAATCTTTGTCGCTGGAATGTTGAGAGAAACGACTGCCAGTCAGGCACAACCCCCCCCCATGCTGCTGCCCCATCTTCCTGTTGCTTTTCTAACTGTGACCCTTTCTTTAAGACTTAGCTTCACCTCATCAAAAATCTTTTCTCATCTTCTTATGTGCAGGGCTCGGTGGACAAACTCTGCTCCCCTGGCGCTCTTGTTGCATTTGCCAGGTTAGTATTACAATAAATATTTGTGCCTGATAATAATTTAAAATGTGGGACAGGGACTAGGTCTTATTCATGTTTGTACTACCAGTACACAAACAAACGTCCTGAAAATTCTCAGTATGTGTTTGAGAAGACCTGAATTGAGTTATATCTATTTATTCAATAAATATTCAGTGAGCACCTACTATGTGAAGATACAAAGAGGAAAATCAGATACCATCTGCCTGGCCTTTTTCTCTCCTGAGAACCATCAGTTAATGAAGATCCGGATGGTGACTTAGATAAAGTGTAACACACAAGTCTGGTGAACCCGAGGGAAAACCGAATCATTACAATGATATCAATAAGAATAACAATACAAGAATAATAACTCAATTACAATAGCAAGACATTCTTGTTTCATTTTGTACGTACTGGATTAAAAATCTGCTTTGGGATTAGACCCCTGAAGCCATTGAGACTTATCTACAGAGGTGGTGTCTTTCCTTTAGTTAAGGCACTTGCTTGTGTAAGTATCCCAGGTGTGGACAGCTGAGAAAGAAGATAACCCAGTAAGATATGATCCTTACTAAATAACTGAAGGACAGTAATCAACTAATCAGTTGTTACTGACATTTGTGTAGAAGATTAAATATGGAAGCACTCAGTAGGTATATAAACTTAGACACCAAGGTCCAAGGTCGAAGAAAAGCCTTCCTATGAGGTTTGGTTCTGACCAATTTCTTCCCCCAAGTCTAAGGAGAAAACGTACTGTGAAGTTTTTCTTACTTTCAAATTTGTCAGGGCATATATGAGACTTCAGTGTTAATCTGAATGGTTTTATTAATCTGCTTAAAATTAAATCACCATCAGAATACATTTAAAAATCCTTTTTTTTTTGCATGGAATGAAAGGCCTCCCATCCAATCCTATTTGGGCCCCTCTTATCTCTGTCATTCTCTCCCTTCCACACTATGATCATACCATTCCAAATGTTTACAGTCCCCCATCCAGATGGCAATTCATTTCTATCCAGTTTTGACGCTTTGGTCCTTGGAGAACTCAGCTTATCCCTGTCCTTTTAAAAGCTTTCCCTGAGCTACCTTGCACTATACAAACCTGCTAATGTTACATTCAGCCCATGCCACTGTATTCTCTGCTTGGTTGCCATATTCTGAGATCTTAAGAAGGGAGGGATCATGTCTGTCTTACTTTTCTTTGAAATCTGAGTGGCCAGTGACAAGTACTTCGTCAACCCTCAGTAACTGTTTAATAAATAAATGCCTTTGGGCTTAGATTGTTCTACGGCAATCTTTTGAGAGAGAGAATATTATTTACCTTCCAATTGCTTTTCATTGAACTCACAGACTCCCACCTCAGAGCTCACTTTATTTCCTGTATCCTCTTTTGTTAGAAAAGGCATTCTGCTTTTTAAGCTGCAGTTAGGTAAGAAATAAAAAGAGAAGGTGACTGTTTTAGGCCCACCTCCCATTTGCCATCCCCCACCCCCTCAGACCTCCAGCCCCCCTGCCCTTTAGGAAAAAGTTTTCTTGGCAACAGAACTTCAGAATTCACTGTAATATGCTTGGATCCAGACAGACCTGATTCAGAATCTATACCACTTACCCTTTACTGTTATTCAAACTCTCTGAGCCTCAATTTCCTTGTCTATAAAATGGGAATAATAATGTCACCCTCATGGAGTCTTTTTTTTAAGTATTGAATAGCCAATGAATAGAAGACATCTGGACCAAAACCAGATTCCTAGACACATTTAACAAAATTCTTTTCTCTTTATCAGATTTTTGAATTTATCTTGATTAATTTTTGGTGTATTTACATTATAGTGTTTGAACTACAGGCTTTGGAATCAAAGTTACTGAGTACTCATCTCCTGTGGTATATCTAGTAGTAACTAAATAACTAAGCAAATGAAAACTCACTTTGCTTCTCTGTAAACTAGAAACGAGAAAACTATCCCTCTGTGGGGTTTTTGGGAAGATAAAATAAGATAATGTCGCCTTTTTTTTAAGGCCTTCTTTTTTTTTTAAAGATTTTATTTATTTATTTGAGAGAGAAAGCGAGAGAGAGAGAGAAAGATAACATGAGTGGGGTGAGGGGCAGAGGGAGAAGCAGACTCCCTGCTGAACAAGGAGCCCCGTGTGGGGCTTGATTCCAGGCTTCTGAGATCATGACCTGAGCCGAAGGCAGCTGCTTAACTGACTGAGTGACCCAGAGACCCCATAATGTCTTCTTCTTTAAGGATTTGCTATTTCGTTATGAATTTTCACCCCTGGATTTCTGTTTTAACACACAGTTTAAAAGACCATAATGATATGTTTCCCTTTTTACAAATGTTGTTTTTTATATTACTGAGGACTCTCAGAAAGGCTGTTTTCTGAAATTTCACTGTCTGAAGAGGTTTTCATTTGCCACAAGCATATTTTGTCTGCCCAGTACCCCTATTCTTTTGTGGAACAGGTATCTTGCAGAACTTTCCAGTAGCCACATTCCAAAAGTAAAAAGAAGCAGGTGAAATTAAGTTTCAGAATATGTAATTTAACCCAAACCATCCCAAAGATTGCCATTTCAACAAGTTACCAGCATCAACACTACAAATGAAACATTTTACATTCTTTTTTCATGCTAATATTTGAGATTGTGCATGTGTTTTATGCCAACAGCCCCTATCAATCTGGACCAAACACGTGATAAGTACTCAGTTGCCACACGTAGCTCGTGGCCCGTTTCGAACAACACAGGTCCGCAGTAAACCTGCAACCTTGGGAGGATGACGGGGAGGAAAAGGTGGACTAGAAACAAATCTTCAAGGTGAACCTAAGCCGTTCTGCAGGGCAAATGGGGGTGAATTTAGAGAGATTTCCGAAAGAGTGAAAACTCAACCTAGGCCAACTCTTTAAAGAGTCTCCATCTTGAGCTAGGAGTGAGTGGTGGTGCCGAAGAGAGTGCCCGTCCTGATAGGACAGATCCTGAATCTTCCTATCCATTATGCCACTTTGGGGTAAACAAATAGAAAAAAATGATGTATTTTTAAAGCGGATTTTTTTTTTTAATTTTGCATATACTTAGGTGTTTGGGGAAGTATTGTGGAAATGTGAAATGAAGTTTGAAAAGCTTGTTCTAAAAATGTGAAGGTATTTGAGAGAAAAATGGATCCTCTTTTTGTTTATTTAGGAAAGGATTTTGAACTGTTTATCACTAATAGAACACAGCACAATACTCTCTACGTATCCGTGGAGAAGCATAACAAAATATAAGGTTTGTTTACTTACCGTGCATCTAGAAGTTCACAAAAAACAGATCCAGAACTAAGAGAATACATGTATATCTTTGTACTTATATATAAGGTAACATCCAATGTTTTCAAGAAACAATGGTGATCAAATAGGATGTCATCAAACCTGAAGACTCTCAATGCTATAGTCTTTATAGTTTCTAGTTAGCAATCACCCATCCGCTTGGTAGAAAGGAATGAAAAGAGGTAAAGCAGATGTCTTCAGAAATACTAATGAAGAAACCGGAAGAGAAAAAACAGCGAAGACATGAAAAATAGCAGATTATACTGGCAACAATAGTGAGGCTAACAGAAGTGAATAGACCGAATCCTTTGCAGTTGCTGTGTAAAAAGCCTAAAGGCTTGAAGGAATTGGTACTAATAGGAAGATAAAGCACAAATCTGCTTATGGGAAAGTTTAAGAATCTAAAATAGCACATACCCAGCCATGGGCTCTTGTTTCAGAAACTTATAAAATAAAATTAGATTAGATTGAACCATATGAAATAGCTATTTTTGAGATCATACTAATCCTCCATTTCATGCAGTTACATATACAGGGTGTTGGAAACCTTATATTATCAGGAATATGGGAAAGTTTAGAAAATGCTCTGGATTGCATTAATCTAAACAATTCAGACGAAGTAATCAGGCTGGATGTTTTATTGGGAGACAGCATACGTGCCCTGCTTTACAGATGGGAATCCGAAGTCAGGCTGTTGGGTCCTGGCTCCCCTAGTTACTTACCGTATGCTGTCGGGCAAATAATTTAAGTCTTCTCTGATTCAGTTTCTTTATCCATAAAATGGGGATATTTTAAAATATCCTATTTATTTAATCTTCTCTAAGATATTATGAATATTTAATTTATACCTCCACAATGTATAAACACTACACATTCATAATGTTTTGGAGAAGATTAAATAAGATCATTGATGCAAAGTAGTCAACCCAGCGCTTGGCACTTAGAAAGTGCTCCATAAATGTTAGTTATTTTTGAACAGCATCATGGAGGTATAAGTCACACCATAACATTCTTTTATTTTAAGTGTACAATTCAGTAATTTTTCAGAAATTTAGAGAGTTGTGTAATAATCACTCCAATGTAGTCCTAGGACATTCTCCTTTTGTCTTTTTGCCGTCACGTCTCACCCCCATTCCCAGCCCCAGATCTGCTTTCTGCTTTCTGTCTCTCTGGACTTGTATTTGCCTAAACAATGTGCATAAATTGAATCACGCAATATGTAGTCTTCTGTGTCTGGCTTCTTTTACCTAGTTTAATATTTTTGAAATTCAACTATCTCATAGCAGGTATCAACAGGTTGTTCCTTTTTATTCCATTATATCATACATTGCATTTTAAAAAATCTATTCACCATTTAATGGTTGTTTCCAATTTGGGGATATGATGAGTAAGAATGCTGTGAGCGAACGTGTTATTTATGTGGGCACTTGTGTTCATTTCTCTTGAGAATTGCTAGGTTGAACGGTAAGTTTGTGTTTAACTTTTTAAGAAACTGTCAAGTTGTTTTCTAAAGTGCCCACACTGTTTTATGTACTCACCAGCACTGTCTGAAGGTTATAATTTCTCCACATTCTTGCTACCATGTGCTACTATCCCTTTTATTATAGCCATTCTGTATAAAATTGTGTCTCATTGTGGTTTTAAGTTACATTTCCCTAAAGACTAGTAATGTTGAATGTTTTTTCGTATATTTTTAGTTTTTTGTATGTCTTTTTTTGTGAAATATTCATTCAAAAAATTGTCCACTTTTAATTGGGTTCTTCACCTTTCAGTTATTGAGTTGTAAGTGTTCTTTATAGATTCTGTATACAAGATAGGTGTATATAAGACAGATGACTTGTAAATATTTTCTATGGCTTATCAGTTTCTTAATAGTGTCTTTCGGGGAGCAAAAAGATTTTAATTTAGATAAAGTTGAATTTATCAACATTTATTTATTTGTTTATTCATCTATTTATTTAAAAGATTTTATTTATTTATTTATTTGAGAGAGAGAGAGAGACAGAGATAGTGAGAGAGCACAAGCAGGGAGGAGAGGGAGAAGCAGGCTCCTGGCTGAGCAGGGAGCCCGATGCGGGGCTCGATCCCAGGATCCCGGGATCATGACCTGAACCCAAGGCAGATGCCTAACCGACTGAGCCCACCCAGGTGCCCTGAATTTATCAACTTTTAAGTAGATCTGTCTTTTTGTGTCATATCTAAGAAATTTTTATCTATTCTCATATCACAAAGACTTTTCTTTGTTCTTTTATTGAGATGTAATTGACATATAACATTATATGAGTTTCAGGTATACAACACGATTTGATAGTTGTATATATTGCAAAATGATCACCACAATAAGTCTAGATTTTTCTCTTATAGAAAGTCTCCTTTTTCCTAAGAGTTATATAGCTTCAGTTTTTACATTTGAATTTATGGTCTATTTTGAATTAATTTTTGTGTTATGGTGTGAAGAATCTGAATGCTTTTTTTCTTTTTTACGTATGTATATCTTGTTGTCTTAGTAGCATTTGTTGAAAACAGTATCCTTTCCCTCATTGAATTGTGTTGGCATCTTTATTGAAAGTAAATTAACCATAAATATTAGGATTTATTTCTGGACTTTCAATCCTGTTCCATTGATCTATATGTCTATTCTTATGCCTAAGAACACTGTCCTATTACTTTAGCCTTATAATGAAGTTTTGAAATAGAATAATCCCAATTTTTTCCATTTTGTCTTCTTTTGCAAAATAGTTTTGACTATTTTTGGAACTTTACATCACCATACATTATTTTAGGATCAGTTTATCAACTTATACAAAAGAATCCTGCTGGGATTTTGATCAGGATTACATTGAATCTATAGATTAATTTGGGAAGAATTATAATTTTAACAATATTAAATCATTCAGTCCATGGACATGAAATATCTTTTAATTTGGATCTTCAAAAATTCTTTCAGTAATGTTTTATAGGTTAGTGCATATCTCTCACACTTTTCTATTTGATTTATTTTTAAGTATTTTATGCTTTTTGATTCTCCTGCCAATGAAGTTTTCTTAATTTTATTTTTGATTGTTTGTTGCTACTTTATAAAAACACAAGTGATTTGTGTAAGTCAATCTTTTAACTTGTGAATTTCCTGTATTTACTTATAAGTTCTACTTGTTTGGTGTATATGTATATATATATATATACACATACATACACACACACACACACACATATATATATGATTTTGTAATTCAGGATGGTGTCATTCTCAAATAAAAACAGTTTTAGTTATTTATTTCCAATATGAATACCTTTAATTTGTTTTCTCACCTGATTGTCGTGGCTAGAACGTAGTACAGCATTGAATGGGAATGGTGACGATGGACATTTACCTTGTTTCCAATCTTAGATGAAGCATTTCTCTTCTACCAGTAAGTCTGATCATAGGTTTTTTTTTTTTTAACAGATGCCCTTTATTAGGTTGAGGAAGATCCTTTCTGCTCCCTTCTCATTTGTTAAGAATTTTTTTTAAAGATCTATTTATTTATTTTAAAGCAAGAGAGAGAGTGGGGGGAGGGGCAGAGAGAATCCACAAGCAGAGTGCCCGCTGAGCGCAGAGCCAGATGCAGACCTTGAGCCAAAACCAAGAGTCAGAGGCTCAACCGACTGAGCGCCCGGCACAACTTGTTAAGAGCTTATATCATGAATAAGTGTTGGACTTCGCCAAATACAATTTTATCCTTTATTCTATTAATATGGTATATTAATTGACTTTCAGGTTTTAAGCCAACCTCACATTAATATGGTATATTAATTGACTTCAGATTTTAAGCCAACCTCACATACTTGGGATAAATCTCACTCGGTCGTGTTGTACAGTTGTTTTTATATGTTGCTGTTTCTTTCCATTCTTTGGTGTCACAGGTATAACAATTGTGCAAAACCTCCTTAGAGTAAGTTGGGTAACAGTTGACTTCCAAGGAGCATTGATCTCTTGTCTCCGGTATATTCTACATCAATCTAGTTGGAAGATTTTGGGTACCCGGAATGGCTCCCTGATACCTTGTGCGATACATTAAAAAGGCCATAACTGCTTAAACGACTTCCACTGTATGACCCTGTGGTTCAGCTGCCTCTCTCTGTTACCTCTGTAAATAGGATGACCGTTGCTCATAGCACGTGAAACACCAGGAACAGGACACGGTCCGGCATACCCGCTTCTGTTCCCACCATCAGCAAGAGTCAGCTGTGCAAGTTCTTTAAACTGTTTATTCCGGATGTATTTGTTATTGTTGTTAGAGAATTTAATTAAACATTTAAGTTGATGAAATGTGAAAAGAAAAATTTTCTGTGGAAAGTAAATTTAGAATATTGGCAAGATAACACAGTGGAGAGGGATTTTTCAAGATTATATTGAATTAAAGTTGGATGAAATAGTTGTAAAATATTGGGAGAAAATGAAAAAGTATAATTCTGTATTAAATTTGCTCTTTGTAAGCACTGGTAAGTTCTAGTTTTACTTAAAAGAATTTAAAAAATGACCTTGAAATTCATGGTTAAGTCTTTATGGTAGTTTTGCAGAAAATAGGTCCAATTAGGACACGCAGTTTCAAAATTCACGAGTTCTTCATTAGAAGGCCAGAAAACAAGTGTACAACAATATTAAGCTAAAATGTAATGTTTTTGTATGTATATGTGTATTTCTTACATTAAATAACTTTTTCAATGAACAATGATCTATAAATCCCAACTGTGTCATTGTGTCAGGTAAGAGGTCTTGTACTAAGCCTCCAAACATCCCAGGGTTTGGATGTTGAGGTCATTATTTAGTTATTTTATGTCTACTTGTCTACTATGTATTGGCTATGTACTATGCCTTCAGATTGGAATGAGAGACAATAATTTAGAGAAGGTCAACAGTGCTATTTTACTTTGCTTCTATATTTGAATGTAAGGAAAAATATGTTAGGACAAGTAAATAACTTCCAACTAACATGTAGCTCTCAAGGGGGGAAGGGCTTTTGGGGATGTTGTTGAATGATGGAGGTTTCTTTGTGCTGTCAGTGGTTTTTGGAAAGTCAGGAGGAGAATGACATAGAATGAAGAGATCCGAGAGCATGACCAAATGATAATAGGGATGAGGTTAATTTTTAATTAGAAACAAGATTCCATGAAAGCAAATTGCAAACCTAAGTGAAAGAGTCAGGCTACGCGATGGTAATAAACACTCAAGTGAAAAGGAGAGTTGGTCTAAGAATTCATTCTTGTGTCGTTGCCCTATTATGTAGAGAAATGCTCATCTGGAGCCGAAGTCCTATTTTCTGTGGCTTTGCGTATTCCTTTTCTGGCAGTAACTTGGCCAAAGGCTTTTTGGTAGGTGTACACACTTGAGAAAAAGACCATTTTGTTAGATGACTTCTTTCCATTTAATTAGGAATCAAGTCGTTAGTCTCATTGCAATCTGATTAGACGACTGTCTTAATATGATAACAACAGGCAATAATTGTTTTAAAAAAAGACAAATTGCTGCGGACAAGGAAAGACTCCCTTTGCCTCAGTTAAACTTCTGTTAATAACGTGTGAAGAAGCAATAACAAAGCCCCCAGTGTTCCCTTTAGAGGCTCCGTAAGAGCAAGTCTGTCTGTAAGAAGCTTTCTTTTGCTAATGTGGGCTGAGTCACTGACAAAGGCCAGTGTTAATGGTCAGCTTCAAAATCTAATCCCTGGAAGGGACGCTTTTCCTTGGCTGGTTTTGTAATGTGCTTGTCAAACATTTTAAACCATTTAACAGAAAGAAGCATTGTGATGACAAGACACAACACGGCCAGTTCTTTGGAGGCATCTGCCAACAGAGTAATGCAATGATCCTTTCGGGCTCCAGTGGCTCAAGCACAGAAGCAAACTTGTGTAGAGTTCATCTTGCAACTGGGTTTTGATGTTTCCCCTACAAATAATTAGTTTTGACGAGGCTTATTGGCTTCATTTGCATCTGTTTCCTCGAAGAATATATTATTAATGTTTTATCCTAAAGAATATCCCTCCTGGCTAATCTTAAACTTCTTTTAGAAGGCTAGTAAAGTGACGATTATAACAAGCTTGTCTTTTTGCAATCACAAAACAACATGGGTGGGACGTTGAAAAATAAAACCGGACGGAATCTCCCTTTCTCTTGCCCGTCGAAATACAGTAAATATCCTGTTAGTTCGTTTCCAGCTAGAATACTGAATCTAATACTAACTTACTCTGGGGATTAATGGGCCTATTGTTGTGTTTTAGCAATGCATTTGCTTTATGACAGCCAGCGATTGATCTATAGAAACACACTGACCACACCATCCATGATTGCTGGGCTCAAAGATACAACTTGCAGTATCAAATGTCACTCATTCTCAGGAACCAAAGATGATGAATACTTTTATTCATCTTTTAAATAAATAGAAAGAGAAGGGTGACAGAAAAAAAGGCTTTAGGTTTAACTCAGACCAGGAAAGAAGTTCATTAATATATTTATTAACTTGTTTATCCTCACACCATCTGCAAGAACTTGGAGAGGGAAGGTAGCATCTATAACTTCTTGCTGTTGGTTACAAAACGCATTATTAGTAGTGGAGGGAAGGGGTGGGGGCGGTGGGAAGTGGTAAACTCCGGAACCACGTTCTCAGAAACGCTTGTGCATCTGCATCCCTTTCTTTTCTGTCTCTTTCCCCTTCTTCTCTTTCTCTTTTTTCTTCTTTTTCTCTTCCTTTCCTTTCCCTATTTGTTTTCTTGCCTTTTCCTCTGACTGACTTGCATTCTCAATGAAACGTTTCTTGCCTATGGGTGGTGAGTATTGTGTGGGCCTTGGGAACACTTAAGACTCAGCTGGCTACCAACCTCCTTCTCTTGGGCTCGTAATCTGTCAAAATTCCTTTCTGACCTAACAGTTATCATTCCTGGAATTGAGAGCCGAAGGAAAAAGTGTTCAGGTGTCTGGTGTTGCTAATATGAACTTAATCCAGATGTTTGGAAATTATTAACAATTAAGAATTATTAATGCGGTATCACTCACTAACTTTCTCTTGTTTTTCTGAATGGGGAGAAAGAACTAGAGCTTGACCACAATTCACAGTTGATCTTATCTATGCTTGCAAGCTTTAGAGAGCAAGTTACCAAGCCATGGCTTTGTGGATATCCCATATTTAAAAGAGAAGTCTGCAGATCTATTAGCTTTATTCTCTGAACTTCACAGGAATGTTTTCAAAATCATAGGAGAGTGTCAAGTAGGTATTCCCAGTATCTGGAATAAGCTTGTTTCACCTTGTGGGTACTCAATACACGTTAACTGTTGAAAGAACGCGAGAGGGTCATCATTCGTGTGTTCTGGGGTGAGAAGCGAGCATGGGGAACTGCTCTGTCCCGCATCCTAATCGTACTTGACTCACATTCATATCACCTTAATATTCCCACGCTGTACTGAAATTGCAGTTTTTCAAAATTGGAATTGATAGCTCAGTATAGGTGTCACTTGAGGGTAATGTCCTCACCACCCACCAGTGTGTGTGTGTGTGTGTGCACATGTGCGTGTGTAGCTGTTTGCATGCCTGTTTCTTATGCACAGACCCGGGAACTGTATTCATCTCTGCCGTGAATCCTTTCATGTGTCTTTGTTGGTCTCTTTCGTGAGACTTGGCAGCAGCTTGGGGGGCAGGAGATGCGTTGTTCTTGTCTTCCCAAAGCCTACAAGGCTGAACAAGCTGACCTCAGTGGTTCATAAGCATTTTACTTTTGGAGTCACCTTGCCATGTCATTGCAAATGCATTTCAATGCACTCATATCCTACATCAACATAGTTATTTTTGTTATAAACGTTTTTATAGAATTTAAAATTACCTGACTATAAATAACACATTTAATTTATGATTGGCTGGTATTTCTCAGCAATCACTGTAAACTGTCAGAGAGCTCCATGAAGTAGTGAAGTGTGAAAACCTAACCTACAACTCTCTGCAACTAGTGTCTTTTTGCATATCAATGTACTCGGACAATTAATGCTATTGAATCACAGTAGAAATTTGATAGAAATAGGCATTAACTTAAACATTTGTTACTTCATCTTTGGTTTTTCTTTTCTCTTTTGGAGCTCATAATTTTTTTTCAGCTCTCACACATTGCTGTGGGCCTGGGAGAGGCTCACGGGCATTAGACACGGAGCCCAGGGGCCTGACAGGATAGAACAGGCCTGCAGAGCAGGGCCCAACCAGCCGCTGACACCCAGTCAACCAAATGGCTGTCCACCAGGGCAGAGCACTTAGGTGTGCTTACTGCTTTTGAGGAGAGCATTTGGTGTCGGGGCTTCTCTCCTTAGTGCCTTTGAAACCAGAAGTTTTCTAAGAGGAAACAATTAGGAATGAGGATAGAGAGAGACTTCTGTCCCAGGAGCCTGGTACAATTGCTGAGCATGGATAGAACGAAGAGGAAGGGGGTGGGGGCGAGGGCTTGGTTCCCATCAGGAAGAATTCCTATAATCCGTTTGGATGATTAAATGGAAAGAGTCATGTCACACACGGAAAGGCCTGTCACGGCTATCGTTGTTTATTTGAGCGGCATCTGGAGGTTCAAGATTGGGAGAACTGGATGAGACATTTACACGGACGCTTTGGTGTGCTTAGATTTTATTTTGTATAAACTCGATGACAAATATTAATTGGCTCGTTAGAAGAAATGCAACTCTGTGGTTGGAAGCTCTTTGCCTCCTATCTAGAGAGATGTCATTTTTCTGTTCTTTTTGTTCCGACTATAGATCTTTATCTACGTGGTGCAACACTAGTCATTTTAATAACTATCCAACACTTACTTGGGGCTAGGCATCACAACATGGATTTCACGTGCACTTATTTCATCATCACAGCAAACCTACGAGGTAAGCAATATTATTATTCCCATTTTACCGGCTGGTAAAAAGAGGCTCAGGGAGATTGGTGACTTGATAAGGTCACAAAACTAGCAGTAGGTTAATGCTGCATTTGCAATTCCTGTTCCTTTAGCTTGCCTGCAATAATACTCAGACACCCTTTGTTGAAGTGACTCCCATTTAAAAGACCTTAGTTACAAGGTCTGCAGAAAAACTTTCCTTTTCATTTCATGGTTTATTATTAGTCTGGTCTTGTGTTCACAAAACTCTCCTTTCTAAGATTCAAATATTTGAAGCTAAATTTTTGAAAAGACACAAATATGTGCAGTAGCTTCTAAAATATTTCTTTTTTTTTATTATTATGTTATGTTAATCACCATACATGACATCATTAGTTTTTGGTGTAGTGTTCCATGATTCATTGGTTGCGTATAACACCCAGTGCTCCATGCAGAACGTGCCCTCTTTAATACCCATCACCAGGCTAACCCACCCCCCTATCCCCCTCTCCTCTAGAACCCTCAGTTTGTATTTCAAGTCTATATAAAAACAAAGGCTTTAATTTAATTGCACTATACTTTTTAATATATTAAAATAACAGAAAACCTTTTGAATTTGGAGCCTATTGATTTTAATTGCATGACATTTCATCCAGGTTGAGTTGGAGTTTCCCTTTGCCTGGTCCTTAAAAAATAAATAAGTAAATAAAATAAATAATGTAATAGAAAATGCTGATAGAATCTTCTTAAAAGCATGAACTATTTTAGGTATATTCAGTATAATTTATTTGTATATTATTAAATGACCTATTAATAAAATTGTTCCTTCCAGAGTTGTAGAAACTCCAAATTTGTGGGCATTTAGTTTAATTGTTTAAATGAACAAAACAGAAGTGCATCCTTTAATTTGTTTAAATGAACAAAACAGAGGTGCATCCTTTAAAACAATTTATAATTCGGATTGATGTTATAAATTACTGTTAGTCATCAGATATAAATCAACTTCAAGACAATTTTCAATGAGAAGGCATATCTTTTATTCATATTACTATTTAGAAATTATCCTGAAGGGACGCCTGGGTGGCTCAGTCGGTTAAGCGTCTGCCTTCAGCTCAGGTCATGATCCCAGGGTCCTGGGATCGAGCCCCGCATCGGGTTCCCTGCTCGGGGGGGAAGCCTGCTTCTCTCTCTGCCTGCAGCTCCCCCTGCTTGTGTTCTCTCTCTCTGACAAACAAATAAATAAAATCTTAAAAAAAAAAGAAATTATCCTGGAAAAAAAAAGGTTTATTGATCTATTTCCTGAGAAATAACAGCCTCTACCTAATCTTAGATCATCCTTATTTATCCCTTCCCTATCCTCATTCTGCCAAGAAACAAGTGAAAGACTCCACAAGGGGTTTTAATTTAATGGATGTAAAATAATTCATGATTGTTTTAGCTCAGGGTTATTCTTACTCACTTGTTTCTTTGTCACTTCTTGTGGTATTTTCCTCTACTCTCCTTGCTCCATTCTCCTAGTGGTGCCATCTTGGTGAGTGACAGTCTGCCCGCATCCCCATTAGCCAAGAGATGGGCACTGATTTGAATGAGGTGGGTCAGACTCTCCAGCTCTAGGGTCTGCACCCAGGGCACAGTGATGAAAGGATAGGGCATTATTGGAACTGATTTTTCCCACCCAGAAGAATGTGGCCATTCATTTTGGCTCTTGTTCCTGTTCCTTACAAGTCTTGGATTCTAAGCTTTACTCACCATTCTGTGAATTACTCATATGCTGCCAGTAAGTCGCCTTTCTGCTTAGTTAGCTGAAGTCAGCTACTGCTGCTGACAACCAATGACCCCAACTGATCTGCCGCTCATTGACTGCCTTTCTGTTTTGCTTCCCTTCCTATTTCTTCCCCTTTTAGCCTTCCTCTTCCATGCTTCCTAGTCTCATGTTTTTCTTTCTCTTACTTGGAGGCTTTCAAACATGAATGAAGAATGAAAAAAGCTAATACAAAGTAGAAAAACGAAAATGTTTTGAAAGTATTGAGTTATGACTGCTTTATTTTTCTTTTCCATTTAAAATGGAGCATTCCTTGACCATACACTGTGGACAGTTCCAAGTCTTTTTTTTTTTTTTAAGATTTTATTTATTTATTTATTTATTTATTTATTTGACAGAGAGAGAGACACAGCGAGAGAGGGAACACAAGCAGGGGGAGTGGGAAAGGGAGAAGCAGGCTTCCCGCGGAGCAGGGAGCCCGATGCGGGGCTCGATCCCAGGACCCTGGGATCATGACCTGAGCCGAAGGCAGACGCTTAATGACTGAGGAACCCAGGGGCCCCAGACAGTTCCAAGTCTTATTTGAATACATACCAAGTACTATCAGTGATAACAAAAAAATAATACACAAAGCAACGTCACCCCCTGCCCCTCCCCAGCACACACTAAAACTACGCAGCACCTCTAACAGTTTTAGTTTGGGCCCATTAAAACACATTCATCGCTTGTCTAAAATAATTAGATGATTTGACCCACGCAGTATTTATTTTCAAGGCATCTTCTGCCGATCTATGTCTTACTAAAGCACTTAATAGTTATTTTTGGAAGTAAGCATGTAATGTCTTCTCCGCAGCAGGTTGAAAGAATTTAAGTTTTGATGGCTGGTCTTCAGCTATAATTAAAGGTAAATTTAAATATTTAACACAGTAGTACAGGATAAACAGCTACAAAGTTTACTTGAAAATAAAGTGAGTCATTTCACTGAACCATTTATCTCTTCTGCTTGCAGCATGACCAACAGAAGTTTGTGTTTTGTCCTCAATTCTCTCCCCCGATAGTCAACAGCTGTTGCTTCCTTCAAACTGTAAACTCCATCTTCCTGTTTTACCTTAACTGTTTTGCCCAAACTGCCTTAGATATGATGGCAGTTTAAAATCTGAAAAGTTTTTGTAAATCACAGCAGTTACATTGTGAGTAATATTTGCTAGTTGATACTATGGATCAAAGTCAAATCTCCTAACATCCATAGTTAATTCAGGTAGTGTTTCCAACCATAAACCATTTAAAAAGGAAAAAACAACCCCCCCTCCCCCCGCAAGCCTAGCCTGGAAATAATGTTTTTTAGAGAGGAATCAAACATGATTTTTCTCGTCTGAGGACAATATAGCAAGCAGACTACTATCGCGGACATCTACCTGAATCTATAAAATTTCCCTTTTACGTTAGCAAACCTCATTTGTCTACATCAAGCATAACACAAGAGTTAACAAGTGCAGAGACTTTATTTCAGGTTTTTTTTTAAATTATGAACATAATGTTTGTTCCCTCTGTAATTGTCTTAATATCTTATACATTTGTTGGTCATGTCCCAAATATTTTTGGCTTAGATTTTATGTCATCCATAAAATAATAATTTGATGCATATTTTCAAGTGGAATATATCATTTAGTTCCAACCTTGCACTTAGGATAAGGTCTTATACTTCCATGTACATAAACGTCTTCCTTTTCTGACAGAGGCATCCATTATCTTGGGGTGTATTGCAAACATTGCAGCAGAGATGACAAGAGAAAAGTAATAGTTGAGATTCATGACTTCAGTTTTAAAATAGTGATTTGAACTAAAAGCAAACAATTTTGAATGCCAAGGCTTTTGATTTGCAATAACTGGCTCTTTGCTAGACCCAAGGTTTTTGAGTAGTGAAAGTCTGGTTTTGGGTCTCCAGAGCTAAGTCCTGGAGCAATCAGGAAATAAAGTTAATAGGTTCAGGACTATCTTTGGAAGAGAGCAGATGAAGAGCCAGATAATCTGTTTTAGAATTGTTTTGGGGAAGATAAGAGATAGGGAGGAATCCCAGATTTAGCCCTCACCCCCACCCCTCCCCCCGGGCCAGAAAATACACTTAGCTAATACTGGTAGGGATGAATCCAGAGGAGATGTGGAGATCATGGTGATTTATAAAAAAAAAAAAAAGTTCATATATATTTTTGGCACATCTTGTATTTTTTACTGTGAAATGTACATGCTAATGGGTGATAACACAGATTAAGAGGTAATAGTTTACTAGTTTTTTTCCATTAATAAGATAGGTCAAAGAACACTGTGGAAGGCTTTGAAATGTACAAAAAAGCTGCGCGTGGTATCCTGTCTAGTGCACTCTCCTGGATCATGTGTGCCTTTTGTTGTCTTTAAGCTAGTTTGCAATCTAAATTGTATACTGATGGAAATAGCGTTTGTCCATAGAGATACAAATGCATTTTATCAATGGAAATGCGATTTGTTTTTTTCCTGTGGCTATTAACCAATTTTGAATCTATTTATACATTCATTTCAGCATTTCTGATTGCCCATATATATGTGCATGTTTTTTGAATTCTTTTTTAAACTGGTTGTAACATCTTACTGGTTCTCTCATTTATTACTGAATTAAATTCTTTGATACATTTTTATCTTATATGTGTATGAGTCATGATTTTACCCTTTTAAAAAATATCATTTAACATATACTTTTTAGTGAACAGGACATTTCTGGAGATACATTAACTTATTTTACATCTGTGCGTGATGATGGAGATCTCAGGCATCTCCCCCAAACAGCAGGGGAAATAGTTGGTAGAACAATAAGTAGTAGTTACTTATCTATTGTCACCTGTCCAATCATAGGATATCTAGCTATTGTGTGCTTAGGGACAAACTCCTTTCCTCTCAGCTTGACTTTGTGTTTGCATAGGAAGGTTTTCCATTGGGAATAAACCCTCCTGTCTTCCCCACCCCTTTTACTCAGTACTGACTAAGGGAGATGATGTACTTTTCTGATTAGAAAGATTGGAAGAAAAAATTGGACAAAATTCAGAAGGAACATAGCTCAATCCCCTTTTCCTGGTATGCTTTAGGATTACTTTCATTTTAGAGATTTCATAGGGATAAGCACTAAAAATGAGAGGGCTACCATTTATCTGCCTTGCCAGTGAGGTCCACTGGATTAACAGACCTAAAGCTCCATTTTCCAAGAGCTTTATCAGTAATAAAGCTGATATTTTGAGTTCCATTGCTTGCATCTATCTCTCAAATGGTTTAGAGCATGGATGAGAAAAAGAGGAATTATTTATTAGTCTCCCAAACTCTAGATCCAAGAAAAGGAGCTGTTGCGTCAGTCTTCCATATATAAATACATAAATTGATGTTGACATACTTTAACACCAATTAATAAGATATGTTCCAGGAATGCCTTAGTAGAAATCAAGGTGATTATAGAATAAAGTTACATGACAAAGCAACCTTGCAGAATAGAAATATCTAGTTAAGTCTTTGGCATTCAATTTTAGAAGACAAAAGACTTGCTTTATTTATATTATGTCAGAAAATGTCTAAAATTTTTCTAGGTTGTGACTTATGGGGTAAGTCCAATGCCCTGTATACTTTCTGAAAGCACAGGGATTTTGCTCACGAGGATAAGTTAATGAAGTTAAAGATGTTGCAGTTTACTTAATATAGTGGCAATAGAGGTGAGAAGAATATTAGAACAACCCAATGCCAAAACCATCAAAAGCCTCCAATGGTTTTATGACGATGGACTTTTTATCCCGTACAAAGTAATTAGATGAAGTTTTCATGCAGCATTTTTTAAGCTTCTATGTTAAACTTATCCATTTAGTCCAATAAACCATTTACTAGGGAGTTGTTATAATCATAAATGTAGTATGTAAATGAGAATGATAGACATAATTAGTATCGTTGGTTACATAATGTAAAGGAGGGTTATTTAAAGTTTACAGGGCCAATGACTGATTCCATGAATCCCAGAAAAGACAACCAAAATAACTTGTTCATAAAGCAAAGCCAAGTTATTACCTCAGTAAGAGAGACTCCTACCTTGAGATTCTTTGCACCCTCTCAGGAGAGGAAGGAGAGGTGGGATATTTATAAAATTTTGAGGGTTCTGGTTCAAGGCACGTCTTTCAACGTGGGCTAGGGAGCTGATTGAAACTGAGGGAAGTTTGTAACAAAATAGTTTAGAATCAGTGGACACAGGGAGGTGAAGATCTGAAAATAAGTTTTGAGGAGTAAACGGTTGATGAGCTTGGTGGAACAATCCTATGTCCTGAGAAGGGGTATTTACGCTGAAAAGGGCTATTTGAGTAGTCTGTTACTGGAACAAATGAAGTTTTGGAAAGTTCCTCCAAAAAAACAATTAAGTTATTTGCAACTTCATCTTCCTGGGCAAGAATTTACTGGAATAGTAAAGTCCCATGAGAACAGGCAGTTTAATTGTAAAGTCATTTTGATGTAAACAGTATACTATGTGGTGACAGATAGTTTAGGTTCTCTATAGCAAGTTTTTATAATGTAATCTTCAGTAACAGTTTTTTTTTTTGCCGTTTGTTGATTATCTCAGAATATAAATAAACAAAATTTATTGGAAGGGGCAATTTAGAAAATATTGTTTAGTATTTTAGAGCTGGAAGAAATGGAAGCAATAAAATATTTGGACTTATTAAATGCCGGAATAATCCTGAAAAGATGAAATGGAGACTTTTTTTTAGACAGAATTGTTTTGCTAATTATTTTCCTTGGAAGTAATTTATAGTCTGTCTGTAATTTGTGGTGCTTCCAAAATAGATATGTGACTTTCCTTGTACCTTGCTCACACCAAAAGTCTTTATAGACAACAAGCTTCCTTATATATTTTTATTTTTATTTTATTATTATTTTTTAAGTAGGCTCCATGCCGACTTGAACTCACAAACCTAAAATCAAGACCTGAGCTGAGATCAAGAGTCAGATGCTTAACCAACTGAGCCACCCAGGTGCCCCATGTATTTTTAAAATTCATGTTTTCTTATTAAACATTAACATTAACTGGTGATACTATTAATGCCAAATCATTTGTTTGTGGATATATGTCATCTAGTTCTGTCATATCCATGAATTTGACTGAAACTACAATAACCGACTATTTCAGTATCATGCAGATAGCTTTGATATCAGAGTAGAAGTCAGAACAACATAAAATATCTCAGAGAAGTGAAATAGAATTCATGGTCCTTTGGAAAGAGATTCCATTGGAATACTTTAGCTGTTATTTTGAAGCATCACTAAGAATTTCAGAGTTAGTGTGTCTGGTTTGTGATCTTTGCCTCTTCCCCTTTTTACAATTTAGCTTGAAAGTTTTCATTCCATTAAGTAGCTAGCATAGGAACCTAGAACTTCACTTTCTTTCTTTTTTTAATTGGGGAAAATCAACATTTTTAGAGGTGAACAAATTTAGTCGCTAAGGTAATCCTGAGAAAAAGAACATATGCAGAAGTATCATGCTTCTGGATTTCAAACTGCACCAGTATACTAGCCATAGTATAAAAGTAATTTTTAAAAAGCCATAGTAATAAAAACAACACGGTACTGGTACAAAAATACATACATCAACCAATGGAACGAAATGGAGAGCCCAGAATTAAACCCTGGCATATACAGTCAACTAGTATTTGACAAGGGAGCCATGAATACCCAATGGGGAAAGGATAGTCTCTTCAAGAAATGATGCTGGGAAAACTAGAGAACTAAGGAAGAGTATAGAACAATGAATTTGGACCTCTATCTCACATCACTCTTCAAAATTAACTGAAAATGTATCAAAGACTTAAACATTAAGATCTGATACCAAAAAACTTCTGGAAGAAAATGTAGGGAATAAACTCCTCATTATTGGTCCTGACAGTATTTTTGGGGGCATAATGCCAAAAGCACAGAAAACCAAAATAAAAATCAACAAATGGCACTACATCAAACTCAAAAGCTTCTGCACAGTAAAAGGAAACGACAAAATAAAGACAACCTACGGAATGGGAGAAAATTTTTGCAAACCATATATCAGAGAAGGGATTAATACCCAATACCCAAAATATATGAAGAACTCAGTCAACTGAATAACAGCAACAACAAAACCAAACGATCTGATTAAAAATGGGCAGAGGAAATAGATACACATTTCTCCAAAGAGGACATCAAGGTGGACAACAGACACATGAAAAGACACTCAACATCACTGATCATCAGGGAAATGCATATGAAAACCACAATAAGATATCACCTCACACCTGTTAAAATGGCTATCATCAAGAAGACAAGAGACAGCAGGTGCTGGAGAGGATGAAGTGACAAGGGAAACTTTATACATTGTTGGTGGGAATGTAAATTGGTGTAACTACTATGGAAAATGAAATGGAGACACCTCAAAAAATGAAAAATATACCTACCATATGATCCAGCAATTCCACTTCTGGTTATATACCCAAGAAAATGAAAACAGGATCTCAGTGAGATATGTGCACTCCTGTGTTTATTGCGGCATTATTCACAATAGCCAAGATATGAAAACAACCCAAATGCCTTTCAATGGATGAATGGATAAAAAAGATGTGGTACATATACACAATGCGGTATTATTCAGCCAGGAGAATATTCCTCAGGCCTATTTGCAACAACATGGATGGACCTTGTGCATGCTATGCTAAGTGAGATTAAGGCAGACAGAGAAAGATAAGCACTATATGATATAACTTACATGTGAAATCTAAAAAAGTTAAACTTGTAAAAAGCAGAGTAAAATGGTGATTACCAGGGGATAGGGGATGGGGAGATAAGAGTGATGGTATCTAAGGGCACGAAATTGAAATGAGTAGTAAAGAAGCGAGAGAAATCTAATGCGCTGTTTAATGAATATAGACAATAATATTGTACCGTAATTATGTAATGTGATAAATATTGCTACATGGGCTATCATATTATAATATATAAATATATCAAAATAATATGCTGTACACCTTAAACTTATACAATGTTACATGTAAATTTATGCAATTGAAAAATTTTTTTAAAAGAGAAAGCTTATGATTGAAAAAAAATTGATTCAGTCAGCCAATAGTTTATTTATTTATTTATTTATTTATTATTTTTTTAAAGATTTTATTTATTTGACAGAGAGAGACACAGCGAGAGAGGGAACACAAGCAGGGGGAGTGGGAGAGGGAGAAGCCGGCTTCCCGCCGAGCAGGGAGCCCGATGCGGGGCTTGATCCCAGGACCCCGGGACCATGACCTGAGCTGAAGGCAGACGCTTCAACGACTGAGCCACCCAGGCGCCCCTCAGTCAGCCAATAGTTTAAAAACCATTGTTTGTTAAATGTACAATTAATCTATAAGGTCCCTTATTATCAAGGCAAATGGATAAGTGTTTTTGTTGTCTTCCTAGGCTTCTGTTATGGGATATTGTTTTCTTTTTCAAAACGAACTTTGATATTAATTGTAGCCTGATTTCACTTGAAGGAGAGAGGAGGAATGGAGGGGAAAGATAATGTAAAAATAGGGACATAAAAAGTCAGACTCCTCAAAGATATTATAGATTGCATTCATTCCTAAGGATGGCCTAATCTTTAAGCTACTTTCAAACTGAATGTTCCTTAAGATTGTCAGTTTCTCCCCAAATATTCAAGTTTGTCAGTGTCCTAATACCAGTTTGTACTATCAACGCCTGTTCATTCAACTAATATCCATTAGGTATATACTATTTATAGTATTCTATGATCGGTACTAGAGACAAAGTGGTTCCTATCCCTACAGAGCTGACATTCTAGGTGGGAAGGCATATGAAACTGATGTAGTAGGTCTGATACAGTTGCGTGACTAATAATGCAGAACGTGAAAAAAATTAAGCAAGAAATACTGTAGTTGAACTATTGACTGCCAGTTTTATGACTTGTGAAAATCTCAAATTCCTTCTTAAGTTTCTTTGTGACAAGGAGAATATAAATTTTTGGTCATATAGCTATACTGAGAACAGATACTAATTCTCCTGTGGGAAGGATAGAAAAATTTACTTTTGGCTTCACAAAGGCTATTTCTCTTCACAGTCTTGGCATTATAGTATCAGAGTATTGGGGATTTTCAGGCAGGTCTAAGAAACTTCATAGAAGAAAAAGGATGAGGAATCTCAGCCTTTCTCTTCTGAGAATCACTCCAGAACCTCTCTAATGAATCAAGGTGGTCCTAGAGGGAACTGTGTCCAGAGTAGCAGTATGAGGAACTTCATAGGCTTGTTCCCTGGGATACAACTATAACTGGCGAAACTCATTAGAAAACAAATTTTTAAAAGAAAAAAAGAAAGGAAGTCTGGACATCATCTTAAAATCATACAGAAAATGAAGAAAGGTTTATTTAAGAAACTCTACTATCTCAGGAAAAACAGTAGAAGTCTGTGTCACTTAAGCGACGACTTGTTCCCTCTCTCCCTTTCCCTTTAGCTATGACAGGAGCTCCACTCTGGATGGGTGTGGCCAAAAAGACAGGGCTTCTTCACTCCCCGTAACTTCTAGTCAAGGGCTAAAGATCTCCCTCAAGAGAGGGAGGTCTTAGCCTTTTTCATTACCCCCAGCTTTGGGCTTTGGGTAGGTGTGGCTGAGAGGTTGGAGGCTCACCTTCCTCCACCCAGCCTCCTCTGGAGGTGGAGACTCTACGCTAGGCATGTCAAACTGAGAACGCAGGGTCTCTCATCACCCTGGCCTTGGCTTGCTCACAGGGTGGAAGACTCACACCTGGAATGAGAAGCTGAGAAGACCAGAGACTACAGTCATCTTTGCCTGCTGTGCTGGTCACAAAGCAGAGGTGTCACTCTGAGAGTAGCAGGACTCTTCTGACTCCCAGATCTGGGGCAGTGGCTCAAGGATTTTGCCTAGGATGAAGAATCAGGATGGCAAACAGGGCACTGACAATCTCCCTTAAAGAACTGATTTATTTCTAACAGAATATGGGGAGTGTAGCTACCTTATCAGAGAGAGAAAGAGAAAGATAAAAAGAGTTCTCTTGAGGCCAGAACAAACCTCAAAGACTAGACTCAAAAACTACCTTTGCAAAGGGGCCTAAATTTAATTGGATCAGGCTAGAGGGCATATATATTTATGCCCCAAGGCAGAGTCTAAACAATAGCGCAATCAGTCAGCAATTAGTGGAGAACAGATAGTTGTGATACTCCCAGAGGCAGACAGTTTAACGAAGAGATCAGGGAAAAAGACAGTAAAAAAGAGCCCTGCTAAAACTACTGTCATCCCGGGGTGGCTATGCCATGCCCAGGGCTTTGCCCTCTGAGGGGCAACATCGGAGGCTTCATACTGTGGGGGAAAGAGACTTCACTGAAGTAGTACAGCCACATCATTAAACAAATAAGCAAAAAACAACAATAATACTTCCTGGGGGAGATCAGTGCCTACATTTGTTATAGTTGTTATTATTATGCAATTATGATTATCTAAAATGCCCACAATATATTATCTAAAATGTCCATACACAGGGAAAAAGGCAGGCAACAGACATTGCCAGTGAAAGGCTCAGATATTGGACTTAAGAGACGAAAACTTCAAGGCAGCCATTATATAAATGGCCCAAGAACAAAAGGAAACCATGCTTAAAGACATGAAGAAAGATATGACGACTATGGCTCATATTCAAACAGAGAACACATAGAAAGAGATAGAAATTATTACTTAAAAGAAGGACCAAATGGAAATTTTGGAGTTGAAAAGTATAACTGGAACGAAAACTTCATTATAGTGGCTCAACAGTAGATTTGAAGTTGGTTTTTTGAAGAAAAACCAATAGAGATTATGCAAGCTGAAAAACACGGATTTTAAAAATGAAGAAAGATGATTGGGGTCTCAGAAAAATGTGAGACACTGTTAAGCATATCAACATACATGTAATGGAAGTACCAAAAGGAGAGGAGAGGGAAAAAGGAGCAGGGGGAATATACATACATATATATATGTATGTATGTATATAAACTAATGGTTGAGATATGAGGACTAGAATTTATTTTGAGGGAGTCATAGGTCTTCATTGATATTCTGGACCCCACACCAGGCTCTTTGTTGTCTTGAGAAGGCTATCTGTAGGCCCTGTGTAGTTAATGCAAACCTTCTGACTTAGTTACCCATGGTATGGGGAAATGACTCACTTCTTTGAGTAAATGACATTGGAAGGGAGATCTGAATGATAGCCATGGTATGGGGAAATGACTCACTTCTTTGAGTAAATGACATTGGAAAGGAGATCTGAATCATAACATGATAACATGAGCATCAGAGAGGGTAGTGCATTCGTGCTCCCATTTGGGGCAGAGGGAACATGTGCAATGTCTTTGAGACAGAATGGTGTCTTCAAGGACATTGTATGCATTGTGAAGGAAAACAGTAGCCCAGGTGAGGCTGGGGGTAAGCTGGTATTAGTCAGTGAGATTTGTAAGCCATATGAATGACTTTTTAAAATTTTTGGTTTGAGATATAGATTCACATGCATTTGTGAGAAATAATATGGAGAGAACTTGTGTACCCTTTATCCAGTTTCCCCCAATGATAACATCTTGCAAAACTGTAGTACAACATTGCAACCAGATGTTGACATTGATAAAATCAAGATACAGAACATTTCCATCAACAAAGAAATCTCCTCCATTGCTCTTTAATAGACCTATCCACTTTTCTCTTGCTTCTACCACCTTCTTATTCCCAGGCAAACACTAATCTGTGCTCCATTTCTATAAGGGCCATGACAAATAACTGCATAGGGAGATGGTAGAGTTTGAAGAGCAATTAATTGTCAAGATAGATGTTTTGCAGTGCTTAAAAATTTCAAAAAAATATTATGCAATTGGGTCAATACTAGTTTTGGAATGTCAAACAATATTGGTAATCTTAATATGAATTTGATATTCAGTTACAAATAAGTTAGAAATTTTGAGTAAAGAAGTCAGCAAATGAATTAAAAAGCAAAATTGATCAGCCAGTGAAAGCTCAGTTAGCTGGAAGACATGTCCAAGAACCTCTCCCAAAAGGTTTCAGGAGGGGTTACAATGGGGAAAAAATAAAAGGAAATTGAAAAGAAAGGGGAAGATGGAATACTTTGTTATTTTTTATTTGTTAGAATATGCAGGGTTTCTCCATATGTGGACATCCCTGCACTGAGCTAGTTGGATATTGACAGACTCAAGGCAGAGTTTCTGTTTGGAACACACTCAATGAGAAGGAAGGAGATTCAGGGTGAGGTAGGCAAGTGTCCATGAGGAGCAGGCTTCAAGTGCGTCAGGAAACATGACGCAGATGCTAGATGACTAGGAAAGAGGAAGGCCAAAAAAGCTGAAGTTGGAAACAAAACATAAACCTGATTTGTTTAATAATTTTGTCCACGAATAAAGCATGTTTTAAAACACAGATAAGGGTGAAGAGAGAGTATGGATCTATTATTTTCAAACTTTATGCACAGTGGAATCACATGAGGAGTTTTAAAAATGATCAGTAACTCAGTACCATAGTCAGAGATTATGTTTTTATTGGTTTGGGGTATGGTCTGGGCACCAGGATTTTTAGCAGCTTCCTAAGTGATACCAATGGACAGCCAAGGTTGAGAGACTGGTTAGTTGTAGACATGTTCAGTATGGTAAAATTGATGGTTTATGTATTTATGTATGATGATTCTTTTCTTCCAAAAGAACTTGAGTTAGGGTAAATAAGTGAGTTACAAGCAAGACAATTGGAATTAAAACAACAATAGCCCCAACAAATTTAGAGCATCCATAGAAATGGTCCTGAACTCTCCCTTCAACATGTGAATCAGCTCAGAGCGCATTCTGGTACCTGACCCCTACCCTTAGATCTGGGCTGGACTTTGTCCTGGACATACAGTATTTTTGAAACAGAAGATTCTAATATGCAGCAAGGCTTGAGAACTGCTCAAGCAAACTGCAATATCAAATAGATGCTACCAAGCACCTGAAATAAATGTTCTACCTCATTAAATCGTTGAGTTCAAATTTCCTGGCAACTGATTCAAAGGGGAGACATGTTACAGAGCTTCCATTTTCTGGATGAAGTATACAAAGCTCTTCTTTAAGGATGACATATTTTTGGAATAGAATTTAAAATAGAATTTTACTGGATTGATCCTCATGTAAGGTCTTGAGTAGTGATTTAGGGCTCTAACCAAATCCCCCCAAGAGACACTGGGATGTTGCTTAAACGAATACTTCTTGTAGAGAGCTGTTACGGTACAGAAGATATATCCTTAAAATGGGTCTGTGAAGAAAGTTTTGGTTAACTAAAGAAGCAAGGAAACCTGAGGTCCTTTATTATTTACCTAATTTAGATATTATCCAGCTATCCAATTAGAATTAAGTTGCTTATCTAGCTTGGGGAATCATAGACTGCCCATGAATATCCCTGAGATCTGACATGCACAAGTACCTCAGTGTTCCATGAAGAGATCATATAAAGGTCTATCTCATCTTTGGCCAAATTTCTTAGTTATTTAAAGTTAATCCATTGCCTTTGGGAGGTAGGGAAAGTGGGCTGATGAAAGTAGATCAGGTACTTAAGGGGAAAATGCTACCTCTAGGACACAAAAGAGGTGGAATCTGAAGGGACCTGAGTCCTGCCTTAGGACATAAGTAAAAGGGAGCTGAGGCTGAGTGGCCATCCAGAAGTGTGACACTATAGCTTACCATCACATGTGCCTCAGAGCATCTAGCTCTTATTGTAGCTACCATAGATTATCTACTCCACAGCTACCAGAAAGAGAATTCATTCACGAAATAACTTCCAATCATCACTTGATAAGGGTTCAAAATATGTGAGAGTTGAAAAAGAATCTAAGAGACAAGTTTATTTTGGCATTATTTAGTTCCTTGAGTTCTGTCCCTAAGTAGTCCTCTTGGTAATGTTGGTTGCCTCGTTATTGTTGGGTTGTCTCTGTTAAATGGTTTGAGTCCTCCTTGAAAGTCTGGGTACCTGGCCCCACTGGGATTCATGGTAATCAACTGTTAGTCCCTCTTCTTAGTGAAGAATAAGAAAAATAAATCAATAATTTCCACTACTGTGAGAGCTCATATTGTAAAACCTCAACTTTCTAGGTAAAAGTTTGTTAAGTGGCTAGTTATTTAATTCTTTTGTGCCTCGTCTGACTTCTTTACAAAATGAAGATAATAATTGTACTAACTGGTAAAGTTGTAAAAATTAAATGAGATGATTCTTGCCAAGGCACTCCACAATTCCTGATATACAGTGATCTCTCAGTAAAAACTAGCTATTTCTGTGGTCATCATAGATGTCTTCATCATCATCATTATCATCATCATCATCATCAACATCCCTGGAGTGGAATGCAAAGTTTTCCCAAGGTAGGAAAGACAATAAAATAGGAAGCTTATTTCTGGAGTATCAGTTTTACTAGAAGAATGAGTTAGGATAGGGTGAGAAACATTTTTCATTAAAAGAAACATAAATATATTATGAAGTAAGTTTCAAAAATTCCATGGATTTTTAGGCTAGAATGAGACATCAAAGAAATTTATAGTTGCAAAATTTCATAAATCTGTGCAACTTCATATTAAACCTCAAAACCTCAGAGGTCACACATCCTCTCTCTTCTGCTGTCAGTGGAATTTTTCTGGAAATTTTGGGAAATGATGGCTAAAAGAACTCTAGGATTAGTGCATCTGAAATAGTTCCTTTCTCGAGAAGAGATGTGTGCCACTGAAATTCCCACTGGAATGGATGCTGCACTCTGAGTTCCCAGTAATGGTGGTGTTGACATGGTACTTGAGGAATCAACTCAAGATAGCTGAACAAGCGAGGCACACACACAAAACCTGTGTGCTGGGGAGAGCTGCTGCAGGGACATAGCTGCTGAAACTCTGTCTTCCTATGAACAGCTGGGAGGAGGGAGAAATCACCAAGGCCTGGTTCTCACTTTGAGGGCAGCAGCTGTGGACCTGTTGACTAGAACTGCCACGGGAAGCAGTAGATGGGGTTAATCCTGAGAGATGGTCCTTCCAGGATTCCCCCAAACTCTCCATTACCTCAGTATGAATCACTCGAAGGGAAAAGCGTGTGTGTGTGTTTATATGTGTGCGTGCGCACACGTGCAAGGGAGAGGACGGGGGAAAAGTTAAAATTAGATTGAGATTTGTGGGAACTAATGTTTTTTCTTAAGTATCATTGAGGAGAGGGATTAACAGTTTCTGTGGTGCATCCCAATGGGACTGGCTGCCTGGGAATTCAGAGGGGACCCTTGAACCAAATGAAAGCAAGCCAATAGTGAGTAGGCAACCAAAGCATTGGTGTCCAAAGCAAGAGAGCCTAAGGAAGAACTTGAAGGAGCTGAGTGATGCCAGAATTAGCTGTCTCTTGGATTCTTGCTCAACTCTCAGATATATGGAACATTTTCCAGACACTTGATAAAATTGAATTCTCTTTTTGATTTTTAGAGCAGGTGTTGTGTGGGCTTAAAAGAGTGCCACGTTGAGTGGGTGCCAAATTTAATCCTGTAGTTGTAACCCATAGGAGAATCTCTCATTTATGCTGTATTTGGGTGGAAGTAGAACCTACCAGTGGAGCAGAGGTTTGTACTTCTTGAGTACTTGAACTCATGCGTGACGTGGTCTACTAAGAATATTGACAAATCCCTCTGGGATTTGTGCACTTCTTTTGAGCCCTGTGATTCTAACCAATTTACCTGTTAGTTGCCTATGGCCATCAGTACATGAATTACGCAAACATCTAGGGCGCCTGGGTGGCTCAGATGGTTAAGCGTCTGCCTTCGGCTCAGGTCATGATCCCAGAGTCCTGGGATCGAGTCCCGCATCAGGCTCCCTGCTCCTTGGGAGCCTGCTTCTCCCTCTGCCTCTCTCTCTCTTTCTGTCTCTCATGAATAAATAAATAAAATCTTAAAAAAAAAAAAAAAAAAAAAAAAAAATGAATTACGCAAACATCTGTTATAAGCACATAATGTACATATATAACACATATATGTGTATAAGTACACATATTGAATATACATTGAATATACATACATATATTTATAAGTATTCAAGTTACATTTTCTACTTATATTTGCAATAAAGAGTGTAGTAACGAAGAGGTTAAAAACATGTTTTTCTCAAATGAAAATAAACTGGATTAAAGTTTTATAATTTTTCTAAAATTGAATAGAAAGGAAATTGAAGTCCACAAAATACCATGGAGATGAATTCTGATTTTCATTGAGCTTTTCTGTTTTGGCTCAAAAGAATCTGAATAATATCCTGTTATAAGAGGGGATTGAAATGAATGTCTGAAATGAAACAGGTAAATGATTTTGGCTCAAGTACACTTATGGTGGCTAGACAAAATATGAACTTCTATAGCCTAAAGATTAAAGCGTGGTCCTCTCAATACTAAACATATAACTCTTAATTTCATCCAAAATCAGAGTATAGTAAAACTTGACAGGAAAAAGATAAAAATCATTTTATAGTGAAGGGGAAATCACAAGGAAACCTGTGTTTTACCTCATTTTCAGCAACGTTGCTCACAGTCACTGCCGTGAACAGATTGTTGATGAATTTTTCTGACATCATTCATCTATTTATATTTTATTTTGATAGAGATGAGTCAAAGGGATTACAATTTTATTTCTTTGAATGGGGGTGCTATGACAGCATAATTGCACTAAGTAAAAGGGTATGGATCCTTAAACCAATGACACTGATACTTCTCATTGCATATGACAAATTTCCATTAATTACTGGGTGAAGGATGGACTTAAAGTCATCATGTTGTAAAAGCAACTCATGTAAAATTTGTATCTAGTCAAAATACTTAAAACATTTTTTTGCAAATAGGATTTGAAGACATTTCCGTGTGAGTTTACATACTTCTCTTTTTTTAGGGGGGCTATATGTGATAGTTACCCTGTTTGTCTTTTTATTCAGAATAGTATAGTTCTTTGTTGGAATTGTTCTTTTACAAATATTGGAGGGTCATAATCTTTTTTTTTGTTATTTATATATGTATGTATGTACGTTATGTTAGTCATCATATAGTACATCATTAGTTTTTGATGTAGTGTTCCATGATTCACTGTTTGTGTATAACACCCAGTGCTCCATGCAATACGTGCCCTCCTTAATACCCATCACTGGGCTAACCGATCCCCCACCCCCCTCCCCTCTAGAACCCTGTTTGTTTCCCAATGTCCATAGTCTCTCATGGTTCATGTCTCCCTCTGATCCCCCCCCTTCATTTTTCCCTTCCTTCTCCTAATGTCCTCCATGCTGTTCCTTATGTTCCACAAATAAGTGAAACCGTGTGATAATTTCTCTGCTTGACTTATTTCACTTAGCATCATCTCCTCCAGTCCCATCCATGTTGATGTAAAAGTTGGGTATTCATCCTTTCTGATGGCTGAGTAATATTCCATTGTATATATCTTAAGGATCCATACATGAAATTTATTTATGAGCCCCCATTATGCCCTTACTTTTAGATTGTTTGTCCCCTATGTTAATCAATGTCTCCTGAATATGTTCCATATGAAAAATTGCCCGTAATTTAGGATCCATGAACACTTTCTTCCCCGATAAAACCTTTTGTTCCCTCATATTGAAAAATGATAGATCAGCATTTTAACTAGTTTTTAACCAATTATACCCATTCATTGAAAAGATAAAAATCTAGATTTATTTTTTGTTCATACTTTATAGATTTTTTTCTTTTATATATTCTTACTTCTAAATTATCACCTTTTTAAACTTACTTTCTTTGTTGTGGACTGACTTAAATCTCATGCAGAAATGAAGTTGGTGTATGTAGAATATCCATGACTGTTTCAGAATCTATGTACCAAGGCATAGCTGGGTCACCCCAAACATTTGATTTAGCTGACCAAGTCATAGTAAAGCTCTAAGGTTTGTACAAATACATGAGTATAAGCACCAACAAGGCCTTTTAATGTTTGCTGTCCTCAAAGAAGTTTTTAGGATAACCAGGCTGGGTGGGGCGTTGGTCTTTCAAAACTTGACTCTGTCACAAAGAAATTCAATTAACCCATGTATGCTAATTATTATATTCTTTCCATCCGACTGAGGTGCCTTATTTCAAGGAATTTGTGGAGACAGTATTACACCCAAAGTATGATGCCAGCATAAAAATCTCTAGCAATTTGCAGATTAATAAGGGGGATGTTTTAGGATTCAGGGACTTTGTTTTACTTCTCAAGTTATCTCCATAGGTAGTTTTCTCTCAGATCCTTTATTTAATGACTTAATTAAATGGGTCTTCAGAAGTCCATAACAATGCATATGATTCCTGTTTGTGGCAACACAAGTGAATTTTGTGTGGTGGAGGAAATAAATCTCTGTAAGTCTAATTCTCATCGGAATGGGTTTTAATGTCTTTAACTTCTACTGCTTCCTCTTTACTATTTGAAAGGCCTTCCATCCAGTCTCAACCCACAACTCCTAGAAACAATGTGAATGTTTGGATAGCTAGTCTGAAAGCGGTTAAGAACAGCTCCAAATCTACTGGGGGAGATTGGAAGGCATGATCAGTGGAGGAAGAGACAAACTTCTGAGACACATCCTATTGCCTATATGCTGCATCTATTTAGTCTCCTGCGACAGTGAGCACTCTGAAGAGCTAGTTTCTGAAAAAGGAGAGTGATGTTATCTCCCAGGCAAACTTGGAAAGAGAATAAACAATGCATTCCTCTCTGTTGATGTACGTCACACTGCTGATTTCTTGCATGTAAGAGTTTACCAAAGAAAATCTGGAACCACTAAATGCTACTTGCTCAACCAGTATCCTGTAACCATAACATTCAGCTCCTTGAAAGAAAGAAAGAAGCAAGATGAATATTTTAAATTATCCGAAGTCCCTCTAAATAGCAGATGCACCAGTCAGTCATGAAGGAAGTCAGTGATGTTTGTCAGTCCTTGTCTATAACTCAGTTTTAAATTTTACAAGCATGATAATGCTGTTTTTCCAGTTGTAGGAGAGAGGAGTTAAACTGGACTGCCTTAATATCATGATATGTTATCAAAGTCTCAGGATATAACAAAAACCCTGGGAAAATGGGGATTATATTAAAAAAAAAATCAATGCATTGTTAGGCTTTTTGTCAAAATCTGTTTAGTGATTACATTTCTGTTTTAGAATAAGAAAACAATAAAAAAAATAGAATAAGAAAACAATCAAAAAATACTTTCGAGAAAACTATTAGATACATAACCTTCAAGATTTCCAGGAAAATCAAAGGCAAATATTTCCAGGCTAGTTAGTTTGATCTCATGAAGTGTTTAGGGAAAAAGTTTTAGGGAAAGTGTACTCAAAAGTCCTGCTGATACGTGGTTCCATGTGGATATCTTCTTCCCCAGTAAATCATCAAGCATTTGCTCTGTTGTTTCAGGATTTAAAGATCCTTTTGATGGCAGGATACAATACACTGACACTTAAAAGAAAGGCAGAATTCCATTGCTTACAGTTCCAAAGGAGAACAGGCTGCTAGGTAGGACTGTATAAGGGGTTACACCTGGGGACGGGGTACCAGCTAGCTGGAGCTGTAGAGGGGAGCTAATTGTGGCAATGGGGTGGGTTATCTAGGTTTCTGGGCTCCCTGTGAATTGGCTAATTGGAATGGTTTCAGGTCCAGGATTATAGGGATTTTTCCTAGTTGGTGAGTACCTACCTGGCCTTGGGGTAATTAGGGCTCTTATAGGAGCCCAGAGTCTGAGAGCCCAACAAGGGGAATAGTTAGGGTATGAACTTAATCGACTGTTCATGAAGGGGGACTGATTGGCCTCTAACTAGTTAGAACCTCAAAACTAGGTCAAGACAACATTTGAAAAATAAAGAAATGATATGACATCTGTGTCCAGCATTGTATACAGGATATAGCAGGTGTGTGAGAAGATGTGCTATTATTAAAGAAGCTCTGGAATAGAAAAACTGATTTCTGGCAGGACCAAATTCCCATTTATATACAAGGGTTCTGCAAGGTGCACAATAAAGAGAAACTAAGGTATCGAAATTACTTTAGATTCTGGTTCAAAAAGTCTGCATGCCTTTCTGCAGGCTATATCTCTCTATAGACTTTACTAATTCCCTGAGAATGTCTACTTCTTTCTTTAAAAACAACCGTATTGAGATATAATTATGTAGCACAATTTTTATCTGATTTAAGTGTATGATTTAATGATTTTTTAATAAGTTTACAGAATTTTATAACTGTTGCTACAATCCATTCTTAGAACATTCCCATGATCCCAGAGAGATTCCTGAGACCACTTGTGACCAGTTTTCTTCTCCAACTCCCATCCTAGACAACCATTAATCTCTTTTTGTCTGTATAGATTTGCCTTTTCTGGACATTTCATATAAATGAAATAGTACAATAAGTGGATTTTACATCTGGATTTTGTGTCTACCTTTGATTTAGCATAATGTTTTTGAGGTTCATCCATGGTGTGGCATATATCAGTACTTTGTTCCCTTTTCATTGATGAGTAGAATTCCACTGTATGGATATGCCACATTTTGTTTATTCATTCATCAGTTGGTGGACTTTTGGGTTATTTCCAATGGGAAGATATTGTGAACAAGACAGCTATGAACATTTGTATAGAAATCTTTATGTGAACATATGTGTTCATTTCTTTTGGATATGTACCTAGGAGTGGAATTACTTGGTCATATAAAACATTTTTTTCTAACAAGCAAATTTTTTAAATTAAAATGTGATTAAAGTACAAAATACAGAAAAGTATAAAGAAAGTAAAGACGTTACATAATCCCTACACCTTGAGATAATTATAGCTTGCATTTTGGAGTATATATAATTTTAGTCATTTCTCTTGTGTTATATGTACAGCTATATTTATATATCAACTTGGAATCATACAGTAAATGCAATTTTGTAGCATCATTTTTTAAATTTAAATTCAATTAACCAACATTATATATATATTATATATATGTGTGTGTGTGTGTGTATATATATATATATATATATAATTAGTTTCAGATGTAGTGTTCAATGATTCATCAGTTGCATATAACACCCAGTGCTCATCACATCCTGTGCCCTCCTTAATGCCCATCACCCAGTTACCGCATCCCCCAGCCCACCTCCCCTTCTGCAACACTCAGTTTGTTTCCCAGAGTCAAGAGTCTCTCCTGGTTTGTCTCTGATTTCTTCCCATTCAGTTTTCCCTCCCTTCCCCTATGATCCTCTGCACTATTTATTATATTCCACATATGAGTGAAACCATATGATAATTGTCTTTCTCTGATTGACTTATTTCACTTGACATAATACCCTCCAGTTCCATCCACGTCGATGTAAATGATAGGTATTCATCCTTTCTGATTGCTGAGTAATATTCCATTGTATATGTAAACCACATCTTCTTTACCCATTCATCCGTTGAAGGACATCTCAGCTCCTCCCACAGTTAGGCTATCGTGGACGTTGCTGCTATGAACATTGGGATGCAGGTGCCCCTTTGTTTCACTACATCTGTATCTTTGGGGTAAATACCCAGTAGTGCAATTTCTGGGTTGTAGGGTAGCTCTATTTTTAACTTCTTGAGGAAACTCCATAGTGTTTTCCAGAGTATCTGTACCAGCTTGCATTCCCACCAACAGTGTAAGAGTTCCTCTTTCTCCACATCCTTACCAACATTGGTTGTTTCCTGTCTTGTTAATTTTAACCATTCTAACTGGTGTAAGATGGTATCTCATTGTGGTTTTGATTCATATTTCCCTGATGACACCTCACTTGTCATCAGGGAAATACAAATATAATACATGTATGTACAACTTTTTGAGAAATTGTTGAAGTATTTTCCAAAGTGGCAGCACCATTTTACATTCCCAGCAGCAGTGTATGAGAGTTCTAATTTTTCCATATCTTTACCAACACTTGTTATTGTTTATCTTTTGGATTATATCCATTCTAGTGCTGTGTGTGAACATTTACTTCTTAGTATTGATTTGATAGTATGTTTGTAATATATCTTTACTCTAGAAGTGAATTCTGTTCCCTGAGATAAGAATTTTACCTTCTGTCTTGGAGCTTGTTCACCAACCTCAAGGAAAGCCATTTTGTTCTGGGAAATAGGATTGCACCTGTACACTAATCCTGGCAGGGCGCCAGAACATGTGAAGGACATTTCCCTATTGATTCCCTGGGTCTAACCAGAAGGTCATGAAAAGGTCATATGAAAGAGGGAAAAAATAAGTGCTTGTTTCAAGCTTCATCTTTGATAAATGATGCAATGGTGGTAAATACCTCAGAATTAATTACTTTTGCCTTGTTGTCCTTAGTTAATTGGCCACATGTAGCAGAAGTACTTGGGAGTGATAGATGGTAGATTTAGACGAGATTATTTGTGTTTCAAAATGGATTAGTTAATGGTGAAAGAAGTTGGTGTAATGAAGTTGAAATTAGGAGTCAGAATGCAGATCTCTATTCATTTTGGATCACTACTTACTGGACCCTTGAGTATGTTCTGGGCTTTAATTGCCTTATTTGTACAATGCAAATGGTAAAATAATCAGAGGATTTCATACTTGTGTTGCTGAAGAACTTTCTTACCTAGAATCCAAATATGTTAGAAATAAGAACACTCGCTCTGTTAGAAATGAGGTGAGAAGCCAAACTCCTACTAAAGTTTTGCTTCCTCTTGGTACAGTGACATTAGAGATCTGTAGAAATCTGCACTAAGGAAATCATTGACCATATCATCTGTAAAATCCCCACTCAGCAACTAGGAATCTATCAGTATACAGGTTTCCAATTTCAGGAAAAGTCTTCTTCTGTTACGTTGTGTGGACTTTACCACTTTAAGTAAACAGTTGGCATTAAGAAAGTTCAAAACAACTCATTCAAATTAAACAAAAAATTCATAAGCTCAAAATAACTTATTAATAATATTTTGCATAAAATTCAAAGTATATAATGCTACTAATAATCCAGATTATTTTGTAAGGCAGAAATTGTTCCATAAAAGGTTGAGAGATTTTTATCCAACTTAACTCAAAGGGTTAGAACAGAGGTAAGTGCTTACAGTTTTTGTAATAAAATCTCTTGAGAAGAACTACTCTTAACACATCATTCTCATAATGAGTGGACTTTCATAAAGTCACCAAACTAGTTTTGACAGCTAGTGCACACACATTACTGAGCCAGGTATTGGGGAGTCTCTTTAACTGATATGTGATTTCTTTTATGTAGGGAAAATTGTCTTGGAAGAATACTGTAGTGGGATTTATTGGAAAAGGTCTAGCCTTTATTAACAATAAATTCAGATTTTTCGAGTTGTGATGATTCTCCTTTATTTATGTGATGTTGACACTCAGCTACCCTGGGAACATTCTTTGGGAACCCAGAGCACCTGATAATATCACAGCTAAAGTAGGAATAAGAGGTGATTTGTGCTCCCTTGTGGGCAAATGGGTATTAAATGAAAAAAATGTTGAGATCAGGAAAAAAAAGTAAACAAACAGAAAACATGATTTCTAAAACATGATTAAACAGAGGATTTTACATGTGCTGGAAATTATCGTAAGTAAATTTTTAAGTTTCAAGAGAGAATTTAACTGTCCTTTCCATTAGTGCAGTTGGATTATCCATGGTGTACTAAAGTCCAAAAAATGTTAGAATGGCATTTTTACCCAAATTACATTTCTGTTTTCTTTGTAAGAGAATGGGGGACTTAGCTAAATTCTAGAGAAGGGATCTGAATTCTCTTTATTGTCTTCTGTATTCCCACCCTCATCTCTTGTGCCTCAAACTTTGTCAGGTACCTAGGAGTAGGGAATTCAAATAGTATTTTGAGGGTTCAATAAAATGTATATTTTTATTTATCCAATAAAATATATATAAAATGTGTGTGTCCCTGTTTCTTATAAATCTGGAATAATAAACTCTTCTTATCTCACCTACCTCATAAAGATGTCATTAGTTTTTTTTTTTTAATTACTCACAGAAAAGACTGATTTGGGTAGAGCTTATTATTATTATTACCTTTAAGTTATGTCGCACATTACTAAGGCAACTAACTTCTTGGATCTGAAGTTATCCCATGGCTTAGAGTAGCCATAAAAAGATACCTATGTTTTTTGAAGTAGGCAGTTTTAAAGTTGAAATTATGGAATGTTAAGGAGGTAAACATACACATGTTTACTTGTTCAACTGAAAAACACTACCAGGAAAAAAAAAAAAAATACCCTGTTTCCTGTCTCTGAGTTGTTGCTATCTTAAACCTTTCAAAGGGACCCGGTCAATTATCCATAATCCAATGTCTAAAATGCAAACAATGAAGTTCACTTTAATCATTTTGCACTTCTTTGATGCACTTTAAAATGTAGAATTGTTTTCACTATATAGTTTTTGGTTTCTTGGTTTTTAATTTAAAGAATCTAGAAGAATATGACATATGGTGCAGATGTTACCTCATGTCTTTTTAGGTACACAGGTTGTAGATACGTGTTCATTCATCTAAGTAATTACCAGGAACAGCAGTCCCAAAGCAGGAGACCTTATATCTACTGGAGAGAGCACAGGCCAAGGACTCGAGAGTCCTGAGCTCTCATTCTGGCTCTATGGCCAACCAGTCGCAGTTGATCCTGGGCAACAACACTCAGCGATTGGCCTGGAACACAAAGGTACACCATAAATACTTGGAGAGGGGATGGGTTAACTCAGCCAGTACTTATTACATGTCCACCATATTCCAGACACTGCTGTAGGTGTTAGGGTTATAGTGGTAAAGCAAAAATTCATAGTCCCTACTCTTATAGAGCAGAGATTCTAGCTGAAGAAGATAGACAACAACAAAAAAATAAAACTATAGTGTGGCAGATCTGATAAGCATTGCTATGGAGAAAAATAAAGCAGAGAAAGGAGGTGATACAGATTGAATGTTTGTGTTCCCAAATTCATAGGTTGAGACAATCTCTAAAGTGAATGGATTTGGAGGTGAGGACTTTCAGAGGCCCAAACACAGTCTACAGCCCAAACTAAAACAGGGGAATCAGAAATACCAGGCAAAGAGCAGTTACTATATCATATAGGGTGGTCTGGAAAAGTTAACATTTGAGTAGATGCCTCAAGGATATGAGAGAGAATACTGAGTCAGAGAGAACAGGTACACAGGCCCTGGGCAGGAGTAGTAAGGGCATGTTCAAAGAAGAGTAAGGAAGGGAGAGTAAAGAAGTAAGGAAGTCAGTGTGGCTACTGTACAATGAGTGAGAGGAGAGAGGAAGGAATTGAGAATATGTCGGTAGCAAGACATAGTGTCTGTAGAACAGAAAATTGACCTTCAGATTTTACAAGATGGTGGTCATGGGTGACCTTAATGGAAGTGGCTTTAATGAGATCATGGAGAGTAAAAATTATAGTTTGGCTTTATTATGAACTAGATGGAAAGTTTTTGGGGTTGGGGGCAAAGATCTAAGCAGAGAAGAATGATCTGATTTATCCCAAGAAATAGTTCTAGGGAAATAAGGACAGAAGCAGACAGGCTATTGCAGTGATGCAGTGGGGTGGGTGGGGCGGGGGGGAGGCTGATAATGGTTTAGACCATGACACTAACATTGGATATGGAGAGAAATGGTCAGATTCTAGATGTATCTTGAAGGTAATTTCAATAGGGTTTGCTAATGGGTTAGAAGTTGATTATGCGAGAGAGAGAGAACTCAACAATGGCTTCAAAATTTTTGTTGTGAGAAACTAAAAGAATGGAGTTGTCATCAACCAAAATGGGGAAGCTGTGGGAAGGGGAGATTTTGGAGGGGAGCTGGCAATATCAGGACTCTAGTTTTGTTCATACTAATATGAGGGTACCCACTAAACATCCAAGTGGATTTATCAAGTAAGCAGTTGGCTATTCAAATCGAAAATTCATACAGGAAGTTGAGACAAGCAATGTAACTTTGGGAGTCATCAGCATATAGAGAAAATGTAAAGCCAGGAGACAAGGAGACGAGGTGGGATTACTTAAGAAGTGAGTATAGAGAGGAGACAAGAAGTCCAAGCACTGAGCCCTGGAGTACTCCAATGTTTAGAATTTAGAAGATGAAGAATATCCAACAAAGGGAACCGAAGAGGGGGAAAGGGAATAATAGCTCAAAAACCAAGGGAAGACAGTGTTTCAGGAAGGAAAGAGTGATCATCTGTGTCAAATACTGCTGACAGATTTAGAAAGGGCAGAACATTGACCATGAGATTTAACAACATGGTAACCACAGGTGACCTTGGTAAGAGTGTATTTAGTGAAGTTCTGGGGTGAGAAGTTCCAACTAATTGCTGCACACTGTACAAATGACATCTTCCAGAGGGCAGTGGTTCTTTACCTTCTTCCAGTAACACAGTAATGAATGCAACATGGTATTTCCATGTCAGGAGCTCATCATTTAATCAGGAACCACACACATAGGCAATTATGTGGTGGTATAATAGAAATACGTATAAAGTGCAATAGAAACATTGATGTTTTTGTTTTTATTGTATTATTTTGAACATATTGGTTTTTAATATATTTGATGTGCTGTGACCCATTGTAGTCATTATTTTCTTTGTTGTTCAAATGGCACTTCTTTGGTTAGAGGGAAACCCTTCAAGCTGGCTCTTAAGTCTTTGACAATTTCCTTGCCCTCTGGTATTACAAGAAGTACCAGACTCACCTTGTACATATCCTGCTTCAGAGCTGGGAGTCATCCATTTCTCCAGGAAGCCCTCATTCTTCCCAGTGGCTAATATTATTTAGAAATTATAAGCTGGGCACTTGAGATACATCTTGCCACCATGTTTGGTCATTTTTTCTAGGCCTTTTTAGTAGGAAAAAAAATAGAAAATACATATTTTAAGAGAAAATACATTGTGGGTTCATAAGTATATTTCCAATTCAATATAGGATTGTAGAGTTTCTACTTAATTTCTTTGCTTTAATATTTTTACCTGTTCTTTAACCAAAAAATCATGGTTTCCTATGACTTTGACATTAGGGAACAAGGTATTCAAGTTGCAAAGTGAAGCGGAAAGGGCCTTCTTCCTACAGATCACTGTGGGGCTTAAGTGATTTGAGGACTCTGGGGCACACGGCACTGTGTGGCATGTCAGATGAGATGCCTGTCGGAGGGGGGGCCAATCGGAATTTTAAATGACACCAATCCAGGTTAGTGTGGGGTTGTTGATAGGATTTGGAGCTAAATAAGTTCTTATGCAAGTTTAATTTTGAAATTCATGGATTATATCAGAAGGAAAGGCCTTACTTTGAATGAATGGAAAGAACAGAAAATTTGCCCCTTATCGAACACTGATGGTTTTATAGGATTTTCAAGGGTTTTTCTTCCCCCAGAAAAATCAGATTTATGAACGTGTTGCAGCCTGCAGGATAAAGCTTGAGGCAGCTACTGAGGGGAGCAGTGTTTCCTCATCCAGGGCTGGGTTTTAAAAATTCTTCGAGGAGTTGGAGGTGGGGAGTCTGATTGTATGTGAATGTGTGTGCATGTGCATGTTTGTGTGTGTGTGTGTGTGTGTGTGTGTGTGTGTGTGTGTGTGTGTGTGTGTAGGGAGGCAGAAGCAGGATGGGAGAGGTGGTTAAAAATGTTCCTCTCAGTGTGTGTGTGTGTGTGTGTGTGTGTGTGTGTGTGTGTGTGTGTGTGTAGGGAGGCAGAAGCAGGATGGGAGAGGTGGTTAAAAATGTTCCTCTCAGTGTGTGTGTGTGTGTGTGTGTGTGTGTGTGTGTGTGTGTGTGTGTGTGTGTAGGGAGGCAGAAGCAGGATGGGAGAGGTGGTTAAAAATGTTCCTCTCAGTGCTCAGTTTACAAGCACCACAGTTTGAAAGGCATGATTATGTGCAGACCCTGGCTGGAGGTGGTAGTTAATAGCTTTATGTGTCCAACTTATTAATATTTGCTCATAGGACGGAAGGGACATATTTCTCACACCGACTTTTTTTTTTTTAGGATTTTATTTATATATTTGAGAGAGAGAGAGTAAGCAAGCACAAGCTGGAGGGGGGCAGGGCAGAGGGAGAGGGAATGGCAGACTCCCCGCTGAGAAGGGAGCCCGATCTTGGACTCAATCCCAGGACCCTGGGATCATGACCTGAGCCAAAGGCAGACGCTTAACCACCTGAGCCACCCACGCGGCCCTCTTCACATTCACTTTTTATCACCTCCCTTTGCACACCACATATTTATTACCAATCTCTAAAGAGGAAGAAAAAACATGCAGCATCCTGATTTTGTTTTCCCCTTTTGGTTTGATATTACATGTGGTCTGATTGCTCACCCCTATTTCTGGCACAGTTCATTTCTTAGGAATCATAGTATTTGCAAAAAGATAAACTCAAAATCCTTTTGATTAATTCATAACTCTTCTAATTAATAGAGTTGAAGGTTGTGGCTAGATAATTTCATGGAAGTGATTTGAAGAGATTCTGCAGTTTGGGGTGAACATTAAGGATAAGAAAAGCAGGCTATTTTACTTGTTGTCCTTAAGTGGGCAATGTGTTGGAGGGAAGTTATCATAACACACAGTGATGGGCTCTTTGGATTGACAATAGGCTGATTTATGTGTTCCCAACTGCTGTTGTGAGCTGAATAGCCTATGATTTGTTTCGGATGTATTGGGGTTTATCTGAATCTATTATTCTATTTGCTATGCCTTGACCTATTGACACTGGTTTACATCAGATTGAAAATTTAAACTTGACATTCAAACAATAATTTCTCGAGGAATAGTCTTGGAAACAAACCATCTAATGCTTTTCTCTAAAGTGATCTCTTGGCTCACACTTTTCTTGGTAAAGGCAAACTTAAAATGTTTTGTTAGAGCACATGCCTATTACACAAGATATCTGGCTGCGTAGTCGGCAAACAATGTTTTACAGAAGAAAATAGAAATATCTTGTTTCATTATAAAATCAGTCACTTTCCTTTTCCATTTATTCATGCAGGTGATCCGAGTTCAGGTCATGTTGCTCTATTTATGACAAGTAAGATGTGGTGTTTCCCTATACCATTGAGTTCAATAGACTCCAGGCTTGAGGAAAGATGAAAAGGTACACTACTGGAATATATCTTTTCATCGCTCTCACTGAATATAGTCTATGGATAAAAGAAAAGAAATCAATTCAGGAAAGAATTATAAGACCAAGCAATTTGTTAGAGGAAAAACAATTTGAAAGGTTTCAGGAAGTTGGATTATTTGTCCAGAACAAGAGAAAATTTAAGGCTGAATAAACAATTGCCCTAAAATTATTTTAGAGAGTATTTCTTATAGATGTTTCACTCATTCAATATATATTACTTGGCCACACACGCCAAGTATACACTGGTGAATAAGGTAGGCCCTTAAAAAGTTTTCTTGGGAGAGCCTGCCACCCCCAGATCAAGTAAGCAAACAATAAAGAAATTACAAATTGTGATAAAGGCTGTGAAGGAAGCATGTAAAAGGCTCAGATAGAAAATAGGAAAACGAGTCGGAGAGTCCTTTCTTTCTAGTCTCAGTTTAAATGTCCCCTTTAGACCAGACATCTCCTTTAGAGGAGGTAGCATTTAAACTGAGACCTGAAAGCAAAAGAAGGAGCTAGCCTTGCAAAAAGTGGCAGGCAGTGGTGAGGAGGAAATGTTTGAATCTCTTTGTGCAAAGGCCCTGAGGCAGGAAAGTGATTGGCTTTGAGGACCCATAGGAAGACTACTGTGCTTAGATGATGCAAAGCAAAAGGAAAAGTGACTCAAGATATGGTTGGAATGGGGTGCCTGGGTGGCTCAGTTTTTGAGTATCTGCCTTTGGCTCAGGTCATGATCCCAGGGTCCTGGGATCGAGCCCCACATTAGGCTCCCTGCTCAGCAGGGAGCCTGCTTCTCCCTCTCCCACTCTCCCTGCTTGTGTTCCCTCTCTCACTGTCTCTCTCGGTCAAATAAATAAATAAAATCTTTTTTTTTTCAAGTTAAAATCTTTAAAAAAAAGATTTGGTTGGAAAGATAAGAGAAGTCTATATCATGTAGACATCATAGCTCATGTTAAAGACTTTGGATTTCATTTCAAGTATAATGAGAGTTTATTGAGGGGTTAAATTAAGGTAGTGACATGATTCAGTATACATATAAAATACTACAATTTTACAAATATGGAAGTGGGGAGACCAATAGACAGATCCAATATCCAGATGACAACAGTTCCCCCCGCCCCCCAAGGCAGAAGCTAGGGAAGGAGAAAAGTACATGGATTTGAGAGATATGTTGGGGTAGAACCCAGAGATAGAACTATTGCATTGGATGTGAGAAGTGAGGAAAAGGAAGGAATCAATGTTCTTTGAATTACTGGGTAGCTGGTAGTACTCTTTGCATAATGGAGCGTACTGAGAGTGGTGGGGGGAAAGCAGGTGTGATGAGAAAATGAAGAGTTTTATTTTAGATATGTCAGGGTTCCTATGTTCATGGGACACCCACGCGGAGATGTCAAAGAGGCTGTGGTAAAGAGAAATGTGGCAGGGGGAGGGGAGGCTAGGTTAATGATATAAACGTGGAAATCAGCAGCTGCTTCAGTGCTGTGGGAATGGATTTAATTAGCTACAAAGAGAAGGAGGGAGAGAAAAGAACATGCCAGGGACCAAGGCTCCACAAGCACGATAGAGCCTGGGTCAGGAGCCAGAAGAACCCAAGAAGGGATGGTCAATGAAGCAAGATGCGAACTGGGACATGGGGCACAGGGGTCACTGGCAGAGTGTTTAGAGGAGGGGGAGGATGGTCAGTCATGTTGATGATTGCTAGAAGTCTCAAGGACAGAGTAACGCCCATTGAATTTAACAACACCGAGCTTTGGGTGGTCTTGACGCAAGTGTTTCAGAGGAATGGTAGGGCTGGAAGACCATTTGCATTAAGTTGAAGAATTAATTGCGAAGGAAGGTCATAGTAGATACCCTTCTGTCCTACTTTCTTAAGACCAACATGTGTGATACATGGAATAATTTTAGGACAGTCAAAATCAATTTCCTCTTTAAAAGAAATGTAGACTCTCCCTCTTCAAAAGCATTTAAAGCTACTCAGCTCCTGATATATCTGGAATGCTTAATGGAAAACCCAGTTACTAATATTTATTATGGTATGGGACCTAGAATTTAAAATTTGTCATCAGTCACTACTTACTGAGTTATCCAAGTCATCTACTAAAAAAATTTAAATCTATATTTGATGACTACAAGCTGGGGAGGTTACAAAAGAGGCAAAGGCATAATCACAAACTTCCAAGGAATTTACAATTTAAACTCAAGCTGCTACCCAATATTTATAGAAAGCAATTAGGTAATTCTTTCTAATGATATTCTCAGCAAACTCCTTGTTGTCCCTAACATGGTTTATTATGTATGAGGAAATGATTTTGCATAACTAACAAATTAAATATAAGGTATTTCAGCAGTCCAAAGTATATTTTGTAAATATATTATTACATGTGTCTTAATAACAACTCTTTTTTTAAGATTTTATTTATTTATTTGACAGAGAGAGACACAGCGAGAGAGGGAACACAAGCAGGGGGAGTGGGAGAGGGAGAAGCAGGCTTCCCGCTGAGCAGGGAGCCCGATGCGGGGCTCGATCCCAGGACCCCGGGATCATGACCTGAGTCGAAGGCAGCCGCTTAACGCCTGAGCCACCCAGGCGCCCCTAATAAAACTTTTTAGAGGCAACAAGATGAGAAAACAAAACCAGATGAGAAAACTCAAACCAAAATTAATCAAGAGTTGTCTCTTTCTTCCTGCTCCTCATCTGTCTCTCTCCCCTCCTGTCTAAACCCAAACTCTCCTTCCATGATTCCATCTCTTGACACTTTCTCAGAAGTTTCTTCTCTCAAATTATCTCCCTTCTTCTGTATCTCTGACCTCTCCCTCTGTAGCCTCTCTAATTTGCTTCCATCATTAATGTAAACTCTCTCAAGATTCTCGTGTATCCAAAAAAAAAAAAAAAAGAATGTTTTACAAGCCCCTCAAGTCTAAGAAGTGCCAAATCAAATTCATGTAAATACTTCTTCTCTCTTCACTTCTGGCACACATGCACACGCACACGTGCGCATCCTTTAAAGTAATTACAGGCTGTCCTCCAATACCCCTCAATTTGTGCTCTATAGTTAAGAATCTGGAGGGGAGGTAGGCGGGGGATGGGTTAAATGGGTGATGGGTATTACAGAGGGCACTTTGGATGAACACTGGGAGTTGTATGTAAGTGATGAACTAGTAAATTCTACACCTGAACTAATATTAGGCCATATGTCAACCAACTGGAATTCACCTAAAAATTTGGAGAAAGAAAAAAAATAATTAAATAATTACAGGCTGGGTTTTCCTTGTGAATGGCATCACCCAATGCTGAAAACCTAGGATGTATCACTGACTCTCTCCTCTCCCTTTGGTTCCTCACTAGGTCCAGTTTATTTGCCTTCTGTATATTTCTGTAGTTCAGCTACATCTTTCCAGGACAATTACCCCAGTCTAGGGTAGAATATCTCTTACTTAAATCACCTATGGCCTTTTAACTTGTTTTTGGAACTTCACCTATGTTCTCCTCCATTGTCCACAACATATCCATGGTGATCTTTCTAAATGCACGTCCCTGGATTAAAAGCCCTTAGTGTTTCCCCAGCGCTACCCAGGTCTTACTTCACTGTATAAACCCCTTTCTGAGAACTGGCTTTTTTTTTTCTCACCTGACATTTTCTCCTTACCCCTCTGATGCTGTGTATACACACACACACACACACACACACACACACATCTTCGGGGGTCATGTCTGCTTTCATCTCTAGGCCATGTGCATGCTGTCTTCTCTCCTGGAAGAATTTCCCTGTTCTTGTCCTCTTCTGGTGAACTCCTACTCACTCTCAGACTTCAGCTTACTTACATATCACTCGCCCTAGGAAGCCATCTCTAAGTACCATTGATTCTGCGTTCCTCTGTGCTTTCCTTTCAGAGTTCCTTACCAAACTCCATGTTGTGTGATTGACTTTCGGTTTGTTGACAGAAATAAATGAACAGCGGTGCTCATTTCAGATTTATTACTTGGCTTTCTCCACAATCTTTTAAAGAAGTGTTGAGACAATGAATTTCCATACTGGACTACAGTGTCAGTTTAAGCAATTGAATTAAAGCTTTCCTGGTCTGAAAGTGCACCAGGATTATGCTCATCCATAGATTGTCGGTTATACTACGTTTCAACCTCTTGAAAAAATAGTTTTTGTAGTACCACCTATAATGTATTGAAATGAAATTCACTTTCAACTACCCACCATGATTTCCTTCTACCATGTTTTCTTTGGTTTGCTAAAAAGTTTAAACTTGCGGGTGCCTGGGTGGCTCAGTTGGTTAAGCGACTGCCTTCGGCTCAGGTCATGATCCTGGAGTCCCAGGATCGAGTCCCACATCGGGCTCCCTGCTCAACGGGGAGCCTGCTTCTCCCTCTGACCCTCCCCCCTCTCATGCTCGCTCTCTCTCTCATTCTCTCTCTCAAATAAATAAATAAATAAAATCTTTAAAGAAAAATTTAAACTTGCAAGAATTAATTTAGGAAGGCATTTGAATTTGCCTGCTTATTATATTGAATGTATTGTAGTTTTAAAATCTGCTTTGGGATTTATTTGTTTAATAGTTCTTTAGTCAACATAAATGCTCCTATATCGCCTGTTTAGTAAAATAAGCTGTTTATACTTCTGCCAACCCCAAAGAATCCAGATATTCAGCATATAGTAAACACCATTGTGATTAATAAGAAGCATAAAAAATCTAGCCAGCATGGCTACCAAGCTTCTGATCCAGAAATGCGTCCACCTGTTTCATTGTACTGCTATTCCAGTTTTTAAAATTAATTTTTATATTTATTAAACTAATACATGCACCTAGTTTGCTGTAAAAGTGCTTATAATGAATAATAGTAGCCTCCTGCCCCTACCTCAACTCCTTTGCTCTTGTGAATTCCATACCCCTAAAATAACTTCTTTCCCATTTTTTTCTTAGCTTTTTCATACTTTTCATATATTTTCATAGTTTTCCTTTTACATTTCTAAGGAACACACTTTTACTGATGTTTCTTGATTCTTTAAAGTTGAGTTTATTTTTATTTATTTATTTATTTTTATTTTTTATTAACATATACTATATTATTAGTTTCAGAGGTACAGGTCTGTAATTCATCAGTCTTAAATAATATCCAGTGCTCATTACATCACGTGCTGTCCTTAATGTCCAACACCCAGCCACTCCATACCCCTCCCCCAGCAATCCTCAGTTTGTTTCCTATGATTGAGAGTCTCTTATGGTTTGTCTCCCTCTCTGGTTTCATCTTGTTTTATTTTTCCTCTCTTCTCTTATCATCTTCTGTTTTGTTTCTTAAATTTCACATATCAGTGAGATCATATGATAATTGTCTGTGATTGACTTATTTCACTTAGCATAATACCCTCTTGTTCCATTCACATTGCTACAGACGGCAAGATTTTGTTCTTTTTTATGGCTGAGTAATATTCCACTATATATATATATATATATATTCACATCTTCTTTATCCATTCATCTGTTGATGGACATCTGGGCTCTTTCCATAATTGCCTGTTGTGGACATTGCTTCTATAAACATTAGGGTGAACGTGCCCCTTTGGATTACTACATTTGTATCTTTGGGGTAAATACCCAGCTGTTTCTTGATTTTTCAATTGGATGTTATCTATAAACTTCCTGTTTCTCTTTGCTTTTTGAATTGTGAAATATAACACATATACAGAAAAGGGCATAAAACATGTATACTTAAAGAAATAATTATAATAAAGAAAAGAAATTTCTGGCCTGAAATATCAATAACACTGAAGTTGAGAAGGCTGTTGTAGAGCATGCCATTGTATGGATATATCCCCAAATTTGGCTCTTTAAATGATCAGTGGTGGAGTTTGGGTTTTTCTATTTTTTGTGGAAACAAACAATACTTCTATGAATATTCTGGTATCTATTTACTGGTCATATAGCAGTTTCTCTACAGGCAGAAATTTTGGCCCTCCCCTAGAGTATCTTCAGCTTTCCTAGATGGTTCCCAATTGTTTTCCAAGTGGGGATTAGACTTTTGTCATAGAAAACTAAGACTTAGCTTTCTAAGATATAATGTATCATTTTCCTTTCCCCTTTTCTTCCAATTTATTTATATCACAATCTTGGTTAAAACAAACTTGCATGTTTATTTTGGCAAAGAAAATTTGCTTACATCCAAGTCACATTTCTATGATTTTATATATATTTTTTCTCTGAAAGAAAAAATTGGGGGGGATTAATAATTGCCTAATTATTTTTTGTTAGCTTCCTTTCTATGGAACTATCATTCATTTATCCTTAGATGCTTTCATGAAGCTACAAACTCCTATACATGTGGTGAAAAATGACGGTCAATCTCTTCTATTTTTTTCTTAGAGATATCTTTTCTTAGCTCTTCAGCTCCTAACTAGATTGAGTGCATTGTAGACAGGTGGGTTGAACATAATCCACCCCTGCCCCTGCATCGTTTTTGAGTTTTTCCTGTTCTGGATTCACCTGTTTCCTGGATTTCTTGATTTCCTCCCTTACTTTGTGTAAGCATACTTTGGTAGAGTAGCTTTACATTCTATTTTCCTCAACTTCACTTCGAAATTCTTTTATTGTATTTTATTTCTGCAAACATATTTTCAATTTCCAGGAGCACTTTCTGGATCTTTGAATGCTTCTTTTGTTCATATAGCAGTCCATTTTTGCTTCATTTCTTATTGCTCTGGGAAAATTAATTTTTGTTTTCTTGAGTTTTATTTGGGCTCCCTGCACTTTTTCTGTTTCCTCAGTACCCCCCACCTGTTTGTTTGTTGGTTCCAGGTCTGTCTTTCACTTCAGAAGTTTTCCTAAAATGTCTGCTGGCCTTAGCTTGCTCATTCATATTTAAAAGTGTGGCACTAAGAGGGAAATTGGAAATTCTATTTCTGTGGGTAGAATGGAGCAGGCGTACAACCCATGTGGATGAGAACCTTCCTCACCCCAATATTGATATCTATAGGTGTCTTCCTCTTGACCTGGTTATTTGCTTCAAACAGAATCTTCAACCCTTGGCTGGGACATCTAAGGCTGCTCCTTGCTCTTCTGGGTGCCTGGTGTGGGATGAGGGCTAAGCTCTCACAGTCTATGAGGCAGATCTTTGCTTAATCCTTTTGATTCCACTAAGGGGCCTCACATCCACCTTCCGCCTGTCCTTGTTGTGACCAAGTCCGTGGAAAATCTGGCACAACTCTCCAGAGAATAAGCCGTATGGCTTTTACCTGACTAGGGAATAATCACCCATTGTACAGGCTAGAGATGGATGCTGGAGTCTGCTCTTTTAGACTTTTAACCAATTCTTTTGTTTTTGCCCTCACTTTGGTCCCTAGCTTTCAAGGATACCTGCCACCTCCAATTCCTGAGTCGCTTCTGAGCTATGATCCAGTCACTGCTGGCTTCCCGGCAGACATTTAGTAAAGAAAACTGAAATCTGAATAAGTTGTCCTTTATCATCTGGTGTTCATCTTACACAAATTTGTTAACATTTCTAGTCAGCAGATGTCTGCCCTTTCATCTCTATCCTCGTGGGTTTATACCTTTTTATTTTTGTTTTTTTTGTAATTTTAATGGAGTTTGGAAGGAGGGTGAGGAAAAAAGCTTATATGTTTAAAACACTATCTTTAATCAAAAGCTTTAGCCTTCTCTACTGCTATGGTGACATGATCTATGATCTATCTAGAAAATAGTACCCAGTGAATGGGGAGTTGAGGAGCTACAGATACATCGTCACCTTACATCACGCACATGTGCCCTGGCTGTTAGGGAGGTGGTCTCCCATGTGTCTGGAATTGCCAATTTCAAAAAGTCGCTTTTCATTCTCCTGTTGCTCTGATTCATAACCCATCCATGTTTCTGCTCTGCCTCCCCCTGACTTCCGTGGCCCTGATCATTCTTGCTCCCGGCAGCCTCTTCTGAATTTCTCGTCTCTGCCCACTCCTCCTGTCTTTGTGACCCCTGTTGTTTTATTCTACACCTCTTCTTTCCTTTTTCCCTTACTTTTTCTGATTCTTCTTGAACATTTCATTCATCCCCTTCTTTAATATCTTTAGTATCTTGAAACCGCTCTCAGCACATTTTTCTCTTTTGTTTTGTTTTCTCTCGGAAAACAAAGGAGTTAGGAGACACCCCCTAAGTGTCTCCGTGGATGCTCCAGGATAACTTTAAGCTCATTATATCCCAAACAGAATTCATTCCATTCTCAGAACTCTTTCCTTCTCTCCAGTTCAATTGCTGCCTCTCTTTTCCCTTATTATTATTTATCTAAGTCAAGGGTCAGCACATTTTTTCTGTAAAGTCCGGATAGTAAATATTTTAGCCTTTGTGGACCACAGGGTTTCTGCTACAACTACTCAGCTGTGCTGTTGTGAAAGGCAACTCTAGTCTATATGTAAACAAATGGGTGTGACTGTGTTCCAATAAAACTTTATTTACAAAAACAGGCCATGAGGCTGGATTTGGCCCTTGGGCCATAGTTTGCGGATCTCTGATCTAAGGTAATGGGTTTCAGCCAGAAACTTCTAAACTGAGCTTTACTTCCACATCAGTCGGTCAGCGTGTCATGATGGCTATCTTTTCAGCTGATCCGCCCTGTTTCTACTCTCCCTACACACTTTCCTCTCTCAGACCCTCAGCTCTGATCGGGTCAGTTGCAGGAGCTGTTTATCTCGTCTCACTGCTTTCTGCCTGTTGGCCCTCTGATCCATGCTCTGCTTCCAAAGTAGTCTTATGAAAACAGAACTCATCTTGTTACTCCTTGTTTAAAATGCTCAGTGCTTTGCAAATATCTACACTGCAGGGCTTCCCCAGTTTTAGATCCATAAGACCTCCTTGAAATCTATGTTAAATTAAATACTTCTGGTCCCCACCCCAGAGGTTTTGATGATATGAATCAGAGTCGGAGGCCAGGAGTCTGTGTTGTAAACAGACATTCCAGATGGGCCTGTGGTGTGCAGTCCTCAGACATTTGAGAAACACTGGCCATGGGGAAAGGCGAACCCTACTGCATGGAACACGAGGCCCCCCGGCTTGCCTATTTCTCCAGCCCCACTTCTCACAGCCCTCCCTCAGCATGCTGGGGTCAAGACCTCTCCCTGAACTGGCCATGCTTGTCCACCCCTTTCAGTTCTCCCACACGATAGTCATTTAACCACCTGAGCTATGGACTTTTTGCTTGGCAAATTTCCTTTAAGGCTCAACTCATGTACCAACTCCTCTGGTGAATTTCCTTAAACTCCCTAATTCTTACCATGTATGTGTCTCTATACCAGTACCTATAACATACGAGCTGCTTGATTTATTTGTCTATCTCTCCTATCAGACTGTAAATTTCTAATAGGCGGGGATTATGTCTTCTTCATTTGTATATGCCTATATTTTAGAGGGTACCCTGTTAAGTACACTAGAAATTTGTTGATTTGATTTAAGAATTAGGCCAGGGATATTAATATCTATGTTTTATAATATTGTAATTATAATATTAACCTGACATAATTAAATTGAGGCTCTGAGATGTTCACTGACTTGTTTGAGGTCAATTATATTTTCTCCCTCCCTCCCTCTCTCCCTCTTTCTTCCTTCCTTTCTTTCTTTCTTTCTTTCTTTCTTTCTTTCTTTCTTTCTTTCTTTCTTTCTTTCTTTCTTTCTTTCTTTCTTTCTTTCTTTCTTTCTTTTTCTTTCTCTTCTTTCTTTCTCTCTTTCCTCTCTCTCTCTCTTTCTTTTTCTTTTGTTGCTTTTTCCATTACACATGGTGCCTTCCTAACATGATGGGGTTATTCCTTGTGCTGACATGAACCTTGAATCCTGGAAGTGTCCATTGGGATTTTCCAATTTGAGTATACTCATTCAATCTTTTGATTATTTCATGTTGTCCCTTCTGAGGCTAATGACTGAAAGCAAGTCATCCAGAATTCTCTTCAAAAGCTTGGCCTCTATGGTATTTGGATTTCTGGACATTTCCTTCTTAGGGCTGCCACATCTTTTGGTTTTCTTCCAAGAATCTAAACTATATTTATTCTGTCTACTTTTACTATAACGAAGTGCACATGCATTATTATTATTAATATAACTTGACAACTAACCGTTCAAGAGAAGGGAGGCTCTTGTCAGTGACCCGCATAGGGTACTGCTTATGCTTGCCCTTCCTTCACTTCTCACAGAGCACAGGAATTCCAAACTCCTCTATCTTTAATGCTCAGCTGAGATTAGGCAGCTGAAATCCAGCAAAGGTCAGGCGTCACTCATAGAAACCTCTGGAACACTAGGCTGGGTTTTGTCAGACAAAGAAAAGGATTATGTGCTAAGAGACACAACCCATGAACCTCAAGAGCATTCAGTAGATGGTTATTTAATGCTCATTTCCTTTTGCATTGTATTAAAATTTTTTTATTACTTTGTCTCTTATCAAATAGGAAACTTGCATTTTATTAATCTCATCCTACCTCACACATAGCAAACACTCAAAAGAAACTTGTGAAATGAAGTGAGTAATCCCAAAAGCTCATTTCAACCTTTCACCTTTGACCTTTGATACAATAATGATTAACCAGTGAAATGCTCCAAAGGCAGGCAGCCAGAGATAGGTAGATAGGAGGGGCCATTGGAAACTAGCATCCAGATAATCAGCCTTGGAAAACTGAATGTCTGTGTGTATATCTGGTTACTCACAACAACCAAACACAACAACAACAAGGATGGCAACCGGCCCGGAGACCAGAAACCTGGCATTTTAATTTAATAACTTTTATACTTCCTTGATTATTGTATGCTTAACATAAATAATGTCTACTTGTAACATTTGTATTACCTTTAAACACTTAATCAATTAGTATTTAAGAAATCATTCCTGTGCAGTAAAAAAGAAGCTGGTCTTTTTTTTTAAACAATTTAAATTTTTATTGATTTTGTTTACATAATAAGGAATCAGCAACTACAGTAGTTGCCACTTTAAGTGACCACAGGAAAACAAAATATATAATTATTTTACATGCTTATATTACAATTTTATAAATTTCACTACAGCATACCCATGTTTTGCTATAAACAGTATTCCTTTGGCCATATCGGTTTTATGTCAAGAGATCATGTTTGTTTCTTACCAATTTTTATCAGTCTGTTAATGTTTTGAAATCAAAAATTTTTAGAAAAGTTACTGAATGCAATTTCATTATAAATAGTACATGTATATACTCTTCGTGTGCAGTTTCAAAACTTGGCAAGATGTGATTACAGACCACGGTCTGATATGGAGAAGGAAAGGGTGCTGGGATGTAAATGAGGAAGAAGAACCAAAACTCAGTACAAGGTTAATAAAAAGGAGCTAAAACTTAAGAACAAAAAGTATATTAATGAACTGGGAAGATATTAGTCACCCAAAGTGAATTTAAAATCCAAAGTTTGAAATGTCTTTTGTGTTGACAAGCATCTGAAAAAATGATTGGGGAGGAAATAATCAACAAGACCGTGAGTGATCTGTAAATAGAATCCATGTGGCATGTGAATTAATTATTGTCCTTTCTTTTTGGCCACATTGTTGGGTTTTGGTTTACTGTATTATCACATTAGGTGCTGACAGAGAACCACACTGCTAGCTCATTTCCAACATGTGGCCCAGGGTTACTAAGAGAAAAAAAAAAAGAAACTCTGTTATATTTTAAGACGGAGCTAAAGCTCTTGGGCCCAATTTATTCCTGAAGTCACCCTGAGAACATTGCGCTGTGTTTTGCTGGAACAGAATCAGGACCTTTTGCATTGATGTGACGGGGCAATGACGAACGTCAGGCTAAGAATGGGAATCTATCCCCATGGGTTTCCTCCCACCCCACCTCATTTCCTCTCCCTTCCGTTCTCTCTTGGACATATTTTCACACACATATCATCCCAAGTTAACCTAAGGCACTTTGCTGGGGAGATGAAAGAATGAGGCAGTAATACACAAAGAGCTCTTACAGTCCCAAAAAGCAGTTTTGCCTGTATGTGACAAAAAAGCACCACGTCGAGAACTGTTTTCTAGTAGTTATTTACAAAAACAAGACAAAAATTAGTAATAAGCTTTACAGGTAGCTGTTAAATGGATTAATCTGTGTGATTTTAAAAAATAGTATTGTCATTATCATATTAGACCTATGCCAGAGACCATTTTAACCCCTGCCTGTGGGAGAGGATGCTGCTTTCTCCGGGGCCTTGTGGACACGGCTCCAGGCACCACGCATCCTGTCCATGATGGCATTGCTGGCATTTCTCCACCGTAAAGGTATGAACGCTGGGGCCAGCCCTTTGTTTAATCATCTGCATGTCGTATATTGTAGCTAAGTATTTACAGATGACAAAACTAAACAAATAGTGTTTGAACTACAATAGTGAAAGAAGGAAGAATGTTTTAATAATCCCCCCAAATTGTAGGTAACATTTTCTCTGCAGAGTACATGAATGGGAGATTTCAAAGCAGTCTTTGGGGATAGCATTCCAAAGCTCCTCTCTCTTTCCCTTTGTGACATCTGATCTTATCTGAACGTAGAAAGGTTAACGATTTTCAAAAACCTCAATCTCTCTTTCTGATACTACCTCCTGATCCTCCAAAAAGGTTTCTAATGTCACAAAAATACACTAGCTAAACTGCTTTTACATTGTCCAACCAACGGTGTGACACCATGAATAAAAAAGTTCTTTCGAAGGCTTTTATTTTTAAATTTTAAATTGAGTCATTTAAACTTTATTTAAAAATTCCATTTTACAGTGACACCATTTTCCTTTCTATCAGATTCACATTAATTTAAAAAATAAACTTCTTTAATAGGAATTCAGAGTGAGCTCAGCTTAAACGGAAGTGGGGCACGAGTATACCGGAAGCTATCAGGAGCTGCGCTGAAGTGCTGATTGTAAAACAGGAAGTGCTTTCACGCTGAGGCTTTCTTAATTCTCACTGCTCATCTTCTCCTGATGTAAACAGCTCACAGAATGTCATGTGTCACTGTGAGTGTTGAGAAGAATCACTCTTACATTCTTACATTGTTTTGTGCAAGCACACAGTTGTTTTGTTTTGGCAAATGCCTCATTGTTTTAATGACTTCTGTCCAGAATAGAGAACATGGCATTAAGTGAATATGCCTTCTTTTAAGATGAGCTGTATTTATTACTGGAACGGAAGTTGTCATATCCGTGATCATTAGCTTTGAACTTCAAGCACGACTGCTTTTCCTCCAAGGACTGTTTTTCTTCAAATGACTGGCACCAGCAGCATAAGCATGACTGTACAAAGTAAAGGAACTCGTTATACCAGTGACACCAGTGACACAGGGGTGACTCTTCCTACTTTCTAGGGTTCTGACTTTCTTGGCATGATCAGGAGTTCTCGGCCTCTTTCCATGCTCTCTTATTTTTCCCTTTAACAATATATAATCGTGTAAGTCGTGTCTGGTAACTTTTTAAACTAGAAAATACAGAGAAAAAATGTCTATCATGAAAACTCATCTTTTCATTAAGTTTAAAGGGGAAAGCCACTTAGGGCTTGATATTTACTCTTGATTACTCGAGAAATTCTCATAATATTTGATAAATACATACCTCAAGACGTTTTCCTATGCAAATAGAAATATCACACACATCAATACACACGACTGTGTATGTGCATGTTTGTAGAAGTGTGTGTACAATTTATTTTAATAAAACTGGGCTGTGTGTACTATTCCATAGCCTGCTTTTTCTCACCTGATGGTGTCATAAACATCTTCCCATGTCAATGAACTTAATATTACATTGCCGGTTTTTGTCAGCAACATGTTATGCTCATGTGCCTTTTCAATATTGTCACACAATAAACTTATAGAGTATATAAATGTCTCAGTTCCATTCAACCAAATTTCTTTTCTTGGATTTTTTTTAAATCCAAAACTTTGTTCCTACTGTTTGCTTTCTGAGAATCTCTATGTCTAAGAAAGTGGAAGGTCCATTGTTTTCTGTTCTATTAAATGAGGGAGTTGAACTTGATGAATGTTCTATTCTAACTCTGTGATCCATGAGTCTATGAGCGGGCAAAGGATTTAAGACCAATTTAGTTTTACAAGGAAGCTTAGTTCTTTCCAGGAACGAACTACCAGGGACAAATGGATCATGTCCATATCAGGGAAGGGGACCATTTCATTCATGTTAGGTTGTTGAAGGAAGGAAGGAATGGATGGATGGATGGCACAACGCAAGCAACCAAATCAAGAATAATGACACATATTCCACATCAAGTAGCGCATCTGGGCTATACAGGAAGGTGGGAAAGAGGAGGTAAAACCTGAATTAAATGTCTTCACTTGACTTGCTATTCTCATGTCCAGATGAATATTGCAACTGACTGAGTTATAATCCAAACCATGCTGCACAGTCCAAAACCTACCAAAAAATGGCAACGGTGCATTTAATTCATGTTTAGCTCTTATTTGATCAGATGATATCTGTCAGACATTAATGCACGTACTTTTTGCTAATTTTCTGAGCATTTCTATGAGTACCACTGATCAGTTGAGGCGGTAAGGAGTAGGTGACGAGGATTTACAGGCAGAAATCAAGTACAGTGATTGAAATAGAACTCATATTTAAAAAAAAATCATCTGTGATGTAATGCAAGGGAAAGCTGTAAAACAATTCACTAAATCTCTTTAGATAGAAGTATGAATAGTTTAGAAAGGTTATATTTGGTGCTAGGCCAAAAAGAGCTTTTTATTTTGAAATACTCCTACCTTAAAGCAGTTTTTGAATCTTTTGCTCACCAAATATAGAGCTATAGGATTAATGCAGGAATTCAGGGAAGCCATGTTAATGCCGATGTAGTCCAACACCAACAAAAAGCTGCAAAAAATGACCCAAAACATGTCTGTGAATAATATGCTGCTTTATGCATGTATTCCTGACAGACCGCTGAAGAAAACTTCACAGACTTTTGTGAAGAAAAGAAATTATCCATATACATAGTTTATGGCTTTATCACTGCTCTTTGCTAAGGATGACTCCTCTCTCTGTCTCTCTCCCTGTCTCTCTCTGCCATCATGCCCCTCCGCCCATGCCCAAATTCTCTCTTTTACAATAAAATCTCATTTGGAAGTACTGAGCTGGCTGCGAAGAAGGCTTTGCAAAGTGCCAAGGAGAATCGGAGCTGATCTTTCCAACTGGGGCGCCCGCTCATCATTTTAACTGCTCTGCCTCTCCATTCCCCGTGTTCTCACAAGTCCCCTTGACTCTTTCCTCTACAATAGGTGTGAAGATAAAAAACGGGAATCTTAATTGCTCCCTAAGGGCTGGCAAAATGGTCCTCTCTCTGCCTATGAAAGGGATCGATGAGAAAAACCTGCTGAATGGCATTTACCTACAAAACTCTGGCTATTTTCCCTTTCTTACCTCAAAAGTTCACATCTATTAGGATCATTCTGATCGTAAAGAGTGAGCTTCAAGATCCTGCTGAGGTGAAGGGGAAGCCAGCATAGAGCAAAGACAAGGACCAGGCAAAAGACTGTTTTGGCCACTTCCCGTCTCTGAAATAAAACCATAGTAAGAGACTAAATAGATCGTTCAGATAATCACAGCGGTCTCTCTTCCCAAACAGAGCCTTTAATATTGTTTACAAAAAGTCAGTGGTGTTTGTAAAAATCCTGAACACTGAGCTTTAAGTTGAATAGTTAATATGAATTAGAACCAAAATGACTACAGATTCACCTTGAAAAAGTAATGGCTCTTTCTAGATCTTTTTATTTATTTATTTATTTTTTTAAAGATTTTATTTATTTATTTGAGAGAGAGAGAATGAGAGATAGAGAGCACGAGAGGGAAGAGGGTCAGAGGGAGAAGCAGACTCCCCGCCGAGCAGGGAGCCTGATGTGGGACTCGATCCCGGGACTCCAGGATCATGACCTGGGCCGAAAGCAGTTGCTTAACCAACTGAGCCACCCAGGCTCCCTCTAGATCCTTTTAGATTATGTAGAATAGAGTATCTCTAGATAGATATTCAAAAATACCAGAAGCAAGAAAAAGGAAATATGCTCTCGTGTATAATAATTTTAGTTTTTCTTATTCATAATCGTCATTGTAATCGTGGGTCAGCACATATTTCTGTTCTCTTACCTGCTTTAGGTGGTCATTTAGAGCAATCTGCATGCCACTCTTCTTTCTCAACATTTCACAGGTCATCAGGGTATAAAAAAAGGCAGTGATGGCCAATGGCAAGCAGAAATAGAAACTAAATAGCCACCAATCTTTATGTGTCTTGTAAAACTATGGAGAAAAGAGAATTATATGATTAACATTCCCTCTGTAAAAAAAAAATCTTATATGCCAAATACTAAATTAAAAAAAAAAAACAGCCAACATACTCATCAAGGAATAATTATCTTCTAGAGTAGATCCATTTCATAAAGGCTATATAGAATCTTTCAGGCTACATCTACTGAACAAATAATTAAATACTTACACTAAACGAAACAAACTTTCCCTAAAGAGCATTTTAACTCTCTAAGGCAGTGTGCTGTAATTATGCACAAAAATTTAAGCAATTGGGCAAAATTAAAAATATATGGTATTCCAAATATGTTTGCCTTCACATGAGCAAATTATCCTTAATGCATTTGTGCAAAATACCACATCTGAATATGTGAGGACATCCTTGTGTTTAAGGGAAGCTTTCACTCTTTAACAAACCTGTTTTCTGGAAAAAAAATCGATGTGGAAAGGTCTATACAAACCATTTTGCTAAGAAATGTATAAATCTAACTTACCAATTGGAAAATCAAAGCTGCTTATGACTTATGCCTTTTCTCTTATTCTATTTCTGCTCTTTTTTCTTTGTTCTTAAACTGTTGCTCCAGATATATCTTGTTGGAGCAGAATTTATGTAATCTATGCAGTACTTTTCCCTTTTAACTGAGAGGAAACAAGAATTCAGCAATCTTATTCTCAATTTCACATTGATGTCCCTCTTAATTCTTTTCATTACCATGATACATGCAATCCCTAAAGTTGTGCATGGTCTTCTTATATGTAAAACAGAAAATAATCCTGGGTGACACCTGGACCAAGTACACTAACTCCTCTTGACCCATTCTGGTGGGAAGAGTTTTTTACACTTAAATTAAGATCTGCCTACAAATACCAATGTTGCCATGTCCCCCCTATTTCCTGATTCAACGTTCTTGAATAAAGGGCCAAGATGAAAAATTCTTTGCAATGGCGGCTCTCCCTTTAGAGAGAGGACAGGCTTGCCTTTCAGAATCCATCCACATCAGGGCATCTTCTACTTGATAATTCACTGAAACATCCACTCCCTCTGATGACCGCTGTGTTGTCTTATGCAAAACATGCAGTACTTGTCAGTCCTTCTGGGGGAGTTGAGTAGAGAAGCTATAAATTCAGATCGATTCTCTCATGTGAACTTGGTTTATCTGTATCCATGGGCACTGGGGAATTCTTGCACAGTAGTGACCTAGCTTCCTGCAGCATGGGTCATTATTCACCCTTTGCCCCACAGTCCTGGGGCTTACACTCTTAATTTATGCCAAGGACAGTCATCAATCAATAGCTTCCCGAGAAGGGAGGATCAGGGGGGAACGTAGCTAAATATGTATAAGGCAAGAACAGAAAGGAAAGAAAAAGATAAAATTCACCTGCATGAAGGCTGTTTTCTGAGTAGGAGGAAGCAAGCAGATTCGCAGGTAACGTCCTTTGTAGTCAAATGTTATCATATCAAAACCCACAGCTTCAGGGACAGCCAGAACCACGGAGACCACCCAAATTAAAACAATTTCTACTGCTGTCCATTTCGGAACCCCGATTCCTTTAATTCGACTCCAAGAGGCAACGGCTCGATATCTGAAGAACAAAACAGAATTATCTGTCAAGCTGGCAGAGCCTGTTTTATTGAAGTACATAGTTTATTTTCTAAGTAACACAGCAATCACTCGTATAGTGTTCAGGATATAACTGGCTTAAATATACGCTCTTACCTGTCAATACTTAGGGCACATAGACTCAACACAGTGATGCCCACGGAGGCCTTCTGTATGAAAGGCACCAGCTTACACATCTCAACTCCAAAGGGCCAGTCCTCAGCAAGCAGCTGCATTGTGAAGACATGAAGGTCTGTTAGGGAGATAGCCACATAGTGCCCTCTGAACCGCATTACTTAGTGGACCATAATTAACATACAGAGTAAGATAAGCAATTCCAGTTCTTATTCTTTTCCTCATGGACTACCCCTTTGAAAAGCACCAGTGTTCGATATATGGATCAGGAGCGTGGTTGGGAATAAAGAAAATGCAGCCAGTTCATGAGAATTTGTTATGCATACACAGTAGCTCAGGCTCAGGATCACTACCATGGGGCCAACTGGGGTCAGTCGTGTAAGTTCCCCTTAGAAAACGGAGCCTGCTGCCCTGCAAACAGCTCTTACACAGTCAGGGAGTCTCTCACATGCTCAGGTCATGGCCAAACCAAAATACAGACGATAAACGGTAATAACAGATAATAAACGTTCCTCAGCTGGGGAGACTAGTCTGCTCCTACGGAGAACAGTGTGTGCATTTGTATACTTATTCTTTACTGTAGTCAACTTGACGACGGCCCAATAACTCAGCGGGAATAGTTACTCACTGCTCCTTGAACGCCCCAGGCACACTCCTGCCTTCGGGCTTTACTCTAGGTGTCTCCCTATTCTGGAAGGCTCTTTCCCCACAGATCCACTTGGTGAACTCCCCTGCCTCCTTCAGGTTTTGCTCAAAGCTAATCTTTTGAACATGAGCTACTTTAACCACATTATTAGTACAGTACCCGGCCAGGCTCCCATCTCTCTTACCCTGCTCCACTTTCCTTTTTATGTATAGCACTTATCAACAATTATTGCATGTATTATAACGTTTACCTGTTTGTTTTATTTCATTTTTGCTCTCTGGAATCCCTGGAGTATAAGACAGAATAAGGCCTATGCAACTGCCTAATGTAGTTCCTGCCACGTAGCGGATGCTTAATATTCAAACCCCTAAAATATATAGGCACCGGCTCTACAATGAGCAAAAAGACAGAGTTCTTGCTATTATACATATATTTCTCTTCGTCTGACTTCAGACTATGCAACCATCTGTTGTTAAGCTCAGTTATTTTCTTTCCTGGGACAACTGGGTGTGCCCCACACTGGTTAATGAATCACTTTAGGTAAACATCTGGATTGAGTGTTCAGGAGGTTTTGAAAATAAAGTTTTTCAAATTGATGTTTTTAAAAAATGTGTTTTTTTTTAAAGATTTTATTTATTTGAGAGAGAGAGAATGAGAGACAGAGAGCACGAGAGGGAAGAGGGTCAGAGGGAGAAGCAGACTCCCCGCTGAGCAGGGAGCCCGATGCGGGACTTGATCCCGGGACTCCAGGATCATGACCTGAGCTGAAGGCAGTCGCCTAACCAACTGAACCACTCAGGCACCCTTAAAAAATGTTTTAAAGAATAATCTTCCCAAAGTGAAAACTATTTTGAAACACAATTGAGTCTTTCCGTCCTTTCACTAGTGAGGGTCCTTTGTGGATTTGTCAAGCTGAATGATTGTTTTATAATGGCACCAAAGGCTGAACTGTGTCTAGTATGAATATGACTTGGAGCCCCAGCATGAGATCAATTTCATTTCTAAGTTACACTGACATGTAGGCCAGATGTTGGCAAACTTACCACAGATATGCTTAATCTAGGGTCCTGGAAATCGACAGGGCCAGGCAGAGGGTGGAGGGAGCCAGGTGTAGGAAAGTCATTGGTATGTCAGTAATAGAGAGTGGCGAGGTATGGGGCAAATCCTAGCTAAAAAGAGAAGCTGCCAAAAACCATGACATGATTTTTGCCAAGAAATAAACAAAACAAAACAAAACAAAACAAAAAACTTCTTGATTTTAGTCAAAAAAGTTAGAATTTTTATATAAAACCTCATAATTATAAAAGGTGTCAATTAACTCATATTTTTAAAAAACACTGTCATATAATATTGTCTTAACAAAAATATATCTGTGGGTCTGACTAGTCTCTACTTGTGACTTCTAGATTAATCAATTGATTCAGAATTCTGTTCATTCATTCATTCATTCATTCAATAAGCACTTATTGAGCTTTCAATATATGCCAGACACCATTCTGAGTACAGGATGCATATCAATAAACCAGGCAAACTTCCTGCTCTCATAAAACTTATAATCTAATGAGGGAGGTACATTAAAAAAAACAAACAAATATTCAATATGGTGTCACACAGGTATAATCATCATATGAAGAAAGTATGGTGGGATTTTAAGTAATTTCTTGATAGGTTTCTCAGCAAGGTCTTTCTGAAGCGGCAACATGTAAGGGACCAGACTAAAATAAGAAAGTAAGCCATGCAGAGAGCATTCTGGACAAAGGAAAGAGCAAGTGCAAAGGTCCTGGGGTAAAAATAAGTAAATAAGCTTAGTGGGCTGAAAGGACAGGAAGAAGGCTATCAAGGCTATAGTGGCTAGGAGATGAAGTTCTAGAAGGAGGAGTTGGACTAATTTTTTAAGGGAATACATTGCAAGCTTTTCAACAGGGAAATGGCACAGTCTTGTTTATGTTTTTAAAAAGATCACTGTGGCTGCTCAATGTGGAATAGAATGTCGGGTCAAGCTGGAGCTTGTGGTGACCGGGGGCTGAATAGAACAGGTTATTATAGATGAAATATATTTTGAAGGTAGAGCCAGCAGGACTTGTTATGGGTTGGATATAAGATATGTGGAGTCAGGACATTTTAAGAGGTTTGTCATATGAATGGTGGAACCATTTACTGAAATGGGGGAAGACTCAGGATACCTCAGGTCTGAACCAACTATGAACTGCCAATTGCCCTTGGAAACATAAGACTAAAAAGTTTCCAACCAGTTCCAAGGACTCCACCAGACCGGCTTGCTATAAATTAACCAGACAATATTCTTTCTAACAATTCTGATTATCCTTAGATGAATTGGGGGAAAAAAAAGAAAGGAAAAAAACTGACACTTATATGGCACTTGTGATGGGTTAGGCATTATTCTAAGCACTTTACACATATAATATCACTGAAATCTCCAAAGGAATCCTGTAAGATAGTACTATTGGTGCACATTTTATAGAGAAGAAAACTGAGGCACTTAGGGGTTTATTAACATGCTGTGTTGGTTTTCAGTATGTCCACAAATTCTCGGCTACTCCTCCCTTCAAAGGGTGAAGCCTCATTTCCCTTCCCTCGGAGATGTGGGTTGGCTTTAATAATTTGCTTTTAGTGAACAGAAAGTAGCCAAAGGGATGAGGTGTGATGTCTGAGACTAGTTCACAAAAGGCCTGTGGCTTCTTCCTTGCAGTCTGGTGGATCCCTCATTCTCGGGGAGACCAGCTGCCATATCAAGAGGGCACTCAAGCCCCTTTATGGACAGGCCACCACGGTGAGGAACTAGGACTTCCTGAAAATGACTGGCACCAATGTGTCTGGTGTATGAATGAGAGAATCCTCCAGCTTTAGGCAAATCTTCAGAAAACTGCAGCACTTGGGAAATATCTTAACTGCACCCTCATGAGAGAGAGACGCTGAGCCAGAACCACCCACTCTGGTTCCTGAATTCTAGACCCACAGACAAAGTGTGAGATAATAGATGTGTATTGTTTCAAGCCGCTAAGTTTCGAGGTTATTTGCTTTACCTCATTAGACAAGTAATATACTTGGCCTTGGTTTACTTGGTTTATTACTGATATGGTTACTTGTCCTTGTAACTTGGTTTATTACTCACTTAAGTAACAGATCCACATTTGAACCCATACGGTCTGATTCTAGAGTCTATACAGTGTTTTGCAGAAACTGACCATAGAAAAAAAAAGATGGTTTAGACTTAAATCAATATTAGTATTTGTAAACCCATAGCTATGTGTCAATGGTAAAATATCTAGATGGAGAATAAAATATCTCTTAACCATCTAGCTATTTTATTTCTTTAGAATATTTTTATTTTTTTTAATTAAAAAATGTTTTAAAGATTTTATTTATTTATTTGACACAGAAAGAGAGAGAGAAAGAGAGTGAAAGAGCACAAGCAGGGGGAGCAGCAGAGGGAGAGGGAGAAGCAGGCTCCCCACTGAGCAGGGAGCCCAACGTGGGGCTCGGGCTCGATCCCAGGACTCTGGGATCATGACCTGAGCCAAAGGCAGACGCTTAACCGACTGAGCCACCCAGGCGCCCTCACCTAGCTATTTTATTCATATAATATCCAAAACTTAGGAAATTTTCAAATATCTTGTTTCAAATCATATCCAAATATGCAAATATTAGTATCACATAGGTACAGCCATCAGATGAATCAAGATGAATGAGTGTTCAGGCCACTGAAGGGAAAGAAGTCTGGCCAATGGAAATGAGCTCTGCACTGAATCCCGGCCCTGTTTTGAGGTTACTATTGTTTTTGGCTCAACCTAGAAATTGGATGATTGCTCTTCATACCACTGGGAGGCCTGCAGCCCAACCTCTGACCCAAGTTATCACAGGGCACAGGGAAACACAAACTGAAAATTGTAACTATTCTCTGCAAGTTCAACATAGAGATAGTCAGAAACCTAATCATAACTGAAGGATTACAATTTTCTAATCTACCCTTCCAAAGGGAAAGGAACTGAGAACTAGGGAGTATTAATTAACCTTCATCAGCTTTTAGCTTTTCAGACTTTCAATTCAGGCCTGAATGCTGCTGGTGCTGAGAGGCCACAAAAGATGAGAGACAAAGTGCAGGCTGTCACTTCTATTGTTTCGTAATGAGAAGGGTGACTTTGGCAACCCCTGCCTCTCTCCAATCAGAAGGCCTTGTGGAGATGCTGAGAAGCCACACACCCAGTCACAGAAACCAGGCCCACTACTGATGCTCATCTTGGTCTTAATGCCTTCCAGTAAGTCTTGGGAAGCTTAGTGCTGGGAGCTTATTTAAAATGCAAAGACACCAACCTCTTGTTTAGAGGTAAACAAAACTCTGAGTGAAGGTGAGAGAAAAGCTACTTAAGTTTAAAAACAAAAATCACTCTCAACCAAAATGCCATCTTTACATTTTGGTGAAACAATGTTCTTAGAGATTTTTATGATAACTGGAAATTAATTATTTCACTATTTGTTGACAAAAATTATGACATCCTACACCTAATTTGAAGTCCAACAATATAGCTTTCTTTTTTGTTGGGGAAATTGATGTTCTTTATTGCAAGAGGAAGCAATTTTAACTCTAAACCCAGCAATAATACACTCTTATTTCTTATGCTTAGTTTTTTTTGTTTTTTTTTTTTTGAGACTTTACCCCATTCAATTAGAAAACCTAAGGGCAAGATCTGAATACCGGACACAAATCAAGCACATAATCAAACAGGTCTCCCTAATTGCAAAGTCAATGTTAGAGTTCTGTATTGTTTACAGGTCCCTGTCACATGAATTAAATTTTTAGCCCTTGCTTAAAATTAAGTTTGAATACATATTACCTACCATTTATTAAATGTGAGCCAGTTCGAAAATACTCCCATTAACTGTTACTGGTTTTCACATCATGGTGGCTCATCCAAAGAAGAGCTTTTGTTACGGTTAGGTCCTATAGCAATGTGGTGTCCATTTGACAAATGAGAGCCCACGCTTGTGCTGATCCCTTTCCCTACAGCTTATACCCTGCTTCTCTAGAACATTTCTTTTGTATGTATGAATAAAAACAAATAATCAACACTAGATTTAAAAAAAGACGTGATCATACTGATTATAAGGTTTCTACTCAAAGATGACCATGAGTTCATTACTTTATGTTGGAATAGCTGTTTGAGAAAGATAAAAGGCCATAGCATCCAAATACATTATTTTTATATTACATTTAAAAATTATTTTTTTAAAGATTTTATTTATTGATTTGAGGGAGAGAGAATGAGAGAGAGAGAGCACATGAGAAGGGGGAGGGTCAGAGGGAGAAGAAGACTCCCTGCAGAGCAGGGAGCCCGATGCAGGACTCAATCCAGGGACTCCAGGATCATGACCTGAGCCAAAGGCAGTCGCTTAACCAACTGAGCCACCCAGGCACCCTAAAAATTATTTTTTTATTATGGAGTTTTTTTCTTAATTTCTAAAAGGATAAATTGCTTGAACAGGAGATAAATATCCTTTCTTTATAAGTATTGTTGAGTCCTACAAAGTCTCTCCAACTGGGGGATTTACATTTTTCATTTCTCTTTTTAATTAAAAATTACACTCTTGAGAAATTAAATGGAAAAAAACCCCAGTTAATACATACCAGTGTTAATGCCCAAAGGAATCAAGCCCCATAAAGTCAGGAAATTCGAAAGTTAACGGTCCCGCACTAATAAATGTTCAATCGCCTCATTAACCATATATATACTATTTCCTTTTTCTATTTTTTTTTTACTTAAGACTATATACTGAGCTTTAACTGTTTATTGCGTTTCAGAATATTCTGTAACATTTATAATGTCCAGCATAGTGCCTGGCACCCACAGTGGTCATTCATTAAAAGCTTGTTAATTAGCAGTGAATGAGCACGTGGAGGGATGAAAAAGAATGAATGCGATCGTAAGGCAGAAATCTTGTGATTAAAATTTTTGTCATAAACTTTCAGTTCTCACATTTGAAGCAAATTCTTTAGAGAACGGAGATGGCTATGCATTTATTTTTTTGTATCATCTAGTTCATGCCCTTCCTTCCTCCTTCCAGATCAGGTCTTCCTGACACATGAAGCCAGGGTCCTGAGGGATAGAGAGTGACGGCTGGCTCTTCTCTTTTTGGAGTTCTGCCTTCCAAGCAGGCTAGAAAAGGTGAAAAGCAAAAATTCCTCTCCGTCCTCTCCTACTCAAAGCTGCCAGGGAAATGACTGACATAAAACAAACCTACTGTTTCTCACCATCTCATGAGACCCTACGAGGAGCGTGAGTTGTAAATTCGGTGGAGATGGATGCCCTAAGAATGGAGATGCTGTAGGAGATGATCGTTTCAGAGGCTGGGTGAGCCACGTATTAACAACAACCAGGGTTACTTGGCCAGATTGCTGTGATGAGCTGTGAACATTTCCTTTAAATGGCTGGTATTATAGAAATGTTTTTACAATAAGAGTCAAGAGAGGTAAAGAATGGAACAGTTGTGTTTCACAACTTTGGGAAAGGGTGTATTCTTCTGTTTTATCTCTGTTTCCTGGAGCAGATAAGAGTTTTTCCTGCATTTGAACTGGCTTTTTAAAGGTAGAGCACCCTCATTCAGGGATTTCCATTTCTTTTTAAAATCACATATAGGGACAGAATTTAAAGTAAGCTGATGGTCAAGTACATAGAAAATATTTTTTTGACATACGGTGTACCTGTGCCCTTAGAGACACGTATCAATTACAAGTTCCATCCTGTATCCATTAAAACACACTTAATCACTTAAGGATTAGGTCGTGTGAATTAGAAATATGTGGTCAGAAATAATGCCAGCTTATCCCCCCCAGGGTGACACTGAAACAGAGTGCCCCCTGGAGTTGTGTGAGACAGAGACTCTGTCTCCGGGAATCTGTTGCAGGCACACCCCAAAACAAGGGGTGTTTCCTGCTCTGGAAACATTCCTATGACTTGCTGAAATGGAATGATGACTCCATGAAGATGAATTAAGTTTCTTGAAACAAAATCTCCAGGAGAAGCAAAGAGAGAAGAAAATCAAAAATAAATGTCTTAGGAGAAATTTAAGTTCACTTTAAATATATTTTCCTACTAGTGTTACAATGAAATCTATTTCCAAGTCTATAACAGGCCAATGAAATCTATTTCCAAGCCTATAACAGTCAATAACAACTCTCCTATTATCTGAACTTAAAAACATATCCATAATTTGTGCTTAAAAACTCACTGACACATTAAATATTCTGAAGAATTCAACAAATAGCATTAAGAAATGCTCTTTCCAAACCTAGCATATTAGTAGATTCACTTATCTGAACTGTATCCTCTAAGATCACTATGACACCTGAAGAAGCACGAATTACAACTCGATGGTCTCATGGCTCAGAAAGAGACTTGCAAACTTTGTGAAGTCCACAAACCTTATTAAATCATTTCACGTCTTAAACCGAATTCTATCCAGACACTATCTTAGGGGACACTGGTAAGTTACAATGAGAAGACATTTGATTACTCTGGAATCTAAAAGCCCTTTATAATAATTTGAAAACACTGAGTGAGGGGGGAAGAAGATATGTACAATGTAAACATCCAGAGAATAATTTTCCTCCTTTCTGGAAACTACAATGGAGCTAAAGAGTTAAGAAGTAGAGAGAGGACACAAGTCAGGGGGCCCGGGTATGGCTGAGAGTCTTGGGGCCAGAGAACGGCGGAGAATTGTGTCAGTCCACTTTGCTAATACATTTCTGACTCAAGCACGAGCCTCTTTCTCTCTTGTACCACCACACTTTGGCTGTTTTCTTATTCGTTTACATTTTCACCAGAGAGTCTACAGGAAAAGAGCAATAATCAGTCTCTAAGATAAAAGCACTGGGAAGAACCGAAGTCTAAAATGAGAGAACTTGTTGGCTAAGGTATACCCAATACACCACACTCGGCTATTTCCAAAACATAATCAACCTCGTCTTAACTCTGTAAAGTCTTGAAAGAGAATGTTTCACATCATAAATTACATCTTGAATCTTATTTCAACTCAGGCTCTATCTGTCAACACCCTTTAAAGCACTTAATCATTTATTAGCGTTTGGCATGTTTCTCTAAAACTAATCAACTATAGCATATTAGCCACACAGAGATAACCTTATATGGTTTTTCTTTGAGAAAAGAAGAACATGGCTCCCCAGCCTTGAAACAACAGGGTTTTGGCTCTGTCATCCTCTTGTATAGCTATGGAAATATCTTCAATCTTGACCAACTCATTTAAAGTGAGTAAAGAAAAGATGTAAACCTTTGATAGATAAGCCTTCGTGTATTAAAAGAAACATTGCCTTGATATTTTAAGAGGCTTGGATCTATGGAGTGACCAAGTGGCAGATCAAAGGCAAATACAAGAAGTACGGTAAAGTTAACCTAGGGAACTTTCATTGCCCAAGGCCAAGAGTTTGCCAATCATTTTGTCACAGGAATCCACGTGTGGAGCAATGGATTGGGAATATGAAATCTCGAGTTTCTGGGTTATTTGAATTATGCTATTGACCTATTATTTAATTATGACTAATGTCCTCATATAAGAACAGGAGCAAACTTCCCCCTTTTTTCATCTGAGCAGTTATAAAAAATATGATTAGAAGAGTCCACTGTCCTTACATTTTATGCATAACATCTTTTGTCAACAAGCATCTGTCTGGTATTGACTGTTGCAGGCACTATGCTAGGTGGGTGTTGGGGTATTAGTTTTATTTGTTAGTTGATTCTAGGTCATTCAGAACTAATAGTCTAACTCTTGATTAGTACTTTTAATAAAAAGCTTATACTTTAAATGTGTTGAACTGGTGCTCCTTAAATTTTCTTTGCGTTAAGTAAATGAATCTCAAGGTATCTAGGTTCTGTTTTAGGTTCAAAGAACCTCTGCTACTAGAACATCTCTAAATATTACTAAAATTTCAGCAAAATAGCTCAGTTACTTAACTGGGGATGGGAAGAGTGTTATTATCTTGGAAGAAATCAGACTCCCTATCCAATGATACTTTTACTTCATGTATTGTTCTATGTGCATAAACCCCCACTTATTGACCAGAAAATTATAATTTCAAAAGTTAAATTTGATGGTGTTCAATTGACTTTGACTTCTAACTGTGAAACTAGTCAATTACACACAAACTTGTTAAGTACTAGAAGTAGTCTAAGACTGGAAGTGAGAAAGGTAAGTTTGTTCAGAAATACAGTGTCACAAGCAGGAAATGTCTGATTACCTGTCAAGGTCACTTCACTCAAAACTCATTTGTGGATTCAGTGAAGCAATTCCACATTTTTACATGCCAGCATTTAAATGTTAGGTGTACCCTACTTTAACTAGTTAAATATTAAAGATCAGCGATTTTGCCTATCAGAGTTACGAAGGCAGGCCCTTTGCTTCTAATAGTAGACTACAAAATCTTAACAGCAAAGCCATCCAATGGCACTCCACCATCACTGGACAGCTGATTAAATGTGGATCTTTATCAAACTAATGTTCTTATCGGTTACTGTCTTGCAGTTCACAGGCAGATTTGTTTGCAAATGCAGTTTGCTTACACATTAAGGAAGTTGTATTTGAGAATTAACTGTATTAACTCAGTTACCCATGCAAATATAGCACAGAGTGAAACTGTTAAGTAAAATCCAGAGATAACTTAAAAACTTATTATTTGCTCAAGAATTTTTAATTGCTTGAAAAGTTAAAAGAAGTTAAATAAATTTTAGCTTCAACTTGCAACCAAGCTTTGTTAAATACCACTGCTAAACCAAACCAAGCCAAACCAACCAACCAGCTAACCAACCAACCAACCAACATAAAACCTTCACAGCATCCAGAAGCATGCCTAGCTCTTTTTGCTTTTTACACAGGTTTGACAACTTTGATATTGGTGCTACTACAACTTAGTAGTTAGGTAGGTTCTCATAGGCAACAGACATTTAGGTTACCGCATTCATTGCAGTCTATACAGGAAGGACACAATTAGCTTGTGAATGAGGAGAGATTCATCCTCACGACAGATACTTATAAATCCTGGCTTTTAGTTCAAGTATAGATATGGACCATGCACATGTTGGCATGGTGATCTGTGTATGTATTAGAGATAAGCATTAATACATGTATATCTGTATGGAGAAGTTACATAAAATAGTGATTCAAACTAAGAGGACCATAATAACTTTGGGGCACAATATAGAAATATCTATCAAAATCACAAATGCATATATCCTTTGGTTCAGGAATTCTAGTTTAAAAATTTACCCTTCAGATATAGTCACACATGTGTGCAAAGCCATTTGTATGAATATATTATTTGTAGTCACGTTTATAATGGCAAAAGCTGAAAAAAAAACCCAAAATGTTCATTCTTATTCATACACACACACATTCTAGTAACATTTATTCTTTGCTTACTATGTGCCAGGCACTGTGCCAAATGATATTCACCTGTCCGTTTATGTATGTTTATATGTGTTAAATATACATATATACTTTTAAATGTCCTCTTTGAATGGCTGCATTTTTCATTTTCACCTGGACAGCCTGACGTATCGTAGCATGTTAGAGCCCTAGCATGTGCTGCTGAGAAGGGTAAGCCAGGCTCTTCTTTTCAGCATATTTAGGTGAATATGTGAAGCACTGCAACAGCTTCTCTCTGCTGGGTGTCTTAAGACACCGCTCTGGACTTTGTCTCAGGATTTCCTCTCCGACACAAGAGACCTGGTGAAAGGACTGACTCTACCAGGGAGTTTCCATAGACCCAGTGCCTTGAGGGAGTCAAGGCAGAACAGATCTATAGCCTGAGGTTTGTCAGCATCTCACAGCAGACCCTCCCTGTGAAGTTCTGTCTCAATTTCCAGCAGTAGCAACGACTATGACATTTTGGGGTTTGCCAACTTTTTTGAACACTGGATTTACTCAATTCCAGATTAATGTAATAGATTCACACTGACGTTTCTGGTCCTTCGGGTGTGCCAACAGATGGGATGGGTGGGTTCTATGAACCCCTCAGAATTTTGTGAATGTTGTGTGTGTGTGTGTGTGTGTGTGTGTGTGTGTATGATAAGAACGAAAATTTGTTTGTTTTATATATAGATACATAAAGTTAATATGCCATATTAATTATAATATATATATAAATTTTATGTAGTATATACAACAAACTGGATTCTGAAAGAGAATTGTAAAACCCCACAGAAACAAAATGAGAAACCACTGGTTTAGAGATTCAAGTCTCCCACTTTAGGATAAATTGAAATGGCACTCATAATTCACTTAAGTTACTTTGTGTTAAGTATCATGCCTGACTATGCTGAAATTCTAAATGCATTTTTAAAAACTTACTTACATGTTATCACAGTTCTTTAGGGGAATAAGTGGCTTTTAACTAGTCTGATTTGGGTGTTTGGTAAATAAAGCTTCTAGAATAACAGTGATATTATCCATATTATATATTGCAGAACATCTGAAGAGGATTTCAGGAGATAGAAATCTTCAAATGGGGGTGCCTGGGGGGCTCAGACGGTTAAGAGTCTGCCTTCGGCTTAGGTCATGATCCCAGTGTTCTGGGATCGAGCCCCGCATTGGGCTCCCTGGCCAGTGGGGAGTCTGCTTCTCTCTGCCTCTCTGCCCCTCTCCCCCTGCCCCTCTCCCCACTCATGCTCTCTCTCAAATAAATAAATAAATCTTGAAAAAAAAAGAAGTCTTCAAATGACTCAGATTAGAATTGAAAACATTTGCCAAGTATCTTATTGTGTGTTAGTGTATCATATAATTCCACCAGTGCACTCAAATGAAGTTCTAACAATACTCCATGTGGGAGAAGGGCACGCTGGGTCTGAGTTCACTCAGTGCAGAGGGACAGGGAGGACCACAGTTTCTAGGACCAGATGGATGCATTGGAGCTCTAGTTTCATCACTATCCAGTGGTGTGACATTGGGCAAGTTACTTCTTCACCTCTCCAACACGTAGTTTTCCCATAAAACGGGGATGACATAGGATTTCTTGCAGTGATTTAGTGAAATAAACCAAGAACCTGTGCATAATAGATGGCATCCATTATTATTATATTATGCTTCAAGTGACACATGTTTATGTACACTATAAAAATAAACCAAAGGCTCCCATGTAAGATTCCATGTTGGCAAACCTGGCAATGGGACCTTATCCCTTGCGATGGATTTGTTTATGACCAACATAACTAGATGGCCAGATTTGTAATGACTCATTAGTCTGTTTACTTCAGAAGTAAAAATACAGCTTTAGCAGACTGAATGGCTTCAGGCAAAATGATGTAATTTCCTAGGCAAATCATAAAGAAAATTGAAATGAAAGTAAAAACTATGTGCCCCCCTGGGAGTCAGATATCCTCAGGTTGATCAAGTGTAATCATTTGACCAGACAGACAAAGTAAGATCGTCCTGGAAGAGCTGATTTCAACCGGCCTAGAAGCAACCCATCTACAAGAAAATGTCCTCAACCCCATCTTCCATATAGCACTTCAGCTGCTGGCTGACTTAAGAAGGTCTCAGACTGAGTTGGACATGTGGGGTTTTCTGAGACCTCCCCAGAGAGACCTTTCACAAAGTTCTCTGCAAGCCTAGCAAACCCAGATTGCAATCTCCCTTTTCAGAGGGCTCTTCTTGTGCTTATCTAAAAATTTCTCAACCCCTTGTACTCTATAGTTTCTCAAGTTAGTTTTGATGAATTGAATTGGAATCCTTTGTCAAAATTGGAATGGTAAGACTTGGTCTGTGGGACTCCCTAAAGAAGTAAGTGCGTCACTTCTGGCTCCAATAGAACTGTCACTGCATTTAAGGGACCCATTTCAGACTGTGCCTCTCCCAGGAAACCCTCAGACTTCAAAGAACCAGTTACCATACAGATTTTAGGATTTCTTCTATTTATCTACCATTTGTGGGAGTGTTTCCTTCTAGAGCCTGGCTCTTAATTTGAATTCTATTTCTAAACTTCAGAAATTGCTAAAATTCCCTTAAAGAATGGGTATTTGGGTTAGGACTTAAAGGCATGCCTTATGGTGACTCCTTCTCAACAAAGATCTTGAGTCCCGCCCCCCCCCCCCCCCCCCCCCCCGCCACCAACGATGCTTTTCTAGCCCTCCATGCCATATTTTCCCCTTGTACTGAGCCCTGGACTACCTTCAGGCAAACTCCCAAAGCCCATTCCCATTCCTTTACACTTTGGTTCTGTTCTTCTGTGTGATTTCCTATTACTGAGCATGATGGGTAAGCAGAGTTTTACATACTTGCATGGGCCTTTAAAACCTTCTGTTGGGCCTTTAAAATAGTCTGGTTCTTTCACTTAGGCTATTTTTCTTAGCACCACAAAACCCCGGTAAGTGGGCACTAACAACCTCATTGTAGGGTTGAGGAGACTGAGGCCCAGTGACGTTGGGATATGTCTAGAGTTTTAAAGCCACCTGGAGTCAAATAGTGTGGGGGTTTATGTGCAGTCCTAGCTCTCCCTGCTGTTTCCTCGGATACCTGTGGTAATCACAGTGATGTTAGCTACTGAAATCCTTAGAGACTTTGTATTGAGCCCCCTTTGGTTTGTTCACAAGGTAATTGATGAGGGTACAACTTGCACTCTGGACTTGATAGATTTGGGCTTGATTCCCACCTCCATCTCTTACTAACTGTGAGACCTTGAGCATCTTATCAGTCATCTGTAAAATGGAGAAATATTTTCTTGTGGGTTGTCAAAGGTAGTAAAGGGAAGTAACCTATCCATTTCAGTGCTTGGCCCACTGTACACCTGCAATAAAGAGTCGGTACACTACAGTCATTCACAGCAGGTGAACTGTGTTGGTGTACTCACTTGTCTGGGTCTCTTTCTTCTAGCCCATTTGTTTCCTAAAAACCCATTCCATCCCCTGAACTTCCAGGGCCCTCCCCAAAAATGCTTCCCAAGGTTAATGTGCATATGAATCACCTAGGTATCTTAAGATGCAGATACTGCTTTTCTAAGTCTGGACTGCACTTGCAGTTCTAACAGACTCTCTGGTGATATCAATCCTGCCAATCCACGGACCACACCTTTGCAGAGAGAATGGACCCGGTGAGCTGGGCTTAGGGACTAGATACTTCAGGACCAGTGGTTCTCAAGCTTTACAGTTCATCATCATCACATGAAGAGCTTGTTAAAATACAGACTACTGCGCTCCATCCCAGAGTTTCTGAATCAGCACGTCGGAGGTGAGGCCATAAAATGTCATTTCTAACAAGTTCCCCAGTGATGCTGATCCTGCTGGTCTGAGGACTACACTTGATAGAGGCTTAGCCTAAGGTTACTGAAGACGAGTAGGGAATTTATTTCCCTGGATAACTGACTTTAAAGTCTTTTTTTTTTTTTAAGATTTTATTTATTTATTTGAGAGAGAGAATGAGAGAGAGAAAGCACATGAGAGGAGGGAGGGTCACAGGGAGAAGCAGACTCCCTGCTGAGCAGGGAGCCCGATGCGGGACTCGATCCCGGGACTCCAGGATCATGACCTGAGCCGAAGGCAGTCGCTTAACCAACTGAGCCACCCAGGCGCCCCGGATAACTGACTTTAGGAGGCGATGGATCTTCTTGAGTAAGCGTCCCATCTCCCTCCTCCTAACTAGGTACCCTCCCGTCGATATTAACCCTTTACCTTGTAGACAGTGATGGGGATGTCAATGATGATGTGCAGCAGGTCTCCCAGAGCCAGGCTGGCTATCAAGATATTAGGGCCGTTTCGCATGCACTTGTTCTTGTAAATGATTCTCAGCAGTGTGGAGTTTCCGATGATGCCCAGCACGAACACCAGACAGGACACCACCGTGTTGATATACTTGAAAGTCTCCTTGATCTCGGTGGATTTTTCGCAGGGGGGAGGGGAGAAGGTGCGTGGCGGGGCTCCAGGTGTTCTCCCTGCTTTAGGCATCTGCGGCGGCGCAGAAGACCATTGCACGCTGGCGTTGTAACCCTTGGGCCAGGAAACCTCAGTGGGGGGCGTCGTTATGTCTCCGGGCCCCAGAAGTGGCAGAGTGGCCCCGGCCGGCGGGAATCCCCTCTCTTCTCCCTGGACCCCCGCCACGCCGCAGGCGAGGATCAAGGCCACCAGGGCGCGTCCGCGCCAGCTTAGCAGAGGCTGCATGCTGCTGCCTGCTCCAGTGGGCATCGGGTGGCTGCTCTGCAGCTTGGAGTCTGGAGACCAGCAAGAGAAGAAAGACAGGACGCTTGGGTCAGCTACCCCAGCCACGCCCCTGCACACCCGCTCCAGCAGAGCGCAGCCGCGCGCAAATGTAACTCAAGTTTGCGCGCCAGTGCTGAACTGGTGCGCTTGACCCTCTTGCGCCCGTCCACTGTCCCTCCCGATCCAGCTTCCCCCGTGTTTTTTTTCTCCCTGGAGTTCCCCCGAGGGATAAGTGACTCGCAGTGGGGCGGGGCATTCTGGAAGGGGTGTGCCAGGTCGAGAAGGATGAGTGTCCAAGGCAGAGCTCTGAGTTCCTTGGTGTGCCCCGAGGAAACACACACGTTCTGACTAGAGACGCGTGGGAACTGGGGAATCAAGGCAGCTAGAGGCCAAGGGCATATGCCAATCTCTGCATTTTGCTCCGCAGGGAGCGCGGATACCCGGTGTCTGAACGCCAAGACTCCTCCGGGCGAGTGAAAGCCGCTACTTCCCAGCTGCCTGCGCTCGGAATGCCCCAGAGCCCCCCGGAGTGCACCGGCTGACTCTGGCACTTCGCAACTCGTCCGACTTGGGGGAGGATCAGCATTAAGTCGGAAGCCTCTGTCCCCTCTAAGTGGCTTCTAACTCTCATGCGCTCTCCTTTACTCCAACCTCCTTTACTCCAACAACACAATTCATTGTATTCTATACATCTTTTTTTATTAGATTAAAAAATATATATATCCCCAACTACTAACCCGAGCTGAGGCCCCAGGGCAAGGTTCAATCACTGATTTTAATTCCACACCAAGCCGGAGTGTTTACCTCGCGAACCGGGAGTACCAGGCGCACAGCGACGAGCGGGGACCTCCTTCCCGGGAAGCTCTGCTCGCAGCTCGCCTGCAGCCGGCTCCGGGGGCGAGCACGCCTCCCTTCAGCCGCGGGCGGGTCTGGCTCTGACGAAACGCTGAGGGAATGCCAGAGCAAGTAGCCTCCGCAGCTTGCTCGGTCGGGGTCTTTGCTGTCCCTAGACAAGTACTTTTATTCATTCGTCCCTTCCCCATCAATCACCGCCAGACTCCTCCCGCGCCTTCCGACCGCTCTGCAACCTTTCCCCCTGGGCGATGCCTGGACAGCATCCGCAGGAGCTGCCCGCTGGAGAGGGCAGTCCCCGGCCAGGGACGCGTCCCGAGGGCCTGTTGGTTGTCGGAGTTCTGAGTTCTTCAAACGACCGGCCTAAACCAAGGGCAAGTTTTCACGCAGCCGGAGAGACGCGCGGGGGCTCCAGACCCGAACAGGGTTCTGTATTTAAGTTAACCTGGACTCTTCATGAGGAGTGTGACTTTGCTTTCCATTAGGTACCCCGCGGGGATATATGGGCCTGGTTGATTTGGGGGGCTCTGCTCTTTGCTGTTTTTGATTTGCCGGCAAATTTCAAGTCCACGTTGCTCCCAGCACAGAAGAGCACGATTCTTTCTTCTCCAGCCCTGTCACTGCCCTAGGAGAGGACTAAAATCCCTCCTTCATTTCTTCTAGCAGCTGCACTTCTCCTTTCTTTCTGCTAGTCCTCAAGTGTTTTGTCAGGCCATCTCTGGGATTTTTTTATACTGTTCAGGGATTTGATACCCAGAGGGGACATATAAATAATCAGAAAGCTGCCATTCATATTCAAGGTGGTATTTCAGCAATAAAATAAATTCTTCTTATCCATTTTTGAACTCAGTTTTTATGGGATAGAGAGAAACAATGGTGATTGGCAGTTTTACCCAAAGATTGTATAAAACAGGTCAGATTCAGGCTGCGCAGTGCACATTGGATATTACTCTGCTGTCCTCCACTCCACTAAATCCCTATTCTGTCTGTAAAATTTCATGCCCAGGAGGAACCATCCCATGCAATAATTCACCTAGAGACTAGGGGGCTCATTCTTGGCTTCACGGCCAGTTAATAGCATAGATGGGACAAGAATCTTAAGAGTTTTGTCTTCTATGCAATGTTTCCCGGGAAAGTGGAAGTAGAATGTCAATTTCTATTTAAAAAGGTGAACTTTAAGTGTGAAATATGGTCTAAAGAACATAATGAAAGCGTAAGGCTAAAGGAATGAGAAATGTGGTCTAGGGCTGTGAATGCTAATTCCAAATCAGGCTACTTTGGGCGTAGTACTTATCCTCCCTGTCTGGGAAAAAACAAGGTCAGCATTCAATTGCTTCATAGCTAAGTAAAAATATAAAGTGTCATGTGAATAAGGAATCATATAGATGCATTTGGAGTATGACTGTTTTGCTGCTTGGGATTTGCCCTTCTTACATAAGACTTCTCGTCATACATCATGCATGGAGCCCCTGCTGATGAGGCACCTTTCATTCTCCCATCTTCACCACCACCTTCATTCACATTTGGTGCACAAAGTTCTGGATGTCTAGGCACACCTCAGAGATCTTGCTGGTTCGGCTCCATACCGCTGCAATAGAGCAAATACCCCAAAAATGTTAGCCAAATGAATTTTTTAGTTTTCCAGTGCATATAAAAGTTATGTTTATACTATAGTCTATGAAGTGTGCAATAGTGTTATGTAAAAAACAAAACAAAACAAAACAGTGTATATACCCTAACTTAAGAATACCTTATTGCTAAAAATGCTAATCATCCCTGGAGCTTTTAGCAAATAGTAATCTTTTTGCTGGTGGAGATGTCGATGGCTAATGGACTTATTAGGGTGACAGCTGATGAAGGCTGGGGCAGCCGAGGCAATTTCTTAAAATAAGATAACAGTGACTTTTGCCACATCACTTGGCTCTTCCTTTCACGAGCAATTTCTCAACAGCATGTGATACTGTTTGATAACATTTTACCCACAGTAGAACTTCTTTCAAAATTGGAGTCAGTCCTCTCAAATCCTGTTGCTGCTTTGTCAACTAAGTTCATGTAATATTCTAAATCCTTTGTTGTCATTTCAACAGTCTTCACAGCATCTTCACCAGGAGTCGGTTCCTTCTCAAGAAACCACTTTCTTGGCTCATATCTGAGAAGCAACTCTTCACCTGATAAAATTTTATCATGCGATTGCAGTGATGCAAATGTAATAATAATGAAAAAGTTTGAAATATTGTGAGAATGGCCAAAATGTGACAGAGAGACAGGAAGTCAGCAGACACGGTTAGAAAAATGGTGTCAATAGACTTGCTCGATGCAGGGTGGCCACAAACCTTCAATTTGTAACAAACCGCAGCATCTGGGAAGGGCAATAAAGGGAAATGCAGTAAAACGAGGTATGCTGGTGTTCTGAGCCTTACTGGGATCTCTCTCTTTTCTTTTAAGACTGTTAAACACAACTGAGCACTTGATTACATTGAGACTTTTATGGATCACTACTGGTTTCATGTGAACTGATTCCTTTTTCAGGACAGGAACAGAATGACAGGTTCTTTCTGTACCATCGCAATACCTGCCACCGTTGAGCTCAAGAAATAATTTTTACAGGTCTGATAATTACATTTTAAGTATTCAATTACGTTTTGGTACTGTACTCATAAGGTCAGAAGCAGAGCCAAAAATTTTAAAGTAAACGTATACATTCCTTATCTGGAATTTAAAACACAATATTGGCTACCTATTATGTATGGGTCCTACAACCTGTACTGGGCACCTCATTTTCATAGGATCTCACTTACCACCCTCCCCGCCAGCAGTCTTTGAGATGGATGTTTTTCTTGATTTTATGGGAAATGAAACAGAGTCTCAGAAATTCACTCAAGTCACATGGCTGGTTAGTTGTGGAACTAGGATTCGAACCCAAGACTATCTGGTTGCACAGACGATGCTTTTGATTAATTTAATTGCATTGAGTCTAAAGAGATTTTTTTCTTACTTGGATAAAGCAGTGTTTTTTAGACATCAGTAATACTCAACTGAAGTTTAACTTTGAGTTGAGTGCAAATATAAAGATGCCCTTGTAAAAGATTTATTATTTGATCCTCATGAAGGACCTTAATCAAATCACAGAAATTGAGTTTCAGTTTCTCCTTTTGTAAAACGGAGGGAAAGGCTTAGGTGATGTCTCAAGTTACTTCTTCCTCTCATATGCCAGTCTGACGTCTGACGGACAAAGTGACCCTGGAAGAGCAGCCTGACAAGCAGAAAGTGAGGTCCCGTGCTTTTTTAATTTCCTTCTTCTTTTTACTTTCTCTACTCTTGCCTTGGGCCATACTACTACAGATACGACGTTTTTTTTCACCTTGTGACTTAAAATCTCTTATTGATAAACTATTTGTTAGTTTACCAGTAAAGCACAGTATAAATTTAATTTGTAAATATGAGCAAAAAATTGTATCAAATTTTAAGAATCCTTTCCTGAAAATTTTTCAGTTTGAATTGATTTTGAATTTAGCATTTATGAAGCATTTCTGTCGTTTAATTAGTAAATATGGAATCTTTTACAAAGTTCCTTTTACAAAGATACTTTTTCAAGTGTCCTAGGAAGTATATCAAAATCCCAGATTGGCTAAAATCACCCATCAAACACAGAAAGTGGGGAAGGACAATGTCCCACTATCCCCTTTAAATGCTTGAACTAGAAGGTCATGAAGACATGGCTGAATGCACTTCAGAATTCATTCCTCAAAGAGGTTTGCCATAGGGAGCTTGCCCAAAGCAAACCTTTTCCCCTGGTAAGAGAACAAAGAAAAGACCTTTTAGCCACAAAAAAGGTGAATATTTTCATGTAATCCCCTTGATATGAATGTACCCTTCGAAATCTACCTCGCATTCTTTAAATCATGAATGCTGAGGGACAAGGTGTGTGCTTCTCCACACATTTCCCTAGGAACAGATCCAGTGATCAAATAATGGTTGAAGTAAGGGCATAAAGAAGATTTAAAGTGACTGCACCAATCAATTGCAAACAGTCTGAGCACTTCTGTCTCTTGGACTTTTCTCTAATTTTATGTGACCATAGCTCTTTGGACCTTAGGGTTAAGGATACTTTTTAAATTAAGGTATACTTTAGGTGTAGTTAAATGGACAGGGCTTAAGTGCACAGTTTGAAGAGTTTTGACAAATGTGTACACCTCTGGGACCCATACTTAATGGGGCTTTTTGAAAATGCATTTACTCTTTGAAAGCAGCAAAAGTTGAATAGTTTGGATTTGGTCACTCTTCCTATTAAAATTTTTATTAAGACTTTCTTCCTGCTTTATCAACCTGTTTTATACATATTATCAGCTTCTGTAACTGAAACATAATTCATAAATTAGAAGTGTGCTTATAAAAGAAAGAATCTAAGACTTGAAACTTTATCGATGTTCCTCTATAGTGCCTAGTTCTAGTCCATGCCCCCGTAGTCATGAAAATTTGATAGACTTAGAGTAATTAGAAATAAGACCTAATTAGTTCTTTTCTGCTTATAGAAAATATGAGAAACAGGAAGGTCACACTTCCTTTTTTTTCTGTCTGAGGAAAGCAGCATAATTCAGCTACTTCACGCCATGGTCTACTTTAATTAAAGATTTAATTAAAGAATTTGCTTTCCTGCTTATAGCTTAAGTAAGTTTTGTATTTCCTCCTTTGATGTATTTTTTAATACCAGCATTGACAAAAGAAAAAAAAAAGAGTGTAACTTGGTCTGCAAACTCCTTCAACCTGTCACAAGAGCTCTTTGGCACAACTTTGAAAATGTGTTAGGAATTCCAGTCTAAGCAGGCAGTCCGGCCTGTGCTTTCTTGCTCTGTCAACGCACCCTTGACATTTATGTAAATTACTCTCAGGCCATTCAATCATGGACCAAACACTAGCAGTACTTTTTATCAGAACAATTCTATCATGTGTAAGGCACTCCTTTCGGGGGCTGTTATTTCATATGGGAAATGATTTATGATGAATTTATGGGTCATCTCTACCTCCAACTATTTTCTTTAATTTTCATCTTTCTTACTGCCACTCTTTTAATACCCTAATGGAGTGTCTAAAAGGTTGTGAAATAGTCGTAAGAAGTTAGAAATAGAGGAGAAAGAGAAACTTGGAGATGTAATAATCTGCTGTTGAATCAAGGAGAGTTGCTACTTCTTTAAAGAAAGGAAAAATTCGTTGCAGTACAACGTAGAATGTGCTAGAAGGCACAGAAAGGGAGAATTGAAAAATAAAAAGAAATGGAGAATTGTCACATCAAGTTTCTTTTTTTTCCAAACGATTGTGTTTTATCAGTGAGTTATTTTTTTAAAAGATTTTGTTTATTTATTTGAGAGAGAGAGAGAGAGAGAGAGCGAACATGGGGGAGAGGGGCAGGGGGAAAGGGAGAAGGAGGCTCCCCACGGAGCAGGGAGCCTGACATGGAGCTTGATCCCAGGACCCTGGGATCATTACTTGAGCTGAAGGCAGACACTTAACCAACTGAGCCACCCAGGTGCCCCATCAGTAAGTTATTTTTATGTCATTTCTGCTAATAGTTAAGCTTTGGATTTTAATGGAATCTTTTTAGTCAAAATCTGCTGACATCTTTTAAAAGTTTCCTATTTTTTAAGACCCAGTTTTAGGAAAATAGATCTACTTGAACCAAAATGTCAAGGGAAACAGTGATATCCCTGAAAGTTTCTCTAGTTTACATTATACAAGTACTTTGATTTCCAGCTTCATCTAAAGCAAATAGCTCAGAGTTATGGTGTCCTTTTATCAAAATGAGGGATCATCAGGGGCTTTCAAAGCTGTGCCCAGTTTTTACCAGGCTGTTTCTAGGGATGCCTCTTAGAGATGAAAATACAGGAAAGTGTCTCTTCTCTTTCAGGCCTTCTAGGAAGAACATTTGTTGCTACCTGTGGAGACAGGCATTCTGAAATGGCTTCATCAGCTATGGGTTATCCAAATGAAATTGTTCACATAATCTTACAGGAAATGCACAGGAGACACGCTTCCTCCAAGGGCAGCCAGGGTTTGTGAGGTTGATATTTGAGGGGCCACTGCAGAGGTACTGGGTACCAAGTAGCAGACAGGGATGGCAATAGGGAATCCAGATGAGTGGTTCATCTTTTGAATATCTACATTGTTTTTGTTTACTTGTTTTATGGTGTTCAGTAGTGTTAAGTGTATCCATATTGTTGTGTAAGAGACCTCCATGACTTTCTCATCTTGCAAAGCTGAAACTCTGTACTCTTGAAATAACAATTCCCCTTTGGCCTCTCCCTGTGGGCCCTGGTAATCATCATTGTGCTTTGTTTCTGTGAATTCGGCTACTTGAGATGGCTTCTGTAAGCGAAGCCATCAGTGTTTGTCTTTTTGTGACTACCTTATTTCACTCAGCATCATGTCCTCAGGGTTCATTCATATTTTAGAACGTGACAGGACTTCCTCCTTTTTATGGCTGAATAACATTTCATATGTTCTGTCTGTGTGTATACTACGTTTTGTGTATCCATTCATGTGTCTATGGCTATTTGGGTTGCTTCCACCTCTTGGCTATTGTGAATAGTGTTAGAATGAATATATGTTTAGACTGGATGTTTGTGTGCCTCTAAAATTTACATGTTGAAACCGAATCCCCAGTGTGATGGTATTTGTAGGTGGGGCCTTTGGGAGGTGGAACCCTCATGGATGGGATTAGTGTCCTTATAAAAGAGATTCCAGAGAGCTCCCTTGCCCCTTCTACCAAGTGAGGACACAACAGGATGGTGGTCTATGAATCAGGAAGTGGGTTCTCAGCAGACATTGAATCTGTAAACTTTGATCTTAAACTTCACAACCTCCAAGAACTGTGAGAAATAAATGTCTATTGTTTAAAAGCTACCTCGTCTTTGGTGTTTTTTGTTATAGCAGCTCCAACATGAGTGTGCAAACATCTCTTTGAGTACCTCCTTTTAATTCTTTTGGACATACACCCAGAGGTGGGATTGCTTGATACTACGGTAGTTTTAATTTTTTAATTAGTTAGTTTAATTTTTTAAGGAACTGCTATACTCTTTTCCATAGCAGTGTACCATTTTATAATTACAATATTTATATTTTAAAGTAAACTTCCTTTCAGAAAACTGTGTATAATATCATTGGATAGAAAAATGTGAATGGTTAAAATATAAAATGACATAAATCTATCTCTAAATATATCAGGATTGAAATTACTGTTTTCTTTTCCCCCTCTTATTTCCTACTCTGATACAGTGGGGAGGATTGATGCCAAACAAATGAACAAATCAATAAGTTAATTTCCAATGTAAATTGCAACATCAGTCTTTGATGATTTTCCATAGCTTACGTGAGAAAAGAAAAATCTTTTGGTTGTTGGCAATGGGAAGGGATTTACCCTTGGGCAGTGTGGCCTGTGATGGACTTGATAATGTGGTATGATAATATCAGGACTTCTGAGAAGATTTACCACTTCTCATTGCCACCCAGAAGCATACCTTTTCCTCTGGCTTTCTGATGTCTAGAATTCCACATTCAGGAACTAAGATACTTATGATCCTTTCTTGAGAGCAGGTTTTTCCTATTGAGAAAGTAAAGAGAATTGCCGGGTGGGGGGCAGGGTGGACAATTAATTCCACTGGACAGCCAGACAGTGGCCGGCTGATGTGAGAATGGAGTTTGGGAAGAAGGCTCAAGCTGTTGGGTGCCATATACCAGGCAGGCTGGAAGGATACAGTAGAGGCGAACTGGGGGATGGTCCAATCCTGGCTCCAAGTCTGCCACCAGGCCACACTGAGGGGTTGCCTGGGACAGTAGTCATCTCAAGGTTTGACCAGAGGAAGGTGCACTTCCAGCTCACTCAGGCAGCCGCCCCACCCACCCACTTCCAAGTCCACTCATGTGGCTGTTGGCAGGCCACAGGTCCTCACTGGTCAGACACATCAGTTTCTTGCCATGTGGGCTCCTCCATAGCATAGCTCACAGCCTGGCACCTGACTTTCCTCGGAGCAAGCAAGCCAGAGAATGAGAGGGTCCAATATGAAATTCACTGTCTTTTTGTAAGCTAATCTTGCAAGTGACATCTCATCACTTATTCCATATTCTATTTATTAAAACAAGACACTAGGTCCAGCTCACACTCCAGGGGAAGAGATTGCACAAGGGTATGGACAGGAGGTGGGGGTGATTTAGAGACATTTTCAAGCTGCCTTCAACAACTACTAAGAGAACTCTAAAGAATACCCTAGGGCTGAGAGATAGCACCAAACATAGGTCAACATTTAGAAAGGAGGGCTCCTCCACAAGGTGCAGGGTGTGACTGTGGCCCACTGGGTAGCAGAGAAGTTCACTGGGTCATCCTGGGCCATAGATGGTCCACAACCACCGGCCAAGTTTGGTGAGCAGGAAGCATCCTGCTGGGGAGAGGATGGGTTGAGGCTGGCAAGCAGGAAAACACAGGTAGGGACTGGGGAGCAAAAAAACCTTTGACCAAGACTGATGAGCAGGAATTGTTTGCTAGGGTTTCAGCAAAACTTTCCCTGCGGTGGGTGTAGGGGGGAAGCCACTGATGTTCTGTGCGCACGCTACTGGCACATGATTTGAAGTTCAGTTTCAGCCCATGTGGGAGCTCATTTACTTCTGACCCACCCTTACTCTTAAGAAAGAACACCTCTGAGTCACAACCCAAAATGGTGCCATTTACTAGGGCTCCCACCCATAGAGTGTCTTGGACTCCAACTTTTTGTCCCCCTGGTTCTGTAAGGCTGGAAAAAAGCCCGCCTCTTTTTAGGATTGAGTGCTTGGGACAACAAAAGTGATCTCAAAAGGACAGGCTCATTTCTCTGGATTTCCCACCTCTTTGAGAACTTGGGAATTCATTGTTTATTAACACTTTGATGGCTTCAGGCTAATTAAAATATATTCACGCACATGTAAGATAAATATCTATCATCTATCTGTCTCTCATCTTCAAAAGAAAGGTTGTTCTCCATTAACTAGTTCTCCATTCCTGGTGGTAGAAGTCTGAGAGTCAAGGATCACAGCAGGAGTGGTGAGACCTCAGGTCCTTGATCTGGAAGCTGGAGTGACTTCAGAGATTTCTAAGTTGAGACAGGTTGAAGATTAGACTCTTGAACTATATCTTGCCTTGTTCTGGATTGGTGTGGGAACTGGACAGACCTGAAATTGCACAAGAAGGGTGTTACCCGACCCATCTGGGGGGAAGAGTGCGGACTGGGCAAGTCTGTGTCTAGGAACTGGGTCAAGGCGCGGGGTCGGGGGGCGGTGACTGGAGAAGTCCTGCTACAACAACAATGGCTGTCACCACGTTGGCCGCCCAGGTGCGGCTGGGCGTGTGGGGCGTTAGGGCCGTACAAGCCCGAGGCTTCAGCTCTGAACGGTCAGACTCCGGCGCGCTCGATCCGGGAGGCAGGTGGGGCCTTCGGAAAGAGAGAGCAAAATGAAGAGGAACGATACTTCCGAGCACGCCCTGAAGAACATCTGGCAACCTTGAAGAAACACCATGAAGAGGAAATCACCCATCATATAAAGGAAATTGAACGGCTGCAGAGAGGGGGGTGGAGGGGGCGGAGGTTACTCAAGGCAAATTTAAGACAAATTCTCCCTTTTGGATAATTTGATAAGAGACTGGTCCTGGCATTTAGTAAATTTGACAATCAGGAATTTCATAGAAATGTTTTCATGATATTTTTCCAATTTCAAGGGAGTTGAAAAACTAGGTGAAGACAATCATCACTGGGAAGCTTTGGATAAAATTTATCCTGAGTAAAAGCTATAATATCTTAAGACTGTCACGATTTCTTTTCTTCTAGTACATTTATCCATCCATCCATCTAAATATTCACGATGAATAATCCATGTGTTGTGAGGAAGTCAAGTATTTATAAAAAAAAAAGCAATATTGTTACTTAGATATATTTAATCTTTTATATGCAAGCAAGTAAATAAACAATTACATTAATCTTTCATAAAAATTTGGAGGATAAATAAGATATCATTTTTATTATATATACCTATATGTGCAGATTTAATATTGCATATTGCTGTAATGTGTCATATTTTCAAAGCTGTAATGTTAACCACCATCTTATGTCACGAACCAAGTGACCTGATCTTTGGTGGTCCTCATTTACCAACAAGAAATATCCTGAGGAAATGTTTCATCTCTTTTGTTCACCCCAGGGTGGCTTCAGTATTGTTACCAAATATTTTATATATATTTTTTTCATGACAGTGTTTTTGTTTTGTTTTGTTTTTTGGTGTAAAATTAGCTAGAGCACATGATATTTTAAGAAGCTTTGTTTTCAAGGGGAATGTCTTTTCCTGAAAATGTTTACCACTGGAGGCATCAACAGTGTGTTTGGTTTAAAATTAGCTCTAAAAACACATATTTAAGTTATTTAATCTGAAGTATACAAATGCAAATGTATTTGCCTGAAAAACAAAAATGCCCTCTTTCCTTTGGAATTCCAGACATAGCACAGCTTCTGGGAAGTCAAGAGAAAATCAAATCTGAGAACAATGCTGTCCCTACCTTTACTCTAGGGAAAAGCTGAATTTGCTGTAGGGATAAGAAGCAAAGGCAAAAATGTCATTGTCTTAGTAACATTTTCACCAAATTGTGTAAATATAATTTCCTAAAAATTTCTTAAAATATTTCTAATGCCTAATTGAACAATAACAACCATTTTCCAGCCCCCAACTTTTAAATTAATTTCTATAAGTATCAATTTACTTAGAGCCTAGCCCGTTAGCAACGATGATTGATTCAGCAACAAGCATTTTGAGTTGAAAAACTCAGTTGTACTTCAACATGTAACAGCTTTAAATTTTAGGTGCAGACACTGATGAAGGTCAAAAAGTTAGTGATTCATTTCCTGCCCTTGTCATTATGCTGTTTCTTACAATAGATTTCTGGAAGTGACTGACAGAGAAAATAATAATGCAAAGGTCTTGTTTGTGGCATGAGCAAATATAATGTGGGCCCAATACCACGAAATGTTTTGATTATTAGAAATTCTCATAGCATATGAGTGAGAGGACCAAAATATATAGGATTTTATCTTCCCAGTCACAAATCGGGGGACTGTCGGGGGACAGGGGTAACATAAAATCTGGAAGGGGATAAGATAAACATATAAAGTCTGGTCATGTACCTTTGCATCCATACATGTGTGTGAATATTCTTTGATATTTAGCATTATATTGGCTTCAGCTTGGTCTTACAATATAGCTTCTGTTCTCTTAAGTGACCTTTATTTCTTTTAAAAACACATTACAATAGACTTTCCCTTCTGTGGCTTGTATTTGCTATTAAATTGTTGGACTAAGATCTATCTTGGAGCAATGAGATACCAATGCTCCAAGAGATGTGGGCTACATATTTATCAAGGCCCTGAAAACTGACTTGTACACGGCAGGTCAATTTTCCAATACCTTTCTGATAACAACCCCTGGACTAGAAACAGGAGAGAAGTATGTCCCTTTTCAAGGTATGTGGTGTGGAAAAGAGAAAAGAGTACAAACTTCGGCAGCTTTGAATCCTGGTCATTTACTTAGCTGAGAAGCTTCATGTGAACCATTTTACCTCCATATATCTCTTGGGTAAAAGGGAAAATAAGACCAGTGCCTCCTTTGGGGCACCTGGGTGGCACAGTTGAATTAAGTGTCTAACTCTTGACTTTGGCTCAGGTCATGAGCTCAGGCTCAAGAGATCAATCCTCACAACAGGCTCCACGCATGGTGGGTGGCATGGTGGGTCGCAAGGTGGGACACATAGCAGGCAGCCTACTTAAGATTCTCTCTCTCTCCCTCTGCCCCTCCCCCCACACCATGCACCGGTGCACATACAGTTCTCTCTCTGTTTAAAAAAAAAGAAGAAAAAGACCAGTGCTTCCATTGAAAAGTTTAAATTCTATGGTGCCTGGAATAAAATGACTGTCTAGGAAATACCAGAGATCATTCTTATTAATACATTTTCTAATACTTTTTAGCCTGCATGATGGAGTCTCTTTAGCAAGAGTTTGCTTGCTTGATGTATTTATGAATTTATTGATAGCTAAATAGGTGCAATCATTGGTATTGGCTGCTGTGCTCGCTTGCCTTCTTTTGATGAGGAACTATATGATAATCGTGAAATGAGCAAGACTGACCACCTCGGTGATTGTTCCACTGGCCTTCAAAGATGTGGTCAAGGTCTTTATGACCAACTCAACAATAACCAATCGAAAACCTATCAAGAAAAGAAAAAGCAGTGAAAAGTAGTTATATAGATAACATATTTAGCATCAGTTACAAAGCTACATAGATTCAGATGCCTTGTTAACTTTAGCAAGTCCTTAAAATGTACTATCATGCATGAAGTGTTCTCCCAATAAGCTCCTTTTGTTTTGTTTTGTTTTTAAAGACTGATTTATTTATTTGACAGAGAGAGACACAGTGAGAGAAGGAACACAAGCAGGGGGAGTGGGAGAGGGAGAAGCAGTCTTCCCGCTGAGCAGGGAGCCCGATGCGGGACTCGATCCCAGAACCCCAGGATCATGACCTGAACTGAAAGCAGACGCTTAACGACTGAGTCACCCAGGTGCCCCAATAAGCTACATTTGGAGAGGAATATATAAATAACTGGAGCACAGTGGTATTAGTTCCAATTTTTACTTCAAAATACTTCTTTTTAATTTTATATTTGATATTATTAAACATCTGTGACATGGCGCCACAAATTAGTATAAATGATTTCTTCATTCTTTGGATGTTTGTTCTCAGGAAGACAATAGTGTTGTGATGGAGAAATGGTTTCAGATAGATACTTCCACGATGGTGAACATAGACCATCCACATTAGGGCATATCTGGGACCTAAATCATGTCAGAAATTTTAATAGTTTGTAACTTACTAACTTTTGAAAAGTACATACAAAAAGCTATTTTTAAAAATCCAGCATTTATTGATTAATCTGGTATGTGCCAAAACAGAGCTGTTAGCAAGTCTGAGCTGTTCTCAGAAATAATGAGACCTTGCTAAATACATGCAGTGCCTAAAGTTTGAGGAGTTTAACATGCACAGCTGGGTCTTATTATTGGTGCCAGTCGAATTTGTAGCACTATCTATTTTATGACACTTCCACACCTCCTTTTACCTTATAAGGTAAAGACCCAAACTAAATGTGTATTATACATAGGCCTATATTTAGCAGCAAAATAATGGTTTTTGTACGCCAAAGAGAAACAGAAATTCTGTCTCCAGATGCTGTTTTTGACAAGCAGCATCTAAATAGTTGCTGCCCAATGTCATGATAGTTGTTGACTAATTCCAGTCTGTTTTCTTAAAGCCATTATGTAAAGCCAGATTTCTGTTTTTTAATGCGACATCTAAAATACTTACATGCACAATTGAGCCTAAAATAAAATGAAACTTTAAGTACTATAAGGACATTGATGAAGTGGCTAATTTTATTAGACTTTATCGTTAAAGTCTTGACCCCAAATCTGACTCTTCTCAGAGTGCTGAGGAATTTCTCAGAGTTTACATAACAAGGCATATTCTTAAAAACCCCAAAACTTTTAATCAACCTGATTATAATTGATATTCTTGCATAAGCTTTCTGACCCATAGATGTTTCTTCCTCTCTGGGAACTGTCTTGAACATGTGGGGTTAGATCCTCCAAATATCCATTTTGTACCATATGACCCTGCCTTGGTAGCCATCGCTGATTGATGGGGAGGTACCAGACCTAAGCTGTCCTACCAATGCCTTCTCAAGGTTTTGTTGTTTTCTTTGTCGTGGTGATTGTTGTTTTAAGTAGATCAGGGAAATAATTTTTCATAGGAGATCTTGGTGGCCTCCATTAAATGACAGGAGTGAGTGTACAATTAGGACAATGTAGCCAACTAGCCGAGGGGGGTAGGGAAGAGCTTTTTTAACTTTGAGTTTCTCCATCTGGCTTTTTTGAAGCCTACCTCTAGCCCTCCCTTTCCTTAGGGCTGGCAGAGTGGAGTATTTTTTACAAAATCAGTTTTGTACAAAGTTACAAAACAACAAAATTAGTTTCAGCATGGCATCTTTTAGCAAATATAGTAGTCAAAATAGTTATGACTGATACAAAATCCATCCGTAAGAACTGTACTAGTGACCCATCTAAAATAAACCCTATTCTAATACTTGTCTCCTCTAACTCTGACTACAATTATACTTTTCTATTTGACTGTCTATCTCACTCCACTAGAATATAAGCCTGCACAGATAAGAACTTTTTCTTTCTTGTTCATCATCATATTCATTGTGCCTTAGGCGTATGATAGGCTTTCAGGAATATTGGTTAAGTGAATACATTGCCTAAATTTAAAGGTAGTAGCCATTAGTAGATCTCTTTTCTGGGGGTTGGGAGGAGGTGTTTATCTCTGAGAAATATTAGTGAATTACAAAATGAATGTGTGTGCTTGTTTTGATGCTGAGTTACCCTAATTGGGGGTTGGGGGGACATCAGCATGGATGGTGTTTGAATGATAGCTTGGTTACCAGTTTTTAAATTACATCTCATATCTGAGGGAGGAATGGTTTGCTACACTTTTTCTTTGTAATTTGTCCTCTATATAATAATTCTTTTCCTTAGATGCTTAAATTCCTAAAAAAATTCTTGTTGAATTGACTCCAGCTCATATACTCATTTTGCTCATTCATTTATTTATTCTTTAGAGTGTCTTCTGAGACAATTTTGACTGTCTGTCAGGCCTATAATTATTTATGTTGCTGTTCCTAATTGGATACTACTTCTTTACCTGTTTCCTTTTGCATCTTTCTCTCTGTATCAACTCTAGGTTAGAGTCCATGCCCTGCCATTTGGGGTGATCATTTCTTGTCTTGGAAAACCCAGCTTGCAAGTAGGTTCTACCTGGTCCTAAGTACTTTAGACAATCAAAAAAACCAATAAAGCCAACATAAGTAGTTATGAAGATCTCCAATTATTATAACTACCAAAACCACACCCAGATAGGAGTTTTTGTTTTCATTTATCTTTAATATCATTCTGTTTTCCGAACTTGGACAATGGTTGACTAGCTAATCAATGGATGCAGTCCTCTCAGACCCTTTTCCCCCATCTCCTTCTTTTAACCATGCATCCAGTAGACAAGTGTTAACTATCCACATGCATGGTAGGAATAAGAGGAAGAGGCAGGCATGGTTCAGGCCGCTCAGGAGTTCACACTACAGTCTTATTAATGTGTCCTTGGTTGTGTCTTCATATCTTTGCTAACATTTTATATTGAACCACTTCCCTCTTGGTTAGAAGTTTGTAGACTCCCATAGCCATTAGATCTTATTTATTTCTTAGGTTTGACAAGAATTTTTCTGTCTCTTATTGTTGACTATGGGATTTTGGCCCATGTTAAGTTAGATGATGCTTCTTTCCAGGACTGAATTCTGTGTTACCTCTGATCACTCACTAAAATGTGCTGATGAAAAAGTCAATCTATCTGCAAGATAATCAATTTACATAATGCTAATTATGTTCATATTTGGGAGCATCTTTGTTATATCTTATATTTTAAAATTTTCTTTGGGGGCACCTCGGTGGCTCAGTAGTTAATCATCTGCCTTCAGCTCAGGTCATGATCCCAAGGATCCTGGGATCGAGCCCTGCATCGGGCTCTCTGCTCTGCAGGAAACCTGCTTCTCCCTCTCCCACTCCTTCTGCTTGTGCTCCCTCTCTCGCTGTGTCTCGCTCTGTCAAATAAATAAATAAAATCTTAAAAAATTTTTTTTTCTTTGGATTTTTTAGATTTTGAAGATTCTCTTTCTTCTTTACTTGTGGTGAAAAACTGTATCCAATCACACGTGTGATGCCTTTGATCAAGGTTCACCTTCAAGAGTGAGTGGCTATGTTTAGGGTATTATGAGGGGACAGAGACTTGACTTGCCACAACACTGTAGGACATAAATGATATCTGGAAGATTCTGGCTTTTAAGATGTTAAGAATTCCACTGTGAAGGAACTCTTGTGAAAATTCCCACAAAGACTTGTATTAAGGAATTTTCAAATAGGAATTTCCCTTATCATTTTAGAATTTTATTTTGAATTCTCAGCTCACACACCAATAGGTTCTGTGACCCACAATACAAGCAGTCTTTTTTTCCTGATACAACAGTAAATTGTCCTCAGCTTATAAAAATTGAAAATAAAATTATTCAGGGACGCCTGGGTGGCTCAGTCGTTAAGCGTCTGCCTTCAGCTCAGGTCATGATCCCAGGGTCCTGGCATCGAGCCCCGCATCGGGCTCCCTGCTCAGCAGGAAGCCTGCTTCTCCCTCTCCCACTCCCCCTGCTTGTGTTCCCTCTCTCGCTGTGTCTCTCTCTGTCAAATAAATAAATAAAATCTTAAAAAAAAAGAAAATAAAATTATTCAAACATGTGAGTGGAGAAAACACAAAATGGCATAGACTATCCTCTTATAAAACAAATATTTAAGGAAATAAGCATGTAGGAAATATTTGGAATCTGTTCACTAATTTCCGTCTTATTAATAACTTAACCATGATCTTATTGCTGTCCATCAGCATGTTTGTTTATTAACTCACCCTGAAACGTGTCTTTGTGCCAAAACTTTGACATGATTAGGATTTACCTCCCGAGTCTTTATAGCAATTTAGCATCAAACTCCCTCTGATTGCTTCTTGGACTGTCTGAGTTATTCAAATGGATAACATTTGTTTGTACTTATGCATATCTGATTTTTAGTACTTTCTCGGTATCTTCTCTGTCCCTACTTCTAAGAGCTGCTTTCTCAGTATTTAAGAGCTGAAGGGAAAAAAAAAATAAGAGAAAGAAACCATGTGGGGTTTATCCTGAAAATAGATTATTAGTTATGTCTCCATAAAATGAAGTAATTTCCACATTATTATTAAATAGGAATTAAATATCCTATCATCATCTAAAAATAATCATCTCTAGTTAAATATAATGGTTAGGGTAGCTCGGATCATACAGTAATAGCTCTCTCTAATAAGAGGTATTAGTTCACAAGCTAATTTTTATACAACCGTGTCCTGAAAGATTCAATTGTTTCTTCTATAAAATATAAGACAAAACAGTATCAGTGTCCAATTTTAAAATACAGATGTAACTATCTCGGTGAATTAGATTATCAGAAAAATGTGAAGAGAGAGCCAGTTGAGAACAGGGTAGGGATAGAACCAAAGTTAGGGACAGAAGTGCTGAAGTTTAAATGTTGTCTGTCTCAGAAAAGAAGGCTGAAGAGGGTACAAATATAAGGGGATGAAACCAGGATTTGGGGGACCAAAGATGCTCAAAAATGCAGATGACTCTGCAGTAAAGTGGATATCAGAGACAGTTTGACCTCTTTTCCAATCTTTTCAGTGTCTCTCCCTCTATCCAATTTATCAGGACATACCTATGCACTAACATATGAAAAAGATATGAGAAACACCAATCTCTCTTGCTTATTTAATAAGGTTTATTATTTAAAATAATAATGATAGAAATAGTTTCCATTTATTGTGTGGCATCTCAATTATGTATCAGTCACTTAATTTCCTCATCTGTATTGCTTTATTAAAATCTTATTTAAAAAACACTGTGAGGTAGATATTTCCCCAGCATTAAAGATGCAGATACTGATGCTCAGAGAAGGTAAGTCCGTGGCCACAGCGCAAGTTAAGTGACAGGTTGAGACTCTGAGACCAAATCCATCTGATTCCAATCCCATGCTCTTAACCAAATGTTTTGATCATACTCACATTGACACTACATGTCAACATCTATTCACAGCTTCCTTGTCTGTCTTCCACTGACATACTTACTGGGAAAGACAACGAATACAATCAAAACGGAATTATTAAGTGAAACTTCCTAATGATCGATTGTTTGCCGAAGTGGTTTTTCTTTCAGTCCTTTGTTTAGACAGATCTCAACTTCAATGTTTTAATTACACAAATTTAGAGTTCAATTCAAATCTCTCCAAGATTAAAACAAATGAATAAATCAGGAAGCATAATGACTTTGGGAAAACATCCAGTTGTAATAAATCTGTCATGACCAACTAAAGGATACGTCACATTAAAGAAGCAAACTTTGATGTTTTGCCAAGTATTAAAACATGCAAATTTCTCTTGTACTGCATTATGTATATTTAAGAAATGTTGATGACAGGGCTATTTTAAAGGCTTTGCAATATCCTTTTTTGGAAATATTTGTTTCTGTAGTAATTTCAAAATGCTAGCAACTCATATGCCAATCTTAAAACACTTGTGATATCATGAAAATGTTGAACTTCAAAATTTAACTTGTGGAACATTTACTCTTGTGGACAGAGAACTAGGTTGGAATTCTGACTTGGCACAGCTAACTTGGGTGACCTGCAGCAAGTTTTCTAATCTCTCTGAGCTTTAGTATTATCACTTGTATATTTGTCAAAATAATACCTTCTTCACAAATTTGTTGGAAGGGTCAACGAGGTCATGAATAAAAAGTGTTTTGTACATTGTAGATGCTCCATGATGCTTATCATAAAGAATTGCTGTGCAAATTAAATGAGATAATGATGCTAAAGGATTTGCACGCTGTGATCACTTGACACATGTATGTGACTCTCTTCCTTAGACTCTTTTTTTAAATTCTGGTAGCACATTGGACTTAAATTCTCACATACAGTCCTAAGTTCTTATGAAATGCACACTGTGTTGACATTGGCTATTACTACAGCTATTTATTCATTTATTTATTCATGCATTATGAAATGCTTATTGGTTAATCACTAGGTTCCAGGTATCATCTAACATCCAGATAAAAACTGAAATACCATATTTTTTTCTATTAGTTGAAGATATCTAGGTAGTTGGGCAGATGCCATCTCAAATCAACTGAAAAGGGAAATTGAGAATAGAGGCATTTTTAGAAATGTTATGATTAGTCCAACATTAGTTCTTTTTTAAAATTTTTGTTATCATGTTCAATTAGCCAGCATTTAGTACATTAGTTCTTTTTTAAATCATACAAACTTTTTCTTAACAGATTCAATTACCCTTAAATTATTTTATAGTACTCATCTTAATGGATAATATTAGTTCAGGGTGTACTATGCCATTGCAAAGATCTGCCTGATATAAGTTGTCATCTCTTGTATAAAAGTTCTTTCGTTGATGGAAATGGTTAGGCTGCCATTTAAGGCAACTTCAGCTTAAAATAGAAATTGATTCTTGACTTAAGTAATTGCTACATATTGTAGTTATTACATTCAAGTTAAATACCCCTCCTTCTCCCACAAAAGCTATTCTTTGACTAAACTTGCCTAAAAATGTATAACACTTTGTCCTGTAGAGCAGTATTTTACTGTGTGGATATGACAGTTGAGAACAGTGATTTACCTAAATTATCTCTAGTATATAGACTTGAACCTATTAGATTATCCATCTCTCATCAGATTAAATATCTATGTAGGGCCTCGACTTCTGTTAAAATCCACGGCATTAAAGAAATCTAACCGTTTGGAGTAATCTCCATAATGGACACTACTTACATACGCATGGATTTCATCTCTTTCTTTATAATCCTTGGAATTCATGTATTGCTTTACTGAAACTCTTGCTTAGCCTATTTAATTTCCCTGTGGGTCTTTTGAGGTAATTTTACCAGTTTAAATGTTTCCTAAATAGTACTGCTTTTGATTTCAGTGAAACTTCAAAATATATTCCTTAGTTTATTGTTCTAAAATTTAGACACTCAGCCATATTTGGTCTATTTAATAACTTAGTGGCTTTATGCATTTTTATCTCATGCTCCTCTCGGCCCTTATCATTCCGGATTTATGATATCGAATTATTTTAGGCCTTTCCTCACAGAAGCCTCAACTTCCCCTTCATTATCTTAACTTTTCTTCCATGGACTTTTCCAACTTCATTATTTATTTATTTATTTCTTGATTCCAGCAATCAGAAACGTATCCATAATTTTTTTTTGTTTTTGAATAAGCAAATAGATTTTTTCTAGAAAGTTTCTAAAAATTTTCTTTTAATTTTTTTCTATAAAGTTTCTAAAAAGACAGTTACCAGAACTTTGCTAAAATTTCTATAATATAACTTTTCTTTTACATTCCAACAAATTTGGTAGAGACACAGGAAATTTCAGGAAACCTGAGAGAACGAAACCCTGACACTCACTGGAGATGGTCAAGCTCAGGCTAAATGATCACTTAAGAGAATCTAAACAGTGTTCACAGAGAAACTTCTCTTATTCCACACTTAATTAAACAGATGACAAAGTGAAATCTTGAAAATTTCAAATTCCCTCATCTTTTGGATGCTGAAAATGCCAATCTTATACGAGTTAACTTTGGGAAGATTTACCATGTTGTGTGACTAAATAGAAAGGTGGTCAATGAGCCTCAGCATGAGCAAAAATACTTCAAGAGTGATATCACTCGGGCGCCTGGGTGGCTCAGTTGGTTAAGCAACTGCCTTCGGCTCGGGTCATGATCCTGGAGTCCCAGGATCGAGTCCCGCATCGGGCTCCCTGCTCAGCAGGGAGTCTGCTTCTCCCTCTGACGCTCTTCCCTCTCGTGCTCTCTGGCTCTCATTCTCTCTCTCTCTCTCAAATAAATAAATAAAATCTTTTTTTAAAAAAAAGAGTGATATCACTCAAATAGAGTTAGAGAATTCTTGGCTCTGGATATTGAACCAATCTAAAACAGGGACCCAGTTATCAGTAGAATCCATTCCCTGAATATATTCATCTAACATGTTGCTTTGGACATGTTGCATTTCCTAACTCTGGAATTCTGTAACTCAATGAGCCTTAGTAACTCACTCTTCCCAGCACAAACTTAATATCTTTCCTTTAGGCATTAGATTGATGATTTTTTTTTTTTACTATGTATAAGGCACCATGTATAAACCACTTCTTAAAAGAAATTAGAACTCACTTTCTAGAGGTGACAAAGTTGGTGTACCTAAATTTAAATAAACGGCAGAGTACGATTAAGTGCATAATAGAGATATAAGTAAAGGGCTGTGTAGTTTAAAGACAGAAACTCACAGAATTGAGTGGATTCATAAAGTTGTTATTAATTAAAGGATGAATAAAATTTCAAAAGGCAGGATGGAAGAGATTTCCAGACAGCAGAAACTACATGAGTAAAAGTGCAAAGGCATATTTTAGTGAACGGCAAGTCATCCACTGTAGCTAGGTATTAGAGGATTGGTGCTTGCAAGTTGGGTGGGAGCCAACCCCAGAAGCTAGGACGAATTTAGCTTAACTACTTGGCCATGGAGTGGATTTAAAAAGCCAGCAAGTACATACTTTTCCTATGGCTGCCTGGAGTAAAGAAATGGAAGTGTTGGTGGGCTTAAGGGCTTTGTGTTTTGGTAGGGAGATTTCCAAGTGTGAGATCTTGGAGGGTGTACACCTGTTGAATGACTGAGTGAATGCTTTGGGGTTACTGTGAGCTCAATGCTCTTTGTCTTAGAAGGGTGTTAAATTACAACTGGGGGCTGTGGTAGTGCTATCCTGTCTTGATAACTTTGATCTCAGAGACTTACAGCTTTATTGACTTGTGTGGGAGTGTGTGTGTGTGTGTGTGTGTGTGTGTGTTTATATACTTGATTTTCATTTTTAGCTTTGAAAACATAGAAATCCTTCTTCCTATGGCTAAAAGCAAAATTAAACAAACAAATGAACCTATTTGCTGATTTCCAAGACTATAAGTGGACTTATGGTTTCAGCCCCAATATTTTGAAAAGCATTCGGAAGTCGTCACTTCCATCTTTACAGCAAGAGAAAGTGAAAGCCAACAATTTTTCTAGAACCCATCAGAGAACTCAAATCACAGGACAAACCGACACACTAAAATCTGGAGAGGTAGGCAAATTCAGAGAGGCATAGCCAATATCTGCTTCCCTAGAACAGAAGTCATGTAAACCGAGTTCCCTATAATAACAGTGAATTATAGCTGAGAGCTACAAAAGTCAGACTCCCTTTCAGGAAGAATGCTTAGGGAAGCCCAAGTCAAGAGAGAAGACAAAAATCAAGGATACTAGAGGAATTTCAGGCCTCTGGCACCTACAGTAACAACAAGTATTAAAGATAGTCCAACTTCTAAATTGATTGATCGAAAATCTCACACTAAAGGCCTATTTCTCTCAGTTCCTATTATCTGATACATTTTGTTTAGCTTACAACAAAATACTACAAGGCATGGGAAAACCAAGGAAAAAAAATGCAGTCTGAAGAGACAAAGCAGGCATAAGAACCGGATTCAGATATGACACAATTGTTGGAGTTATCAGACTCAGATAGTCATGCTTTATCACTATTTGGCACTACTAGTCATTCCCTGAGGTTTATGTGCTACAAATCCTGAATCATGTGCAAAGCACTGATAATTACAGAATAAGACTCTTAAAAGCCACAAGTACATGAACTGTTGTATGCATGTAGAAACATCACAGAAAGCGAAGTCGGAAGTCCTACAAAGAAATCACACATCTGCTTCCCTACAAAACAGTTGTTATCTGAAGAAAAGGCCAAAATCTCAGAGAAGCTAGGCTGAAGTTCTAGAGTATAATCTTGCTGAGTTTGCTGTCCTCAGCTTTTTTCTTAAATGCTGGGGTGGGGGGAGGGTGTGGTGTAGAGGGGAAAGGGAAGGAAATGATGCATTTGGCATGTTGTAAAGCTAGATTTGTCATCACTTTCAATGGTTTAGAAACTTGAAGCCAATATAGTTATCAACACATAGGATAGGGTTTATATTTAATATTGTTTCCCCTGGAAACCTCCGGTTTTTCCAGCTAAGATTTGTCCTACTGCTCAGTTGTTTTGGTTCACTCTGATTTATTGCTGAGCTCGTGAATCATTTGTCTCTCCTATATGAGAAAAAAAAATATCCTTTCTATTGATTTCCATTCTATGTCAGTGGCTGTGTGTGGCTCACTAAGATGATAACCTCAGCCATAGGCCATAAGCCCGAGACTCGAGAGACTGATGTGTAGAGTACAATGACAGGAATTCAGGTTAGCATGTAACAGAGTTTCTATTTCCCCAGAGATACTTGTGTGGAAGACAAGGGAAATGCACTGACGTTATTAGTGATGTATTTATAACAGCCGGTACTCCCACCCTGGGTTCCATTGTTGAACTGCCATTGTTATGTCCATAAAAATCACACTAGGTTGTTTCAAGTTTATACAAATGATTTACTGCCACACTTGCAAGAGTGAGAAATGGTTCTTTAAAATGAGCATTTACTTGAAAAAAATTTTCAAACAAGTCCTATGGGGATACAGGATGGAGAAGGCAATCTAATGACCATTCTTAAAAGCCTCAACATAATTATGTTAAGCTTTTCTAAATAAAAAGACATTCTATTAAAGTCAACATTGCTAACAACTCCAGGTGTGACAGATTAAAGAATATGTATTTAAACTGGGATTTATTTGAGCCCCTTGTTATCATGACCACATGTATAGTAATAATAACACTAAAGATAATTTCATTGATTTAATACTGTCTTTACATTCATCTAAGAATAAAGAGGTTGGGTTTTTTTGTTTGTTTTTTATTGGATTACCTATGTGGATAACCATTTCAAAATTAAGATAAACCAAATTTTTTTTAGTTTTATAAAACTTTCTAAACATATGCCTGTCAACTATATTTGCTGAACTTCTTACTTTCTTAATAGCAATTAGAAGGGAGTGGTTACTGGTTGTGAGAGAATACTAAACTGCTTTTGTCCTAAAAATATCTAAGCCTTAACTAGACTACTCAATGGTGCCTTGCAAGTTGCATTCAATATTACCTTCTTCAGTGATCAACTAGTCTAATTCTCCTAAGTCTCTGATGTGCTAGATAAAAATCTTCTAGAAAGGTGGAAGTAAGATTTGCTTTTGACTAAACTACATTTCTTTTGGGTTCAAAAAAAATTTTAGAATAGAGTCAATGGTGTGGGAATAACATACTTGGGTTTGGGAGTCCAAGAAATTTGGCTCAAATCTCTGCTCTAAAAATAGAATTTACTTGGGTTGGACACCCACATAGCCTCCCTGAGGTCCATGTTCTTACTGGAGCTTGGGAGTAATTGCATGGTGCAGTTCTTGGTACGTGAGAAGGTGCTCAGTAATAGCTACTTCTGCAATTCTCCCTGCCTTCATATACCACTGGTTTTTAAGGAGCTTTTCAGTGGATGATAGATAATGAGGGAACCGGAAGGAGTTCACATCTGATAGATGGCTTCTTTTTTCTCAATGAAGTAGGAGCTTATCAAGGCTGTATAGGGGCGCCTGGGTGGCTCAGTCAGTTAAGCCTCTGCCTTCAGCTCAGGTCATGATCTCAGGGTCCTGGGATAGAGTCCCACATGGGGGGGGCTTCCTGCTCGGCAGGGGAGTCCGCTTCTCTCTCTGCCCCTCCCCCCCTTCTCTCCCCCTTCCCCTGCTCGCTCTCTTTCTTCAGATATTTTTAAAAACAAAACAAAAATAAAATAAAATAAAATAAAATAAAATAAGAAAGACTGTATAGTGTAATGAAGATTGAAATGAAGGTTTAGAATAGCTACTGTGCCCCTGTCTACATGAGCTTGGTATCTTTACTATAGGAATATTGATGTTCTGGTTTCTTTTGTTCAATCTCGGGAATTGTGGCAGTCATGACTCTACATTTTACTGCTAAGAAGACCACGGTCAAATAGTTGGTGAGATGAAATTAATGAAAGTGGAAGTCAGAGAAATTATGCTTTCTTTATCATTTATAATGTTCTCACAAAGCTGAAAAAGTACACTTTTGGAGGTAAGACATAGTGGTTGCCACACTGTTTTTCATTGTATTCATTGTTCCCTCATTTAGTTAGCAAACTGGACTTGATAGCTCATTTCTTTTCATCAATGAATAACGTATCCATTGTACCAGTTTGTTTACCCATTCACCCATTGAAGGCCATCTTGTTTGCTTCTATGTTTTGACATCATGAATAAATCTACTATAAACATGCATGCGTAGGTTTGTGGGTAGATGTAACTTTTTTATTTATTTGAGTAATTACCAAAGAGCGTGATTGCTAGATCACATGGTAAAAGTATGTTTAGTTTTGTAAGAATTGTCAAACTGCTTTCCAAAGTGGCTGTACCATTTTGCATTCCCACCAGCAGTAAATGAGAATTCCTGTTGCTCCACATCCTCACCAGCAAGAACTAGTATTGAGAGTAAGAGTGAGAAAGTATCTCAGGGGTACCTGAGCACAAAACTGCAGGGAATGAGACCGAGAGAGCTGGTTGGGAGAAAATGGGGTGCTTGGTAGCTGGATCAGGTAGAAAAGAAATTAAAAGTGAACAGAGTGGGAGAGCTTGTTGGGCCTGGGTCAAGGACTATAGTCTTTAAAAATCCATATGAATGGGTGAATGGAGAAAGCATTTTGAAGTCAAAGATGTAGGAGAACAAGAAGAGTAGTGTCAGGGATGCTAAAGGAAGAGTTTACAAACGAAAGGGAAGGAAATGAGGGAGAGGGAGCTCATTAAATTGCATGTGGAAGTCACGCCCAGACTACACTGAGGTTTTCAAAGTAGCCTATGAACACATAGATTCCAAGGTTGTTCACAAATTTTCCTACGTCTTTGTCTATTTGAGCAGCCAAGTCTTCAAGAAAAGCAAAAGAATGGTAAAGCCCATATGCAAAAGTTAATTTAACTTGATATAAATTAAAGTACTGTAATATTTAGTGTTTTTAGAGTGCAAATATTCTGCATGAATCTTTTAATGAGGACAGAGACCCACTATTAGGTAATATGATTGCATTTTATTTATTTTTATTTTTTTTAAAGATTTTATTTATTTATTTGGCAGAGAGAGACATAGCAAGAGAAGGAATACATGCAGGGGGAGTGGGAGAGGGAGAAGCAGGCCTCTCACTGAGGGGAGCCCAGTGCAGGGCTCAATGGATCATGACCTGAGCCAAAGGCAGACGCTTAACAACTGAGCCACCCAGGCACCCCAATATGATTGCATTTTAAAGTAGAAATCCAATTTTACCCTTAATCTCATGATGCCTTGGACCTAAGATGTTTTTTATCTTATCAAGGGGCCCTTGTATTGCTCTGTAGATTGATATTGTATACCCAGCTACATTGCTGATTTTCATGGATGTGCTGCAGAGGTCTTGGCCCCAGGCAAACTGCATTCCTTTGAGGTTAACCCAAGTAGGCCTTTCTGGAAAGCACTGTACAAGGGACAATGGCCCCAGAGTATAGGGAGTCAGCCAGCTCATCACTTTCTAGGCAGCCTTAGTCCTCAGCAGGCAAAAACATCTCAAAAGGGCACTGGGTTCCAAACTGTAAGAGAAAGAAATAAAAATATCTATCTTACATTTTTCATCATCTTTATCATTTGTTTGTTTATCTTTAGAGATACTTTGAGACAACCAAAAAGTAAAACACTACCTCTACATAATTCCTCAAAATTATAGAATTTATCAAGTTTGGTTTAGATTTAATGCCAAAAAGTAGATTGAAAAAAGCAAAGAACTCTATTAGGTCCCTTCACTTTGCATATTCAGATGACCAATTCCTCAGTAATTGACACTATCAAGTTGGTCAAATTAAATAAATACCATAGACCTATTAAGACAAAAAATATGTATATTATATGTGTATTTAAAATATATATATATATCTTTTATACTCTGCTTATTTCAATGTCCAAAAATAAAATAATTATTCAGGGAAATGAATCAATCTTAAGAGACCTGTAGAATTAGAATACATAGAGAGGAGAAAGATTGTGCGTGTATAACAAGAATGAATGGCATCTTTGGAAGAATAAAGAAACTGGACTTCCTAGAATCTGTTGGGTTAGAGAGAAATGAAATATAGAGTTTGTACCAAAAGGGTAGGAAAACTAAAAATAAGACAGAGGAACTTACATACAGAATGCCCTTGAAAAGTTTATTGATGTTGGAATGGCGTAAAGCATAGATGGCTGTTGTAGAGGAATGGATTTGGGGAGGTGTTGAAATAAGGGGTACTAGGTAGGATTTGATTGCAGGAATCTAAGGATCAAGTAATAAATATCTGAGCTATAGTGGCTGGGACGGGAAACATAAAAAGGAAAGGACAAACTTAAGAATCAATTCATAGGAGTTTTCAACTTTCCTTTAAATTGGCATTAACTAAAAAATATATGGTCATGCTTCCTCCTGTGCAGTATTTTTAAAAACTTCATATTGTGGAGAATTTCACACCTGCACGAAAGCAGAAGATTATAATGAACCCCAGTGAATCCATCACCCAACATCAACGTACAACCAATCCCGCCCCTATATAACCACACCTGCTGCTCCCTTATTTTTATATACAATTTGCCACACTAATATTCAACAGTGGTCACAATAAATTTTATTAAATTAAAAAAATATTTTTATTATTATGTTATGTTAATCACCATACATTACATCATTAGTTTTTGATGTAGTGTTCCATGATTCATTGGTTGCATATAACACCCAGTGCTCCATGCAGAACGTGCCCTCTTTAATACCCATCACCAGGCTAACCCATCCCCCCACCCCTCTCCCCTCTAGAACCCTTAGTTTGTTTTTCAGAGTCCATCATCTCTCATGGTTCATCTCCCCCTCCGACTTTCCCCCCTTCATTTTTCCCCTCCTGCTATCTTCTTCTTTATTTTTTTAATTTATCAATGTTATAAAATAAGTGTTTTAAATTCATGATGCATATTCTCATTTTAAATAAACAAGAGATGAAGAAACTACCAACCAGTTAATAGTCCTAGCTACATAGGTGAAACTTAGAAAAATAAAGAAAATGGCTTAAGTTTCTTCTTCTATTTGGGATCAGAAACACTATTTTTTGGAATATGTCATTACAGGTTAGAAACCTCCATCTATACCTAATGAAAATGCTTTGCAAGTACAGGCCCTCAGTCAACATTTGCTCGATGGACCGTGGAAATAACAATAAAAATGGAGTTCAAAGAGTGGCTGAATTTAAACAAATGACAACATAACCACTGATGTTACGATTGATGATAGTTTTAGCTGAATGTAAAGAATAGCATATAATTACTAAAAATCACTAGAACTAATAAAGGAATATATTTATTCTGAAAACTGCAACATCATGATCTCCTCTTAGAGTTGAAGGCATTGTGATCTGAAGATTTCTTTAGCAGTTAACGGTGCTTTGATGGCAGAACTAGGACTATATCTGTATTTGCTTTTTATTGCTGCTAGAACAAAGTGTCACACATTTAGGTTGCTTAAAACAGCACAAATTCGTTGTTGTATAGTAAATCAGAAATCCCACACAGGTCTCACTGGGCTCAAGTCAAGGCGACAGCAGGGCTGTGTTTCTTTCTGGAGGCTCTAAGAAAATTACTCATTGCCTTTCCTGGCTTCTCGAGGCTGCCCTCACTCCTTGGCTCGTTACTCCTTCCTCCATCTTCAAAATCAGCAAAGGTGAGTAGGATCATTTTCAAGCCACATCTCTCAAATCCCCTTATCTGTCTCTTCTACGTTTAATGACTCATGCTATTAGATTGAGCCCACCCAGATAATTCAGGATGATTTGCAATCTCAAGGTTCTTAACCTTTATCACATCTACAAAGTCTCTTCAGCCATGAAAGATTACATAGTCATCAGTACCAGGAATTAAGACATGGACTTGGGGACTTTTGATTATTTTTATTGGCTAGTGAGGAATCCTGAATGAACTGTCCTGTAGGTATTCTTTCATGTGGCGCTATGGTTGTTCACTCATATTCTATTATATATTTTATGGAAGAAGCCATATATTTTGGCAGAATCCATGCATTTGGGTAATTTTAAAAGACCTCAAAACAGTGTATATTGATCAGAAATATCTACTTGCAACCAGTAGAATGTTGGCTCCTTAAAAGAAATCACCTAGGAGGGTTTTAAATGGATTCACACGGAGGCTACTTTTTTATTTTTGCTATATTGTTAGGGAAGGTCTGTGAAAAATTTTTAAAAAAATCCTGAGAGGTAGTTTCAGTTTTTGGAAAAAACCGGGATCGATGTGGAGGTTATTTCTTTGAAAAAAGCAGGCTATTAATATTTTGGACCAATGACGAAGTGTGAATGCAAAATAGTGAATCCCAACACCTTTTTGCATATTAGAATCATCTGAGAAGTTTTGGAAATTACAGTTGTATAGATCTCATTCCCAGAGATTCATATTCAGATTTCTGGAGTTAGGGAATGGGTCAGTTAAAAATAGCCACAGGTGATTCTGCTGCATGACCTAGAGTAAGAACCATTGCTTTAGCCCAATTAAATCAGACTCTTCATGTTGGAACATTGGTGTCAACAATTTTTAAATCTTCCTTGGTGGTTCCAAAGTGTAGCCAATGTTGAGAACCTTCGCTTTGTACTAATAAGACTAAATGAGATCTGAAGATGTTCTACAAGGCTTTCAAGCAATGAGCCATCCTGAGGTGAGTGCTGTGATGGAAGAACTTCATGTACATGTGAAGATTTATGCTGAAGTGTGTTTTCCAAAGTGCTGCCATCTTTCTACTTTGTTCCCATCTGATCTGAGTGCTTTGAGGGGGATGCAGTATAGGATATGTACTTACAAGATTGTTGTGCATTGCTTGCAACTGAAGGGCAATATTTGTGGAGGCAAAGCATCGTTCAGGAGAGGAGGAGGAACTATATGACCCTCTGCAGGTACTCCGAATTACGGATGAAGGGACATGAAGAAGAGCATGGATCACATAGGTCCTTCTGTAGTCAAGTCTTTTTTCTGTCACCCTTCATCATTCCTTGAGAATCATGCAGATTTGCCAGCACCTATGTGCTTTTTGGCTCCCAGGCTGCTCTCATGACTAGTAGGAGGCAAAAATTAATGCCAGAAAGAGAAAAATAAATAAGTATTGAAAGAGAAAGGAGGACTTGATGAAAGATGGAGCCTCATCATCACCATATGAATGGTTAAGTGCCCTGAATTATGTGAGCATCATGACTTCCAGTCAACTGACTCTTAGCCATTTTCCCATGTTCTAGACCACTCTGAGAATCTGATGAGAGCTATGGATCTTTCTTCCGAAAAAATGCGCGTGTCCTCAGGCACAAAAAGATTTGCTTATCATTTTCTTTACAGTCCTCCTGGAGTCATCACTAGACTGCCAGTTCTCACAACTTCAAATCACCGGCCACTTTTTCTCAGCCTCATTCCACTATTAGCTGTTGCTGTGCAAAGTGTTGGGGGCCAAGAATATTTTGATTTTAGCTTGTGTGAAAGGTAAGCATTAGAGTATGAACACTGGTTAAAAATACTCTTTTCATGTTTCATGTTCTTCACCCTTCTCAAGGAGGGTGAGAATGCCCGAGAATCCTGCAGCTGTGTGTAGGCAGAATGATCAAAGGTAAGAACAGGAGGAGAAACAGTCAAGTGAGGAAAGAAGGCAGAGCTGAGAATAACCAGAGAATTGGGTGGAGGCTTAGTAAATCTAATTCTGTTATTGTCCAGAACTCCAGGAGCCTTTCAATGTGTCCTGAAGGTTCTAGCAACCCAAGCAACAATCAGAAGAGCAAAACAAAGGCAAACCAAACCTCATTCTTTCAGCTCCTTTAGTGGAAAGCAGGAGTGGTGAGGAAATAGTCAGTTTATTGGTTTGCATGTGTTGGAAATATTGTGCCTGAAATCATTACACAGGCAAGGAAAACATGAGAAGGGGAAATGTAAAGATCTAAATATTGAAAATGGGCTTTTAAAATGTAATCAAGAAAGGCTTTGGTAAAGTAATGGGATTGTTTGATTATAATAACCATATGGGGCTCAGTACGAATCTGTCCTGCAGGACACAGGGATGATGCTCTTGCCCCAGGAAGTATTTCTCCATCTGCTTAGTTTGAGGACAGTGATGCTCCTCCCCAAAGCATTCTATCCTTCTAAGGTTGCACAAACTACATTGTCCTGACATCAAGTGCGTATCTTTCTCCCCACTACAGTGCAAGCTTCTTTGTGCGATCCCCTACCCTCTGTCTAGAGCAGTGCTTAACATGTAGTAAGTGCCCAATAAATGTTTCTGTTCAATGGAATGGAACTGACCCAAAACAGATTTTAATGACAAAATACAACTAATTCCAGCAAGCATTTCTCAAAATGATATTATTCAGAATACACAAGATAAACTAAACTCTTAAGCAGTGAAATGCCAATTTTAAATAAAAACGTGGGAGAAATGCCCCATGCATGTCCTTTTGAATGCTTTTCTCATAGTCTCCTAAAAATAAAATTTGGAACTTCTTTATGCAGTTGGTCTTTTGACATAGATAAGCGTAGATCTGGCCGGGGTTGTTGTGGCAATAAAATTATTTTCCTATCTCAGATATTTATGTTTTCTTCTGAGAACGTCTAGCTGAAATGGTGACATTTGTGCAGTTTATTAGCAGTTGGCTTCATATGTATTGAAGTAGTATTATGTAACCCTAAATAGTTTGAATTCCCAAAGGGACAACAAAGATGTTTTTGGATGACATGTCTTATTATTCAAGGCTCTTAGGAAATCTTTAAATAGTCCATCCACTAGCAAATGTGGCTTAAAAGTACTGGTTTGTATTTTAAATGTCTTTCCTTTCCAAGAAGATACTGAATTAAAATTTAACATCTGGTTTCCAACTAAAAAGGCATCCAAATGCATTTTCATATAAACTTGAGACAAAAAAATGGTGTGCCATAAGTGTTCAAGTTCATTCCCTCAATTCATGAAGAATTGTGTCTGAACTCAGATAAAAGATTGCCTGATAGTGGTGCTGCATTCTATTAAGTCAAATACTATATCAATTAAAGTCATAAAATATAAAATAAGCAAGTTTCTCCCATCTGCTTGCCTACTGTAATAAAATTATTTTTTTAACTTTGAAGTTTAGTAAACCCATGTTTAACAGCTCTCTATTACAGTAAACAACGTTAAGAATATTTGTTTATTGGTTATAGAGAAAGGAATGCTATTTTCTCTAGAGTTAGAAGGTGTTCCTGTGAAGTAAATAGAAACAACATCTCATTTTAATTACACCTTTACTTCCTAAAATGCTTTAGATGTAAGATTTCATTTGAGGGCGCCTGGGTGGCTCAGTTGGTTAAGCGACTGCCTTCGGCTCAGGTCATGATCCTGGAGTCCCGGGATCGAGTCCCGCATCAGGCTCCCTGCTCAACAAGGAGCCTGCTTCTCCCTCTGGCCCTCCCCCCTCTCATGTGCTCTCTTTCTCTCATTCTCACTCTCTCAAAATAAATAAATAAATCGTTAAAAAAAGTATTTCATTTGATATTTTAAAAAACCGGTGAAGTAGATCGTATCCCCCTTCCCCCAATTCACAAGTGAGAAAAATGAGTTCAAAGACTCATTCACTCATTCATTCAACAGATATTCACTAAGTTTGTATTTTGTACCACCGAAGTGCCAGGTAGAGCCTGGAAAACAGAAAGTTGACCAAGACAGACATGCTATCTGCTTTTATGTATTTTATGTCTTGGAGGTAGAGACAAATAAATAAGGAAATAAAAATAATTGTAAGTTGTATTGTTCTAAAGGAAATAAAGAGAATGCATTTCGGGATTAAGGGGGAGTGGAGAATGATCTTAAATAGGACAATTAGCTAAGGCTTTTGGTCACATAGCCTGTCATTAGTGAGTCACGGCCATCCTCACGTCTTCTGCCTCCTGAGCTAGCGCTGTGTTAACTGCGGTAAACTGCTAGATGGGCAGAACTGTGAATTGCTCCTGAAAACTAGTTGGGCACTTTGGGAAATGACATCTATTTTTATCAGGTCCCACATTGCGCCTGAAGTCGAACAGGCGGGAGGAACAGGAGGCAGACTTCCCTCACCTGTCCATAATTTGGGACATTTTTAGAGTTATGATATCTCCCTGGTCCCTGAAGGAGGAGAGTTTGACATTTGTCCCAATAGAAGCACTCAGTTCTGTTTCCGCTCTGGGTACCAGAGTCCCTCCTGGTTAAACAGCTATGACATAATTGGGCCTTCTGTGTCTTTACCTCTCTTTGGTGAGTATTCCATTTTGTCATGCATTTTCCATATTACGAAAATATTTTCAGGTTAAGTGAGAATAAAAGATAAAGTATTTCACAAGTGAAGCCGCCAGGTCTATGGTCGAACTAAGACTAGAAGCTAAATTTATATGCTCAGGATTGCTGTTTGCAAAGACCATTTATTCTTTTCCAACAGAGTCAGGAAAGCAGCTGAGCAAAATGGAATTCCAGTTTTTCTAGAGGGTTGTTATAACGACAGGAGTTTGGTACAATACTGTCTATTTACTCCTCTCAACACTTGGTTACCTCCCTCGTGACCCTGTGGAGCCTGAGGTAATGCATTCTGCATGGTAGCTTGGGTCTGAGAAGGTTCTAAGAACTTGCTGACAATTATGCATTGTGTTTCATTATTTATCACACTGGGGTAACGTGAATCTCTCTGATGTCCACTGCAGGCTGATCTGAGGCCCATGTTCACAAGGGAAGTCATGAGGAATCTTATCCTGCTTTCAAAGCCTCCCCCGCCTCGGCCACTTTCATTTTATTCAGTAAGGATAATAGTAGCAGGTTTTATAACTGAAAACTACCATTTTGTGTCTAAGAACTTGACTCTGTTTTAACCTAGTGTATTTGCTGTACGTTACATACCCCACGTTATCGGAAATTTTGGATATTTGCTCTGGAAAATTTTAACGACTTCAAAGTGTAACTGAGCAGCCAGAAATATTTCTATGGGGTCAGCTGCATTCCACCAACACCAGAAGTCTGCTCATATCTGGCGTTGTAAATAAATAAGGGACATGATGTTTGAAGATGTTTGAAAAAACGTGGTTTTCCCTGACCTGTGCAAAATCGATTGGAATGTTTCTGTAACATTCCTGCTTGCCTTTTCGAGCTATGGATTAAGGCAAAATTCCAAGACTTTTCAGGAACTGATGTCTTCATTTTCTAGTGAGTTTGTGTCCTTATTAAGATTGTTTGATATAAAAGTTTAGGAAAGAACATCTGCTTTATTTAAAACTTTCTAAAATCAATACTAAAACAAAATTGTGTTTCCATGCATGCTCATTGAACTTGGGTGTTTGAAACTTAGAGCTTGAAATTCTAGGCCCACTGAAAAATAAGGAATGTCAAATATAAGAAATAAACAGGTTCTACAATATTCCAATGCCCTGGTGGTATTTTCTGGTTTAGGGAGGCTATAGAGTGCATCCCCATAAGTGTAAATTGACTGGTGGGATGTGGATTGCTCCCCAGAGGCAGGGACCAGCTGAGGAGTGCCCTGGTAAGGGTGAAGGAGGATGGCAGGTGAAGGGAGGCATGAGGATGTCATTTAAGGGCGCCAGAGAATGAGTTGTTAAGATGGAGTGTTAGAGCCATATCTGAGAACCATCCAAGGCTGTGTGACCAGGAGATAAAGGGATGCTGTGAGGGGTCTTCCTGCCATCTTGCTGCCCCTGCAGTCAATCCTCCATACCCCAGCCAGAGGCCAAATGAATAAGTCAGTTCAAGTCATTTCCCTGCTTTTTCAATGCCTTCTGGTAACTGATACAGTCTAAATATATTTCCAAAATATTAACTGCAGATAAATTCCTAGCTCCTTGCCACTGCCTAAATGGGCCTCAATGATATGTCCTGGTGAGGTTTCTAACCTCCTTGCCCAACCTTCCCTCACCCAACTCTAACCACACTGACTTCCTTGCTGATCCTCGAACATTAATCCTTCCATGGGGTCTTTTCTTACTGAACCACCCTCTACTCCCCTAGAGTAAAATGTGCAACCCCAGACTTTTGACTGTTTTAATCCACAACTTCATTAAAGTCTTCCTTCTCATGTCTTCTCTTTAGAGAGGGCTTCCCTATGAACACGCTCTAAAATAAGCTTTCCACACCTTAGTTCTCTCTTCCCTTATACCAATTAATTTATTTTCAGTTTTATACTTTCTATTATTCTTTTTTTTTAAGATTTTATTTATTTTTTGACAGAGAGAGACACGGCGAGAGAGGGAACACAAGCAGGGGGAGTGGGAGAGGGAGAAGCAGGCTTCCCGCTGAGCAGGGAGCCCGATGCAGGACTCGATCCCAGGACCCTGGGATCATGACCTGAGCCGAAGGCAGACGCTTAATGCCTGAGCCACCCAGGCACCCTATACTTTCTATTATTCTATATGTTTATTAGTATGACTGTTTCTTAGTTGTCTTGTTCAAATCTGTAGACCTAACACTTAAAACAGTGCCTAGTACATGGTAAATTCTTGATAAATATTTGTTGATTCACTGAGGGAGTGGATATCTGCTTATGTCAAAGATAAAGGCAAGCAATGTGGTAATTTGGGCCATGACATTTGTAGTAAAGAGAGTCATGAGAAATGTGGCAAGGAATGAGGTGCAGAACAGGAAGAATAGTTCAAGAAACTAAATTTTGGAATAATAAGTAAGTTAGAGTGTGTTCTAGAATGGATTAGGAATACGAGATCCATAGATTACAGCCTCTGATTGTCAAGAGTAAGGGATCCCCTGTAAGGCATGCACAATGCCTAGTCCAGCTACATTTTGATTTTTTTTTTTTCTTAAAATATTGTAATGTAGGGGCGCCTGGGTGGCTCAGTTGGTTAAGTGACTGCCTTCAGCTCAGGTCATGATCCCGGAGTCCTGAGATCGAGTCCCACATTGGGCTCCCTGCTCTGCAGGAAGCCTGCTTCTCCCTCGGCTTGTGTTCCCTCTCTTGCTGTCTCTCTCTCTGTCAAATAAATAAATAAAAATCTAAAAAAAAAAAAAAAAAACATTGTAATGTATTTGCTTTTCTCACATGAAAATGCATTTGTTCCATGCATCCCAAGGCAAACATAAAAAGGTGTCTTTTCTGATTTTGGTTAAATTTGGAAAATATTGTCTGTTTGGGTCTTTCTGCTTTCCTATGCAATTGTTTTTCCAAGGTAGTTGGGAGAAAAGGAGGAGGAAAAGAGGGAAGGAGGAGGAGGGAAAGGGACTGGGAGAGAGATGGATTTCACTTTCCTTCTTTGATCCAGAATAGCAAGATGGCTTCCAGCAGCAGTGTCTGGAGACAGCAACAGGAAGCCAGAAGCTGAGAGAGGATGGGTGGAGATGAATGTCTTCTCTGAGAAAGGGGGAGAGAGGCAGGTATGACTAGTGATAACAAAACACCAGTAGGAACGTGGCAAAGAGGCAGAAAAACTAACTCAGCAAATTCTGAGTGTTGAGATTTTTCTTTTGAACAGAACTGGTAAAGTGGGGATAACATAGGGGCACCTGGGTGGCTCAGTTAGTTGAGCATCTGCCTTTGGCTCAGGTCATAATCCCATGGTCCTGGGATTGAGCCCTGTGTCCGGGCTCTCTGCTCAGCAGGGAGCCTGCTTCTCCCTCTCCTTCTGTCTGGCTCTCTGCCTACTTGTGCTCTCTCTTGCGTGCTTTCTCTCTCTCTCTGTCAAATAAATAAATAAAATCTTCTTTTAAAAAAAGTGGGGATAGTATAATAAAGGATAAGGGGGAAAAGACACAAATACATGATTTTATTTACAAGAGCTTTGTTATATTTCTATTAGTTATATATCCTTAATGATAAGATACTTATTTTTAATCTTAAGGTGATACACATTTAGAAATTAGGACAGTTGATAATCAATGAAAATAGATTAAAGACTTTGATTTTAACACTTTCAGAGTTTCATTAATATTACATGAATATATAGACAATCTGTGGACATGGGGGCTTTCTGTGGTTTGTGCTACATTTGAGAAACATGACTCAGATGACTTCATCATGGGGAAAAAATCAGATCAAAAGGAAAATTGTTATGTGAAAGGATAAATACTTGGAAGATTTAAATGGAGAGTTATGAGCTGAGTGTAACAGGAGAAAATCCATACACTGGATTTTCTGGCTGTATATTAGAAACTGCGTGTGTTTGATGAACCGGAAGTTAGTTTCCGAGAACTTTGAAAGCCATGAGCTTTGTGTGACATTCCCAGGATGACTCAGCATGGGAAACTCCAAGTCTGTGTAAGCATGCAGGGTGTTCTGTGAGGGGCTTCTGAGCTTCAAGGGAGAAAACCGTGAATATGAAAGATACTTGCTCTCTGAATTGGGGGGAACAAAAATATTCTCTAATAATCTAATGTCCCTTCTCTAAGCATCATACTTTGGTCAGTCTTACTCATCTGACACTTTTATCATTGAATGCTAAATGATACTAGTTGTATTTCTTTTTTGATTGTATTGTCTCATTATTGATCATTTATTTAGAACTTGAGTATAAAAAAGAGGTCTTCATAGGATATTCTATTACTTGAGTCCCACAGCAACTCAAGTAATTGCACCCAATAAATGTGACATAAATAAATGGATGTGTAGGAGGTTATGATTCAAGTAGGGGATCTCTCCTGGGCCATCTCAGTTTTCTTATGCTAATTATTTTCCTTAAATAATTTGACCTCCTCCTGTGCCTTCGATGTTGTTTCTGTTATTGACTCCCAAACCATAAATACATCCCAGAATTTTATTTTTTGAATTCTAGATATGCATATTCAACAAATTCTTCTTTTCCTTCTCCTTCTCTTTCTTCCTCTTCTCCTTTTTTTCTGGTTACTAGACATCTCCAGTATTCCACACTAAAGCCAGACAACTATTCTGAACTCCCTCCTAACTTGCTTCTCCCCTGTGCCCCCACTTTAGTTAATGGCATCCAATGACCAACCCAGTTGCCCAACAGAATTGATCAGCATTTCCTCAAGATGCTATGTCTTAAATACTTCTGGGAAGCTGCCCTTTTTCTCTATTCATATTTGCACAATCCTAGTTCAGGTGGCCCTGAAAGTGATCCCCCAAACAGATCTCTCTGACTTCAGAGTATTTCTTTAATTTGATTGCACTCTTGCAGAGAAAGTGTTGTGTTAGTCTGTTTTGGCTGCTAAAACAAATTACCATAGAATGAGTGGCTTATAAACAATAGAAATTTATTTCTCACAGTTCTGGAGGCTGGGAAGTCCAAGATCAAGGCACCAACAGATCCAGTGTCTGGTGAGGACCCAATTCCTACCTCGTAGACAGCGCCTTCTTGCTCTGACCTCATAAGCAGAAGGGGGGGGAAGCTCTCTGGGATCTCTTTTGTAAGGACACTAATCCCATGCACGAGGGCTCTACCTCCCAAAAGTCCATCTCCAAATACCATCACATTAGGGGTTAGGTTTCAACATATGAATTTTGGGGGTGGGGGACACAAAACTTCAGGCTATAGTATGATCTTTCTAAAATACAACTCTAATCCTATCACTACCTAAAACCCTTCAATGATTCCTCATTGCCCTCGGGATAAAGTCTAAACTCCCTGTGATGGTTTAACATCTCCATGATCTGGTTGGTTCCTGCTTTCCTTTCCAGCCTCTTTTTTCCCAGCAGTTCCACTTCAGACTCTACCTCCTGTCAGACTGGGGAGCTTTCCTTACTATGCCTTATGCTCTACTCTCCGACATTGAACATCATGTTCCCCTGGTCTAAAAAGCCTTCTCCTTTCACCCAGCACTCACCTTCAGCTTCCACATCTTAACGCCTTCATGCAAGGATATCCTAGTCATTGACAGATTTCAATTTAGAAATAATTTCTTTTTTTTAAGGATTTTATTTATTTATTTGACAGAGAGAGAGAGAGAGTGAGAGCAGGAACACAAGCAGGGGGAATGGGAGAGAGAGAAGCAGGCTTCCCACCAAGCAGGGAGCCCGATGCGGGGCTCGATCCCAAGACCCGGAGATCATGACCTGAGCCGAAGGCAGATGCTTAACGACTGAGCCACCCAGGCGCCCTAGAAGTAATTTCTTCAAAGAAGTATTTTCTAGTTGCTTCCTCCCCTAGGCCCTCCTTGTGGCAGCTGCCCCCCACCCCGTCTTTGTTCAATTATGGCCCATTTCTCACTGTGTTGTATTGTCTGTTAACTGTCTGATCCCCATATCAAAAACCTTTGCAAGTGCAGGAATGTTTACCTGTCTGGTTCCCATGCATTGTATATCTAAATGCCTGGCTCAGAGTGGAGACTTAATAAAGATTTAAAACATAAAATGATGCAACACTAAAATACCACAGTAGACCTTAAATAAAATGTTATAAAGGTTGAGACAATGAAGAGTTTAAACTTAACTGTGGGGGAATGGAGAAAGGGGGAGCCTGGGGACACTTCAGAGAGGTGCATTTTTGAATGCCATCATAACAAATAAGATGGACTTTTCCTATGGGATTTTGGGAGCCAAGCAGAGCATGGCCTTCTCCAAGATGCTGCTCTGATGACGTGCCCTGGAGACAAGGATGACAGCTGTGACATAGAGAAGGGACTTTGGGTAAAAGGTCTTGAAATTTGAGGTATTACACAAGAGGACATGATGTATCCTGCCTCGTGAATAAAGCCTCTACAGACAACTTGAAAGGAGGCTGCATCTAGTTTGAGAGTCTAAGAGAGAACTTTCCAATATCAGCACGCACATTGTAAAAGTGCTGTTTCCTCCACATACAACATTTTCAAAACCAAGTTTTCTAATCCACTGTGTTTATCCAAGTACGCCAGACTCTGAGTTGCTCAGTTGGAGGAGATAAGCAAACACATTAAAAATTATAATATAAAAAAAGAATCAGCTAATCATATGGTTAAGAGTATCTCTCCTGACTACAATATTTACCCCATGTGGGCAAATTACCTGACCTCTCTGTGCCTCAGTTTCTTACCTGTAAAATGGGTACCACAAGAAAGTGTACCTCATGGTGTTACTGTTGGATTAAATGAGAACTCTTAGAATGGGCCTGGCACATCATAAATAGTAGGTCAGTGTTTACTCTTGTAATTGTTCTTGACTTAGCACTGAGATAAGAGCTAACAAAGTGAGAAGCGTTACTGGCGTGGAACCGCAGAAGTCATCTATCTGTGTTCTCAGAGTCCCCCCCCCGCCCCGAGCTGCCTTTACGGGGCATGCATCCTAGGACTGAGTTCCGCAGTCCAGCCCCGGGAGAGGTGGCTCCCTGCATCCTCCTTTTGCCCGCGGTGTGACATCTGACTCTGCCCGTCACTCAAGGTGCCACTTGCAGGGGACTGAGCAATTTAAATGTTACATGCGAAGTAGGAAAAAAATGTAACCTCGGGTCTGAATGGAAATTGTTAGGAGGAGAGGGGGACCCAGCTCTCTCTTCCTTGAGACGCGTGACCCAGGGGTGGACGCACAGATCTTACGCGGGTTCTGCGGTGCGATCTCCGTTGTCCAGCTTCCTTCGCCTTCCGCCTGAGCACAACTGTGGGCCAGCTGCCCCAGCAGCCTCTCGGAGAGCACACAGCCACGGCTGGCATCCCACACGCTCGGGGTTCATGGCCACAGCTCCGGGCTCTAAGGGACGCCGCACCGTACAAACACACGGTTGGCATCCGAGCCTGGTTCAGATCCGATTCTCAAATCCAGGTCAGGGAGACCAGCAGGCTCCTGACGCCCGCTGCTTGGCAGACACCATCTCAAGGACCCACTTCCAGAAGGCCTTCCACGGCACTTTGGGGGCCCTCCAGGCATGTGGGAAGTGGCGGCAATGGTGGGGGCGGGGGGATCCTATGGTTCTGGGCCTGAGCGCTGCCTGGCGGGATCAGAGAGTCCCCGAGAGGTGTCCCTTGGCTGGGTGGCCGCAGGGACACGTGTGCTGTGTGTGGCCCGGCTTTGAGCAGCCTCGCTGTACTCACCTTTCTGGCTCTCCCGCCTTGGCAGACTGTGTGGGAAGGAGCCGAGTTCTTCCCAGACGCTGACCACCTTCAGAAATTGGGGTTATGGTACTTTACCAAAGTGTGCAGAATTTTAGCCCTGAGTGCATAAGCTTGCCTATTTTCAAACATGTTTGTTTAAAAACAACAACTAAAAGTAATTTCATTTTATTGAACATCAGAAACTACCAACGGATCCATAAAAGAATGTTTTTCAAATTAAAAGACATTTTCCAGAGCTGACAATTGAGTGTAACCATACTAACCAGGGATGGCCTGACAGCTCTCTTTTCTAGACACAAATGCGAACACCATCTTCAGGATTGCCGGGGTGGGGTGGGGTGGGGGCGGGGGGGATCTCATTCATGCCCAGTACTAACTTCCAAAGCCTGTATTTAAGGATTAGACCAATGTTTAATAGTATCAAAAAGCTTTAATCCTGGAGTATTATCCGATTAGAAAAGTAGTTAGTGGTTCTTTACCTCACTTTGCCTTCACTTCAGTTCTGGTTTAGTGATGTTCTCTGCTGCTTGCGGGGTTTGAAAAATTGCCAAAAATTATATCCCTTCTTGATTACTAAATTCATCTGTTTGTTCTTGTCACTGTTGTTAAACGAGAAACTTGATTTGCTCTCCTTAATTCAGTTCCGGTTGCTGAAATATCACCAGACTGAACTTTCCTGGACAGGAGCTGGCTTTCCCTCTTCCTTACTTCAGTGCCTGTCATGTAGAAGGGCTTAGGACGTGTTTTCTGAAGAAATGTCCCTAAACCCTGCTTCTCAGCGTTAGTTTTGAAACTTGGGAAGAAGGCTAGCCTTGGAAAAAGAGATTTAAAAGGTAAAACTTATTAAAACGCACACAAAACCTCCCAAGGTAAGGTTACGCTGTGCTCGTACGTAGGGCTTATTGGTCTCCATCTTTATGGTTCGTCTCTAGACACTTCACGGAAGCTACCATGACTGTGAGCTCCTACTGCTCACCCTTCTGTCATGCTCCTGCTAAGTTGGAGAAGAGTGCCCTTCTCTTAGAAGCAGAAACAACTGTGGCACGTGTTGGACTTTCTGAAAGCCAGCGAACTCCCATGATATGCCAAAGACAGGTGTCCACAAGAGTGGAATTGTCACCCCTCCCCCTACCATGGCCCCCTGGTCATCCCCAGTGTACAGACTGCTGCCAAGGCAGGGCGGGGGTACGTGAGTGATAACTGGATGACAGTCCATTGCCTCAGGCGTGAATGTGAATGCTCTACTCCCAGGAACAGATCTGGTCTGTTCAAGGCCACAGTGGACTGTGGGCCCTCCTGTCATTTTTGCCACACGGTCCAAACTCCCAGCACTCTAGGGAGACTCAGACGAACATGAGCAGAACACGTGGTGGGTGCGTGCGACTCCAACAAAATAGGTACATTTAAGGGCCTCTTCATTCATCCTTCCTAAAAGGCTGCTTCATGTGGCATAATAACAAAATTGGTATCAATGGTTTGGGACAGGCAAGGTGAAAAGGGAAGGGGACGTTTTCAAATTTATGAAATAAAGTGAATGCAGCAAAATTTGTTTTGCTGGGCACCTGGGTGGCTCAGCCAGTTAAGCGTCTGCCTTTGGCTCAGGTCATGATCCCAGGGTCCTGGGACCGAGTCCTACATCGGGCTCTCTGCTTAGCGGGGGTCTGCTTCTCCCTCTGCCCTTCACCCTTCTTGTTCTCTCTCTCACTCACTCTCTCTCTCAAATAAATAAGTAAAATCTTTAAAAAAAAAAAGAAAATTTGTTTTTCAGTTGCTGGAGCTTAGCTTCAGAGAGAACAAACCTCTACTAGTCACATCTATTATGCTCTAAAGGCCACTATTTATATACTTATTAGAGCTATTGCCTGTTGAATTCAAATAGCAAAACACCAAAAAATAATATTGTACCTATTGAAAATGGAAACCATCTGCAACACTTTCTTACATTCATAACATTATAGCACAAACACATTCTTCTCTCCCTTTCTCGAATTTTCAGCAGAAAGGAACAATAATAACATGTATAATTTTTATTGGATTAGTCTATAACTTCGGTGACTGAATTGTGCTCAATTTAATGATTAAAATGCCACTAACGACAGGTCTCTGTGTTGATGTTGTTACCCCATGTCTACCCTCTGTGGTGGTCTAGCTAGATACTAGCCCATTGCAGTTGTTGACAGAAGGTTCTTCCATTTCTGGAGAAACCACAGTTTCTAGTTTTAGCTGTAGGAGCTTTTCTCCTCATCAGCAAGCCTGGGTGAGGCTCCACAGATAGTATTTTTCCTGTTGTCCCCACCCAGAAGTCCTCAAGTTATTCAGGGAATAGGAAAAATGCAGGGGTCCCCTTTGTGAATCACTTGGAATCAATCAAAATTCTTTTTAAAACTCCGGTCAGTGCAGGAGTGAGCACTGCGAAGAGGAGGAAGTGAACTCAGGGGAACGAGCAATGACAAGGAATGGAGGTTTTCTTCTCAGTCTTCAAAGCAACATTTGGAGCTTACAACTTTTAAAATCCCATTATAATAGTAAGATAATCACATTACCAAAAAATTGAAAATAATGCAAGTATTAACATGTGATCCCAATAGGTCATTTCATAACTTTTTTCTTTAGGTAAAAAAATTGTAATTTTTTTAGCATGTCTATTTAAAAAAAAGGCACACAGAATCATAAAATAAAAGAAGAAGAGGAATACAGGATATATACACTCAACTGAAACATTTTGAAAAAGAAAATTGACAACCATTGCTTACAGCAAATGTGTGATCTTATCATCAAGGAAGAAAAAAGAAGAATTAATGATCTTTTAAAAGGTCTTAAGCAAACCAGCCCAGTGGTTGAGAGCATGGATGTTAGACTCAAACTGTCTTGTTTTAAAGCCTTGACTGCCCCTGAACTCTCCTGCAACCTTGGGGCAGGCTTCCTCAGTTTTCTTATCTGCAAGATGACAGCCCCAATACTCACTGTACCTACTTTCTCATTTTTTTCTTTAACTGATGATTTGAGGAGTTAAATCGTTGGTACTTGTTTTTTTTTTTTTTTTTTTTTTTTTTTTAGAGATTTTATTTATTCATTTGCGAGAGAGACAGACAGAGAACAAGTAGGGGGAGAGGCAGAGGGAGAAGCAGACTCCCCGCTGAGCAGGGAGCCCAATGCGGGACTCGATCCCAGGACCCTGGGATCATGACCTGAGCCAAAGGCAGACGCTTAACCATCTGAGCCACCCAGGCGTCCGGTACTTGTTTTTAAAAAAAGCCTAAAACATCTAGGATTCAATAAAAGTGTTATTATTCCTATTCTTCAGTCTCTAGTATTTTAAAGTATTTTAAAATGACTGGCCTGCAATGAAGAATAATTGTGTCCAGCCTCTGAAAGTTTCATTCATTAATAATTAATAAAGAATTCCATTTTCAATTTGGAAACCAAATTTAATAAATCTCTTAGAATATTACTATAAGCCATGTTTCAGAATTAAAAACCCTCCCCCCAAAATGAGGATATACTTTCTATGTTGTGCTATCTTTTGAAAGAGGATGCTATTGCACTATGAGGTGAAGAGTCTGCACAGGAAGTTCATTCATGCTGACTGTAAATATTACCAGTGAGGAAGATTCCAGTGCATTTTATTTCATCACTGACACATCTATGAGTTACGACAGATCTGCCTTGGGACAAGGTCTAAAACATTCTCTTCTCACATGCAAAATGTTTTGCCTAATTTTATGGTCTGCAGTGTGAGGGCCTTTTCCTTATAATTTAGAATGGATAAGGCAACTGGTTTCCTGCCCTAGAGATTTTATCGGATAAGATCAGCTTTTATCACAGTTCATCTTATTTCATCAGCCCAAACTCAGGTTTCCTTTCAACTTAAGTCATCATCATAATCTTCTCTCTGCAAGAAAAAGGAGAGTATTCTTACCAGATCACCTGTGATAAGATTTGTGACCAGTTTCTCCTGCAAAATATGTTAAGTTTTGAAATTATTTCCTCTTTCCTCTAGGAGAGTATAAATACACTCTTCCTGTGTCACAGTTTGGTTTTCTTCAAAATATATTAGACCGTATTTATCACAGGCATATTCTCTATTCAAGGAGAGAAGATGCCACGTATCTCTTAATTTAGCAGCACTCCTTGTTGGGGTTTCCAGACAAGGCACAAAAAGGCTTTAAATATAAAAAGGGTAGGCCATTTCCCACAAAGCACACCGGTGTTCATAGGATAAGAAACTGGCTCCCATGTTGTCTGATAACACAGGAATTCCTAGCACAGGGATATTTTTAGTGCATCTGATAGAACATCAGTCCCATCCACATTTCCTTAGAATGTTGTGCTATAGTCTCCCTCTGACATTCCAGGATTGGTTCATTACTCAAAGTAGTAGGGAGAAGTCGCTTACAATATTTCTCTAACAAGGAGAAAAATGAGAAGCTGTTGTTATTCTGACATTAACATATTTTTCTATTTTTTTTTAATCAAATCCACAACAACATTTGTGCCTCTACTAGAAATTACTACACACACTGAAAGATGGACCAAGTCCTCTGGAAATTTTTTATTTATTTTGTCACCGTACCATCAGTATGTTTAAATTACATGTTTATTCCTGTCTACATTTTGGAGATGGCTCCAACTGATTAAAAATTAGAATTTTGTGTTTACTTTGCTGCTTTTATTTCTTTTCCTAAGCAACTGACTGACAATTAGCCATTGACTTCTTTGTACTCAGAGATCTTGGATAAAAAAGATATTCTCTATCTTCTTTAAATAGACACAAAAATAAGTAAATGTTTAAAAAATTGTTAAGCAAAAGCTTGGTCAAAATATAAGCAGATTGCCCATATAAAGAAAGCTCATATTATAATTGCAATTGTTCTTGAACATGATTTGTAACATCTCTCCCCCCTGTTCCCAAAAATGCAATTTTGATTTAATGCCAGATTGATAATCACCTGACCAAAATTAGATTTCTTGTTCACATACAGATACCAAATTTACACATCAGTGATGCAAATGGAAAGAAATAATTTTGGGTAATTTCTTTTTGACCAAAACTACTTTGATCACAGTAAATCTGGATTATAGGTAAGAGTAGTTGGGCAACTATATCTACACATTTATATATATCTATATTTATATCTATAGAAGTTAGAGATGTATATGCCTGTGTGTGTGGAATAGTACATAGAATCACATAATAAAGCATTTCTCTAAAGTTAAGAATTTGAAGAATGAATATCATAGAAGGACACACCCTCTGAGTTTCAAAAAAAATCGCTGAACTTTATAGATTTGAGGTTTCAAACCTAAAATTTCAGCTGCATATTTTTCATTCTGGAACAGTTGACCACCTGGCTTAAAAAGAAGGGTTTCAAAATATTGCAAAAATGAAATAACTCATAAAATAAAATCTAGACCAAGGAGAAGTAAATAAAAACACTTAAAACTCAAGTTTATTTTAAAAGCACATATGTTTTGCCTTAAGGGGAAGGTGTAGCCCTGCCAACCATCTCTCCTCTCAGATATTCAGAGTACACTTGTGGGACATTGTGCCAACACTTAAATGTCAGTGGTTCGTAATTTTAAAAAGATCATCTCTTTTAATGACTAATGTTGAAATACAGAGTCTATTATTTTCCTAGGGCCTTAAATGCAAAGTCTATTTTATGGCTTATAGAATCATTGTTGAAGATTTTAAGTGTTCTTTTTGGAATTCTAGGAGGCATAGAAATTAAACTTTTTCTTTCTTTTCTTTTCTTCCTTCCTTCCTTCCTTCCTTCCTTCCTTCCTTTTCTTTCTTTCTTTCTTCCTTCCTTTCTTTCTCTTTCTTTCTTTCTTTCTTTCTTTCTCTCTCTCTCTTTCTCTCTCTCTCTCTTTCTTTCTCTCTCTTTCTTTCTCTCTCTCTCTCTTTCTTTCTTTCTTTCTCTCTCCTCTCTCTCTCTCTCTCTCTTTCTCTCTTTCTCTCTTTCTCTCTCTCTCTTTCTCTCTTTCTCTCTTTCTCTCTTTCTTTCTTTCTCTCTTTCCTTCTTTCTTTTTTTCCAGCTTGAGAAATAAGACCTAAGAGAAAAGTACTTTTTCAACTTCTGGGACTCCTTAAGATCTTTCCTTTAGTTTATAAAACGCTTTCCAACTCTGTCCCAGCATCTCTGAGTATTAAACTTCCCTGTCTTGACTCACAGAGTATTTTTCCTCTTTTATATTAAAATAGAGAGCATATTTGGTTCCCAATGAGAACAGGCCTCTCCTGTGGATACATTGATACCTTGTGAAGTGTATTAACCCCAACAAGGGCGAAAGGAGAGGCACAGGGATGAATAACACTCTTGCACTTTGAGTCCCTGCTGAGGGTTAGGAAAACATCCAGGTGTGTCCATTTGTAGTTTGTTGGTTTCCTGAGCTAAATTAGGGATTAGGATGAGAGCCGTGGCTGGAATCTCTTCCTGAATACTGTGATCCTAAGACTCAGAGGAATCGAGACCCAAGGTTCCCACAGCAAAGCCAGAAAAATAAATTAATAATAATTAGGCCTGCACCTCTGACATTTAACCACTCCCACGGGTGCTGTGTCTTGGGCCTGATATATTTTGTTTTCCTAGTTTAAGCTGTAACTGTTTAGAGCCAAGAGCAAATATTTTGTTCTCGCTAAATATATACATATTTTCTGAACTCTACAGATAATAAATAAGAATAATAATCACACCTTTAAAGTCCACAGAAGATGGATTGGCCCTCTCCCTTGCTGGATAACCTATAAGGCAAGGTGTTCTTATAAATCTCTCCAAAAGAGATTACAGAGTGATAAATATGGGAATTTTGCCCGAATGAGAGTTTTCCCAAAGATTTAATTAACAAAATCATTTTTGGGATCTGGTATTATCCCCGCAGAGTCAGGAAAGCCTTCAAAGTGGCCAGAAGTTGACCTTTTCAACTTCAACAAATAAATAGGCACCGATGATGTGCGAGGCTGGATAGCAGATGCTGGAAGGCTTAGGAATTCACTTTAGTCTCTCATTTCTCTCCTTTTCTCTGCATAGCTGGGATTTCAAAAATAAAAATGTCTCCACCCTTGAGGAAATATTCCAGGGGCCTTGGAATCCCACAGATTTGTCATACTACCTACCATTACCAGTTCTGCAATCAGAGCCTGGGCTTTTGTGAATGAACGTGGTTCCCACTCGCACGTGACAGGTGTTGACAAGAGTTATGGTGACACGTACAAGGCACAAAGGGTAAATATCTGGCAGTTGGAAACTCCTCTTATTTTCAAGCAGTGAGCGAGGCTGGACCCACTGCCCACCCTCCAAATGGAAGGAATTCAAATCCTCCATATGTTTTGAATAGCTAAATAAGTCATTCCTTTTTAAAGATATAGTCGACATTCTGAGCAGAACTGAATATTAACTAAAATAAACTAGAGTAGTAGTTATCATGGAAATTCTCATAAGATTCTTTGGTGTTCGTTATACTTCAGAGCAGGTACAACCTATCCTGGACAGAGTTGAGAGATTATTTGGGTTTGGTTTGGTTTTGTCACCTTCCCCTCTCCTATTCAGGTTTCTTTCACAACTCAGTCAGACTTCGCAGAAGTTTTTCTTTTCCCTAACATTGTTAGGAAGCTTATTTCAGTAGGAAGCAGTCTTTCACCACCCCAAAAGTTCCCTTGTGCCCCCCTGCAGTCAATTCGTTTCTGCCAGCCCAGCCCTGGGCAATCACTGATCTGCATTGTGTCACTGGAGCTTTGTCTCATCTAGAATTTCAGATAAATGGAATCATGCTACGCACAGTCTTTTGTGTCTGGCTTTTTTCACACAGCATATTGTTTGGGAAATGTATGCACGATGTTGACTGGATATCCCATCGTTTGTTTATCTCATTATCATTTGAATGTCTCCAAAGTTATCTTCCAAAAGGTTAAGTTAAGCCCGATTAGTCCCTTTTTGAATATCCAATGCCAGCCAGTGCCTATAGAACAAAGTTTAAGTTCCTCAAGATGATACCCAAAACATGTCATTATTGGGGCCAATTCTACTTCCATGAATTCCACCTGGGATGCCCTTTTCCTCTCTTCCTTTCTTATCTCAATTCTGCTCATCCTGAAAAACTTCACCCAACACGATCCTTCCCATTCCTTGGTGAGTATTAATTACAATTGAAACTAATTAGTTTCAACTAAGTCTCTGCTGTTGGACCTTAACAAGTTTGCAACTTACACCTGCATCTTCCCTTAGCTGGGGCCACCTGATTGTTACAGTCTCAATTTCATTCAGTTTTTCCTGGCTTTTCTTAACCTTGTTGAGGAAGAATTTAAGAGGGTCTGGTCCTGAAGACCATTCTTGTCATCCAGTACTGCGTCCTTTGATCCAGTACTGGGAACTAGGTTTTGGACTAATTCTGGGAAACATGGCTTCTACTTATGGAAACTAGAATCCAATTTTGTTACTCATATTCAGGGTCCTATTACCTCTATCTACCTATAGAATTCCTCATTGCTCTTGCCAAACTCAATCCCATCTAAAAAGGCTCATCCCGAAATGCCATCCCACAGGCTGCATCTTCTTGTTCTGAGACCTCGCTATTGCTGGTGACCAGTCTCCTAGTTTTTCAGGGATGGGCCTGGGAGGATTGGATCCTTTGGCTGTGGCCAGCTGTTGGTAGTCCCACAGCTATGCTCTGGATTGCTACATTGGTTTAAAGTAATAACTTTCCAGAGCCCATATTGAGCCTTGTGATATATTTTACAGTACCACACACATTTTTGTGTTTCAGGGAAATGAAATTAATATGATGCTAAATAAAATTTTTTTGAAAGATCTATTTTGCTCAAAGGTGTCAAATTGTGAGCTATTTAACCAGGACTATTTGATGCCATGGTTCGTAATGTCACGGTATTTTTTTAAAAAGTATCTCTGTCCTTATTCCACACCCCTCTTTTTTAAGAGGAAAAGTTGAGTGTGTGAAGAATTTATAAGGATAAAGTATTCAAAATTTAATGGCTTCAAAATAAGTTTTTTCCCCTAAAACACTATTAGTTATAGACAAACTTTCAGTTTTATATTCTTTTCAAAAAAAAATTCTGTATTTTAGTGTATATTAGAGTTTTAAAAATATATTAAGGTTTGTATTCTTCCTTAAGCAGAATCCTTGAAAGGGCAAGTGATGGGTTTATAGATTTGGCTTTAAAAAAATCTGACTGTGTTAAATAAAAAAACAAATTATATATGAAACTTTGATTATGTGTTAAAATTTATATGACCGTTATCTAGAAACAACAGCTGCAAAGAGAGAGAAGGTATGTTTCTCTTTCCTTTTTAAATGCAATATAGGCAAAGTTATTCAATAAAATAAACTAAAGACATGTTGGATAATAATTAGACCCCCCTCCATCCATTGGCCCATCCCCAATTACTGCATGCACCCTCTTTTCCTACTTCCTGTTAGAAGAGAAAGAAACATTTAGTATGGTACACAAAAAACAGAGTTCTCTTTCCTTCCTATTTTCTTTTGTCTCCTATGTGTCCTTCTCTCAGTAGCCTAGGTGTTGTAATTAGCCCAATCTTCACCAGCACAGATGACCAGGAAGCCATTGCAGTGATCTGAAGGGTGCCCCTTCCCTAAAATAGATTTCTCACCACCTGCAACGTGCCAGATTTCTACCATTAGAGATTAATTCCTTTGGGTGAGACATCTTAACTGCAGGAGGGATCCATAATAATTATATTTTAAAAATTTTATCCATCAGAGTATAAGACCTTGAGGTCCTAACTTGTAGGACAGAGCTAAGAGATAGAGCTGAACCATAAATGGGAAAAAAAAAAAAAAGGCCCTGATAATATTTCATTGAGAAGGGCTACGGAGAGAACATACAGACAGCAGGGACTCAGAAGGGCAAAAGAAACTCTTTCCATCTGTTCTTTCCTTTCTTGCTCCCTTCAGTCTGGCTCCCAGGACCACCCAATCTGCCCAGCACATTCAGGCTTTTCTCAGCCAGGTAGTAGCAAGTGAATTTCTATCCTCATAACTCTTTTGCTTTATTCTCCATCTTGAAAGCAAAAGTCCAGAGAATACAAAGAAACTCAATCTTATTGTTTATGTTTTATGACTTGGTATTTTAAATTATACTAATAGAAAAGAACTTGGAATCCATAATTATTTGAAAAAAAGTGTGGGCAGGGGAGAGAGATCTTTGCCAAGCTCACTTCAAGATATAACTTGCTTTGAAATCTCTAAAAATGGAAAATTACAGCAATGTACTGTAATTTTATATCATTAGCTGACCTTTTTCAGGATATGCTTTCTAAACATTCATTTCTTTTCAAACACTTTTTCTTTAGATTAATGTTCTTTTTTTAGAACTTGTATTGAGCATTATTATATATTTCATAGCACCTGGAATACTTTTCTGTCTCAGAAAAATAAAACTGATATAACGCTAAAGGGAAATTAAACACTAAACGAAAACGTGGGAAAGCCTTATGTTGTAAAGTAAACGTCAAAGCTGTGAGGCATTTGAGGGCAGGCAGGCATTTCATGCCAGAGTTAGTGCCGTATAGGATTCTGAGTGCCTTATATTTACAATCATCACAGTGACCAATAGGGCAGGCACGATTACTCGCCCCATTTTCCACGTAGGGAAACGGAGGGTTGAATTATTCATCAAGGGTCGCAGAGCTGGGGTTTGAATACAGGCAGTCTGGAGCCACGAAGAGAAGCAGGACTTTCCATCACCTCTTTGCAGCAAACTGACGACCATGGACAAACAATCCTTTGAAGATGATTCTTATTTCAGAATGAGCTTCCTCTAAAGTGAATAGGAATGTACTGTTCTATTCAACTCTCTAGGGGAAGGAGAAAGGCAAGAGCAAGAAAGGATTGGAGTCTATCATTCTGTACTCTGATCTATATGTGTATTTATCACCTTCTCCTGAAGTTTGTCTAGGCATTACATACATACATAGTGTGTGTTGTAAGCGGTCCGAGCTTAGCTCTCTCAGCCCAGCCGTGGGACCTGGTTGTATCTGAATCTAGTGAGAGGCGAGAAGAGGACCAGTTGCCTAACAGAATGGAGAAAGGATCCCCCACCCCTACGCCAGGCAGACAGGATACCCAGTTTTAAAACAAACAAACAAACAAACAAACAAACAAAAACAAACCAAACAAAACCTTTAGCAGTTGGCAGAGAGGGATCATTCCAAATACAGCATGAGATTTGCCTTTATTCATTTATCTCCTTGACAAGACCCTCACGGGCATCTTGTCTGCATCTTGTGAGGGCAGTGGGGCTGTTTCAGTAGGAACTTTGAAAGACTTCAGGGCACGAGGAGCATGACTCTGATTCTCCTCACTTTCTGAGAAGGCTTTCTGTCTGCACTATGTGCAGAGCTGCGTGTGACCTGCTGCCCCGAGATGTCAGGCAGCGTGTCCCCGTGGCCACCTCCAGACTGGCGCTTCCGTGGTGGCAGCTGCCCCAGGATCACGGCAGGGCGCCCAGTTAGGTGGGAGAAAGAACCACCTCTTGCTTTAAGTTATATTTCATTCTATTAAAAGATATATGTTCTTGGCTCCAGGTCACTGGGATAGGAACACCGTGGAGTAGGGTGGCTGGGAGTGGGGGCTTTGCAGTGTGAAAATGCAGTTTGGAATTCGGGGTCTGCCACTTGCCACCCGTGTGACCTTACATAAATCACTTAGCCACCCCGGTGTTGCCTCAGTATCCTCATCTATAAAATGGGGATAATGACAGTGTCTATTTCACACAATTACTGATTTAAATCAGGGATAGGCCAAAAGGCAGAATTGAGGATATTATGTAAACACCTGCACGACCTTTTAAGAGTAACTATTTTAAAAATTTTAAAGCTATTCTTCTGTATGGCTTGTAGATAATACGTAAACAGGCAATGAACCACATTTGGCCTGTGGACCGTAATTTGCTGACCCCTTTACTAAATGAATGGATTACTTGATGCCCGTTGCATAATGATAGTAGGTTATATGACTACCATTATTCCTTAAGCCTCTTGGCACTTAGGTAGAGCAGATCTTAAAAGCTAATCTGGAGGCTGGTTCAATTGTATATTTATCAATGATAGAGGATTTTTATTTTCTTAGCAGTAGAACCTCGCCATTCCCTCAATCCTATGAGGGAATTTTTGTTTGTTTTTGAAGGAAGACTTCAATCAAACAAAGTTCTGAGACAAAACCTCCCGAGGCAGTCTTAAGAAACAACAGATGACATGCTTTTTAAGGTGGAAAGAAATAGGTAACTTCTGATTTTTTCCCCCTTTCCTTCTTTCTTTCTCTCATTCTTTTTTTCCTTACTTGGGGTTTGCAGACTGAGAGTAAAAGCTGAGTTGCTCAGTACAACAGAAGAAATCACAGAGATTGTGTGTGTGTTGGGCAGATGGGTGTACGAGCTGAGAAGATGGAGGAAAACTTGGATGAAAAGGGGCCTAGAGGAAAGAACAAATATGGTTCAAATGAAATTTTTAAAATATTACAGTGCAAACTTCTCCCTGTTTTCTTACAGACATATGTTATTTGCTCTTGCTTTGGTAAGGTGGATCTCTTTTAGGGTGAGAGGCTAGGGAATGTGAGAAGGGTCTCATTATGGATACAGGGCAAAGCCACCCTCAGCCATGGAGGCTGCTCACCTGTCTGAGTTTCAGGCAGCCTCGTTCAGTGAGAGCACAGTTTGGGAGTCAAACAGAACTGATTCTAACCTAAATCTCCAGTTGTTGTGGTTTTTGGTTTTGTTCTGAGCAGTACAAGTTGGGAAATCTACTTGACTTCTCTCAGTGTTTAATAGCTTTCGTTGTAAAATAAGTAAACTCATCGTTTTGCTCTAGGAATAAATAAAATAATATTTATAAAACACTTAGAGTCCGCTAAATAATATATGTCCTCAGAGGCTGATTATTGTATATCTTAACGAAGTACACTCGGGAGACATTGTGGGTGGGCACTGCAGGTACTCAGGGTAAGAAACTCTTCTGGAGGCAAAAGCCGTGGACTCTACCGGAGGAAGTTAGAGGTAAGAAGATCCCAGTGGCACAAGCTACCAGGGATACATGTTTCTAAAACTCTCCCATTCAAGTGCACCCAAGAGCAGATGAGGGAAGCCTGTAGCCCTGGGGTCTGGAGGAGTAGCTTCAAAGAATCCCATAGATGGGGTATCAGATAAGAAGAGGTCCCATGTTTAGAATTGTCTGATCACTCCAGGAGTACTGTTGGTGGCTGACAGCAGTCATCAATTGACACTTTGGCCTGGATAATTCTTTGTGCTGATGGTGTCCTGTGCATTGAAGAATATTTAGCAACATCCCTGGCTTCTACCTAATAGAAGCTAGTAGCATCCCCCTCCTAGGTGTGAAAACTGAAAATGTCTTATTATCTACATAGCCAAATGTCTCTTGGAGAGCAAAGTCATCCCTTATTGAGAAATGTCAATTTATGAGAACAGTTTTAGTTCCCTTTGGGGGCCTCTGAACACAACTACAGGGTGGACTTTATGGAAAACTAGAGGCCCGTCAGTAGCAGGTGGAGGACAAGCTGGTGAAAACAAGTTATATATAGGATACAAAAGCTGAAGGACATGCTCTCATGAGTAGAATGTTTAGGGCTCTTTCAAGATGTGTGGTTGCTGTCTCAGTCTCAGCATATAATTGAATGTTCTGCAGTATGATTGTTAGGTATTAGTTTCCAAATCCCAAAAGTCTAGAGGTCTCCTAGCCATCTTGAGTCCTTCAAGCCTTTATATTTGCTGTTCCTTTGCTTAAAAACTTCTTCCCCCAGGACCAATGCCCCCATGGCCACCCATCCTTTTTTGCTTTGTCATTTACACACCCTGTGATGGTTAGTCTTCTGTGTTAACTTGACTGGGTCATGGGGTACCTAGATATTTGGTCAAAATTATTCAGGGTGTGTCTCGGAGGGTGTTTTTGGATGAGATTAATATTTGAGCTTGTAGACTGAATAAAAACCCAGATTGCCTTCCCTACTGTGGGTGGGCCTCATCCAATCATCTGAAGGTCTGAATAGAACAAGAAAGCTGACTTTCTTGTAAGTAAGAGGGAACTCTTTCTGCTTGACTGATTGAGCTGGGACATTCTTGCTTTCAGACTTAAAAGTGAATATTAGTTCTTCTTGGGTATAGAGAGAGCCTGCCAGATTTCTAACTGGCTCTCCTGGTTTTCGGGCCTTCAGACTTGGACTGGAACTACACTAGTGAATCTATTCAGTCTCCGGCTATTTGACTGCAGATCGTGGGCCTGGTCAGCCTCCAAAATCACATGAGCCTATTCTGCATAATAAATCTCTTTTTTAATATGTGAAGATATATGTGTACTGTTGAATCTGTTTCTCTGTAGAATCCTACTACACACCCCTCTTTCTTTGACTAACCCTTCCGCATCTTTTCTATCTCAGCCTAAACATTATCTCTGAGTATCCTTCTGTGAAGTATCCTCTAGACTCCCTGAAAACCATTTCTTCTGGGTCTAGGGGTCTAGACTGTTAAAGGGTCTACTGACTCCTTTAGACTGAAGCTTCCCCAGGGCAGAAACACTTTTTTTAAAAAAAGATTTTATCTATTTATTTGTGAGAATGAGAGAGAGAGCAAGAGAGAGAGCACAAGCAGGAGGGAGCTGCAGGAAGGCTCAGCTCTCTGCTGAGCAGGGAGCCCGATGCAGGACTCCATGCCAGGACCCTGGGATCATGACCTGAGCTGAAGGCAGACGCTTAACCGACTGAGCCACCCAGGCATCTCCAGAAACCACACCTTATTCACTCACACATTCCCAGGACCTACTGTTGCCTCTGAAATAGAGCCAGAAATCACAAGATAATTGTTGAATAAATGCATAATTGCTTAGTAGGAAATAAGCACAGCTTGAATAACCATATTTTGTTTAAAAGTATGTTTCGGCTACTTCTTACAAATAAATACCATGTTATTAATAAAGCACCATTGAAGCCATTGCTATTTCTTGAAACCAAGGAAGGTGGTGTCATATTTTGAGAAGTAACGTGGTAAGTGGGAAAGGATCTAGTAATGAAGCTAAAACCTAATGTATAATGTGAAAGTTGAAGAGGCCTTACCTCACTTTGAGTAGAATATTGTTCTGTTCTGTATTTTTTAAAGATTATGCTTAGAAACTGTTTTCCCCCACTTTATGCCCTGTTATTTATTGTCCTGTTCTGTGGATTTTTTCATTAGAGGTCTATTTGTGCCTGGTTTGTCCTGAGGGGAAGGATGATACAGAACTCTCATCTGTCTCTGTTACTATGTATTATTACTTGGGAAACGTCAAGGCAAATGCCGTATAAATAAATAAAATGCTCCAGAAGCTTTAGTTCTCACTGTTAGGCAGTGGGGAGAAAGAGCAAATGTTTAAGTTTTAAGAGATAGACTTAATAAAAAGCTGCCATTTTCCATAGTGTGTGAGAAAAAGGATATTCTTCTCAAGCATATGTAATTTGGCATTGAGGATTCATAAAATGTTACTGAGTCTGGCTTTGTTATCTCTTTGTAACGATGGTTATTTGGTTTTATCACAGCCTGGCAGCCCCAGTTCTATTGGGCTTCATGTACATGTTCAGCTATCGAGTCATAAAAATGATCTATTGGAAGGAGTATATTATTTTATTAGCAGAGGCTCGGCAAAGATGATTCATTTTCCAATGCTCAGAGGATTCATTTTTGGTTGATCTCTTTTCGATTTCCTCAATCATGTGGAGATTCAGTAAAATCCAGTCAGATTTACCTTTTTATAAACTCCACCTGAAGAAACTCAACTACTCTCAGACATTGGGTTATCTCCTACTAGGTACTCTTTTTGAGGTAGTGTATGCGGAGGTTCAATCTCTTCATATCTTCTGTACGGCTCATGGCTGATAAATGTGGAGATTGTCAACACAAAGAAGATAGTGTAATTACTTAGAGAAAATGACAGAGCACACTTTCTTTTTTTTTTTCCCCTCAGAAGTGCTGAAAATTGGGGTGCCTGGGTGGCTCAGTCCTTTAAGCCTCGGACTCTTGATTTCAGCTCAAGTCATGATCTCGGGCTTGTGAGACTGAGCCTCAGGTTGGCTCTGACCACGCTGGGCGTGGACCCTGCTTGGGATTTTCTCTTTCCTTCTCCCTCTTCCCCTCTCATCCCTCATCCTCTCTCTCTCTAAAAGAAAAAAAAAAAAGTTCTGAGAATTGAGCATTCTGGTACAATAAACATCCTTGACCATAGAAACCACAGCGTCCCTAATGCAATACATAGACTCTCATGGTATTTGCCATACATGGACTGCAAATTTTCAAACAGTTAAAATCCTAGAGCACTGAAGATACTGCTCCAGTCAGGTGCAATGTGGTAGCTATTCACTAAGGATGGTCCTTAATGAACCATGCCTCCCAATATCCATGCTCTTGTATCATCCCCCTCACACTGAAGCTGAGATGATCTTGTGTCTTGCTTTCCCAATAGCATGGGGTAGAGTGGTGATGTTTGCATTTCTGAGAGCTTAAGTTGTCCTGTAAGAAGTCCTATTGTTCTGAAGGAAAGACCTTATGAAGAGAATATGTGGAGGGGTCATATGGAGGGAGATGCTCTGAGTCTATACAGGGAAGGAAGGAGCAAGGGACAGAGAGCAAGGGAAAGGGAATCCAGCTGCCCCAGCATCCCAACCTAGCCAAGCTGTCAAGAGGCCAGGCACATGAGTGAAGGTACATTTCAGACATTCCGCCTTGGACATTGAATATGCAGCCTCCATCTGACTGAAGTTGCATAAGGAATCACAAGCAAGACAAACAGAAGAACAATACAGTTGAGCCATAGTCAACCCACAGAGTCAATGAGAAATAAAAGAATGGTTGTTGTTTAGGCCACTATGTCTTGAAGTAAATTGTTCTGCAGTCATAGATAAACAAAGTAAGCACCCTAAAATAATACAGTTTAGTCATCTTATACTATACGTGAGGAAATTGAAGTCCAGAGCAGTGAACTCATTTAACCAATGTTACAAAGTGATTTAGAAAAATGCTGGGATTAAAACGCACATCTCTGAATTTCAATTATGATGTCTTTTCTTTACTTTTTTAGATGCACAGTACTTAATCAGCATCAAGAAGAAACATCAAGCATGCTGGCAAATGAACTGTAGATAAGCCTACATATCTGACAGTTATTAAGTACTGGCTTGAACTTTGTCTAGGGCATCAGCCTAATGGCAGCTGAACAATTCTTATTTTCATTCCAGTATAGTTAACATACAGTGTTATATTAGTTTCAGGTGTACAATAAAGTGATTCAACACTTCTATACATTACTCTGTGCTCGTCATAATAAGTGTAATCTTAATCTCCTTCACCTATTTCAGCCATCATTCCCCCAAACCACCTCCCCTCTGGTAACCATCAGTTTGTTCTCTAGAGTTAAGAGTCCGTTTCTTGGTTTGTCTTTTTTTCTTTGTTTATTTCTTTTGTTTCTTAAATTCCACATGTGAGTGAAATCATACGGTATTTGTCTTTCTCTGACTGACTTACTTCATTTAGCATTATTCTCTCGCCAGTTTGTATTCCTACCAACAGTGCACAAGGGCTCCTTTTTCTCCACATCCTCACTGACACTTGTTGTTTCTTGTGTTTTTGATTTTAGCCATTCTGACAGGTGTGAGGTGATATCTCATTGTGGTTTTGATTTGCATTTTGATGATAATTAGTAATGTTGAGCATCTTCTGATATGTCTGTTGACCATTTGTATGTCTTCTTTGGAGAAATATCTTCATGTCTTCTTCTCATTTTCATTTGGATTATTTGGTTTTCTGGTGTTGAGTTGTATCAGTTCTTTATATATTTCAGATACTAACCCTTTATTGGATATATCATTTGCAAGTAACTTCTCCCATTCCGTAGGTTGTCTTTTAGTTTTATTGATTGTTTCCTTTGCTGTGCAGAAGCTTTTTATTTTGGTCTGGTCCCAATAGCTTATTTTTGCTTTTGTTTCTCTTGCCTCAGGAGACATATCTAGAAAAATGTCTCTATGGCCAATGTCAGAGCAATTATTGCCTGTGCTTCTCTTCTAGGGCCAGTTTTCCCATCACCATCTACTGAAGACCTTTTCCCATTACAACAATCTTTAATGCTTTAAGAAAATCTGGTTACTGATTGTTCTTTCTGTGTTTCATTCTTGCTTTTTATTTCTGCATTTTTTAGGTGATTGAATTCTAGGAACTTCCAGAATGACTGTACAACTCTAGAGTGTCGATGTCATTAAATCACACATGAGGAAGAGTTTGTGTTCTCACATAACATACAATTCAAAAACATTTATTTATAAGGGTTCTGAAAAACAAAGAGCCCCATAAGCTCTATGAGTGTGCATGGCCATTCCTCCCCTTGCAGGTTTTCATAGATACTTCAGTTGAAGTTTGTTGTAGATCAAATGAACTGGGTCGCTAAGATTTTCTTTCTCTCAGAGTAAGAGGTCTTTGTCTTCTATAGAGAATTCAGTCAGTAACAACCAGAACTGAAGGTTCTGCAACACTGCTCCCCCTTTTCTTTTTGGTTGAATAAGTTATGGTCATAACAATTCATCCATTTTTACATTGATTCAGGTCTTCATTGAATCATGCTATACTGTTTTCAATAAATACTGATTTTTCTGCAACTAGAGGTGGAAACAATGTCCACAGGGAAGAGAAGGTTAGGGGAGGAGGGAGTAGTATTGAACTTTACTTCTTGAAAATGTAAAGAATTTCTAGAGGAAAGTAATAGACATTAATGGAGGGATGCCTTACAATTAAGAAATCAATTTTTTTTCACTTTTTTCTCTGCTTTCAAACAGTTATTGTGATCATCTATCTTACATATTCATCTGTTTTGCTAAGTAGTCAGAAAGGGATGCATTAACATTGACATATCAATGTTGTACAAGATGAAAGATGTCTGCTAACTTGTGCTTAATAAATTCTGAGTCATCTTTCCATGAAAGTTATAAAATCAAACAAAAATTTTGTTGCTGGAAGAGACTTTAGAATTTAAATAATAATTATTAGTTTTGTCATTAATATTAACATTTGTTTCAATTCCACTTTATCCAAACATTTCATTTCACTTCATATATGAGAAGTACAAGGCTTCAAGATGAAATAGCAGTTGAAAGTTAGTGGCTAAACCCAGATCTTCTGAATCAGTGTCTTCCCCAGTATATGGCAATATTCCTCAGATTTTTTGAGGTTTATTGGAAATGACTAGTATACACAACATATTTTTGTGTTTATCTGAATGTATAACAATAAATACCCTTAGATCTGAGAACTTGCTCTATTAGGAATGAATTCATTGCCTGAAATCAATCTATGAATTAATTTTGCTAGTTGGCATGTTTGTCCAAGTTGGACAGTTAGTCTGGTTTCTAGAAGAAAAAAATCTGGTTAAAAAAGAATTTTGAGAGAGGAAGTTGAATAATAGATGATTAGAAAATTCTACATGTACTCTTCTTGTACTGCTTTCTGTCATTAAAAATAAGATTCAAGATTTCTGGTTAGAGAACTATAAGTGAAAATAAATAATTAGAAAAAAAAGTTTGACCTAACTTAAACTTCTTGGAGGCTATTTACTACAAAGATATAAGTTTGGCATTCATCCCAGGCAAAATCTGGAATGGGTATTTAAAGGACTATGAATATTTAAGGAATAATTAGGATATCACATGGATTCCCTAAGACATAGGAAGAAGTCATATCAGACTAAATTCATGTCCCTCTTTCATGGGCTTACTCTACTGAATAATCAGGAATATATAGCAGATATATGACAAGTATGTAGAGGCATTAGTAAGCAATTTGAAACGTTTTCTTATGAAATTTTAGTGAAAGAGATTGGAAAATAGGGACTAGTTCTAAAACAAATAGATTGGAAAAGAACTAAATGATTTTATTCAAAAGCTGGTAGAATAATAATCTAGTAGCTCTGATTTATTGAGCACTTACTATGCATGAGTTATTATACTAAACATGTGTTTTTTCATTTAATATTTCATGTAATATTTAATGTAACCTATGACAGATATACTCAAATTTATAGATGAGAAAACTGCAGGTTAGAAAGTAACTCAACTTTTCCAAAATTAGTCAACAAAAGGAGATGCCAATATATGAACACAAGTTGTTTGACTCCTAGACCATACTCTCTACCATTAGATTAATATAATCTTAGTGGAAAAGTCTAGTGTTGACCTTGGCTTTATTTAGTTCAGAAGAATTATCCTTCTTGAATGAAATATGGAGGGTATACCCAAGTGATGGAATTGTTATGTCATATAGTTTTTAAACCTATTGACATGAAATAATGAATCATTTATTTGTATTGCTGGTAGTTTTGGTTAATTTATTCTATTAATAATATTTTACTAGGCATTTATAATTTGAATGACAGAATCAGGATCTGGAATGATATTGAAAATTGGTATTATTAAGTTGAAGTAAACAAGATGAAATTTAATGAAGATAAAAGTAAGAACTGGCCCAGAGGTCCAAGAAAACAAAGTAAGAACATCTGAGAGAAGCAATGTGTGTGGCTTAGCATGGGTGATATTGTGTTTTATAATGAAAATATATATTTGGTTTTTGTCCCTAAACAGGGCTCCTAAAACCCTCGGAATTTCTTAAGTGTTGAGAGAGATCACGGTATCTTTTATTATGTTAATGAGGTAATGTTTTGAAAGCTCCTAGGTAACCTAAAGTTTCAGGTGGTTGCTGGGAGAGCCAGCCAAAAGATTAGGTCAGAACTTTCAATCCTTTCCTCCTGACCTCTAGGGAAGGGAAAGGGGTTGGAGGCTGAATCAATTGACAATGGCCAATGATTTTAGTCAATTATTCCTATGTACTGAAACTCTCCTAAAAAGGACAGGATTTGGAGAGCTTCCAGATTGGTGAACATGTGGAGATTTGGGGAGAGTGGCGTGATGAGAGGATATGAAGCTCAGCTTCTACCCACATACCTTGCCCAATGCATCTCTTCCATCTGGCTGTTCCTGAGTTAATCGAAAACTGGTAATCTAGTAAGTAGAATGTTTCTTTGAGTTTCATGACATGAGTCACTCTCACAAATTAATCCAATCCAACTAGGGAGTTGTGGGAACCTCTGATTTATATAGGCAGGCAGTCAGACAGGTGACATCCTGGTCTTGCTATTGGGGTCTAAAGTGGAACTGAGCCTTTAATCTGTGGGATCTGATGATATCTCCAAGTAGATAGTGTCAGAATTAATTAATTAATTAATTAATTAATTAAAAAGATAGTTGACCCCTGAACAACATAGGGGTTAGGGCCACCAACACCCCCTGTTGAAAATCCGTGCATAACTTTTGGCTCCCCCAAAACTTAACTAATAGTCTACTGTTAACCAGAAGCTTTTCCAGTAACATAAACAGTCAATTAACACACATTTTGTATATATGTTAAATACTGCATTCTTATAATAAAGTAAGCTAGAGAAAAGAAAATGTTATTAAGAAAATCATCAGGATGAGAAAGTACATTTACAGTCCTGTACTGTATTTATTGAAAAACATCTGCACGTAAGGGGACCTATGCAGTTCAAACTTGTGCTGTTCAAGGATCAACTGTAATTGGTCAGAGTTAATTGTTGTTAGTGGTATGAAGAAAACATACTTGGGAGTATGTGTGAAAAAGAATTTGAGGTTTTGGCTTATAGTAAGTTCCAAGAGAGGTGACGCTTTGATGTGGGAGCTCAGAGAACCTCTCTGATCACAGGAGTATTAATAGGATATTAATAGAACAAGAGAACAATGAAGGGGGGCAGTGCTGGAATATTTTGCATTGATCAGACATTTTGTTGTATGTTTTAGGTACTATAAAGCATATGGATATGTGTCCATGTGAAATTGCTAAAGGGAATGAAATCATGTCATAGAGAAAATAAACAGAACATGTTAAGGTGGGGGCGGGGGAGTAGCTTTATAGCTATCTTTGAATACTAAAAGATTTTCCAAATGAAATGTGGCCAGAGACTGGCATACAAAATAGAGAATTTGGGTCAGTGTATGATAACTAAAGCAAAACTTTTGTTTTAACACTGGAAGATATATATATTTTTAAAGATTTTATTTATTTATTTGAGAGAGAATGAGATAGAGAGAGCATGAGAGGGGGGAGGGTCAGAGGGAGAAGCAGACTCCCTGCTGAGCAGGGACCCCCAATGCAGGACTCGATCCCGGGACTCCAGGATCATGACCTGAGTTGAAGGCAGTTGCTTAACCAACTGAGTCACCCAGGCGCCCTGGAAGATATTTTTAATAGCACCGTTTCAAGATGGCATGGGCTGCCCCATTAGGAAGTGGGTGTTTAGCCCTAGAAGCATTCAAGCAGACACAGAACAAGCAAATGTCAGAAATTTGGTAAACAAATACAAATGATCTCATTCTTGAAGAAAACTCTAAACTATGTGGTAAATCTATAACTTTGGATAGAGAGGGGAGAAGGTGCCAATAATTTTGTAGAAGATTTCAAAGGTAGCTAGGACAGACCCACTTTCATTGCTGTGATGTTCAGCCTACTCAATTTGCCGGGGGAAAATATTCTACATATTTAAAAATAGGGCTTTAGAGATATTTGCTCAGAATAACTATGACTTGCTCTAATGAATATTTCCTAGACTTTATATAAATTAAATAGCAAAAACAAAGAAGTTGATCCAGTGAAACATACTGAAAATTGTGACTGCGTTATATCTCTCTCAGCCCCAATCTGGTCCCTTATCATTATTGCATATTTACTTATTGTTTATTTATTAGATAGTAACATACCCATGAAAGTAACATCTTCAGGGTATTTTGAAGAAGACAACCATTGCTCTTTGGTGTGGTTTGATTCTTCTCTTCAGGGAGCACACATTACAGCCATGCCTTTTTAGAGAAAAGTATCAAAAAGTGGTTTGTCTTGTGACTTTTTGACTTTTCCTCATCCCCTTCCAGCCACAGTCGTCTCCTTCCTTCCAGACTCTGGGACTTGGATGTATAATTGCAGCCTGTTGTCTGCAGAGTAATTTTAGCCTCATTTGACTTGTTGCACAGCAGGATGACATGAGTGCTGGCTGTCAGGCGGGGTCAGAGGTCAGCCATTACCCCTGGACCGTGGGCAGCAGCCTTATCAACGTTCTCTGGAAGGCTCTTCTCAGCCTTGCGATGGGTCTGCAGCTGGCTGTATGTCTCTTCAGATGACTCTGGATGAAAACATGGACTGTTTTCAAGACACAAGCTCCCAGCATGCAGTTTGGCTTCTTGTTTCTGTTTTTTTTTTTTTTTAATCAAAAATATGAGAGCCATTCTGAAATGAAAGAAGCTATGTTCTTGTGCTTGCCATATAAACTTCGAGTGGAATATGTACACAAGCCAGCATTAAACTATATGACTAGTTCCCTTTATACACTTGAGACCTTAAAATGATATTTTAAAAGGATGTTAAACCAGTATGCTATATTAGGATGGAAACTGCTGGGTATTAAATAAGATAATTACTTGGGTGCATACAAATGAATTTCATTCGTAGACTGAAAATCCTATAGATCCTGTAAAGGATCATAAAATCACAGAGTTAAAAAAAAAAAAGAAAAAGAAGAAAAAGGGAAAAAAAAAAAGCACATCGTATGTCAGCTAACCTGATCCTATAGGTGGTAAAATAATATTCCTTAAATAACATTTCTTATGTTTTTTCTAGTTTAGATTGAAATCTCTGATGGGATGCAAATTCAGATATACTTACAGAGACAGAATATTTTACTATGATTGAGCTATTCTCCAAACCTGTTTTCAAATATCTGAAATATTTAACATAATTGATTTCCTCTAAATTTTAGGTAGACATACTGATCTTACACATAGTAATTTCAATGAACAAATCTACTAGAAAATGAAATTGAGAGCTTGCTCATCAAATTTGCAGATTTTACTAAATTAAGTGACAATGTTAATGTTCCAGAAACCAGGAATAAAATACAAGATGACCTTGAGAAAATTGGTCTATCTAAAAAGGATGATATTTAGTAAGGGCCAATATAAAGTGTATGGGGAACAAAAAAGTTTAAACACAAATATGGTAGGGGGTAAATAACCCAAGAAATGTTGTTATAAATATACAAAAGGAGAAGTATGAATAAAGTACTTTTATGAAATATGTTGGTGTGATATCGTGAGTCTCTCAAATCTGTTAGACACCAGGAAGCATTCCTCCTCTTCTATTTTACAAAAGAAGAACACTGTATTTCATTCCTATTATTCCATTTCAGTCTAGTATTCATTTGGGGAGCTGTAGCGCATTTATTTAATCAGAGGTTATGGCAGGCTTTTAAACCCTAGAAAGCCTGGATGTCATCAGAGAAAAGTCATTTTTAGATTAGGCTAAGGTGAAACATAGAAATCAGGATGTGGTATGATACTGATGAAGGGTGCAGGAAGTGAGGGCAGGTAAGAAACATAGGCAGGCTGCGGTAGGCCTCCATGGCAGGGGGTCAGAGATGGGAACTGAAAATTAGGCCGTTGAACTAGAGGTGTTAGCACCAGGGCTCACAGTTGGTGTGTTGGGAATGCCCAAGTTTAATTTTCTGCTTGCAGCAGGGGGATTTGAGACCCATGACAACTTTTGAGATCTGGTTGAATGGCTTCCTTCACTTGATCCTTCTGGTCAATGCTAGGAGAACTACCACCATTTCTATCATTACAATTAACGTTTCTCTTATTGAAGACTTACTGTGTGCCAGGACATAGTATAGGGATCATTTGTTCCTTTACTCTATAACTATGTATTGAGCCTAGAATGTGCCCTATATTGTGATAGTTACTAAGATACACTGGTGCATAAAACAATGTGGTTTTTGCTCTCATAGCAAGGATGAGACAGGTATTAATTACATAGTGTATACAACCTAAATAAACATAAACTTTCATATAATTAAAATGTGTTAAGTGCTAGTTACAATAAAGAGGGACACTAGGAGACCTGGGGGCTCTGATTTGGTCTGAGCAAGTTCTACAATATGAAGGATGAGCAGGAAAGAACTGGAAGAAGAAGACAGAATGGGCTCTGAATAGAGAAGGTACTTGAAGGACACGAGAGCCAGTGAGGTATTGTGGGGAGCCCCACGGAGAGGGCTGGGGACGGGGAAAGAGGCCAGGTCACACAGGGCCTGGTGGAGTAACTTAAGGGGCAACAGGAAGCCACTGACAGTTTTCAAGTACTGATATAACATGATTTAATTTCTAATTTTTCTTAAGATAATCCTAGCTACAGTGGAAAGTATGGGTTGGAACGAATGTACAAGCTAGTTAAGGGGCCAGTTACATGGACCATCATAAGAAAGATAAGGAATAATAATGCATTCAGTGCTCACAACCTAGGAGGATCCTCATTTATAGAGGAATAGACAGAAGCTTGCAGAGGTTAATTCCCAAAGTCTATGTGCCTATGTGCCTACATGAGAGATTGACTCTTTTGTGTTCAGTCTTCTTAGTCACATACTCATTAAAGCAAGATTCATATAAATGTAGAACTGGAACAGAAACGTAGACCCTATGTAAATTAATTCGCTGATTTATTCAAATACTATGTGTTGAGTGCAGTTCTAGGCATAGGGGATACAATATTGAAAAAAAAAAGTTCTCCTAATAAAGCTTGTATTTTAGTGGATGAAAACATAAATAGATAAACTAGCTACCTAAATACCAGCAATATAATGATAACAACAACAAAAAGGATCAGGGGGCGCCTGGGTAGCTCAGTTGGTTAAGCATCCAACTCATAATTTTGGCTCAGGTCATGATCTTGGGGTCATGGGATGGAGCCCCACATTGGGCTCTGCACTGAGTTTGGAGCCTGCTCGGGATTCTCTCTCTCCTTCTCCCTCTGCCCCTCCCCACTCACACATACACACTCTCTCTCAAAATAAAACAAAACAACAAACAAACAAACAAAAGAGGATCACCTGGTAGGCAGTGACAGAATGACTTCTGTGGTTTGGTGGAAACAAAGAAGTTCTCCTAAAACCAAAGTAATAAGTAGAAAGCCCAACCTGTCTCCTAGAAGCCTTTTTATGTTCACCAGTATAAGTTGGAGAGAAGTATGTTCCCTATACACCACAGAGAAGAAACATACTCATTTATGCTTGCTTGGGGATAAGTAGTACTAATCTATAAAAGGCAGACCATATACTTGTAGCATATACCTGAGACTTGGATATCAGGAAGAATTTCTTGTTCACCCATAAAGTAATAAACACTAGAAAGCATGCAGTGAGAGGAGTTATAAACCCCAAACCTACTGTGCTTGGTGGAATTCTCACATGGCTGCCATGACTTTTGCTGCTGGGCATTAACACCTGTGACTATGTTACCTGGGGAAAGACATTTCACAGATGTAGTTAAAGTTACTAATCTGTCAGCCTTACACCAGGAGATTGCTGAGTGGGCCTAACCTAACACACTAGCCTTCAAAACCACAGAGCTCTCTCCTGATGGCAGAAAGAGGAAGTCAGAGAGATTCTAAGTGTAAGAGGGAGTTGAGAAGAATGTTGTATGTTGTACAGTGTCTAACATTTGCTCATAATCATTATTGAAAAAAAAATCCAAAATCTATCATAAGCACAAAATAGGTACACTATCTTCCTGATGTAATATTTCAGTGTTCTCTTTTTAATGTACAAACACAAACTTGAGCTGTGAAGATATACTTGTCTGGGTCTTACCTGGCAGTTATGGAATGTGGAACACCAAGGAGATGGTAATATTTCTGTGTGCACTGTTTTAAATCAGTGAATGTGTGCAGTTTTGTTTTTAAAAGAACCAGTGCAGAGCCATGGACTTCCTAATCAATGGCATAATTCTGATAAAAAATATATGCATTTAATATTTGGGGAAATGTTTATCAAGTGATTGCATCAAAACAAGCAAATTGGGCAATGTATGTTCTACCCGCTGGGTGACTCTGTGCATTAGAGTTTGGTATAGAACACATTTGAGTGGGAAGTCTACATTAAGTACTTTCAAAATCCTTTTCTGTAGGAAGCACTATCATATTATCAAGAAATGACACAAACTTGCTACTGGTAGAATAAAGTAATATTCTTTAACAACACATTAAATGAGATATATGTGTCCATGCCTCCCCACCCCCATCCTCTTCTCTTCAGCAGAGATGTCAACTAGCTACCAAATATTTGTGCTTCCTCTTCCAAACTTGTCCTTAAGAGACAGTTACTTAGCTGTAGCCAAAGACTACACTTCCCAGCTCCCTTTGTAGCCAGACCTGGTCAGGTGACTTGTTCTCACCTGTGGATAGCGTGTCTCTTGTTCCTTTTCTTCATCAGCCAGCCAAAGGTAGAGGATTCTTAGGGTCCAGAGTGGATGGAGGGGCCACAAGATAGAAACACCTTGAGTCCCTGAATCACGATATGGAAGACCGCATGCTGACCAGGAATACATACAACGTACTATTAGGAAGTGTCAGGTAAATCTCATTGTGCTGAGCTAAGAAATGTGTGTGTGTATGTGTTTGTGTGTGTGAAGCATAAATGGTAATAATTCTGCGAAATTTGCCTGCAATTATCTCTATACCCTGAAAGTTTCATATATCTGATCAAAATCTTAGAGAAGTATTTATGTTACTAGTACTTCAAAACCCATGTTATAAAGAGAAAATGCAGTAAAAATTATATCCTATTTGGCTTTTTATTTTAGAGAAAGAAAGTGTCTCTTTACTTTGTCATTTTCAAATCACTACTTGGAGCTCTTTATTCCATCATTAAAAAAAGTAAACATTAACTAGATCATTTTTTTTAGCTCTAAGTAAAGATTTTCCAAATTCATTAGATGTTTTTATCTGTTGTTGATGTCATAACACATAATTTCCAATCTATTTTGATAAATATTTGGTCTCCCAAACCAAGCATGATGTAACAAGTAATTAAGTGAGATTTATAGTCAAGTAATGTTTTCTTTTTGCATGATTAACTTAAAATAAGTCAATAAGCATGCATCACTTAAATGGAAAAAATCAAGAACTTTCCTTAATTACAATGAATATTATGAAATGTTATAAATAAACTCAAGAGTAAATCTATAATAATAAACTAACTTAAAATGAAATAGTTTGCTTTATTATAAAAGGCCCCTTCTTTCACAGATACCACATGAAAATATGAAATGACTTAAACTTTTAAAATAATTCACAAGATCATATACTACTGTGAAAGAAGCATAAGAGTCAGAAAAATTCAAAAATATTTTATTAGACAAGAGTGTCAATGATAAGAATCAATAGTGACAATGTTATACTATTATTCTATTTTCCTTTGGGTTTTATTTCCTGATTCATTTGAGTATTCTCTGATAGGGTAGGTATCTCCTCAACATGATTTGACTTTGATTTCTCTAGGCTGGTCTGACAAAATTCCTCCCTCCCTCCCTCCTTCCAAATTTGATGAGCACCCACTATCGGACAGATACTGTTCTAAGCCCTGGCATTATCACTGTGAACGTGGCCCCTGACCACAAAGAATGTTAGGTCTAGTGGGTAAAACAGACAAGTAATAACTAAAGTAGCAATTATAATGAACCATGATACACACACACACACACACACACACACACACACAATGGAATATTAATGCAGTCATCAAAAAAAGATGAAATCTTGCCATTTGCAACGATGTGGATGGAAGTAGAGGGTATTATGCTAAGCGAAATAAGTCAGTCAGAGAAAGACATGTATCATATGATCTCACTGATATGAGGAATTCTTAATCTCAGGAAACTGAGGGTTGCTGGAGTGGTGGGGGTGGGAGGGATGGGGTGGCTGGGTGACAGACATTGGGGAGGGTATGTGCTATGGTGAGCACTGTGAATTGTGTAGACTGATGAATCACAGACCTGTACCCTGAAACAAATAATACATTATATGTTAAAAAAAGAAGAAGATAGTAGGAAGGGAAAAATGAAAGGGGGGAAATCGGAGGGGGAGACGAACCATGAGAGATTATGGACTCTGAGAAACAAACTGAGGGTTCCAGAGGGGAGGGGCGATGGGAGGATGGGTTAGCCTGGTGATGGATATTAAAGAGGGATGTTCTGCATGGAGCACTGGGTGTTATGCACAAACAACGAATCATGGAACACTACATCAAAAACTAATGATGTAATGTATGGTGACTAACATAACATAATAAAATTAAATTAAAAAAAAATAATGCACCATGATGTACATGATGATAGCGAGCAAAAAGAACAATAAGGGAACACATATGGCAGGAGCAGCTAACCCAGACTGAGGTCAGAAATTCTCCCAAAAAAGACTATGTCAGAGCTTGCGTGCTGATGAAGATCTGGCCAACCGCAGAGTTCAGGATATTCTCCAGACCAGAACACAGCAGTGGTTGCAGGGGCCGTGCAGAGCCTCAAAGCTGAAGCAGTAAGCAGGAGCCAGTTCACATAGGACCTGTAAGCCATGTGAAGAACTTTAGACTTCACCCTGGGGGCAATGGAGAGCTAGGAAAGGATTTGAAGCAGAAGAGCGACACAGTTCATTTTGTGTTGTACGAAGATTATTCCTGCTGTAAGAAAGTAGGGAAAGTGGAGGGGGGCTGTCTGGTTAACAGAGGGCAGTGGTGGAAGGAATCCAGGAAAGAGATGGTGGTGGCCAAACCAAGGGAGTGGCTTTGGATATGGAACAAGTGAACGGATTCAAGAGACACCTAAGGGGTGTCAAGGGCATTTAATGGTTTTACATGAAAAGGCAAGAGTAGAGGACTTCTTGTACTTCATAAACACATATTTTAAGACTGAGTGGGTTTCACCTCACTATTGAGACTGGGCTCTTTTCTCATAGTAGTCTCATCTGATTCCAAGCTGAGAGGTTCAGTCCTGTCTCTGACCTATGTGTAAAGAGAAAGTCATCAAGGCCTCTTAACGCAGTCCCACATCTTATCTCCCCCTTCAATCCAGGAGCTAGGCGAAAAGCCCAAGTTTGCATTTCAAATAATTCTATTTGTTGTAGTGGATGATTGTTCCTCATCCTTCTTATGTACCAGGAGTTTCAAAGTTACTCATAATTCCAGGTGGTGGATCTTGATGCTTCCTGACGGATGAAGGTTTTGTGCATATTTTCTTCCTGCTCCTTTCAGACTCACTCTGTTCTCCAGTTCTCCACGTAACAGCAACCACATTTTAATGCAATGACAGCTATGGAGAAATAAAACTATCAGTCATTGTCAAATATTTTATAAATGGAGACAGAGGAGGGGTTCACTTCTCTGCGTAACAAGGACGGAGGAGAAAGGTCAGTGACAGATCATGTGGTATAGATTTCCCCTTAAGCAATCTTCAGCTAACACTTGCTCACAGTGTGGAAGCTTTTGTTGGCCAGGGACTCTTAATGCCGCCCCTCAGCTTAAGGCTACAGATATTCCAGTCTCTGCTCTGTATGGTACTGGAGAAAGGAAAGGATGCATTCAAGTGGATTTGGGGAAAGGATTAATTTTTGTCATTTATGAAAGCCAGGAACTAATATTCATAGTTGTTTAACTTATGAAAAATTAATTAGATGACTTATAAATTATGTATGTGGGAAAAAGAAAATCTATCAATGGCTGGTTTGAGGATTCAGAAGGGCACTTAAGTTGATAACAAAAGGTATTTTGTGCAGCAGGTCACGTTTGGGGTGGGCTTTTGTTCTTCCTTTGTGCCTGAAATTGGTGAATACTGAATTGTTCTTATGTAATCCCCTGGTAGTGAGGGAACCAGTCATTTCAATAGAGTTTATCACTATGCACTTGTCTGCTGTTAGGAAGCATAGAAGGCAATTGACAAAAGTTGAATAGGAAAGTCAGAGAACTGAAAAGTTTCTAGAACTAGAATGTCTGAATACTGACATGTGGTGCCTAGCAACACCACATGACCTCATAATGAGCCCTTCTCCCAGATCTCATGAGAAAAAAAAAATAAGCACAATGACGCTGGAAGTCAAAACCACACATGTAATATAATAAGTAAATATATCTGATGCCAAAAAAAGTTGAGATTTGTATTTAAAAATATCTTGTAGAGTAATAAAACATATTTCCTTACAAAGTATTGTCTGCAAGCCCTCTTACTCAACTATAGACCCCAACAGTTAAAACCTGTAATAGACAAGACTCACTTAACTCATGCTCTAACTGAAACCCATTGTTATTTCTTATCGCACTTTCTTGAGGCATTGATGAAGACATTTTGCAATGACCTGAACATTCCAACTGCCAGCCCAGAAAAGCCCTGATAGAATGCCTAGAAGACCACACCCCAGACTCCTCCCATTCCCTGCCCATGATCACGGCTGAACACATCCCAGCCCCCACTCACGATCATGTGCTCTCTCCTGCTCTCCTGCACGTATCCCGCTGAACCTCCCTCTAAAACTCTAGGTGTCTGTCTTGTGGATAGAGAGGGTGGTTATTAAGGCTTGAGCCTGCCACCTCCCCCAGCGGCTGGCACCCCAAATAAATTTCTCCCTTTCTTTTTTCCAAACCTCGTGTCTTGTGTTAGCAACAAGTTTGAGTTTGTTCAGCAACACTGTTGGCAAACCCATCCAGGAGCTCTGCTTTCAATGTGTAGCTCCCTCAGGATTGCCCAGGATTTTGCAGTAGGCTATGGTAGCACCAAGGATTACCGTTCCATCCCTCAGTTAGTGGCTATGATAGATTCTTCAGTAACTGTCTGACTTTTAAAGGAGTATGTACTATTATTGTACTTTTTCCTGGTTAATTTTCTCTTCCACACCAAGAAACATAGGCAGTAGCAACATCCATGAGTAGCTGCAAATTGGAGTATAATGACTGTGATAGAAATGTTCAATCTCACCTTGAAAGTTATAAATATGACTATCAATTAATGTCTTTTTTATAGTTCCATAATATTTTTGCAACAATGAATGAGATATAGTAACTAATATAAATAAATGTAGTTTAAATTCAAAGTAATTTATTCTAGTTTAAATTCTCTAATGAAATGAAAAATGAGAAATAGTAACTCAGAAAATAGTAGCTATTCTGACTTAATGATATGTTATCCTCAGGGCCAATCTTGTTAAGTATGATTAGAATCTTAAGTATAAACTAAATTACATCCTTCAATTGGTATACTGTAAATGATTAAGGATTAAATGAAAAAAATTAAATTCCTGGTATTGTCTGGTATTTTCTACAGCTATTTTCCTTTTACTCTTTTTCTTCATCTTTCTTGAACAAAGATAGACTGTTTTCTTTATTTAAAGAAAATAATTTAATTAACACTAAGCAATAAAATTTCAAAATAAAATTGAGATAGACTTTTTTTAATTTAGAGAAAATAGTTTAGTTAACACTAAGCAACAAATTTCAAAATAAAATTGAAAGAAATTAATGAGTTGGGCCTGGAATTAGAGAGACATCTAAAAAGAAAGTATAAAAAAATAAAAAAATAAAAAAAATAAAAAGAAAGTATAAATATACCTAAAGGACAGTCTCGCAATCTAGTCTATTTTAGCAATGAGGTGGGCATTTATAATCCCACCTGAGTTTGGTCTCTTTCATTTTAGGGAGGATTATTCAAGGACTTCACTGTAGTATGTACTACAGTATGCAACTGATTTTCATGGTGATACAACCCTTGAGGTTTTATCTTATACATATGGTTCTACAGAAGAAAAAATATGGATAAAAATATTAATTCCAATTTTATCGTCAATTCTAATTCACAGGTGCCCAAATATTAAAACTGAGTGAAATGTGTCTCATTATAGTCCAGGCATCTGCAATGTCAAATCTACAGAGATGCATGCACCTGGAGACAAATGACCAGACTACCATAAAACAGAAGCCTAATTATGTTCACTCACATTTTCAAATTATTCCCAACAAATTACCTTGGGTAGGTGATACATCCATCAAGGCAAGACTCTAATTTCATATTCACAGTAATGTGCTCCTGTAAACTGCTCTAATAAGGCTTTAACTAAGTTTTCCTTGTGACCTCACTGAGCTGAAATATTGTAGGCTGTGTGTTTTGCAGTGTCTCCAATTAATTTCTGACCTTGGTACTGCCCGGGCACAATGAGGCAAGTGAAGGGTGGAGATCAGATTTAATTTTGAATTTCCTGACTGCTGCTGGTTTGTATCTCAACTTGAACATTACTTAAACATGTTATTTTTGGTCAGTGATTTTTTATGCAGCACCACTGGGCAAATGTAATTAAGTAGGCTAAGTTTTGTTCTCAGCTGTCCTCTGAGTTCTTGTATGGGAACTTGGAGTCTCAACAGGAAACACCTGTATGGTAGTTGTATACCAAGCCTTCCCAGGGAATTAATATATAACATTGTTCCTGAGCCTCACAAACTCTTCCCCAAATAGAAATGCCCAGCTGTACTTGAGGGCTGTATTTTTAATTACTTGTGAAAATCCAACCTCTTCGCTCAGAAGTGGGCCTTGTTATAAAGGTCTATTAGGCTTAGCCGCACCAACGGTCAGCCACATCATCCATTCATTTCATCATTCAGTTTTAAAAAATGTTTGACTCAACTAACTTTATTGAATACCTACTCTGTGTAAGGATTGTGGAGGTATACAAAAAGAAATCAGAAGTAGATCCTACCCCCTCAACAGAGGTTAATAAGAAAAGCATTATTTTCTTGAATGGACCTCAATTAATTCCTTCTGGGAGACAACCAGCAGATATTTAGATAGGCTGTTTGCTTGGTGAAAAATAAGTTGAAAGCATGCTGTTATAACCCCATTTAACCCGTTTTGGGCAATGTATGTAGATTAAACACAGTAAAAAAAAACTCAATAAAAAATTCTAGAAAGATAAACTTAACAAAACTACGCTTTGGATTTCATAACTGAGCTCCTGATGAAGTTAGAGAAATCCTTAGGGACCAGAAGCTAAGAGGGTGTTGAAAATAAAAATGGTAACTCAAATGGAACATGAGGCAGTAGTTATTCTGGTAAAATTTGCTGATTGGACTGCACCCAGAGGCTTGGGTTTTAATAGCTTAGTGGTCTCAGGAAATAAGGCCTTGAGCCTAAGTAAGATGAGAGCCTGGAACTGAAAACCCAGCACAAAGCTGAAGGTCTTGAAGAGCTGTGTCCTTAGGGAAAGGGTGTCCCAGAAAGTTCATTCCCTTGCAACAGGGAAATAGCAGGGATATTTTCCTGGGTCAGCCTCAACTCAAGACAGGGGACAGAGGTTTTCCCCGAGACCCCCAATCACAGATTGCCCTCATTTGAGCTTAGAATTGAATTTACTATAGCAGAGATGTCTAGATAACATCAAGCTAAGAAATTAAAGTGATCAGGGATCCATAGTGCCCTGTAGAGTATAATAGAAGTGAACACAATTCCAGTCAATAGTGATGCATGTTCAACCTAGACCTCATAGCATCCCCAAAGATAAAGCACCAACTTATACTAAAAAATTAGAATTTGTCTCCAAAATATATGAAGAACTATTAAAACTCAATAATGAGAATACAACTAGTGCAATTAGAAAATGGATAAAAGATCTGAAAAGGCACCTTACCAAAGCAAATATACAGATGGCAGATAAGCTATGAAGAAATGCTCAGTATCATAAGTCATTATAAGATTCAAAAAACGAAATTAAAGCAACTATGAGATACCACTACACCCCTATTAGATTGGCAAAAATTCAAACACTAACAACACCAAATGCTGATGAGAATGTGGAACAACAGGGACTCTCATTCATTGTTGACAGGAATGAAAAGTGGTACAGCTTTTGGCACCACTCTGGAAGACAGTTTGTCCATTTCTTATAAAACTAAACATAGTCTTACCATGTGATTTAGCAATTCTAGGTATTTAACCAAATGAGTCGAAAACTCACATGCTCACAAAAAAACATCCACGTGGATGTTTAGAGTAGCTTTATTCATACTTGCCAAAACTTGGAAGCAACTAAGATGGATAAACTGTGGTACATTTATATACGGGGCATTATTCAGTAATAAAAAGAGATGAGTTATCAGGCTGTGAAAACACATGGAGGAATCTTAACAGCACACTTTAAGTGAAAGAAGCCAATCTGAAAAGGATGCATACTGTATGATTCCAACTATATGACATTCTGGAAAAGACAAAAGAATAGACACAATAAAAAGATTAGCGGTTGTCAGATATTCGGGGAAGAGAGGAAAAGAGAAATGAATGGGTGGAGGCACAGAAGATTTTGGGGGCAATGAAACTATTCTGTGTAATACTGTAATGACAGATACATGAAATATACATTTATCAAAACCCATAGAACTATATAACACAAACAGTGAACCCTAAAGTAAGCTATGGACTTTAGTTGGTAATAAGGTATCAGCATTTTTTTTTTATCAATTAAAACAAATGCACTACACTAATGTATTATGTTAGTAATAGGGGAAACTCTTGGGGGGGGTTATGTATGACTCTCTGTACTTACTATTCATTTTTTCTGTAAGTTTAAAACTTTAAAAATTCAAGTAAATTAACTTAAAAAATTTTACAAAAGAAACTACCTCTCAGGGAACATCAATTAGAACAGCTGAAAGGGAATTAGCATTTTGGCAACATCAAATAATTGATTTATTGGATATAAAATTAGAGTATTTGAAATGTTTAAGGAGCAGTTATATAACTGATCAAGAAATAAGGAAAGGTAAAGAAAAAAAAGAACCAAGAATATTTAAAAATTAGTCAATAGATAATCTAGAAAAAAGTGTTATAAAGGAAATTGAAGACCGTGAGAACATTAGACTTCCCTTTCAGCCCAGGTGGAATAACAGGGACCATATTTACCCTCTTACCTAAATCAGCTAAAAAAAATGAACAAAATATAGGAAACAATGGTTTTCAAGATACTAGATATCAGATAGCAGCAGACAGTGATATCTGTGGAATAAGAAATAAGGTCAATCCTATGATTTCCTAAGATTACTGTTTTGAGAGAGTTTCCAACTCATGGTGCAGAAAAGGGAAACCTACGCAGAATCTGGCAGCCTCCCTGAGTTGAGGAGATAGACGTGATAGTCCTGGGACAGCAAGGTAGCTGGATGATGCAGGGCTGATTACCTGAAAGGAGAGAGTTACATAGCTAGAGAACTGTGAATCTGCAGAGGGTTTCCCTTGTGTATTCAGCAGATTTCTGGTCAGCCTATGCATGTGGGAAAAGTACTGGGAGCTGTTGAAACAACCGGAAAGATTAGAAGGAATAGAGCCTGATGCCCATGGAGGGCTGAAAATAGTGTCCAGAAGACTGGAAAATCTCACAGGCGTTTGGTAAAGTACAGAGAAGGATCTTGCCTCAATAGAATGGGGTAAATAGCCCTAGATGGAGCACTGTTCCAGTTCTACCCAACAAATCTTTAAAGTGAGACCAAACTGTTTCTAAGTAACCTAACTGCAACCCAGATAGAGTTCAAGAATATTTATAGCAATACAAAATATCCAGCATTCAATAAACCAAATTAGAAGTGCCTTGAATCAAGTAAGAACTTATCAGGCATGCAAAAAAGCAGGAGAATTTGATTCATAATGAGGAGATAAGTCAGTCAGTTGAAACCAACCCAGAACTGACACATATGTTAGAATTAGCACACCCAAACTTTAAAACGATTGTTATACCTGCATCCCAATGTTCAAAAAGTTACATAGAGATGTAAAATGACCTAAATCAAACTTCTAGAGATGAAACCTACAATACATCGGGAGGGATTAATAGTGATCAGGCATCGGAAAAGAAGATATGAACAAACTTGAAGACATAGCAATATAAACTATCCAAAATGAAACCCAGAGAGAGAGAAGAGAGTTTAAACAAAGAAACAATGAACAGAACCTTAGTGAGCTATGGGACAGCTTCAGGTGGTTTAATATACACAGAATTGGAATCCCTTAAGAAGAGGATAGAGTGGGAGACAGAACAAATATTTGAAGAAATAATGGCCCAAATTTTCCTGAACTTCATTATAATTATAAACTCATAGACTCAAGGAATTCAATAAATCCCAGGCATAAGAAACATAAAACAATACTAATGCACATCATGATAAAATTGCTCAAAATCAGTCATAAAAAAATCTTTAGATAGAAAAAACCCATTACATGTAGATGAACAGAAATAAGCATGAGAGATTATAGTCAGAAACAATGCAAATGAGAAGACAGTGGAGCAATATGTTTAAAGTATGAAAGAAAAAAAGAAAAAGCTGTCAGCCTAGAATTCTGTGTTCCAAGACCCCCAGTGGATGACTGAAACCGTGGATAGTACCCAATGCCATATCCATTATGTTTTTTTCCTATATGTACATACCTATGATAAAGTTTAATTTATGAAGAGTAACTCATAATAAAATAAAAAAATTATAACCATACACTGTAATAAAAGTTACGTGAATGTGGTCTCTCTCCCTCTCAAAATATCTCATTGTACTGCACTCACCCTTCTTGTTTTGATGTGAGATGATAAAATGCCTACGTGATGAGATGAAGTGAGGTGAATGATGCAGGCACTCTGACATGGTTGGGTTATCACTGACCTTCTGACGAAGCGTCAGAAGTGGGATCATGGACTTCCAGGTGGTGGTCGATCGCGATAAGGAAACTGCAAAATTAAAACTACAGATAAGGAGAGCTATTGTACTTATGAGATTTCTCTCTCCATCTCTGAGACCCTGCGTTTTCACCAGGATGTATTTAAACATGACTTTATTTTTGTTTGACCTGCTTGGCACTCAGTGTTCATGTTTGAATACTCATATCTTTCTAAAAATCTTAAAAATGATTAGCTACCCACTCTCTAAATACTGTTTTTCTGCCATTCCCTCTGTTCTCTTTTTCTGGAATCCCAATTAGGGCATGTTGAGTCCTCTCAAACCATTTCCCATCACTATTAACTACCCTTTGTATTTTAAATCTCTTTATCCCTCTGGAGTATTCTGGCAGAACACCTCAGCATTTTCTCCTTGGGTCCAGTGTAGATATTTTCTATTTCTTTGTTTGTTTGATTTAATGTCAATTACTGTATTATTTCTAGTTTTTTTTATTTCATTGTTTTTCATTTTCTGTGTTCTTTGTTCTCATTTTATATTTTATATTTTTGTTTTGTTATGTCTTCTTATATCTCTTTGAGAATTCTTAGATATATTTTAAGTTAATTTTCTATCACTTTATTGTATTTTCATTTTATTAGATTGATTTCATCTCCTGGCTCTTGTTCCTAAATTGGTTTTCGTCATGAATGTTGGAATACTGGTTTGCAGGTTCATCTTGACTGGAAGTCTGACATGTTCTGTAGTGTGTCTTAGGGTCTCTCCATCCTACAGAGTTCTGTCAATAATGCAAATCCAGATACTAAGTTCATGGGTGGCATAGTCTCTGCCCTGATTTCTAGGCCCTATTTACTTCCTCTTGTACCCCTGTTGATGCTCTAACCATCGCCTCACATAAATGGCGGGTGCCCCTGTTCTGAGCTATCATTCACAGCATGGAGAGCCCTACAGCAGCTCCTGGTTTTAGGCTGTAAGTTCTCGCTTAGTCTCATCTCCTATGGAGCACTTAGTTTTTATTACCTACTAGAACCCAAACTGCCAGCAGTCTCCACCTGCTTCCACTTCTGGAACCAGCAAACCCCACCTACTGCTTTGTATTTTTTTTTTCCATTTTTCATCCAAAAACTGTATATTTTGTCTTTAAGAGTGCTTTTTACAGTCCAGTTTCTTTTATTTTGTTTCAGTTAAAGTTCATATGGGAGATGGGTATGAATTTTTTTTTTTTAAAGATTTTATTTATTTATTTGAGAGAGAGAGAATGGGAGACAGAGAGCACGAGAGGGAAGAGGGTCGGAGGGAGAAGCAGACTCCCTGCCGAGCAGGGAGCCCGATGTGGGACTCGATCCCGGGACTCCGGATCATGACCTGAGCCGAAGGCAGTCGCTTAACCAACTGAGCCACCCAGGCGCCCTGGGTATGAATTTTTTACATGTGGACTAATACTGTTCGTTTTATGATAAGATGGAGAGGGCAGGTATTTTCATTAAACTCTTTTGTATTCTCGATATCACAGTTGCTCTTACCTAGGCAAATAGTTTAGTGGCCCTTGGATAGACAATTGACATGGAGTCAATTCCTCTACAGAATAAAAATAGAACAGTCGAGGTATTTTTTGAGAAATAATTAATTGTATACCCTCATTCTGTTAAAATATTTGTTTACTGAATTCAGTGACATTCTATTTTGTTTTATTTATTGGAAACCTGAACATGATACTTCATTTTCTCCCCCACACACCAGATGTTCTCAATGTAACATTCAGGGAGCAGGAGCAAAATATGCTTTGAATATACTTTGAAACCTCATTGTAAAAGATTAATGATCTTCATTCAACGGGTTGTCTTTTTTTTTCCCCCAGTCTTCCTTTAAATGATCACGTGACCGATAGCTTATCCATGTGTATTGTACGTTACAAATGAACTTGTCAGAAAAGGAATTATATATGTCCGGGAACCAGAGATAACTTAACCTCAGGACCCATTTCCCATGCCCCACCCATGGATAATGTGCAGAGTGTTCTTTCCTTAGGAAGAAAAAGTTTTCATTATCGTCAGACAATGATTATTACGTAAGTTGGTCCCAGAATAATATGGATTTTACATATTTTAAGGTTTACTTTGTATTTTGGTGACAGGACCTCAGTTGCAGTAAGTAATATGAGAGGTTGTGAGAATAACAGTGTGAGGACACGTTTGTAATGGAAATCTAAGGAACATGGTTTGGATTGCTCTCCAAAGGGGACCAAATGGCAGAATGGTTGGTAAATATTTATTACACTAGGCAGAAGCAAACATCTTACACCCAAGCAACTTCACATAGACTATTTTAAAACATCTCGTTTCTCTGAGGTTGACAGTTAACATTTTACATACCATGTAAGCCATCTTTCCTTTAAACAAAAATTTAAATTGTTAAACAGCTGTCGTTATTGTACAGAATTTTTAGCAACAAAACTGTAGAGAAAAGTATTTCACAGGGATTAAATAAGAGAAAATTTACCAAAACTGAGATTAAATTAAATTAGGAGACTTTCTCTCATTCAATGAGTCCAAAATTTGGTGCTTATAAAAAAAAAAAAAGAAATGAGGACATTCAGAAAATGTCCACGGCTCTCCATATTCAATGTTAGAGTTGAACCAGGGGTTAAAGGAATCAGAGAAAGGGAGTCTGGCTGCTCCACAATTTCTGAAAAACAGGCTCAAAACTATTCTTGTATCACACTTTTCATACAATATAGAAAAGTGCCAATTATGCCTATCAAAGATTCCAGGAAGGAAGGCAATTGGAGATGAAGAGCAGACTATCCCTCATTTCCTTCCCCCTTCTGATGCCATCAGGTGTAACCAGGTGTAAACACAACAGAGCCTAAACAGAGTCTACATGCTCTGTGTCCCATAGGCTGCCTTCACACACACTGAGTAGTAAGCAAATGCAAAACCCTGTACCGACAAGTTGAAAGCTCCAAGGTCATTCTGTGAGAGGAAGATGTCCCAACCTGGGGCATCTGGAATATGTTTACAGAAGATTAAAACAGAACAGGTCAAGACACAAACTGTAGGTCATCACTGGTCATGAGTGGACATGCAGTATCCTAGTTCTAAGGTGCTATAATAGAGGATTTGCCCTGGAAAACAATAGGTCCATTTTATGACTATTCATGTGCACCAACCACAACCAAAAATATCAGAGGAAAAATATCTCAAAGACTTTTTTGGTGCATGGGAGGGGGAGGGTGTTATATTGTTTGAATTGGGAACAGATGGGGACGGCTGGGTGGCTCAGATGGTTAAGCATCTGCCTTCGGGCTCAGGTCATGATCTCCAGGTCCCGGGATCGAGCCTCATCTCCAGGTCCTGGGATGTAGCCCTACGTTGGGAGTCCCAGCTCAGTGGGGAGTCTACTTCTCCCTCTCCCTCTGCCTCCCGCTGCTTGTGCTCTCTCCACCGCCTAACCTCTCTCTCTCAAGTGAATAAATAAAATCTTTTTAAGAAATAAAAAAATAAATTGGGAACAGATGAAAATCAACGTGTTCTCCTGCATAAATGGGAGAGGTTTCAAAATAAATTTGGTAACTAAAAAATAAAGATTTTAACATTAAGACATGAGATAACTCAGATAACAAATGAATAACTTCCTAATAAATAAAAATTTAAAAAATTGTCAGCATTTATGACCATTGGCATAAAATGTTTGTTTGTCCTAAGTAAATGACTACTTAGGAGACAGCAACAAAAAGTACCCATAAAAAACTCACAGATGCCTGCCATTCATAAATACTTTGAAAATGAGCATGAAGTAACTATTAAGATTTAGGTTCTGTTAATTAGAAGTTGGCTGGCTTATTTTAATAGCCAAGGATGCTGGATATGTTGAAGAACAGTACTAAAATATTTTTAATAAGTATCTTTAATATATATAATTTACCATTTTAGTTATTTGCTTTCTCTTTTTTAAAAAAATTTGTTTAAAGATTTGATTTATTCATTTAAGAGAAAGAGAGAGAGGGAGAGCACATGAGCGAGGGGAGAGACGCAGGGGGAGAGGGAGAAGCAGGCTCCCCCCCTGAGCAAGGAGCCAACATGGTGTTCGATCCCAGGACCAAGAGATTGTGACCCAAGCCGAAGGCAGAAACTTAACCATCTGAGCCACACAGGCGTGCCTTCTTTCTCCTTTTGAGGGTCTGCTTGCTCAAGGCACTATTTAAGAGGGAATATAGCATCATGGTCAAAACACATGCTCTATAACCAAATCACTGCTTCGTGATCTTCAGCAAGTTACTTAACCTCTCCATGCTTCATTTTCCCACTCATTAAATGAGGATAATAGTACTTTTTCAAGGAATTGTGGTAATATTCAAAGTTTTAATATACTTAAAATATATACTCAAGCTGACTGGCACTTACATAAACTTTAAATAAATAAGAGCCACAAAGATAATTGGATTTTACCTTCTTATGTGGCTTCTTAGTTTTTATGAATATTTTTATGTGCACTATTAATTACGATATTCTTGTGACATATCCATTGTTAATCCTATTTTTCAAATATGAATGAAACAGAAGAGATTGCTCAAGGCCACTTAGCCAATTAGAGCCAAATTTGGAAGCAGAGTCCAGGTCCCATGGCTCCTGCTACAGGATGCAACCCACTATGTCCAGGATGTGCAAAGAAAATAATCTCACTAAAAATGTATTTTATTTTTTTAAAGATTTATTTATTTATTTTGGAGAGAGAGAGAGCATGAGTAGGAGGGGCAGAGGGAGAGAGAATCTCAAGCAGAGTCTTCGCTGTGCGAAGAGCCCAACACAGGCTCCATGTGGGGCTTGATCTCACAACCCTGAGATCATGACCCTGAGCTGAAACAAGAGATGGCCATTTAACTGAATGCAACACCCAGGTATCCCTAAGAATATACTTTTAGAAAAGTAGTTAATGAAACATGGCTAAAGAGGTGAACAAAGCACAATGAGGAGGCAATTAATCAGAAGGAGTCCACCAGCTGGTTTCATTTTATTTCTCAGTGTATTGAGCACAGTGCCAATCAGGGGCTAAGGAAGAAATCCAGTCCCTGAGTCTGTGCTCACCAGTCTTCCCCAGGGTGCTGAGGACCTTGCTGTGGGGCAAACAGAGCCACACACCCTGACACCCACTAGGGGAAGGCAAGGCAGTGACTGTCCATAATTAAATCATCTGTAACCCTTTATCTTGTTTTGGTTCTCAGAAACAAATCAAGGACACCATAAACAGAATGTAAATTGGCCTTTGTAGTCTTGCCCTCTGGCATAATTAGCAGATGCCTGATCATAATGCGAGCCAGTGCAGGGAAAATCTATTTACATAATGAAATACACTATTTCTACGTTATCTGGAAACTGCTTCTTCAAGTTTCTGTGTTCCTTTTGTTAGGATGACTTGAAAAGGGGTACTTTACTATGTTAATTTCCAGCACAGAATCCCTGGACCTACAGTCCTCAAAATATACAGGAACATTTAAAAAATATCAACAAATGAAATGGAAATGTAGTGTCATAAACTTTCCTACAGGATTTCTATGAATCCTAGAGGATTCTTTTTTTGTTCTAGGATCAGGAAACACTCACAGCATGAATGGAAAAAAAGTCACTTGAATATTTAATAGCAATTTTGAGAAAACAAAGGTTTCCAAACAAGGTATACAGAGGAGAGAGAGACTTTAAATTGGAAATGTTGGGAATCCTTCCCTAGTAGACAAAGGGAGGTCATTTTCAGATCAAAGAGAAAAAGTGATGAAGGTTCAAACAGGAATCATAAAGGAGGAAAGACTAAGATAATACACTCTATGGGTGTTATCTAGACTTATTAAGATCTAAAAAGCAATCTTTCAATGCAATTTGGATTTATTAAAGAGATATGGTAAATTTTGCTTGGCTACCTGTCTTCTCTTGCTTCATATGCCAAAGTATACTTCACTGAAAAAGATGGAGAAAATCTAGCAGGTATTTTATAGTATTTCTTTGCAATAAAAATATTTAGAAATAAAATACATAACCACTTGTAAGCTGGCAACTTACCAATTAATGGAAAGTTTATAAGCAAATTTAGCTATACACAAATTAGTCAAATTTAAAGTGGAATATATTAAAACTAAGAATATAAAACCAATAATTAAAAAAATAGTAGCTATGCAGAAATTATCACAGCCCTGGTGGTCCTACTAAAATATCAAGAGTAAGACTGGGGTCCATGTTCAATGCTGTTTACAAATGATAAACTAATTTAAAAAAAAACTCTGGGAAAATTTCTTTTAAAATTTAATAAAATGGATAATTTTATAGAAAATACTTCTGACTCAACTTGACCCCAGTTGAGAGAAATCCTAAAGACACCAGTTGCCATGGAATAAAAGAGAACGTAATTAAAAAGCATCAGACCTTGATGGTGTCAAGAAGATTTGATTCATCCTTTAAAAATCATGTCACTTCAATGCTCTTTAATTATTCTAATGCAGGGGAAAACAGGTAAAATGTTTAAGTTTATTTTATGAAGTGAGTAAAAGGTTTTTTCCTCCAAACCTGATAGATTCCATCAAAAAAAGAAAAGTATAGACCAATCTCACCTATTAATATCTATATAAATATCTTAGATCAATTACTAGCAAATAGAATTCAGCAATGCATTAACAAACTATACATCTTGTCCAAGTAAGATTTACTCTAGGAATTGAAGAACAGTTAAATATTAGAAAATCCATTAATAAAATCTAATGATGCTGAGTTAAAATTTAAAAAATCTTCAGATAGGCATTTCTGTTCTTCAGAGATGCAACATTCGACAAAATTTAACACCCTGTCATGCTTTAAAAAAAAAGAAAGCACTCAATAAAGTAAGAATTGATAGATAAGACCTTAATATGGCCACATTAATATGGGCTGAGTTATGTATGCTTCTCACTACTATGTAAATTTATTTAAAAATAGAGTGAAAATATTACATAGGTTTAAAATGGAAGACAATATTTCTTTCAATATTAAAAAAGATGTTTGGAAACAAATCTTTAAACAAATATTTAAACAAATTGGAGTGCCCACGTGATGAGGCAGGGCCTAGGGTCAACAGCCTCCAAGGGAACCCAATGTGACATCAGTAGAGCCTGAAGACCTTCCCTAGAGTTAGTCCTAAACGGTGGAGTCCATAATGAGTTAGGGAGTCGGGGGAGAGGGGACACTCTCTGCCACTTGAACTCTTAAGAACAGTGTGGAGATTCTTTGGGGGTTTTTTCCCCCTCCTATTTTTGATAGTCTGGAGGTTTTGACTTCTGATTTTTCACAAGAACTGGCCTTAAAAATGCAATGTAATGAAATATCCATAAATGATTAACCTTATTATCCTGTCAATAAGATACAGGTTTGCCTCCTCCTACCCCGCTTACATTTTTTCCCCATTTCCTTTCCTGTGATTTATATATTACTCTGAAATTTTGGTCTTCCTGGAATTCTTTTAAAAATGACAACTGCTTGTCAATAATTTCTAATATCACAATTTTATTTTGCAATGGGAAATTATGTGTGTTTTGAGAATTTGAGAGTGGTATATAAGGAAAATGCTTTCCTGTTTCAGTTTCATACATAACGTAGGGTAAGAGGCAAGCAAAGGTGTTGGTAATTTTGCATCAGAGTGTATTCTATTTGTCATGATTGTGTAAACACCTATAATCCATTGTTCTAGCCTCTTTTGAACAGACATACGGAGAAATGAGAATGGACATTCCTCTGAATACAGACTTGGAATATTCTTTCCCTTTAGTTGAAAGAAAGGCAAATTGCACGAGCACGGGAATAATATCTGCAACATCTCAATAGGATGACAGCTTGAGTTTCTCCTAAAGGCAATGCCACTGGATGGTGCATGCCCTGAGTGAGGGTGCCACGTCCGGTTTAATCACTGCCATGTCCCCGAGGCCCAGCACTATGCCTGGCACACATTGAATTAATGATGTAGGATGATTGAATGAGTGCCATCTTCATGACTCTTACTGATTTTGCTGTCTACATCAATAACATTTCCTCCTAAATACCCCCCACATGCCACACTGATAGTCGCAGAATATTATCTTCTTTGCAAAAAACAGCTTTCCTCCATCAAGGCCAAATAAGTCACAGGGACTGACTATAAAAGCCTCCCAATGAAGTTAGTGTGAACTTCACCGAGGCCATTTGACTCAGCCATGTAAAAGCTACCAGCCAGACAAGAGGTTTTCATTTTGAAGAAACAAATCAATGAGAGTTAAAGAAGACTTCTAATAAACACATTAAAAAATTTGTAATCAAAAGACGGACATCACCAGAAAATGGCAAGCTTTTTAAATCAGTAGAAGGACATAGAGGTGAAATGATGTTTCTAATTCGATTCACTTACCTAAAATCTTTCATTTTCCTTACTGGCCTCATGCTCACAGGCATAGGGTCACTGTGAGATTAGTGATAAAGATACACAGGTTTTAGAGTTCATAACACAGCTGACTGGGGAAGATTTCACATGTCCAGTGCATGCCCCCCAGGCAGGAGTGTTTATTTCAGCCAGTAACAAACATGGCAAACGATGTGTCACCTGACATCATCACTACTGGTCACTGAAAATGCTGGCTGAACATCAGCCCAGAACCCAATTCCCATGGGTCTCCTGCCAAACTGTTTGAATAAGTCCAGGCAAGTTTATAATTTTTGCTTTGGCTGAAAAAGATCTCCTGTACTTGGCAGTCTAAATACACTTTAGAACACTGGAGGGTAGACTGCCACTTTTTATACCTAAAAAGTACTTCTGAATCTCTTAAAAACATCTTTATTGAAATATAATTCACGTACCATACAGCCCACATACCATGGGGCTTTTAGTATATTCGCAATTATGTACCCAGGACCACAATCCATTTTAGAACATTTGCATTGCCATCCGAACAAACTTCCCACTCCTGATCCATCACCTCCCCCTGCCTTCTCACCCTCCATGGCCCTAGGAAAGTACTAATGATTCTCCTTCCCTCCCGCGAGGCTTGTTTTGTTGTTGTTGCTGTTTGCTTGTTTATTTGTTTAGTGATATGCTAGACTATTTTAGTGAAATCTTCCCCCCTCCCCCCGAAGTGTGAAACCTTTGGTGTCTAAGAGGGCATTGCCTTGGGCCTGCACACAGTTAGGGTTAGTGGGGCTCTCCTTGAAGTCTTCTTTCCTGATCTCTCATCAGCTGCCTCATTTGATCTTACACCCACCTGTTAGGCTCCACTAATTACCAGCTGTTTTTGACAATGCTCCGGGACGTAAAGTTGCTCTGTAGTCTGAACCAATGAAATTCAGTCAGGAGTATTTTTTTGAGGAGTCTTTGTCATTATTCTGACCTGAGGAGGATATTTCTTACTATCTCTTTTCTCTGTTTTGTCTCTAGTGAACCGGCATTTCTATGTTTATGCTTTTTGCTCCTCATTGAGAGGACCTATTGCTTTCAGGAACACCCTGAAGCTTGAACTTCACCCAATCAAATAAAGGCAGTTCCTTTGGAGAGAGCTTCCGAGATCTCTGTTTTTAGAGACTATCTCCCCATCTGGGCAAAATTTCTCAACCCTGTTCCAGGGCTGGCTGGAGCAGTTAGTGTCTGGTCCTCTGGTCTTTGGCCCTCAACTGTCCTGGTGTGGAACTTCTGTCCTATGACTGAGCTGATGTCAGAGCAGGAGGAAGCCCTGTGTTCTTGCCAGCCACACCTGGAGCAGAACTTCCATACTTTGTCTCAGGGCTGGCAGGAGGAGGGCAGCCTCCAACCTCTCTGTAACGTTCCTCCTGGAATGTATCCTCTTCAAGTTAGAGTCGGAGGGGATGAGAAATGCTGATGATATGCCCCTCCCAATAAAATGCGGTAACCCCATATTCTTGGCTACATTCACCTGGATTGGCACTTCCAGGGCTGAGCTGGGGATGGAGAGGGAGAGAGGGGCCATGGCCCCCCATGCCCATGACTCCTGCTGTTCTTACTGAGTTTTAGTAGGTTTTCTTCAATGAAATTTTTTGTTTTTGTTTGCAAGTTTGCTCGACTTGGTGGATTCATCTGGTAATTTAGTTAACATACTCCATATACTCTGCCAAGGGCTAGGCACACAAAGACATTTTGGACAAAAGCAATAGTTTAGAGGCAATTAAGTCATAACAGTCAATACTAAAAGTATTGCCGATACTTCTTATCTCTATTTTCTCAACTTCTGTTCACTGTTGAACCTACTCTGGTCTGGCTTTCACCACGGCTGCTGCACCAGAAACACTTCTTGAGAGATCACTAATGACATGCATGTCACGAAAGCCAATGCCATTTTCCCTCCTTCCTCTTACGTGATCCTGCGGGAGTACTGAGACATTCGCCACACCCATGTTACTGAAACACTCTGATCCTTTTTCTTTCATGACCTCACATCTTTTTGGATTTTCTCCTCCTTCTTGCTTTTGCCAGTTCATTCTTTGCCACCCGGACTTAAATAGTTGCATTTCCCAGATTTTATCCTAGGCATGTTATCTAGTTTTTATTCCCTAGTTAATCTCAACCACAACCAGAGCTTCAATCATCATTTTACAATTCTCTGCACTATCTGTTGACTCTTAACTGTTCTCTGAACTCCAGATCCATACAGCCAACTGACTCCTTGCTTATCTCATGGGCATCCTATGCATCTCCAAAACCAAGCTCATAATTTCCTCTCCACATCTGGCTCTCGCCCCTTATCCCTTATCTCAGGGAGTGACTCTGCTATCTATTCAATTGTGCAAGCTGGTAGTTGGGAACTATCTTTGACATCTTCCCTTTCTTGGTGTCCATATTCAACCAATCACCAAGGCTCCCAATCTTTCTTCTAGTTATTTCTCAATTGACCTATTTCTTTTTATGTCTATGACTATTATGCTGGTTCAAGTTATTGTTAACTCTCACTTAGTTTACTTTAATAGCCTCCATACAGACCCTTACATCTGCTCTTGCACTCTTTACATACTCTCCCTTCATTGTGCATAAAATGATCTTTTTTAAAATGCAAATCTCTTAATGTAATTCCTTTGCTTTAATGCCTTCTCTTCATATTTAGATAATAACCCAAATTCTAAAGATGGGCCACAGGCCCTGTATGATCTAATGTCTGTCTACCTCATCAGTCATATCTGGAGCCAACTCAATCCTCCATGTCCTCTACTTGAGCCACATCAGCTTCCTTTCAGGTCTCTGAATATACTTTCTTTTCCTGTCTTAGTGCCTTTGTATACACTATCCCTTCTGCAGGGAATAATCTCTGTCCCAGGGACCCACTAACTCCCACTCATACACATATTGTTTATTGTTTATGTATCACTCCTGCATTTCCTAATCCTCCAAAATAGTTGTTTCCTCTGTGAGTTGCTCTCTTAGCTTCATTATGGTGCTTATTACAGCTGCAATTAGTTGTTTAATATATTTAAATTCCCCATTCAAAAATAACGTGTTGAATGAATGACTCCAAAATCTGTGTCTCTAGTTCTGTCTCTCCCCTGAAGCTTCAGACATTTCTTTCGTTTTTTTTTTTTTTTCCGCTTTTCTTCTTCTTCCTGATTATGCTCTCTGAATGTTTCCCCTCGTCTATGCCCAATCTCAACTAACAGTCTCATCGTCTACCTGGTCTACATCATCTACGCGTACATCTTCCAAATCACAGACGTGGGAGTCATCCCCAAATCCTGTTTCCTCCTCATCTTCATATCCAGGCATTCCGAGTCCTGCTGGGTTAGCTTAACGAGGCACTTACCGTATTGGTATTGCTCACCAGCTCACAGACACCTTTAAGTCTTTGCTTGTCTCATAGTCTCAATATTCTGTTCTTTGATTCTAGAGGCCTTGCTTTGGGTTTTTCAATAACTATTTGGTGGAAAAGTAAACAGTTGTCCTTTTTCATTCTATTTTGAAACTGAATCAATCTAAACAGATACTATTTGGACAGCTTTTGTTTCTAGCTCATAATCAAAGAATTTTCCTCAATGAAAAATTTTGAGGCTACTTTGATGAAACTTGCTTCTTTGGGGCCAGAAAACTGAGGCTTCTTGTTAACATATAAATGGGTCTAGAGTTAATATCCAGAGACAAATTTTAGTTTGATTCTACTCTTTTTGAGGATTCCCTGCACATTATTTCATTTAAAAATGATTTAAAAGTGAACAAGAAAACCCTGTGAGAGACTAAATATACAAACAGACAATGGCCAGACCACTTAGAATAGAATAGAGCTCTGACCCACAACTTCTACCCCACAACCAGCTCAGGAAGCAAACCACAACCTCTGCAGCAATTGGCCCCAAACAGTCAGGGCTTGCTCAATAACTTCCGGCTTCCCTAATTTTTGTCACTGTTTCCAACTCAAGGCCAACCAGAAAAAGGCAAAGATAATCCCCAAACTAATCAATAGGATACCTTGCTTCTAGTTAGCTCACTTCCAGCTTCCTCATTCTAATATCTTGAAATTAGAATATACCTGAAGCCCTCCTTTTTTTTTTCCCCACCATAAAATTTTCCCACTCCCCTGCCTGCCTACTTTTGAGTCTCTGCCAAACCCAGGAGATGTGGTTGACCCCTTTGCTACAGCAAGCTCTGAATAAATAGCCTTGGCTTGTTCTATTTGGGTGCCTGCTATTTACTTCCACACCTGAATGATGCAATAGTCTTAAATCTACATAGTGTGTCTTGTTTCAGTTACCAAAAAATGGTAGTTTTAATAAGAAGAGGGAGAGTTTTACTATCTGAAACAATACATTGTGTTTAGAATCTGGCCATAGTGGCTGAGGTTGGAGGGGCTGGTACCCTGAATGGCCACTTACTAGGAGATTTGAGAGGCCCAGGGTACCTTGTGTAAATTTCCTCTGCCCCAGCCTTCTCTAATGAACTGAAGGGAACACCCATTCTCAGATAAGGCAAATAAATAGTCCATTGTTTGTTCTAAATTTAAGAGTATCTTAAGAGCTTTTATAGGTATGCTTATCTCCTTAATATTTCTGGGATGACTTCTGGGCTTTAAGGGTGGGAAATATAAACATGGCATTATGCTTCCAAAGGACCAGAGAGAAGAAGTTAGGAACAGGGCAAGCTTTATTGGGAGGTAAGAAGTTTCAGGCTTAAGTGTAGGCCAGAATACTTTTAATGACAGTGGGAATTTTCTCAGACTTCTGGCTTTAGTACTACTTAGTATCGCTTTTGGTGTAAGTGAATTGAAAGGGAGTAATCAATTTCTGAATGAAAGTTACTAGACAATTACCAAATTTATATACTAAGATATAAATGTTCTAACAGATGGCAAGTCTTAGTGTAATTGCTACACAGATATTGATTATATTAGGAACATTTGAAATTTTTGCAAGGCCTCCCACCTTCTGACAGGGCCAGATAGCATTAAGGCAGTTAACATTGGATGTGTTTCCTCAGGAAATCAGGGTTGACAGAGTGGGAAAAGCCAGCCTCAGAGGCTGGAGGCAACTGATAGGCCCTTGCTACAACCTATTATTTTTCCTTTACTCACTAATTGGGTGCAAATTTTGTAATACATTCTGAACTTTCAGGGAGTGGTTCTTATCAAACTCTGTTTTTTTTAAAAAAGATTTTATTTATTTATTTGACAGAGAGAGACACACAGTGAGAGAGGGAACACAAGCAGGGGGAGTGGGAGAGGGAGAAGCGGGCTTCCTGTGGAGCAGGGAGCCGGATGTGGGGCTCGATCCCAGGACCCTGGGATCATGACCTGAGCCGAAGGCAGACGTTTAATGACTGAGCCACCCAGGGACCCCCAAACTCTGTTATTATTATGGGTTTTTGTTTTTTTATTGGGCTCCTTTGTCTTCAAATTTGGCCTTAATATTAGACTTTCTTTGTCACTACAGACATTTTAAAATGCCTTTTTAAGTCATTTGAGTTGGATAAGTATCTTTCTTAGACTGTCAGCTACCAACCATGCCAGTGTACATGCTGGGAACAGACTCTGAGAAAGTTTAAATATATTTATTCTGTTATTTCTAATTATATTATTTGTAATTAACAATGATAAATATCTTTGAAGATATAAAGTGCTGGGTATAATTAAACCCTGATAATGATAAAACAGCAGACCACTCATATATGTATCTAGTGGAGTATGTGTGACTGATGTATTGAGACAAAAGACCCACATGATTTATAGATTTTAGATCTGATTTTATAGTGGGCAAAAGGTTTTGATGAAAAATAAATATAGAAGAGGAAGAACATATGTTCTTCTTCTGTGTTTTTATTGTCTACACAAGAAAAACTCAGATAATTCCAAAATGTGTAGACTTCATCAATTTCAAATTCTACCTTTTAATCAAAAAACTATCCCAGATATTGAAGGATTGTTCATCTGTTTTCTAACCTCAATGTGTGGTTTAATTGGGACCTATATTGTGGTTCTAAATGGAAATAAAGAATTAGATAATATATTCATTCCTTCATATAAAGGACTATTATGCTATGAAGAGATTCCATACCGTCAGATATCACAGAAGCTAGAAATGGGAAAGACACATTAGGTCATCTGGATGGTCTCTGTACTGAGGACAGAATTGTTTGGTACAAATATACTCTTCCGTGTTTCATAATGTCAATGTATTCTACAAGATTAAGTCCAAGTAAAAATATCTTGAAACACTGAGTTGTGAAGTAAATCAAAGTGATGGGAGATTAGATTACCCCTCAAAGCAGCATCTGTGCCCTAGAAGTCTATTAATGCATGAGGAAATTATTGAAAAAAGCAATTGTTCAAAGAATAAGAAATAGAAAACACTGCCAGAGCAGAGTATTGAGTTGGAAAAGGCAATGTTTAAATGGCCTAAGAGTCCAGGGAAATTCAGACATGGACTTAAGATGTTAGAAGACATCCCCTAGTGATAGACATTGTAAGTTCTCTAAGGCTCCTTTAGAGGTGAATAAAATCATTAAAAATCATGGGGCGCCTGGGTGGCTCAGTGGGTTCAGCATCTGCCTTCAGCTCAGGTCATGATCCCAGGGTCCTGGGATGGAGCTCTGCGTTGGGCTCCCTGCTCAGCGGGAAGACTGCTTCTCCCTCTGCTGCTCCCCCTGCTTGTGATCTCTGTCAAATAAATAAATAAAATCTTTAAAAAAAAATCATTATAAATCACACTGACACGTGGAGTGACTTGTATTATGTGTGGGGGAGGAACAGGAGAAGCAAAGACATGGAAAGGTGGAGGAAAAATCGCCAGGCCCTGTCACATAAACAGCTTCTGAAGAGCAAGGTCCTCAATGAAACCCTACTGCAACGACTAGAGAACCATTCCCCTCCCATTCAAACCAGCTCAAACACGGATCTGTAGAGCTACTCTTCAGTAGATACAAGGGTAATCCTCTCAATACTTCATTTCTTGTTCCTAAAGGAGACAAGAAAACACCTAACAGGGATTCATATATGTCTTACAATCGATCTCTGAAATATCCCTACAAAGTAGATTAGTTCATTTAACACATGGTAAAACTAGAACTTCAAGATATCAAGGAACTTGACCAAGATTGACAGTCACGGGTCTGATTCCAAAATTATGCTGCTTCACCATGTGCAATCTATGTACCTTTCTAAAATATGTTTATTGTGAACTGAAAGGAATGCATATCAGTGTCCACACATGAATTAATTAATTATTATTTGCCCTTATTGCCTGGATGCTCCAGGAATGCCTATCCATATTTTATTTTATTTTATTTATTTATTTTTAGATTTTATTTATTTGACAGAGACACAGTGAGAGCAGGAACACAAGCAGGGAGAGTGGGAGAGGGAGAAGCAGGCTTCCCACTGAAAAGGGAGCCCGATGCAGGGCTCGATTCCAGGACCCTGGGATCATGACCCCAGCTGAAGGCAGATGCTTAACACTACTGAGCCACCCAGGCAACCCTCCATATTTTAGATTACCCACTTTACGTGATGAGTGACTACAAGACTCTGGACTCACATTCTCTGACTTTAACTTCTGTTTCACTGGGGTCATACTCTCAGGCTCTTTGCAACATGCTCTCCTTTCTTTAGCCTCTCAACACTGGACTTCCTGAAAGGTCCTAGGCCCTCTTCTGATTTTTCTCTAAATTCTCTTCCTAGATTTTATCTACTTTCATAGCTTTATACTTCATCTCTAAAATATAAAGCCAGGATGAATCCCATATTTATATGTCTAGCCAAAATTCTTATGTGTGGTTAACCTAGAAGAGAAACTATGACTAGAGGCAGCAGTCAAAGGGACTTAGTCAAATTGTTCATATTATTTTAGGGTTGTTTTCTTTTTTAACTAAGAGAAAAGCTATTTCTGCATTTCCTATGAAATTAAAATTGACAACTTCTTTTTTAAAAAAGACTTTATTTATTTGACAGAGAGAAAGAGAGTACAAGCAGGCAGAGCGACAGGGAGAGGGAGAAGCAGACTCCATGATGAGCAGAGAGCATGACATGGGGCTCCATCCCAGGACCCTGGCATCATGACCTGAGCTGAAGGCAGATGCTGAACCAACTGAGCCACCCAGGTGCCCCCAAATTAATAATTTCTAAAAGAATCTCCCTGGAGGATTTTAATCAACTTGGATAACATGAACCTAAACGGGAAAATGAAGTCAAGAATCTGTTGCCAGAATAAGCAAAAATGTTTACAATGTTTTGTCTTACCAAAGCTAATTCTTTCAGGCTCTGCCCATATGCTGCATTTGGGTGTTGGGGATGCAAGTTTTGACTGGTCAGAAGATCAAGCCTAGCGAGGAGGAGAGTGCAGAATTTCCAGGGATTATATTCATTTAGGAAAACCGTTTAGAGTCATCTTCTCGTAGGGACAGGGGCTGAGCACTGCCAGGATTATAAGACCAGTCTTTAGGAGGTATTTAACCCCTTCATTGGATAAGCAGCTGAGACCCAAGAATAGAAAGGTCCTGGGACAGCATGATAAAACAATAGAAACAAATATTTGATAACAGCCAAGTTCATGGACAAAGAAGTCATTCTTTGCTTCAACTTATTCTTCACTCTCATCTCTAACAAACTTAAGGATTGGCACAAAGTATGCGCTACATTTCCACATGTTTTATTTTATAAATCCCCATCCCCTTGTCTCCACTGTGGACCCCCAAAATCCCTTCTTCACACAGTACCAAAAATGATTCTTTAAGGATACTTTTCACTTAGGGCACTTGAATGACTTTTCATCACACTTGGAATGAAATCTGAATCCCTCATTTAGTCTCCAGGCACACACTTGATCGGACACTAGACCCATTCTCCAATCTCCTGCCTACTCCTCACCCACTCCTTGTACCTCAGCTACGTGGGACTTCTCTCTTTTCCTTAAATATGGATACATATTCTACTATTACCAATAGTAATACTGGAATACTGGATAGTAATTACTGGAATTCCTAGAATATTCTTCCCCTAGACATCCCCATCTTTTCTTTATTCTGGTCTCAGAAAAGCCTTTGTTTACCTCTCTATCAAAAATGCCACCCCCTGTGACATGTGACATGACTCCTTACATTGCTGTACTTTCATTTTGGCACCAGATGCTAGATTTCTTAAATGTCTTTCTTGCCTTTGTGATTGTAAGCAAAGGAGCAGGAAATTTGTCCCTGTACCTCTCTTCTGTACAACTAAGGCTAGGATAGTTATTGGAACATATTGGGAATTTAGTGATTTAATTAATTATGAACAAAGAACTGGAACTGAGAGACTAGCCAAAGGTCACAATCCTGTGAGCGTTAGAAGCATATTTTGAACTCCAATTTTCTTAACTTAGACCCATTGTTCTTTCTACTATACCAAAGATGTCATATTTATTTGTGTAAATGCTTCTTTGGTTATCAGGCTATTTAATTAATAAAGGATTATAATGGTGAGTAATTTTTTTCTTAGAAAAATTATATAATATATGTATATACACACACACACACATATTATACAAATAGATCATTCTTAAGTACCTGCTTGTGACAGTCACCTATGCTTGATGAAAAGCTTCTTTGGGGAAAGGAAAGAAGTGGTTGGGTGGGACATGGGAGAAACTCATAATTAGTGGTAGTGTTGAGATTTGAAACCAAAAGCTGATATGTTTCCAAGTTACTATGTTCCATTTGCAGTGCTTATATGCTGAATAGGGTTGAAGAGATCTATGGGATATGAGTATGATTTGCATCCAAACAATTCTAGCACATGTCATTTTGAAATTAAAGCTATGGGAACAATATCTTCTGATGTCAAGTTAACCTAAAATTGTAGTAAGAAAACAGCACTACTAGGAGGTATCAGCTGTCACCTGCTGGCTACTGGTTTTCTACTTAGTGACTAGGAAAGGATCTTACCTTGAAACTCCAATCCTAAATATAGTAGACTTTCACTGGCATTGAAATAACTCAACTTCTGGATTTATAACTTATCTGCAAAATAATTCAAATAATTCCCTAATATCTGGATTTTTACCATGAAAACATGTCATTGGTCTTGAAACAGCTGCTATTTTGCCCATATGAAAAACGAAAGCAGGAGAGTCAGTAACCAACAACACTCAGCCAGATAACCTGCTTCCTGAAAACAGTTGCTTAATATTCTTATGTATAGATTCCTGGCCTTACTGTACTTTTCTGACAATCACAATGCATGAAATACATCATCGACTAATTGACTGTGTATAAATCTAACCGTGCTTGTTCCAAGGGTAATCTCTCTCCCTCCCTGGCTAATTTTCTTATGGTAGATTTATTTCCTTTTTGGGAAAATGCATTTACCCCCTTTCCAAATATTTAGTTCAGTGAGCTCATTTCTGGAATCCAGAAGTCTGGAGTCTTTAAGATTTGGCAGATAAAAGATGATCCCTTTTGGGAATGGAGCTTAAATACAATGAGTTTTACCCATTCTCATGGTATCAAAGCATAAACTTACACATCCAGAGTTATTCCAACATTCTGTATTATCATTTAAAGAAAGCAGTTTCTGTCAGATCTAAAAGGCAGGGACCTTATATTATACTGGTTTATGACTAAGTCAAATGCATATCTGCTCTCTAAATAATTTATCTTATTTTATCATCACTTGAGAAGAGTATAAAGACAGAAGAAAATATATCAAATAAGTTCATTGGCATATTATAATAAAATACACTGGCTGTTAAATAACTTGCAAGAGAAAATTTCCGGAACACATATTGAGAAAACTCAGTTGCTCATCTTTGGATAGTCTAGGGAAAACAGGAATCAGAAGACAGAATACAAATTGCAAAGCCCTTGAGCTTCCATAATGATTCTTTTTTTTTTTAAAGATTTTATTTATTTATTTGAGAGAGAGAATGAGAGATAGAGAGCACGAGAGGGAAGAGGGTCAGAGGAAGAAGCAGACTCCCTGCTGAGCAGGGAGTCCAATGTGGGACTCGATCCCAGAACTCCAGGATCATGACCTGAGCCAAAGGCAGCTGCTTAACCAACTGAGCCACCCAGGTGCCCTTCTGTAATGATTCTGCTGTAGTTGATACTTCTCTATAGAAAAAAAGAAAGACAAAGCATTCAGATATATAAATTTCAGAATAAAATACATATGGTAATTATCACAAAAGTCATTACATTTTATTTTCAATCTGCTAGGTGCTGAATACTGAAGAAATTGAGACTTAGAAGTGTAAGTTATTTAGCTAATAAGGAGGTTCCACTACACCAATATGACTCCATGGTGTAGCGTAGCTAATATTAATTGAGCATTCAATAAATGTAGAGCACTCTTCCAAGATCTTAATCCTCAAAACAACTCCACAAGGTAGGTACTAGTAATACTATCACCCTGCTTTACAGATGAGTATATCAAGACTTAAAGTGGCTAACTGTACCAAAGGTTGCCAGCTAGCTTGTCATGGAGAATGGGCATGAACCCAGTTCTGTCAGCCAGAATTCTAAGGCTTTTAAAGATTTATTTATTTCTATTTGAGAGAGCGTGCGCGCGCGCGTGCGAGAGAGAGCATGAGAAGGAGGAGGGGCAGGGGGAGAGGAAGAGAGAGAATCTCAAGCAGACTCCTGGTTGAGCCAGGAGCGCCACATGATGCTTGATCCCAGGACCCTTAGATCATGACCTGAGCAGAAATCAAGAGTCCAATGCTTAACCGACTGGGCCACCCAGATGCCCCCAGAATTCTAAGGCTCTTAGAGTGTAGACACCGCTCTATTTCCTTCCAGTGGTCAGGACAGCTGCAAAGGTTAAGAGATGTGGGTGTTAAAAACAGGTGGTGGATTGCAGGCCATGTGAGACTTCCCAGCAGGTCTTACTGTGGCTTGGGCTCTCCCTGCTGTACCTTTCTGGAATTACCTTGGAGATTGCCCAGGGAAGTGGCCTAGCTAAAAACTTTGAATGATGACTCCTTTCCCAAACACTTGATAAAACAGGGATGATCTACAAAAGGATTAATCACAGCAGATAGAAGGCATGAATTTACCTATTTTTTGTGTGTGTTTAAATCTGAGTTGGCCACTGAAAACCTACTGACTCAGTCTCATTCTGCTTTCTTTTCTGTCAATTTCTTTAAAAATTGTTTTCCAAGACTTATCACCTAATTTACTCAATGTTGTGAGAGTGCCAGCTATCATATTCTATAAAAATTCTTATCTCCGATGCCATCTCTGAGGCCTGTGTAATTTATTTACCCAAAGATCAGTGTCAGACTCTGTGACTTCCCTTGCTTCCATGCTTAATAGGGTAGAACATTCTTTTCTCTTGCATTAGGGTGTGTTAGTATGTTCTCACATTGGGAAGCAAGAATTCGATCTTGTTTTCTTTCCTCAATCTTCCAAATTATTTTTAGTTAATGTGTTGTCAGCAGAGTCATGAGAGAGAGTGCCAGTTGCCCACGCAATACCCCTTCTCTCCTTACCAACGGAATGCCAACTTTTAGCAGACCATAGGACCACTTCAAATAAAAATGATAATTCCCAGGCAGTTTGGGGCTCTTGTACCCACTCAGTTTAGATGTGAAAGAGTAGATGTGTTGGAGGAGACTTCCAAGAAGATCCTTTAAAGGAACCTTATAGGCAGACTCATTTTGCTTTCTCATATTCTTCTTTCAGCTGTCTGGCATGTGAGTGAGACGGTTAGAACTCTAACATCTATTCTGGATCACGAGGTTACCCTAAGTCTGGAAGCAATCCACCAAAAATGATAGAGTGGAAAAGACAGGAGATCCTGGGTGTCCGGAGACTCCGTAGAGCTGCCATACCAGTTCTGGACTTTCTGACCCTGGTCTTCTTTTATATGAGAAAATACACATGTGAGTGGTTGAACCACTGTTACTTTGGAGTTACTATTATTCCTAACTGATATAAGACACTTATTAAAACAAAAATAATTACAATTTTTTGAAGGAGAAGCCAAGTGTAGTATACATTTTATTTTTATGGTTAGCTGTATTTCATGATCATTTGCATGATCCAGTTGAATAATTAAGTCTGAAGAATGCAGTTGGCCTGAGTGAAACAAAAGTAAATTATCAGTCATTTCTCTAATCTTGTGGTCATTAGTTAATGTGGTTAATCCATAAGAGCATTAATTTGCAAAACACTTTAAGAAGCAAAAATGATTGCATTTTTCAGAGTGCCCATTTTGAATTACTTAGGCCAAATTCTATTTTAACGTGTATTATTGACTTATAAAGAAGTAAACACTCTGTGTTATTTATATTTAGCTATAGAATCCAAGAAAATCTTTGTTTTGTCCATGTGAAACAATTCTAAAACTGACAAACTCATCCATTATACCCAAAGTTCAATTGTTGATGGCAAAGTACATCAAACTAGTTCTTTCTTCAAAAGGTTGTTCCATAAATGTACCTATCATGAAACATAAATAACTCACCAAATTTACATAAATATTTGTTTTTCTCTTAGATATATGTCAATGGAGCAATCTTAGATTAGATTTGAAATGCTTTAAAAAAAAAAGTAAAATGTAGTTCAATGTCCCTCATGATCTCACATTTTAGGGCAGAATCCTCCAGAGCTATCTTATGCTATTAAAGTAATATGTGAACTTTGGAGGAGGTGACATCCTTTAGCAAAAAAAAATTTCAACGTTGAGATCATGAACTTGAATTCAAACCAGTTAAAACCTAATTAAATATATCTGGCAAGGCAAAAAGTATTTTGGTAAGTAAACAAACAAAATGTTACTGAATCTCATTCTTTACAACTAGCACACAATTTGATTGTAGCTATTTAATAATCTACAACAAGGTTTCTCCTGATGATACGTTTTGTATACAGTCAGTCAAAAAAAAGAACATTCTCTAAAGAGCTCCATGAGAGGTGATAGACTCTATTTTGAATGGTTTACAAAATATTGTTTTGATATATCTCTTTATAAAAGTGTTGGCTATAGGTTTTATGTAATCAAATTATTATTACATGACTGAGACAGTAGTTTGAAAATAGTAATTTGATGTTTTCATTCTACTTTCCTATAAATCATTTTGATTTGGAAGCCATTAGGCCATTAGTGTGTGGTAAAATAAAAGGCAGAGAACAAAAAAAGAAAATCTGTTCGTAACACATACCTTGGCTCAATTATTTTAAGGACATTTCATTTTAAATCATTAAACCTTCATATTTGTGACCAAAGAATTCCTAAGATAGTTTTTATATGCTTTCTCCTTAAACATTGTATTTAAAAAATTGTATTTTTTTCTCTTTGGAAATTGAATTTAGGTCTTTTTATATGTTCCATGTTTCTCCTTAACATGCTTATGGTTTCCTCTACTCTCTGGAACATATGATATAGTTATAATAACTCATGATAACTCTCATGATTGTCTACAAATTCTTTCTTTCTGGATCTGGTTCAATTAATGGTTTTTTCTTCTCATTCTGGGACATACATTCCTTCTTTTTTGCTTGCCTACATATATATTTTTTTATCAGATTTTAGACATGTATTAATATTCTTGAATTTTGATCTGGGACACAATTAAGCTACTTGGAGAGAGCTTAATCTTTTCAAGGGTTGCTTTTAAGCTTTGGCAGGTCCAGAGACGTCTTTAACTTAGGGTTGATTTTTTTTTCTTTACCCATTGCAAAGGCAGTATCTGAGTGTTTTATCCTATACTCCATAAATTATGAGGTTGTTCTACCCTGGCTTCTGGAAACAAACTATTCCTACTCTGTGTGAGTTCCAAAGATTGTTCTGCCTGTTTCTTTTTAGTGTTTCTTTCTCCAGCAGGGGGCAAGTCTCCATACCTCTTTGGCGGTCTCTCTCATTGTCTCTCTCTCTCATCTTTGGTACTCAGCCCTGAGAACTCTAGTCTCCTTGTCCTTCCTGGACTCTGCATTCCATATCCACTCAGGAAGACCACAAGGCCCCATCAATATTGCCTTTCTCTGTACTAAATCCTGGGGACAGTTCCAGGCAGTAATCTGATACAATCACAGGGCTCACTTCATTTGTATCTCTTCTTTTTAAAAGGTCACTGTCCTATACTGCCTGTAGTGCAATGTTTGAAAAACTGTTATTTCATTTTTTCCCTCATTTTTTTTCTAATTGCTTCAAGAGGCAGAAGAGTAAATTGGCTCCCTTGACTTCATCTTGGCTAGAAATGAAAGTCTCTCTTTTCTTAGTATTTTAAAAATAATCATTTTTTTTCTGGCAAATGTTGAAAGTCATTGTACAAAGCTATGTAAAATAGAATTATTTTTAAACACCTACTGATAACTTTTATTCATTTGGTCAACAAACATTTGTTCAAATATTTACTATATACCTGGTATTATGTCAGGAACTGAATATTATTGAATTAAAAGGCTAATTCTTGCCATATGCACAGGCTTAAGAAGATTCTTTTATTTTAATGATTATTTCTCAAAAGTATATTACTAGTGTATTTTTATATACTTAGAGATTTCATCTTTTTAAATACAAATTCATCTATATGACACCATGCATGAGAATTAATTTTTCTGGTTTCCAAAGTTGTTTGATGTTTCTTCAGTTATATTGGTCTTGCCCATGCTAATGAAAATTTTAATTTCTATAAGTTTTCACATATAATTACCAATTTTGGTTGAAAACACAGAAGTGAGGAAATACTTAAGAATTCACAGAAAAATTACAGAAATGATTGAGAGAGTAACTTGAGAATATAACTTTTTAAAATTAATTTTTAAAAACCTGATATAAAAAGCACATTCACTCTTGGCTCACTGTGTGTATATCTTGGCTGAGAGAGAGTTGGAAGGAAGGAAGGCGTCGTGCCTGTGAAATGAAGTTTGGGCAGCAATAGTGTTCTCCCAGCTGTGGAAGGGGCTTTTCTATTTTAACTAAGACCTCTAAATACTCAGCTTTTCCAATTATTTTACCTCTTAAAATTAAAAAATAAAAGTTTTCTTGATTTTTTTCCCCTGGATATACAAATAATGTATGACATTGTTTAGAAAGTCAAAGCTTTAAAGGACATATTTTCATATATTTTTAAAAAACCATCTCAAATCTAATACTCTGAAATAATCCACATTAATTTTTGATGACTATCATGTTAAATATATTTTGATGTAAGTATAATTTCATATATAAAGAATCATATTACACATAATTTAAAAAGGATGGTAAATTCTTGTTTTAAAGTCTCTCCTTCCCCCCACCTCTCATTTTCTTATTCTTGTTTATTTATTCGGATAATTCTGCTGGAACCAAAATTTAGGTTAGGCCTACCAAAACCACATGGCATGAGGGTGGGAAAGGCTTATTTCTCCAAGGGAGACTAGGGGTACCATTAGCAGAATAAGGTGGATGGATGCTGGGCACTTAAAGATGGCAAATGCCCACACATAAGATTTCTGGACATGGAGTAAGGAGATGTAGGCATAAACCTTAACAAGCCTTTTATTAACTTTGTGATCTTGAACAAGATAGTTTAACTTTTTTTTTAAAGATTTTATTTATTTATTTATTCATTTATTTATTTATTTATTGAGAGAGAGGGGGATGGGGCAGAGGGAAAGGCAGAGAGAATCTCTCTATGTGGGGCTCAATCTCACGGCCCTGAGATCATAACCTGAGCTGAAACCAAGAGTCAGACACTTAACCGAATGAGCCACCCAAGTACCCCAATATTTTAACTTTTCTAAGCTTCAGTTTCTTCCTCTGTACCAAGGGCTTATGAAAGCTAAGTGGAAAATGTATATAAAATGCAGAGTAAACATTCATTAATTGTTCATTCCTCCTTTTCTGCATGCATTCATGATTTCAAGAAATATTTTGAGTTATCTATTATGTGCCAGTTACTCTACTAGGTGCTCGGAATGCAATGTGGAGCAAAATCAGATACATGCTGTTCTCAAGAAGCTTACAGGTGTGGGTAAGACAGATATTAATCAAAGAATCACAGATGGAAATGTCAAATTACATTATAAAGGGGCCTGAAGGAAGGTTACCTGAAGAGGTAATGATTGTCCTGAGCTCTGAAGGAAGATTAGTGGTTGCCTAGACAAGGCTGTGGGAGAGAGTTACAGGTGGAAGAGAAGCACTGAAAGCTCTCTGGTGGTAAGGAGTACTGTGTCTGAGCAAATGCAGGAAGGCCAGGCTGCAAAAGTACAGTGACTGAGTCGTTGTCCGGCAGGCACCAAATTAAGGACGGAGTGGCCTATGGTTAGAATTTTGCTCATTATCCTAAGAACAAGGGGCAATCATTGATGTTTTTTAAACAAAGCAGTGAATAATAAGATTTGCATTTTGAAAAAAATAATTTTGACTACAGAATTGGAGAAATGACGGTGGAAGGCTGGTTGGCAAGTGGATAGGACTGGAGCAACCGGGGAGCCATTAGGATAGTCCAGGCACGAGAATTTGGTAGCTCAGACCAGATTAATGCCTGTGCACATTCAGAGGAACAGATGGCTGCAGGATACATTTAGAATATAAGGATGGAGGGACTTCCTTCCTGCCTTGACATGGGAGATAGGGGAAGGAGTGTGGGTACCAAAAATAGTTCCGACGTTTTTGCTTGTGGGGTGGGATGGAAGATTTCACCACTCGCTGCGTGGGTAGCCAGAGAGCTTGAATTTGATTCTGAACGTACTGAGTTTTAAGTGCCTTGGAAGAATCCAAATGGTGTGGAGTAGGCAGTTGGAAGTATGAGTCTGGGGATCTCAGAAATGAGATCTGGGCTAAAGATATAAAAGGACAAGGTATCTCTCTATGTCTAATAATTTAAGCTATGGCAGAAGAAGAGATCACTTCAGGAGAATAGACAAAGAAGTCGCCTCTTACTACTCGTATTTGCATGTATCAAGAATGGCACCTAAGATGTCATGATAAAAGTTGCATTGTAAGTTAAAAATAGTTTCCTTGACCCACATTAATAGTCATGGATTCATCTATTGAAGATTTAGCCTATGGGACATTTTTTCATTACCTTCAACATAATGATGCCATTCTAGTTTTGTGAAACAATGCAATATATGACATTTAAAAATATTCTAAGGATCCTTTAGAGAATGCTTTGATAATATACTTTTTAAAATTAATAATTTTGTGGAAGCTATATTCTTCAAAGATTTATGCACTGAAACTTGGCTGTAGATACATTTTAAGAAGTGACTTATTAATGTCCTCGATTTGCATTACTCTATGTTGGTGGTCTATAATACATATTTTCTGCTGTGTTTTTCTTTACCCTTTATGACAGGCCTGAGGGTAAGAGTAATATAAAAATTTATAATTTCCTGTTTCCCTTCCCTGCGCTATCTTCTTGCATACTTTATCTCCTATTTGACCATTTCTTTAAACATCCAAATTATTATGGGATTATATTGCCTAAAAATTTGACAAAGCATTGGCCAGACTCCTAACTTGGAGTACTGCAATTTGCAAACATTCCATTGCACAAACAACTGGTCTTTAATGGCTATGGAGAACATCCAGCAAATCGTTCTAGAACCTTTAGATTAAAACAGAAGCAAAATAAGTAAAGCAGATCTTATAAAGGATAACAAATATCTAAATTATTGTATTAAATTTATGATGACTTGTTTAGGGTTCTCATAAACTCTACAGCAGGTTTGACAATGTACATGGGTACATGGCTAGGTGGTGACAAGTTGGTTGACAAAATCATCCTTCCACAGCACATAGGGCATGATGGCCATGTCTGTATTCTTGCACTTGAAGCCTTCTATGATTGGGTGGAAGAAATGTAGGGAGAATATGGAAGTCTATTGGATTCAGGTCTATAGCTTAAAAGGTATTGTGGGCCATGTTTTCTGATGATTTCAATTTTAATTATAACTAGGAAAAATAAGGGTGTCTTTTGCAAACGTTTTTACCAAATGTAAATGTCAAGGAATATACAGAAGCTAAATTCCCTGTTGCACACATGAGGACTTTTGAAGTCCCATTTTTAATCTTAAAAATTCACATGAAAGTTTCTTTTTTTCTAATATATCATGTTTTAAAATAAACTAACATTAAAATTAGTTATTGATACAATCATCTAACTTTTCCCTTCAAAATCTTAAAGTTAAAATCAGTTTGTCAGAAGGATATATGTCTCTTGTAGTGTCTACATATTCTGTAGCATACCACTAATGATGGGTAGACCACAATGTAAAAACACTATATACTGCTTTGGCTATGTTGTTCTTAGGAGCATTTTCACCTTAGCTATAAAGTTTTAGCTACATCGACATAGCAAAGTAGAATAAAGACATTGCAATTACCCATTTCATGTAGGCAAATAATTTGAGCAACAGACTCATGTAAGTGGTATTAAGTTTCATTTCTAAAAATTGAAGTTGCACTTCTAGATTATTATCTAGATTTTTCTTTGTGTTTTGTGGCGTGAATTCTTCAGGGATAAGAGTTGCTAGTTATTTGGTACATTAGCATCTGGCACAGTGCATGGAGCATAAGAGAAGATCAGCAAATAAATGTTAAGTAAATGAAGGAAATGAGTAAAGGAATTACCTGTGTACAATACACTCTAGCTGTAGTGACTTCTGACCCGCTTTTTAATTGGTTACTAAAATGTGGAGACATTTTTCAGACAATAGTCAAAGTAAGAATGATGTTTAAAATTTCAAGTGTATTTTAACACTTGATTCTCAGAACATGCTAATATAGCCCACATAACATACAGCTATTGGAGAATAGAAAATAAAGTGGTATTTAGTTGATGGAGGATATCTGGCTAAATTTCTGATTAATTTTTCTTTTAGATAAGAAAAGGTTGAAATGTAGGCTTCAAGAATAAATAGGACTATGGTTTTCCAATTAAACAAAATTCATTCCAAAATTTAGGTTTCCAGTTTTTTCGTGAATAGCACTATATGTAAACATTGCTTTGGAGATTGTCTTCTATAGCTTTAGTCTTAATTACTCTTTATATTTTTATTTTATTCCTTAAAAGTTGATATAGTTCTTGAATGGTTGTAAACATCCAATGACTGGACTTGAAACAATTAATTATATCCTTAATGTGCTTGTCTAAAAATAGATACATTCTAACTTTAAATATAGTTTCAAATTAAGGCAGAGGAAGAAAGGTTTGAAGTCAGTATCTTTTATTAAGTTAATTTTAGTTCTGACAGCCTGTAGCTATTATCTAATTATAGAGTTTCCTAAAAGAGAAACTCATTAATATGTGACATAATAAGGTGCATCCCTCACATTCAGTGTTCTTATGAAAGAAATCTTGCAAGTAAATATATCCACAGTGTTTTGAATTCACCAGTGTCTTGAATTCACTGGACTTGCAAATTCTATTGCAAAATAGCGTTTCCTTCAAAGTAAATCAACTACTCTACCAAAGCGCCATTTGAATACAAATTTTAAGTTGAAACAAATGAAGTACCAATAGCTTGATTATGTAGTTGAGATTTTGTGAGGTTCTGGAAATATATGGTTTATCTTGATGTTAAAAAGGACACACTTAAATCTTTATTATGTATGTTTTGATAGGGGATGGATTAGTGAAGTAGATAATAATAGTAAGTCTCTACCAATTTTATAGAAGACATCAATTCATGTTTAAAAGCATGTCAGGACCCCTCCACTTCCAGGAAGAAAGAGTAGGCATACTTTTCCTATTCTTTCCACTAAGTACAACTACAACCTTGGACATTATACATAAGACAAATGTAAGAAGACTTGGAAAAGTAGAGAGAAATACAGACCTGTTAAGGATCTTAGGACTCATGAAATGACCCAATGGTGAGTTTCCAGGATTTTCTCTTTGCCTCATATATTTAAGACTTGGAGCTAAGGAAGCTGACAACACAGAGATGCCAAAGAGCTCAGACAAACAAAACAAAGCAAACAAAAAAAAAGCCTGCTTTTTCTAGCCAAGGACTACGAAAGGGACAACCTAGCAAGACAGAAAATGTTTACACAATAACCACTCTACTCCAGGAAACCAACACAGAATAAACTGTGGCCTCACCTTCCCCTCACCAGCAAAGGTCAGGAGGGCCCTCGGACTTTGACCTTTGCCAGGCTGTAACAGATGCCCCCAAAGCTCCATTCACTAGAGAAATGAAAACTTACGTTCACACGGAAACCTGTACACAAATGTTCATAGGCTGTCTTATAATGGCCAAAACTGGGATCAGCCCACCTGTCCTCCAACTGGCAAATGGTTAAACAGCTTTGGTATGTTTATACCATGGAATAGTACTCAGCAATCAAAAAGGAATGAACTATTCAGGGGCGCCTGTGTGGCTCAGTCCTTAAGTGTCTGCTTTTGGCTCAGGTCATGATCCCAGCGTCCTGGGATCCAGCTCCGCGTTGGGCTCCCTGCTCAGCGGGAAGCCTGCTTCTCCCTCTCCCTCTGCATCTACCCCCACTCGTGCTCTCTCTCCCTCTCTCTCAAATAAATACATAAAATCTTAAAAAAAAAAAAAGGAATGAACTATCTATGACATGTGACAACTGGAGTGAATCTTCAGAGCATTATACTGAATGATAAAAGCTCAAAAGGTTGCATTCTGTATGATTCCATTTAAGGCATTCTTGAAATGACACAAGTATAAAAATGGAGAACGGATTAGTGGTTGCCAGGAGCTAAGGAGGACACAGGGAAAGGGGTGGTGAGGGTGGGTTGGGTGAGTGAGTGTAGCTGTAAAAGCCCACAGAAGGCATCTTGGTGGTGATGGAAATGTTCTCTATCAGTGTTAATATCCTGGTTGTGATATTGTACTACAGTTTTGCAATTTACTACTATAGGAAGAAACTGAGTAAAGTGTACAGGGGATCTCTCTGTGTTCTCTCTTACAACTGCATTTGAATCTATAATTATCTTAAAATTAAAAATTAAGTTAAAAAACTATGTCAGGCAAAAAGTAAACATCTCTCGTGAGTGGGATCGGATACCAAAATTTCTAGCACAAACAGGAAAATTTCCCGCTTCCACTGATCTTTTAACACATTTCTCCCATGCACTATATAACCCCCTAACACCTGGTTTGGCTCTCCCAATATTTGAAATGCATGAGGGATAGGTGGAGATATGCCTGTCTTAAAAACTAGAGGGACCACATTGCCAGGATCTCTCAGTAAATTTTCTTTATGATTATTGGATGTCATTTGGCCAAACTTTAAAGGACCTTCATATCCCATTTCTCTGATATTCATTCTCCACTGTCTTAACCAGTTTTCTTCTGGAAATAGTTTGAGGTGATCTATAAAGAACACACACAGAGTCAGCCCATTAAAATAAAGATAAAAACCAAGAGTTATGCAATGCAGGCCGGGAGAAATGGAAGAGAAAGTATTGCATTAAAAATTCTAAGCCTCCTTTTTTTTTTTTTGGTAAAATTGAAAAAAATTACATTTCAGCTTTCTAGTATCTTTAGCAAAAAGGGTCCCATGATGGATTACATAACTTCTTTTTAAAAAATTTTTTATTGTTATGTTAATCACCATACATTACATCATTAGTTTTTGATGTAGTGTTCCATGATTCATTGTTTGCGTATAACACCCAGTGCTCCACGCAGAACGTGCCCTCTTTAATACCGATCACCAGGCTAACCCATCCCTGGATTACATAACTTCTATTATGAAATAAGAGAGAATATATTAGTTGATCAGGGGAAACACACTTTATGTTAGGACTAAATTCTGAGTGCAACTTATTGTATGGCTTTTAACTAGTAATCTTTAACAATAAAAATTTCTTTTTTACAAATGTGCTTTTTACAAAAACTGCATACTGTAAACCATGTGGCTGGTTAAAAAAACAAACAAGCAAACATACAAACAAACAAAACAAAAATGTCTTAACCAGATGATAAGGCCATAACACTGAACTGTGTCCCAGGGGATTCTTCCCATGATGGACAGAGGGGGGGAATCTGGACTGAGTCACAGACTTGGGGCACCTGGCTGTCTGGTCGTCACCCTGAGCTCATATCTGACCATCGTATTCTGGCCTCTGCGGTCAGGCCCGTGTCCCCACTACCCTCTACCTGGGAATGCCACTCCCATGTCCTCCAGCACAGTGATTCCCTTGAATATGGGCTTGTCATTATAGCTCACCTCTGCTTCTCTATAACTGCTTTTCAACACTGGGTCCTTCTGGAGACATCACTGTCTACACAGATCCTTAGATATTCAGGTTACTTTCTCTTCCACAAGTACTGCCAATGTAATTTCCAGAGCACAGTGTGTAAGACCTGACTCTATATATGGCTTATCCAAGCATGTTGACTTTGTATTCTCAATCAGACTGCAAATGTCTTGAGAGAAGTCTGTATCCACCTATCTACTGATCTACTTCTCTGTTTATAGACGCAGGGTCTGAAGTAAGTCTAGCCGGATTCCTGGCTCTGCCATTTGTTGGTTATACTACCTTGGAAAATTGATTACTTTTTCTGGGTCTTTGTTGCCTCCTCTGTGTGGCTGTAAGGATAATTGCACTACATACCTCAAAGATTTGTGAGAATTGAATTGAATTATACACGTTTAGCTCACATAGTACCTAGCACATTGTGAACACTCAGTAGGTGTTCTCAGTTATCAGCTGTTCTCTGGATTACTAAGCATTGTATGGGAGAATCTTTATTCAACCTTACATAATTTTAAAAAAATATCCAAAAACAGAGACTGTAAGCTGCTCACCAAACCACTTGTCCTCCTTTTCTTTTTGGGTCTTTAGCTGCACCCGGTTCCCTAATCTCCATCAGGACTGAATGTTGGCCAATAGTCTGTGAGAGGGAGTATTATGTGCCATTTCAGACCCAATTCATTCAAAACTTGCCACATGCACTCTCCATATGTCTGGTCAGCTGAAGCGGAGATGATCTGAGACACGGAAGCCACGTGTTGAAGATGGCAGAACCTCTGTTAGCCTGACACCACCCAGTTAGTTGCATCAGGTTGCAAGAAGTAAACTACTATTGAATAAGATCCGTATGCATTTCTTGGGTCTATTTGTGCTATCTGTTCATACAACCCTCCTGTTGCTCACAATGGACAGCTCTAACAATTGTGTGTGAGAGAAGTAGCTTGACATAAGTTAACGCCTCTATCTTAGAGTATCTGCCCATTTGTCTTCTAATTTGGGCCTTTCCCATTCAGACAACTGCTTATTCCTCTATCCATGGCATGTCTACATGTACAAGTCTCTCCTACTCAGTGGTCTTATGGGATTCCAGTCGTATCTTAGTTTTAGCTCTCTTAAATACGATTGTGTATCTTTTATTAGTTTGTCTTAGAATTCTCCAAAGCAAGATTTGCATTGGCTGCGTGCCTCCTTTTTTTTTGTTAAAGATTTTATTTATTATTTATTTGACAGAAAGAGACATAGCGAGAGCAGGAACACAAGCAGGGGGAGTGGGAGAGGGAGAAGCAGGCTTCCCGCTGAGCAGGGAGCCCGATCTGGGACTCGATCCCAGGACCCTGGAATCATGACCTGAGCTGAAGGCAGATGCTCAACGACTGAGCCACCCAGGCGCCCGGCTGCGTGCCCCTTTTTAAAGAGCATCCCAAACACCAAACACCGAACACCGGCTTCAAAATTTGTTTAGCATTTTTCTAATGACTTGACAACTGAGACGTGTGTGTGTGTGTGTGTGTGTGTGTGTGTGTGTGTGTGTGTGTGTGTAAATGTGTATTGGTGTGTTTGTGACTTTCCTAAGGCAAGGCACAGGGCTGGCCGAATTCAATAATTGAATTGGGTCAATTTACTGACTGAACAAAACCTACTCCACCTTCCCATATTAGCTGGAGCTAAAGTAAAGTATTTTCCTGGGTAACAGAAGATCATAGGTTAGAAAAAGTAGGTACAGGTATCCCCTACTTTTTGAAAGTTTGCATTATGCTACTTTGCTTTACAAAACCTACAAGTAGCACCTATTTCTGCTAATCAGAAGAAATTCACGGATGATTTTCACATTTATGAGAAAAGGTGAAAAATGAAAATAATACTCAGCATTAGTTTTGCAATGAGCCCTCATAGAGGCAGTGCACATCCTGAGCAGCAAGAGCAGACTCCCTCCGCAGGAACCATACCCAGCATCTCATCATCAAGCTGCCAGAGCTCTGAGCTGTGTCTGTGAGGAGCTGTGCTTTTATTTTTTTTAAGATTTTATTTATTTATTTGAGAGAGAGAGTGAAAGAGAGAATGAGCAGAGAGAGTGGCAGAGGGAGAAGCAGACTCCCCACAGCTGGGAGCCCGATGGGGGCTCGATCCCAGGACCCTGGGATCATGACCTGAGCTGAAGGCAGACGCTTAACTATCTGAGCCACCCAGGTGCCCCAACTGTGCTTTATCTCAAATTAATGTGTGCCTCCATTAACAAGATGTGTCTTTAGGTATCAGAGAAGCCTAAAAGAGGTTATTTTTTGGGTCTGGGACACTCAAAACATTTCCCATATAAATTCATGCTAATTGCCTTTTTGCTCCCCACTATTTCTGATTACTTTTGGACAGAGGGGGAACCTATATTCTTGAGTGAACACCACTTTCTGTTCTTAGAAGCAAACTTACCTGCTTATTTTTGTCTCTCGATTCTCTCTCATTGCTTTGTTCATTCAACAAACGTGGTTTTATTGGAGGTGATGGGAAGACAAAGATGATTCAGTGCGTGACAGTCTATCAGGAGGAGCGCTGATACATCTGCCCATTTGTGACGTCACTGAAGAAGCTATTCAAGAGCCACTTTATGGAACATTACTACACGGGATCAGAATTTGTGAATAAGAAAATTGGTAGGCCAATTCCTCAAAATAATACGGGATAAGAAAAATTAAGTTCTAACATGGGAAAAAAAAAAAAAGCTTTCATCAGGGTCAGAAGTGGATGCTTTCCTTGAGAGCTGGAAATTTGAGATCCTGTCCAGCACCATTGTGTGGGAACTGAACTCCCTGTCCTCAGAAAGTGGAGTACATGAGCTATTTCTTTCTGTGAGGCACCTGAATTATAAACAAGAGACTCTAGAACTGCTACCAGTAATGACTCAGCTCAACCTGGAATGGGGTGAATCATGTGCCCTGTCGCTGGGAGTTCTGAGTCTTGGAGTAGTGTCAAAATAACAATAGACGTCTTGGCCAATAGAGACTTTTTGCATTGCTGGTGGTTTGCAGAAGATGAATCAGCACAAACAGCCAAGGAAAGTCAAGGTTGAGCAATCACACACCCCCACTTCTTTTCTCCTCAGAATTCCCTTCAGAGCTGTCCCACACAAGTCTCAGCAGATGTTAGTGTTTGTGGGATGATCTTGCAGAGGGCTGCATCAGGGCAAATTGTGAGTTCACGAGTTCCTCTGTCTCCCTTCCCTCCATCTCCCTGGCAGCTGACCGTGCTGGGGAGAAAGAAGTATCCTGGTGGTTGGGATGAAACAAGAAACAAGTCATGAGTTTACTAGTTTTTGAGAGGTTCCTGCTCCATCACAGATTGTTCTTCATCAGGCTGGTAGTCTTGGTATGACACAGCAGTTTTTGATGACTTAAATCTAGCTTTAGAATTTTTAATGCCACTTTATGTGCTTATAAAACTAAAGCTTGATATCTCTTGATCCTGCAAAACACACAAGTCAAGTACCAGCTGTATTTAATTTTTTTAAGATTCAGGATCTTGGTCAAGATACAAAGCAATTGATATATAACCATTTGGAAATGTCTTAAGTGTTAGAACTATACACACTCTATTATGTATTCTAATATAGTCCTTTTTAGTTCTGGAAGTTAGTTCTCTGAGAAATCATAAATAGTTATTCTAAGAGCGGTCAAATCACGTAGGCCCACTAAAATTGGAGCAAGATGAATTAGCTTGCAGCCTTAGTTTGAATGTGGATTCCTTCCCCACTAATCCTTTGAGCTTTCTTCTGGGACTTTGTCTGAAGGAAGTAAAAGCAATGCCACCAAATATGATGTATAAGCAAGCATATATATCTGAACATTGTTTATAATAGAACTCATTGGAAAAAAATTTAAGTACCTACCAATGTAATATTGATTTAAGGAATTATATCAAATTCATAAAATGGAATGTCTTGAATTCATTTAAAATAATATTTTATAAATATAAATTTATTTAAAATACTATTTGATTATTATTGTTAATCATTGACATGAAAGCAACTTTTAAAAATGTTTTAAAGTGAGAAAAGGGTGACAAACAGAAACTCTACATTAATGTGGTAAAATATACCTATATAGAAAATTTATTAAAATAGATTTATATATATTACATTCTCTCTATATTATCATAGGAAAATACTATCTCAATGTTAGTGGTTGTTACTTCAGGGTAGAATTATAGACTATTATTTTTTCTTACATATTTTTGTGTGTGTGTTCATTGCTTATGCCATAAAGTTATATTAAAATATTATCGGTTTCAGGCTAAAATGGTAGAATATGCCTGGAGCACAGAAGCTTTCTCCCTAACAGGTAATCATAAATAAAATACAGTAATAAAATGAATACAGAATAGTAGTAAATAAACTATGAAATTTAACCAACATTCAAACAGGAAGGATGAGAAACCACATTTATCAACTTCAAGACAAAAACTGGTTTCTCCCATGGAGCTGAGTGCATTGGTTCCTAACTTTACCCCCACATTCCAGTAGTTGTAGTGGGTAGGAAATTCAAATCATTAAAATTCAAAATTTAAAATTCTCAGTATTCTCATTATGATTTGTACCCACCACCAACCACTAACAGGTTAGAAAGCAATAAACAGGCTGAGGCTGGGAGGTAAGAAAATTATTCCAACAAGGGTCAAGGACAAATTCTATAGAGAAAAAGCCACATCAACTGAGCCAATAGAAATGGACCTTAAAACCACTGGAGAGGTTTGAGATTATCCGTGATTTCCTGAAAAATCTTGGAAAAATTCAAAGCCCCAGTGGATTCCCTTTCTGGACTAAAATCCTTTCCCAAGTGGGTGAAATGATACAAAACATCTAAGAAAATCCCAAAGGAGAGAGCAGCTCTGCTGACCTTCACAAAAGGACATGCATAGACCCCGCTGAGCTCCTCCCCACCTCACTTTCCTACTATAACACTCACCAGTGCCTCTCAGCTACAGAAAAGCAAATGGAACACTAAGTTCAGTCTTCAAGGTAGCCAAGAAGAGCAGACAAATAGGTTTTAAAAAGCAGGAGGGTGGGTATCAAGAACATTTAAATGCTTAAAGAAAAAAAATTCTGACCCCCAATGTGTGGGTTTTCCACACCAAGCAATTCTATAATTCTCTGCAGCCACCAACTGAGTATCTTAAAATTTATTTCAATTCTGACACTAACTACCTAGAGTAGACAGAGCCTTAACCTGCTGACCCATTAGGTAAAGGGCTCAAGGACTTCAGATGCTAATCACAAGTTAGTGGGTCCCCAGGTTATCCACACTTCTGTCCAGCTTGGCCACAAATCCATAACCCTTTCCACAGGTTTGATAATTTGTTGTTGAGGCTCACAGAACTCAGGGAAGTATTTCTATTTACCAATTTATATATAAGGAACATAAATGAGGAGGCAGACAAAGAGATACATAAGGCAAGGTCTGGAAGCGTTCTGAGTGCAGGAGCTTCTGCCCTGGATGGCCAGTGGCCCATCTTTCTAGCAGATAATGCCAAGGGACAGAACAGGTGGTAGAATATTAATTTTCTCTTCCAGAAAGTCTTAAAATAATCACAGGAAATGCTAAGAAAAAGACAAAGAGAAGTTAGGGAGAGGATAATGACTTTAGAAGTCAAAGATAATACAAAATCAGTGTCCATGAAATAGGGCATTCAGTAAGTGAAAAAGTATTCAAGGAAATAATAGAATAGCAGTTTTTTTTCTCTGAAATGAAAAGAGAATTGAATGTTTTGAAAGAAGGTAGTATGTCTTAGGAAATACAAACACATATCGCCATTATCGTCACTATCAAGCACTGATAAATAACAACAAATATATAACAATAAATAAACAACACTGAAAAATATCTCATTTAATTTAAAGATAAAGAAATAAATTTTTTGGCCTTAGACAAGCAAAGTAAGTCACCTCTGAGGGGGGAAAATCAGGCTGGAATTTGGTTTCTTAATACCAACAATCAATGCCAGAAAACAATGGAAAATTCCCACCAAATATTAAGGAACAAAGCGTGACTTAAAATAGTATAAGTAGTTAAACTGTCAATTTAAGTATAAGGACAACTGGCAGATAATTCCAACATAAAAATAAAAGCGAGGAATAGAATACCTATAAATCGTTCTTGAAAAAATTCTTGAGGACAAAGAGTAGCTAACCAGAATGTAAGCGGAGAATCTGTAGTGAAAGGCAGGGAACAATACTCAGTGATGAGAGACAGTGGAGCCATGTGTGTGCAGAGTTCTCAAGGAAAGAAAGTGAAACTCAAAAACAAAGTGTCCTTTGATATAACTCAAAGCCCAACATTTACAACCAAGAAATATCCCAGGGAATGTGATATTTGTGAGTCTTTCTTAAAAAATCAAGTTGATGATGAAATCAAGTCCACCAAGAAGTAGATATAAAAAAATCAAGAATGGAAAGGTTGACATAAAATGAGTGGTAGCAATAACTAAATATATTTGCATATAGAATAAAGACTCATTGTAGGAATTACGGTAAGGAAATAGAACGTAAATGTTATGAAACATTGAAAACACACTGACACATTGAAAACAGTAATACAGCTGCCCTATATCTGCGAATCTTTATTTATTTATTTAAAGATTTTATTTATTTATTTGACAGAGAGAGACACAGCGAGAGAGGGAACACAAGCAGAAGGAGTGGGAGAGGGAGAAGCAGGCTCCCCGTGGAGCAGGGAGCCCTATGCAGGGCTCGATCCCAGGACCCTGGGACCATGACCTGAGCCAAAGGCAGACGCTTAATGACTGAGCCACCCAGGCGCCCCTCTGTGTATCTTTAAATGTGAGCCAAAGTCCTTGTACTTACTCTTGTCCATTTTGTGTTTCTCTAATACCTCATATCTAACCCATCAGCAAATTCTGTCAGCTGTACTTTCACAAACATGTAGAACACAACTACTCACTGTCTCGACTACTAACACCCAGGTCCAATTATCTATCACACCTTTTCCTGGCGACCTAATTGGTCTCCCTACTCTGCACTTGCAACCCCTAGAGTCTAGTCTCAATGCAGGATGAATATTATAAAAATGCCAACTAATCTAATTGTATTGCACTAAATGGTTTTCCATCTCACTCAGAATAAAATCCAAAGTTATTACGATGGCCACAATACCCTAAATGGATTTTCTGACCTCTTGCCCTCTTTCTGCCCTGCTGTGCCTCCAGCCACACTGGACTTCTTGCTGTTTCTGGTAAGCTAAGTATGTTCTTACCTGACTATCTATCTTTGCACTAACTATCCACCAGCTTGGAATGATCTTCCTTCAGTTATTTGCATGGCATTTCATGACCACACTTGATTGAGACTTCTGCTTAAATATCATTTAGTCAGAAGGGCCTTTTTTGATCACTCAAAATGAAAAGCACCTACCTTTTACATTCAAACTTTACCCTACCTTAAATTTTTCATAAAATATACCATAACCAGCAATAATTTACTTATAAAACCTATAATACATTTATATATGTTATATAAATATATATTATATAAATACTATATTTGATATATGTTTATGTATATAAATACGTATCAATAATATATAAATATATATATTTGTTACCATATCATCTGACATACGCATACCACACACACTAACATGCAAACTACATGGGAATAGGAACTTTGTTTGTTCATTGTTACGACTCCCATCTCAGCAGTGCCTGGCACACAGTGGGTGTCCTCACTAAATATTTGCTTAAAGAATATTCACTGAATTAAGAGAAACCAAATATATCCATTACATCTTTAAAATAGAATAAAATGCATTGATATAACAGTACACTATTTAGTTTGAAGAAATAACAACAATCATACAGTCTACCTTCATAGCTTTGCCCATGTCAAAATGAGGTCCAGAGAAAAGAAGAAAGAGAGAAGATGAGTTCTAGAGATACTGAATAATTTGCTAAAAGAAGTACTGAGGTGTGTAAGAAAGTATGGGTTTTGGAGGCAGGCAAAACTGGAGTTGACCTCTCCTTAGCCATATGGGCTTAAGGAAATTATTTGTGTTCATTGTCCCTTTACTACCTAAAGTGGAATATTTGGACTCCATACCTTGCAAAACTGTCAAAATAATAAAAGCAACAATGTATGTGTAATAGGGTATTGCATGAAAACTTTCTTTTGCCGTATAATTTGGACAGAAATCTACAAATGAAAACCAAGAGACATTAAGGATCCTCCACTGTAAAGAGATGAAAATGATTGGGTCTTCCCTCCCAGCCCCAGACTGTGCTTGCTAAATTCAGTAGAGCCAACAAAGCCACCCCAAATATAACCATTCTTTACTTCCCAGAGTGGAAGAGGCATCAGAAGAGAGAAGACCATTGGGGATGTGGATTTTGAAGGAGGTTAGTGTTAGTAATGAATGATTTTATCTACCCATCCCATGAAGGAGGAGAAGGGGTTCTCTCCCTCAAATGATGGAAAGCTTCCCACAGAATCATCAACATTAGGAATGTCTACAGAGAGGAGACTGGCATCTACTCTGGCTGGATATTTGCTGAGCCATGGAATCTTCAGATCCATCATGTTGCCTTGGTTGAATTAAATAGAATATGGTAAAGATGTTCAACATCGCCTGGAGCTGTACAAGTTATATTCAAGGCACTGGTGACTGCTGTTCTTCCCAAGATTTTAGGAAGATCAAAGTTTTTGGTGTAGACCATGCTAGCATGGGTAGTGGATCTTGAGATGAATGATATCCAGGCCTGTTCTCCACAACACCTGGCAGACCTCGGTGGTTCACGTGGCTCCGTATGAGGGAGAACAAAGTTTAGAGAAGCAAAAGATTCAAAGTTGACCAAGTGGCCACCACAGAACAAAGATGGTGCTTCCCAAGGGGAAAGGGCCAAAGGAGGATGGGTGCTACTCTTTGAAGGTGTTCTTACAGATAGGTAGGATGCAGTGAGCTGCATGGCATCTCAGAAAAACCACAGACACCATCTATATTGAGACGATACTTCAACAGAGGCCACTGGCAGTGGTGAAACAAGACCAAATCAGAGAATACAAGAGATGCCCCTACACTACTGATATGGGTGGCTGCAAGTGAAGATTTCCGCCTTCTCTCCCTCTTCCTTCCTCCTTCTATATATCAGAAGGAGAAAATGCCAAAGAATGATTTGTGCAAAGTTGAATAGGGGTTTGCCTGTCAGTGCGTGTTGGGGACTAGACGACAAAGGTTGGCAGGGAGGAAGGCAGTAAGAGGCAGAACAGGTACTCCTGATGCCATAGTCACAGTCTGATGGGTGAAGATGGCCAAGCCAGACCCAGACATTTTAGGCCCAACTTCATGCACAGGTGTTCCCACAGTGGTGAAACTGTTTACATCAAATGGAGGACCAGTTAAGTTTTAAGGAGACTCTAACCTAAGGTATTCTTTTAAAAGCTAATGTACCTGCCATATGACTTCATTCCTAGCAGAAAGTATTGAATGCAATCCTTTTAAAAGAAGGTAGAAGAACTGTGGAAAATTCCCATTAAAATTATAATTTCTGAGCAAACATGTTAGTAACTAAAATTATTTTAATAATATTTCCACCAAACCATATGTGATAGAGATGTCAGTTTAGCTTTTTAAAAAATATATTTTAAAACTCTAAATAACGGAGCACACATTTTTTGTAATGCTAGTATAAAGATATTCCCCTATGTATTTATGTAGCAAGTTAGATAATCTCATAATCCACTAAGGACGTTAAATTTCTTTCAAATAAAAAGATGACACTATGCCAAATTCTAGATCAGGTATATAGTTTATGGCTTTAGAAACAAAATGAGCTAGAAGGCTTAGGAAAGTATTTGGATAAAAATGCCAAAGACTTAACTAAGTGCATTATGCGAGGGGCTAAAAAGCGGTTTTCTGAACCAAATTATGTGAATTGATTGCACAAAGTGACAAAGAGAAAAAAGAAGAAAGCAAAATGAACAGAAAAAGCATAATAAATCTTAATTTAGATACAGATTGTGTTAGTATCTCTTTCCTCTAGTTTTGATCTTTTCTTCATATCGCTCACACTCTCAAGTTGAACTAACAAGAAAATGTGAAATTTACATGGAATTCAGATACCTTTTCTCATGAGCTAGAGAGACAAAGAAATCCCGTCCTTTAAATTCCTGAGTCTTAACTCAGGTCGTGTACAATGTACTGTGTGAGATAACGTGTCCACCTCTGAACCACATAGAATGGTCTTATCTGAACAATCAGCTGGACAGCAGTTGTGCAATCACTTGGAACACCTAAGTCACTGCTGGGAAAGTGTAAGGAAGTCTGAAGAACGTAAGGATAGAGGGAAGGGCTCCAGATACCCCAGGGGAATCAGAAAATTTTATAGGTTCAGGTAAAAGTGATGTTTGGCATTTTTATCTCAGAAATATATAGGAGATTGTTCCCAAAAAAGTCAGTGGGTCTGTAGTCACAGATTTTATTTAGGAAAAACAAAACCAAACCGGAGAAAAATCTTAGGTCTCTCTTTACACAGCCAAGTTTGCAAAAGAAAGTGCCCTATGTTACTCTGTAGGGTAATATTCAAAAACATTCTGAGATCTCGCTGTCCCTCTGTAGACATCCTGCCAATCTAGGGAAGTGATCAATTCAATCTACAATTTTCCTTCATTCCCTTTTAGATCTTCATTTTAGCAGCATAGTGGGAAAGTTTAAGAGTTCTTACAACTCCCCTTGCTGGCAGCAAATAAGAAGTGCAACTTGAATGTGGAAAACTTCGTGTTTTTCTGAAAATAATAGTTAACATAAGATCAACTTTGAATTTTAAAAACAAGACTGCTCCCAGCTCCAATCTCTGAATAAGTTTAAAATGTAAATTAAAAACAAAAAAGGAATCATTAAATTTGTTGGAGATCCTAATTTCCGGAGAAATCAGATGAATAACGAATCTCTTACATTAAGGCATTTAATTCAATAACATAGTTTCAAAAATTCATATTTCTGAAATCTGATACAGAATCACATTTTCATTTCCTGAATATTTAGATTGTGCCCCTGCTTGTTGCCATTCTGTCTCCAGAGATCCATCATTATCTGTGGCAGAAACAGAAAGTTCACCAGTCATTGAATCTTCTCCCACACCCATTTCAGTCCCCTTACTCTTCTTGCGGTTGGGCAGGGAGGCAGAGATGGGAGTCACTTACTGGTCCTCCAACAAAAGAGGCAGCCCAGAACCCCCAACTCTCTCTTCCACAGCTGTGGTCACTACAGACGTCCCAGATAGTGTCCAACCACCTACTACTTGAGTGACCATATGGAGCGGATCCCCCTGTGTGCCCACTCTTCCTGTTGACCCACAGCAGACTTGGAGTGAGAAATCCCTGTTAAGAGTTAGGCAATTCAGATTGTGAGGCTCTTGTGTCCTGAAAATAATAAAGTGGCTGATGTTTTTAGAACACCTGTAGCATATTAGGCACAACTTGAACACTTTGTATGTCTCACTTGGTGTTTGCAACAACCCAGCGAAGTATTTTTGCTATTTTATTTGCCACATCTATAGATGACAAAACTTTGGCAAAGGTACAGTGAGTAACTGGTTCCAGGTCAGATGGCCAGGAAGTGATAGAACCAGGAATCAACCCAGTATCCAAATTCCCTCAATTTTTATTTCTACTCCACAATGTCTAATAAGCCAAACTTCACAATTATTTAAGATTAGTTGCATTAAATTGAGGCCATAATTCTATTTAGTAAGTTATTATACACTTACCCATTTAACTAAAAAATAGTTATCAAGAGTCTACTTTGTTGAAGGCACAGTCCTAAGCACTGTGAAGTATGAAAAGCAGTATGAAATGTGGTCCTTTATCCTCACAGAGCTTATATCAAGCTAGGGGGACCAATTGGAGAAACACGGGAAGCCCAATAGCAATACAGGAGACTACAAACAGTGCATGACTAGTTGTCAAATTAGCCTTCATACAGTAAGTGATCAGTAAATGTGTACCACGAGGAGGAAGAGGGGACACACAAGAAGGAAAATCAGGAAAGAAAAGTATAGAAAAAACTGGCAAAGGGGCACCTGGGTGGCTCAGTCGGTTAAGCACCTGCCTTAGACTCAGGTCATGATCACAGGGTCCTGGGATCAAGCCTCATATCAGGCTCCCTGCTCAGCAGGGGTTTGTTTCTCCCTCTCCCTCTTCTCTCTCTCTCAAGTAAATAAATAAAATCTTAAGATAAAAAGAAAAGAAAAAAGAAAAAAAACTAGCAAAGAAGGTAAATAAGTGGCGCCTGGGTGGCTCAGTGGGTTAAGCGTCTGCCTTTGGCTTAGGTCATGATCCCAGTGTCCTGGAATCGAGCCCACCATTGGGCTCTCTGTTCAGCAGGGGGCCTGCTTCTCCCTCTGCCTGCCACTCCCCCTGCTTGTGCTGTCTCCCTCTTTCTGACAAATAAATAAAATCTTTAAAAAAAAAGATTTTCTCCCTTACTCTCCATCTTCCTCCCCGCCGCTTGCTCTCTAGTGTGCACTCTCTTTCTCTAAAAAAAGGAAAAAAAAAAAGAAGGTAAATAAGATTACAGTGCAGATTCCCATCCTATATGATAGGCTGGTCAAACAAGGGTCCATGGACCAGGTGAGCCTTGAGCATAAACTTGATGTTGATGGATGGGTACGGTTTATACCAACAGAGAGGGTGGGTCAGGGTGTTTCAAGTGAGGAGAGTGGCACAAATACATGCATCGGCTCATAATATCTCTAAAAAGAGTGATTAGCCTACTTTGGCGGCGACAGACAGCTTACGTGTTATTGAACATTGTGAGATGAGTCACATAAGGATCATGGCCACCAAATTATGAAGGTCCCTATTTAGGGAGTTGTATTTGTCTTATAGACAGAAAGACATACTCAACGTTTGTAGAATATGGAGCGGTCAGTGAAGTATACATAGCCTAAAGCAGATATAGTCAGAAAGGCAGCTGGAGGGATCAGAATACCCACACACAGGCTTGCGTGCATGTCACTTTAGCTACGGCCATCTGTCCCCAATGTCTGCAGATATGATTTCTCAAATTTTGTGTGACCCAGCTATTTACCTATTCGGAAAGTGATATCTGTTAACGGCTTTTACACTATTCTCTTCTGTTATTTGCTTATGTATTATTTAATATAAAACAAATGAGGAACCATAGATAAAGTATGTTGAACATTATTTTTATTAGAGAAATTTATGCATGTGGGTTATATCTAATACTTATCAAATACGGTTCTACTCCTCAGAGGTAAGCTTTTTTAACCGTCTCTTTGAATTTGGGGTGGTAATTGCCTTTCTAACTCTAAATGACATACTTCTACTCCTATTTCTTGACGATTCAAATTTTTGAAATACCTTTTGGCTTCTTAATGCAAAAATATGAGAATTTATCTCATGCTACCCTTTTTTCCTCAATTTGACATTTTTATATCATTACTTACTTTTTTTTTACTAATTTTATAACTTTTAATAATGTTCTTAACTTCTCTTTATTCTCCCATCAACTTCGGGCAATACTTCTCAACTCCTTCGGTCTTTCTGTCCACAAGTTGTTTTCCTTCTGTAAGTCTGACTTGAAGCTATACCTTTACTTTGATTTTCTCAAGATTACTAACATTACAACCTCTCCAGTAACCCCAAACTAGGTCTTTCACCTTTTGACAATACATTGATAAGCTTTGAAGATCAAGAAGCAATCTTTATACTGGTCTGATCATATACCCATACTATTCAGTGCTGCACCAAGTTGTATGCTTAAATCAGTTTCCTCTTATAGGGCTAATGCCTTCATCTCTAGGTCACCTTAGGAAAATGTTTTTAGAGTTAAGGTCACCTCAATTCCCCTTTTTAAATGCCTCATCAATTATTATTATTATTTTTAAAGATCTTATTCATTCATTTACAGAGACAGACAGAGAACACAAGCAGGAGGAGTGGCAGGCAGAGGCAGAGGGAGAAGCAGACTCCCCGCCGAGCAGGCAGCCCAACGTGGGGCTCTACCCCAGGACCCTGGGATCATGACCTGAGCCAAAGGCAGCTGCTCAACTGACTGAGCCACCCAGGCACCCCTGCTTCATCAATTATTAAGTTCATGTCACATTTACTTTGCTTTTTATCTAGACAATGAATTTCACAATCAGGAGTTTTTGTTTTCTTTGAAGTTTTTAATTGCCTTTCTTTTTAATTCGTGTTGGTCATATTCATTATAACCTGTTTTTCCTCTTGTTCTTATCTTATGTACTTAATATGTCCCAATCTCTAAAAATATTAGAGGCTTTCTGAATGTCTTTATTTTCTCCAAGGTCTGTGTTCTGGTTGTTATTCTCATTCCTGCTACTGGTCTACCTATAGATTCCTCATATGCCTGGTGATACTTGATTATCCATTCAGGGCTGCAAAGCTTGGGTGAGTTTCCCCTGCTACCGCATTTCTTTTTCTTTCTTTCTTTTTTTTTTTTTTTTTAAGATTTTATTTATTTGACAGAGGGAGACACAGAGAGGGAACACAAGCAGGGGGAGTGGGAGAGGGAGAAGCAGGCTTCCCGCGGGGTAGGGAGCCCGATGCTGGGCTCAATCCCAGGATCCTGGGATCATGACCTGAGTCAAAGGCAGATGCTTAATGACTGAGCCACCCAGACGCCCTGCTACTGCATTTCTTAACTGAAGTTTCTCCTGGTGTGGGAATTACAACTGGCAGCTCCTAGTGGGACTGATCTAGGCCAAAGGGATGATTGGGTCCCTGCTCAACTCCGCATATCAGTCGTATCTTGCTATAGAAGGAGATGGTAACCATAGTTGTTGTTTCTTTTTTCTCACCTAAAAAAGATTGCATGGGTAGCTGTAGGACTAAGAGGTTTCACTTTAGGAGAAATGGGTGGGGAATCAGTTCTCTGCTTCCAGATCTCCAAATTCCAGAATGAGGAGGACTTTTCAGTGGTTAGGGAGGTAACATCCCTAATGGAATCTATGACTTTCCCCCTATACTTTTGTTCAGTTTCTTCAGAGAATAACCTTGTAATGCTTTCCCTGGAGGGAATGAATGCCAACTGTCTGGGCTCTGTGCTGGGTATGGGGCAGCCACACAGACTGGTACAATGACCCCATAAAAGATCATTATCAACAACCCCGTTTCTGCTTCATTTCCCTTTCCTACACTTGGTCTTCAGCTAATTCTGAACTCAGGTCCCTTGGAGTTTCCACTAGACAAATATTCCTCACTCCCCGGGAACATAGTCTAGGCTGACTCTACCTATTGTTTCATCTTGAAAGTCATTTCCATTCTTTTTGGCTTTCGGACATATTTTAGAAATATTTGTTCATTGATAAGTTTTTCCCAGTCATTGTCTTATGCTTACTCCACCTCAGCCTGCTGCCACTGATGTTTCAAAAAAAGTGGGGGAGGGCACAAATAGGGATGTCAGCCACATCATCTCTATTTCCCAGAGATATCACGTAGGTTGGAATCCCTAATTAAAGAATCTCTAGATTCCAAGCGGAATATAAATCTGAAGGATAAGAAGTATCTACTTGATACTTCCATGAGGAGTCAAGTAGTGGGAAGGAATTGAACCCGTAGTGACAATGGACTGCTGATCATCTTTTTCAGCCTCATGGGGAGAAGTGAGCCAAACTGATTTTTGATCCAGGAAATACACTTGTAGTCTTTTTTTTTTTTTTTTTTAGAATCCCTTATTTCTGTCCTTTAAACTGTGTTTGGTTCAGTGTTTCAAACTTGCTTCTCCATACATTAGGTTTCCTGACTCAGTGTCTTGAAAAAGTTTTCTCTCACATCTCTCTACATGATGTCACCACAGAAGAATTTAACCACAGCTTTTGTTTTATCACCATCATCATCATTGTTATTATGGCTTAAAGGGTTGAATTTCACTGATTCCGATTTCTAACCTCTTAAAATCCCTTTGGATTTTTAATCTGCAATTCCCAGTGTTTGCCATTTTAGTACCATCTGCAAATTAGTTAATGTGCTGTTTAGCCTTTCTTTGAAATCAGTAATTAAGATGTAAAGTAAGACTGAGCCCAAGACTAATTCTCTGGGCTTCCCACTGGGACCTCTCCTGAGCTCGGTAACCCTTTTATCACCACCTCTGGCTTATCATTTTCCAGCCAAGACTCAAGCCATTTTACTTGGTATATAATTAAGTTGATTTATGAGGGTCACTAGATTAATTTCATTTTGTTAAATGTCTGATACATATATTTGTTTTGCTTAGCTTTATATTTACTTACATTGAAACATTATAGCCAAAGAAGAGAAGAGTATTTTCAGACAGGCTAACCCTGGTACTTTCTGATAGACTTAGTCTAGAGATATACACAAATAGTATCTTAATATCAGTTCTATCATTTAACTGAAGCCAAAGTTCAGCATCTAGAATATAATTACAGTTCAATGACATTTTTCTTCTATCTTATTTACTATTTAAAAAATTTTTCTAGTTCCTTAGTATCTTTCCACGCTTTTAGGGTAACAACAACAATAACAACAACAAAGTGTCTCTATTTTGGTAAATCTATTCGCTTATTCCCTGATCAACCATAGAGGAATCTTTTGTTTTCGGGTCTGAGGCATTTTCTATTAGCTGCCAATTATCTATGTCTCAGACTGACATTCAAATAATTAAATATTCAGGTGCACTGATCCTGCCACCAAGGGTTTTATGGGCATTTGAGAAATTTGTTTAAGTTTAATTGGGAAATTAAGCCATGGGGCAACGTTACTGCAAAGCTCTACTGCTGTGTTCTGAGTAACTAGACTAATCTAGGTCAGAAAAGCACAATAGAACATACAAATGCCCAAAGAACTCACCATTGTGCTTGTAATGACTGCCAAATTCTGAGATACTTTAATCTTCCCATTCTGGGACTCTTTCTTCTTTGAATTTGCAGACCCGTTTCTTGTTTATAACCTGAATCATAATGATTACTAACCCTGCTTCTTTCCTCTGGTCCTCCTCTCTCCTTCAGAACTTACTCAAGTATTTTATTACTTGCGTGTTTGCAAAGCAGACAACACTCCTCGCACTCTGAGTCAGATGTTGGTTTCTGTTTCTAGGAAATGCATCCAGCCAAGCAGTAAACATTTTTATTTCAGTATAAATACTTGAAAGTTTATGATGTATACATGATTGTAGAATGATTGATTATTTTTTCCCAACTGATTCTTAGATACTTCCTGGCAGAGAAGACCAAATGAATGGCCCTTTCTCACTTTATATTTTCCTTAAGGCCTGCTTAACATAACTGAAAATTACCCACAGGTAAAGGAAAAGAAAGAAAACAAAGAGAGAGAGAAGAAAGGAAGGATGGAAGGGGGGAGGGAGGGAAGTAAAGAGGGAAGGAGATAAAGCATGACAGTATGTAAACTTTGTTCCTAATCTTGAACTCACACTTTCCAAGCTGTTTTCTATTATCTCTTTACAGTCACTAGGCTTTTTTTTTTTTTTTTAACAAAATTTCCCAAATTCTCCTTGGTGAAAATTTTCATTGCTACATGGCCACATCTCCTCCTTTTTGCCTTCTTAGTAGTGAAGTGATGAGCACATGTTAATTGCTTTAAGACAATTTTACATGTTTAAGACTTCTGAAATCTTGACCCTTGTGAGATGGATACAGAAGTATTAGGTTCATTTTTTTAATAGAAACCTTTTAATTATGAGTTTGAATAAAATTGAAGAGAATTTTGTCAGTGTTGTTCCAAGTTCTGCTATTCTTTGTGAATTAGGTAGCAACCTAATTCATCAGATTAAAAGAGCTTCTGGAATTCTGATTTTGGCTTGTTATTGTTTTTGACTATATACTACCCTCTTCTTCTCCCTGCTATTTTACATTGATGGTGACTTACAGTAAAGCTCTATGAGACCTGAAATTTATTATGTAAGAATAATTAGCATACTTCTTTTTTTCTCCATGTATATTCATGTAATCCTAACATACACATACATATATGAAATATATAATCTTGGATATTATTTGAATCATAATAAGTTTGGTTTTCTTCTGTGTACATTCTCTTATTTCTTTGTTAAAAAAATCACCTCGGGCGCCTGGGTGGCTCAGTCGTTAAGCGTCTGCCTTCGGCTCAGGTCATGGTCCCAGGGTCCTGGGATCGAGTCCCACATCGGGCTCCCTGCTCAGTGGGAAGCCTGCTTCTCCCTCTCCCACTCCCCCTGCTTGTGTTCCTGCTCTTGCTGTCTCTCTCTGTCAAATAAATAAATAAAATCTTTAAAAAAAAATCACCTTATAATTGCTTATTTTTCAGATAACATGATAGACCAGATTAGCAATGTGGGGATCATAGTGTTCTTAATAGCTAGGTAGAATTCATTTACCTGATAGTCACCATTTCCTACCTCTAGCTCTATCAGATGGTTTCAGGAACAGAGCTATGGCTGTAAAGATTCTTGGTCCATGATGTTGAATTAAACTATGATCCTACACACATCTTAGTTGGATATTGAATCAGAGGGGGAGACAAACCACGAGAGACTATGGACTATGGACTCTGAGAAACAAACTGAGGGTTCTAGAGGGGAGGGGGCTGGGGGGATGGGTTAGCCTGGTGATGGGTATTAAAGAGGGCACGTTCTGCATGGAGCACTGGGTGTTATATGCAAACTATGAATCATGGAACACTACATCAAAAACTAATGATGTGATGTATGGTGATTAACATAACATAATAAAATAAAATTTAAAAAATAATCATGAAGATCAATATTCATTATAAAGAAAAATGCTCACGATATGTTACATTTAATAAAAAAATTACAAAACAGTATGTATACAACCATATTTTTTATATATGCATAGAAAAAAATGTGGAAGGGCACTCATCAAAATGTTAATAGGATTTCTCTCTGGATGGAGGTAATTTTCATTTTTGCTTTACACCTTTTGTATTGTCTAGATTTATTTCTACTAATGCGTTATTTTATTACAAGAAAAAAATAAAGTGATGTTTATTTTGAAAAAAAAGACATACTTTTGAAGCTCTAAGTCAGCTTAGAAATCAACTACTCTACCCTTTTATCTAAGTGATAAGGGAAGTTTACAGAAGTAAGTCCCACAGCCAAGGTAATACAGAGTGCCGGTGGTAGTTATAGAACTAGAAGGGACTAGATTTGGAGTTAGGTAGAATGCTCTTCCATTCTCTTTCCATAAAGATTACTATCATCTGAATATGATAGAAGCATTGAGGGAAATACTGGTTTGCCTTCAAGAGAAATATCTATGAGTCTTGACTGGCCCCAATGTAAAACCTCAGGACATGTACACAAATGACAAATACAGTTGCATGCTACTTGTGAATTATAAAATAATAGGTAGATTGGCAATTACTGAAAGGCTTTGGCTGTATAGCTCAGAGAGAAATTATCAAAATACACGCTACAGAAGTAAATGTCCTGGGTTTTTCTTTTGTATAATAAAATCAGCTATAAAGAACCAACCATGTAAATATGCAAACAAAACATGAAGACTGTTTCTAGATGTGTTCCTTCTTTGCATTATATAAAACACTTTTTTTCTAAAAATTCTTAAAATCTAGGAATTATGTTTTAATTAATAACTTGCTCTGTTGAATAGGTTGTGCAATGAATGATGGAAGAGGTCAAGCATCATGGACACCATTAGATGGCAGTATGACACAAAAGTATTGTTTCCATTAAATGTTAGCTTCTGGTACCATTACATGTACATGCATCCACATTGCAATGATAGTAAGTTTTTAACTTTTCTTTTTAAGGAGTAAATTGGAGATTCTAATACAAGAGAATGCAACAGTACTCAGAGAGAAAGAAAGAAGAAAGACTAGGAAAGAGCAATAAGACATTAAAGCCAATGACAGGAAAAAGATGTATTCCAGGAAGATGGACAGGACTTCTGTCTACCATGCTGGCTCCATGACTATGTGATGCAAATATCGCAAAGTTTGGTAATGTGGGGGACAAAATTATTTTATTTAAAAAATCAAAAGGAGAGTCATTTAATCTCTCTGTGACATTCTAACTTCAAAATGAAAAAGTAACCATATTCCAACTGTCCTTAGATGTGTAGATATCAATAATTTTTTTGATATCAATAATTTTCAGTTTTTAAGAGTTGGGTATTTACCTAAGTATAATTTTGTATGATAATGATTTATCGTATAAAAAACTTCTGTTTTAAAAACAATCCAATTCCTTTTTAGAGCCAGGTGTTATCTGACACAATATTTAAATCTACGGAATGCAACTTCCTCTAAAGGCTTGACATCCCTTGTAGGTGGCCCATCTTGTAAGTGTTAATAGAAAGAAAAAATTGAGAGGGTAACTCCAGGCTTTTTTTTTTTTTATCTAAAATCATTTTTTATAAGGTGCAATGGACACCATGACTAGGTAGTATTTTTTGGTAATATAGAAATAGTTTCTTTCTAGGTGAGCATGTAGAAGGTAGCAAGGCCGGAAGGCTCTCTCCTATTATTGTTTTAATAGGGCAATGGTAGATGTAAGTTTTGAGGGGCACAACACGATTACTACATTTTAACACTTTCCACTCCTCTGCTCCTTCCTTTGTATGGCCAGCTCCTGACATGAGAGAAAAGTAGCCAACTGGGACCAGCTCAATTCCGTGACATGTTTTAACAAGGCAAGATCCTCATTAATGCCAGGGACTTTTTGGAGCCCCAGTGGTATCTCCTTATAAATAGAGTCTGTCCAGTGCCCAGATATGTAATAGTGTAGACCTTCCAATAGGAAGGTTCTTCCTTTTCTGGTTCATTCCCTACAGTCGTGGTCCCGTCTGTTTAGTTCAGTATTTTAGCCTACAAGCATAGACTTTGTTAGATTGAGAATGCTATCATTTACTTATATAGAGATTTTTGAAGACAAAAATCTTCCCCACCCTTCCAGAAAAAAAACACTGTAAAGAGCTGCCCTGTTTTCAGGGGGCCTGATTGTTTCCTGCTTCGGGGCATATTATTATCACCAGCTGTGGTCAGGGAGAAAAAAAATCCCCTTCCCTGTGATGTAATACAGTACCATTAGGCACATAATGTAGATTTTATGCTTTTCTCTGAAACATCTGGCATGTACTACTTTCTAAAACCAAACCTTGGAGAGCCAGACCTCCTGTAGCATTTTAATATCAATGTGTCTTTTTGCATATTAGTTATCTAATGTTTGTGCCAGTTTCTGAAAACACTACATCCTAAATATCACCTCTTGAATAAGTGTAAATTTAAAATGCCTGCCAGGGGGTAATGTGTTTTGGGGGGTAGGGATGGGGGTGTACTAATATCTGCCCTAATCTAAATACCAAATGAATTTTAGATTGTCATTCTAGCCCAGCATTAGCATTGACCCTTGGGAAAATCATTGTTTATGTATTCTTTTCAGATACTCAGAATTAAGAATCAATCTATTTAAACCTTGTTGCTAACATTTCATTTGTATCTCTGACATATTAGGAAAATGTGTGTAAAGTTATTACTCTTGTCCATTACTTTTGAAGAAGTTAGCAATGAAAAGTTTTAAACAAGTTATCTCCAAGTTCTCAGGAAAAAAGAATCAAGCCACTCAAGGAAGAGATAAAATAGTGTCCTGAAATCCTCAGGAACAAAAAAAATCTCTCTCACTGAGATCTATGATCTTCTCAAGGCAGGGCAATCAGGCTGAAAGGAACTGCTTTAGCAGAATATACTGGTCTTACTTGTCACACCATCTTTCTATGGTTCCTATGTTCCCCCCAAATCCATGATCAGAACAAACAAAAGATAAAAAAAAAGGAAGCAAAAGGCCACATGAAAGTATAAGAATAAGAGAAGCAAAATTTGTGTGATTCATATATTAAGACATTTTAATAATATAGTAAAATGTTGATAAAACATTCACAAATGTACATAGAAAATGGCTTGTATTCATTTATTAACAATTGGCTTTTAGTCATAATTCCATTAATTATATTGAAATTTTAAAGAGTAAGTTGTGGAATTGTTTGAACCCACCACAACATGGATGAACTCTAAACTACTAGAAAAATTAAAACAAAAATGGTATAAATTGCATAGACTATTGTCCACACCCCAGATAACTGCTTTAAGATTTATTAATAAGTTTAATGAGAGATTATCTGGATTCTCATTTTAACATTAGAATGTTGGGTTGATTCTGAAGAGTAGACACAGTGCCTTGGTGCTATTTCGATAGAGGTATTACAAAGACCTTAGGAAATTGTTCTGGAACTCTTATAGTCTTGGTTTTCTCATTTTTAAGAGCTGGTTACATTGAGATGGCTTCTGAGGTAGTTTCCAGCTCTAAAACATAGAGCCCATGGATTTTAATGTAATATTCTATAATTGCATGGTGAATGCCTTGCTTTATAAGAATATTGTCTGTTATTTGTACATTTTGTATGTTTACATCATAGTCGTTCTTAATAACTAACAAAAAGCAATGGTCCAATGCCATAATATAAAACATATTAGAAACAGATGGTAGTGCTGGATATCTCTAAGTAGAAGGACAGATGGAGCAAGACTTACATTCTTTCTGACCCGGGAAGCTTTGAAGGGGTTGAATGACAAGACTTATTTTTCCTCTAATTTAAGAAGTAATTTAGTGTAAAGACAAAGAGTAGTATTTCAACTATGAGAAACAATAGATAGGAAAAAAAATAAGTTCTAGGGCTATAGCAGACTGACCTAATATGAACCACTTTCCCTTTATTAAAACTCATGAAATAATGTATAAAACATCATAGCATTGTTTTAGTGAAACTATAAAGATGAGTTGGAAAAAAAGACCAGAAAATTCCTACTCGTGGAATCAGTAACTACAGATGGAGTGTAAGCATATGAATTAGGGCTTTGGTCATTGTGATATTGACATTCTAGTATCGGTCCGAGAAAGAAAAAAAAAAGTGAGCTCTGGTCTTACATGAGGCATAGATAAATTCAGGAACCTGGAAGGGCTGACGTTTCCTGAAGAACATCCTGGGAAAAGTCAAGAATGCCTATTTCTAGATGAATAAATAAATCTCCTATAATAAAAACCTCAAATGTGGAGTCCAAATTTATACATCCACGTTGTGTGTGCTTCCGAAGTAGAGAAATTAATGGACAATCTAGTCCTAGATTAACATAATCTCTGGGATATTTTATGAAAGCAAATATAGGGTCTCCTCTATAAGAAGTTTGCACAAGACCTCCACAAGAGAAAAAACAAACAAATTACAAAAAACAATAGCAACAATAATAAAATACCAACGGAAGATGAGATCACAATAAAGATGATGAAATACATATGAAAATGATAACCACTATAAGTAAAAGTCAACGGAAACACAAACAAGAACCGCATCAATAAAGAGCAAACAAAAGGTTGGTACAAAATATGTATATGCCAACAATATTTAAATCAGGAGAGTGGGAATACAAATGATTATTATTCTCTCATTTGTATTTTCCTTTAGCTTATAAAATGTTCTACCAGTAACTGGTATTTATTATATAACAAGAAAAATATTATGAAGGTTTCTGTTTTGTAGCATCAACATACTAATTCTAGGGGAAATCTTTCAAGTTGTTCTCAAGTCAATGGAAACAGAAATGTAAAGATTTCATGTTGAATTGTATTTTTATTTGAAATGCTGCAAATAATCCTAATATTTTAGTTTGTAATACAGTTTTATTTTTATTCTCAAATAAGCCTTCCATTGCTTGTTTTATAAGTCTATTTTCTGGAAATGCTTCAGCAATCATGGAAATAGTTATTTTTTTCTAACTCAGTATTACATACTAAATATCTCTATACTTGTTCTCCCACAGCAATATAAAGGGTATGGCAGTCTGAATTATGACATGATATTTTATTAGTACATTGTCTTAGTCTGATGATTACAATAAATGGTAATTCATTAATATCAGAGTTTCCAGACATAGGCAAAGACTGTTGAGCTGGAAGTAATCATATATTTTCCCTGTATGTCTGTAGAAGTACAAATAACCTTTCTTTTTCTTCAAAAAAATCAGCGTGGAGCCCAGATGGGGGCACACTCAGCTCTTAGCAAAAGGAGGGGGCAGGGCTAACAAGGGACTGCCTTCAAAGATGGTTGAAACCCAAGGGAATTTTCATCACAGGTTTTTGGCGCTGGAAGGTCTTTGAAGATTTTTGGATTTTTGCTTAACAGGTGGTCTTTGCGCCTGCTGCAGTTTCTGCTGATCTGAAGCCACACCGCTCAGCACGACTCCTACCTGCTTGGTTTTCTGGAGGTAAGGCCCCAGGAGTTTCTCCTTTTTTTCATCCAAAGATTACTTTTCTTATGAGAGGGTTACGGTTTCCCTCCCCCACTTTCCCACCCACTACCAACTGGTACCCCACACTGTGAGCATGAAACCAGCCCCTCAGTCATAGCAAACAGGGAAAGCCCGTAATAAAAAGCAATGTGATGGAAGGGGCCCACTAGGTGGCAGAATTGATTAAGCAGATAGTGTGTAAAGGCTGTGAACTCCAGGAACAAAAACGGGATGGGAAGAGAGGGCTCTGAGAGTCCGCGCCTCCACGTTTCCTAGTACTGCTCACCCACCCACAAGGGCTGAGCTAATCCTGGCCCCCCTGCTTTTCCATTCCTCAGGGAGGTGGCACTTTAGGGAGTGACATCATAGTGCCTGACAGTTAGAGGTGTTAAACACTGGGCTGCCAACCTTGCAGTTAAGAGATACCCCTGAAGGCTCTAACGTGGGAAAAGGTGACCCTCAAGACGGAGTAGTCCACCCACCCATGAAGCTAACCGTCTATTTTTTAAAGTTCCCAAGCAGAATCCTAGGAATGTCTTTCATATTGAGAGAGTATATTGTCTACAAACTCTAAATTCTCTCTTCCAGCAAATTGTCCCAATCCAATCAACAGAAACTGGACAGGTTCTTCAGTTATCTGCTGGAGTTGACAGTGGCAAGTTATTTATTGACTCATCAGCATCCATTAGTTTTACAGAGTACCTCAAGATTGAGACAGACTTTATGAAAAATATTGCAAGAACTCAGCATTCAAAAGGCACGCTAAATTTTGTTCAGCTCGAAGTTGGGCCCATCTCACATCCACCTAGTTACTTGGCTTGTACATGCAACCAGTTCTATATATCAACAGTTTTATGCTCCTGTGAAGGCAGACAGAGTACTTTAGGCCTGAGGTTTAGCCTAAGTCCTAATCATTTCTCTTCTTTTACCAATAGTGTCAACAGCAGGGGATTCCAAGTGACGTTGAAACACTCATAGAACGTTACTGAATGCTTACTACGTTGGGAATGGTAGACGTCTATATTACCTCATTTAATCTTTTCGGCAAACCTAGGATCCAGATTCTGTTGCCAGCTTTGTTTTTTGGATGAAGGAACTAAAGCACAGAGCAGATGAGAACCTCACTAAGATCCACAGCTAGTCGTGATAAAGCAGAATTGGATGACAGAATAATTTAGGACAACTTCTATCCTCCCTCAGAAGTTTCTTTATTGAAAAATAAATTTCATTCCCTTCTTAGTTGAATTCGGACACAATAAACATTACATCTCTATTTAATGGCTGTGTAGAGTGTCAATTTTATATTTTCCCTAATTTGTAAATAAACCAAAACCTACGCCTGTTCTGAATAATGGTTAGCATACACTGTGGGCTCTCAATTATTTTAATTCATTGTAATCTAGACTATAAAGTTTATATTTTCTAGACAAACGTGGAATGATGGGTTGGACTGTGTATCTACAGAGCTTAAAGTAGAAAATGAAACTTTGGTGCAAGTGATTATATGAATCCAGACTAATAGTAGCTGTCTTGCACTTTGGCAGTGGTGAAATTGTTGGTATTATAATTTCTGTATGTGTTGATGGGATGTTATTGAATGCTAATGTTATTTCAGATCTTATGTTGTTCTTCCAAAAGCAACCCAACAGCTGAAGAGGAATCAAGAACTACCCTTCTGGCTATCTCTCTTTTTCTTACCTTTTAATTTTGGAATAATTTCAGATTTTGAGAAAAGTTGCAAAGCTAGGACAAGAATTTCCATCAACCTTCATCCGGTTTCCACTCTTGTTAACAAGTTACTTAACATGGGACACTTGTCAAAACTAAGATATTCACTTTGGTAAAATAGTATTAACCAGGCTATAAATGTTAGTCAGATTTGACTAATTTTTCTACTAATACCCTTTCTTTGTTCTAGGATCCAATCCCAGGATACCATGATTCATGCCGTGTCCTTTTGTCTTTATCTAATTAGTGCTGAAATGTGAAGTAGCCTCATCTCCTCTGTCTTCTACCCATTTGCTTTGATGAGAACCACTTTCAAGCCCAGATATTTACTGCACATCTCATGGATTTGGGTCAAATGAGAACCCTACCTGAGCAGACCTAGACCTCGGATACTTCGGATTGTATTAGTGCCTTAAGCTCACTCTCAACTTCTCTGCTCCCCTACCTCACTGAGTTACTTAAAAAGAGATCTCTTCATCCCTTCTGTTAAAAAAAAAAATCCCCAAGCAGTACTTTGTCATTGGAGGGATACAAATAGATTTTTAAAGCATCCTTTGACACTTCCTTTTCATTATTCTTGGTTTATCCAATGAGTGAGTCGTGACTTCTTTGGGAAGAATACTAAAGAAGTTTCCTCACCATTAAGAGATTTTGATATATAAAATCTGGGAATCCCTACTCTGGTCATCTTATTCTGTTTCCTCTCTAGCTTCCCGATATTATGAGTCATTCAGTATCAACACATCAAAGGGTGCTGCAATTCTCTATTGGTCATACAAAATAATTGTTAACTGGAAAAAAGAATAATATAGAATTGATGTAAAGTTCTAAAGGGGGTCTCAGGACAAAATCCCCTTTAATTCCATATGTAACAGGAGAGATATTTACACGCTGACAACCACTTAGAAACAATACACTCAAGACAGTCACTTGGGTGAGATGAAATGGGTACATTTATTATTATTATTATTTTTAGTACAACTAATGGGGCTACCTATATATGATTGAAAAATAACTTCCTGGTTTCTCAGGTGCCATCTCTGTGCTTGGGCTATGCCTGTGACAGTCACACAGATTGGAAGCTTATATTAAAACTAGAATCAAAGGCAGCAGGAGTGGGAATCAGCCTACATTAATGAACCATTGAAGCCTCTCTCCGGCACCGATGAACACTAAATCACTGGTTAGATCTCTGGTGATTTCCCACTTGAGAGATGTGAAGAAAATGGCACATTCAGATGAACAGCAAAGCCTTAGCAACTTGTCAAAATACTTTCTAACATACAGGCTTAAAAATTATTTTAACAATTATCTCATACAACTGTTGGAAATTTTCCCTCCAAGTATTTGATTTGTCAGTGACCCTTGAAGGAGCGTGTCACTGCATAGGGAAATGTCTAGATCCGTCTGATAGGTCTTCTCTGGCATTATCAACCACTTTGGTCACAATTAACAAGGGTTCTTTTATGGCTCACCTAAAGGACATAAAATTATGGGTCTCTTTTCAAACTGACTAGAATATTATGTTGACTATTCTCCTTTGCTTGTGAATACCTGCCCGCAGTCAAACCACGTATAACAGCATTTTTAAATAGAGAGTGCTCAGTGTTGGGCTAATTTCTGATGCAAATTAAGAGATGGGTGGCAGATCTTGATGCTGACTACTCCATCTTTTAATTGGGATTTACACTATAGAAATAAAATTTGCCTTTTGTCTTTTATAAAGACTTGTACCTCATTTTAAATTAAGTTGAAAATATATATTGAGCCTCTGTTGTGTATTTGTTTGGCTACTGGCATTGTTATTTGCAATTTAATTAGCATGCATTCTATGTGCTATGTGTATGGTTGTTTGAGTATAAACTCATAGTCTTTAAATTTTTTAATACATAGTTGTGGAGAAAAGGAGGAAGAGAGGGAAGAAAAAATAAAATAAGGCAAGATGAAAAACATTATTTCTGTTATTATTTTGCTAACATGTAATCTGGTTTATGTACTTGGTGTTTCCATATTCAATAGCTGTGTTTCTGGATCACAGAAGGCTCATGTTTAGAAGAGTAACATTTTATTAACATTTAGATTAGATGATAAGTTCCCTAGCTGTATAATTCCAATGCGGGGGTCTTAATAAAGTCTCAGTATTTTTCTCCTTTTGCATCTGAAAATTATACAGTAAATTAAACATAAATATTTCCAGATATGTCCCAAAGCAGAAGCGTTCTGTGAGCCTAAGTTATTTTTGTACTCAGCAAAGAAAAATTTTCAATTAGACATAACATAATCAATCAGTGGGTCCAGGATGCTGGCTTAGGTTCTATTCTAGTTAATTTCAGTTTAGAATCTGGAGAGGATAAAGAATTCAATGAATTTTTTTTTCATCTTTGTATAAGGCCTACTGGGTAAGAATAGCTCAACAAGAATATGCAGCAGCCAGTTATATAAGGAGCTGAAGAGATGATTCCAGAAAGTCTAGTTTAAGACTCTAGATAGAGAATGAAAAAAAGGATGCCTCCAGAAGTATGCATAGTCAACAGAAAATGTTATGTAGATCAATTTAACTGGTGAGGAGAGAAGCACTTAGGACTAATTATAAGGTTTTATAAAAGACTTGAAATTTATACAGGACTTTGAAGAACAAAGTCTTCTTCTGTGGGAGAAGAATGCAAGCAATTCCAAAGGGATAGTATGGCAAGAGTACAATTCCAGAGTGACATCACTGCCAACGTGCCTTGGAAATAATGGTAGACCTACTTTATATGGACACAGGGAGAAATAAAATTACAAAAGTGAGAGCAGACCTTCAGTACCAGGTTAAGGGGTTAGATTCGATCTTGAAAGTGTTGGGAAGATACAGGTTTTAATTACATGATTAAACTACTATTTAGAAGGTTAATTTAGAGACAAACATGATAAGATTGATATAAAGATTAATTAGAGGTAGGATAACAAATTGGAAGATTCTTGCGACAGTCCATTTGTGTAGCCGAAGGGCCTGAACTGAAGTGGGAGAATGGAAAATATAAGGGAAGAGAAGGATGTGAGAAGCAATTCAAAGCTAAGATTGGCAGGATAAGACTTTGCTCCTCATTGGATTTGAGGGAAGGAGGTAGGGTGGAGAGTTGAAAATAGCACGAAAGCTATGAGTCTCCAAGACTGAGACAATGATGATAAGATGAATTCAAATGGAGAACAAGAATGCTTCCCTTACAGGGCCATCATGAGAAGAAGAAGTCTAAAGAACAACCAACGGGTAAGGACGTAATGAATTCAGTATGAGGAAGTTTGAGTTTGTGGTTACCCAAGGAAAGAAGGCCAAAAGTGTCATTCTCAGTTACCTCCATGGGTATAAACAGGAAAATCCACTATTAGGAATAAAGGGGACAAAGGCCAGCATAGAGTCAGCTGTAAACATTACCGGAAATATGGTTGAAGTGCCCAAGTCCATTTGGTAGTGTGTTAGTTAAATAAGGAAGGCACCGAGGCATCACACAAGGAGACATAGAGAAAGGGTATTTATTGAGTGTGTATGCAATGTACCAGGTGTTTCACTCACACATTTCATTTAACACAATCATTATGTGAGGTGGTAGGATCCTTCCTTTAAAGATAAGAAACATGGCATTTGGAAATTTGTGGTGAATTAACAAGACTTCTCAATTAATAAGAAGTGAAACTGGTTTTCTGATTCCAAGGCTGGTGTCTTTCAAATAGACCATCTGTAGCTTCATCTTCACATATTAGGGCAAGTTGACTTGGTCACATCTATGAGGTGGAAATGATAATGTTTAACTTACATAGTTGTTTTAAGTTTAAAATTATGTGAAAGGTTGTGTAAATGGTATACTGGGCCATATTAGTTATTATTAGCATGCGATGCTCAGCACACTACTCCAAGCAAGCAGTTGTGCAACTCTACTCAGAAAGGTAGCTATGAAAGGATTGAAGTATGGCTGACATTCTCTAATCATCTGACTTAAAATTTCCAAAATTAATTTTTATTGAACAAATACCTCTCAAATATTTCTTCCACTTGATTTATTTATGCAGAGCAGAACAATAGAATTATTGTCTATTCTGAGACAAAAAGTTTTTAAGAATCATTTAAAATTTGCTATGAAGTTCCTTAATCTCCAATCTTAAGACTCCTTGAATATATTATGTTAATATAGCTCTTTCATAAAGACCACACTCCCGTATTGAACGGATGGCAATACTTATTTTAAAGCCCTTAGAAGGCTTAGAAGCATAATTTCAAAATCATGGTTACCATTTTATTCTATAATATTGTGTTTGTCTTCTGTGAAAACCTGCCACATTCAATAGCCATGTGTCTGTTAATGAAAGAATAATCACAACTAATAGAATACAAGAGCCATGTCAGTGGACCACCATCAGAGCAAATCAAAAACAAAACTGCATAAAGACAATATGAATCCAGATCTGAAGCTACATGGTTCTTAACTAGTTTTATGTTAATGAAACAATTATTAGAACACACAAAACCCTTCCTTTTTAATTTGATAAATTGAGTGGTGATGTGAGTTAATTGAACCATTGGTGAGATAATAAGATGCAATTGGTATGATTTATCAGAGGATGACATGGTTACAGGCATTGCTTCCACAGAAAATAATGGCTGTTATTACCACTTCCTGAGGTGAGCAGGTAAGCCATAAACTTAGGTTATTTTTACGCAGGTCAGAGAGAGGAGGGCTCCATTTTGCCTTTCATCTAAGTGGACATTTTAAGGTTGTCTCTTTGGGGGTATACTTACTAATCTTGTGCTAATTTTTCATTTTTCATAAACAATACTGAGTTTGTGTGGGCTATTTTATAATCTTAACCCATTTAGCCAAGAGTTGAAGTAAAAAACTCCTAATTCTCCAAGAGCTTTGAGTTCTAATGTTGGTAATTAAAGGGTCCTTTTGGGTTTTCCATTCTGAATCATGTTATCATGTGGAGATATTTCACAAGCTGTTGTTATTCTCATAGAATAATCCTCTAGGGTTCTGCAGCAGCTTGAGAAGCAAAGCCTGTGCTTTTTCATACATGATTCAGAGAGAATATTACATGCTACCCACCTTCTAGTTGGGGAAGAAGAAGGAAATGATCACGAAGCCCACCAGATTGGGAAAAAAAAAAAGAAAAAAGAAAAAGTGACATTTACATTGTTGTATTTCTTTATATCTTAAATGACTTCAAAATAAATCAATGTCATTGGATACCTGAGATATATATTTGGACATGGGATTTATTTCTGACACAGATATTGGTAAAAACACTTAGCCTATGTTCACACCATCAAAATCAACAAAAGATCAGGGAATAAGCTTGTGTTTATGCTGAGGAGGATATGCCTTAAAATACCAATATCTCTCCATTTTTCAGTTAAAATACCAATAACTCTCCATTTTTCAGTAATCTTATATTCATTTGTTGGGTTTCTTGTCTTTTAAATTCCATTTGTATATATTTTGACACATTTTTGAACACACACACACACACGTTTATTTAATTCTTACACCACTTCTGATGTTGGCATGATTAATCCAAGTTTCAAAGATGAAGTGAAATATGGGGTTATCATATCATTGATTATACAGAATAAGAAACTTTTGGGAGGGAAAGAGGAGCTCTTCTTAATTAATCCAGGACAGCAAGTGTGAACGAGGACTGCCCTGGGACCAGACTGTATTTTCTGGTCTGTAAGAGGCTCATCAAAATTAAGAAATGTTACCAAGGTAACACAGCTGGAGGAATGGCAGAGACAATTTGGTTCTACCCCTTCAGGATTTAACTGTTTCTACTACTCCTTCCCAGTAGCTCTGGTGATTTTCTTGTCTACTAATTATGACATGATTGGAGGGAAGTAAGTCAGGGATCCCGGCCTGGAAAATATCAGTGCTAATGTAGATGCCATGTCTTGTTTATCTCTGTGTGTCTAACCTGAAACACAGCAGGTCTTCAATAAACATTTGTGGATCTGAAACAAGTCATATCATTTGACACTTCATCATTTCAGATGCATTCCTTTAGATGGCAGAGAGTTTTCTGTCTTCAAGAATCAATGATTAGAATAAAGATATATATACAGGGAGATATACACTCAGATTTGCCATTTCTTCATTGTCTATTAATCTTAGTTTATAACAATCTGGACAGAAATTTTACCAAAAAAATAAAAAAAATGATGACAAATGTTGGAGAGTTTCTAGGCTCAGAAGGAAACTGAAGCACACTAAGAAGGTAGCAAAAGAGTAGCTTTGCTTGCTTTCACCATTTCTTCAAATGGCTAGCTTTTATGCTAGGGTTTACTTTGTTTTTTTCATACTTTTACTGGTTGCACAGACAGTGTTAATGGAAACAACTTCTTTTTATAGGATCTTCTGGTCTTGGTGAAAAGTTTAATTTAGTTAACCACATTTGATTATGAAACACATCATCTGCAAACTAGGAGCTACTAAAAGGAATGGTTAATGAGAGGATATGAAAAATAGGAAGGAAGCCAAATTAGATACTGTCATCACAACTGCATAAAACCCCAGGTCTACATTACTAACTTCATTCTCTGGACCTTGGATTTCCCACCTATAAAATGGGTCAATTAGTTTAGAGGATACAGCATTTAAAAAAAATAGTACTAATATTCCACTGTTTTATAAATCGAATGTGCTTAGTAAGGCAATATAATCCTTACCGTAAGACATGGGGAAATTTCTATGACCTCTACTCTTTAGCAGGGGTCACCTGGACACTGAATGTTGTCCTCTCTTGAAAAAGGAAAGTTTCAGACATAAGTTTTTATTTCTATCATATTAGTAAGAGCTATAAATAAAGACTAAATTTAAGAAGAACCTAAGCGTTGAAAAATCTTCATTTCCCTACATATTTAAATATTAGGAAATATTTCTTGAAGTAATTTCTGGAAGTATTTTGCTACATTATTGGGTTGTCAAGATGATAAATTTCCATTTAATATTTAATTCTATTGTTTCTCAATTGTTCCTTCACCCCTTTTCTCATTCCCCAATGATTTACTTTAACTTCTAACTTGCCACACCACCTAGCTGTGAGATGCTAGGTATATTTCTTATACTTTCTGAGCCTGTTCATACATCTACAAAATGGGGGCTATGGCATCTCCACCTGATCTCAGAGGAAAGAGGTAAGCTTTCATTTTGATGTTGGCTGTAAATAAAACTTTTTGACCATTTTGAAAAATGAAGTAGCCACTACTCTAGAGTCCATGATTTATGAATCAAATTTTAGCGACTTGTTTCTCAGGAAAGTTAGCCATTCCTGAGAGCGTTGCTCTTGGACACTTCCAGGCATCAGAAAGAACTTGACATGTACGGTTCTGAAATGTTGAAGGATTTCCTACCCATGTTTTACAGAAGGTGTATTTACAGATCACAATAATTATCTCTTGGTAATCATGTTACCTTTTGTTCATAATGGGACAGAGGCTACAGAAACATAGGGTAAGGTTCTAATTTCCTTATATCATATTTAACTTGAGCCATATTTGTTGTCCTTAAGAAAGCAACTTATATATAAATAGTTCCTTAAATTTGGATTAAGTAAATATAAATTTTTTGAGAACAAATCTAACTTTGTTTCTGACACCGTTAGCAGTCAACACTTAGGAGAAGTACATCTTTCTGGGCTTTTACCATACACAGAAACTATGTGGTTGTGGTAAAGCCATATCCTTATCATGTAGCAGAAGTAAGGAGCAAGAAACACAGCATAAAGAAGATATCAGTTTGTAAACTAAAGGAGAGAGGAGATGGTCTCTTACTCTTTTTCTGCCACCTACAAATACATAAGTCACCGTCTTAGAGATATTCAGTGCTCAGATACTCACAGAATTTGATGTTTCAAATAAGTAATTTTAGAAGTCATAAAACTGATTTAATTTAATTTAAACAAATTCTAATACTTTGACATTAGGGTTTGTATTTAACGTATACAAACCCTTCTAAACCTTAACAGTTTTGAAGTCAGAAAACTTTTTAAGACCCCAATTTTTCTGAGACCAAAGATGATCCAGTAAGCTCTCAACAAAAGAAACTGGAAAGCAACATGCCTAACACAAATTTGGTAATCTGCAATTCTTATTGGCAAGTCAAAGAAGTTTAAACAAACATGAAGAAATACAGACCCTCATTTTTTTTTTTTTTTTAGTTTCCACACAATGTAGAACCATTTTGTCAGTATTCAATCAGTCTTTATGAATAAAGGTGGGCCTGACATGTGACAGGAGGTACATAAATGGTGACTTTTTATTATTATTATCATTATTATTATTATTATCAGGCAGCTTCTCAAAGGCCTATTCTAAGAAAACAAACAGGATTGTCATTAATAGAAAAAAAATTTTCTCTATCCAGGCACCTCAGTACTTCTCTCCTGCAAATACTATCTACAAGTTCTTTGTATCAAATACTTTCTATTGAAATCAGACTAAGGTGATAATAGATACCAGGGTGGTAAAACTGCTGTGATTTGTCAGTCAAAAGAACAATGCCGGGAACTGCTTCCAAGCATCTATATTGAGTCATTAAAGGGACTAAAGCATTTTTCTGTCATCCTGCACCCACATTCAGGCAGTTGGTAGACTTGCTTCTACCTAGAGGTTTATATTCATCATCAGAGGTTTATATTAATTCATTTGTATGAATTAATGTAAATTCATTAATTCATAAATGAATGAATGAATCTTAATTCATTCACCCAGGCTGGGCTTGCTGGAAATGTGAGAGGCACAGCTAGTTGTATTATGTTGTGTTGATAATATTTGGTGTGATTTGTTCCATATCTCCAGTGGTCTGTGGCGAGATTGTGTTTCCAGCCTTCTAGTACACATAAGATGACATGAAATATATTGTTGTTGACTCTATTGCACTGTCAGCATGGGGCTCCATATGCACAATCTGACTTCTGAAGGTTGAGGTTATACACTAGCTTGCTCTAGAGAAACCCTATACGTGCCCAAAGATCTCTAAAGGTGATAGAAAGCTTAAAGTTCTGAAAGAATGTTTCTATGTTGCAATGTGATCTATAATGACATATGTACCAGACTAAAAACTAGAAAATGAGATCTAGGTGGTAATTTAAACTTTAGGAAGAGCTGGAGACAGAGTGACAAGTAATTGTCATACTTGTCAATATGAAATGCAAGCCATATTCCCCATATCAGTTGGTATTTCTGCCTTTAACTGAGAGGAGCATGATATAAAAACACAATTAGGATGTATTATAGACAAACAGACAAATGAAGAAACAGACTAGAGAGCATAGAAATAGAGAGAAATATACATGGGACTTTAGGTTATAATAAAGGTGTCAACTCAGATCACTGGAGTAAAGTTGGGCCATTTTAATAAATGCCTTTGGAGTAAACAGGTGACTACTTGGGAAAAAAACAAAGTTGAATCTTTTGTATTATACATCAAGAAAATAAATACAAGATTTAAATGTGAAAAGGGAAACCACTGAAGTACTAGAAAAAAGCATGGCTTCACTTTTTTATAATCTTGGATTGGAAAAAAAACTTTCTATGATCCAAAATCCAGAAGCCATAAAGGAAAAAATTGAGAACTTTTGCTATGTAAAAATAAGAAATATATCACTATGACAAAAATGAAACACTGTGATTTGAAAATTATATACATTACAAAATGTTCACACCAATAAATGTAGTTACATATAAAATTATTACAATATCGACTATAATCCCTATGCTGTACATTTCATCCCTTGACTTATTATTTATTTTATAAATCAAGTAAAACTTTATTTATTTCTAAAGTTTGTATTCCTTAATCCCCCTTTACTTATTTCGCCAGCCCCTCACCTTCCTTTCCTCTGGAAACCACCGGTTTGTTCTCTGAATTTATGAGTCAGTTTCTGTTTGTTCATTTGTATTTTTTTTTAGATTCCACATAAAATGGAAATCATATGTTAGTTTTCTTTCTCTGTATGATATGTTTCACTTAGCATAATACCCTTTAGGTCCACCCATGTTATTGCAAATGGCAAGATTTCATTTTTTTATGGCTGAGTAATATCCCATTGTGTGTGTGTGTGTGTGTGTGTGTGTGTGTGTGTACATATATTACATCTTCTTTATCCATTCATCTATCATTGGACACTTAAGTTGTTTCCATAGCTTGGCTACTGAAATAATGTTGTGGTAATAAACATAGGGGTGCATATATCTTTCTGAGTTAGTATTTTTGTTTTCTTTTGGTAAGTACACAGAAGTGTTGTACATCTGTATGTCAGTTGTACTTCAATTAAAATAAAACAAAATAGAACAAAACAAAACATATTTATAAGCAAATTCAAATGACAAATACCAAATTAGGGAAAACTATCTACAGCTCATATTAGATACAATGGTTAATCTTCATGATCTATAGAGAGCTACTAGAAATTGAGTGGAAATAGACCAATACCCTATAGAAAAAAATGAGCAAGAGACAGCTCATAGAAAAAAAAAATATAACTGGTATCAAAAGTATAAACAGAAGGAAAACATCACTCATAATAAGAGACATGTAAACTGAAACTAGGTATCTTTTCTCACCTCTTAGATTGGAAAAAAGTAAAAAAGTTGTTAGCATGCTCTGCTGATGAAGCCATAGGGGAAGGAGACACAGTTACACATTTTTGGGAAGTGCAGAATAGTACAACCTTTACGGAAGGTAGACTTGATAATAGCTTCAAATTTATAGATGCATTTACTCTTGAACCCAGAAATGCTGCTTCTGGGAATGTAACCTGCAGATACACTGCACAACTCAAGTGACTCAATTATAATATTACACTGCGATATTGCTTATAATAACAAAATATTGGAAGCAAGCCAGTACAGACTATGATACAGCCAAAAATTGCAGAATTATACAGCTGTAAAGAAGAGTTGGGTTATCTTTGCATATAGAATGGCAGAGACACAGAATACATTGTTATGTGAAAAAGCAAGGTCCAGAACGGTAGCACGCTACATTTGACGTATGGAAACAAGGAAGAATAAGACTATATCATATTAACATATGCATAAAAATATTCTAGAGCTAATAAAAATCCTGGGGAAATGAGAGCGACCAGGAAGAATAATGGTGGGAGCATGAAGTATAGTACTTGTTAAAAAAATACATTGAAAAAAACAGAGAGAAAAACCATAAAGGTTTAAGAATTTTAGAGATGCACAGGTAAGTTGCTGTCGTTTTAGGAAACAACAGGTGTTGGCGAGGGTGAGGAGAAAGGGGAAGCTTCTTACACTGTTGGTGGGAATGCAAGCCCGGGCAGCCACTCTGGAAAACAGTTTGGAGTTTCCTCAAAAGGTTAAAAATAGAACTTCTCTATGATCCAACAATTGCACTACTAGGTATTTACACAAAAGATACAAAAATACTAATTCAAAGGGATACATGAACCCCAATGTTTATAGCAGCATTATCTACAATAACCAAATTATGGAAAGACCCTAAATGTCCATCGATTCATGAATGAATAAAGAAGGTATGATATATATATCACATAATATGTCCATATATACATAATATATCATATGTAGATATATATACATATATATGTATGGTATGTATATATATGTATGTATATATACACGTATACATACATATATACACCATATGTATACATACCATATATATCTAAATCTACACACCATTTTATACATATTCCATTATATACATGGAATATTACTCAGTCATAAAAAAGAATGAAATCTTGCCATTTGCAATGGTGTGGATGGAGCTAGAGACTATTATGCTAAGCAAAATAAGTCAGAGAGGGGCGCCTGGGTGGCTCAGTCGTTAAGCGTCTGCCTTCGGCTTGGGTCATGATCCCGGGGTCCTGGGATCGAGCCCCGCATTGGGCTCCCTGCTCAGCGGTAAGCCTGCTTCTCCCTCTCCCACTCCCCCTGCTTGTGTTCCCTCTCTCACTGTCTCTCTCTGTCAAATAAATAAATAAAATCTTTAAAAAAAATAAGTCAGAGAAAGACAAATACCATATGATTTCACTCATATGTGGAATTTAAGAAACAAAACTCAACATATGGGAAAAAAAGAGAGACAAGCCATAAAAGAGATTCTTAACTACAGAGAACAAACTGAGGGTTGCTGGAGGGGAGGCAGGTGGGGGGATGGGTTAAATGGGGGATGGGGATTAAGGAGGGCACTTGTTGTGAGGAGCATTGGGTGGTATATGTAAGTGATGAGTCACCGCATTCTACACCTGAAACTAATACAACACTGTGTGGTAACTAACTGGAATTTAAATAAAAACTTGAAAAAAAATTTTAGAGATGCACAGTAACATCGCTTTATTTAAAGTGAAAATATCTTTTTTTTTTAAATTTTTTATTGTTCTGTTAATCACCATACATTACATCATTAGTTTTTGGTGTAGTGTTCCATGATTCATGGTTTGCATATAACACCCAGTGCTCCATGCAGAACGTGCCCTCTTTAATACCCATCACCAGGCTAACCCATCCCCCACCCCCTCCCCTCTAGAACCCTCAGTTTGTTTCTCAGAGTCCATCGTCTCTCATGGCTCGTCTCCCCCTCCGACTTACTCCCCTTCATTCTTCCCCTCCTGCTATCTTCTTCTTCTTCTTCTTCTTTTTTCCTTAACATACATTGCATTATTTGTTTCAGAGGTACAGATCTGTGATTCATCAGTCTTGCACAATTCACAGCACTCACCATAGCACATACCCTCCCCAATGTCTATCACCCAGCCACCCCATCCCTCCCACCCCCCACCACTCCAGCAACCCTCAGTTTGTTTCCTGAGATTAAGAATTCCTCATATCAGTGAGGTCATATGATACATGTCTTTCTCTGATTGACTTATTTCACTCAGTATAACACCCTCCAATTCCATCCACATCGTTGAAAATGGCAAGATCTCATTCCTTTTGATGGCTGCATAATATTCCATTGTATATATATACCCCTTCTTCTTTATCCATTCATCTGTCCATGGACATCTTGGCTCTTTCCACAGTTTGGCTATTGTGGACATGGCTGTTATAAACATTGGGGTGCATGTACCCCTTCGGATTCCTACATTTGTATCTTTGTGGTAAATACCCAGTAGTGCAATTGCTAGATCGTATGGTAGCTCTATTACCAACTGTTTGAGGAACCTCCATACTGTTTTCCAGAGTGGCTGCACCAGCTTGCATTCCCACCAACAGTGTAGGAGGGTTCCCCTTACTCCGCATCCCCGCCAACATCTGTCATTTCCTGACTTGTTAATTTTAGCCATTCTGACTGGTGTGAGGCTGTATCTCCTTGAGGTTTTTGATTTGGATTTCCCTGATAACGAGCGATGTTGAAGACTTTTTCATGTGTCTTTTGGCCATTTGGATGTCTTCTTTGGAAAAATGTCTGTTCATGTCTTCTGCCCATTTCTTGATTGGATTATTGGTTCTTTGGGTGTTGAGTTTGATAAGCTCTTTATAGATTTTGGATACTAACCCTTTATGTGATATGTCATTTGCAAATATTTTCTCCCATTCTGTTGGTTGTCTTTTGGTTTTGTGGACTGTTTCTTTTGCTGTGCAAAAGCTTTTTATCTGGATGAAATCCCAATAGTTCATTTTTGCCTTTGCTTCCCTTGCCTTTGGCGATGTTTCTAGGAAGAAGTTGCTGCGGCTGAGGTCGAAGTGGTTGCTACCTGTGTTCTCCTTTAGGATTTTGATGGACTCCTGTCTCACATTAAGGTCTTTCAACCATTTGGAGTCTATTTTTGTGTGTGGTGTAAGGAAATGGTCCAGTTTCATTCTTCTGCATGTGGCTGTCCAATTTTCCCAACACCATTTTTTGAAGAGACTGTCTTTATTCCATTGGACATTCTTTCCTGCTTTGTCAAAGCTTAGTTGACCATAGAGTTGAGGTTCCATTTCTGGGCTCTCTATTCAGTTCCATTGATCTATGTGTCTGTTTTTGTGCCAGTACCATACTGTCTTGATGATGACAGCTTTGTAATAGAGCTGGAAGTCCGGAATTGTGATGCCGCCAGCTTTGCTTTTCCTTTTCAACATTCCTCTGGCTATTCGGGGTCTTTTCTGGTTCCATACAAATTTTAGGATTATTTGTTCCATTTCTTTGAAAAAAGTGGGTGGTATTTTGATGGGGATTGCATTGAATGTGTAGATTGCTCTAGGTAGCATTGACATCTTCACAATTTTTGTTCTTCCAATCCATGAGCATGGAACATTTTTCCATTTCTTTGTGTCTTCCTCAATTTCTTTCATGAGTATTTTATAGTTTTCTGAGTACAGATCCTTTGCCCCTTTGGTTAGATTTATTCCTAGGTATCTTACGGTTTTGGGTGCAATTGTAAATGGGATTGACTCCTTAATTTCTCTCTCTTCTGTCTTGTTGTTGGTGTATAGGAATGCCGCTGATTTCTGTGCATTGATTTTATATCCTGCCACTTTACTGAATTCCTGTATGAGTTCTAGCAGCTTTGGGGTGGAGTCTTTTGGATTTTCCACATAAAGTATCATATCATCTGCAAACAGTGAGAGTCTGACTTCTTCTTTGCCGATTTGGAAGCCTTTGATTTCTTTTTGTTGTCTGATTGCTGTGGCTAGGACTTCTAATACTATGTTGAATAGCAGTGGTGATAGTGGACATCCCTGCCACATTCTTGACCTGAGGGGGAAAGCTCTCAGTTTTTCCCCATTGAGAATGATATTCGCTGTAGGTTTTTCATAGATGACTTTTATGATATTGAGGTATGTACCCTCTGTCCATATACTCTGAAGAGTTTTGATCAAGAAAGGATGCTGTACTTTGTCAAATGCTTTTTCTGCATCTATTGAGAGGATCATATGATTCTTGTTCTTTCTTTTGTTAATGTATTGTATCACATTGATTGATTTGCGGATGTTGAACCAAACTGGCAGCCCAGGGATAAACCTCACTTGGTCGTGGTGAATAATCCTTTTAATGTACTGTTAGATCCTATTGGCTAGTATTTTGGTGAGAATTTTTGCATCCATGTTCATCAAGGATATTGGTCTGCAATTCTTCTTTTTGATGGGGTCTTTGTCTGGTTTCGGGATCAAGGTAATGGTCCTCATAAAATGAGTTTGGAAGTTTTCCTTCCATTTCTATTTTTTGGAACAGTTTCAGGAGAACAGGTATTAATTCTTCTTTCAATGTTTGGTAGAATTCCCCTGGGAAGCCATCTGGCCCTGGGCTTTTGTTTGTTGGGAGATTTTTGATGACTGCTTCAATTTCCTTCGTGGTTATAGGTCTGTTCAGGTTTTCTATTTCTTCCTTGTTCAGTTTTGGTAGTTGATACATCTCTAGGAATGCATCCATTTCTTCCAGGTTATCTAATTTGCTTTAGGTGTAGGGTTAGGTTGTGTATTTGAGACCTTTCTTGTTTCTTGAGAAAGGCTTGTATTGCTATATACTTTCTTCTCAGGACTGCCTTTGCTGTATCCCAAAGATTTTGAACAGTTGTGTTTTCATTTTCATTGGTTTCCATGAATTTTTTTAATTCTTCTTTAATTTCCTGGTTGACCCATTCATTCTTTAGTAGAATGCTCTTTAGCCTCCATGTATTTGAATTCTGTCTGACTTTCCTCTTGTGATTGAGTTCTAGTTTCAAAGCATTGTGGTCCGAAAATATGCAGGGAATAATCCCAATCTTTTGCTACCGGTTGAGACCTGATTTGTGACCTAGGATGTGATCTATTCTGGAGAATGTTCCATGGGCACTAGAGAAGAATGTGTATTCTGTTGCTTTGGGATGGAATGTTCTGAATATGTCTGTGAAGTCCATTTGGTCCAGTGTGTCATTTAAAGTCTTTCTTTCCTTGTTGATCTTTTGCTTAGATGATGTGTCCATTTCAGTCAGGGGGGCGTTAAAGTCCCCCACTATTATTGTATTGTTGTCGATGTGTTTCTTTGCTTTTGTTATTAATTGCCTTATATAATTGGCTGCTCCCATGTTCGGGGCATAGATATTTACAATTGTTAGATCTTCTTGTTGGATAGACCCTTTAAGTAGGATATAGTGTCCTTCCTCATCTCTTATTAGAGTCTTTGGTTTAAAATCTAATTTGTCTGATATAAGGATTGCCACCCCAGCTTTCTTTTGGTGTCCATTAGCATGGTAAATGGTTTTCCACCCCCTCACTTTCAATCTGAGGGTGCCTTTGGGTCTAAAATGAGTCTCTTGCAGACAGCATATCGATAGGTCTTGTTTTTTAATCCAATCTGATAGCCTGTGCCTTTTGATTGGGGCATTTAGCCCATTTACATTCAGGGTAACTACTGAAAGATATGAATTTAGTGCCATTGTATTGCCTGTAAGGTGACTGTTACTGCATATTGTCTGTGTTCCTTTCTGATCTATGCTGCTTTTAGGCTCTCTCTTTGCTTAGAGGACCCCTTTCAATATTTCTTGTAGGGCTTGTTTCGTGTTTGCAAATTCCTTTAGCTTTTGTTTGTCCTGGAAGCTTTTTATCTCTCCTTCTATTTTCAATGACAGCCTAGCTGGATATAGTATTCTTGGCTGCATATTTTTCTTGTTTAGTGCTCTGAAGATATCATGCCAGTCCTTTCTGGCCTGCCAGGTCTCTGTGGATAGGTCTGTTGCCAATCTAATGTTTCTACCATTGTAGGTTATATATCTCTTCTCCAGAGCTGCTTTCAGGATTTTCTCTTTGTCTCTGAGACTCGTAAGTTTTACTATTAGATGTCCGGGTGGTGACCTGTTTTTATTGATTTTGAGAGGGGTTCTCTGTGCCTCCTGGATTTTGATGCCTGTTTTCTTCCCCACATTAGGGGAGTTCTCTGCTATAATTTGCTACAATATACCTTCTGCCCTTCTCTCTCTTTCTTCTCCTCTGGGATCCCAATTATTCTAATGTTGTTTCGTCTTATCGTATCACTTATCTCTCGAATTCTGCCTTCGTGATCCTATAGTTGTTTATCTCTCTTTTTCTCAGCTTCTTTATTTTCCATCATTTGGTCTTCTATATCACTGATTCTCTCTTCTGCCTCATTTATCCTAGCAGTTAGTGCCCCCATTTTTGATTATACCTCATTAATAGCCTTTTTTATTTCAACTTGGTTAGATTTTAGTCCTTTTATTTCTCCAGAAAGTGTTTCTCTAATAACTTCCACGCTTTTTCAAGCCCAGCTAGTATGTTTAAAATCATGATTCTGAACTCTAAGTCCGACATCGTACTAATGTCCGTATTGAGCAGGTCCTGGCAGATTGTACTACCTCTTGTTTTTTTTGCTGAGGTGATTTTTTTCATCTTGTCATTTTGTCCAGAGGAGAATAGATGAATGAGAGAACAGAATGGTAACAGCTTATCAATGTCCCCAGCAAATATACTCTATACAAATCAGAAAAGACCTGAAACCAGGGGAAAAGAAAGGGAAAGAAAGAAAAAAGAAAGAGAAAAAAGAAAAAGGAAAAGATAAAAACAAACAAAAACAGAACAAAACAAAAAAAAAAAACCAGAATATGATCAAATATTATCAGGCTAGTGCATAGATCAGTGCCACACACTAGATTTTGGGTGTATTTTGGTCTGTTAGAAGAAAGTGCCTTCTAAAATTTTAAAGGAAGAAAGACTTATATATGTCAAAATAAGGGTTGATACAATGAAGGGATGGAAGATGACTGTAAAGATGAAAATTATAAAAGGTTTTATAAAACGAATTGATAAGTTGTTTGAAAAAAGAAAGAAGAAGATTAAAAAAAAGAGAAAGAGAGTGTCATCAGGCAGAAGACTAGAACAAAGCCATACACTAGTGATTTAGGGTATATTTTGATCTGGTAGAAGAAACTGTATCTCAAAATTTTAAAGAGAAAACAACTTATATATATATGCCAAAATAAGGGTAACTACTATGAAGGGATAGAATATGACTCTAAAAATGAAAAATAAAAAAATTTTTTTTAAAAAAGGGATTGATAAAATGTTGGTTGAAAAAGGGAAAAAGAAAAATTCAAAAAAAAAAGTTAAAAAAATTAACTTTGAAAAACTAATGAATCATGGTAAAAAAGCCATGAATTCTATGTGCAGTATTCCCCTAGCGCTGGAGTTCTCTCGTTCTCCTTGACTGGTAAACTTGGTCTTCGTTTGCTGGCTGTTCGTGCTGATCTTCTGGGGGAGGGGCCTGTTGCTGTGGTTCCCAAATGTCTTTGCCGGAGGCGGAATTGCCCCGCCCTTGTCGGTCCGGGCTAAGCAATCTGCTGGGGTTTGCTCTCAGGAGCTTTTGTTCCCTGCAAGCTCTCGGTACAGCTCTGGAGGACCAGAGTGAAAATGGCGGCCTCCCAATCTCCGCCCAGAGAAGCTGAGAACTCGGGGCCCCGCTCCTCAGTGCGCCCCCAGAGAAAAGCCATCACTCCTGTCTCCCCAGTCTCTGGCCGCACTCCGTGCTCACCCGGCCTATGACGGAGTATTTCTATCACTGGCTCCCGACCCCGTGTGGAGTCTCCAAACCCAGCAGATCCCTGCGGTGCGCTCCCGCGCTGCTCCTCCCAGGGGAGGAAGGGGAGTCTCCCCGGATCTGCCGCTTGTTGGGTCCCTGCTGGAGGAGAAGTGACCCAACTGGGCCGCGGATCACAGTTTATGGCAACCATGAGCTGAGAACCCGCACCTCGGCTCCGTCTCTGCAGCCGGCTTCCCCGCTCTGATACCTGGGAGCTCTGCCGCACTCAGGCACCCCCGGTCTTCCTGTGACCGCGAGGGTCCTGAGACCACACTGTCCCGTGAGGGTTCCACCTCCCGCTTAGCCACTGGAGCGACATCCCTCCGCGGAGCCGACTTCTAAACGTTTTGATTTTGTGCTCTGCGGCTCTATCACTTGCCAGAAGCGGTGGAGGCCCCCTCCCTTGCCATCTATCCTCCCGAGTATCGCCTCGGATTCACTTCTCTGCACGTCCTACCTTCCAGTAAGTGGTCGCTTCTCTGTTCAGAGAGTTGTTGCTACTCTCTTCGATCTTCTGTTGAGTCCGTAGGTGTTTAGAATGGTTTGACCCCTTCAGCTGAATTCCTGAGACCAGACGAAATCCAGGTTTCCTACTCCTCTGCCATCTTGCCTATATCTAAAGTGAAAATATCTTAAAGGTAATCTAATAAAATGTGCTAGTGCTTTGAGTATTATGTAGTGCAAAAAGTAATTAGTAGATCATTAGTAACTTGTATGATTAGAATTAAGTATTTTACACAAATTCATAGTAGCCTTATTTTATATCATTTTATCTTGGGTGCAAGCTTCAAAAATACTCTGAGGGGAATACTTAGCTACTCAACCCTTTTCATTTTATCCACTGGAGGTTGAAGATTTGGCCTTCTTCCAAAGTTTAAGAAGAGCTTGAGAACTTCTAAAGATCAAGTTATCCTTAGCATTAAAGGCATGCTTTCACTTACTTATTTATCAAAACATGTTGAGAAATTACTAAAAGACAACCAATGATAGAAGTGCCAAGAAAATACAAATAAATGCTAAATCTTAACAGGTTCCCTTGTACACTAAGCATCCAGATACGTAAGGAGCTAACTAAATATAATGTGACACATACTTGGAGCACATAAATGAGAGGTGACAAGGTAACATGTAACATATCCAAAATAAAGGGTCTTTTTAAAAAATTTTTTATTGTTATGTTAATCACCATACAGTACATCATTAGTTTTTGATGTAGTGTTCCATGATTCATTGTTTGTGCATAACACCCAGTGCTCCACGCAGAATGTGCCCTCTTTAATACCCATCACCAGGCTAACCCATCCCACCACCCTCCTCCCCTCTAGAACCCTCAGTTTGTTTTTCAGAGTCCATCATCCCTCATGGTTCATCTCCCCCTCCGGCTTACTCCTCTTCATTCTTCCCCTCCTGCTATCTTCTTCTAAAAGGGTCTGTTTTTAAAAGCAGCATTTCAAAGAGGACCTGCATGTCTAGTTTTGTCCACTCTGGGGCCAGAAGTAGGGAATGTCCAATATAGATACTAATATCTGGAAGCCATGTGCATGGTGATTGCTGCATGGGTTTAAATCTGGACTCCACCACTTAATTGCTGTGTAAGGCTGAACATTGCATTTCAGAGAAGAGAAGGATCAAGAACAGTGGAATGTATCCATTAGAGAAGGGTGTTTTACTTTAATGAAAAAGAAAATGTGCTGCATTCTAACAGCAAAAGAGAAACATTGAAACTTTTCACATGACAGTGAGGACTAAAGGTAGAAAATATAGGAGAGTGACCATAGACATAATCCACAGATTTGTACACATGGAATGTCACATAAATGAACTCATATACTATGTAACCCTTTGAATCTGGCTTCTTTGATTTAGCATAATCTTTTTGAGAGATATAACATCACATCCATATCAGTACTTTCTTCCTTTATTTACCTTTTTCCATTGTGGTGGGTTTTTCCAAGTTTCTTTATTCATTCACCAATTATAGACTATTTGGATTATCTCCACTTTTTTTTGCAGTTATGAATAAAGCTATTATAAACATTTTATACAGTTCTTATTTTATTTATTTAAACATAAGTTGTATTTCTCCTGGGCAAATACTTAGGAGTGGGATTACTGGATTGAATGGTATTTGTCTCACTTTATGAAGAACTGACAAACTGTACCATTGATTTGCTACCAGTAGTGTGTGAGTGTTCTAATTGTTTCACAACCTTGTCAGCACTTGGTATTGTCAGTTTTTTTTATTTTAGCCTTTTCAATAAGTGGGTAATAATATCTCATTGTGGTTTTAATTTTATTTCCCTAATGACTAATGATGTTGAATGTATTTTCAGGTGCTTATTTGCTATTTATATATCATTTTTGGTGAAGTACTTGTTCAGATCTTTTGCTTATCTTTAAATTGGGTTATTTTTTTATTGTTGAGTTTTCAGAGTTCTTTGCAAATTTTGGATACAAATCCCTTATCAGATATGCATTTTGCAAATATTTCCTCTCAGTCTGTGGCTTGTCTTTTCATTTTCTTAACACTATCTCAAACTATTATATTTTATTTTTTATTTTTATTTTTTTTTAGAGAGAAGGAGAGAGTGGAGGATTGGGAGGGAAGGGGTAAAGAATCCCAAGCAGGCCCCATGTCCGGCCTGGAGCCCAACACAGGACCCAATCTCACAACCCTGAGATCGTGACCTGAGCTGAAATCAAGAGATGGATGTCCAACTGACGGAGCCACCCAGACACCCCTCAAACTACTATATTTTAAAATGCTAACAGCACTAGTATTAGGATTGTTTTCCTATGTTCTATATTTTTCTAAAAGAAAAATTGACTAATGAGAATAATAGACTCTTTCCTTTGATGGACCATTTAAAGATGGTATCCATGAATATTATAAACCAAATAGCAAATTTTTGTCATGCCACAGCTTTATCGTTAATCTGAACCTTGGTCATGACAATAAAGTCTAGACTCACAGATATTCTCTATCATATATTTAATGTGGAAGAACTTTAAATCTTTGAGCAGTGACAGAGGAAACTGACACATCTATGATATAGGACATCAATCTGCCAGGCTTTCGAAGCACAGTAAAAGGGAACATTTTCAAATAGTGAGCTGTCTCTTTTATTCATTTGATCTTCAGCTAGAATTAAAGCTATAGTAAAATGCTCTCTCTATATCTTTCTCACTGTATGAAAACAGGGTTACAGATCAATTGATTTACCATCACAGTTGATTAGTTACCTTCCCTACTATCTCTATTGTGACACAAGACATGCAGTCATATAGATCTTTCATTAGGGAAGTCATTGAAAAGCTAAGGTTCATTGCATGCTTAAATGGTCTGTAGCCCACTCATTAAGCCATTAACCAACCATTAATATTGCTTAACCTCAAACCTTACAGATAAAATAAGTTACTGCCATTTTATCTTCTCAGTGCACCTTTGCAAAGTGAACAAGTACTTGATTTTGTTACAATCTGACTTAAATATTCAGAGAAGTGTCAAGGAATTCAGGTATTTAGACAATTAACACTAATAAGATTTATGTGTGTATCCTATTAGATGCATACCCCAAAGCATAAAGAGTGGAAACTAACATAGAGGCATTGCCTAAAATTGCTTTTTTCCCACCAATTTAATCTATTTTTAATATTTTCTACATTGTTACTACTATCAATAACATTCATTTCAATGAGAAATTTTCTTTGTGATGTTCTTAATCATAATAGTAAAAATAAGTAAAAGTTAACCATTTAAGACTAACATCTTAGTACTCAAGTGAATAAATGATCAAATACAACATCTAACGATCCTCTATTGGTATGTTTCTCTTGAATTAAAGCTAGAGAAATTTGTGTGGGTCCCGGTTATTATCAATTACATGGACAAAATATGTCGTATGCCTTGTACAGAGTAGAGCATATTGAGGATATTGTCTCTAGTCTTTTCCTGAGGTCCCATCAGATCAAATATAATGGACATATAAGTTCTTGCACATAACTTTTTATAAGATTTTTTCAGGGCAGTTCGCTCCACAGGAAAACCCATTGTAATGCAAAATCAGCCATTTCTTTTAAGTCTAGAAGAAATAATGTGAGCGCTTGAACAAGAACCCCCATAAATTTAATGGCATATGTTCAAGAAGAAATGTGAACAGAGTTGAATGTGCAATTAGGGAAAGCTATAAATAGAGCTTCCAGTTCATATAAAAGAGTATCACAAAACCATAGGGGACACTGTACAGTAGGTAAGTAAATGTGAATGACCTTTACCAATCCATCTACAAAGGAGAAGAAATTGATATATCTGTAGCAACTGTACAGAAATATTGCCACTCAATGTCAGTTTGGTCAAATGATGGCTGAATTCCATTCTATTCTTCAGTTCCTAACTACTTCAAACCTTTAGCACTTCTTGGGCCATAAAAATTAAGGACTGGGTCATGTGATATCTCACTGATAAATGAGAGTTGGGTACATGTAATATCATTATCTCTATAAAATTCATGCATGCACTTTACAAAATAACTTGTAAACTGATAATCAACTTAAAGGGCCAACCCTAGAAGACCTAAAACGTCTGGTTGTAGTTTGCATTTATTAAAATCATTTGTAACAGCTCAGCTTTTCTCTATGGCCAGTCAGAGAAGCCTGCGCTGGTCTCTTATAGGCAGGTGAATGTGATAAGTAGGGAGTTAGTGCCTTGGGCCATACCTTTCTGAGGCATTTTAATTATTTTCAATACGCATGAGGACAATGACACATGTCCAAAGAATCATGCAAATATCCCTTTGCTGAAAATATGTCCTATACCCTGAGGCATTGGAGAGGGTGGAAATTAACTTTGGGAGAGTTAGAAGTCAGTGCACCATAGCACTGAAAGGAGAAGGAGGCAGGGACGCAGGCCCTTTTAAATGTGGCTGGCTGCTTGTTTTCTCTCCTCATGCCTACTGAACTTGCCTACCCTTTATCCAGAGGTGTGTGTGGCTGGGATTCTGTGTTTGGAGAGGGAGAGACAGGTTGAGGAACAAGATGATCATTTTATGTCTTTGTTAAATAAAGCTGACATGTCAGCCCTAGATTACCTAGAAAACAAGAAGATGCTTATCTGTAGGCAAGTCCACCTTTTCTTTATATTTTCTCAAGTGGCTCCAGGAGAATGATGACTCATAGTAGATACAGGAATTTCTCTTCTAGACCAGTGTCAGAGAAAAAACAACCCACCGGAGGTGCACGAGTCACAATGTTGGCTCCTGGATCTCTTCAGAGCATCGCATTGCTCAGAAAATGTCACAGGCTACTAAATTCTGCTCTGAGGTTTGCCGGAGCCATCCCTGCCTAGGAAGAGAGCCCCCACAGTATTTTCCTGAGGTAGTGGTAGAGACTCACAGCAATCTGGGACAGAAGGGGAATCCTAATGTGGTGAGTATCCTGTGGAGGAACTCTCAGAGCATAGTAACATTCTCTTCACAGAAGCTTACCTCTAGATATAAAACACTGGTCAAAGCTTGACTCAAGAAGAGTGTTCTACATGGGGGCCATAGGCCATGTGGGGTCAGCCCTGACTTTCCCCCTTGATGTCAATCCTGTTACATTCTATACCCAGTTGAGGGACTCTGGGCTGCCTGGGTTTTTAGGGGCTATCTTCTGGCAGTTCTAGGGCATGTGAAGTTAAGAAATGTCCTGAGAAAACTGATTTGACTTTGCAATAAAGAGACATGAATAAGTATTTTCAGGACTAGTCTGGCGTGGCCACACAGGGTTGCTTGATCAAAGCAACTTTACAGCTCCCCTGAGGCTGTCTCTGGATGTTAATGGGATATTGAAACAGAGCTGACCAGGTCTCTTTTGTTGCCAGACATTGCAATGACTTTCATCATCCCACAGCCCAATGCTATTGGCCTGGCATTTTGGGGTGAGAAATTGGCACATGGGACTTCCCATAACCAAGGAAGTCCTCTGGCCATTAGATTCCTTCACATACTGGCAGTATCCTAAAATCAAAATAAGAAGTGAAAAAAAGAGAGCTCTATTTTTTTTCTATCATCTATCATCTATCAATCTATCATCTAGCTAGCTAGCTAGCTATCATCTATTTATCTTTCATCTATCTATCTATCTATCTTCTGTCACATCTCTCCTTCTTGTGCTTCCCTATCTACCTTATATAACATAGTCTCCTCTTAGGGACATCTTAAGGTAGCAATTTAAGGAGGTCTTATAGAGGCAAATAACCCAGAAAATACTAGCACAACTCCCTCTTCCCTTTTGTTTATGTAATTAAAGAATTTAAGTTAAATACTCAAATATTTTGTTCTTTTAGATATCTAAACTAAGAGTTAAAAGGAGGGATTAAAAAAGGGATTTTTATCTATTCCAGAAAATTTTTGTTGCTAATTTACAATTTTCTTTAATGTCATATTTTCTAAGCTGTCTGCAATTAGGAAGACTATATAATTTAATATGCACTAAAATATTTTCAGTTTTCTGAGAAGATTATTTTCATGAGAATGCAGTTATTACAAAATCATGTGATATAAAACAGGATCTCTTCATGCTTAAATTGTATTAATAATTAATTGGAGGGAAAGTATTTCACCATGATAAATGAGAGACTGTATGGAAGGAATGATGCCATTTTGTGGCAGAAATAATATAGTAACATGCCGTTAAATATAAGACATCATATTAAATTTTACAGTTAAAGTACAAAGGCATCAAAATATATTAAAATTTGAATTAATTATGTTTCCTAAAATTCCGATACTGGAGATAGTAATTAGAGTTTTGCCAATATAATTATTAAAATGAGGGGAAACAGAGAAAATGTTTAGTAAAAATGTAAAAACAATTTGCTATCGGAAAACTGGGTTGCCAGTAAAGTAAAGCAATATGAAATTAAATGGAAATAAAGGCTGCCCTGTTGGCTTAATGCAGTAAGGATATGATTTTCATCAAAATCAGGTCTATGAATAACAAGGACACAGTTCTAATAGCAAGGTAACTCTGATGTTAACTTCTGTAAGAGTAATTGCATTAAATTAAAACATGATGGCTAAATTAACAGTAGTTATTAACCTTCAGACCAGAGATGCCTGTGACACTATAAAATATTCACTGAAGACAGTCAGAAATGCCCCAATTTCACAGATTTATGATTGCAGACACTTCATTTGTGTGATTTCTTACTAAACATGGTTTTTAAAGAACCACTCTTTTCTATTAAATACTGTTTTTATAAGCGTTGAGTAGTTGCAGAAGAACACTTACAAAGTATGAATACAATATAAAGATTAAAGAAGAATGGTGTAATATATACCCTCACACCCAGCACCCTGTATAAGGAAAATAACACCACTGTTTAGATTTCCTCCTGATCCCATCCATTCCTTCCCTTCTCAAAATTGATCACTGTTCTGAACTTTTGTGTTTATCTTAATGGTTTTCCAAATATATCTGTATACCTGAACCATAATTTTTAAAAATTATGGATCATTTTATAAAATGCAGGGTTTTGCTTGGGTTTTATGTGAAAATGTGTCTTCTTGAGATCCATCCACATTATTGAAGATAGCTGGGATTTGTTAAATTTATTATCATATAGTATTCAATTGTAAGGCTATACTATGATTTGTTTATCCATTTAAATTTGATGGGCATTTAGGTTCTTATTATGGCATACAATATCATAATCTTATCAATATATAGCATTCTTGCCCATGTCTGCTGGTGTACATCTATGAAAAGGTTGGATGCATATCCCGCTTTACTAGATGATGTCAAATTATTTTGTAAAAGTAGTCCTAACAATTTATACACTGCAATGGAGATCAGCTGTTTCTTCCTCCTGTGCACACAGGTAAACTGCATTTGGCGGCGTGCCTTTTAGGGGTAGGGGATGCTATGTAACTAGAGTGTTAGACAATCAGATTGGAACTACAGTGATTGTGCTACTCCAAAAGTTGGCTTGTGCTAGCCTTCCCCATGGAATCCTCTAAAGGCTTTCCCTCTTCTTGAGGGCTGACAGGAGAACACCCCAAGGTGGTCTTAGAAGCCACATATTGAAAATGGCAGAGTTATAAGATGAAAGGAGACTGGATCCCTGCCACTTGATTATTTGGGCATTTATTCTGGTTTTTATATAAACGAGAAATATATTTCTGTAGTTCCTGAATGATTATATTATTGTTGGGTTTGTTAGGCAGTTAGCCTGCTCAAGTAGATGTACTCCTTCGGCAAGGGAGGAGGTGACTGCAACATTTGAAATGGTCAAACATCATAATTTTTGCCAGTGTGGTGAGTGTGAGACGTCATGCTGCTGTGGTTAGAGTTTTCATTTTCCTGATTGCTAGTGCATGCATCTTTTCATATGGCAATGAGCCATTAGGATTTTTCTGTGAAGTGTTTAAGACTGCCCATTTTAAAGTAAGCTATTGTTCATTTTCTCATGGATTTGTAGGAGTTCTTTATGTATTTTAATCAAAATGTCTTCTTACTTAGGAGTGTAATGAATTTCTCCCAGTCTATAGCTTATCCTTTTGCTTTCTTTATGGTGACTTTGGATGAAAAAAAGTTCTCACCTTTAACGGAATGCTGTTGATCCATTTTTTCTTTTATTGTTTGTAACCCTTTGTCCTATTCAAAGGTTAATTTCTTACCCAAAATGTGTAAAGGTATTAAACTATATTGTTTCAACAGTTTTATAATTTTGATAAGACCATTTAAATCAGTCCAGTTGGAAGCAGTTTTTATTCTGTTTTCCATATGGCTATTCAACATCCCAGTCTGGTGTTCTGAAAACCTGATCCGTAATGCCCCTCTGTCACACATGAACTAGTTAGTTCACATATGTTTTTAGTGCTTTTGGGGCTGTTTTAGGTGCTCTGTTCTGCTCTGTTGGTCAGCTTAATATCTTTCCACCGATATCATTCTGATTTAATTATCTTGATGTTATAAGAAGACTTGATATCTTGTAAAACAAGAGCCTTCATTTATTTTTTCTACTTTGTGAATGTCTTAGAGTTCTTGGCATTTTTCTCTTCCAGATACACCATAGAATAGACTTAGCAAGATGCATAAAAAATACCTGTTGAGATTTTTATTACAATTGCATTGACTCTATATATCAATTGATGAATAATTGACATCTTTTTTGAGTCTTCCAATTCATGAATATAGTGTATCTCTTTATTTAGATATTTTATAATGTCTTTCTAAAAGCTTTTCCATTTACTCGATAAAGATCTTGTGCATCTTTTGATAGATTTATCATGATGTACTTTAAAGTTTTTAATGCTATTGTAAATTATAGTCTTTGTTAAATTATATTTTAAAATATTTATTACTGATGTATAGGAATGCAACTGATTTTTTATATGGTTTTAAGAAGAAAAATTACTAAGCCTCCTTCTGATTTTAATAACTTATGTGTAATTTTTTTATGTTTATAGTCATATAATTTTCCAATAAGAACAATTTTGTTCTTTCCTTTCCAAATCTTACATATTTTGACTTCCTTGCCTTTCTGCTCTGGCTTGGATATCTAATTTATAATGTTGAATATAAATGTTGAAAATGGGCACATTGGTTTTTCCTAATCTTGGAAATGTTTCCAGTATTTTGCAATTAAATATAAGGTTTGCTGTAGAGATTGTTTTTGGTATATATCAGTTGTTAAGTTATTCTTGGTTTGCTGAAACTGAATGTTGAATTTTAATGTACTCTTCTGTATCTACCAAAATGGTCATTTTGATATTCTTTCTTAATGTGTTAATATAGTGAATTGCATTAATTATTTTTTAATCTTGCATTCCTAGAATGGACCTACTTTTAACATGGTGTACCATCTTATTACATTGCATGATTTGATCTGTTAAAATGTGGTTTGGGTTTTTGGGTCTTTGTTAATAGATGAATTGAGTAGAAACCCCTTGTTTTCTGTACAATGGAATAGTTTGTATAAGACTAGCATCATTTGGGGGCACCTGGGTAACTCAGTCGGTTAAGCGTCTGCCTTCAGCTCAGGTCCTGATCTCAGGGTCCTGGGATCGAGCCGGCATCAGGCTCCCTGCTCAGCAAGGAGTCTGCTTCTCCCTCTCCCTCTGCCCCTCCCCACTGCTGATTCTCACTCTCTCTCTCTCATAAATAAATAAAATCTTTAAAGAAAAAGAAGACTAGAATCATTTGTTGCTTGAATGTTTGTTACAATTCACCAGCATAATCATCTGGGCCTTGTATGTTCTTTGTGTGAAGAGAATTACCTAATAATAGAATTTATTTAATTGTTAAATAATTACACAAGCTTTCTGTTGCTTATTGGATCAGTTTTGGCAAATTTTATAGGTATTTATATTTATATTTATTTATAAGTATAGGTATTTGTCAATTTGTTTTTAAAGTCGGTTTCTACAATATTCCCATTTTTTTAGAGTCTATGTACTTATGTCATTTTTTTGTTGCTGTTAATATTTACTGTGCCTCCTTTGTTTTCTCTAGTTTGGTCTTGTTATGGATTTGCTAATTTTATTATTCTTTTCAAATAACTAATATTTGGCTTCACTGATCTTCCTTTTTATTATGTATTTGTTTTCTATTTCATTAACTTCTGCTTTGTTATTATAATTTCTTCCTTCTACCTGCTTTGGTTTTAGTCTAAGTCTAAAATTAATCTATATTTTTCTCCTTCTGAACAACATGAGGATCTGAACGCTCTGATTATCCCCAGCTGGCTATAAACTTTTGTTGGGTATATTGATTAGCTCTATTGGTATGTTCTCTTCCCAAGACATTAAGTTTTTTAAAAATATTTACTCATATATTTATTACATTCTTTTCACATCATTTCTGCTAACTTTTGAAAGCCTCTATCTCTGATCACTTTATTTTTTGCCAAAATATGTTCTTTAGAATTTCTTTCAGTGAGGTTGTGTTAGTGAAACACTGGTTCTTTTTTTTTTTTTAAGTATCTTTATTTTATCCTCATTCTGGAAAGATATTTTGCTGGGCATATAATGTTAGATCAATAGCAAGTTTCCCTGAGCCCACTGAAGATATACTCCAATGTCTCCCCATTTCCATTGTTACTGACAAAGATCAACTTCCAGTATATCACCACTCCGAAGGTAACCTGCCTCTTATTTACTTAGTTTTGCCTTTTCTTTGACTTAGATATGCTGTATTTTCACCATCATGTACCAAGGTGTAAGTGTTTTTTTTTTTTAATTTTTCTTTCTTGGGATTTATACATATATGTAAAAATATTATATATTTTGTACTTGGTATTTTGAATACTTGTGATCAATCTGAGTCAATTTCTATAATTTCTTTTCCAGCTATATAGCTCAGAGTGGTCTATTTTATGATTTCAAACTGAGAGCTCATGTTTCTTAGAATTTTGTGAAATATTTGTGGCAAAAATGCTGAAGCTACTGCTATTTTTGTGAATAACAATAAACTCTCCTGTAACCCTGACCTAGGATTGTTAAATCTTCAAGAAACTTTCTTCCAAGAAACTATGGCAATCTAACTTGTTAGTTTGCAAGTAAGGTAAAATCTACCTTTCACAGTTTGGGACATATAAATATTAAATAAATTAAGCAAATATATAAACCAATAACTGTAATTCATTATTCTTTTGGAAAATACCCAATAGTGGAATTACTGGATCATATGGTAATTCTATTTTTTTCACTTTTTGAGGAACTTCCATACTGTTTTTGACAGTGGCTACACCAGTTTGCATTCCTACCAACAGTGTACGAGGGTTTCTTCTTTTCCATATCCTCACCAACATTTGTTGTTTCTTGTGTTTTTGATTTTAGCCATTCTGATAGGTATGAGGTGATATCTCATTGTGGTTTTGATTTGCGTTTCTCTGATGATGAGTGATGCTGAGCATCTTTTCATGTGTCTGTTGGCCATTGGTGTGTCTGCTTTGGAGAAATGTCAGTGTATGTCTTCTGCCCATTTCTTAATTGGATTATTTCGTTTGTTGGTGTTGAGTTGTATCAGTTCTTCCGTTCTTTATATATTTTAGATACTAACCTTTTATTGGATATGTCATTTGCAAATATCTTCTCCCATTCCGTAGGTTGTCTTTTAGTTTTGTTGATTGTTTCCTCTCCTGCGCGGGAGTTTTTATTTTGGTGTAGCCCCAGTAGTTTATTTTTCTTCTTGTTCCCTTGCCTCAGGAGACACATCTATAAAAATGTTCCTATGGCCAGTGACAGAGAAATCACTGACCCGGTCTCTTCTAGAATTTCTTTGGTTCCCAGTCTTACATTTAGGTCCTTAATCCCTTTTGAGTTTATTTTTGTGTATGGCGTAAGAAAGTGGTCTAGTTTCATTCTTTTCATGTACTGTCCAATTTCCCCAACACCAGTTGTTGAGGAGACTGTCGTTTTCCCATTGCATATTCTTTCTTCCTTTGTTGAAGATTAATTGGCCATATAATCATGGTTTATTTCTGGGCTGTCTATCTCATTCTAGAGATGCCTATTTTTATGCCAGTATGATACTGTTTTGATTACTATAGTTTTGCAGTATATATTGAAATCTGAGATTGTGATGCCTCCAGTTTTGCTCTTTTTCAAGATTGCTTGGCTATTCAAAGTCTTTTGTGGTTCCATACAAATTTTAGGATTATTTGGTCTAGCCCTGTGAAAAATGCTTTTGGTATTTTATTTTATTTTTTATTTTTATTATTTTTTAGATTTTATTTATTTATTTGAGAGAAAGTGAGTGAGAGAGCATGTACACACGAGCGGGAGAGGGGAGGGGCAGAGGGAGAAGCAGACTTTCCGCTGAGCAAGAAGCCCAATGTGGGGCTTGATCCCAGGACCCTGGGATCATGACTTGAGCTGAAGGCAGGTGCTTAACTGACTGAGGCATCCAGGCACCCCAATGCTGTTGGTATTTTAATAGGGATTGCATTAAATCTGTAGATTGTTTTGGGTAGTATGGACATTCCAACAATATCTGTTCTTCCCATCCGTGAGCATGGAGTGTCTTTCCATTTGTTTGTGTCGTCTTCTATTTCTTTCATCAGTGTTTTATAGTTTTTAGAGTATAGGTCTTTTACCTCCTTGGTTAAGTTTATTCCTAGATATTTTATGAATTTTTGGTGCAACTGAAAATGGGACTGTTTTCTTAGTTTCTCTTTCTGCTACTTCATTATTAGTGTATAGAAATGCAACAGATTTCTGTATATTCATTTGTATCCTACAACCTTACCAAATTCATTTATCAGGTCTAGTATTTTTTTGGTGAAGTATTTAGGATTTTTTAAATATAGTATCATTCATTTGCAATAGTGAAAGTTTTACTTCTTCCTTACCAGTTTGGATGCCTTTTATTTATTTTTCTTACCTGATTGCTGTGGCTAGACTTCCAATACTATGTTGAATGAAAGTGGTAAGAGTGGACATCCTTGTCTTATTCATGATCTTAGGGCAAAAGCTCTTGGTTTTTTACCATTCAGGATGATGTTAGCTGTGGGTTTTTCATCAATAGCCTTTATTATGTTGATGTATATTCCCTTCAAACCTACTTTGTTGAGGGTTTTTATCATGAATTGATGTTGTACTTTCTTAAATATTTTTTTTTCTGCATCTATTGAAATACTTGTATGGTTTTTATCCTTTCTCTTGTTGATACAATGTATCATGTTAATTGATTTGCAAATATTGAACCACACTTGCATTCTGGAAATAAATCCCACCTGATTGTGGTGAATGTTCTTTAATGTGTTGTTGGATTTGGTTGGGTAATATTTTATTAAGGATTTTTTCCATCGATGTTCATCAGAGATATTGATCTGCAGCTCTTTTTTGGTATCGTCTTTATCTCATTTTGATATCAGGATAATGCTGGCCTTGTAGAATGAATTTGGAAGCTAACTCTTCTTTTAGTGTTTGGTAGAATTCATCAATGAAGCCATCTGGTCCTGGGTTTTTATTTGGTGGAAGTTTTTTGATTATTGATTCAGTTTCATTACTGGTAATCAGTCTGTTCAAATGTTCTATTTCTTCCTGATTCAGTTTTGGGAGTTTACACATTTGTAGGTATTTATCCATTTCTTCTAGTTGTCCAATGTGTTGGCATGTAATTTTTCAAAACATTCTTTTATTACCCTTTGTATTTCTGGTATCAATTGTTATTTCTCCTCTCTCTTTTCTGATTTTGTTTGACTTCTTTCTCTCTCTCTATTTTGATGAATCTGGCTAAAGGTTTATCAATTTTGTTGATCTTTCAAAGAACCAGGTCCTGGTTTCATCTACCTGTTCTCTTGTTTTGTTTTGCTTGTTTCTATTTTGTTTATTTTTGCTCCAATCTTTATTATTCCCTTCCTTCTACTGGTTTTGGGTTTTGTTTGTTCTTCTTTTTCTAGCTCCTTTAAGTGTAAGGTTAAATTGTTTATTTGAGATTTTCTTGCTTCTTGAAGTAGGCCTGCATTGCTATAAGAGTCCCTCTTATATTGCATGGAGCACTGGGTGTTATGTACAAACAATGAATCACGGCACACTACATCAAAAAGTAATGATGTACTGTATGGTGACTAACATAATAAAAAAAATTGTTTTAAAAAAAGAGTCCCTCTTAGAACAGCTTTTGCTGCATCCCAAACATTTTGGACCATTGTGTTTTCATTTTCATTTGTCTCCATGTGTTTTTTCTTTTTTTAATTTTATCTCTGATTTCTTGGTTGACCCATTCATTGTTTAGTAGCATGCTATTTAAGCTTCATGTATTTGTGTTCTTTCCAGATTTTTTCTTATGGTTGATTTTGAGTTTCAAAGAGCTCTATAGTCAGAAAAGATGCATGGTATGACTTCAATCTTTTTTAATTTGTTGAGGTTTGTTTTGTGGCTTAACATGTGATCTGTTCTGGAGAACATTCCATGTGCACTTGAAAGGCATGTGTGTTAAGCTGTTTTAGGATGGAATGTTCTGAATATATCTGTTAGATCCATCTGGTCCAATGTGTCATTCAAAGCCACTGTTTCCTTGTTGATTTTTCTGTTTGGATGATCTAGCCATTGATGTAAGTAGGTGTTAAAATCCCCTACTATTATTATATTGCTATCAATTACTACCTTTATGTTTGTTATTAACTGTTTATGTATTTGGGTGCTCCCATGTTGGATGCATAAATATGTACAATTGTTATATCTTCTTGTTCTTTTTGCATTCTTTCCTTTATGATTACATAGTGTCCTTCTTTGTCTCTTGTGACAGTCTTTGTTTTAAAGTGCATGTTAAGGAGGGCACATGTTGTGATGAGCACTGGGTGTTATACACACCTAATGAATCATTGAACACTACATCAAAAACTAATGATGTACTATATGTTGGCTAACTGAACATAATAATAAAAAAAGTGTATTTTGTTCAATGTAAGTATTGCTACCCGCCTTTCTTTTCACTTCCATTTGTATGATAATCGTTTTTCCATTCCCTCACTTTCAACCTCATGTCTCTTTAGGTCTGAAATGAGTCTTTTGTAGGCAGCATATAAATGGGTTTTGCTTTTTTTTTTTAAAGATTTTATTTATTTATTTGAGAGAGAGAGAATGAGAGATAGAGAGCACGAGAGGGAAGAGGGTCAGAGGGAGAAGCAGATTCCCTGCTGAGCAGGGAGCCCAATGTAGGACTCGATTCTGGGACTCCAGGATCATGACCTGAGCCGAAGGCAGTCGCTTGACCAACTGAGCCACCCAGGCGCCCAGGTTTTGCTTTTTTATCCATTCTGTCACTCTCTGTTTTTTGAATGGAACATTTAGCCCATTTACACTCAAGGTGGTTATTGGTAGGTCTGTATTAATTGCCATTTTTGTACTTCTATTCTGATCTTTTCCTCTCTTTCTCTCTTTCGCAGTTTGCTGGCTTTCTTTAGTGATATACTTGTATTCCTTTCTCTTTATTTTTTGCATCTCTTTTACTGGCTTTTGAGTTTTAGTTACCTTTAAGTTTATATATGACATCTTATGCATATAGTAGTCTATTTTGATAGTCACTTAAGTTTGAACCCATTCTACAAACAGTAGACTCTCCCCATGTTTTAGATATATGGTGTCATATTTTGTATCCTTTTATTTTGTGAATCCATTGATTGATTTTTATAGATATACTTAATTTTGCTGCTTTTGTGCTCTTTATTTTTCTTACTGCTACTTATAGTTTTTCCTTTCCACTCACAGAGTCTCTTTTAACACTATTTACAGGGCTGGTTTAGTAGTCATGAATTCCTTTAGCTTTTATTTGTCTGGGAAACTATCTTTTCTTCTATTCTGAACAATAGCCTTTTTAGATAGAGTATTTCTTGGCTGCAGATTTTTTTCTTTCAGCATTTTGAATATATCATGCCAATTTCTTCTGGCCTGCAAAGTTTCTGTTGATAAATATGCAGATAGCCTTATGGTGTTTGCCTTGTAGGTAACTGTTTTCTTTTCTTTTACTGATTTTACAATTCTCTCTTTATCATTATTTTTTGCCATTTTTATTACTATGTGATTAGTGTGGACACCCTTGGTTGAATTTGTTGGGGGCTCTCTGTGCCTCCTGGATCTGGATTTCTGTTTCTTTCCCCAGATTTAGCAAGTTTTCAGCTATTATTTCTTCAAATACACGTTCTGTCCCCTTTTCTCTCCCTTTTCCTTCTGAGATTCCTGTAATATGAATGTTTTTATTCTTGATGATGTCATTGTTTCCTTAGTCTATTTTTATTTTTTATTATTTTTTCTCTTTTATTCAGCTTGATTTCTTCCCATTGTTCTGTCCTCCAGATCACTGATCCATTCTTCTGCTTCCTCTAGTTTACTATTTACTCCCTCTAGTGTATTTTAAATTTCAGTTATTGAGTTCTTCATTCTGATTGGTTCTTTTTTATGTTTTCCATCTCTTTGTTTCTATTTATTTTCTATCTTGCTGAGGTCCTCCACTCTTCTCAAGTCCAGTGAATATCTTTATGACCATTACTTTAAATTCTCTATCAGGCATATTACTTATTTCTGTTTCATTTAGCTCTTTTGCTGTGATTTTGTCCTGTTCTTTCATTTGGGACATATTCGTCTGTCTCCTCATTTGACTAGCTCTCTGTGTCTGTTTCTCTGTGTTAAGAAGGTCAGCTACATTTCCTGCCCTTGAAACTAGTGGCCTTATTAAGAAGATTTCCTGTAGTGCCCTGCAGTGCAATGTCCCCTGTTCACCATAACCTGGTGCTTCAGGGATTTCCTATGTGTGTTGCATGTACCCTACTGTTGTGGCTGAGCCACTTTTGCCTTTAGGCCAGTCTTTTGCAATGGCTCTCTCTGCCTCTTGTGAGCAGTGTTTGGTCTCTGATTTTAGTGGGTTACTCTGAGGCACCTTGGGCTTGTGTTAAGTCAGCCCAGGAGTTTGCAGTGCACTGAACTGCAGGGTACTCTCCCTGTGTTGTCCCCTGAGAAGCTTTTCTTGGTAGGTGGGTCCTTCAGTCAGACCCAATGTTTGCCCCCAGCCCACTGCTGGGGCTGCAGTCAGGCAGGTATGTGTGGTTATCTTCCCCTATCCCCAAGGCAGGAGTCACTTTGAAGTGGTGCTGGCTCCTATCTTGGCTGCTTGTATATAGCCACACTTGTGAAACTGCTTTGGGTAGACTCCTAGTAAGTCCACAGAAGAGTGTGGGGGTAAGGCACAGTGCCAGCAAGGTTCATGTTGGTCCAATGTAAAAAGGGGATCTGCAGCTGCTGGGAAAAACTGTCCAAGCCATATTGGAATGAGGAGATCCACAGAAGCAGAAGGGGGCAGGGTGCACTCTTAGCAAGCTAGGTGGAGAGTATTCTTGCTGCGCTGGTTCTTTCAGGTGTCTGTGCATCTAGGCTGGGGGGAGGGAGCAGTAGAGGGAAATGACACTTACTAGCTCTTTTGTTGTTGGAGAAGTTTCTCAAAGATCCCTGCCCCTCCAGCACATGCTCTGAGATCAATAAATACATGTCCCTCTCATATACCCCATAGTATACTGCTGATTCTATGCTGTATCTCTGCAGGGCTATTTGTTGTGCTGGTTCTTTAAGGGCAGGGACTCAGTTTCCTATTGCCCTTGGGCTCTCCCAGAGCTGAGCCTACTGATTTTTTAAAGTTCCAGGTGTTAAGCCCTGCTGATTGCAAGAACTCATGAAATTAGACTCCTCTGGTTTTCAAAGCCAAATGTTATGGAGATTTGCCTTTGGAGTGTGGATCCCCAGTGGCTAGGTGCCCATCGTGGGGTCTTCTCCTCTCCCCTCTCCACCATGGTGTCCCTCCTGCAGATAGTCCCAGGGGGTAGTTTGGCACCTGATCATGTCTCTAGCCTTCCTACTCTCTTTAATGTGGCCTCTTCTCTACATTTATCTGTGGAGAGTCTGTTCTGCTAGTCTTCGGGTAGTTTTCTGGGTTATTTACATTGATGTGGGTGTTATCTAGTTGTATTTGTGGGACAAGGTGATTTAGGGTGTTCCTACTCTGCCATCTTTCTCCTCAAACTATTTCATATATTATTTAAGTAAAACATGCCTTATATGCATTATCTTATATCCTTTGGATCTCAAATTTGATTCTGCCATGACCGGGAGTAGATCCAGGAATGCTTCACCCTATTTTCATCTGTTAGTGCCTCACCAGAGTTCTCACTCCTGTCCCAGGGTCTCTCAGGTTTTACTGCCTGGATTGTCAGAGGGATTCCAATACTTGAGCATCCCAGAAGTGGGAAGAAGGTAATACCCTATGGGTCAAGCCAAACCCCATGGGTGTTAGAAGTCAATGGACAAGTGTTTCTCTCATGTGTTCCTTAGGTGGCTGTTTCTCATATCACAAAACTGTTGTCTGTAGGAACAGTTTATTTAACAATGATTTTTTTTTTATTAACTTTCCCAAATTCTATTTACTTTCCTGTCACTCAGTCCTGTTTCCTGGAAACATGTTTTAAAATAAGCTATTTTATTAACTGTTGTGCCCGTCTCTGCTTTGGTGGAAGTTGGGCACCCAGGTTAAGATCAGTATATTCACATGCTATTCTTTAGAAGTCTATGTAACAATGAACACATATGAGTAACAAAAGAAATGAATGCCATATACAATGCAAAGAGGTAAATATAATGACATAAGTATCTCTGAGACCTGATACAATGTTATTCAGGAATGGACCTTATGATATAAGCAACAAATGTTGTAGAAAGAAAGTAATACTCTACCTCAAGGATGTTTAACTTCATGGAATTTCACAATTTGCAGCTGAAGATGGGTGAAGATAAACAAAATGGGAAAAAATGTCATTATTAGTGGAAACTAACATTCTCATTTAGGTGTAAGAAATGAGGGATACAGTGTGGAAAATTATCACTAATCCAAATGTTTGACTTCTTAAAGTTCCATGTGGGTAAGAACAGTAGCATTCTACATAGTCAATACATAGTAGTAATAGTAATGGGGATTTGGGTTATCCAGAATCAAGTTAAGTTAATGAACTCTTTCATTTTCTAGAATGTCTGTGGAATGGCATGTTTATGGAAGTGTTTAATAAATTGTTTTGTGATACAAATGACAAGCAGTATCATAAATATAGTTTTAAAGAATTCTAGTAGAAGTTGAGTCAGACACCCATTATAAAGGAAATAAATTAATAGTGGATGACAAGGTCTGTCTGTATTTTATTTTGTTTTTTTAAAAGATTTATTTATTTTAGAAAGAGAGAGCACATGTGTGAACAAGAGGAGGGACAGAGGGAGAAGGAGAGAGAATCTTAAGCAGACTCCCTGCTGAGTGTGGAGCCTGATGCAAGGTTCCATTCCAGTATCTTGAAATCATGACCTGAGCTGAAATCAAGATTCTGGTGCTTAACCAACTGAGCCACCCAGAGCCCCAGTCTGTATGTATTTTAAAGTTTTTGATTTGTTAACCTAAAATTGTTAGGAGGCAATAATTAAGCAAAAGCATTTACTTGGTATCAAAGAATTGCAATTCAAGGTACACAGATTTTGAGTAGCAACTCAGTCTCCCACTAGGGAGCAATTGTCAGGAGCTCCTAAAGCCAAAAGGGAATACTTGTATACATGGCTTACAAAGAACTTTTTATTGGTGTTATCAGCAGAAAGCTAATTTTGACTGAATATAATTGGTTGCTAAAGTTGTCATTATGTAAAGTCTCTAATGGTAGTAAGTTGCAGGTTTGGGTGCTGAGTCTGGAATATTTGCAGCTTGGCCCAGTTCAAAAGCTCATGGTTTTACTGGTGAGGATGTGCAAAAGGCTTATCTCCTTCATGGCCTCCTGGCTTCACTTTAAAACTCCTTGACATAAGTGACCTCATTTCATTTCACCTTCCACAGGTGACATTATGCTATCTAACTTTATAGTCCATGGATGTCTACTGTTGGTCTAGTTTTCCTGGGAAATCTGCTCTTAGTTTTTGCTGTTTACATAGTTTATTGGATAAATCTTGATTATGCATACTAGATGTATAACAGGGTATAAAACAAAGTGTTTCAAGATATCTTGATTTTAAAAAAATGAAAATATGGACTTTGTTAAAGTAACTCAAGGACAGATATGAAGTCTCCTGGCAAGCTTTCGTAACTGGCATTTTTAGGGGAAAAGAACTTTGGGAAGAGCTCAATATTTCCAGTAAGAGCAAATTAATATCTTACTCAGAATTCAGGGCTGTAGCTGTCTGACTGCAAGCTAAATTTTAAAGCATGATGTGCTAAGTTATCACACTGTACTCAGGGTTTCCCCTAAACATGGGGGCCCAGCAGCAGCCACAGTTACTTGAAGTCAGTCTAAGCAATCAAATCCCATTCAGCTCTTTTCTTCTCCACTCTACCATTTTTAAATGTCATATTATGCTGAATGACTTTGATAGCAGCCTCCTCTGCTTCCTTTATCTTTAATAGCTGCCCTTTTGTCCCTGCTTTGCAATTGCTACACATTGTTTTTATAACCTCATCCCATACCTTATTGGTTACTGTAAATAGCATCCAATTCTTCTAGAGCTACCACCCTCAAACCATTCCATTTTTTCTTTTCAGCCACCTAACAGGTAGCTAAATTTCCTTTATAAAATTTTTATTTATTAAATTTATTCTTTATATATTATTTATAAATTTACCTCTGTAGCTTCCTCCTCCATGACTACCATCTATGAATTAGATTTTTATTTTAACAAAACAAAACACAAACAAAATCCCAAATCTTCAAAACTAACCTTAGTAGAGAATTCAAGGGCTCATCTTATTCTAGTTCTACCTGCTTCTGAGCACATGGGAAGTTGTCCTTCACATCCTCCCCTAGTTCAGGTGGCACCCTGTGACTAGTTATGTTCATTAGGTTGTCAGCAGACAAGCCAAAAAATTTAATTACTGGTTAAGACAAACTCTAAAATTCTTCTCCCCTGCCAAAGTCCCCTTATGAGCATTTTCTTGAGGCCGTGTTCCAGCTGAGGGAAATAAAGATGGTGGTGCTCCTGACAACTGGGATCCCTGGGTGACTATTTGGAGCAGATCCTTGAACATGTAGCATGAGTAAGCAATAAACCTTCGTTTTGACAAGCCATTGAGATTCCTCAGTTACTTTGTTACTGCAGTATAACCTTGTTATTATGACTAATACTCAAATAAAAGCAAATTTAAAAATAAGCACATAGTATTTGATGGACACATGTATTGATAATGCTGGCACAGGTAAAAGCATTGTTTACAAGATGCCAGTTAGACATCTAAGGTGCTTTAAGGTAATGATATTAACTATGTAATGGATTCCTAGAAAACAATGTTTGGTGTTATCTATTTTTATGAAAGAAAGTTGTATTAAAGAAAATGTGGTACCCTTTTTTAAAATAAGGTAACTTGGGTAACTAGAAAGTTTGTGTTCCAAAGTTCAGACCCCTTTCATAAACTTTCTGCATGTAGCTTGTAATTATTCACTTCTAGTCAATTGTTTTATTTGTAAAATATGGTTTGTGGTAGAAAGAATGGAAATTTACATTTCAGTCTTTTAGATTTAACTGAATTCTAATTAGTTTAATTCAATTCAATCTAGATACATTCAATAAAATGTGTATCACTTGAAATTTCAAATGTCAGTGGATAAACACACACACATTTTCCTGCATGTCTTCCAATAACAGATATCATTGATCTTTTAAAAATTTCCATAAACATGTGGATATAAGCTCATTTTTTTATTCTTTTTTTGTGTGTGTGTGTTTTTCATTTATTTTTTTTATTTTTTATATTTTATTCTTTTTTTGATTGATATCATTAAAATCTTTTTAAATTTTATTTTATTATGTTATGTTAATCACCATACATTACATCATTAGTTTTTTAATTTAATTTTATTATGTTATGCTAATCACCATACATTACACCATTAGTTTTTGATGTAGTGTTCCACGATTCATTGTTTGCCTATAACACCCAATGCTCCATTCAATATATGCCCTCTTTAATACCCATCACCAGGCTAACCCATCCCCCCACCCCCCTCCCCTCTAGAACCCTCAGTTTGTTTCTCAGAGTCCATAGTCTCTCATGGTTCATCTCCCCCTCCTATTCCCCCTCCTTCATTTTTCCCTTCCTACTATCGTCTTCTTCTTTTCTTTTTTTTTTTTTAACATATAATATATTATTTGTTTCAGGGGTATAGGTCTGTGATTCATCAGTCTTACACAATTCACAGTGCTCACCATAGCACATACCCTCCCCAATGTCTATCACCCAGCCACCCCTTCCCTCCCACCCCCCACCACTCCAGCAACCCTCAGTTTGTTTCCTGAGATTAAGAATTCCTCATATCAGTGAGATCATATGATGCATGTCTTTCTCTGACTGACTTATTTCGCTTAACATAATACCCTCTAGTTCTATCCACATCATTGCAAATGGCAAGATTTTGTTTTTTTGATCACTGCATAATATTCCATTTTATATATATACCACATCTTCTTTATCCATTCATCTGTTGATGGACATCTTGGCTCTTTCCATAGTTTGGCTATTGTGGACATTGCTGCTATAAACATTGGGGTGCACATACCCCTTCAGATCACTATATTTGTATCTTTGGGGTAAATACCCAGTAGTGCAATTGCAGGGTCGTAGGGTAGCTCTATTTTCAACTTTTTGAGGAACCTCCATACTGTTTTCCAGAGTGGTTGCACCAGCTTGCATTCCCACCAACAGTGTAGGAGGGTTCCCCTTTCTCCGCATCCTTGCCAACATCCGTCGTTTCCTGACTTGTTAAGTTTAGCCATTCTGACTGGTGTGAGGTGGTATCTCACTGGAACATTTCCTTACACCACACACAAAATAGACTCAAAATGGATGAAAGATCTAAACGTGAGACAGGTGTCTATCAAAATCCTAGAGGAGAACACAGGCAGCAACCTCTTCGACCTCAGATGCAGCAACTTCTTCCTAGAAACAAGGGAAGCAAGAGCAAAAATGAACTATTGGGACTTCATCAAGATAAAAAGCTTTTGCACAGCAAAGGAAACAGTCAACAAAACCAAAAGACAACTGACAGAATGGGAGAAGATATTTGCAAATGACATATCAGATAAAGGGCTAGTATCCAAAATCTATAAAGAACTTATCAAACTCAACACCCAAAGAACCAATAATCCAATCAAGAAATGGGCAGAAGACATGAACAGACATTTTTCCAAAGAAGACATGCAAATGGCCAACAGACACATGAAAAAGTGCTCAACATCGCTCGGCATCAGGGAAATCCAAATCAAAACCTCAATGAGATACCACCCCACACCAGTCAGAATGTTGGTTTTTATTCTTGTTAGTGTTTTGCTGGCTAATGATCAGTAAAAATCCCTTGGAGTCAATTGATATAGCTCTCATTCAGGTTTAATGACTTTGTAATAATCCTTGAAATATGAACGATATACATTTTCACTTCCTCTATTGATAGACATACACTTTATTTCCAGTTTGTGAGGAAACTAAATCTCTTTGTATATTATAAATACTAATCATTTTGTCTGTCATCTGAATTGCAAACATTTTGTTCAGATTTTTAAAAATTTAGTTCTTTCATTCACATGGAATGTAGTTTTGCATATGATGTGAGATAACGGTACCACTTAATATTATTTCAAATTAAGAGACAGTTGTATCATCAGAATTTAAGTAATCCACAATTTTCTCAATAAACTTTTACTTTATCTTACATTAAGTTTTCTTCTGTACATAGGTTTATTTCTAGAATTGCTAGACTCTTCTTCAGCTGTTTGTTTATTTTTATATCAATCCCATATTTATTCAATTAAAGTGGATTTATAATATGCTTTGATATGATGGTTTGCAGTAATTTACCTGTCTAGTCTAGAGGTGTTACCTCCTATTACTGATGAGAAGCCTAGTGCCTGTTGGTTTCTTTTTCCACTGTGGGTAACTTGCTCTGCATGGAAGTTTTAGGATTGTCTCTTTGTCCTTAGAGTTCAGAAATTTTACCTCAAATCTTTGTCCTACATGCATACCTTTCCTTTTCAACCTATCCTGAGACTAGGGGAGCTGGTTCTTCAACTTATAAAAAATTTCATCTATCACTTCTTTAATTATTCATTCTTCTCTTCTCTTAGGACTTTTATATCCTTGTGGAACTTATATTACTTATGTGAGGTCTCCTGCACCTCTCCCTGAAGTATTGTCTTTGCCTTCACAATTTTCACTTTTTATATTCTCACCTTATGTTTGGAAATAGTTATTGCCCTTGATCTTCCAGACCACTCCTGTATATCTCCTTTAATTCATGTATTAAATTGCTTAGATGGGAAATCATTTTTGTTACCTCCACAAAGTCTCCTAAGTGCTGTACTTGAACTTCCTGAAGTACTCTTACTTGTTCTTTACTCAAGTTGACAAGTCTTTGCTCAAACTGCTCTACTGGCTGGGCATGAGTTCTGTTTGTTCTGACGGATCTTCCTTAGATGGATGTTGTTTTTCTTTGTCAGCTTACTAGGGCTCAGGTCTCTGTGTTAAATTTCCTATGAGATGGCAGTCATTAAAGTGGGAAAGTCATCAAAGATGCACAGAGCTTAACCTCTCCCAGGCTGGGAGTTTAGGAGCAGGCAGGCTCGTCCATCTCCTGTCCCATGGAAGCCTCCCTGATGCCTCTGGTTCTTGTCCTCCAGCCTCAGAGGCCATCCACGGAGCTCCTTCTTGGCTTCCCAAGGGCAGAAACAACAAACACCTTCACGAGGACATATGCAATTGGGCTGTAGATCTCTAGCTGTTTGTGTTCATAGCTGTCACTGACTCTGGTCATCCACAGAGATCGAACTATTACATGTGGTGGAGTAGGGAGAGTGGATGGATAGGCTATGTGAATGTGATCAGAACCAGCATTTCCTAGCTCCATTCTGGGCTCTCCTCTGTCATCCCATTCTTTAAATTTTCCTATCGATTGATTGTGTAAAGCTTAGTGCAGTCTCTGCTGGTTCTGAATATGTTTTGATGCTTCTTTGTTAATGGAGACTTATTAGAAAGAAAGGCCTTTTAAAGCAAGAGCTATATATTTTATTTTGATTGAAACAAAGAGAGTATGAAGAGCTCTGCAGCAGTGGATCCTCAGTGCTGCTGGCTGACTGAAGTAGCTATAGTGTAACTAGGTTAAAGGGAGAGGGAGGGGTCTTTCATTTTCTTTTGAGGAAAATTTAAAATTTTCTTTAAAAATTTTGGTTTTGTTTATAAATATATTTTTCAATGATTTGTATTTTCTCAATATTCATTATGAGTAAATGCATTTTTAAAAGTTTTATAACTAATGCCAACATAAAAGAACTTAAGTTGGATGTTTTCTCTTTGATTTTATATTTAATACAAAGGGCTTTAAATTGTGATAATGTTATAGTTAGATACACTTTTTTTTTGAAGAGGTAAGATTACCATGAAGTTAATGTTGAAGTTCTGAAAGCCCATTATTCTTTGTAAGGTTTTAATTTTTTAAATACATTCCTATGCACCAAGCTAAAGAGTAAGAGATCTATAAACCACAAAAAATACTATATTTGTGCTTTTTTTAATGTTCTGATAGATTCTTGAATGATAATCAAAATCTTCCCATGGATAATCAAAATCTTTACATATACATAAGCAAAGAAGGTTATTTGGAAGAACATTGTTAGCTTACATATGACCAGAATTAGTTACATACATCCCCATGTATCAAGTTATTTGTCCATAGGGGAAATGTACAGAGGCTTAGTCTTTATCACTGACTAGGACTTTGGCCCCAAATCTCTATCAACATACATAGTGAGCTCTATCTCAGCACAAGTGAACCCTAATGCCTATTTTTGCCTCTCTGTTGTCTAGCCCAGGATTGAAGAAAAGCAGCCAGACTGCCGGTTCTATTCCTTTTCTCTTCTTTATTTTGCAATCAGGAGAAGGTCTAAGCTGGGAATTCCATGAAAACTTCCAAGAGGACAAAGTCATCCCAAGAGGACAAAGTCACTCCACAGAGAAGATAGAGCTCTTCACTCATTTCTCTGCCTCTTCAAAAACCTTCTACCTTGTTAACATCTGAGTTCCTTATCTGGAGAGAAGGAAAAGGGAATGGGGTGGCAACACAAGGCTCCTTCTCATAAAGGAATCTCTGAGTGTGGTCCACAAACCACCCTGTCAGGTCAGGTGGGCTACAGGGTGTCCTGTATGAAGTCTCCACAGAACAGGGCATGAAACCATTTTATTCAAGCAAAACTTTCACAGAAATCTTATATTATTAATAATTCTTTAAAAATTGTTGCATTGTTGGGAGCCTGAGTGGCTCAGTTGGTTGGGCGGCTGCCTTCGCCTCAGGTCATGATCCCAGGGTCCTGGGATTGAGCCCCTCATCGGGCTCCCTGCTCGGCAGAGAGCCTACTTCTCCCTCTCCCTCTGCCTGCTTCTCTGTCTACTTGTGCTCTCTTTCTATCTCTCTGTCAAATAAATGGACAAAATCTTTAAAAAATAAACCTCATTAAAAAAAATTGTTGCATTGTTATAAGATAGAACAAAATCAAATGCCTTAACCCTTTAAAAATGTAGTCACAAAAAATAATAAATTTAAAAATTAAAAAAATAAAAATGTGTCACACTGTTGTGAAATCATCACCACCATCCGTTTCCAGAACTCTTGTCTGGCAAAACTGAAACTCTGTTCCCATTGAATAATAACGCCCCACTACACCCTTCCCCACAGGCCCTGGCAACCACCATTCTACTTTCTGTCTCTATGAATTTGACTATTTGAGTGACCTCGTATAAACGGAATCATATAGTATTTATCTTTTTATTTTCTTTTATTCAGCGTAACGTCCTCGAGTTTCATGCATATTAATAATTCTTATATTCTTAAACTTTGCACTTGTGCTGCGAAAACTGCTTTCATCATGTTGTATCAACTTGTAATTATTTAATAGTATAAATTTATCTCTACTAACAGTTCCTCATCCCATTTGTATGTTATTGTTAATATTTGTTAATTTTGCATGTTTCTAATGTTACTGTTATTCCTGTAATGCACAAATGGTGAATAGCTTGAGAATACTTTTTAGAAGTGAATGTAGTCATAAAAACGATAATGTTAAAGCTTCAACTCACAGTAATATTATAAGTGAACAATGAAGAAAATCCCAGTAAAAATACGAAATAGCAACCTATTTCTATTGAAATTGATGTGCTTGAGTGTAAGAAATCTGAACAGAGGTCTGAAAAAGAAAAGCTCATGGTGGGTGCCTAAAAGTTTATGTCATCTGGCCAGCAGTTTGCTCCAAGATGGCAGTGTGCTGTCTTTTATAATACTTTGTCAAAAGGTGGCATGAAGCTGTTGCAATTTTAAAAATTAATTTTAAATAATGAAACTCTTCTGGCAAATGAGAGTTTTCTAATGCTTTGCAGTTATATGGATTTTAATATTAAAATTTGGATTTAAAAAACTGTGGTTTCATTCAAGTGCAATGGTCATTCTGGAAGCTTTATCACCACGTGATGTTTTCCTAGGTCAGCACTCCTTTCTGTGACAACTCTTCTTTGGCCTCCTAACTGCTGCCCTGTGCAGCTTCTTCCACGACACCAGCCACACAGTCCATGCCTTTAATTTGTAAGCCATAGAGTTCCTTATGTTTTTTCTCCAGAGGCATTGTAACCAGCATTTTGAAACACCTTACGGACAGATTGGTTAGCTTCTTTCCTTTGGTTCTTTTCTCTCAGATTTTTGGCACTCATTCTTAGTTAGTATTTCCTATAACACATGGTCATGGACCAAATCTCAAATCCTGTCATTTTAAGGTTGTATTCATTATTCATTTTTCTGCTATGAACTTCATATTTATTTTCCTATTTATAAAATGTCATATGTGCAGTATCAACCTCCTGCCATGGGTATTATATTAGTTGTTTTTTTTTTTAATGCTTTTAAAACTGTAAGAACAGTAAAAATACTTTCTACCACAAATTTCTCATCAGAGGAAATAAAATAAAATGGTAACACCTTGAAAGATTATTTTTATTATCCAGAGAGTAGTGTTCTAGAACTCTCCTGAATTATTTTAAATGGGATAAAATTGTATTTTTATTGTAACAGGAAGCCTATATGTACAAAGACATTGAAGGGATGCTTCTCATTTGTGGTTATCAAGTCATTTTTCTTTTCCGGCATTATTATCCTCCATTTGGAGAGTATAAAGGGAAAAACCACAAGGTTAAGAGACTTCCTTATGGCAAACAATTAATCTGTTGCAGGGGTCACAAGGAAACTTCCCAAGCAACAGTCTGGCCTTGCTAATCAGTAGACATGATTCCTTCGTGTAAGGCAGCTTCGTCGGAAAACACTACAGGGGGGAACTAAATAAATAAAACGTGAGCTATATGTGGCCAAATGGCTCCTTTGTTTGCTGGAAGACTACCCAAGACAAAAGAGGCGCTCTATGTTCAGCAGGAAGTAAGGAGGCAAATTTGCTCATCTGTCTTGAGAACACATGTGCTTATTGCTACCTGCATTCAGTTGACATATACTTCTTCCATTCAAATGTACTCCAGCTCGGACTACAACCCCAGACAGTTCTCTGACTATATGAACTGTTCAATTTTAGATGTGTGAAACCTCCAGAACAGTGAAGTAAACAACCCTATTCAATATCAAACAGAATTCTCAAAGAAGTCTATAGTCTTAATAATTTGTGCTCACTCCTGGAAGAAAAGGACTAAAATGGGCAAGAACCCACATGGATAGAGATCTCTCCCTGCTGCACACTACATAGGACTGCAAGGAGCCATAAGTAGGACTTTAAATGGACAGAATTAGCAATGAGAGAGGATGAAGATGTTTTCTGGAGGGGAAAAAATGAGTTGAAGAAGAGCAGCTTCGGAATCTCAAATGCTGACCCTGAGAAGAGTATTGGTTTACTTATAAAATACCAGTGAAAGAGGCTACCTCCTAAGACCACAGAACAGGAATGGACTATTTAAACAATATTAGAAAAAATTAGACAAATATATGAAACACAAAGCAGAACAGAGGAAAACTCATTATACTCAGAAACCTTTTAATGTATTAGAAAAGAGCAGGAAAGGGAACAAATGTTATCAGGGAGGAAGGGCACTGAAAATGATATTAAATGGGCCCACTCTTCACTGGAATCTACCAGATCTTTGCATTTGAATACTCTGGGATCACACACATCCCCAGTATTTGTTACTTGCTATGATTCTCCTTGCTATAGAGAGTCTTCATCACCATTAGTATATTCTTGTCATGCTCTATATCAGAGAGCAAGGGTCATATTTGGGCCTCCTCTGCAAGCTTACACTGGACCAGGCTGTGTACCCTGTCTCCTACCCCACCCGGTGCATATCTGTCTCACAGCACTTAGCACATTAACCAGTCATTAGTAGTGGGACAGCTCCATATCCCATATTACATAGTAAGCTCCTTGTGGGCACAGACCCCATCTTTGTACTCTCAGTGTCTAGCACTGCATATAGCAAAGACAAAGTACTCAGAAATATTTGACCTAAGAATCATTTTATTCTACCACAAGTAGAAGTTGAATTTTATTCTAAATGTGAAGACTCTTCGAGCTAAATATAAATAGCTAAATCGACAGCTTTCATTTGTTTGTAAATCATAACCTTGAATTCTCTGTTCAGTTAATTTTTCTAAGTTCTCAAAGTCTGGGCCAGATATCTGTACCTGCTGGCTTCTCCTTTCTTCTTACCACAGTGAGTACATATTCTTGTATCTCAGTTTCTCTCAAGTGAGTTCTTTGACTTCCTGTCCAAAGCTGGGTACACTACGGATCTCTCTTACTTTAATTAATAGTCTAGAGTCAAGATACTTAACCAAAAGCTTCAAAATATCTGTTAAATTTTTCATAGGTGATCTACCCTCCCTCACATCATCTCCTAATGGCCATCCAGTTTATCCTAGAGGCCCTCGTATGTCACATGCATAGCAGAGCATTGAAGAGAAATGTCATGAAGGTTCAGGATGCTGCTACATTGGTGAAGTTTCTAGTGCATCTGTGGTCCAAGGCATGCTAGACGATCCCTTCCAAGGCACATGATAGAGTGTTGCACCTTATACGTTTTACCACTAAGAAATAAAAACACAGAAGGCAGTGACCTTGAGTTGATTACTACAAGATCATTAAATGGAAGCAAAAGATGGCATGACTGAGTAAAGAACATAAACTAAGTTCTAAAGATGTGAAACAGTATGCTTTCTGTGGGGAAGCTAAAGCAGTTTGATATCATTAGAACGTAAAGAGAAAGGCAAAGAGTGCTGGGAGAAGGGATTGGAAAGGTAGAGTTAAAACAATGAGTTTAACCACTGAAGAGTCTTAATTAGGAGAGAGGTTTTATCTCTGTTTCCCCCAGAAAGCAGAGCCTTCCCAAAATTCATGTGTTACTAATTTATTAGAAAATTTCACAGGAGATGAGCCTGGGTGGCTCAGTCGATTAAGCATCTGACTCTTGATTTCGGCTCAGGTCATGATCTCAGGGTCCTGGGATCGAGCCTAGTGTCTGACTCCACGCTCAGTGGGGAGTCTGCTTGAGGATTCTCTCCCCTCTTCCTCCACCCCTTCCCCCTAAAACAAACAAATAAATCTTAAAACAAAAAAGAAAATATCACAGGAAGTAGGGAAGAGGGCAAGGGAAGTGATATAAGACAGGAACAAGACTGAACTGAGGAAGTTACTAGGCTACCCAGTGCAACTGATCACTCTCACATAATTGTCTTCTGAGAAAGAACTGCATTGAAAGACAGCTGGTTCAGGAAGAAAAGGGTTGAAGGATTTATCTGCCAGTTTTCAATTTCCATTGGTCAAAAATTCACCCCACTGTGGGTTAAGTCCTTCCATTTGCTCAGTGTCCCAGAGTCAAGTACTCTGCTGTATAACAGATGTTTTTGGAACAGTGAGAATTCCTCTGAGTCAGAAGTCATGGCCTTGTCCCAGGAACTTAGGTGTTTGCATGGAAGTCTGCTCTCAGGGCTTGCCAGAGCCTCCACACAGCACCCTTACCTACCACTACCAAATCCACAGCGTCCTCCTGTGTGAGTGGTGTGGAAATTTATGTAATAGTCTGAGCTTAGCGTAGAAACTTCTCTTGCTGGCTACCTTCTGAGTCACCTCATAAATCAGTTGGATCAGCCTTAACAAATATGGTATATGCTACCTCCAAAATCCAAAGAGGTCAAGTGTTGTGCTACTCCTTAGGAGAAACTTGATTTTAGAGATGATGCTCTGGCGTGTCCCAGACCATTGGACCACTCAGCAGTGTAACAGGGCCCTGAATTTTTGTCAACATTACCTCTAACTTCTGGCGTACACGTGTTGTACTAGTACCTTAAGATCCTTAACACTTTCCGCTCACGAGTTTCAAATCACATTTGGCCATCAGTATAGTTGATCTATATCATGACAGTCAATGTCCCTGAAGACTATATTCTGACAGAAAGCTGGGGAGTTAACAGAGGTCAGGGTCAGGAGAGTAAATGTGTACTGCTGCCTCTGCCACATAAAAGTGAACTTCTTTGGAATCCCCCTACTGATGGGTTCAAGGAGAATGTGTTTGCCAGATCAGCATCAGCAAACCAAGTGTCCTTGGCTGCTATACTTTTAAATTTATGATAGCCCATCGTCGTCCACCACAATCCTGTTTTTTATTTTTTTGTTTGGTTTTGTTTTGTTTTTAGATGGATGAATTGAATGAGATTATGGAGACCCTTACTCTGGAAACTTTTAGTCTTTTGAGGAAGTGTTGCTCTGGATTTCCTCCTAGGATTCAGTATTTCTTCTGCTTATCTACTTTGACTAGGCAGTGGGGATTCTATACTTTCTACTTGTCCTTTTCCTATCAAACTGGCCCTTGTCCCACTTCTCAGGACAATTTTTGCCAGGTTCTAAGTTTATAGTTCAAAATTATATACTTAGGGATTAGGAAATAACCAAAGGGTGGGTTTGAGGGCTCATTGTACCTACTCTTAATGTAAATCAAAACTTCATTTATAATTTATTTCTATAAGACTGTATTCTACCAGAGCTCCTACTCTAACCAGAAGATCAAAATGACACTTCATGGTATCAACTCAGACCCTATAAATGTTGTTGAAAAATTAATATATCCCCCATTCTGTAGCGCACAGTTACTGTGATAAATCATCCTAGATCACTTTGGGGAGGGATTAGAAGAATATTTAATGTATATACCTGCAGTGGTGTTGCAAGGTGCTTACACAAAGGACCAAGGTTTTCCCTTCAATTCATGACCACTGAATCTGGAAATTTACTTAGATTTGGAAAATAAACAGTAGGCCATGGTTTTTGATGTAAGTGGCTAATATCTGCATTCTGTTAGCCTCCTATTAATTTTTAAAATTATATAAGTTGAGCAAACCTCTGGGAAGCTGTTCATAACTTTGCCCTTAGATTCTAAATAACTCTTCAGCTTTGACACAGATTCCTGTGGTTGAAAGTACCCTCAAGGTCATTCTGGCCTTACTGCCCAATTCAAAAATACATTTACATTGCCTCTGACTCTTAAATTCCACCAAGTGGCTTCTGCAATTCCAGAATCCCATTATTCCCATCAATATGAGACTTTATCTCTCACAGTCAATCTGAGTCTACAGAAGACAGCCATCATGGTATTTCTCAAAAAAGCTGTTATCTACCCACACTCTCCAGCACATTTCTTATGGTCTTAGTGAAGGGTATGCCCTCTAGTGCTCAGTAAACTTACCAGGTGGTAGATTTTCAGTTCTTACACAGTAAATTCACTTTAACATTTCCACCTCCTTAAGTCTTCTGTCCTTTGTGCCTTATGTGTCTTATTCTATACTTTTTATCTTTACTTCATTTGCAATAAGCCATAATGATGTTCAGAATTCAAGGAGTTATCTTAGTAGACTACTCAGAACAGGTTAGGGGTTTTCTTTTCAGAACATCAAATCCTGAGTCACAGGTAAATGCCTATGCCAATAAATTCTCTCCTGCCCATCTTCATTCCAATATAAATGTCTGCATATATACTCCTAAATCTGTTTCTTGGCTCCTCCTAGGACATATCAGCCAGATGAGTATAAGAATCATTCAGTTTACTACCTAAAAACAGTTTTCAGACCAGAGAATGGGATCAAGGACTTGGTAGTCTTATTTAGGTGAGGGGCTGGGTGGTTTCTGAGGTGATCCATGCAGCTAGAATTGGCAGAGCAGAATATGAGAGAGAGAAGGAGAGGGAGCACATGCTCCATAAATCTTCAGAGGAGTATCCTTGTGTCTTTGGCTGAGTTTGATGGAAACTCTAAACCCAGAAATCCAAGAAGTGGAACCAATCCCAAGCAGAAGAAACAAAAACATATTATAGTCAAATTGCTGAAGACTCATGATGAAGAGAAAACATTAAAAGCAGCAAGAGGGAAAAAAAAGACAAATTACATGCAAACATGCACAGTGTACATTCATCAAGCATTAATGTACCACTATTTCATTTTCTGCAGTTTGAATGAGGGGTTGGTCAGATTTTCTGCTTGAATCTTCTGCACATCATTAGATAAAACAACCTAGACTCATGCTAAATGAGTCATTTGTTCCCAGCAATTAAAGCTAGAATGTGTCTTATGGACAAGGAAATGCATTTCACCATAGATCAGCCATTTTTTTATGAATGCCTAAGTAGTTGACCCATTTAGTTGGATCTTAAGTTAATCATAAGTATAATTTTCACCTTACAGCATCTGTGTCATGGTCTATTAAAAGATCAATGCCAGAATTCACAGTCTTCCAAATACTGGCTCTGACATAGTTAGGCATTATAGTGACACAGTTGAAAAGCTTGAACTATGGAGATTGACTGTTTGGGTTGAGACAATAACTGCTATGTGTTAATTATAATTATCAAGACCTCAGGCAAGTCACTTGATGCTCATTCCCCCACATGCAGACAAATATATGTAAGACAAAAAAATTAACTTTGTTTTAATGCTTTATTTTATTTCATCCTCACAATAACCTTAGCGGGTTATATATTAGTATTTCCATTTTTGAAAGTAAGTAATCTGAGTGGAAGAGTTAAGGGAATTTCAGAATTATTCTTTGAGTTAAAAAGAAGATACCTTTCTGAATTTCTCTGTATATATGTGTGTTTTGTCTTATTCATACTGCTATATAATTAGCTGAGTAATTGTGACTAAGTGGTGCCATAAGACCAGCCTTCTACCAGAAGAAACATGTCACATTTTCCAAAGTCTTATTAAAGATGCTCAAGGGGCCAAGAAGAGAGTCCACCTTAGTAAAAACACCCAAGACGTCACTCATGCTCATATCTCTGAACCTTGGCTGTCTCTTCTACTTGTGTTAGGTTTAGGAAAATAATTTGGAAAAAAAAAACCTTATTATTTATTGAGTAATTACCATGATTCAAGGCCCATACTAGACCCCTTAACTTAGATGTTTCATTTAATTTTCACAACTTAGAGGTGAGTACAATGATCACATTTTGCAGATGAAGAAAGGAATCTCAAAGAGATTAAACTACTTGACCAAGATCACAAAGCTAGCTAATGACAGAGCCAGCATTTGAATGTAGATGGAAGCCCTCGGCTCTTGATGGCAGAGCATATTACATTTTATTTTCCTCTAGTTTCTACTTCTGTCTGCATAGGATATTTCTTGCTGCCTAATTGTACAACTCTATCTCTGGTTTGTCCTCTACATTTGGAGTGGCCTCATGCCCTGGTTCCCCAAAATGCCTTTATTTTGTTTATGTCAATTTTTCTGGTATTCCCTCTGGTTAGCCCTTCTTGCATTCTCAAAAGTGACTTACATTAGGAAATAAATTTTATGGGCACCTTACTGAAAGCCAGTGATGATGTATACTGGAATTAATCTGACATCTGATTGAGAGCCAGCCCCACGTCTGTGGTCCATGGCGGCTCAGGGCCCTTGTAACTTTTCTGAGATTATAGATGAGGAAACATGAAAGTTGAAATATTTGATTTTTCACATCTGCTTCATGGAAAAAAATATTAGAAGAAAAATAAAAGTGAAAAGAAAACAAAACCTAGTACAGATACTATATAACTAAAGATTTTAGCATTCAGAAACTTGAGTTTTAATGACAGTGAAGGCAGTGAAGGTAATATAAATAGTTTTATATTACCTGCCTCCCTGAAAAATACTTAAGGAGTGTTCTCAAGGGTCCCCTTGTCAACTAGGTCTTTATTAAAAATTGGTGTAAAGATTATTACCTGAAAAAATATTAGAGTTGCTTAAAACTGAAATATATAGATCCATCAGATATAAAGGGGAAGGCATTTCTGAAACTGTGTCATGAATAAAATATAAACAGCTAAATCAGGTTATAACAACTGATTAACAGATGATATTCTGGTGTCGTGATTATATACTCCTACTAGTGCGATATGACAATTTCTCTCAAAATATGGTGTTTTCATTTCTGTCCAAATTTCGCTTTCTTCAAGAGCATTCTATTGATAGTTCTGAACTGCAGTGATCTGTGCAGACTGTTATTTATCAGTGGCCCATGGTCATCTCCACGATGCCTAGGGAACAGACAGGAACCGGTTGTGGAAATAAGGGAAGACAGATAAATGCTTATTTTACGTACGATTACAGATGTTCAAATTCATTGCAAATTTTACCGAGCAGCTAAAAAATGTAGTAATAGTCAAGAGAACGTAAGTATTTAGAACTGATACATGTGGCAAAGAGTGCTTTAAGAATGTCTGATTTCCTCAGGAATCCTCATCTAACAAATTGCCTGGAGCTGAAAAAGCTGTTAAGTTCAGAAAACCGACTAAGCGCTGCAATATGGAATCAAACTTCTGGAATCTTCGGTCTGCCTGTTCTGCTGAGTGTTTTTCCTGGGCATAAAAGTAAAAGGTCCTGGTATTTTCTTTTTAATTGCTATACTTCCACAGTCGTAGGAATTTGGGAATCAATTTGGGACTGAGAATCATGCCAGGAAGATAAATTACATTCATATGTCAGATATTGCCTCACAATGCTATCTAGCTCAGCAGGCTATAATGAGCCCCCACTCACCAGGCCAAGCTCCAGCCAAAAAAATAAATAAATATATAAATAAAAGAACACCTACTGTTTCTCCATCAAGGGCAACTCTCTCCGAGGGCAAACAAAAGCAACAGAGGGAGGCCGACCAGATCCATGCAGTACTACGGGTTGCTATGCAACCCTTCGTGCAAGTTGGGCAGCAACAGATGGACATTTTGAATAGAATTAATGCCCCTCTGACCCATGTTTTAAATAGTGCCCAAACCTACCGCCTGATGAATTCTATTAACTATAGGCATACTTACACATATAAAATATAGCATCATAAGTGCCACTGTTATTACCCTCCTTACTAACGTAAAGTCATAAATCTATTGGCAAAATTTGAGACCAATAATATTCAATGAGCTATTTCTATTTTTTTCACCTTTTCTTGATAAATGAATCACGGATGTCTCATAACCTTGGGCTACACATTTCCTTATAGAGTTGCTCTGATTCCATATGCAGACCTGCAATGCCTGCTTTGAGTTTCAGCTTCCTTTTCACATGGAGTCCTGCTTCTTCCTCAGCCATTGTCACCTGTGAGCTCTGGGCATTGTGCAAGAGACCTCTTTTTATTGTAACTTTAAGAAAGAACATAACACGGAATAAATATTTTATATACCTTTGTGAGGACAATGTTGTAACCATGTTCCTGATTGAACAAACCATCTGAAGTCTATACCCAAAGCTGCAAAAGTTCTTTGTGCACCTGCTTCCTGCCCAGGCCAAATTTAAGCCACTTTTCATCACTTGTGGAGAGTAGATTTCAAAGGAATCAGGGTGCTCTCAAGGATTAGCAGGCTAAAATCCCCTCTTTAGGTCTCTTAAATTTTACATACCACGTGATTTTATAAATTTTAGATACATCGGAAGAACCCCAAAAAGGAGGGATATCACTTCTTCCAAAAAAAAAGCTAGCAGTACAGCGTGTCATACTGACAGCAAGCAGCTTTACAATTTTAATGAAGACTATCTATGGTAGGGTATCTGCATAAAGTGGTAGAGACAAAGAGCATTGGGCTAGCGGAAGGAGACTAGTGAGGGTCCTGGTCCTACCTCTGAACCTAAAGAGCCTTATGATCTTTAAAAAAAAAGTTTCTCTACCTTTCTGGATGCCAATTTCCTCACCTGTAACCTGAAGAGGTTTTGGCTAGGTATTCCTTTAAAGTTTCCTTTAACTTTCCCATTCTCTTGAATAGACAAAGATGCAGTTAAAAATTAAGATGAGTGGCAATTACATTTCTAGCTGAGCGTGGAGATCATCATTTCCAAAGCCCAATATTCACGTGTAATTATAACATTCTCCTCTTTAGGAAGAAACTGAAAAGCCCTTAGACCCCAGACTGAGAATATTCTGGGGGCTCTTCCGTGGTTCTGTGATTCCATTCCTTGCAGGTGCTTATATCCAGGGGAAAAGAGGTGCTCGGGCATTGATTATGTGACTTGTGCAAGGGTTTCTCTTTTGCACCATAATCTCTTGCCAGAACCATCTCTCCTTGGAGGGAGCAATAGCACATGTGCCTCCAGTTTCCAAAGCAGTGCTGCTTCTCTGTCAAGCCTCCTGCTGCTGCTCTGTGTGCTTTTGTTTTGGAAATATGAGCTTGGTTTTCCACCACTGCATGCTCAGGCTTGCAGTCCCCTTGCTGAGAGCCATCACTTATCTGTGCATGCATACACATGCATGCTTACATACTTTCCCATGGAGAAATATTTCTTGGCTTTGTTTGCTCATTCTCCCACCTCCCTTGAAGGCCCTGGGGGTGGGAAATGTGGCATCTTGAATTATGTTGTCATCTCTGGAAAGATTAAGTGTTAACGACTTTATGGGCTCTTACCACTTCAGTGCCACCTGAAGTAATCACATGAAAACAATTCACTTTAGTAACAAGCTGGTCCCTATCTCTTTTAGTTCCACACACTTTCTGATGAAACAGGAATTTGATGTAGCTCCACATTTATTCTGGTCTTTCCTAGACTCTATCTCATTGAATTCTCAAGTTGTACGTTTTAAAAAATTACAGCTCCCCATTTATTGTTTCATTATGTAAATAGTGGTTTTACTTTTGTTGTATTTTATATTACATATATACTTGTACATATTTCCAAAAATGAACTTATTTTATTTTAGAGACTGCTAAATGTCCAATAAGTTATAGATATGGCAAACCAGAGCCGTTAGGAACAAATAAATGAGTACTAACCAATGACACATATTTGAATGTTGTACCCCATACGTGCTTCTGTTTAAAATTCACAGTGAGCGAAATAAGTCAATCAGAGAAAGACATGTATCATATGACCTCACTGATATGAGGAATTCTTAATCTCAGGAAACAAACTGAGGGTTGCTGGAGTGGTGGGGGGTGGGAGGGATGGGTGGCTGGGTGATAGACATTGGGGAGGGTATGTGCTATGGTGAGCACTGTGAATTGTACAAGACTGTTGAATCACAGACCTGTACCTCTGAAACAAATAATACATTATATGTTAAAAAAAAAAAAGAAGAAGATAACAGGAAGGGAAAAATGAAGGGGGGGAGATGAACCATGAAGGACTATGGACTCTGAGAAACAAACTGAGGGTTCTAGAGGGGAGGGGGGTGGGGAGATGGATTAGCCTGGTGATGGGTATTAAAGAGGGCACATATTGAATGGAGCACTGGGTGTTATAGGAAAACAATGAACATGCAACACTACATCAAAAACTAATGATGTAATGTATGGTGATTAACATAATAAAATTAAAAAAAAATAAAGAATAAAATTCACAGTGAGAAGGACCCCACCACTCAGTCTTCTTCATTGTAAAAGCTGAGATTCCAGCACCGGTGCCCAGTAGTGATAAAGAGGGGCAGCTGAAAGGGCATTTTTATGCATAGTTCATATCACAGTGTTGAGTATATATCTTTAAAGACCATAGTGTTCAAATCTTGAAATGACCTACCTTTCCTAAGGTGCAAGTTCTCCCTCATGTAAATTTTCTTGTGATGAAAAAAATGGAGTAATTACTAATTCATAACTTCTTATAGATATGAAGGCCTTTAAGATTTTTCTAGGCCAATTACTTCTTTTATTTTCAAGTAAGAAAATTGAATTTGGTGTATGTAGATTTAAGTTTAGAGTGAATTCGTAGTAGGTATATTAGCCTTAGTTGTTTTTTTTTTTTTTCCTGACTCAAATAATGTCTTAGAGTCTCCCCAAAGTAGCTCATTTCCTCTTTCTGTTTTCCTTCTGGGAAAATATCATTAAAAAACACACATAAAAAAACTAACTTTGCTCTAAAAACAAGTAACAATTATGTTTAAATTTCTGTTATGTTAAATTTCTGTAAATTTCCCTCAGCTATTGCTTCAAATATATAAATTTGTGGATAAAATACCACTTCAAGAAAAGGATTCATAAGTAAAATCATCAGCGAAGAATTAAATTTCCCTTTGGATTAACTTGTTTCAATCTTACTGAATCTGTAACATTTAAAAACAAGTGTGAAATGTTTCTCAAATCCACCAAACTACTGAATTTTCATCTCATAATTTGCATATTCATTTGATTTTTAGACAGTTCTACTTGCTTGAGCCTCTGGGCAAATGCAGTGAATTTTCAGATTGGTTTTTATATCTAGAGATTTGCACTGGAACATCATATAAGGATAAGCCTCTGTGGCTTATAATAGACCTTGTTGGTAATTTGGTAGAATTGCGATTTGTCTGTGAGACCAGCAATTTTACTTCTGATGCAAGAAGAAAGAGGAGAAAGTCCAAATTTCAGGATTAGGGCTCTCTAGAACTCCTCTAGGACTTTCTATGCTCTTTAGGGAATATGTTAAATACTTAGAATCCCCCCCTCAAGATTCATGCTCTGTCTTTGATCAACCTATTTGTTGCATTGTATGATTTAGTTTCTCATTCTAGAGATTTAGTATTCCTTAGTGTAAGTAGAATATTTAGTATAACTTAGTTTAAGTATTGCCTTATGCTTTATCCAAGAGAAGTGTTTCAATATATATATATTGATTGAAATAGGGGGGAAATTCTATATGATGAAACTCATTATGGTTCTTTAAACCAATACAAAATGAGGGAACATAACTTCCAAATGAACTGCTTATATCTAAGGTACAAGAACATTTGTTTAAAATAGTTTAAAACAAACTTAAATATCAGAACCTTAAAACATTTTCATTCAGGGAGGCGGAGCAAGATGGCAGAGGAGTAGGAGACCTGGATTTTGTCTGGTCTCAGGAATTCAGCTGCATAGGGATCAAACCATTCTGAACACCTATGAACTCAACAGGAGATCGAAGAAAAGAATAGCAACAACTCTCTGAGCAGAAAAGCGACCACTTACTGGAAGGTAGGACGTGCGGAGAAGTGAATCCGAGGCGATATTCCGGGAGGATAGATGGCGGGGGAGGGGGCCTCCGTCGGCCGCTTCTGGCAAATGATAGAGCCGCGGAGCACAGAATCGGAACTTTTAGAAGTCGGCTCCGCTGAGGGACGTCGCTCCAGTGGCTAAGCGGGGGTGGAACCCTCGCGGGACAGTGTGGTCTCAGGACCCTCGGGGTCACAGAAAGACCGGGGGTGCCTGAGTGCGCCAGAGCTCCCAGGTATCGGAGCGGGGAAGCCGGCTGCAGAGACGGAGCCGAGGCGCGGGCTCTCAGCTCTGGGTGGCCATAAACTGTGATCTGCGGCCCAGTCGGGCCACTGCTCCTCCAGCAGGGACCCAACAAGCGGCAGAGCTGGGGAGACTCCCCTTCCTCCCCTGGGAGGAGCGGCGCGGAAGTGCACCACAGGGATCTGCTGGGTTTGGAGACTCTACATGGGGTCGGGTGCCAGCGATAGAAACGCTGGGTCACAAGCCGGGTGAGCACGGAGTGCGGCCGGAGACTGGGGACACGGGAGTGACTGACTGCTTTTCTCTGGGGGCGCACTGAGGAGCGGGGCCCCGATACCTTGGCTCCTCCGGGGTGGAGATTGGGAGGCCGCCATTTTCATTCTCGTCCTCCAAAACTGTACCGAAAGCTTTCAGGGAACAAAAGCTCACGAGAGCAAACCGGAGCAGCTTGCTTAGCCCAGACCGACAAGGGCGGGGCAATTTTGCCTCTGGCAAAGACATTTGGGAACCACGGCAACAGGCCACTTCCCCAGAAGATCAGCAAGAATAGCCAGCCAAGACCAAGTTTACTGATCAATGAGAACGACGGAACTCCAGCGCTAGGGGAATGCTGCACATAGAATTCATGGCTTTTTTACTATGATTCTTTTGTTTTTTAAAGTTAATTTTTTTAACTGTTTTTTTTTGAATTTTTCTTTTTCCCTTTTTCAACCAACATCTTATCAACCCCTTTTTTAAAAAGACATTTTTATTTTTCACTTTTAGAGTCATATTCTATCCCTTCATAGTAGTTACCCTTATTTTTGGCATATATATATAAGTTGTTCTCTCTTTAAAATTTTGAGATACGGTTTCTTCTACCAGATCAAAATATACATTAAATCTCTAGTGTATGGCTTTGTTGTAGTCTCCTGCCTGATCACATTCTCTCCCCCCCTTTTCTTTCTTTCTTTCTTTCTTTTTAAACTCTCTTCTTTCTTTTTTCAAACAACTTCTTATCTTAACAATTCCTTTTATAAAATTTTTTATAATTTTCATCTTTACAGTCATATTCCATCCCTTCATTGTATCAACCCTTATTTTGTACATATATAAGTCTTTCTTTCTTTAAAATTTTCGGAGGCACTTTCTTCTAACAGACCAAAATACACTCAAAATCTAGTGTGCTGCGCTGATCCATGCACCAGCCTGATCATATTTGATTGTATTCTGCTTTTTTTGTTTTGTTCTGTTTTTGTTTGTTTTTATCTTTTTCTTTTTCTTTTTTTTTTTCTCTTTCTTTTTTCGTTCTTGTCCTTTCTTTTCCCCTGGTTTCAGGTCTTTTCTGATTTGTTTAGAGTTTATTTTCTGGGGATGTTGTTACCCTGTTAGCATTTTGTTCTCTCATTCATCTATTCTCCTCTGGACAAAATGACAAGACGGAAAAACTCACCTCAACAAAAAGAACAAGAGGTAGTACCATCTGCCAGGGACCTACTCAATACGGACATTAGTACAATGTCGGACCTAGAGTTCAGAATCATGAGTTTAAACATACTAGCTGGGCTTGAAAAAGCATGGAAGTTATTAGAGAAACCCTTTCTGGAGAAATAAAAGAACTAAAATCTAACAAAGTCAAAATCAAAAAGGCTATTAATGAGATGAAATCAAAAATGGGGCCACTAACTGCTAGGATAAATGAGGCAGAAGAGAGAATCAGCGATATAGAAGACCAAATGATGGAAAATAAAGAAGCTGAGAAAAAGATAAACAACTACTGGATCATGAGGGCAGAATTCGAGAGATAAGTGATACCATTAGATGAAACAATATTAGAATAATTGGGATCCCAGAAGAAGAAGAAAGAGAGAGGGGCAGAAGGTATATTGCAGCAATTTATAACAGAGAACTTCCCTAATGTGGGGAAGGAAACAGGCATCAAAATCCAGGAGGCACAGAGAACCCCTCTCAAAATCAATAAAAACAGGTCACCACCCGGACATCTAATAGTAAAACTTACGAGTCTCAGAGACAAAGAGAAAATCCTGAAAGCAGCTCTGGAGAAGAGATATATAACCTACAATGGTAGAAACATTAGATTGGCAACAGACCTATCCACAGAGACCTGGCAGGCCAGAAAGGACTGGCATGATATCTTCAGAGCACTAAACAAGAAAAATATGCAGCCAAGAATACTATATCCAGCTAGGCTGTCATTGAAAATAGAAGGAGAGATAAAAAGCTTCCAGGACAAACAAAAGCTAAAGGAATTTGCAAACACGAAACAAGCCCTACAAGAAATATTGAAAGGGGTCCTCTAAGCAAAGAGAGAGCCTAAAAGCAGCATAGATCAGAAAGGAACACAGACAATATGCAGTAACAGTCACCTTACAGGCAATACAATGGCACTAAATTCATATCTTTCAGTAGTTACCCTGAATGTAAATGGGCTAAATGCCCCAATCAAAAGGCACAGGCTATCAGATTGGATTAAAAAACAAGACCTATCGATATGCTGTCTGCAAGAGACTCATTTTAGACCCAAAGGCACCCTCAGATTGAAAGTGAGGGGGTGGAAAACCATTTACCATGCTAATGGACACCAAAAGAAAGCTGGGGTGGCAATCCTTATATCAGACAAATTAGATTTTAAACCAAAGACTCTAATAAGAGATGAGGAAGGACACTATATCCTACTTAAAGGGTCTATCCAACAAGAAGATCTAACAATTGTAAATATCTATGCCCCGAACATGGGAGCAGCCAATTATATAAGGCAATTAATAACAAAAGCAAAGAAACACATCGACAACAATACAATAATAGTGGGGGACTTTAACGCCCCCCTGACTGAAATGGACACATCATCTAAGCAAAAGATCAACAAGGAAAGAAAGACTTTAAATGACACACTGGACCAAATGGACTTCACAGACATATTCAGAACATTCCATCCCAAAGCAACGGAATACACATTCTTCTCTAGTGCCCATGGAACATTCTCCAGAATAGATCACATCCTAGGTCACAAATCAGGTCTCAACTGGTAGCAAAAGATTGGGATTATTCCCTGCATATTTTCGGACCACAATGCTTTGAAACTAGAACTCAATCACAAGAGGAAAGTCAGACAGAATTCAAATACATGGAGGCTAAAGAGCATTCTACTAAAGAATGAATGGGTCAACCAGGAAATTAAAGAAGAATTAAAAAAATTCATGGAAACCAATGAAAATGAAAACACAACTGTTCAAAATCTTTGGGATACAGCAAAGGCAGTCCTGAGAGGAAAGTATATAGCAATACAAGCCTTTCTCAAGAAACAAGAAAGGTCTCAAATACACAACCTAACCCTACACCTAAAGGAGCTAGAGAAAAAACAGCAAATAAAGCCTAAACCCAGCAGGAGAAGAGAAATAATAAAGATCAGAGCAGAAATCAATGAAATAGAAACCAAAAGAATAGTAGAACAGATCAACGAAACTAGGAGCTGGTTCTTTGAAAGAATTAACAAGATTGATAAACCCCTGGCCAGACTTATCAAAAAGAAAAGAGAAATGACCCAAATCAACAAAGTCATGAATGAAAGAGGAGAGACCACAACCAACACCAAAGAAATACAAACAATTATAAGAACATATCATGAGCAACTCTATGCCAGCAAATTAGATAACCTGGAAGAAATGGATGCATTCCTAGAGATGTATCAACTACCAAAACTGAACAAGGAAGAAATAGAAAACCTGAACAGACCTATAACCACGAAGGAAATTGAAGCAGTCATCAAAAATCTCCCAACAAACAAAAGCCCAGGGCCAGATGGCTTCCCAGGGGAATTCTACCAAACATTGAAAGAAGAATTAATACCTGTTCTCCTGAAACTGTTCCAAAAAATAGAAATGGAAGGAAAACTTCCAAACTCATTTTATGAGGACCATTACCTTGATCCCGAAACCAGACAAAGACCCCATCAAAAAGAAGAATTGCAGACCAATATCCTTGATGAACATGGATGCAAAAATTCTCACCAAAATACTAGCCAATAGGATCTAACAGTACATTAAAAGGATTATTCACCACGACCAAGTGAGGTTTATCCCTGGGCTGCCAGTTTGGTTCAACATCCGCAAATCAATCAATGTGATACAATACATTAACAAAAGAAAGAACAAGAATCATATGATCCTCTCAATAGATGCAGAAAAAGCATTTGACAAAGTACAGCATCCTTTCTTGATCAAAACTCTTCAGAGTATATGGACAGAGGGTACATACCTCAATATCATAAAAGTCATCTATGAAAAACCTACAGCGAATATCATTCTCAATGGGGAAAAACTGAGAGCTTTCCCCCTCAGGTCAAGAATGTGGCAGGGATGTCCACTATCACCACTGCTATTCAACATAGTATTAGAAGTCCTAGCCACAGCAATCAGACAACAAAAAGAAATCAAAGGCTTCCAAATCGGCAAAGAAGAAGTCAGACTCTCACTGTTTGCAGATGATATGATACTTTATGTGGAAAATCCAAAAGACTCCACCCCAAAGCTGCTAGAACTCATACAGGAATTCAGTAAAGTGGCAGGATATAAAATCAATGCACAGAAATCAGCGGCATTCCTATACACCAATAACAAGACAGAAGAGAGAGAAATTAAGGAGTCAATCCCATTTACAATTGCACCCAAAACCGTAAGATACCTAGGAATAAATCTAACCAAAGGGGCAAAGGATCTGTACTCAGAAAACTATAAAATACTCATGAAAGAAATTGAGGAAGACACAAAGAAATGGAAAAATGTTCCATGCTCATGGATTGGAAGAACAAAAATTGTGAAGATGTCAATGCTACCTAGAGCAATCTACACATTCAATGCAATCCCCATCAAAATACCACCCACTTTTTTCAAAGAAATGGAACAAATAATCCTAAAATTTGTATGGAACCAGAAAAGACCCCGAATAGCCAGAGGAATGTTGAAAAGGAAAAGCAAAGCTGGTGGCATCACAATTCCGGACTTCCAGCTCTATTACAAAGCTGTCATCATCAAGACAGTATGGTACTGGCACAAAAACAGACACATAGATCAATGGAACTGAATAGAGAGCCCAGAAATGGAACCTCAACTCTATGGTCAACTAAGCTTTGACAAAGCAGGAAAGAATGTCCAATGGAATAAAGACAGTCTCTTCAAAAAATGGTGTTGGGAAAATTGGACAGCCACATGCAGAAGAATGAAACTGGACCATTTCCTTACACCACACACAAAAATAGACTCCAAATGGTTGAAAGACCTTAATGTGAGACAGGAGTCCATCAAAATCCTAAAGGAGAACACAGGTAGCAACCACTTCGACCTCAGCCGCAGCAACTTCTTCCTAGAAACATCGCCAAAGGCAAGGGAAGCAAGGGCAAAAATGAACTATTGGGATTTCATCCAGATAAAAAGCTTTTGCACAGCAAAAGAAACAGTCCACAAAACCAAAAGACAACCAACAGAATGGGAGAAAATATTTGCAAATGACATATCACATAAAGGGTTAGTATCCAAAATCTATAAAGAGCTTATCAAACTCAACACCCAAAGAACCAATAATCCAATCAAGAAATGGGCAGAAGACATGAACAGACATTTTTCCAAAGAAGACATCCAAATGGCCAAAAGACACATGAAAAAGTCTTCAACATCGCTCGTTATCAGGGAAATCCAAATCAAAAACCTCAAGGAGATACAGCCTCACACCAGTCAGAATGGCTAAAATTAACAAGTCAGGAAATGACAGATGTTGGCGGGGATGCGGAGTAAGGGGAACCCTCCTATACTGTTGGTGGGAATGCAAGCTGGTGCAGCCACTCTGGAAAACAGTATGGAGGTTCCTCAAACAGTTGGTAATAGAGCTACCATACGATCTAGCAATTGCACTACTGGGTATTTACCACGAAGATACAAATGTAGGAATCCGAAGGGGTACGTGCACCCCAATGTTTATAACAGCCATGTCCACAATAGCCAAACTGTGGAAAGAGCCAAGATGTCCATGGACAGATGAATGGATAAAGAAGAAGGGGTATATATATACAATGGAATATTATGCAGCCATCAAAAGGAATGAGATCTTGCCATTTGCAACGACGTGGATAGAACTGGAGGGTGTTATGCTGAGTGAAATAAGTCAATCAGAGAAAGACATGTATCATATGACCTCACTGATGTGAGGAATTCTTAATCTCAGGAAACAAACTTAGGCTTGCTGGAGTGGGGGTGTGGTGGGAGGGATGGGGTGGCTGGGTGATAGACATTGGGGAGGGTATGTGCTATGGTGAGTGCTGTGAATTGTGCCAGAATTTTGAATCACAGATCTGCACCTCTGAAACAAATAATGCAATATATGTTAAGAAAAAAAAAAAGAAGATAGCAGGAGGGGAAGAATGAAGGGGGTAAATCCGAGGGGGAGACGAACCATGAGAAACAATGGACTCTGAGAAACAAACTGAGAGTTCTAGAGGGGAGGGGGTTGGGGGGATGGGTTAGCCTGATGATGCGTATTAAAGAGGGCACGTACTGAATGGAGCACTGGGTGTTAGGCACAAACAATGAATCATGGAACACTACATCAAAAACTAATGATGTAATGTATGGTGATTAACATAACAATAGAAAAACTTCAAGAAAAAAACAAAACAAAACATTTTCATTCAAAACAATTCTTTTTCTTAAAGACTTTTAAAATCAGGCATCCAGTATAGCTGTTTTATCTCCAATCTTGTCCAGAGAGAGAAACTGGACATAATGGAAATTTAATTTTTTTTTCCTACAACCTGTTGGTTCCATCTGGCTTAACCTCAGGTCTGACATATTAGTGGAGAAAATGTGAGTTGTTGGAGATGGGCAGCTCCAGCTCTAATACCAGTCATCCTTGTGTCTCTGTAGATAACAGCTCATGAGTGTTGTTAACAACCAGGCTCCCAACTGAATGCAGATCCTTTCTGATCTTTAACCAGCAGAGAAGTACAATTAAATTTGGAAATGATCTGAAATGATCTATTCTGTATCATTTAAAAGAAAGGAGGAACTATAATAGAATAGGAAAATGTCCCACTTTGTATTTAGAAGTTTTCATATGCCCCTGCCTATATTTTATGAAATTCAGTTTCTTTAGTTTTATGCATAATGCATATTAGTAATCGTCTCATTTAGCACGTGCCAGCTTAACATGCTGATTAGTTACAGGTATTAATAGTAAAAATTTCAACTTTTCTCACTAGTCCCTAAAAAAAAAAATTTTGCCTTCCTCAAAACCTATGTGTCTCAGAGTATTTTCTATACAATTCTTGTAGAACACTAGTTCTGGGACATGTTCTGCTATGAAAGAGATTTCCCGAGTCAGAAAAGTTTGGACAACACTGGGTATGACAGTCTACCTCTTGAAGATCTGCACGTTGACATATTAAAGCTTTGAGAAGTTTTATAATGACAATATCCGTTTACACATAATTTAATCCTCCCTCTTTTTTATGCAGTACCATCTGCTAATTACTGGTGCATGAAGCCCATGAGTCACATTTTGGGAAAGCAGCATGGAGTTGTGTAGTGTTTGAGTTTTTGCAGTCATACAGTATAATCCATTGATTCTCAGAGTGTGGGGCCTGGACCAGTAATATCTGGGAACTTACTAGAAGTGCAAATTTTCAGGTCCCATCCCCATTGAATCAGAAACTCTGCAGGGAGGGGGCTGGCAATCTGTGTTTAAATTTATTCTCCAGATGTTTCTGAGGCATCCTAATTAGCACCGCTGGTCTAATTCCACTACACTTTATTCATCTGATTTTTCTGATTGAGCGAAATGAGTGGGAGACACGGAAAAGTTAATTTTACAACGATGGCTGTGCTAGTCAGTACATAAGAATATCTTGATTGTTGAGTGTCACAGCCACAAATAAAATTAAGTTATGGAAAACATGGAAGATATTAGCTCTTAGAATCAAAAATGCCAGAATGGCAGACGTGAAGCAGCAAGCCCAGGATCAGACTGGAATCACCCCTCTTTACGTCTCAAAGCTCCTTTACCGTGCAGAGTGGTGTCGAGTTCTCCCACCAACAATTAGCTGTCTTCATGCCAGGCCAGGTCAGACAGGAGGGTCAATGATTGGCCTACCTTAGTCAGATGCTCACCCTAAACCAGCGACTGTGCTGGGATCGTTCATGGTGGTCAAATTAGGGAATAATAGGGTCTGTTCTCTCTGACTGAAGAAGAAACACAGGCATGACCACTGAGAAAAAGAATCGTTTGTATTTTCTGAAATTATTCTTTAATTTGGGAGATCATCCCTTCTAGGAAGGCTCATTTCTCTTAGGCTGAGAACCATTTGGACACTAGTTTTTTAAAGGTTTAACACTAATATTTACACAATTTGTTAATACACTAATAATTACTACACTAATATTTAACACTAATGTTTGGACTATAATTGTTTCATGGATTTTGTCTTCATCTAAAGGAGAAAAGTAATGTCAAAGGAGTGGAGGACAGGGCAGGCTTAATAACAGCATCTTTTCTGGGTCAGTTGCTATGTTTTACTCTTGAAGGAAAACTACAGTTAAGTACCCACATTTGCCCGCAATGCTTTTCAAAGAGTTTTAGTACTTGGTAAAAAGCTACAAGGAGAATTTTATTAATTTCTTTATTAATGAAACATTTATTAAACATGTACTGTGTGCCAATTATTGTGATAAAAACTTACAGTCCTTCTCACAATGAATCCTCATTGCAACATGTGAAATAGGCATAGAAATGAGTTATTGTGGGACAAATGTATTGAGGAGATTGCCGAACGCTATTTTTTTTTGTTGTTTATGTATTTATTTGGGGGGGGTAGGGGCAGAGGGAGAGAGAGAATACCCCCAGGCAGACTCCCTGCTGAACACAGAGCCTGATTTGGGGCTCTGATCCCGGACCCTGAGATCATGACCTGAGCGGAAGTCAGTTGGCCACTTAACCAACTGAGCCACCCAGGTGCCCCTGATTGCCAAATGCTTTTAAGGAAGCACTAATTGGTTTTTAGGAGAAGTCCTATTTTCTGTAGGCTTTTTCCCCCCACCAGTAGTTGGATTTGGGGAGATATAGATATCAAGCAAGCACTACACTTGCCATTTAATATGTTCACCTGGTGATGCACATTTCTCCCCCAAATAGGAAAAGAGAAGGTAATAATGTTTTCACATTCTTACATCACTTTGCATGATAATATTATTGAATATTAGCAGTCACAGCAATTATGAACAGAATTTTAAAAATCCTTTCAACATATCTCTTCTCCATGGGGCCACAGTTAATTGACACTTTGAATGCATATCGCCAAACCTCACAAAAAGTATAACAGCTCTGGTCTTTAATATAAGAAAACTGCAACTCAGAAAGACTCTTTGATGTATGCAGTAGACCACAAAGTCCATGTAGAGTGGAAGGTAGTCTACAAGCTCCATAACAGCAGCAATTGTGCTTGTGTTGTATCCCCACTCCTAGTAAGTTGCCTGGCACACAAGGGGTTAGCAAAAATGTTGATTGAATGAATGAATTAAATGATGGATAGATGGATGGATGTGAAGGCATTAAAATTAGACCAAACTCTGTATGACTCTAAAACCCAACTTTACTCAATCTCCTGCTACATTTCATGGCTTCCTGATATCTATAAAACAAAGTGTACAAAGTGTGGCCCTGAAAGTCTTCCATGACCTTGTACCAGTCTATGTACCTTTCCAGTATTGTCTTCTACTACTTCCATTACATTGAGGAGGTACTATTTGACTTTGGACAGGATATTCGAGTCTGCTGAACTTGCATGTTCATTCTTTTTCCTTAATTTAAACTTGAGTCACATCTGAAATGTGTTCCCTTGTCCTCATCTACTACCAGTATTTCTCAACTGGATGTAGTCCTGCCAATTATGTAGTTATCTGGAAGTATGTGGGGACATTTTTAGTACTGACACATGATTAGGGGCCTCTATTAACATACAAGAAGGAGTCCAGTGATGCTGAATATCTTGCAATGCACGGGAGCATCTTGTATAACAAAGAATTATCCCAAATACCAAATGGCAATAACCTAAATGCCAACAACAATGACACTGAGAAACATTGTGTATCGAATTCAATCTAGAGTCAGCATTATATAGTCATGATTTGGTCCCTAGAGTTATCCAGTTTTTAATCCCAGCTATGTCACTTAGTAGTTATATTATTTTGAGTCATTTAATCTCTTGCAATTTTAGTTTTCTCAACTGCAAAATCAGTTTAATGATGTTTTTCAGCAATGAGGTGAGAAGTAGAGATGAGAAATACAAAATGCTAGCATATGGGTGATTTTTAATAGCTGGTTACTATTCTTGACAGACCTCTAGAATCTAACATCAATCCCCTTTCTCCTTGAAGCCCTCCCTTCTATCCAAGCTGAGAATTTTCCTTTCTTCCTCTCTACCACTCTGTTTTAGGCACTGGCCTTTCAGTTACAAAAAAAAAAGGAGACCTGTTCAAGTCATCTCGGGGGGGACAAAAAGAAAGATTATTGACAAAGACTGTGTTAGTTAGGACTGTATACTGTAAGTAACAGAAAACCCAAGTAAAACTTAGTAAAGAAAATGTATTAGTTCACATAATTTCTAGCATACTATAAATTCTACATAGACAATTAAACTCTGTGAGGGCAGAATTTCTGGTTATTGTATTCATTGATGGCTTTATTCTCATGCTCCATATGGTGGTGCTCAGGCAAATCCAGACTCTCCCCTGTGAAGTCAAAATGGCTGCTGCAGTTAAGACAACTCATATCCTTACACCAGCTAGTCCTGGAGAAGAGAATGAAGCCTTCTAGTAGATCCCAAGGAGGAAATAACTTCTCTCTTTCAGAAGCCCTTTGCATCTCATAGGCTTTGGGAGGGATTTTACATCCTAAAGCAATCAAAGGGCCTGGGCTGGGAGTTGGAAGTATTGGGGGGAAAATAACTATTTGCTTAAGCCAATTAGAACTCAACCCTGAAATTGAGAAGGAAACTGACCTCCTCCTTTCCCTGCAAAACAACTGAGAATGGGAAGGAATGGTTTCCCAAGAGATAATTGTTAGCCAGAGAAAAAGGGAAGTGGGATAATGTGGTACAAAATATGACCAGTAGAGTAATATGGGCTGTGGCTTAGATTTTTCCCAGGATCAGAACAAGTAGGCAGGCAACTGCAAAAATCACTTTAATGGAGTGATACCCAATATGTACTGAGTCCTGCTTTCATCTCTGAGGCTGTAACTAGGAATTAAGTGGCCACCAATCTGCACCCTATGGGAACTTGTCTTCAGATGGTGGAAACAGTAAAACATGAAGACAATTAATACTTAGAGTCCCCCTCCCTAAGAACAGTTTACTTGTTTGTAAGTCTATTCATTTAGAATTTCAAAGAGAATGGGACCAACCAATATCAACATGTGTCAATGATGGGCAGAACTGCTATGTTTTTGCTCTTGTATATAAGTTTTTTATAATTACAAAAGGCTTAGGGTTTTTGGCTTGTTACTTGTTTGTTTTGTTTGTTTTATTTTATTTTATTTTTTATTTTTTTTAATTTTATTTATTTATTTATTTGAGAGAGAGAGAATGAGAGAGAGAGAGAGAGCACATGAGAGGGGGAAGGGTCAGAGGGAGAAGCAGACTCCCTGCTGAGCAGGGAGCCTGATGCAGGACTCGATCCTGAGACTCCAGGATCATGACCTGAGCCAAAAGCAGTTGCTTAACTAACTGAGCCACCCAGGCGCCCTGTTTTATTTTATTTTATTTTATTATGTTGTGTTAATCACCATACATTACATTATTAGTGTTTTTTAAAATTTTTTGTTATGTTAATCACCATACATTACATCATTAGTTTTTGATATAGTGTTCCATGATTCATTGTTTGTGTATAACACCCAGTGCTCCATGCAGAGTGTGCCCTCTTTAATACCCATCACCAGGCTAATGCATCCTCCCACCCCCCACCCCTCTAGAACCTTCAGTTTGTTTTTCAGAGTCCATCGTCTCTCATGGTTTGTCTCCCCCTCTGATTTCCCCCCCTTCATTCTTCCCCTCCTGCTATCTTCTTCTTTTTTTTTTTTTTAACATATATTGTATTATTTGTTTCAGAGATACAGATCTGTGATTCATTAGTTTTTGATGTAGTGTTCCATGATTTGTTGTTTGTGAATAACACCCAGTGCTCCATGCAGTATGTACCCTCTTTTAATACCCATCACCAGGCTAACCCATTCCCCCACCCTCCTCCCCTCTAGAACCTTCAGTTTGTTTCTCAGAGTCCATAGTCTCTCATGGTTCATCTCCCCCTCCGATTTCCCCCCCTTCATTTTTCCCTTCCTGCTATCTTCTTCTTCTTCTTTTTTTTTTTAACATATAATGTATTATTTGTTTTGTTTTGCAAATGCAATGTTTCAAATAGTGGGGAAAGTGCTATGCTAGGAGTAGACAGTGCCTTAGCAATGCTGAAAAATAATGGCACTAGAGTAGGTTGAACGCCAAATCTCTATCTTAACTCAAGCTCAGGAAATCTGGGAAATTAAGAGCTTCCACTTGAGATGTAGATGGAGTGCTGTTCTTAGAGATGAGCAGTTTTGTGAAAACATTGAGGGTGAAAATATGGGGATGTTTGCTTGCCCACTGGAAGTCCTGTATTAGCCATTACTTTCAAGAACTCTTTCACCATTTAACTAAAAAAGGGAGCTCATATTGAACATTTTGGGTGTTTATGTTTTATCTCATCAAGTAGATCGTGTTACTCTCTTTTATCTCATCTTGTACACCCAGTTACCACGCTGGTGATAGTATACTTAGCAATTCTTAGTCATTGGGTTAAATAAACCTAAATAAAAGGATAATGGTAAAGTTTTGTAACAAATAATATTTGTCATCAACCCTCAAACTCTATATTGTCTCTCTGTTCTCCTGGAAAACAAATTATGTTGTAAGAGTGCTGCCGATTCTGACCCTACCGGGGGAACCAAGCAGGAAACAACCAAGTAAAAAAGAGTAGTAATGGAAGTTCATTCTCAAATAACTATGCTAATAAACAGTGGGGTTTTTGCTGCTTTTAAAGAATTTATTTGTAAGAAGGTGAAAAGAGTTGCGCTGTGCTCGGGGATATAACCAAATCTTCAGTATTAACCCAAAGGCTCTCATGAAGGGGCCTATGGTGATAAGTAAAATGCAGACCAGGTTGTGAGCATTTGCCTTACCAAGCAGGAGTGAGTATCAGCTCAATATTCAGGACTTCTTAAATAAGGGCCTATGGATATCTTCATGGAGGTCATAAATTCTCAGCCCCTCCTTTCTGCCCTGGCAAAAAAATGTAAATTTCTGTTTGTGTGGCGAAGCTCATCCTTCTGGGGAAAGTGTCAACAGTTTTCCCCAGACTTTTAAAGAGATCTGTAACCTAAAGAAATGTAGACCTCCTGTTCTATCATTATCAGAAAAAATGAAAACAAACCCAAAACTGTGATAATGGAAACAAAGCCTTTGGTACGCTGCGGTAAGGTCCTATTGCACCTTGCTGTTACCAATTTAGCAATGTATATCTAGTGAAGAGTTGTGATTACAGGTATGTCAGAATGTAAATTTGATTATCTTCCCTATTTCAACCAACAGCAATCACATCTTTCTAGTCAATCAAGTATAGCTCCATATACCCACCATACTGGCATCCTCTCTTCTGTTTATATGTCACATTCAGTCCTGTAGCAAATTCTGCTCCATTTAACTTCAATATATACCCAGAATTCAACCATGGCTCATCATTTCCACTGCTACCGCCATGGCCCAAGCCATCATCATATCCCACTGGATTATTTCAGTAGTCTCCTAGTTGGTCTCCCTGCTTCTGTTTCTGCTTCTATATCCCTTCACTCTACTCCCAACAAAACATCAGAGAGCCCCTGTCAAATTCAAGTCAAATTATTCCCCTCCTGTGTTCAGTACATCCTAATGCCTTCCTATTTTGTTCAGAGTTAAGCCAAAGTGTGTTTTCTGATCTAGCAGGACCTACGTGACATGGCTATACAATACCTATCTGAACTCACCTCCTGTTATTCTTATGAAAGAGTGAAAGCACGTGCTTCTAGCTTCACTAGTGTTCTTATTATCCCATGGATGTAGCAAGTTTGCTCCTGCCTCAGGGAGTTTGCTCTTACTGTTCTTTTTTCCTAGAATACTCTCTGACCAGTTACCCATACAACTTGCTCTCTCACTTCAGGTGTTTGTTTGTTTGTTTGTTTGTTTGTTTTTAAAGGCACTTCTTCTGGGAAGCCTTCTCTGGTTAACCACAATGTTTATGTCCCATATGAAACAAAATATATTTTAGTTAAGAAAAAGAGAGCACTGAGTAATTAAAAATATATAAATAGATTTGGCATCAGACAGATCTGTATAGAATACACAGCTCTGCCATTTACGCATTGTAAAATATGGCTGACACCTATCCTTGCATGATTCTTGTCAGGATGCAAACAGTTGGCATATATTAGGTGTTCAATAAATGGTCTGACTTCTCACTGGGATGATAGAAGAGAGATAAGATGCAAGGAAATTAACAGCTGAGACACCACAATTTTTATGACTAACTGAAAGTGTCTGTGTCTTAAAGCACACACAGGGCAGTCCTTCATATTTTTGTTGTTGTTGTTGTTCTAAATAGTAAAACCCTGTTGTTGTTTAGTGACCTTGGTAATTTCATACTAACTTTGGTTAATTTAAATGATTCTTTTCTTCTTGTCATACACTAATTTTTTCAAATGATTTAGGGCTAGTTTCTACATTAGGCTTTAATTATCGTTTTATAATTCAGGCAATGACTTTTGACTCCAGCAATTTTGTGTATGGTGCCAAGAAATGAGCTACATCACTAGAATTCTCTTCTGGCCAAATTACTCCATTCTCATTAAATTGTATAAATATATGTTTCCCTAAGAGACGCAATCAGGTGTAGTATTCTTACTTGCATTGATTCAATCAGCACATTGACATCTTTTGTCCAAAAAGTGTTCTTTGGAAATATTTGATGACTGTTTATTGGAATCGTCTTCAATAGGTGGTGAAAATAGCAGATTCAGCAAATTTCCTTTCCCTATTTTAGGTTAACAAAGGCAAAGGACATGTAATTATTTGAGCTTTTAATTATTTTTTATCCCATAGCAGAAAAGAGGATAACAGTTTGAATTGTATAAGTAACTTTTGTTAGGTAAGTGAGTAAATAATAGGCATCAAACAGGTATTAATCTTATTTTCACCTGTGACAGTCCCTCAGTGGCCTAGGGAAGGGATATTCCAACACTGGAAAAGCTATGAACTACACTGGGAATGTTTGGCACTCCTTAGGATGAGATTATCCTCTTCTGCTATCACCTAGGGCCAAACATCTGGAAATTAAGTAAGTTACTCATGGCAAAACCACATCTCTTCTGTCAAATTTATTTTTCTTATTATTTGTGCACTTTTTTCTTTCCCCTGTTTCAAGCCCCAAAGTCTTCTTACTGGAGAATATGGTTCTAATAAAGGGAGGGAAGCATCCAAGTATTAGACGTTTGCCATGTTACCTCTTCTTAAGGAATTTGTATTTATTTTTTTAAGGTATTTGTATTTAAAAATAGGTCTGTGAGAGGAGACTAATTGTCAGATAAAGTAATAAATTAGCAATAGTATAAAAGTAGAGTATGAGGGCCAGCTTTGTATCTCAAATCCAATAGATAATCATCTACCCAAAAAGCTAGTTATACACATTGTCTTACCCTTCTCATTTTGTGGTACGCCTGGTGGCTTATTTCAGAATGTCTGTTTAATATAGTCTTAAGCACATGCTTGTATTCATTTAGTTTCTTTATCATATGTAAACTCCTCATATCTAGGTATCTTCCCCTAGGATCAACTATAGAACTCCATATAGAGTGGTGACATGCTCAATACCTGCTCAGTAAATACATGGAAAATTAAATTGAATAAGTATTGACTGCCCTCAACTGCCCTTGTTCCCCAGGCAGTAGATTTAGACCAATTAGACACAGTTTTTCAATATAATTTTGTAATGGATACAACTAATACTTGGGGTGTTCAGTTAATCAAACAATCACTTACTCATTTACACATCCATTCATTTAACTATTATTTACTGTGTTCCTACCACACATAAGGTGCTGGAAATATATAGACAAATTAGATTGAATACCTGGCCACAGGGAGCATATTGTGGCAGGAACTCCACATAGAATGGTGATTCACAGACTTGGCCAAATGTTAATTTCCAAGTCATTAAAGAATAGTTTGATGTTTAAATATTTTTTGATATTTAAATATATATCAGTATGTTGGACCTCACTTGTGCCAAGAAAATGAGGGATTAAAACATTTGATTTCATTCAGTCATCAGTTTCATTCATTCATTTATTTATTCATCCATTCATTCAGCAAGAAAAGCAATTATCAAACAATTCATAATGTTTGGGACATTACTCTAAGTTTTGGGTATACAAAGATAGAAAAAAACAAACAATAGAAACAAAGAAAAAATAAGAAGTATTTGAAATAATTAAGCTTGGAAAGTACAGACTTACCTTCATGAAATCAAACAGCTATGAAATTTACAAAAATAAGGGCTTTTTGACTATTTGTGAGATGGATATATTGCTTTAGTTCTCTTTCCTTAAGATAAGTAAGGAAGTGAAATATTAGGCAGAATTAAAATTTAGGGTTTTTTTCCTCTTACACATGGGGCATCCTGTGTCACTGTGAACACAATGTCTGATAATGTAAAAACTATTTCAGACTATATCTATGATAATGCCAAGGGTAGAACATAATTTTCATTAAAAATCCATTGTCTGTCTATATTCATAGAAGAAACTTAACTTTTTTTTGACTGAATAGAACCGTAATTTTAGCAAATTCAATGCAGTTATCAAATAAGTTATTTGGCTGGATTTATTAATCTATTTGAATGGTTAACTCAGAATAAGTATTTCCATAATTTATACTTATTGTGTAGAAACTGAAACTGCTCAGGTTCTCATTTAATTTATTGACAGAATTAAATTAAACATGTCATTAGGCCAAAAGCACATTTATGTAAAATTAATGTTACTTTAAGCCTTACTTTTATTTTTCATGTTATTTTTTTCCATACGAAAAGGCATAGAAATCATTGTGCAATATCTAATTTTTGGCTTTTGGAATTTTGAGGATTTTTTTTCTATTATACTGACATTTCATTTATATTATAAGTTTCTTTTCATCACATGCACAAAATAAAGGGAATGACTTGTCTTATTTGTATGTCTAACAATTTCTTTGTAAGGCCTTGGTTTGCATCTCCTCCCCATTGCACCATAGCATGTAACCACCAAGATTGAATTTTTTCATCATAGGGCTGAACCCTCCTAATTTGTCAAATCTGTTATTTGAACAAGTTGAATTGCCAGCTTTTATCTCAATTTCTTGACTGCTGTTTAAGAGGATTAGAGGCCTTGGTCAGCTTCACCAGGGTGGCTAAGAGTAACAGGCGCCATTGCCGCTCAGATCCAAAAATCAATGAACAGAGTCTGATTGACTGAGTCTCAATTGCTCTGTGGAAAAAGCCTAATGCTGGTCTTCTTTACTTATGCAAACCAAGGCAGACGGAAACCAGCGGTGACCTCTTCCTTTTACATTCAAATATTAGGGTGGGAATAGAAAGAGAAAGAGAAATCACAGCAAAATATGAAGAAATGAAACTGTGAAGAGATGTCCTCTGTATCCAAAGAAGCAATTGATTTCACCATCTTACTAAGGATTCAAGCTTTCTGATGAGATGGTCTTTTACTTTTAAAAAACACTCAAAATGACCAGTTATCATCATCTTATTTCTTTTTCATCTGGTTTTAGTAAGCAAATTTACAAATACAAACCACCAAAGGTAAGCTTTCCATTTGAAATATTTTCTTTCATTTGAAGGAAGTTACGTAAAAAAAATAAAGCTGACCAAAGTTCATTATCCTCATCTAGACCAGAATTAATTCAAATAAAGAAAAATAGACATTTTTCTCATTTTTTTATTCTGTAAGAAATACTGTGAAAAAGATGCGCTTATTCTGATGCAACAAGATGCTCTTTTCTCTGCTTATGTTATAATGGAGCAGAGTATAAAATGATCATAATTCTTTTCTATGTGTTAGAGGTAAAGGGTAGGAATTATTATCTGATTTCATTTTGAAGATATTCATACCCGAAAGAGAGAGTCATCTTTTCCATGTAAAGAGGGACTTTTTTTTTCCTGAGAAAACTTATTATTAAAAAAAAAAATGGGTCTAAGGAACTAGATCTGGTGTTAAAAATGTTCTATTAGAAGTTATGCAAGTAAAGGTACTATAGTTACTCAAGAAACAAAGGAGCCTTTTGGCAAAAGCCATTCCTTTAACTCTCAACAATTGGGCAACATTTTCTGGAAAGAAGAGAGTCCCCAGAGAACAAAAGCATTTTATATAATAGAATCAGAGTGCTTTAGAGATTTTCAGACCATTTTTTTTGCAGCCCTCTAACTACAAAGATCATAAAACAGGAACCCAAAAAGTTAAGAGACTTCACCCAGGTCACAAACTAACTGAAATTCTTAAGAGGAAAGAGATTGATGTGGAGAATTTTAAGAGGCTTTAAAAGAGAAGAAAATGTAAATCAGTCATATTTTCATCTGATTCGGAATATCATTAGGATCATCTTGTCGACAGTTTTAATTCGGAGGTTGCAATTCATTTTCATCCATGACTTTTTAAAAGTAAGCACATATTTGTGAAACATCTTAGATGAAGTTGTAAGGAGATGGCAACTGAGACAGGAAGTGGATTTAATAAACAGGACATAATTTTTAGTGATGGTAGTTTGTTTTGTCTTTCTATCTAGAACCTAACTTTTAATGAGTAGGATCTTTTCATGGGGTGTGTAAGTAGATGCCCCCTCCCACACCCCAAGCCATTCTTTCACTAAAAGGCAAGCCTGAAACTGAGGCTATTTTAAAGAAGATGGTTCTTACATTAAAACAGGAAATGACATTATCCCAAATAACTTCTTATAAACATAAAATTTTCTGAAACTTCATTTGCCTTTTGTCACCACGAAGGCATTTTGCAGTAGAATAACTTAGTAACAAGTGAAATTTGGAATAAGTCAACATTCTCATTAAAACAAAGTCATCTGCTATTACCGAGAACCATAAAACGGCTATTGAAACCTGAAGCTTCAGAGAAGGAAATCTTTATTGTAATAAAGGAATCAGCAACATTGTTTATAAGCATCATTTCCATGGCAAAAGATTAGTTCATTCAATAAGAATCTTGTAACATGGTGCCAGCACGAGTGCAATAAACTTTATGGAATGGCTCATAAGATTAGACTAATTAAAGATAATCTAATTTGGACAATTTTATCTTCTGGAAAAGAAATGTGATGTCATCCTCTGGGAAGAGACAATGTTTAGTCTCTGGGGATGTGTGGAAAAAAAAAGAAAGAAAAAAAGGGAAAAAAACCCCTCACAAGATATGTGCAATAATAAGAATTAGGGTTGATCCAAAGACAGTCTTAGATCTACCCATTGCCTCTCAAAAGATCCACCACATAGACTGTTAAGCCCCGTAATTATCTCCCCTATTTGTGACAAGCGTGAGCTAATCAGTCTCTGAGGGAGTTTTCCAGCAGATTCTGAGGAGAGTGTGTGTGCTTCACAGTGCTCATCAAGCTATTTTGTACTCAGAACCGCAAAGAGCTGACCAAAGTTCATTATCCTCATCTAGACCAGAATTAATTCAAATTAAGAAAAATAGACATTTTAAAAATGTCGAGTGCTTATGATTTAGAACAAAGAGTCTTCACTATTTTTATAACAGCAGCATAGGTTCTAGCTGCCTATAATCCCATATTAAAAGATTAGAAAAAACATCTGAAGAAATCAGAGAGTGTCTAATTGAGGTTCTTGCCTTTAATCCTGCAAGCTGACTCCCTCTTGGATATCAAGATCTGTCAGTGGCGAGCCAGGGGAATTCTGTGAGGAAAAAGCAACCACGAGGAATATAACGTATTCTTTCCCACTTAAGAAATAAAAAAGGAAAAACACAGTTGGTGATATGAAAACATAAGCCAACACAAAATTAAGGGAAACCCCCAAAATCGATTTGTAAATATAGCCGGTAAAAAGTGAAGAAATCAGCTTGGCATTATTCTTTTATAATGTTTAAAACATTGTGCAACATAAAGTACACAAATAAAAGAAAAAAATTCTCACAAAAAGAGTAAATAATAAAGAGTAACAATAAAAAATTGAATCCACACACTCACTAGCAAACAATAAACTTTTTATTTAATAAATATATTTGACTTGGGTATTGACTGGCTTTGTATAATTCTATTTACTCATCTTGCCAGAGAATTATATGTTGATGAGTACTTTCATATCGACACCAAGAAATGTCACTGTGAGACAAAGTTTTCCTGTGTAGCTATTGCATAATTGTGCACAATACAATTTAGAATCTTCACTTGTTGATAATTAATATTTCATGCTTATTTACTAAAGGACAGAAAAATTAGGCTATAGTTTATGATCAGTAAGTTAAATTAGCATAAGGAAAAATGAAAGGGCTTATTTTGTTTTAAGAAATACAAAATCTTTTATAACATAATAAAAAAGAAAACAGTAACCAAGAAGAAAAAAGGGAAATAAAATAGTGTACTAAACATGTTAAAATAATACAATTTCATCATAAAGTAGAATCTTTGCTTTCCCCACTAATTTCTTAGAAATTGATATAAAATGTAAATTATGCAAAGATTATATCTATAAAATATAAATTTATAAGTATATGTATATGATAAACATATTTCTCTTCAGCCTATTATGCATTAATACTTTAAAAGGGTTAATTTGCTGCATATTAGGAAAGTTTTCTTTTATTTCCATCATAAACAAACTAGCATATAGAAAAATCATTTAAAATATTTTAGTAGGCCATTTAATATTTTATTAACAATCTTTTTGTTAAAGATGCCTCTTTTGTAGTAAACTGGATTTTGAAGGACAAAAGTCATTAGGCATGATTCCATAATACAGAGAATCTTGGAACCGAACATAAATACGGGAATTAAAACAATCTACTACTTTTTTCTTTTCAATTGCAAATGCAAAGCAGTTCATAGAGTAATATCTTTTGATCTGTACCTACTATCTCACAAGAGATCCCATGCCTCTTCAGAAAACACCACACCACGATGTGCATATATTAGTGACACTTTTAAGTAGTACCAGCACAAATTTGTGTGAATGGTCCAAATAATAAATTTCAAAATGTAGAATTTTTGGTAAAAAATCATTTTGATAAGTATCAAAACCAATTACCATCTTGATAAAGATATATGATCATTTTTAAAAATCCCAATTTTGTTCTGATTTTTAAAAATGTGATTTATTCTATTAGTACTAGAGATATTGAAATTATACAAATTAATGATAACATAAACACTATTTGACTAATATAGAGTCATTGTGAAGGGGAAGGTTGAGAAATTCACAGACAGTGACTAAATTCAATATGAATAGTTTATATTAAAAAGGGCAGAGGGTAAAGTAAGTGGGAACAGGTATAGAGCCCAAACCTAAATTCTCTAATTTCCCCATAAAATATAAAGTTGTCATCCAATGGCTTTATGGGACTGGCCACTCCATGAGGGAGCCAGTATATCTGAACCCCTTAATCACCGAGTGACAAATGGGAAGTGAAACTCACCTGGTTACTTGATTTATAATTAAAATAACATGCTCTTTCAGGAATGTAATTTTAGCCTGATTCCTTAGGTTTGATATAACAAAGTAAAATTATGTCATTACATTTTTACAAGATATCAAGTTATTTCTTATGCTTTTGTGTTAAAAAATAAAGCTAAATATTTAATTTTAGTATAGTAATTTAATCATTAAACCAGTTTAATGATTATTATAATTTAATCCATACTAGGAACCATGAGAAAAAATATGCACAATCAGTAACTACTTGAAATTCACAAGCAATGTTAAAAAAACACAAATGCTCATATCAACTTAAGACGTCATAGATGTTACCAGGGGTGATGACATTGGAAACAGTGAGGCTTATTTGGGTCCTTTCTCATTTTGGGGAGGCATTACCATACTGTGTGGTAGAAGTTTAAAACCTCCAATAGACTAGCATAGAGGAAGGAAGGTCTATCTCAAGCATACTCAACCTTGTCTGCCTGTTACGGCCACACAGAAAGGTTTTAAAATTCTAATGCCTAAGCAGAAACCCAATACCCTCAAAATAATAATAAAAAATAAATAAAATTTAAAAAAAAATTAAAAAATCTATTTATTTTAAAGCTCTCCAGGTGATTCCATTGTACAGCCAAGGTTGAGATCTATTGATCTGTACCAACCCTTCTCTCTCCCTGATAACCTAGAAGACAGTATTAGTTAGTTTCATGAATTGGAGGTTCCTGACAAACAAGGAGCTGTTAAGGGTAATTCAGTGGTTCTCACAGTTTTTGCCCTCAGGTCCCCTATTCACAATTCAAGATTACTGAAGACCCTGAAGAGGTTTTGTTCATGTGGGTTATATCTCATGATATTTGCTTTATTGGAAATTACAGTTGAGACATTTAAAAGTATCAATTAGTTAATTTCAAAATAAAAACAGTGAACCCATTACATGTTACATGATTTTATTTAAAAATTGTATTTTATAAAACAAAAATTATCAATGGCAGAAGTAGTAATGTTTTACATTTTGCCAATCTTTTCTTTTTTCTATTTGAAATATTTTTCAGGTTTTTAAAAATTCCGTTACAGTTAACATACACTGTTATATTAGTTTCAGGTGTACAATATAGTGAGTCAACAATTCTATAGATTACTCAGTGCTCATCACGGTAAATGTACTCTTAATCTCCTTTATCTATTTCACCCATCCCCTCACCTGCTTCCCCTCAACCAAAAATCTGTTTGTTCTTTACAGTTAAAAGTCTGTTTCTTGGGGTGCCTGGGTGGCTCAGTGGTTAAGCATCTGCCTTCGGCTCAGGTCATGATCCCAGGGTCCTGGGATCGAGCCCCGCATCGGGCTCCCTGCTCTGCGGGAAGCCTGCTTCTCCCTCTCCCGCTCCCCCTGCTTATGTTCCCTCTCTTGCTGTGTCTCTCTCTGTCAAATAAATAAATAAAATCTTAAAAAAAAGTCTGTTTCTTGGTTTGTCTCTCTCTTTTTTTCCTTTTGTTCATTTGTGTTGTTCTTAAATTCCATATATGAGTGAAATCATATGGTTTTTGTCATTCCCTGACTGACTTCTTTTGCTTAGCATTGTACTCTCTAGCTCCATCCATGTTGTCGCAAATGGCAAGACATCATTATTTTTTATGGCTGACTAATATTCCATGATATACTTATACCAAGTCTTCTTTATTAATTCATCTATTGATGGACACTTGGGCTGCTTCCATAATTTGACTATTTTAAATAATCCTGCAATAAACATAAGGATGTATATATCTTTTTGAATTAGGGTTTTCATATTCTTTGGGTAAATATCCAGTATTGGAATTACTAGATCATATGGTAATTCTATTTTTAATTTTTTGAGGAAACTCCATATTGTTTTTCACAGTGAATTTTTTGCCAGTCTTAATGTCTGGCTTCATAGAAGGGTAGTTCGGTTTTCATATCTGCTTTTGTATTTAATCTGTTGCAATGACACATGCCTGGTTGTTACCAGTCCCTATGCACTTATGAGAGAATGAGAGCGAAAAACACAAATAAACTCCAGGGTCTTGACTAGCCCCAAGGAAACTTGGACCACACCTTGAGAACGGCTGGCACATTTAGGTAACCTTCATAGTGCAGATGAACAGAAATATGGCAAACCCTGAGCCTCTTGATCCCAAAAGGCTAAGAAAAAGGAACCACTTAGATGTACAAAGGAAGTACTGTTTGTTGCCGTTTGCTTGGTGAATTGTAGGCTGTGGCAGTACAGGTGCTATTTCAAAGACTGACCTAATTTAAATGGAAAATTTCACTATTTCAAACCAATATGTAACTGAAAAACCTGAGTTTTACATTGAATGATTTTTGCACACCTAAAAGATCCAATTGTTGTACCCCCAAATTGTGCAATCGAGTTGGTGAGACAAGGCATTCCTAGATAAAGCCGCATTTGAGGAGTGTTATGTGAGGTCAGATTTTTACTCCCAATGACATAGATGAGTAAAACCACATGTATAACTTCTTTAAATTTGCGTATATTCTCTCATTTTGCTATTTTTTTCACTTAAGGCATTACCATCTGAGCTAGATAATTTACCTTTTAAGATGATAGGACATGAGAAGGGGACGTCTTTGGGCTTAGTGGCTATTTTGGTTTAGCAATACGGCTGCAGGCAGATTCTTACATAAACCATTCATATTTATTCCTAAGAACTTTCTGTTGTTGTTAGTGCTATTGTTGTCGTTGTTATTTTGCACCTCCCCCTTGTTTAAGGCAGATGACCTTCAAATTGAAATAAAATTCTCTTTGATTTATTTCCTCTGACCTTATTTTTTAAAAGGTGTTTCCTTGTTGGTTTGCATTTCCTTTGTCTTTCATTATCATGTCTGCACATCCCATATCTAACATTACCTCTGCACGAGGGATGCACACATATTCAATCTCCTTCTTTCCATTTTGACTACTGTTCACATTCATTATGGTCATTGGTAATTTTAATTCTGTTCTCCAAGATACCAGCTATTTCTTCCACCTGAGGTCTTCGGCAGACTTAACAAGCGTATTTGGTATTCCATCATCCTGGTCATTGGAAAAATGTTAAATAGCATGGGACTGGGAAGTGACCCCTGTCGAACACTTCTTGTTATATTTCCCCTTAATTCATTCCCCAAATGACACTTATAATCTGTATCATTAGATGTGTTCCAGGTCAGGTGGGCCAGTAGTCCTTTGGTACGTAATATATTTCTAATAATTAAGAAATATTCTAATTGGAAATCTATGTAGATAGCAGTAGAACTCTTATAGAACTGAATGTTCCTCATGGAAGAGAGAGTTATGCATATGCATAAATGGGCTAAAATTGGCCCTTATATGTGTAATACAAAGTCATGAAGCAAGGAAAAACACATACTGTACTGAAATGTCCATTACTTGCTTCCACCTTGACTAAAATACCCATATGACCCATGGGAAATTATCAAGAAAAATAGCATTTTATAAATCATTAAACTAAAGTTTTCACGGTAGCTATCCTATTGGTAAATTATGTCTAAGTATCTTTACTTCTATTTCTGATGGGAACATCCTATTTAGTGAAGCCTAGCTTGCATCTCTCCTCCCACCCCACCTCTAACTTTAGCCCACCCAAATGGACATGATACACACACACACACACACACACACACACACACACACACACACCCCAATACATCTTTTTTTATTTAGAGTGAATACTGAAGTATTTCTGATTGTACTGGTTTTTAACCTTACATCAACAAATCTACTTTTTAAAATTGTTTCTTTCATTAATCAAACATTACTAGGATTCCATAATATTCACATATTAATGCTGTTTCCCGGACAGTTCGGGGAAAGAGGATGGTGAAGAAAACGGACATTTTTCAAAACTTCACTAAGAAAGTAAAATTTAGGATTAACAGTTTGATACTGTTATTGAATAAGGTAATCAACTAATAAAGATGACCTTCAAATTGTAATAATACAATAGTAATATATACTTCATACAAAGCTAGATGGTTCTAAATATTATAAAATAACCTTGAATAGCTCTTCAGGGGCTGATAGCTTAGTTCTGAAGATAAGACAAAAGTGGATGATGCTGACAAGAACACACAAGGGATTTTTACTGCTGACCAGTACAGTGCAGAACATAGATCATAGGATTTTAGAGACGAGTGAGTAGCATTGGTTTGATAGTAAAAAGAAGTTTTTAGGAAAGAGGCAGCACTTGAGGAGGGTTTGAAGGATGAGTAACAAGTAGACGGAGAGCAAAGCTGAGGACAATCCAGGTGGTGGAAAGAAATGTTTACAAGCAGGGAGGCAGTAATGAAACATGTAAATAAAACAGACCATAGCACATATTTTGTGGTTGCGTGTCTCTTACTAATACTGGTGAGTCTGTTTTATATTCCAGAATTCTGAAGGTGGTAGTTTTTACAGACAAGTGCACCAAACATAAACCAGAGTTAAGAAGGCATATTAGTTCTCTATTGTGCATAATGAATCGCCTCAAAGCCCACCAATGCTGCTTTATGAACTTGTAGCTTAAAATGGCAGTTACTATCTCGTTGTTTAGGTGGTATCCAGGAGCAGCTTAAAGAACAGGTGGTTGGGCTCAGGGTTCTCAGAAAGCTATAATGAAGTTATTGGCGGGGGCTGTAGTCATTTTGAGGCACAACTGAAGAATATGCTTCTACTGTCAGCTGTGGACAAGCCTTGGAAGGTCTTCAACTCACATGGATCTCTCCATGGGACTGCCTCCAGGAAGGGAGCTGGCTTCCCCTTGAGCAGGTGAATCAAGACAGAGGGAGAGGGGAGAGCACCCAAAACAAAGCCTGGTCTTTTGATAACCTAATCTCAGAAGCAAAAATCCAGGAGACAGGGATAATATCAGGCTTTCTTGGAGGCTGCCCACAACAGAAGGCAAGGCTGATTTTAGGTTGGTGAGAGAAGAAATTTACTCTCTTGTTGGACCTCATATTCTTAGAGATAGAAGTATGATAGTCTTGAGGCTTTTGAGAATTCTTATTTTCAATGGTGACCTATAGAACAGCGAGGAAGTTGGGAATTAGGAAGGAATAAAATTTAAGATAATATAGCTTGTGAAATATAGTTTACCCCCTTTTTTCATGTTATTTTATTTCTCTTTTCTTATTGTTCAGTCCAAGGATATGGAAGAGATGCTCCTTCATCATTTTTCCTGAGGCAATGTGGGGGCATTTTTAATCAATCATGGTACTCTGTCTGAGCCCTGATATGACCTCAAAATCTTTCCTAGTACAGTGTCCCAGGTATTTACAATCAACTGATCAGAGATGAAATGAAACTTTCCATCCCAGTCTTAGCCTTTACAGGAGAAATTCTTCAGCTTCCATGAATATGTGGGCACGATTTATTTTTAAAAATTTTCCTTGGGGGGCGCCTGGGTGGCTCAGTCAGTTAAACGTCTGCTTTCAGCTCAGGTCATGATCCAAGGGTCCTGGGATGGAGTCCCGCATTGGGCTCCCTGCTCAGTGGGGAGTCTGCTTCTCCCTCTGCCCCTGCCCCCGCTCATGTGCTCTCTCTCTCTCACTCTCTCTCTCACAAAAATATATAAATAAAATCTTTTAAAAAAAGTTTCCTTGGAGTGTTTTTAATAGCATTGAGTCAGTTGGATATCCATAGAGAAAAAAATAAATTTTGGCCTCTTCCTCATACCATATACAATTCTAGGTAGATGATAGATCTAAATATGAAAGGCAAATTCATAAAGAAAAGTATTTATAAAATATATTAAATTTATCAACTTTTGTTTATCATGAAAAGGCAAGCCATGTGGGTGAAATATATGCATATATATATGCATGATATATATGCAGCATATATAAATGATAAAGAGTTCATATCCAAAATACATAAAGAACATCTACAGATTAATAGGGAAAAGAGAGAGAACCCAGTAGAGATAAGGGCAAGAAAATTGAATAAGAATCTCAGTGAACAGTAAACCCATTAAAGATAATTCTATCACTACACACCCACTAGAATAGCTAAAATAAAAGCAACTGATGATTTCTAGTGTTGGTAATGATGTGGATGATGTCAGTTCTCCATATATGAATGTTTGTACAATCATTTTGAAAAATTGGTGTATTTACTTATATATCCATATACCCTATGACCCAGAAATTTCATTCCTACACACATACAGTAGATTAAATAAATGGTGGCATGTTTATGTTTACAAAATGGAGGGAAAACAATCTACAATTACATGCAACCATTTGAATTAATCTCACAAACATAAAGCTGAGCCAGAGAAGTCAGACAGCAAAGGTTATATATATTGCATAATTCCATTTATATAGCTTAACATATGCAAAAGTAATCTATGGTGCTAGAAGTCAGATAGTGATTAATTTTGGAGAAGAAAGAGGAAATAGATGTTGGTACCAGAAGTATGAGGGGCACATGCAGGGATTTCAGGGCATAGGTAATCTGTTGTTTGACCTGACTGGTAGTCACTGGCATGTGTTCATTTTGTGATGATTTATTGACTACGATTTTTGCACTTTTTTCTGTTACACTCCACTAAGAAAGGTAAAAACGGATTCAGCTTTATCTCAGTTGAGGACATTAAAGAAAAAAAATTCTATGCTAGTTTAGAAAATCACTCTACACTCTATCAACCATAAGGTCAGTATGACCATGCATTGCAGAGTAATAAGGAAGCTAAGAGAATAGAGTTTACAGAATTTAAGGAATAATATTTCCTTGAAACAAGTACATGAAATATGTTCTGAGCCACAGCCATCTCCTGGTAACCAATTTGATTCAAGTGAGATATATTTTTATAATGTGTCCCAATTGGAATTTTGATAAAATTTGCAAGTTAGTTAGATTCAGGTTATATTTTGCACATGTTAATATTTATCCTTCCTGTATAAGACCTTGTCAGACCAGAGACGGAAGGAATCTGTGAACAAATCTTGTTCCTTTGGTTTTCTCCCATATGTTTGTCTTCCCAAGGTTTGCTGACCTTGGAAACCTGAAACTGATTTCCTTTGTTTTTCAGTTCTCTCCAAATTTATTGCTCTTTGTTGAAGATGCTACCTAACCTGGAATTCTAAACTTCCATTTTTAGTTACTTTTCACTGAAGTTTCTTCTGCGTGATAGGTGCCATGCTCATTAATAAACTATTTTCTCGTGTGTGTGTGTGTGTGTATATATATATATATATATATATATATATATCTCTCCTCCCTGACTTGATGTGCGAGGTTGGCCACCTCACAAAGTTTGGTCTGGATTTAAGAATGGGCATGAATTACAATTCAGACCTGATTTGGTTAACATTTCTTATTATTTATTTTCAAATTAACAAACAAGGGCATACTCACGACCATGGAAGCACGGAGGTGTGAGGGAACTCAAGTCCCCAAGGCATCCTTCGTTGCTCTTGAATGTGGATTCTGAAGTCAGTGGTCACAGCAGCCACATGGAAGAAGGCATCACCAGGTGAGAAGATTATGTATGGGCTTACCGTCATTTTACACCATCTCAAACTGGGAAGGGAAGGGAGAGGGAAATATTTGCTTTCATGGGTTCATATTTTATCATAAAAAAAATATCTTGCCATGACCATCGTCATATAATCTAGTTCCATGGCAGGAAGGTGGGATGGAGGGGCTTGTGCCTTACTGTGTCATTAAGCCTTTTCCAAATTTCAGTTCAGTATCCCTGGCTGCTGTCTACCACAATGGGTTGACGTCATTTCTTTATTCCTTTGTTCCTTTATTCTTGAAACATTTGTAAATCCCATGTACGTATCAGGTACTATAATAACTCCAGAAATTCAAAGTTGAGTGATGCTTAGTTCCCTCTAGAAATCTTCTTTTTAAAGATTTTATTTTTTATTTTAGAAAGAGAGAGTGCAAGCAGGGGGAGGAATAGAGGAGGAGAAAGAGGAAGGGGGAAAGAATCTCAAGCAGACTCTGCCCTGAGCACAGAGCCCAAAGAGGGGCTCCATCCCAGGACCCCGAGATCATGATCTGAGCTGAGATCAAGAGTTGGACACTCAACTAATTGAGCCACTCAGGCACCCCTCACCCAAAATCTCTAAACCACATTGTCATATTCCAAAATATATACCAAAAGAATCCTAAAATGCAAAGTGAATATTTATCTCTTAACTAATTTCACATGGTTTTGAATTTTTTTCTTCAAATATACAAGAAAAGTAAATGAAAAAGATATAGACTTAACAAACATATTAAACTGCTTTCAGCAGAGATCTGAGAAAGTTTTAGAAATGATATGATCTCTATGAGATAAGAAATTTTCTAACTTCTTTCTTAGGTTCCGGGACAAATGTCCTAATAACTTTAACAGCGTCTGATTTTAAGATATTAACCTTTTTATTCCTTAAAGGACCTAACACATGAACTATCTCTTAGAGTTACTCTTTCCATCTCAATTAATTCTAAAGCTAAGTGAACTTAATTGTATACACCAAAAAAAGCAGCATTTAAATCCTAAAATTAAGAATCAACTATAGAAATAGAAAGAGTAGTAAGAGATAATCTTCCCTTATGACTCCAGAGACATTTGACCCCAAATGTACAGCTGGACACAAATAACATAGTCTCACAGCCTTGACATTTATATCCATGCTAAAACAGCATGTATCTGGATAAAATCAATTTTAAATTATGATTCTCATCTGTAATTATCAAGATTTTCCCCATAAGTTTAATATTTTTTCATAGATAAGTGTACATTTTAAAATCTCTTGAAGCAAAGTCCCTAGGTATCAGTTGCAGTCAAAACTAATAGCGGAATGATCATCTCTTTTGTTGCTTCACCAGGGTAGTAAGTTGGTCTCTCACTGTTTGGGAATCAGGCTTCAGGATCCTGAGATCTTTGTATAGAAATAGGTATTCTCTTCTTCATTTTGAGATCCAGCTAGGCCTGAACTCTATTTAGCCAACATTTTGTTGAGCACTTATAATGTGCCAGGCACTCTGCTAGATACTAGCAATTAAAAGAAGAGTAAGTTTCTAAACTCAAAGAGAAGCCAGTTAGGAAATTAATCTAACAGTCCAGGTGAGAAATGATGAAACCTGAACCAAAGCAGTCAATGTAGAGGGACAATTTTGAGAGGAAATGAAGGAGAGGAGTTTTGAGACACTTCTTTGAAGTACAAGTGACAGAATTTGATAAACTTGCCTACTTAGAAAAAAAATAAGACTGGGTTAAAAGTTTTTTCTTGGCAAAATCTTGAACATTCTTCCCTTCAATAGACCTTTCTTTAGTTTCTCCCAAATTTACTTTGGGAACATCTGTTGTTTGGTTCAAAAAATATTTCTGAAGTGAGAAAGAAAATAACACATTATTCTTATATTATTTTGGGAGTAGTAAAGTAGTTGATAAAAATCCTTTAAAGGCTATATCATGTGGTATAATAAAAAGATGGGTATTATCATGGACAGGAAATCAGAAAATCTAAGTTCTAACTAAACATTTTTAGCAGGTGGGCTGTACGCTATGTTTTCAAATATTGAGTCAAAGTACAAATTTCTATAGGAGATCACCATACTCCTATGATCTTATACCCAGCTCCCTCATGCCTTTACTTGCCTGGCCCCTGAGCCATTTGAATTTCATCTCCCTCCACAAGGTTTCATGTTCTGCCACGAACTACCCGCAGGTCTTCACACAAGCAAAAAAGTATTGCCTTTCAATTTCTTTATCTGAAAATGAAGGGATTGGCAATCTTCCTAGCGTCTTCCATTTCTAGCATAGGAGTTGATGGTCTGCACATTGTAGCAGTTCGTTTCTTCTATACTTTATAAATCAGATTTCAGAATGAGCTTAAGGATAGAAGTATAATTTTATTATTGTAGCTACGATTTGAAATGCATTGCATGCTCTCATGAACAGTGTCTTTGAACTTGAAGGCTAAAGGCTAGGATTGTTTTCTCCACGCCAATTGTTTAATTTTGTCACAGTTTGCCATTTAACCATGCTATGCCACAGTGTCTTAATCTATGAAATAGAAGAAAAAAGTCTGTGTCTTTCAAAACGTTAAGGAATATTGAGGAATTATACCCACTAAACAGACCACGATGCCAAAGTACATGTGATTATTCAAGGGGAACATAATTCGATATGATAAAAAGGGCAAATATTTGTTCTAATCATCAAATTTATTTTATTTTATTTATGATTTTTCTGAATGCCCATCTGGGCCATTAGAATTCTCTTCACCGTGTTCTTGCCATGTCCCTCATGTCACCTATGACGATTGAGCTGGTATAATAAAAATGCTTGCCATCTGTTTTGCCACCCCGGAAAAGTTGCCAATTTGTACTGCTAATCGGAAGAGCTTATAAGAGGAAGCCTCTTCCACGCAAAGAACAAATTTGATAGAGGAATATATTCTTTGGCTTATTTGAAATATGATAATCTTCTACTACTTCTTGTACCAATGAAAAAAAGTGATGTATCTGGGGGGCTAGCATCATTTTACAAAGATGGCAGTGATGAGTCATTTGCCATGTCACTATAAAATACCTTAGCAATGCTAGTGTGAATTACTGCTCAGTTAACATTGTTTACCACCTAATTATTGAGAAGCACTTCCATCTGTCACTGACAACTGAGTAAATGACTCAAGACACTATTGTATTTGCAACTAGAACAACAAGGTCATCGCAAGTTTAATTAGCCACTATCCATTACAAAACAGCAAATAGCCTATGATGACAAGTAAAATTCCAATTTCTGAATATGCCTCATAAAATGGTGAAGGAATTGGCTCACATATCAGTGATTCTAATAACAAATATATGTAATATCATTTAAGAAACTTTTTTCCATTATGATCTGTAATGAGGGATGAGAGGAATAAGGCACACATTACTTATAAGTCAATGTAAGTTGGTTCTTAATTTTTAAATGAACAGTCATCTTCCAGCATTTAGTAAAAATAGAGATATTTTCAGTATGAGACAGGTAAAAATGAATTTGAAAATTCTTCTTGGACCTTGTGTGTGGCTAAATGATATTTTTTGTTATTGGTGGTTTGACATAGACTTGCAGATATTCTGGAAATTATCCAAAATTTAGACAAAAATACAATTTCCCAAGTCTCCAGGAATTGTTCTGGTGTACATAATCTTGTTCCTGTACATTTTCTTGAAAGGCCTTAAAATAGTTTGCATCCTACCTGGTATACCAGGGGCAAAAGTTTTTGAAGATATGGACGAGTGGTGGTTTACATGAAGGACATAGTATAGAACTCTATCAAGGTCAAGACCCTGATATTTAGCTTGATTTGATCAAAATCATCATTTTGAGAGGATGTATGTTTAGGACCTTAAATAATAGCTTTCCCAATGGATAAGTTATTTCTAACTATTTTCTCTTTCTGTTCTTTGAAACATCAATGGTTTTCCTCAAATTCTGTAACCTTGGTTGAATAGAAAGTATTATTTTATAAAGCACATTAATATTTAATATTTTATTTCAAATGTTACTTAAAACACTTTATTACTTAATCATTTTTACCACATAAACATGACCTAGTTATAAAATCTTAAAATTTTAAAACATGATCATCAAAGTGATTCTCTAAAAATGTGTCACATAATGAGACATAGAGCACAGCAATAATAAATTTCCTGATTCATGGGATAGATAGCGGAGTTTTTATTGAATATACAGTGAAATATACATTTCAAATAATTTACAGAAAACTCGATATGTTATTGGTTTCTTCATTAAGTCATTGCCAGGTCAGAAGACCCTGTTGAAAAGGAGAAAGCAAAGGCAGTTTTTGTCTCATCAGTGAGACTGGGACAGAAGTAAGAATACTGTAATAAGGGTTTAAAAAAAAAAAACAGCTTTTCATTGTCATAACACACATTCATCCAAATGCTTTTAAATTATGAATTTCTCTTTGCTTTTTAGAGGCACTTTGTGATTCCTATTAAGTTGTTGTTTTAACACCAAACAAGGCAAAGCCGTCGACAATTTTGGTGGTGGTCACTTACATGATTACACTCTTTTTTGTGGGGGTGGGTGGTGGTGGTGAAGAGGCTGAGTGGATCTGCCACCATGTTCCTCATTGTTATCCAAGAGAGCTCCTAAATGTAGCAATTTGTTTGTGTTTTCTGTGTCAAAGGGAAATGAAAAATTATTGATGATGAATATTGTTTTATAATGAACAATTATTATAGTTCATACACATAAGCATGTTTCACAATGTATTTTTTATTGATATGATTTGTGATCATTTCCCATCTATAGTTTAAAAATAAGTGTTGAATAGTTAATACATGCTGAGTTGATTATTTTCACAACCCTTATGAGTCGTAGCTAAAGTAGGGAGAGGAGAGCAGGCAATAATAGGAGATAACTCACTTATCTCTGCAAACAAAAGATTTGTTACTTTTCTGATTTTCAAACTTTTGTGTGCATCAGAACCACTGTAGGCATGTGTTGCAATGAAAAGTCTTAGGCCCTTTTCTAGACATCAAATTCCCTACATCTGGAGAAGGGTCCAAAGATAGGCTTTATAAAGAAGTATCTCAGGCCCATATTAGAGAAATCTGTATCTAAATGAATCCAAACTGTCTAAAGTAAGAACAAGGTAAAAAATTCAATTTCTATGAGAACTTGCTTAGAAAAATAAAGCATCAAAACTTCTTTGTAAATTTATAACAATTTTTAAGATGAAATGATAACAATATCATTAATCTTATCTATTGCCCCAATCCGGTTATGTTATGAAATTAGTTTTTTGATCTAGACACATATCAGAAGATTACCACTGTTACATATTTTAAATCTTGCCCAATATTGAAGACTAGATGGAATCCAAGAGATTTTTAATAAGCTTTTTATTTTAGTATAGATATTTATATGCAATGTAGTGTTTTCCCTTCTAATATATCTTTGGGTTCTAATAAAAAACCTGGTGCATCAATGTAATACTGCTCTGTGGCTCCAGAATATCTTACAGGTGCTCATTTCTTGCTTTATTTCAGACTATAAACATATGCTCTTAAATTTTCCCTGGTGAATGGAGAACCGATGTCACATAGCCATGCAGATACAGTCTTTGCTTTGCAACAAGAGGAGAAATGAAGTAGCATCATAAAGGAGAAAGGTCTTATTTTGCTTCCTGCTTCTTTCCCACCATTTGAAATGCCATTCTCTTGCAGGTGCACCACTACAAACTATTATCACTATTTCCATCACATAAGAAAAGTAAATATCACAATGGCTCTAGTAAAATCATTATATGCTCACTGAAGTCATTGTCCTTTGGTTAATATGCCAGTTTACTTAAAATCTTGAACAAATCTATCCTAAGAATATAATCAGTTGTTTTACACCCATCTCTGCACAAATTTGGATTGAGCGCCTCCCCCACTATGTGCCCAATTCAATTACTGATTGCAGTAGTAATATATTTCTGCTAGGCTGTATTGCTAACACAGTCATTAATGGTTTAATCATTCTCCAGTGCTCCCTTATCCTTGCTTCCAAAACATTCTCATTAATTAATTAATTCATTCAGTAATTATATGTTGACACTCTACCCACACCAAGCACCACTGTAGGGTCTGGGCACTATTGAAGGGACCATGCTACCCTTGACATATCCCTCAAATCCATTTTTTTCCTTTTTATGCCCATTGACACTTATAGATTTCAGGTCTTTATTACCTCCAACACAGTAATTTCCAAACTTCTCTTTAATTCCTTCCTCCCATTCACCATCTCAATTTCCTCCCATCTTTTTAACCCTGCCCATCCCCAGAATCCTTCACTATAGAATAGTGTTTATAATGATGGGCTTGGGGCTCAGTGCTTGGGTCATTGCTGAAGCACTTAATGAATAAATATTTTATTGTATATATTTCTATTGTATTTTAGCTCTATGTCCAAATTTTCTCCCCAAAGCTCCAGAGTATACCATTTATCACATAATTTACATAATCAGAAATCTTTAAATGGTCCATAGTGTTCACCTGAAAGTTTAAGACTTTACACTGGGATGTTGTCTCCAGTAAAGCCTCATCTCCCATTTCTCTTCCACGTGAAAAACTTCAACTCAACCCAATGGCTTCCTTTCTATTTCTCACAACATCTCCGTATCCGAGTGTTTGATTTTCCAGGTCCCCTGCTCTTGCAATGTTCTTCTCTCCACCTGTCTAACTCCTGTCTGTCCTTTAAATCAAATGAAAATGCCTATCCTGTTCTCTACCCACCCCCATCTGGAGTGACATCTCTGTCCTCCCAACAGCAACAGTACAAATTGTAACATTAACATGACAAATATTTTCTGGTGGCACTTATTCTGCTTTGATCTTGAGCTTTCCTTAAAGATCTGTTTTGTTTGTATCATATTTTGCAGTTCATCTGGCTGTCTGTTTTCTACCTGACTAGTTGGTAAATCCATTTAAGGTAGGCTCTGTCTCTAGTCCTTCTACCCCTACCACATCCATCTAGAATATTATCTTGCTCATCACAGCTGCTTGAGTCGTGATTATTAACACAATAAAATAATGAAAAGTGAGATAGGTCCCAAATACATATTCATTCATAAATTATACACTTGTACTCAACTGATTAATAAAATACTGATGAAGCTCCTCCATTTCTTATTTTTAGATACAAATATAAATAAAAATTAATGATTATTTTCTTTTTATGCCTCACTGGACTATTTTGTGACCCCCCCCAAGGGATGTTGGTGTTCCACTTTAGACACTAGTGACCCAGAGAAGTGCTCAGAACAATGGATCCATGAACTGTTTTCTATTAACCCAAGAAGAGCTAAGCCCCTGGGCTTGGAATTTAATCTGCGGTGACATTAAGCTCATTATTCAGCTCAGCTGAAGGTTTATCATAGCAACATTTTCTGTATGAAAGAAGCTGCATGTTGATTTACCTAAGAAGCCTCTTACCTCTTTGTGGACTGGTAATTTGGGGTACCACTAACCCAGCGCAGCAATTTGATTCAATATTCATTTATTAACACTTGATTTTGTGCGAGGCAATGTACTGGGCGCTATTTAAATTACCAAAAGAATCAAATTAACAGCCTTTGCACTCAGTAAATTTATAATCCAATAAATTAGCATATGAATCAATAACATTCTTTTTAAACCAGTGTCCTTAAATAAAAAGTGTATGGAATCACTTCTACTTTTTTTGCAAATAACTTTAGGAGTATAGTGCTTTGTTTTGTGTTCATTCTGCTTAGTGCTTGATAATAAATAGCCTCCAAAAGCTGAAATTCTTCCATTTTTGTCTGTGACAGTTATTCATTTTGAGAAAAAAAATTAAAAATTGCTCTCTCTCCTCCTTCACTTCCCTTTTAACTCCCATTTACCTCTGTCTGAGTGTTCCTATCTGTCTCCTGTTGGGAATGGATGCTTTGTTTCTGTTCCTTAAATACTAGTGTTCAAGGGCTTTACTTCTTGACCAACTACTCCTAGGACTCTACAGATCTCCTTCAGCCACTTTTAGGGAAATTCTCACTATCTGTATGTCTCTTGGGTGGGTGCTTCTAGTTCTCACCTCTCCCATGAGCTCCAGATTAGTCAGATAGCAGATGCTTTGGGTATGTGTTCTTGCTAATCTCAAACTCATGTTTTGTTTTGTTTTATTTTCCTGATCTCATGATGGTTTACAAACATTTTTGTCTTTAAAATTCTGTTTCTCAGTTAATAATACCATTATTCACTTAGCATAAGTAAAATAAGTCAGACAAAAAAAGAGAAAAACTATATATCACTTATATGCGAAATAAACAAACACAAAAAATAAAAAGGCAAAGTTGAACTAGTGGAAGCAGAGAGTAGAGTGGTAGTTGCCATGACTGCGCGGAGTAGGGGAAATGGGGAGATGTTGGTCAAAGAGTACACACTTTCAGTTGTAAGAAGAGTAAGTTTGAAGGACCTAACGCACAGCATGGTGACTACAGTTAGTAATAGTGTATTGTATACCTGTGATTTTCTAAGAGTAGATTTTAAGTGTTAGGAGGTGATAGACGTGTTAATTACCTTGGTTGTAGAGAATATTTCCAAAGTGTATGTATATCTAATCATCATGTTATACACTTTAAATATACACAATTTTATTTTTCAGTTATACCTCAATAAAGCTAGGAAAAAATAATGTTATCACTCATCCACTCAGATAAAACAGAAACTTCTGTCTTCTCCCTAGCCTTCTCCACATCCAATCATAAATTACTGCCAATTTTGCTTATAAATATTTCTTATATCTGTGCTGCTTTTCTATTTCTTTCCCACTATCTCCTCTGAGGCTGTCGTCATTACTGAACAATTTCAGTTACTTTCTGTTGTTTTGTTCCTACTTCCAGATTTCCCCCTCTGCCCAAGTGTAGATGGGAGCATGTATACTTCTCTGTTAAAGGCTTTCAATTTTTCCCCATCAACTGCAGGATAAATTCTATGTTCCTTAGAAAATATACAAGATCCTCCATGACCCAACCCCACTGGTTTCTCCATCCGTTTTTCTCACCTCTTCTCCTCTCGTACTAGATCCTTTAATCATGACAATAATCACAATAGTAATTATTATTTTCAAAACATGAAGGAGGAGAGGAGGGAAAGAAAGAGAAAAACCATGGACAAAGCATGTGCTCGGTTCTCTTCACTGTGCTAATGTTTCTCATCTTCATCTCCTGGTCCTTGAAGTAGAAGCTCTTGGTTTTTCCATCTTAGAGATGCAGATACTGAGGCTTGATGTAGACAACACTTTTGCCGTCTTCACATAGCCAGTAAATGAGGAAGCTGGGATTCAAAGCTAGATTCCTCTCCACCAAAATCCATATTATTTTATAAAACCACAATACTATCTCAGGCTGTTTCTTCTTTGTCTTCTTTGATTTTTTTAAATGTTGTGGTACCGCCTGAAATCAGTGTTTTCCCCATCTTTAACCGTTTTTGCAAGGATCAGCTAAATTAGGTTAAAGGTTCTTCAAAGCACTCAGTTTACGGTAAAACCTATGACTTTAGAGGTTCTTGTGTATTGAAATAATCTATTTCTCTCAATCTCTCCCATTAGATTGTACTGCCTTTGAGTTCTGGAGCCATATTTTACTCATCTCTCTAGTCTCAGGATTGACCCTTTCTTGAACAAGGTAATTAAGGAGTCAGTGCATTTGTAAAGCAGATTTTAGGCAGATTGGGAAAATATAATTTTAGAAGTAATCATTATAAAGAGTTTATAATGACCAGTGAACATAAAAGTTTTCTAGAAAAATGAGACTACCCTTTCCTTTGACGGTTAGAATCCAGAGCTTCTAAGGTTTAGTATGGAGAGGAAATGTTATCTGCAGGGTGGGTTATGGCAGCTGACAGAAGGTCTGCTCTGTCCACGAGGTCCATATTCTTTTGGGCACCTGCTTATTGTCTTGATGGCTTCCTCACACTTACCCTTAGGGTCATCACATGATCACTTCAGTCTGTGACACTTTTGGGCAAGATCTGAAAAAATAAAAATTAGAATATCCTGAGAACATAAACTCCATGAAATCAGAAATTTTTGTTTTTCACTGATACATCCCTGTGTCTATAACAATGCTGACACTTCATAAGCTCTTCATAAGTATTTGTGGAATAAATGCTGAATTAAATCCTTTCCTTGCTTCCCTTTCCTACAGTCCAGTTGCAATGGCACTTCCAGAAGATTTCGTTAATTCTTAAGGAGCGAGAAATAGGAAAAAAAAAAAAAAGAGAGAGAGAGAGAGAGAGAGATAAAGGGGCAGGTTGATAAAACATATGTTACCACTTTAATTTCCTTCAACTTATTCCTCCATCCAAAGCCAGCCTGAACCCTGGGCTCCTTCCATCAGCTGTCTTACAAGTTGGTCTAAACTTGTAGAAACCATGCCTCGCTCCATGCCTGATTTCATGTGGAGGCATCAGCTCTCACACAGTCACCTTGCAGCTTCTTCTTGGAATTCTGGTCAACTCTACGGGCAATACTAGACAGCATATTGCCACATTTTAAGCTTTCCTTCTCAGTTCTGATTTCCAGATAAGAAAATCCATTTTTTTTCTCTCAGGATCGACATCAAAAGTATTCTTACACAACAAGTAATTCTAGAAAGTTCTGGTTCCAGGTAAGACGGAGCAAGCATACTCAACCCTGTCACTTACACTGAACACAGGCATAAAACCTGGACAGAAAGCATGGAGTATCTATTTGAGAATTCTGAAACTAAGCAGTATCAGGTGGCTTAGGGAAGAATACTAGAATTGAAGTACCACTGAACCAGCATGAGTTTACCATTAAAAATGAGTTTACCAATAATAAATAGTCTTCCAGTATTTCTTAACCAATGTGAAAGTGGCTACTGGATGCAGCCAGAAGGAGCTCTAGGAGAAGCTCAGTTCTGGCTCCAAAGAGCAGGAATGGAAACACATGAAATGCAGAGAGAATATGAGAATATTCCATTTATTTTTCTCCATTCCCTCATACTCCAACCCCCAAACAATCCTGTAATGAGAATGGCTATTAACAGGAGCCTACAGGAGGCAAACTGAGGAAAGGGAGACTTTCTCTACACTTAGTAGGCCTATAGGAGATGATCCAACTCTCTTTGTTTTGCTTTTTCTTTCTGTCACTTAGCACCAGACATAGACACGGTTGCAGAAGTGCATAGCAGAGCAGGGTGAGTCAAGCCCCACATTTCTAGCCAGAAGACCAAAATGATAAGTCCCAGAAACGGGAAAGAATTAAGATCATGGAAAGGGAGGAATTTGGGAAAGTGATTCCATGAATCTGAGCTCATATGTGTGGAACTGATTCTGTCCTTCATATTGAAGACTTTGAGATCTGAATGATAGACCAGCCTCATATCTTAGACTAGGTTATGCATATGCAGGCCAGATCCAAATAGCACTACAAGGCCATGAAAACTGACCCAGTAGCCCACAGGAGATAGGTAGGAACTTACAGCTCAAGCCTAATCAGATCAAACAAAACTATTAACGCTACCCACAGTATTAAACAAGACTCAGTGTCTCGTAAAATGATATTCAAAGCATCCAGTGCATGATCCCAAATTATGCAACACATGAAGAACCAGAAAAATCTCAGCTCTCAGGAAAAAGCAATCAACACACACCCATGCTGAGATGACACAGATGTTAAAATGATTTGACAAGGACTTTAAAGCAGCTATTATAAAAATGTTGCTTCAAGCAATCATGGACACTCTTGAAACCAATAGGAAAATAGAGTCTTAGTAAAGGAATAGAAAATGTAGAAGAATCAAATTGAAATTTTAGGAACCCCCCCAAATAATAACCCAAAAGAAGTGATTCTATATGCAATACACAGAGATCTAAGTTCATCCTAACAGGCCCACATTTGTAACTGTATCTTAAGACAGTGCCATAAGCATTACACACACACACACACACACACACACACACACACACACAATATAAATGTAAAAAGAAAAGTGAGGACATTTTAAGTGTATATAATTATGGATAAAGAAATCTAAATATTGAAGTTGTTCCCATGATTCATATCTAGTTATGTAGTTACCTTGCATTTTGCTTTCAAAATAGGAAGAACTAAACCTGAACATTTTATACTTTGTGGAAACTGAGTATTTTGCATTTACAAAGGTAGAAGTCCATTGTTGAAAAGTACCATATGTACATAAGCAGCAATTCTATTTACAAAGAACTGCCTTAATGTGTCTATTTGCATATCATTTGCATTTTTGTGACCATACCTGTCAATCAGCTCCAGCAATGAGCAAATCAGGTAGCCCACATGGGAACCTGGGCCAAAGGAAAAAAATGCAAGGTGATCTAAAGTGGATGAAACCCCCATGCATTTATTTTTAAGGCAATACTTTTCAAAAAAAGCATATTGTGCTGCTGAAATGAGCACTTTAGATGTTTTAATAAATACAGCTTCTCATCTCTTAACTTTTTTTCCCATACTTTTTGGGAACTTCTGTTAATTTAAGTCCTTTTTTGGGTTTACTTCCAACTTCCAAACAGTTGGTTCTAAGGGTTCTAAGAAACCCTGGGCATGGATCATTTCTGGAAACCTTCTTATATATGTTAAAGCAACAACATTGAAGATGCTTTTAAAAATCCTAAAATTTACGATCGCTAAAAGATGCTTGGACATACTAAGGTTATAGTTATGAATACTAACATCATTTCCATAGATTGAGTCACAAGTGAAAGAAAACTGCTATTTCTAGAACAAAACCTCCAGGATGTTGAGTGACACTATCCCTTTCAGGTAGGATTTCTGCCGTTTTCTCCTGGTGTTTATATTTCAGCTTGGAAAATAAACCCTCTGTGAATGATGACACAAGGAAAATCCTGCTTGCTTAATAATGAAGCCTCCAGAACTGATGTTTCTTTGGGGGGTAATATCCAGTTATTGTGTCTGCAGAATCCTGGGACGGAGAAGATGCTTAGTAATCGCTATCATGATGATCGCTCGGTATGGCTGCTGGAAGAGAGGGCCTGCATTAGGCATGTTACACAGCACAGCAGTCCTGGCTGGCAGGAAGTGTTTTCCAATGGGTAAAATACTTCATTTAGTTTTACGCGTGGCATTATGAAGCTAGCTTTTGCACATGGGTACGCTGCGAAATTAATATTTTGACCCTAATCATGGAAAAAAAGGGAAACTGGCACCAAATTCCCTTTCTAAGTTAATCGTGAAGTTGGGATCTTGGGATCCTCCTTGGAAACTGGTCCCTGCCAGGCACTTTTCTTTACCTTCAATCTGTGACTACACTAACGTTCATTAAAGGGGAAGGAAATAACCCAATCAACAAGTTTGCTTAAACACACGACCTTTCTTTGTTAAAACTTGTACACAAAAGAGATGTTGTATGGAAGTAAAGACTAAGCAAAAAAACATTGTAGCAATTTGCTGAACATGGAGACTTATTGAGGATGCAGTCCTGAATAATACACACTAGCTTTGCTCTTCCTCTTTAGTCTGTGTAGAGAAGCTATGAATCATTCATGGTCTCCCAGCTGAGAAGGGCTTCAAAGGGGATGGTTCTGATTGGATGTCCTGTGTGAATTGCCATGCTGCAGAATCCGCTACACCCCTAGCACTGGAGGGTGGAGGAAGCACTTTCATCTGGGCCTCCAAAGTGTTTAGGGTCACAGTTCACCAGGAGATAACGATGTAGATGTACATTCAGAATTAGCTGCAGAGATACCTGTGTAGTGCGGTGTGGAAAAGTGAGGCAGTTAGATCCCCAGTGGATGCTGTGAATCAATTACTGTATTCTGAATACAAGGTTGGCTGCAGGGGATAAACAGATGTCAGAGAATTTTTCCCTAATAAGACCCTGGTAATAGAAGAGCACTGTCAGCTTCATTTTGCATTAAAAATCTCATTTCCTCTTTATATGACCAATTTTATTAGGTCCCTAAACAAAGATATTTTGTGTAACTGTTAGCAGCATAATGTGAATGGTGTTACTAAATTTCATATTTTCAGATTTTGTCACAAAAATCAAGAGGCAAAAGTAGGAGTCTATTCTAAAGTCGTGACTTGAGGAGGTCTAATCAAAAAGGCTTTCTGTGAATCTGTTCACATCCTGGTTGGTAATGGTTAATTTTCATTTTTAATCAGAAATATTAACACTCTTAAAGAATATAATCCTTGGGGTGTAAATTAAAGCTAAATTTTAAATTTTCTCTGTGCTCTTTTTTCACCATTTTCCAATCATGGGTGACACTGGCATAAAATTTCTCCAACTAGAACTCAGGCACCATTGAACTTTTCTGGGTAATTTTGGTTTTAAAGCATTATGCATTGGGAGATACCTCTGACATGCTACATTTTCTATCCCAAGCATCAGTCTTTCACAAAAAGCAATTGACCCTTGGATCCTTCCCTCTATACTCTTTGGAGGGCCGAATTGAAGTAGAAACATCATTTTGAGGTATCTGCTAATATCCAATTAACCTCTCTCTTCATCTGCAACTCTTCCAAAAGAGAGATAATCTCCTTCGGGCTGTCAGGCAGTATATTTTCTGCCTTCAACTCCAAGTGGAAAAAGCAGAAGCAGAGAAGGTGATGTGAGTTCACTTTACAATGTCTTCTACTGATTTACTGAGAAAATATCATTTTAAGATTCATTAGACTCCAATCCTCCAAATGTAAAAACCTTTGTTCCCAACATCTAAAGATGAAGACAGTTCAAGAAAGAGCTGCTCCTTCATGATGAGAAGAAGAAGAAAACACACGGTGAAGTTATGCAAATGACATGGAGAAATAAAGTCATGTCATTTGGCAATACGGGACAACAAAGATAGAACTCGAGGGAGAAAATAAGCATTAAACAACAACAACAAAATTTTTCAATGTTATATTGTAAAGCTTAAATATGTTGATTGATCTGATTTTATTACACTTGCTATTGGCTATTTATTTGCGACTATTACTCCTTCTTTGGAGCCATACTAATTGTGTTGGCAGAACTCATCAGATGATGGAGCTAAAATAGAAAAGAAAGGTTCTTTGGCAATTACACAATTGGTCAGCGCATCCCCCAAAGGAAATCTCACACAGTTTAGAAAGGACTTTGACAAGGCTGCAGCAGGTGGCGCTCTTCCCCTGGCATGGGCGCCAAGTGGGCCAACTCCCTCAGGACGGGTTTCCCTGTTGGATGTGCTAGATTAGGGTGAAATGTTCAAACAAACTGAGATTTTAATTGTTAAAGATACCTTGACATATTTATAAAAAGAGTAATAGTGTCCTCTCAATTTCCAAATTTGGGTAATTGTACGCTTCCTTCCAATATTCTTTTTCAATTTCATTTTAATTTAGCATTCTTCATTTAGTGGTCTAAATTTTGGGTAGCAAGTTGCTGATACTCTTGAATACCTCCTATGAATCTATCCAGCAGAGGATACATTTCTATGATTACTTCAATCACTTTTGCACAAAAAATGTTCTGTAGGGTTTCTTTCAAACAAAACGAGTGGCATTATTTATTGGCAATAGGCTCATATTAATAAATAATAGATAAATTAAGCAAGGTGGAAAATAAATCTGTGAGGCTATTGACAAATTGAGTATTGGGTAAAGTATTTAAGGAAGGTGAGAATTGAAGTGGCCTTGGTCCATAGATAATAAACAAAATCTCTATAGGGCTTTAGAGTTTATTCTGCATGTTTATTCATCACAACCAAAACCTACTTAATGGAGTGAAACTCAAAATTACACTCATGTCTTTTTATTATAAATCCCATTATTTTGTTATAGAACACATTCCATTTATTGTTAGTAGATGAATACGTGTTTTTTTTTTTTTTCATGTCCAAGGCATAAGGTTTTTATGGGTAGTTAACATAATAGCTACATTATAATAATTGACTGTGAGGAATTGAATAATAACTTGCTACTTTGATTCTGTGTGGAGTTTCTTTAGCCATTCTCTGCTTAAAACCTATGTTGCCTTGCCATTCCAAAGAAAATGCTAAAAATGTAGAAAAAAATTGTTTAGTTCCATTCCCAACACAGAATTTAGGAAAACCAGTCACTGAAGGAGTGGAATGAACATGGACACACATATTGGAGTAGGAGTTTAGGGAGCAAAGTGGCAACAGTACGGTGCTGAGATGGAGCATCTGTGGAAGGTTTTACCCACATACCAGGCCTCTGATTTGATCCTACCTCTTTTCCAATGTCTGAGAAATTACTCTAATATTAATGAAATTTCTTGATAGTCTCTGAAAGCCATTAACGACATTTTATTTAATACTATTTATGAGTTGTTAAAATCTCTCAGCTGCACATTATATTAAGAAAAGTTCTAATTTTGTTTACTTGTCCTGGGTAAGGATGTCTTAGTTTTTTTTTTATTCTATCTTTCCAACAAAGCAGGCATTTCTTATAGTAACATTTTCTGAGTAGGAAATTTCAATATATTTGCATGTGTAGTTAAATTCAAGGTGTTGAAAGTGTGGTAGGTTCTTATCAGTGCTTTGAGAAATAAAAGGTGACATAGGTGGAAATACATGATACTAAATTATATAACCTAACCAAAGTTAAAAAAACAAAACTTCAATCATTTATCTTGATCTACTTACCAAGCGGCTGGATCATGATCTGTAAAGTACTTAGAAAGGACCATGCAGTTTGATCTAAATGTCCCAGGGTAAGGATCAGCCTCCTTAATGCAGTGTTTAGCAACATGCCCAGCATATCATAAGTGCTTAATAAATACATTTTGACTAAATTAGTAACTGAGTAGAGAATTGGGTCAGAACCAGTTATGTGAGGACCAGAGCCGATTTTTTTTTACTTCTGATTAGATTGTATCACCTGTTAAGCAATGGACTAGCTCCCTGGGAAATGTTTTAGATTTATTTACTCATTACCTCATTGTTCACTCATCTATTCAACAAATGTATTCTGAAATGTACTTACTCTTAGGCAAGGTAACATTGTTGGCTTTTAAAAATGCAAAGGTGGACGAGAGTAAGTAGGGAGAGAGATCATTAAACAATTACATGTCGGGGCGCCTGGGTGTCTCAGTTGGTTAAGCGACTGCCTTCGGCTCAGGTCATGATCCTGGAGTCCCGGGATCGAGTCCCGCATCAGGCTCCCTGCTCAGCAGGGAGTCTGGTTCTCCCTCTGACCCTCTACTGTCTCATGCTCTCTCTCTCAATCTCATTCTCTCTCTCAAATAAATAAATAAAATCTTTAAAAAAAAACAATTAAATGTCGTGTGATAAATGCAATGATAGCAGAAACCTCAAGGTGCTTGGGAACACCTAATCTAGTCTTTGATGTCAAGGACAGCCTTTGGGGGGTGATGATGTCTAAACTGAGCCTACATCTGAGGAACATGTGGAAGTCAATGGGGATAAGATGAAGGGTCACTGTGGAGGACAGTGAAGGGTGATCCAGGCAGAAAGAAGAGCATGTACAAGGGGACATGTAATTCAAGGACTTGAAAGTCATTCAATAAGGCCACTGTACAAACCAGAATATCACTCACAATTTTACATTTGTCTGAAGATAATTAGGAAGCCACAGATGCTCCATCTGTGAGAAAAAGAGCTCATGAATTAAAACTGTGATTGGACAATTAGAAACAATACAGAAAGAGTCCATCATTTTGCAGAAATATAGTTTTCTATTTTGAGTTGCCCAGACATGATAATAGCCAAAAAAAGAAATTTTAGCTGAATCAAAATATGATATTCAAGGAACATTCAAGGAACATACAATAACACTTTACAGTATTAAAAATCCACAAAAAACAAGTAATCCTCTTCTAAAATGTAGAAGATATAGAAAACGTGGTGTCACAAAAACATCAAAATTACGATCATATCATAGGTTTATAATGTAACGGTGATGTCCAGTTTTCCTTGTGGGTCTGAACTTGGCCATGGATATCCAAGGAAATTTAAGTCCTCTGTCATGAAATGAGAGGGAAGAAAATTCTTTTGCTCCTCTTGTTTTCTTGTGTTCCTGGAAATAGATGTCAAACCCATATAATATTTATAACTCTTCTTTTATCCTGACTACCAATTTGGTGATAGAAAATAAACATAGAATAATCCATACATTTTAGGGTCATCTGGCTGACAATGAGGTTTCCTTAATCCCTAGGAGGGCTTTGATACGGTTACACATCTATCATCTTGACATTGCTCCTCAGTTGCCTACTAAGGTTGGCTTTAGCTGCTCTTCAGTGGACTTTTGTCAGGAGAAAGCCACACCTGATACTTTTCATCCAAGTGGTCTTTTTATTTTATCCAAGTGGTCTACCAAAATAATTTAGTAAAATCGTTAGAAGAGTAATGTGACAGTTTTAGGTCATTTGATTATATTCAACTTTATTTTACTCTTGGTTTTAGGAAAATGGATGACTGCTTCTTGATAGGACCCAGCTACTTTATTTTGGTGGTCCAGTGCAAAATGCAAATGCAGGGCCCTTTGTTCAAATATTACCAAGAACCAAAACTGTAACAGTAGAGCATTAACCCAAGATCAGGACATGGTGCACCTCACAGGCTTCACATCCATGAAGGAAGCCCTGATTCTTAGTATGTTACAGGGGTCTAAGCCACACCTCATTAGCGATACTATGATGTTGATATAAACATTCACTCTGGGAAGAACCCTGAGAAATCTGCTCCTGAAGGAACAGTGTACTGCTGTTGGGGCTTCACCACTAGAAAAAGAGGTTTTCAGCGTCTCTGGGCCAGTAAGCGTGGAGAGGAAGACCAAGTTGGGAACAGAGCAAAAGGACGTGTGAGAGCACTGAGTGGGGTCCCACTCCAGCTGTCCTCTAACCAGACTTGGGCAATTCTCACACCTCCTTGAAACTTGATTTCCTTATCTATAAAATAATTTTTTTGTGCTACTTGGAAGTGAATTTGTAAAGAAAATATGAAAAAATGTCGATAATTTTTTAAAGGTTTATTTATTTCAGAGAGAGAGAGAGTGCATTGTCTGGGAGGGGCAGAGGGAGTGGGTGAGAGAGAATCCCAAGCTGACTCTGTGCTGAGCGTGGGGCTCCATCCCATGATCCTGAGAGCGGGACCTGACCCAAAACCCAGAGTCAGATGCTCAACCAACTGCACCACCCAGGCACCCCTGAAAAAAATGTATATGAATTTTTTAAAATCACAAAGTACTACACAGATATAAGATACAGTTATTGTGGAGTAAATAACAGTGGTAACAGCAACAATAATAATAATAAACAAGAACAACACTAGCATATTCGAGCACAATGTTCCTTTGGAAAAACTATAAATTTATAACATCTTTACTGGATGAGCCCCACAGTTTTATACAGAACATACAATTTTCTCCTTCAGGTGATCGAGGAAAAGAGTAAAGTTATTTATGAATAAATTCATATTTTAAATGTGGTTTAATTGTTTTAATAAAAAATTTCCATATCATAAAAAATATTGGATTCAATAACTAGTTTCAGTGAATATTTGCTGGAATAAAGGAATACTTAGAAATCTACCTTGAACTTGCAATAGATATTAATATTTGTTTCTTTACGTTAAATGATAACTAGTATCCTAAATAAAAACCAAGGAAAGAAAAATTTACCATCAATAAAATACGCTGATTTAAAATGACTATAAATATACATAAATTTTTATTTTCCAAAATTCCACATGCACACGATTCCATGTGTCAGAGAGCAAATTATCAGCCATGAATATAACATATATAAATACAGCAATTCCCATTTGTCCAATTGCAGGCAAAGGATTTATTTGAAAAGAAGAATTATCCCTTCACCTTTATAAGCAATTTGGTTTCTGTCTGTGCTTATTGATGGGTGCTATTTTCACAATTCAGCACTAATTATTAATTTGTATTTTCAGGGGGTTATGCATATAATTCTCATTATTCCCATGAGACTTTTGTAAATAACACTTTGGAGCAGAGGCTGAAAATGTGTCTAGCTCTCACTTCTGGTTGCACATTACCTCGCATTATAATCCTGTTGAGAAGTCCTAAGTGTTAGCTGGTATTATACCTCCACACTCAAGGTACCCATATTTCAGTGAGAAGAGAGGAGATTTCTGTTAGAGAAGCACAGAATGAGAAGTTGGTCCCCGGACACTTTTTCATTTTAGTGGCATGCCATTAGCATCTTGAATATTTCAATGTGAGCACAAGAAAGTTCATAAGGGGATAAAATAACAATAATAATGTCAGATTTATATAGAGTCTTAACCTGAAAACTCTTAAACTGCTTCCAAAGCAGGATTAGATTGGATTCTTATCTGAGCTCCTTTTCACCTTCTTTTTTTATTTTTGAAAAAAGAGAAACATGAAACACTAATAATTTGCCATCATGTTGTTTCTTTCACTGGAGGACTCATTTATCATTTAAATATCTTTTTTTCCAAAGTGGGTTGGAAATATGATTCTTTTTCTTTCTATGTGAGTATCAGTACCTAAAACATAGTTTGAGTTTTGTTTTTTGGTTTTTTTGTGTGTCTTTGTTTTTGTTGTTGTTTTGTATGTCAAGTTAATGCTATTGTTTTAAAATTTTCTATTTGATTAAATTTGATAAATATGTATTAGAGTTCACTGTGACTAAAATATGTGCCAGCTATCTGAGGAATACTGAAATGAGCAAGGCATGGAGTCTTGTCCTTAAGACATTCACCGCCCACCAGGTAGTTCATGCACAAGCCAGCTGTGGAAAGCGCTCTTGGAGAAGTACAAACACAACAAGATGAGAGGTCAAAGCAGAAAGATGAGGTTAGGGGGACAAAGAGGGTGTTTTTGGGGAGTCAGGGAAGAGCTTCCTGGAAAAGGTGACATTTGAGCCTTAATGCGCGAGTAAGAATTCCAAAGTTCAGCATTTCAGATAGAGTCTAAGAAAGAGTATGGAGAGCATACAGATGAACTGGGAAATAATGAGCAGGTTTTATTGGCTTTTAGGGTATGTCAGGAGAGTTAAGGGAGAAATATGTCAACTGCCATGATAAGCTTTTGTCATTTATTCTGTATACAATGATGAATGCTTATGAATCAGAGAGTGATGTTATAGGAGCTGCACTTGAGGGTGATGACAATGTCAGAGTTGTGTAAGATCGACCTGAATGGGAAAATCAGGTTTGGGTTGTACACGACCCTCTCCAAGTTTTATGGAGGAGGCTTGAATATTCCAAAATCTTTCAGTCCTTAAAGAGAATAGGTCATGGCGTTAGTGATGATGTTACTAGTGAGAAGCCTAGAACGAAAACCGTGTTCAAGAAGTGTGGGGAGATGGTTTTGTCCAGCAGACACACTTTCATAAAAAAATTAAAATGACATAGTTCAATTGTTTGCTAGAAGGAAGTTTGAAGTGTTTTTCAAAAAATTGCTTTCTTCGGTAAAATAAAGTTTCCCCTGTTTGCATTAGCGATTTCAGACAGAGAAACATTGAAGTCTAGAAGTACAAAAAAACAATAATTCTAAATTGTGGATTCTAAATTAATAAACTTTTCCAAAACTTTGCAGAATATTTCAGTATATTTGTAAGTGCCTAAAAGACTTCAGTGAATGCGGTCTTGATCTGTAGTGATCATGTTATTCTGGAAATGACATAATGACTTCTTCAGGTATGAAAACAAAGGACATCCCTTATAATTCATCAATCGTATTACATATAAAAATATCCTCTCTATATCCTTGAAACAAATAATTGTTAAGAAACTCTTCGCCATGGACTCTGAAGTTCTTTAGCACAGCTGAATTGTGCGAGCTACATGATTATTAATTTCAAGTTTGAATTTCTGCTTGTGACCTGTTGTTTTATTTTCTTCTTCAAATCTTATTTCTTGAGGCTTGCCCCACCCTCTGTGGTTTTATATCTTTTCTCATGAGTATATATATATATATAACCTATTTGTTTGGTTACTCAGACTGAGGCTTCAGACCAAGGAATTGGAAGTTGCTGCCTCTTGACAGCCTGTGCTTTTTTCTTCTATCATAAAAAGGATCCTAAGTAAAGAACACCAGCGGTGACTTGTGTAGCTTCTGGGCATTTTTTTGTTCTTGTGATCTAAAGTCCACTTATTGTGTTTTCTGTTATTTGGAGGTCATCAAACTTTGATCACTAGGCGGGGGAGTGTGGGGTTTTGCCTTGATCTTTGAGATCACACTACAGGCTGATTTTTAAAAAACACGTACGAAAGATTTATTTTAAAATAAAAAAAATGCCACAATTCGTTTGTGTCAATGTAAAATGTTTAAGAATGGTGAAATTCAAAACAGCACTAATTAGGATTAATTTATAAATGGAGATAGGACCATGACTAGTGATACTCAAACTCCTCACATTCATTTAGGTATTTTGTGAAAGCCAACACTGCTCTCCTTGTCGGCACCCATTTGGCCAGATGTGCAAAAGCCTACTATTGATTGGGTTATACCACATGTGAGTAGGGCATGGGGGTGGTAAAAAGAGTGATTTGCCATACCCTGTGCCCATTTTGTCCATTACTGACCACATGCTCTACTCAGATTGGAAAGGTTAATTACTTTCTTGTCTTTTCAGGATAATATAATTGTTGTTGAAAATGTAAATGAGTATACCTTCTACTAAATAGAAGCAAAGAATCATTTTATTCACTAAATCATAGATTTTTAGCACCAGAAAAGATTTTAGAGCTCATAAAGGACCTTTCAATGGGCTTCGATGGCCTTCATGCTTGCCAGAGTTCACTGAGCTAGATAAGAAGAGGGAGATGTTCCTACAACATTAGGCTCCTGACGTTAGTTCAATGTTCCTTTTACACCAATCTATGTTATTACTTATTTTTACAAATTTACTTGCCAAGTAATCTTTCAGCAGAGATTGGTACTTTCAATAGGTACTTCCAACTACACGGAGAGAATTAACAAATGCTTCCAAAGTCCATGTCAATTCCACTGTACTGATAGATTTTGTACTTTGGGGGACCACTTTACGAGAGTAAAGAGGAATGAAAACCATTTGAAACCCAGTGTGAATTAGATTATATATGAAAGGATAAATACATTTTTCTTTTCTTTCATGTTGAAATTTATGGTTTTGCACTTATTTCTTCCTCGGCATCTTCAAAGTCCATCTTTTTTTACTCTATTTTTTATTGTCTCACAAATAGAAAACAATTTAAACAATGTAGTGAGGAATAATCAGAAAGCCTCAGAGTAGAAAGCAAATCTAAAGTTTTTATTCAAACCAAGAACATGTCTGGGACTCTCAGAATGTGTCTGCCATCTCTACAAAATGAGTTTACTTCTTCCTAGCTGTGAGGAGTATTTATGATACTCAAGTATTCATCTAGTCATTCATGAACAAACTAAATAATGGCTATAGTCACAAAATGGTGCATCAAATTTAGGTAGCGCACCAAAGAAAATATAAAGCATATGGTCTTTCACTTCAAAGAATATGCCATCTTATCAGAAAACACAAACACACACACACTCAAGTTAAAAAATAATAAAAAACAAGATATGATTGAAATTTAAAAGTCATAAATATCATGATCACTGGAGGAAGTCAAAAAGTGGATAGGTTTTGAAAAATGGTTAGAATTGGTAAGTGGAGAAAAGAGAGGCCTTATAGGCTAGAGATAATCCCCCATGAAGACTAGGAGTTGGCAATCCATGAGCTGAGTTTGAAGAGCCATGATTTGGCCAATCTGGCTCCAACGGAGAATCCATAAGGAAGTAACTGAAGTTAATTTTGAAGCAAGAGTGACAGAACTTGAATGCCAAAAAAACAAAACAAAAACAAAAACAAAAAACCAAAAAAAAAACAATGGACTTGATTCCTACAGATCAGCATCTCTCAAAATGCTCCTCCACACACCAAAACTTGTTAGGAATAAAAATCCGTAGTTAAATAATTGGAAGAAACCTGCCAACCCAAGTCCCATCCTGAAGATTTACATGAACATTAACATCTTAAAGACTTTGAGAAGATCTGCTATTAAAAATCCATCTACCTGTGTTCAATGGTTTTTCTTTTCTTTTTCTCATCATTTTAAATCTCAAAACCTATAGTTTTGTCTAATATCCTTGGTGTATTCTAATCAGATGTGGAGTATTTCTCAGGAAAAAAATTGGGTATTTCTGCAATAAAATCTTTTAAATACAATGGAATTTCTCTTCTAGAGAGGTAACTATGAAAGTTCAAATAACCTCTGTCCATTAAGCAGGGATTGGAAAGTACAGTCTGTCCAATTTGTGCTTAATGGGTTGTTCTCCATGGTGTTCACCATTTCAACAATTGGACTACTAGATTGTATTGTTTTCAAGTACTTATCCAAATATGATAAATCACTGTAATGTTCAGCAAGTTTGACAAGATTTTCCCACCAGAATTTATGAAGTGATGAGTTGCTTCAAATTTTAATATACTTAATAAATATTAAATGACCTCTTATAGTAAAAACAGAACTTATTTAGAAAGCAAAGGAAAATAAGCAAAACGGTAGTGTAAATAATCATAACTTCTGATCAGTGAAGGTGACAATGGAGTAAATGAGTCTTTAGGCTCTGTGCAGTGATGAATTAAAATAAATTAGACCATGTTTTGACCTGCTTGTTATTGTTACTGTTTTGAATGCTTACTCATGTCTGGTAATTGTACCTAAGTTGGATTTTAAAAGAAACTCAGTAAATTCTATAGAAGAAAGCTTTTACCTAGAAAAGGGATTTTCTGAGCCTGGCTCACCTTGATACTTAGCTCTTCTTGGGGTTTTATAGTCAGATTGAGAGGCATTAAGAATTCCTCTCCTGAAAATTTCTCAAACTACAACCATCACTTAAGCAGTCATTCAGCAATGTCAACAGTATTGCAAGGGTAATAACTCTGCCATAAAAAGCAAGTTCTCTGAAATCTACTGAAGATACAACAAGCATGAGTAATTGGTAAAAATCAAAGCTTCTTCAGAGCAATAGCACAAGGGGCTGCAAAAATTAAGAGAATGTTATAAAAGGAACTTCTCAAATGTGATGTCTTCTGAAAATATTTAAGTTTCTTAATTCTTTAGTAAAAAAATGTGTGGATAGAAGCTATCAAGCTATCATTACTCTCTTCTGTTCAACAAGGAAGAGAAAGAAGGAATATATATTTACACATAGGGACACACCCACAGGCCTGCGAATGGTTTTTTGAAAAAGGCTACTAAGTGTTCTATTAACTGGAAGATTAATTAAGGATAGAATGAAAGGAAGGAGGGGAAAAAGCAAAACTTCATTCAAAAATGGAAAGACTCTGAAGAATAGGGGATTAAAATTCTGATATAACAAAATTTGTCAAAATCAATAGATAAAACAAACAAACAAAAAACAAAAAAAAATCAATAGACTAGACATCTGTACCCATGAATTTTCCACCAGAGGGGGGGAAAAACAGTTGGATATATAGATATAGATATAGATATCTATATATATATGTAAAGAGATTTATTGCAAAGAATTGGCTTCCACAATTGTGAGTAGGCAAGTCTGAAATCCATAGATTAGGCTATCTGGAAGGACAGACTGGAAAATCTCAGGCAAGAGCTGAAATGTCAATTCTGTTCTTAAAGCCTTTCAACTAATTGGATCAGGCCCATCTACATTTTTTAGGATAATTTCCTTTATCTGAAATCAACTTGACTTGCAGATGCTAATCTCATCTACAAATACTTTCAGAGTAACACCTGGATTAAGATTTGATTGAATTATTGGGTACCTGTATCTTAGCCAAGTTGACATGTCAAACTGACCATCACAGCACTTTTCTCCTTTAGTAAAGAACCTGTAGCACCCTTAGTGCTTAAGCTAAATTAATTAAATTGATCATTTTGTCTGGTCTATGTATGTATTCTGTCATACATTTCTAAAACTTAGTATTAAATGTGGATATCACACTTAAGGCTATAAAAACTCACCTGATATTGCAATTAGCCGCAATTTGTCATTATTGAACACTTACATTATTGCAGGTACTTTAGTAGATACTAAGGTTTTCCTAGTGAGCCAAGTGGACGTGACATGGTGGCTGGCTTCATGGACCTTATAGCAAACTGAGACATAAAGACAGTTTATGGAAATGTCTTCAGTTAGTGTTTTCTCAGTTACTAGTTATAAGCCATCAAGGAAAAATAATTATTTTGCTTTTTTTTTAGATTTATTTATTTGAGAGAGAGCATGCACGTGTGTGTCAGCAGGGGGAGGGGCAGAGGGAGAGAGCTAGAGAATTCTCAAGCAGACTCCCCACTGAGCATGGAGCCCAACTCGGGGCTCAATCCCAGGACCCTGAGATCAGGACCTGAGCTGAAGTCAAGAGCGGGCCGCTTAATTGGCAGAGCCACCCGGGAACCCGTATTTTGCTTCTTATAAGCAAGCTGTATTAAATATTATGCATTCATTAATTCAAAGAATCTTTATTAAGTGTTAGTTTTCTAGTATTACTTTCAAAAACATGTTTTGAGATTTCTACTTGGTACCAATCTTTTCAGGTTTTGGAAAAACTATAATAAATGATAGACTATTCACAGGGGATAGAGGTTGGAAGGTTCTTCCAGATACTCATTCAAAGAGCACAGAACAGCTCACTCAAATGGAGTATAGGAAGAAATGACCTAGAAATCAAGGCTTGAAGCAGTATCCTTGGAGGGGCCTTTGCCAAATGGAGAATGATGAACGAGGCTTAAAGGAGAAGATCATATACTTCACAATAGTGACTATGGAAAAGGCACATCCTGTAAAAAGGAGCAGTAAATTTGTTGTTAGCTTGTCCCATTTTTCATTTTATCTCCTCCATCAAGGGGAATGATAAATGGATGGAAAAATATTGATAAAAGGGGAATTAAGCCTATAACGTTTAGAGATATTGCACTTGTTTCTTAGTCTCCTAGATCTGCACGATGATAAGAGAGCATGGTCTTCCATTCTTGGGTTCACCTGTCGGATCATTCTGTAGGTAAAGCTGTGTCTGGAGCAAAGTTATGAAGGATAACCTGTGAGGGAAGCAGAGGATGGAAGGAGAAAGCATTTAGGAAAGGGGATCTTCCTACTGGGAGCAGGAGAATGGAGTGCCAACGGAGCTCTTTGCCCTTTAGAGGATGGTGTGGTCAGCCTACCCCAACACTTTCATTTTCATTACGTTGTGTGAAACTTGCATATTCTTGAATGATACCCAGTCAGGACTGAGCAATTTGCTCAAGTCACATGTCAGAGAGTTTGTGCTTGGAAGTAAGTTGGTTCACTTCAGTATTGTTTGCATTGCATCTCTCAGTCAAATCTCAGTGTAGGGTATGAGATGAAGTTATATGTCAACAATTATTCTGACAATTGGTAATAGCTATTTCTTATCATCTAAGCCAATAAGTGTCCTGTACTAAAGGACCGAATAGACTTAATAATTATTGAAATGGGATGTTGGTTTGTTCTCTATTAAATATTTCGCTAAAGAATAAAAATCATTAATTTCATTTTTCTATTTTAATGAGATTTCTAGATTTTTAAAGTAGCAAATATATCAAATTTATCAAAAATGTTGGCTGGCTCTCCATGGAATATTTTGCTAAAAAATAAAAATAATTTTCAGTTCTCTAATTTAATGAGACTTCTCATTTTTAAAACAAAAAATGTATTAGTCTCTTTAATTCTAAAAAATGTTATAGATTTATTGATAAAACTACAATAAATTTATTCAAAACACTTATTTTTCTACTTTAAGAATTTTGTTGATTTTAAAAATTGCATTTGTAGTTAAATTATTAATTCCTCCTATTTGTAATTTAGTTTGCTTGTGTGGTTTTATGTGATTTTCTGATATTTTGTTGACTGTTGTTATTAATATAAAAATGATACTTTTGGGGCACAAGGCTGGTGCAGTCAGTTGTGTCTGACTCTTCCTTAGCTCGTGAGATCCGAGCCTCCTGTTGGGCTCCAAGCTTTAGTTCAGTCTGCTTGAGATTCTCTCTCTTGCTCCCTCTGCCCTTCCCCCACAAAATAAATAAATAAATCCTTTAAAAAAATGCTATGTTTAGGTATGTAGACATAATTTTCCATCAGTGGACTTATTAAAATGTACACAATATGTAGACTCTTTGTAGTCATTGTCCCATAACCATTTTTGGTAAATATTTATGGTATAAAATTTGAATTAAAATAGTTTTCTTTCTTTTAATGGAAAAGATGTCAATACGAAAAAGAAAGTATTGTAACTGTGAGAAAGAGAAACCAGGTTTATTATGTTTTTTGTGCTTCTCCTAGGAGTTTTATATCCTTCTCATTCACCCATGCGCCTTTTGTTCAGAGTAATGTACTCTGCGTTAGTATCCTTTTCAGTCTCCTCCAATGCACGGACTGCCAAAATTACAAGATTACGTACAATGGGTTTACATTGCGGATGTCTGTCCACTAGGGACTTAACAAGCTGAAATTGTCAACTTGGACTCACATCAATGGCCTCAAGCTAAAAGGCAAGTGAAATTTCAGCTGTGCTGTAGAACACTTGCAAGTGTGTCTTCATTAAATCAATGATGTTCCCCAAAAAAGAGTTATTTTCAGTCAAATATATAATTTGCTTCCAATATCAGATGGCGGAAATGAAAAATTCAGTAAACAAAAAAAAAATCTCAGTCAGATGCCAAGACACTGATTGTACCTTGGCGCCTCTCCCATTTAGAGATGATTTTCATAAAAAGTGGTGCATCACGTGACATCATGTCAGAGTCTTCTCTGAGGGATTATACTTTAATCTCTAAATGATAATTAGTTAGATGGAAACCTCAAAAATATAACATCTAGTGGGTTACCAGTCCCCCACGTAGTCTCGAGAGCTCTTTTGATCTGTTGGACCCGGAAAGGAAATATTTGTCTACTGTTACCTCGTGTGCAACATACTACAAAGGTATAGAGAGAGCATTATTGTGCAGTTACTCCATTTGATTTGATTTGATATTTTGCTTAGGAACTATATCGATTAACTTTCCAGAAAGTAGAAAGCACATAGTATGTTCTGGTGTGTTAGGTGAACGCCCACATTTTCTCAGCCATTCTGTAATTTACTGTTTGTACACTGAGGCACAAACTAAGTATAGCTGAGGGCAATTTCAGATCAACATACTCCCTGTAAACATTCTAGGACTGTAAGTGGATTCACCTTATTAACATGGATGTTTAGTCAATATGAAACACCAGTGTTTTAGTTGTGAATATTTGGGATCATTTAAAAGTGAGGCATGCAGATCTGCATGTGAGTAAAACTCTGAAATGTGGAAATAAAATATGAGTCAGTTGACTGACTTGCTGGAAGTGTCTTCTAAGGGTAGGATTTTCAGATTAAACATAAAATTACTAAATATAAAGCAACCCCTAAATTTACCATGTTACCTTTGTATATACTTCAGGAAATCCAGTTGTGAAGATGTCACGAGCATCGGGGCTTCAGTTGGCATCTATTCATTCAATGATATTTATTTATTTATTTGAGAGAAAAAGAGAAAGAGACAGACGGAAAGTAAGAAAGAAGAAGGAAGAAGAGAGGAAAGGAAGGACGGAGGACTATTATGTGCCAGGATGTGGGCTAAGTATTGAAAAAAGAAATGCCTTCCAGGAACTTAGAGTTTATAAGGAAGAAGCTTATGTAAACAACAACTTTCAGAAGGTAGGAAGTCTGATTATAAGAGCATTCAGTGCAAAGGGAGTAAAGAAGTGAGAATATTTATTCTGGCCGGAAGAGAGGCTTCACACACAAAATGCCCTTAAGCTGAGTTTTCAGTGATGACCTAGGAGGTTTATAAAACATGCAGGTGGTACACACACAAGACAAAATAACAACAACAACAACAGTAATAATAATAAACTAAATTAAATGGTACTGAAGTTGTCAACAACAACAAAAATACTTCTCTTCATATTCCCCTATTTTGGTCCCATTTTGCAGATGTAACTGTTTATTTCTGCCTTTATTCTCTAATAACATGTTCTATTACATTTATACATTCATTTGTATTTATTGACCCTGCCCTGCCCACTACATAGGATGAAAGACATGACCAACCCACCCTCCTTCTTCCTCTTCCCCCAACTATATGTTCACCTTCTTGGTTTTGTCAGATATATATTTGCCTCATATTGTTAAGATGGGTCATGCTTAAATGCTATTCTGGGCTCATAATTAAGTCTACTTTACCTGGTCTATAGCTGATTCTAAAAACTGAGAGCCAATTATAGATATGTACATGATCAAGATTATATCAAATAGTGTTCACTTGAGAGCCAAGCAGTGGGAATGATTTCTCTACAATTCATCATCAACATCCTTGGCCCTTTCTAAGGTGAAGGATGCCATCAACACAGGTAAGTGGATTTCCTTACACACTGCAAATTGCTCAACACGGTGTCACATTTTAGTTTACTACTAATATAGGCTATGGCATCTCCTATGGACTGTTTTCTTCTTGTAGTTTCTAATCACCTCTCATATTTTTTTTGTGGAAAAAAAAACATGATTTCTTCACACTTCTGCTAGAATCAGTTGTTCTTTATTCTCTTTTGTAAGAAATACACTCTACTTGCCTTAACATTTTCTTGGAAGTCACCGTCATTGTTTTCATGTGGACTAATAAAGGCTTTCCAAGCTTGATACACAGCTGTCATCCTGGGATTTTATTTTTTACATCTGCTGAGATGGTTCTACCAACTGGTTATCAAATCTTGTTAATTGTCTTCTTGTATTTTTTTTTTCTGGAGTACCTATAGAGTGAATATTTGAGAAAGGGTAATTAGAAAGTAAATATCCTACCTCTGTACATGCTTGAAAACAGTTTACTTGTCCACACGGACTGACACTCTGGGCATAAACTTTGTTTCATTTATAACTGTAGCAAATGAGCAAACTTGGCCTAAAATAACACAGATGATTTATCTTACTGTTCTGTAGGTCAGAAGTCCGCACAGGTCTCATCCGACTAAAATCAAGGTGTCAACAAGGCTAAGTTTCTTTCTGGAGGTTCTGTGGAAGAATTGTTTACTGTTGAATCAGGTTGTTGGCAGGATTCAGTTCTTTGTGCTTATAGGATCGAGGTCCCTTTGTTCTTGCTGGTTGTAAACTGAGGGTCATTTCTGGTTTCCAGGGATCACAGCCTCCCTTTGCTCTTAGCCCCCTGCCACCATCTTCAAACCCAGCAATACTCACATCACACCTCTCTGACCCTTCCCTTATTGACATATTTCTCTCTGACCCAACCAGAAAATGTCCTCCTAAAAAAGTAAAGCCCGTGTGGATATTCCAGGATAATCTCCCCATGTGAAGGTCAATAAACTTAATCGAATCTGCAAAGTCCCTTTTGCCATATAAGGTAATGTACCCACAGGTTTGGGGGATTAGATTATGAATATCTTTAGTGGTCATTATTCTGCCTAGGTTCAAAAGCATTTTCCCTCACAAATTTAGAGTCATTGATCTTTTACTTTCCATTCACAAGTATTAGGGATAAGGAATTTTATGCCAATTTTATCTTTATTCCTCTGTTGGTAACTTCCTTTTCTTAAGATTTATTTATTTATTTTAGAGAAAGAGAGAGTGCGCGAGTGCATGTATGTGAGCAGGGCCAGGGAGGGAACAGAGGGAGAGGAAGAATCCTTAGGCACACTCCCCACTGAGCATGGAGCCTGGCACAGGGTTCCATCCCAGGCCCCTGAGATCATGACCTGAGGGAAATCAACAGCCAGCCGCTTAACCGACTGAGCCACCCAGGCCCCCTTGTTGGTAATTTCTTATCTCTATGGAAGATTTAGGAGGTTATCTTCATCCTTGCCATCCTGACAGACGTCTAGCTGTGCTCTTTGTGCAATCCTTCCCCTTGTCAATCAGAAGGTGCTAGCAATATGACTTCTCACATCTATCTTTGGGTCAAGAAATTTTTCTTCTAGAGTTTTTTTGAATGAATGATTTCATTCTATTTTACATATCCACCATTAGGTCCATGCCCAAATATTAGTAAATATTTGTAAATGTTAGTAGATATTTGTGTGGATGAGAAATATTTAGGCTGAGCATATAGATTTGGCTGTCAAGAGCATAAGGAAACTGAGAATGTGTATACATTACTAAGAAAAGAAGCCAGAGGAAGAAACCAAGAAGATACTTCCATGTGAAGTTAAGCTGAGGAAAAGGAAGGAAAGGCCAGGTATCTTGTGGAATGGCAACATGAAGCAAGACATTGCTTCTGTTGGGAAATTTTTTCCCCTAAAATCCCCAAATCTCCCCTTGAATATAAATTCTATTTCATTTTTAAGAGTTACAGAAGTTTTCCTGATCTGCTAAGAAAAGACTTTTCCCAACATTACAAAAGTTGAAACTGTGTTGTAAACTACAATGTGCTCTACAGACATAGATTGTTAATGTGATGCTATTATCTCAGAATGTTTTCATTCTTCCAATAAATACTTTTTATAACTTAATTGATGGACAATTGACAAATAAAATTTTATGTATCTAAAGTATAGGACACGGTGATTTGATACACATTTACATGGTGGAATGATGAACAAGACCAAGATAACTAACACACGTATCACTTTACATAGTTAACTGCGTGTGTGTATGCGCGCATGCGCGCGTTAAGAACACTTAAGGTCTATTCTCAGCACTTGAAGTACACAATACTGTATTATTAACTATAGTCACACTGTACATTAGATCTTCCGAACTAACATTTCTAACGAGATTCAAATTAAACCACAATTATTCCAGGTCTCTTTTTCTCCCTACTTTCTCTTACCTTAGGATTTCTGTTAGATTATACCTTAAACATTTACCATGTACCGTACCAATAAGATTTATACTGAGGCCAGAGTCAGGGGATATTTGAAACTGAGATTCCAGCTCCAAAAAGGGAGGAAAATATTTGGGATAATCGTTGCCTGTTGGAAAACACTGAAGGAGAAAAAAATATAATTAAAAATATCCTTCTTTTAGATGCCATCTGAAAGCCATCCAAGCATGGATAATCATAGACGCTCTGTGTGGCTGAGACATAACGAGCTTTTCAGTCCTCTCCCTACTGAACAGTGCGAGGCATTTCCTGCCATTTCAACATACGACTATTTTTGCAACACGGGCCCCAAATAAATACTTTTATCCAGAGTCAGTCTTCTTGTTCTGGTGATTACAATAGCAAGGTGGAGGAAATAAATAGGGTCTGCTGTACAAACTAACATTGTAATGAAGATCTAAATTTGCTCGTTATCCCTTGAAACAGCAGTTAGGATGTACAGAGGGGACGGGATATTGCTGTTCTTTTGCGTACTCTGCAAGGAGAAGGAAGCAATTTGAATAAAATATCTGACAAATAAACTGTTGGGAATTTGTCAGAAGTGTGTTCGTGGTCTCTGCAGGAAGTCCGTGCGGAGAGTGGAAGGCCTGTAATGACGAGAAGTCTTTGCCTCCGTCTGCATACGTGGAGGGCGGCAGGAGATAGATCTCTTCTACAATTCTGTCTGCGTGTGTGCAGGCCAGCGGAGGTGCCGGGGGGGAGGTCGTCACGCCTGCTCCACCCCATGCTAGTCCGGGAGCTCAAATCCAAAAGACCTCCGAGGAGGTTCTTGAAGATGTGGTGAAGTTCCCTGTAAGATTCATATTTACTTTAGACCCAGATTTGGTGACCTGTGTAATCGATGCCTGGCCCAATTATTTGTTTTCAAATATATTTATGGTCTCCACCCACCCCAAAGAACTAGAAAATAGGAGTTGTCTTTGATAAGGCTGCCTTTAAAGAGAACCATAAAAAAACAGCTTATTCTTTTTGAGGCTACATTTTAAATAAGAAACACTCATTCCTCAAATAAGTTACTCCATAATTTTAAAACTGGTGGAATATGTAATTGTTAAGAGTCTTATTTTATCGTGATTTTTAAATTAAAATTTTAAAGATAACTTTTCAAGGAATCACTTAAATTGATTTAAAATGACCTTGTACTTTCTAATAGGGTGGTTTGGAGCCTCACTGGGAATGACTGAGCCAATCTTAAAGGACTGAGGAAGCAAATGGTACAGATGTCTGGATAGGACTGTTCAGGCAGAGGGGGGAATGTGGCCGGTAGACTCCTACACATGTGTTTCAACACAAGTCGAAATACCTACCCATTTAAACGCCTGGGTGGCTCAGTTGGTTAAGCGACGGCCTTTGGCTCAGGTCATGATCCTGGAGTCCCGGGATCGAGTCCCACAACGGGCTTCTTGCTCGGCAGGGAGTCTGCTGCTCCCTCTGACCCTCTTCCCTCTCGTGCTCTCTATCTCTCATTCTCTCTCTCTCAAATAAGTAAATAAAATCTTTAAAAAAAAGATTATCCTTTGGTTTCTTTTCAAAATCTGAATATAAGGCTACTAGGCTTGATTGGATAGCTTTACTAACTCTGGTGAAAACAGCCCAAATGAATAGGTAAAATATATACTGCATGTCCTAGAATATGTTGACAAGCTGGCAAATTAGCTCAGTAAGAAGCAGAAGTAAAAAATTAAGATGAGATCAGAAATCAATGAAATAGAAAACAAATACAACAAATTTAACAAAGCTTTAAAGAAACCGACCAAGAAAATAAAAGAGAGGAGCTGCAAATTACTAATACCAGGAATGAAAAAGGGACATCATACAGACCCTGAAGATATTTAAAAGCTTATTAGGAAATATTAGAAACCACTTAATGCCCATAACTAGAACTTAAGTTTTAGTTTTAGGGACTAATCTATGTGACATATCAAAACTGTTGAATGCAGCAAAAGTGGTTTTTGAGTTACATCTATAATCTTAGATGTTTACCTTAGAAAATAAAAGTGAAAATTAATGACGTAAGTATCTAATTTCATAAGTTAGGGGAAAGCTACTAATAAAACCAAATAAGAGGAGAAAATAAATAAGATAATAAAAATTGTTGAAATATAAAGTAGATATATAAAAGAGAGGCTCAACCAAGCTAAATATAGTTCATGGATATAATTAATAATAGGGACAAGCCATTGGCAATTGGCAAGACTAAACAAGAAAAAAAAGGCACAAATAAACAATAATAGGAAGTAAAAGGAATTTAAAGATGCCACATAATTTTTTTTTAATAGAGGGATAGGAAAAATAATTTCTTTCTCCTAACACATTTTAAAACTTGGAAGAAATGGGCACATTTTCAAAAACTGTACTTACCAAAGCTTCTATGAGAAGAAACAACACATTTAAATAATTCTATAAGCACTAAAGGAACCACATTAGCACTTAATATTTTTTCACAGTAACATAATAAAAGAAACAAATCAATATTATCAAACATTCAAGGAACAAATAATTTTAGCTTTATACCAACTATTTCAAATATAGTGGTTTCCCCTAATCTGTGAGAGATACCTTCCAAGACCCAGTGGATGCCTGAAACTAAGGATAGTACCCAACCACATATATGCTGGTTTTTTCCTCTACATACGTACTTCCGATAAAGTTTAATTTACAAGTTAGGCACAGAAAGAGATCAATAATAATAACAATAAAATAGAACTCTAACAATATACCATAATAAAAGTTATATGAATGTGGTCTCTCTCTCAAAATATCTTCTTGTACTGTGCTCACCCTTCTTCCCATGATGATGATGATGTGAGACAAGAAGATGCCTCTGTGATGAGATGAAGTGAAGTGGGTGATGTAGGCAATGTGTCATAGGTAGCGTTAGGCTACTGTTGGCCAGCTGATGACATATCAGAAGGAGATCATCTGCTTCTGGAGGGTGGTTGACCACAGGTAAATGAAATTGCCTGGAAGGGATGAGGAGGACTACACCCTAATTAGATAAAAGACATCAGTAAGGTGCTCACACTGAAAGGTGACAAGAACAATATGAGGGGGGAATAATCTTACAAGGTGATCACACTCAATAACATGCATGTAAAAAATCTTCAAATGTAAGCACACTTAGTCTAGGAATCAATCAATCAATCACGTAAATCATGAACAAGTTTTGTGAGACGTGAACGTGAACTCCAAAACTGATCTCTTCAGGCTCTACTCCCAAAGAGGAAGAAACTGGCCTCTGGCAAAACTGGCCTCCTGCGTGGTTTCATGGCGAGCCCTGTGGGCCTGGTGCTTAAGACCGAACATCCTGGAGGAGCCTCCAGACTAGCACACCAGCCATCCCACCCCCACTGTGATATTGTGATTTATAATAAGAAAAATATATTTGGCCTTTATCCTTGTTTCTTGCACAGAGTTCCTAAAACTCTTGGAACTTCCTAAGTGATGAGAGCAGTAAAGGTTTCTTCTGTTATGTGAATGAGTACTTTTGGAGAGCTCTTTAGGGCAGGTTGCCCAGGGAGACAGTGACTTTCAATTTCACTCCCTCATCTCTGGAGAGGGGAGAGGAGCTGGAAGTTGAATCAATTGCCAAAGACCAGTGATTTTCTCAATCATGCCTCTAAATGAAGTTTCCACAAAACCCCAGAAAGACAAGGTTTAGAGAGTTTCTGGGTTGGTGAACATATGGAGATTTGGGTCAGAGAAGAACCCTTGGAGAAAGTATGGAAGCTTCAAGCCCTTCCCACATAGCTTGCCCTAAGCATCTCTTCAATCTGGTTGTTCAGGTGAGTGTGACAGACTGAATAGTTGTGTGCCCCCCAAATTCATATATGGATGCTCTTGTCCCAGTGTGATGGTATTGGAAGGTGGGGTCTTTGAGAAGTAATTAGGTTTAGATTGGGTCATGAGCGTGAGGGCTTCATGTTGGATTAGTGTCTTTATAAGAAGAGGAAGAGATCAGAGCTTGCTTTTTCTTGACCATGTGAAAACACAGAGAAAGAAACCATCTCTAAACCACAAAGAAGTTCTCCTCAGAACCTAACCATGCTGGCACTCTGATCTCAGACTTGTAGCTTCCAGAACTGTGACAAATACATTTCTGGTGTCTAACCACCCAGTTCATGGTATTTTATTCTGGCAGCTCGAGCTGACCATGACACTGAGGAAACAAAAAGAAGGGTTAGTTTGACTCATTCTCCATTGGTGTAATGTGCTCCTTAACAATGTAACGAGCTCTCTCCCGGGGCAGCTAAGCATAGTAGTAGTTCCTTCACCAAATGCTGACCAAACCTTGGATTGAACCACTGTTGAATTTCCCTTGATCCAGATTTGATGGTTACACACTGCCTTTGGAACTAAGCATTTCAATAAAGGGACCACTTTAGCTGAGACCTAAACCAAGAGGAATAGAGAATATTATCGTGTGTTTTTTACTCTACTGAACATTTTCATGCTTTGGGGGGAAGGGGATGGATATCTCTGACAATCTATTTAGAATTTAAAATAACCTGGGTACATTTTTCTACATTTTCAGGGTGTTTTTGTTGTTTTTGAATGAGCTTCTCATTTATTCCTGTGATAGTCATGGCATACATTGGAGTTTAGAGGGGGTAGAGTTAGATCTTCTCTAGATGCAATCTTTAAATTCTATCAGCTGGTGATTGGCAGAGCCCCTTGTTTCCATAGCCAGTGAGGATCACCATTCCAGCCTAGATCCTCTAGGACCCACGGAGAAATACCACACGTGATAGTTTTCTATGCAAGTTCTGCAGCCAATTACATGAAAGAAATTTTTCTTCTCTTAAGCCCCATTTTGTATAAATAATATAAATAATTATTTTATAACACAAATACCATAACTAAACCCCAAATATAGCATGACGAAAGATCTGGAGCACATAACGTTTGAATTTGAATATGCCATCTCTTTGGAATAGACCTAGCTCTATTCTCTCTATATCTAAAACTTAAGCCCCAGACTTTAAGAATTATTACCGTTAGGAGCCCAAAGAATCCACTTGCTTTATTCCTCACTTAAACTTACAATGCAATATAGTCCACAAGCAACTCAAGAAGTGGGTGTGCTATGTATATCATTGAAACAGTTCCTCTCCCTGCGCAATAAAACCCGAAACAGAACAACTCATACGAGATGAACTGCCATTCAACTGCCAACAGAAGTGTGCAAAACCTGCAAAATAAAACAGGTTTATTTTACTGGTATGCTAAAGCTATCTTGCAGGAACTATGCTGAAGAAAAAAATATATATGTGTATATATTATGCCTATATAAATTGTATATGTAGGACATATACACAAATGTACACACATGTACACAAACATACACAGGCTTTGGAATAAAATAACAAAGATCACGTAGTTTTATCTTCCTACTGCTTTAATTATAAAATAATGTGTCATTACGCCTCATTTGTAAACTGTTCCTTTGAAGCGTATTTCTGGGGTTCCTGCCTATGGGACCATGTTAGTTGCATTCCAGGAGCTGACCACTGCTCTGCCCATGCAGCTTCAGAACAGCACAGAACAAATCCCTTCCTCTTCTGCAGCAGGGGCTTACGATGCCACTGTGTCACATATGTTTCCAATTAATCTCCTGCCAGGCTGACTGAATTACACAATCACTGAAATGTTTTAAAGGCTTAACTAATTCGAAGCATAACCATAGGTTAAACACTGTTGAACTATCAAACGCAAAATATATGTTTAACATAAACAAATCATTTCACAGATACAAATGTGGCTAATGGGGTGCTATAATAAGGAGAGGCAAATGCCTTTCTTACTTTGTCCTTATACCCAAAACGTTATAGTGCCCATTTTTAAATACTAAAAATAAGGTACAAGGAGAATTTTCCATTTATTACAGTATAGGCAAACAATCTGAATAATTCAGTCTGTGTTTACAGAGCACAAAGTGAGGTTCCGATTTCATAAATATTCATGATTAGTATGGGTAAGCCGTCCAGATAATTCAGAAGCCATCCTATTCCTGAATAGTTCAATTTGCTGGAATAGAGGAAACCAATTTACCAGATAATTATGACATCTCCACTTCACCATTAAGTATAGAACCACAGAGGAGAAAATACTTCCTTAGTTTTTACCTTAATTCAGATTGTTGTTTCATTTTGATTATGTGGGATTATGCGGAGTTGGTTATAGAGGGAGGTTATTCAGATGCCTGGACTCTGTTGTAAATGTGGTGTTTCTCTTTCCCTCCATTTTCTTCTTCTGATTCTCTGCCCTTGACACGGACAGTGTGTGGGAGAGACCAGCGCTTAGGTCTGCATGCCCTGTGTTTTCACCCAATTAGCATCATCGAGCACCTGGCGAAAATGTTACTCAGAAGGCAGTGACACTCTCCACTGTGGGAAATGAACGGTCTCCTTTACAAGGACATCCCAGAAAAATAGGTCAGCTTGTAATTACAAGCCTAGCTGAGAAGGGAATAACAGAGTGACATCTAAGATTTAGGCGAAAATTTTAAAACCCCTGTCCTTCTACTTACCCCTACTGCTTCTTCTTTTCATAAATCTCTTTTGTAGCTAGAAAATCACTCTATAAGAGAAAGGATCGATGAGAAATTAGTGGTGGGAAAAGGTCAGCAGAAAAGTAGTTTAATCCAAATTCTCCCACTCCACCCATAAATACTTCACTGGTGAAGGCTAAAGACAAAGATTTTTTTTTTTTTTTAAATATAACCTCAGCACCATTGTCACACCAAACAAATCAGTAATACTTTAAACAATTATTTAATGTTCAGCTCATGTTCAAATTTCTTAAAGATGCCTTTTTTTAAAGATTTTATTTATTTGTCAGAGAGAGAGAGAGCACGAGCAGGGGGAGGGGCAGAGGGAGAAGCAGACGCCCCGCTGAGCAAAGAGCCCGATGTGGGGCTTGATCCCAGGACCCTGAGATCATGACCTGAGCTGAAGGCAGACACTTAACCAACTGAGCCACCCAGGCATCCCAAAGATGCTTTTTTTTTTTTTTACAGGTATTTTATTTTGTTCAAACTGGGATACATGCAAAATTTGTTATTTGCTATTATGATAGAAGTCTCTTAACTTATCACATGTCTTCCTCTCTCCATTTCTTCATGCTGTTGATTTGTCAAAGTCTCGGGTCATTTTGCCTTGGATAGTTACCCACATGGAGAATTTGGCTGATGCTGTCCTCATGAGCTTCTGGGCCATGTCCCTCTATCATGGAATTTTTGTGTTAACCAGTTTTGGATTTAGGGAGTAGATGAGATTTAGGTTAAATTTTTGGCAGGAAAGCTTCATAAAGGGTGCTGCATATTTCCTGTACAGCATCAGGACACACATAACTTATGGTTGTCCCACTTGAGGTACTGCTAAAATTGGGTTGGATATTGTCAGCCCGGTCTATCCATTTCAAGATTCCTCATTAGCCTTTCAAATAAGAGTTTTAGCAGTCATTGATTATTTTTGACTTAATATATTATTTCATTGGAAGTTGCAAAATGATGAGCGTCTGATTCTATCATTCCTGCTGTTTTTATGAACTAGAATTCTTCAATATAGAAGAATCTTCTTTTTATCAGCTCTTTGTTTATCATATAATATAGCTTACTCCTGAAAATTGGTATAAACACTCACTTCTTCCTCCTGCTCCAACTTCTTTTTTAAAAAATACTTTTTAGAATAATGAGTTGGTACCCTAGCAACCTCTAGTGGTGATCAATAAGGATTTAAACATTTTTTTTTAGTTTAAAAAGTAATAATAATAAATAAATAAGTTTAAAAAATGTTTTAGTTAACTGTAAATTCGGACTTCTAAAATACTTGATATATTTTAACAGCTGCAGTTCATTATTTTATTTGATCTGCATTTGTCAAACCTATGGCTAGTGGGAGTCCTTCAAGGAGGTTTCTCTCTCTTTGACATGTCCCCAGTAGCATGATATCTTCCCCCCACTTTCTGACAAAACAAACTGTTCCACATGCACCTTTTATCTTTCTTTTCTCAAACCTGGAATCAGTGATTTCTCCTAGAATCCTTCATCATTTTATGGGAAATAGTATTTAGAGACCATACTGTGTGCTACTCTTTCGAATTTGTCTTCCCTTTCGGTAGCAGCCAATACTGGCAGAACTGCTTTGAGGCTCTTCATGTATGAATATGATCTCCTCTGAGTTGAGAATATCCAAGAAATTTGGAGCAATTGTCCTGGCTATTTTGAGGTCAATCTAAGAATAGGGTTTTGGCTATACAACTAATGTACTACTTGTTCCATTTTCAAGAGTTATTCTACATGTACAGAATGAACAAGAATGATAAAACCAGAAGAAATATATATTATACACACACACACACACACACACACACACACACACACACACACACACACACACCCCTATATATAAGTTCTCTTGCTTTAATCTTTTTGTTTTCTGCCGCTGGCTTACAAAAAACCTAATGATAAAGTGATTTTGTCCTAAATCAGCAAGGGTTTCCCAATAAATAAACATTTGATACAATCTATGTTTTATTAGTTAGGGATAATTTTTGACCACAGTAAATGGGATTACAGTAGAAACTCGATTCTTGATGCAACAATTGACAGGTAAATATCCATGGCACAATATTTTGGTAATTAGCTATTACTTATTACTATTATTATTATTCCCACTCATTCTTGTGGCTGAAAAAAGCCCTTGTAATGTAATTAAGCAGCTCTGGGAAGCCAGAACTGTCTCTTAGAAATCCCTTGATCTTAGCAGATCAAGGTACACGACAATGATGCTGGTAGATGTTTATTCAAAGCCATTTCAAATGCTCACATGTTGCTCCATCCTCTTTTCTGATTTACTAGAGCACTTGCTCTGTGTAAGACATAATCAGAGACAGTAAGAAAACTCCTGGCAACAGAAAAAAAGAGGCAAAGTTCTTTTCTCTTTTCTTCCCCTATTTCCAAGGACAAACGAGAGCATGTGGTATATAACAAACTGGTAGTTGGTACATAGTGACGGCAAACTTTCTTTGGGTCAGAGATGATACAAAGGTGAACCTGACCCATTCACCTGTGGAGTTGGAAGGGTTCAAATGGAACACCTAACCACATTTGTGCAATTTTACCACTTCTCAAGATGTCAGCTTCACAGATGTTTCCTTCAAAATAAACATGTTTTAAAAAATGTCTTTGAATTGTGTTTAGTTTGTCTAAGCCTTTACCTCTTGGTTTAAGACTTAACATTTTTAGTATTTCTTCAAATCTCCACAAAAATTATAAAACTTCTAGGATTATAGAAGTATTTTTTTTCCTGAATTCTTCTTCATTAGCATTAGGATATCTCCTAATAAATTTATCTGTCAGTCATACCTGACTTCATTCCACGTTTCTTTAGATTTTATTTTCCTTTGTTATATTTAAAGTCTCTAGTCTTGTTCAATAAAATAACTAGGAATCTTACTCATTTTAAAAACAATTCTATAGGGCTACATCATCATATTTGAGTAATGAGATTTACATTTTTACATTCCTTCAAAGGAAAAGAAGAAAAATGTTAAATTATTAAATCTTTTGTCAAAATGCTTTAAAATTCTCTTTTTTATTTGCCAGATATTTTTAATTGAAGCTGTTTCTTGGAAAATGAATTCCTTATAAAAAAAAGTTGAATTCTTTTATCTATACATTAAACAGCTTATACATCTTTTATTCCTTTAATTTTAAATGCCAATATTTTACCTCTCAGTACTTTCTGTATAAAAGATCCACGACGAGAACAATGCTTATTCTGCAATTCTTTATATAAAGGTAAATAACTATTCAAAAATGATTACTGATGATCTAAGCTGATGATCAAAGTCTAATATATGCTGTTGTGCTACAAAGTGGATAATGACATATTTTGGCAGGCCATGCATGGCCCATTCTCTTTGCAATCTAGCTGATATGATAAGAACACAGAAATACATGATCTGTCATAGTAAGAACCAGCATATATGATTAAACAAGACCTTTGAATATTGACTGGCCCATGTTCTAGCTTAATGAAGAGAACTCAGCTCTTGGACCACAAGATTGACCATCTAACTTCTGGAAAGAACCAGGAAGTACGTTTTCTCATTGATTTCTATTATTCTCCCATATAGTTCTTACATTGCTCATTTGCTAGAAAAGCAAATCAAAAGCACATTAAGCTAATTTGGAATATTATTTTCATCAATATTTGAACCTACACCAAAATTTATTGTACAGCCTCACTTACATATAGTGAAATATTATATAATGAACAACATTTAACAATTCCTTTGTTCTCAAAGATGTAGGGGATTGAGATCACTATCTTCTTTGGGGTGTGGAAAACGTGGTGTGAGTTGGTTTTGCAGGTGTACATGCACACACGTATGGCTCTTCCATATGGCCATAGCCTACGACAGTTGTTTATCAGTGTCACATTAAATCTTACTTCATCTTTATTGGCATTAATTTTAAACTTAGTTTTGCAGTTGAAGATATAATTTTGCATATTAAATCACCTTACCTTTTCTTAAATCACCTGCACCCATATCCCCCACAAAAGCCAGAAAGCTACATCTCCTAATTTCTAGATATCAGGAATGTCTTCCATTGGATATGAATACCAAGCAGTTATGGCCACAACCATGTGTTTGGGCACCTATCTTAATTAAGTGATGATGTATAAAGAGCAGGAATGAAGCGGCATTGGCTGTGTGCTTTCTATGTGCCCGTTATTAATCTACATGTATTTATGTAAATAATCTCCATTTTACTCCTTAAAATACCCATCAACATAGATATTACTATGCCCAATCTGTAGGTCAGTAAACTAAGGCTTCAATAATCATAACACCAGCCAACTATTACCGAGCATTTACTATACAACAAGTGCTATGCTGAGTACATACTGAATCCTTACAAATCTAGGAAGGAGCTGTTATTAATATACCCATTTTATTTATTTATTTTAAAGATTTTATTTATTTAATCAGAGAGCATGTGTGAGTAGGGGGAGGGGCAGAAGGAGAGGGAGAGAGAGCATCTCAAACAGATTCCCTGTTGGGCACGGAGCCTGATGTGGGGCTCGATCTCATGACCCAGAGATCATAACCTGAACCGAAATCATGAGTCAGACCCATTTTAAAGATGAAGAAACTGTGGCTTAAATAAGTTTAGTAACTTTCCTAAATTAAGCTGTGGTGTGTGCAATGTCTTGCTGCAATAGCTTCATTCTAGAGTTAATATTCCAAGAGGCCCAGAGTCTTCAGGGTTCTGCGAAAATTAGAGGGGAAAAAATCCATTTTCTACTTTAAGTTTTCCATTATTAATAATGTAACAGGATTAAGGGGGGTTGAGAGTCTTTTCCTGCTGCCAATGAAGAGATCAGGGGAGCTACGGTGTAGGAAGATCTTCTCCCACCAGGCATTAGGATCAGTGCTTTAAATATCCTTATTCACTCTTCCTCGCATGAGACAGCACGATCGCATTTTATGGTGAAAGAAGCTGGGCATTAGAGGGGCTAAGAAAGTGGCCCAAGGTTTCCCAGTTAACAAGGGGCAGTCTGGGATTCAGAGGCAGACATGCCTGCAGCTGTAGTAGGATGACATGAATTGGGATAAGCACAAATCACAACGATTTGGAGGAATTTCATGGGTATAAGAGCCTCCTGAGTCTCAAGCACTGTGCTAGCTGCTTCCATGCTGTCAGACTTCCTGCCATATATGTCTCCCTTTTCTGCCTTTCCAACTCTGGGAACCACTTAAATAGGCAGCCCCCCAATAACAAAATCCGCATCCACTCTAACAGCCAGCATGGTGCATGTGGCCCATTTCTGACCCCACTTTCAGAATCACTGAATCTATTACTTATTTACTTCCTTCTTCACCTTGGTAACATCTCAGTTTCAAGTCAGTTTCCTTGTAAATATGATTCTGTCTTGGGTTATACCCTAGTGGGTATCCCTGACCTGCTGAACAAGAATATTACACCTTACCCAGCTCCTTCTGACCCTTAGAAAACCCACCCACAAGATATATAATCTGTCTGACTCTTCTTTTCTGCTGAGAGGTTAAAATTATAATGCCTAAATCACTGTATAGAGATAAATTCTATAACTATGTCAAAGCACTTTGAAAAATGGTAAAGTGCCAAACACAACTTAACTTATTATCATTTATAACCCTGATTACATGTCCATACTGCTAGAAACAAGAGTAGTAACAGACATGGAATGTACAAATAGGTATCAGAGAAAGGCAACTACTATTTGCTGAGTGGTTCCTGTACCAGGGGCTTTCTATATTCTGAGTGTGTAGAGAAAGACCCAATAAGAGTCTTCAGTAAGAGGCAAGTTAAGAAATAATTGCAGTGCAGAAAATAAGCTCTAACAGATACAAACAATGGAACTAACATTAGCTGAGGTATGTCCTCTCTCCACTCCCAGTGTCCACATGGGACCATAGCCTAGCTTTCAGTAGCCACACGCACACAATACAGTCACTACCCATCCCCTGCCCCCAAAGTGGTTGGTCCAAAGGTGAGGAAGGACCTAGTCTAACCGAACCAGTTAGAATCCCTTCCTTGAAACTTAGCTTTTGATTTTTGTAGGTCTACTCATTGTAAGCTCATATTCACAAGAACTACTGATTTGCTGCCCCCAAATCCCTCTCATGGTTTATGGTAGCCTCCAAGGAAGGTTTACATGTGCTCAGGTGTGCTCTTGCAAATCTACATGGCCCCCATTGTTGAAGCTGCTGTCAGGAAGTTCACCTCAGAGAGCTCACTGCTATCCTTGCCTCCAGATATGCTGCTTCCGCTTTGGGGCTACAGTGCCCTATGGTCCTCAAGGTTTATATCCTCACATTGCACAATATGCTGTGTGCCCTCCAGGCCTCACTGACCCAAAGCAATCTTGAGTTCTGAGTAGACTGGGGGAATGCTCCTTTTCCATAGAGGTTGGATATAATTCCTAGATGTGGGTAGTTTTTGTGAATACCAATTGTTGCTTAACAAATCATCTACAAACTTAATGGCTTAAAACAGTAACTATCATTTCTTAAGACTCTATGGGTCAGGAATTAAGGCAAGACAGATGCCTTAATGGGCAGGTTTTTGCTCCCTATGATGTTGGCTGGGGCCACTTAGGTGAATCCATTCAGATGGGAGTAGAATGTTGAAGATGGTCTTTTTATTCCCCAGGCCTCTAACCAAGAGGCCTCTACTTAGGTGCTATAGTAGATTGGGCTTCCTCACAACATGGTAGCTGGTCTCCAAGCCAGGGTCTTTTAAGGAGAATGAAGAAGCTGACATACCTCTTAAGAACTGGACTTCTAAGTCCCAGAATATATCTTCCACCACAGTCTATTGGTCAGAGAAGATCACAAGGCCAGCTCAGTTTCAAAGGAGGGGGAAAAAGCTTGACTCCTTAAATGTGAAGAGTGTCATATGCATTCAGGAAGGGAAGAATGGTTGGTGGCCATATACGGAGACCACCACTGTAATAAACAGATACCATGCTGACTTCTCCACCCCCTTTCCTCTCACCTCCCATGGAGGACCTAAACAAACCTTTCTTTCCACAAGTTCTCTTTCCCCATGCACATCAATATATTTAAGAGATTGGCGGTGCATGTGTGTTTGATGCAGACATCATTGATGTAGTGATGTTATAAACTACCACGTTATAAACCACTACCAATTTGAGCTCTGGTTCAACAGATAAGTAATCTACACTTCCCATTTTATTTAAGTTCCTTAAACTCAGTTATGGGTATCTTATTTTTCCTATTTTATCCACAAGGACACAGATACAGTCAGGTAACATTCCCAAAGACACACAACTGATAAATAAGTGAGGTACAATCTCACCCATTGTCCATCTAAACCCCAAACCCATGTTAATGACATTGCACTTTACTGTCTCTCTTCAGGCTCATTGGAATAATTAAGGAAATGGTTCTTACTGCATTCATGAAATGTTTGTTGATTTTAAAAAAAGGAAACATTTTTCTATTCATGTATTTTTAGGGTGGCTCTTTTTGAGTGATTGTCAAGCACTGTGAATCTGTGGCTCTAACCTTATGTAGAAAAATTATTAAAGAACAATCAAAACTTTGTAATCAAAATGATCACCTATAGTCATTTTTATACCATTTACAATATTAGAATATTAATTTTTATGAACATATCACTATATAGACAGACTTCGCTAAGCAGTATAAACAAAATGCATGGTTTAGCATCAAAATTTATTTATGGAGAGCCGAAAATGTCCTTAGGATGCTGGTAGGCACTGAGGAAATATAAAAGACATATAGTTTTTTGCCCATAATTTAAACAGACTAGACATTCCCATGAAACAGTTAAGTAACAAGTTATGATTGTGAAAATTAAGTAATATAAAAATTAAAAAACCACCATCACAACAAAACCTGAGCTTACAGGAAGTCTATATCCTTTAAATGATGGCTGGGGGGGAGACGTGAGAGGACCTGTGGGCTGTGACTTGTAGGACAGGAAGGGTCTAGATGTACAAAAGAAATGGGGAAGAGAAGAAGAGAAACCCCTAAACAGAGCCAACAGCTCATAGAAAACATTTGAATCAACACTTTTATTGAAAAAAGTAATATGGCAGGAGGAAGGGGGAGGAAGTTGTCTAAAACTCGCCAGTGGAGTTGGAAAGTTCTTTGAACTTCATAGCCTGCTCTTAATATGGCAGAGTGGGCATAAAACTAGGTGTGAAAAATAGCCCCAATTCAAACACTGGGACAATCTATGGGGCATTGTGTATTGTGGAGGTCTCTGAACCCTCCAAGTGATAACAAAGAACTTGTTATCAGCGCTTTCTCTAGATTAAGTCACATTTGGGGAGGGAGGCAACAAAGAATAGGGGGAAGGTTTGGAGTCTCCAATTTTCTACTACTTGCATCACTCCTTACCTTAATGCATTTTTGGCTTTTAGAAGTTCTTCCCAGCAATGAATTTCGCACAATTTTGAGTAGTTTATAGGTGGAGCTTTTAGGATCTGAATTTCTGAATTGGGTGCTGGTGGCAGGGCAATAGTACAGATCAGTAATACATTTTATATCACTTTAGTAAATAATATGATATCATTTTTGCAAACAGTGGTGTGGAGATAATGTTGCAACTCAGTAGGAACTAGCAGGAAATCAAAATTGTAGAAATTAGTTTCCTCATCTGTAAAATGAAGTGTTTGGCGAAGGTGATCGCCAAGGTCCCTTCTTGTTTTATTACAATGTTAAGATTCTAAGATTCTATTCCGTATATAAACAAGATCATTAATTTGAACTCACGCTATTTATTTTAAAACACATATTTTCATACATGCACATTTAAGATTTTTTTCAGGTTCCTGTAGTTTGTATTATGCTATTTCCTCAGTACAATTATTGTTATGACTGAACATTGGAATAATTTCAGTTTACCAAATGCTCTAGACTCGCTCATGATTAAATATGGTATATAAACATAAGATGGATTATTATTACCTGTGATTTCTTTGAATGAATGAACAATGCAACACACATATTCTTTTTTAAAAATTTTTTATTGTTATGTTAATCACCATACATTACATCATTAGTTTTTAATGTAGTGGTCCATGTTTCATTGTTGCACACATATTCTTAATCAGAATATAGACTTCACTAAATGGTTTTGACATCTTACTTCACCCTAATCCTGTAGACATTCTGAATTAATAACTGCAATAAACATGGTCAACCTATTATATGGGTCAGTTACAAATGTAATGAATATATTGTAAAGCACATTTTAATGTTAAGGTCTCAGTTCTCATCTGATTGGTATTCTCTTTCTCTTCTTTCCTGAAGTGAAGGAGATTTTAAATACACTACCTAATACATATAATCAGAAAATCAGAATTTAAATATGTTGTCCAGCATTTAATTTTATGTATTTCCATAGTAACTTTATTTCTTTCATTCCATGATTCCATAACAATAAGTAAAACACATTCAGAAACCAATAAATATGATAAAATGTCAATTCCTGATACCTATATAGAAGAAAACCAAAAATTGTTGGTGAGAGAGTAAATGCTTTTCACAAAGCATAATGTCCTGCTTTTCACAGGACGTTAAGCTTCATTTTCTCCCATTTCTTCCACATTTCTCACTATGGCTTAACCACAATGGATGTTCTTTGTGCAGTTTAAAATTGTACACCTCCATGATGTTCTGTCTCCATCTTTCTAAGGTAATTCCTTTTTTTTTTGATCCTGTTGTATTTTATTTACATGTCTATGATTGCACTTACTGCTGTTCAACACATTAGAGCTAATTGGCAGCCTGTGCTTGATGCCGTCAGTGGAAGTCCTATTCAGTATTTCTCTGACTTTCTCCCAGATAACCAGCATGGACTCTCCATGATCCTTCAACACATCCAGCTATTTTGGGGAGCTCCAGAGCGATGTCTCACATATTATTATGGACATAGTCCTTTTAGTTTTTATCTAACTGGATGCACTATTTTTTGATTTGTAACTCTGAATGACATCCTATCATTTGCTACCAAAGTGATTTCATCTAGAATGAAAAAATCATGTTGTCTATGTTTAAAATTCAAATTTTGGAACACCCATAGGGCACAGCCACACTTCTTAGTATGGCATTCAGGGCTCTCCATGACCCAGCCTCTACCTGATTTTTTAGTTTTATTTCTGACTACTACCCAGCTTTAAATGTACACTCTAGAACATCTATCTACTTTTATCTTCTCCCACATTGCATCTGCTTCCATCCTCTGTGTCATTATTTACGTTGTTTTCAGTGCCCAAAATGCCCTTCCTACTCTTCTTCAACTGCTTCCTCTCTTTCAGATTCTTTAAATTTTAGCACATAGAAAACCTCCTCCAGGAAGCCTCGTATGAGCTCAAACTCTTCTGTGTGCTAATAAATAAATAAATAATAATAACAGCAGATAACATTTACTGGGCATTTAGTTTGAGGCATTGTTCTAAATGCTATACTTGGATTATTTCATCTAAACTTGTTAAACCCTATCAGGTAGATATTGCTATTATTCCCTAATAAGTGGAAGGAACATAAACAGCCTGTTTTCATCCTGAAATGGCCCTTATCACATTTTAATAAAATGATCAATGTATGTGTCCGTCTTCTCCACCACATCTTCTTCCTCGATTGAATTGCACGCTGGTGAGAAATATAATACTTGAATTCAGGAAAAAGCTCCAGATGGGGATATAAATTTAAGAATTGTGTATTGTAGTTGGTGACTGAAGCAAAGGATTTATTGAGATCACCCAACTAGAGCTTTTAGAGTGAAAAGTAAGAGAATTGAAGATGGCGTAATAGAAATTTAAGAGGTATTCAGAGAAGCAGAAACCAATCACAGGAAAGAAGAAAGAATAGACAGAGTTAAGGGTGAGGAGAAATGTCACAAGTTCCAGAGAGGACAATTACAATAAAACAAGAACAACCAGCACAGTAAAAGCCTGTGGAATTGTCAGTAATATGAGGACTGAAGGAAACAATTGAAGAGAAGGAAGAATAAAATCATATATAAATAATTATTTTTCATGCTATAGAGAAAAGTAAAATAGTTGAAGAAAAGAGGGGAAATGGGAGTGAGGACTATTATTTTTTTTAAAATGGTGAGGGTAGCCTCAATCAAGAGGTGACATTTAAGAAAAGTCTCGAAGGAGAAAAGGAGCTAGCTGGAACAAGAGCATTCCAGACTGTCCAAATAGCAAGAATAAAGAACCTGTGGTTGAAAAGTCAATTAGGGAGTCTCTGGCCTCTTTCTGAGTCTTGTGAATCCAAGATGTGTTTTCGAAACCTCTCTGTTGTACCAGATTGTCAGCTGACCTAACTGTGACCCTCTGATATGCAAAAGACTCTTAATTTACCTAATCTTTACTTTGTCAGGTCCCTGCGTAACACAACCTCTGCCTCCAAAAGGGCAGGACCCAAGCAAGCCTGAAGCCTCCTCAGCTCAGGACCTTGGCAGAGCAGCATGCACCGGATGGGGGCAAAGTCGAAAGGAGGTGGGCAATGGTTGATAGATTTTCTGAGGTCTAGCAATCTAATAAGAGAAGAACCTACACTTGGTCCTAATTCCCAGCTTATTCAAGGCCAAAAGAACACACAAATCAAAGTTTTTACATGTGTTCTGGGTAGGGTCTTAGGTTTGGAAATATTTTCTAAAAGAGACACTCTGCTACTTTCCTAAGTGTGAGGTGATTATGCAGAAGGCTAAAGCCTGGAATCCACTGATCAAAAAGCAAAAACTGCACAAATGCTGCAGAATTGTCATTGTTCCTAATCCTGTTTCTGGAATCTTCAGTACAAGGTTATGCTAGATGGAGAGCCAAGTACCAGTGAGTTTGCTATAGTCCAGATAGTTATTCTGCAAACTGCATCGAAGTAAAGGGGATGTTGTTTTGTCCTGCCTCAGTGCAAAGCCAAAAAGGATCCTTCCTCTAGAAACTGACCCTTTTCATAGGGAAGAGGTTCCAGCATCTGTATGATATCTTCTCTCTTTCGAAAGACTGTTCTGGATCAGGTTCTGAAATAGGACCTGAACTGAACCAGAATACTAGCTCTAGATGAAAATGATGCTTTCTTTTACAACTTTAAGCCTCTGAAAAGGAATTTGCCCTTGGACAATGAGAAAATAGGGAAAAATGGAGCAAAAGAGAATGTTGTTATGCAAAAGAGGGGTTTCCCCAATTGACACCTAGCTATGTATTTAGTATTTTGATGTTCTATAGCTGAATGTTCAATCTTGGGATAAAAAGTTTTATAGGAATTTTAAACCATCTGAAAATGAAGCTTAAATTTATATCACTTTTTCTCACAATTCTTTCCTCTCACAAAAGATGTGAGTTGATAATTCAATGCTGTTACCTATACTGTTCTGGAAAATATCTGCAATGCCTTTCTATCATATTAAATTTAATTAATTATGAAATTTCTTAAGTGTCTTATGTCTACAATATTGCTTTAAATAATAAATTACATCATTTTTAAAAAATTCAATTTAAGAAACAGACGGACAGGTGATAATTCATACTTTTTATATCATTAGGTAGCTGACACATTGCGAATTACAGATATGCCCTTTAGAAAAATCACGATGCAACACACAGTAGATCTAAAGGAAGGGTATTTGACACACTTATGGTGTGAAGTGGTTTACCATAGTATTTCATGTGTTGGAAGAGCTGGTGGACAGGTTTTTTCTTTTTTAAGTTTTTATTTAAATCCCAGTGAGTTAACATACAGTGTAACATTAGTTTCAGATGTACAATACAGTGAGTCAAAACTTCCACACAATACCCTGTGCTCATCACAACAAGTGCACTCCTTAATCCCCATCACCTATTTCACCATCCATTCTGGTAACCATCCGTTTGTTCTTTATAGTTAAGAGTTTCTTTCTTGGTTTGTCTTTCTCTGACTGACTTATTTAACTTAACATAACACTCTCCAGCTCCATCTATGTCATTGCAAATGACAAGCTTTCATTCTTTTTTATGGCTGAGTAGTATTCCATTGTATGTATACACCACATCTTCTTTATCCATTCATCAGTTGATGGATACTTGGGCTGTTTCCATCATTTGACTATCACTGATAATGCTGCTATAAACATCAGGGTGCATGGATCCCTTGTATATTACAATTACAGTTGGTACTTTAAGAACCAAATTAAGGTAGCATTGTTTTCAATAGCTCACACAGATTTACCTTTTTAATTGGATATCTGTGGACATTCCAGTGTTATTCTATTAAAGCAGAAAAATTACTTAAAAAAAAAAGCATCAGGCAGGTGTGAGTGAGAAAGGCAGCCAGATAAAGATTGGGGCCAATGCAAGGAAAGTGATAGAATGGGGTGGCCTCCTATCAGGGCTCAGGAGACACAGCCTGCAAGAGGAAGCCAGCTAAATAAAGCAGCAGCTTAGAGATCAACACATTTCAGAAAAGGATGATTCAATAGAACTTCAGGTCTGCTGGAGTCAGGAAATTAGCTACAGTCATGGATATTGAGAAAATATGTACTTATACTGAGGAAAATATGTACATCTATTGAGGGAGCCAGGTTTCTCATTCTCAGAGAAGGGAGTTACAAATATGAAAACAGAAAACTAACGTGAGCTCTATGGTTTTGGACTGGACTGGAGCTACTGGTATGCAGTGATATTTTCAATATACAGAGATAGATGTAGAAAAAACATAGATGTGATTTTGTGCATGTGTGCATATATACATACATATATTTCCTGACCGTGTGCACTGAATGGACCTGAGAAAACCCTAGTAAAACCCCAGTTGCCATGAGCTGTCCTGGTACTCAAATCTTGGTTTCTAAATACCATTCTTCAATAAGGGAACTATGGATCCTTGGAAAAATGCCTGAATCCAGAGCTGGGCAGAAAACCAGAGCTGGGCAGAAAATGTGTAAGATGTGCTTAGCATCTTTCTGTGAAAGGAAGTAAAAAAAGTAATCAAAGAATGCATGATGGTATGTCTAAAGCCTACAAAGACTTCTACTGGACAAATACAGGACAATTTGAGCTTCAAAATTAATAATGATAGTAATGGGTTATATCTCATCAAGTAAAAAAAAAATCCATGATTTCACACTAATTAGATAGACAAATGAAAGAACAAATAAATTAAGAAAAAATAAAATTATTTATTATAGTAGAATACCACCCAAAAATATGGAAGGAAATGATGGAATTAGAAAGTGACTAAAACTAGTGGGTGAGATTTGGATGAAGAATGGTATAGTTACTCAAATTACCTCCTCTCACAGTACTTGTCACCAGTAGAAAAATAGTAACTTTCTCGGTGGAGAAACTAGGCAGAGCCCATTCTACTCAAGTGATCAAAATTAGCATCACTGGCGATGAGACAGATGGACGTTGTGTATCGCCTGATGGACTGCAAGGAGGATAGCACTGGATAACTTCTGTCATGTTTCCCCTGATCATGAGGAAAAGCACCAAGAACCAAGCTGAGAGACATTCATGTTCCACTCTTTGCTTTTGATGTGCCTACATGTGTGGATTTTTACAAATATATTCATCCTGCTTGGGATTCATTAGCATTTTTAAACCTAACATTGGTGTCTTTCTTTAATTTTGGAAAAATCTCAGCCACTACTCTTTTAAATTATTGCCTCAATTCCTTTTTTAAAATGTTCCTTCACTTATTACATCTTCATTGAGATATAAGTTATATACCATGAAGTTCATCCATTTGAAGTGTTTAATTCGGTGGTTTTTAGCATATTGTAGAGTTAGGCATCCATAACCATAACTCATTTTGAACTTTTTCAACACACAAAGGAAACTTTGTACCTAT